>NW_023416336.1:1407500-2607500 GCF_014108235.1 Myotis myotis
CATGCCCAGCGAGATCTCATCCCTGGCCTGCCCACTGGGCGCCTGCTCAACTCTGCCTTGAGGACATTTTTCTTTCCCCTGTAGACTTGTTCCATTCACTCTCTCTCCCACGAAACTACAAGTTGCAGGAGAACTTTTGTATATTTTTGTCGCATTGGATGCTTACTCAGTATGTTAACTTTGAAAGAAAGGATTAATGCCTTGAGGCCGAGACCTTGTCTGACCCCTTGGGGTTGCCGCTGGCCAGCATCGTGCTGGGCCCTGGGGCACTTCCTGGACAGCCTGTGTGAGGAGGGAGGCTGTGGAATTGTGCTGGGATTTGGGGTCTGCGCTGAATGGACTGGCTCAGACGATGGTACGTGAATTCACGTTGGCTGCCATCCCTTGGCCTGGAGGACATGTCACCTCGATCATGTCCCTCTTTGGAGGACGAGACGGCAGATGTGTTTCTGGTGTCCTGGCTTCGTGGGGGCCCAGCAGCCGGGGACTGACACAGGGCTCTCCCGTCACCACAGGCCTGGGTTGTGACGCCTCTGGATCTCAGCCTCTGTCTTCCTGCTTTAGGGAAAAAAACAAACATCCTTTCTGGCAGAAATTAGTGCAGCCTTCTGCTCCTTCAGGCAAACAGTGCTCACTGTCCTGTGTGCAAGCGCGTCAGCCACCCAGCAGGACAGCCTGCCCTCGCGCTCTGTGCGTGCACTGGTGGCGTTTCCGTCGCATCCCCTTCCCGGTCCCCGGTGATGGGACACAGGCCTCCGTTTCCCGCCAAGCTCAGGACTGTGGGAGCCACGGCAGGTGCTGCAGGTCTGGGCAGAGGAGGCCCAGACCCAGGAGGTCCGCTCGGCTCCAGCAAGCCCGTCCGAGACAGGGGCCGCCCTGAGCCCAGAGCAGGCTCTCGCTGGCCGGGGAAGAGGGCTGTCGGTGTGCTGGTTGGCATCCTGGCCTCCCTTTTAGTCTTCCTGACATTTACCATCTGAGCCCCTCACGGGCACTAAATATGTGACGCCAAGCCCTGAGGCTCTGGTCCTGGGTACCTCTTCTCTCCCCACTACCTAGCGAAGTGAGGACTCGGTGCTGAGAGCAAGACCCACACGTCACCGACCGCGTCGATGTGCACGTGGCCCTTTAAATGAGTATTGATTGTTGACTATAAAAGCAGTAAAACTCCAGCAAAGCTCCACACTCCAGCCAAGTGACCAGTGGAGAGTTTTCCGTCAGCTGACCCCATAGTCTTTGCATCTTGATGTTTACAGTAGCTAAGCCCTGACACCATCAACTCTCAATGAGTTATTTGTGAGTGCACCTTTTGGGGATCCTAGGTGACGAACTGTAAGCCGCATCTCAGCTTCCGCAGCTGCGGGCAGACGGTGGGGCTCCCTGACCCCATCGATGGGGAAAGCTGGGGGAGCACCGTGACTTCGATGGGAAACAGCTGCCTGAGGAAGCCGCCCCGTGGGCTCCATGTCCAAGGGTGATTTTTCTTTCTTCACTGCGTCATGGAGCATCCCTGCTTTAGGAGTTAAAAGTGGCCCAAAAGCTGTGCATAAGAGAACCCGAGGGCTTTGTGTTTTTCTGACTGTCTCATAGCAGCCGCTGATTCCCGCGTCCCGCACAGCAGGAGCCTGGTTGGCCGCTCTCAGGCGCCCGTGGGAGACGATTTCCCTGGTCTGTGAGCTGGGGGGGGGGGGGGGGGATGCAGGTGGTGAGAGGAGCAGAGAGCAGGTGCACGTGCAGGGCCGCCAGGGCCGCATTAGCGCCAGAAGGTAAAGGCGGCAAACAGCAGATCGGATGACTCTCGGAAGCCTCCCGCTGAGCGGCAGGAGGCAGGCTCACAATGTTACACGCTGTACCCTTCCATTTCTGTGATATTCTCAAAAAGAAAGGACTGGTGACGGGGAACAGGTCGTGGTTGCCAGGGAGTCGGGGGCGGGCGGCGTGTCTATAAAGGAGCAGCCGGGGGTGTTGGGGGATGGAACTGCTCTGCATCCTGGCTGTGCTATCTGCACACGTGTCAGACTCAGGGGCCGGGCACAAAAACAGGCCTGACCGACTGTGTGAGCGTCTTCAAATACAGTAATGCGGGAAGCGCCTACGCTGAGTCCCTGGCAACAGGCTCAGGCCCCGCCTCTCCCGGAAGTCGCCACCTCTGTGCTGAGCAGTGCAGGAAGGTCCCCAACCTGGGCCCACTTCAGTGTCTTCAGTGCCATTCAGCTGACGGCTGTCGGGATGCCCCGAGGCTATGATCTGGTTCTCTCTGCTGCAGAAGGGAGCATGGGATTTGCCCTCTGCTCCAGACTTGCCTCTTAGGGTGGAGTGTGGTGCAGGTTGGGGTGAATTTTTTGGCCACTCTCAGGATTTCCTTGTGTAAGTGTTTATAGGATTTATATGTGTTTTTGTGAATGTAGGTTTTCATATAACATTAACCCATTTAGAAGTTACTCCTTTTCAGCTGTTGTGATTTCTCTGAAATGTTTTCTTCTCTGAAAGCATGCACGTGTTCTGACTGTGGATGCATCTTCATTTCTCTCTCCAGCAAAGCCGAGTCGCTGGCTCAGGAGTGACGCCATCATCTGCTCACTTACCCAAACTTGAAACCTGGGCTCTATCCTTGTTATCTCCTCCCAGCCCTACTCTAGGTACCACGTCTCGTATGCTGTGTCTCTTAAAGAGCCCTCGACTGGCCCATTCCTCTCCATCCCACGCCACCTCCCCAGCCCCTCACATACCCACCGCTCTACCCTCCAGCAAGGAGATCTCTCTCACACTCACATTTATTTGATCATATTTTCTGGCTGGAAATCTTGCCATGCGCTCCTTACAGAGTCCAAGCACCTAACCATGGCTTCATGTTCTTGGGTCATTTAGCTTTCCTCTGCTGCTTCCTCCAGCGTAGTCTCCTTACCCACCCACCCCACACTCACACTGCTCACAGCCTTGGGCAGGTTCATTCGGCCTCACAGAACGGTATTCCCTGCGCTTGGTGCCGTGGCCCTAGCCCTGATCACACACAGCGTCTGCCTGCAGTTTTCTCTTCATCGACCCCTCCTCGGCCCAGCTCTCACCTTCTCCTGGCTGGGCATTCTTCCCTTCTGGCTGTGGCGTAGCCTGTTCTTCTGTCCTGCCACACTGTGTCACCATGGCCCCCAGGTCTTTGTCGGGAGGGTCCTCCCTGTGTCGTCACTGCCGTGTCCTGGGCACCTAGGACTGTGCCTACAGCTAGAAGCTGCTGAGGGAAGATTTTATGATGAATGGACAGTCACCTGTAAAATCTCAGAACAGGAATTGAATGGCTACGAGGTGCCAGCCCCTGCCTTCTGAACTGCTTACAGTCTGACCAGGGAAATAATAGCTCTGGAAAGAGTTGAATCATAATTGGGTTAAACCATGTGACGTGGACTGTACCTGGGAGCCAAAGGGGCTGAGGCTGCTGTGCCGGGGTCCAACCCCAGCAGGTCCAGGGGTCCCCAAAGGTGTAGACGGAGTCGGCGAAGAAGGAAGGACACGGAGACAGCGTTCAGTTGATCAGCAGCCTAGCCAGGATCTCCAGCCAGGATCTCCAGCCAAGTTCTGGTCTGGATCTCCAGAGAGGTTCTGCTGTTTATTGTTTTGTTACATCCGTATTTATACCAGTTGATTTTAATCCTGTCAATTTCTATTACAAAGGTTAGGGCGTTTCTTATCTCCATTCCAGGGAGTAAAGATTATGTAGCTTAAGCATGACTGTTTGTAGTGATTAACTACCCGCCTGGCACTTAGTTAAGGAGTTTCATCCCCTCCCTGACTTCAGGGAAAAATTCCTACCTGGGGAAACAACCTTTCTAGGAGAGGCATCCCCTCCCTGACTTCAGGGAAAAATTCCTACCTGGGGAAACAACCTTTCTTGGAGAGGTGACCTTGGTTAAAACACACAGCGCTAAGGGGAGCAAACATATTAAGAACAGTATGCTATATACGCCAGGTCCCTTGAAACATATGCTGTGCAGATGTTTCTTTCCTGCAGCAACTGTGTCAAGCAGCAAGGATGGACTGGCTTCCGGCAAATTCCCCCTTTTTTATTTTTTAAATGATAGCGCATGCAAATCAGTGGCCACCTCTCAGATTGGGCCATTTAAGTCTCGGAAGAAGAGTGGCAAGCAATGATAGTGAGCATAGCTATAAACATAGTGGATGGAGCGCAGAAGGAGCCCCATTCCTGTAGAAGGTTGCCAGCCTCTTCAGTCAAGGGATTTCAGCTGTCCTCAAGTTGTTGGTTTGATTGTCTTTGTTGGTCTGGCTAGCGGGCGGCGTCACTGGCGACAGGCTTCCCGAAGCGTCAGCAAGTTGAAGGGCTGCATCAAAGGGTCCATCAGGGCCGTGGTTGATGGTGGTGTCGATGTCCGAGGAGGAGTAAGCTGTGCCCTCTGGATCCAGCTGATATGGAAAATGGAGGGTAGTAGAAAAAGAAGAGAAAGCAAAAGAACTACAAGGCATGGAAGTGTTTAGAAAAAAGAGGGAGAAGAAAGGGAAGAATGCAGCATCCTGACACAGCCCTTTCCTTCAGCTGCCCCTTTCCCTGTGGTCCAAGGTAGAAATGGGAAACAAGTCCTGTTGCAGTGAGAGGGCAGCTGCTGTCAGCCAGTCTCTGTCTTTACCTGGGTCCCGATCTGAGCTGGGCATGGGAAGCAGGAAGCAGCCATGGGGACAGGAGACCTTCCTCAGAAGGGCCGAGTGTTCAAGCCCCTGCACCATTGGGGAGGGGGGTCTGTGCCCCACCTTTGTTGCACCCCAAGTTTTCTCCTACTGGCCCCCGACTGTGCCTGTCTTAGGTTGCCCCACCCTGTGGAGTCTTACCCGTCGTTGACTACCAGCCATCTCTGGGCCAAGTAGGGTGATGTGAGGTTCAGTTTTGTCTCCTTGATAGCCTATGTCCCTCTGGCCTCCATGCCCAGCAACTGCCTTTGGATTCCCTCGCCTGCTGGCGGGGCTCTGGCATTGATCATAGGGAACTCAGGTTTCTTCTCTAGAGAGGGCCCAGCTTATGCCATTGGGCCAGAGACAGATCCATGGTACCAGCCACCATGAGGCTTCAACCTCAGCATGAACAGAGAGCTCAGGCAACAGCTATGGGCAATTGGATTGTAAGAAGAGGGTCCCTCTTGACACAAGGGTAAGAGGGGCCAATACAGGACAAAGGAGAGTCCTGGAACAGGGCTTTCTCAGCCCAGGATGTCAGGCTCTTGGCCCAAGACAACTCCATGTATGGGACATATACCAAACACCCCTAGTCACGGCATAAAAGGGAGGTGCCCTTCCTGGAACGGTAGGGTAGGGAGATTCTAGAAAAGGCTGTGTTCAGGAAAGAAGGAGAAAGGCCAAAGAACCAGCAAACAAGTAGTTAGATTTTAGAAAAAGGAAAAAGGAAAGGAGATGTGGGGCAAAGCTGGGACATGTGGAAAGACAAAACGGAGGCACATGTGATCCTCCCAATGGACAGATTGTTCCAGCTCAGGTCTGCACATCTGCTGCAGACGGGCACTGGTCAGGTGTGCTATGATGAGGCAGAGATGGCGGGCGGTGAGACATAAGGTCGGACTAGACGGTCTGGAATCCACACAGGTGAGTCTGCGTCCTGTGGAAATATACAAGCATATCCTCTCCCCTGGGTTAAAAGTACATCAGGTCCCTTCCAGGCTCCTGTAAGTAAGTCTCTCCATTTGACGAGGGCTTTAGGTTTAGTTAGATCAGGGTTCCAATGCCTGTACATCGGGGAATTTCCCTCAGAATCTACATTTAGTATATTAATTACAAATTGAGCATGTTGTAGAACATGATGAGGAGAGGAATATTTAAACTCATTTTCTTGTAATATTTTGTAACAGGAGTAAATCAAACACCGCTGGGGCTATATAATAGAACTCCCATTTGAGATAAGATATCTCTTCCCCATAATGTAAAGGGGATAGTCGTAATTACATAGGGACAGAATGTTCCTGAATGTTGATCTTCATCAGTCCAAGTTAGAATCTGAGAACTCTTTTTTACATTAGATGCCTTGCCTAGTCCTACTAGGGAAGTGGAGGTGGTGTGCGTGGGCCATGAAGAGGGCCAATCCTTCCCTGCTATGCAGGAAACATCTGCTCCTGTATCCAACAGACCTTCAATTGGTTTTCCCTGAATTTGTAAAATTTTTGTAGGTCTAGTAGCATGGATTTCTTGTATCCAAAATGCTGCATCACTAGATCCAAAGCCTCCGGCCCCTCTAGCTTCCTGGGTAACAGCTGTCCCTATTTTATGTATTGGTAACAGGATTAATTGGGCAATTCTCTGGTTGGGCTGAATCTGTATAGTTGTGGTGGGTGGGGAAAGTAAAATCTGTATTTCTCCTGTGTAGTCTGCATCAACAACTCCTGGGATGACTAAGATCCCCTGTAACGAGGTGGAGCTCCGTCCTAATATTAAACCTACAGTTCCCTCAGGCAGTGGCCCAGACACTCCTGTAGGAATGGCTGCTACTGGCGAGTCTGGGGTTAGTACTGCATGGGTGGTTGAGTGGAGGTCCAATCCTGCACTGCCTGGGGTTGCCCTGAAGAGGTCACTGACTGATCGAAATTTGCAGAGGGGTTGAAGGTTGATGCCCCTATTATTGCAGGGGCCTGGGGCTGGCCCCTTCTCAAGTTTCCCGATTGAGGTGATGGGATATAACCTCCTTGGGAGCTATTTGTAGAGTTTAAAGGCCGACCATTTTTATGGTATTTTGATCTACATTCCTTTGCCCAATGGAATCCTTTCTGACATCGGGGACAAACGGTTTTTGGAGGATTAATATTATTCCCTAATGTATTTCCAGGCTGTTGAGGAGCTTGCCATCTGGCCTGAGTATTATTATTTTTATTTGGGCATTCTCTGCTAAAGTGCCCAGATAAGCCACAAGAGTAGCAGTTCATATTTCTTTTATTACCTGTAGTATTGCTGGCTTGTCCTATAGCTTGTACATATTGAGGGTATGTCTCCCCTTTGAGAGCTGCAGCTATAGCTACACCCTGTATAAATGCTGGACTTACATCAGCACACTGTTTTATAAAATCATTTATAGTTCCTGTTCTGCGAATCGGCCTTAATAAAGCCTGACAGGTATTATTAGCATTTTCAAAAGCCAGTTGTTTGATTAGGATATCGGCTGCCTCTTTGTTATTGATTACTCTCTTGACTGCCTGCATGAGGCGAGAAAGGAAATCCTGATATGGTTCCTCGACCTTCTGTTTAACCTCTGTAAGGGTGGTGGTTTTTCCTGCTGTATAAGGTAGGGATTTCCAGGCACTTACTGCACAACTGGTTACTTTGGTAAGTGCCTCTGTGGGCATATTCATTTGCTCCTGAGCCGTGTTAAAATCACCTTCTCCTAATATCATGTCTAGGGTTATTCCTTTTCTGGTTTTTTCGCTAGTGGCTACAGCTTTCTTAGCAAGATCTTCATATTCAGTTTTCCATAATAAGTAATCGCCTCCTGAGAGACAGGATTTACAAACCTGTGACCAATCATAAGGAGTCATCCATTTACTGGCTAGGGTGTCTACCAAGGTTTGTGTGTAAGGAGCTAGAGGTCCATATTCAGAGCAGGCCAATTTTAATTCTTTAAGTACTTTGTAAGGTATAGGCTCCAAGGTGGGGTTTCTATTCCCACCAGACTCATTCTCATATGTAACTGGGAAGCAGAGTGAGAATTCAAGATCTCCATTAGCTTCAGCTTCTCTTATCGCCCTTTGAAATTTAGACATGGAGCTCATAGGAGCCACAGGACCTGGTTTAGGCTTCCTTTCTAATTTGGGGAGCCTGTTTTGAATGGGAGGGCCTCTCTCCTCTCTACTGACTGGAAAGGACCAATGGTCATCTTTATGATATTTATTCTCCTCCCGATCAGTAGGCATAGCTAAATTGCTTTTAGATTGAGCTGAAGACAATGATGATGTATCCTCTCTGGGTGGAGCCGAGGGACTATTTAAATTTTGAGAAAGTTCAACCGTTTTTGCCTCTGGTGCCAAGGTGTCACAGATTGAATCCCAGAGGGAAAAGAAACATGGCAGGACCTCCTCAGATCCATGGTGTTTCTTTAATTGCTTTCCTACTTCAACCCAAGTTTTTAAATTAACAGTTCCATCCTCTGGAAGCCATTGACATACTTCTTCTATAAAACTTTCTGTCTCACTGGGAAAAACCTCAACTCCAATTCTGCTAGTAAGCATATGCGTTAAAAGATTAATACAGAGTCTTTTTTCTTTAGACTCAGTATGACCCATCTTGTCAATCTAAGTTCTGTACTAACTACCCGCTTACCCTACTTATTCTCTATGGGGGGGGGGGGTCTGCAGCACCCTACGGTGCAGTCCTACCCGTCCCAAGTACGGGGGGACTTACCTAAGGGAACCCTGTTCGGGCGCCAGATGCCGGGGTCCAACCCCAGCAGGTCCAGGGGTCCCCAAAGGTGTAGACGGAGTCGGCGAAGAAGGAAGGACACGGAGACAGCGTTCAGTTGATCAGCAGCCTAGCCAGGATCTCCAGCCAGGATCTCCAGCCAAGTTCTGGTCTGGATCTCCAGAGAGGTTCTGCTGTTTATTGTTTTGTTACATCCGTATTTATACCAGTTGATTTTAATCCTGTCAATTTCTATTACAAAGGTTAGGGCGTTTCTTATCTCCATTCCAGGGAGTAAAGATTATGTAGCTTAAGCATGACTGTTTGTAGTGATTAACTACCCGCCTGGCACTTAGTTAAGGAGTTTCATCCCCTCCCTGACTTCAGGGAAAAATTCCTACCTGGGGAAACAACCTTTCTAGGAGAGGCATCCCCTCCCTGACTTCAGGGAAAAATTCCTACCTGGGGAAACAACCTTTCTTGGAGAGGTGACCTTGGTTAAAACACACAGCGCTAAGGGGAGCAAACATATTAAGAACAGTATGCTATATACGCCAGGTCCCTTGAAACATATGCTGTGCAGATGTTTCTTTCCTGCAGCAACTGTGTCAAGCAGCAAGGATGGACTGGCTTCCGGCACTGCTGCAGAAGGTTTCACGGGATGCCTTTCCTCACACCATTTCTCTGCCTGTTTTCTCACATCATATAGATTCCCCTCCCTTCTCACACTGCACGGACTGCTGGGCGGCTGCCTCTCTGCTCTAAGTAGCATGGAAACGCACCCAGTTCGGCCTCTCCTAAGCCCTTCTTCTCCCACAGAGTGTCCTGCAGCCAAAGGGTGTGTAGAGAAGTGGGGGGAGCAGGGCCCTCTCCCCTCTGTCTCTTCTCCCTTGCACCTGGCAGGATGGCTTTTGGCTTGGAAAACACAGTGTCTTGAATCAAAGTTTGAGCACGCATGCTGATGGGAACCTGTCCGGTGGTGGGTCTCTCTCATCACTGTCTGTGTCTTGCCCAAGGCTCTGCTCGTAAGTGGCTGTGTGCAGGGATTTCCGCTTGGGCTGCGCCTCCAGCTCACCTGCCTAGGCCTTAGACCCAGGTGACGGGGGGCAGCTGGGCTGGGTGAGCACCTGTGTCCCCTAGGCAGGGGAGGGCTGTGCTCATGCACAGGGCTGGCTGGGCCACATCTGAAGATGTGTCCAGTACGAAGCTGAGCAGCCTGCCTGCCTGGCCTTAGGGTTCCCTCAGGGAAGTTCTGCCTTGCACCTCACAGCCATCAAGGCTGCCCAGGGGAAGGGCCCCAGAGCTGATGACCTCTGCAGCTTCATAGTTGTGTCAAGGTCAAGGGCACCTACCTGTTTTTGTTTGAGGCCTTGTCTGATTTCCTGACTACAAACAAACCTCCCAGATCCGGGACGTCTTACACTCTTGGCTGTGGGCACTGCCTGTGTGCAGGGCCCTTGGTTGGTCCTAGCTCCCCACTGACCAGCCCGTGTGGCACAGGGACAAGTCCCTGGCTTTCCTGGGTCTCTGTCTCATCTCTCAAATGAGGGGTTTGGATGAGATGACCACTGTGATTCTCTCTCCAAGTTTGACTTAATCAAGTTACTGTTCTGGGAGTTAGCGTTGGGGATGGTGGACTAGGCACACACAGTCACCTGCCACCTTCTCTGGGTCCCAGTGAAATGATAAGCAACGAAGTAAAAAGAGGTGAAGCCACAACACCCTCAGAAAACCAGAAATGCAGAGGAGGCCCTGGAAGGTAAGAACAGATGGGGTTGCCAAGGAAACCAGAGCAGAGGAAGCTATAGCCTAAGACACTACAGAGAGTCTTTCCTGGGAGCCTTGGAGAAGCTCCAAGCTCCATGTGGTTAAACACAAGAACTTGAACTTGATGTACAGCAGCTACCCCCCCACACACACCCTCCCCCGCCCCAGGATCCCCTCAGCAACGCCCTGCAGAGTGCAGTAGCCCAGGGCAGGGCTTGCCTGCCGGGAAACCCTAGGAGCATCCCTGGAGAAGGCGGGCGGCCTGGGCAGGCTCAGTGTGGCGTTGGGTCCGAGAATCGTTGCGCAGCCTTGAGGTAGTAACTTCAGACCTGCGAGCAGAGTTGGAGGCGAACAAAACGAGGAAAGATGAGGCTGTCCAGGCGTCAGACACGGCACATGCTTCGCGCCAGGGCCAAGCTGTCTTGATGTTGGCAGTGGTGAGAGAGTCCCGGGCTGCCAGCCTGTCCCCCTACCCCGCCAGAGCCACGGCCAGCCTCCCATTCAGAGGGGAGGCCCGGGGGGAAATACTTTCTAGCAAACTTCAGGATGCAGAGGGTAAGGAAAATATTGTTAAAACTTCTGCCGAAAGACAACAGAATCAAACTGGCAGCAGACTTCTCATCAGCACGACTTGAAGCCACAGTGGGGCGAAGTCTGCCAGGTTCTGGGGAGAGGATCTCCACCCTGGAATGCTGCTCCCACTAAATTATTCACCAGGTGTGAGGCCCAGTAAAGATAGGTTCTCGTGCCTGGAGGACCTCAGAATTTCTCTTTTATATGCTAAGTGGTAGGGGGAGGAGGGAGAAAAAGATAAATCAAAGAGGCCCTCCAGATAAAGGGAAACACGAAACAAAAACAAGGATTGCGTGGTGTACAAAACAACAGTGGCAACTGAGGATTCAGAAGTGAAGAGAGCTGTGGAAACAGGGAAATGCTTTTGCTACACTGACTCCTGAAAGGTTCTGGTGTCCACAGGATGCATCTAAAACTTTAATGCAAACCTGCAGGGAGCATATCTGCTCATTCGTCTGAATATCTGTGCCTCTGAATATTTCTGTGGAGTAAATTCCCAGAAGTGGAATCGCTGTGTCATAGGATGAAGACATTTCAAACGGCTGTCCAGAAGTGTGGATCCGTTTAACTCCAGCAGCAGCGTGTGGGAATGCCCAGTTCTCACACGTGGCCAATGAGGAAGAAATCTACGTTTCCCAGCAGTCTCATTCTTACATTTGGTTGCTAGTGGGGTGGATCGTTTTTTATATGCTTACTGGCTATCCCCTATCGTGTGAATGGATTGTTTTTACATATCCTTTGCCCACTTGAATTATTTGCATTTTTCATATTGCTTTATAAATCAAGGATGAATATTTCCTTTCTTATATAGGTTTCCTCCTAGTTTGACTCATGTCTTTCAGCTTCATTGAAAGTTTTCACAGTGTAGAAAAGGTTTGGAAGAGAAGAAATAGGAAGTCACCTATTTTTTAGGATAAAAAAAAAGGAAAGGACTTATGATTCATATACAACCTTTTAAATAATGTCCAACTTTACCACACAAGAAAGAAAAGTCAGGAATGGCATTGTTATAACTGTTATTAGATGAATTTTGTTTCATTTTTCTCCATACTTTTTATATAATTGAGATGTAATTCACAAATCTCAAAGCGAGGTTGTGAACTATCACCACAGTCTAATTCCAGAACATTTCATCACCCCAAAAGGAACCTACTTGTCCATGAGTAGTCTTCTTTAAACCTTGGGTAGAATTGAGCCGTGAAGCCATTGGGGCCTGAGCGCTTCTTTGTGGACTGCTTCAAAATTCCTAATTCAATCTCTCTACTTGTAATAGTCAATTCATAATCTTTCCTTGAGTTAGTTTTGGTAGTTTGTGTCATTCTAGGAATATGTTCATTTCATCTAGGTTACCTAGTTGGCAGCAGACAATTGTTCACAGTAACCCCTATAATTGTTCTTACTTCTGTCAGGTCATCGGGACGGCCCCTCTTTCATCCTTCATTTCAGTCTCCTTGGTTTGTTGACTGTCTCTATTGTTTTGCTACTCTCAGTTTCATTAATATTTTCCCACAGTCTTTATTTTTCTGCTTGTTTTCAGTTTCGTTTGCTCTTTCTCAAATTTCTTAAGGTGGGATGTTAGATTATTGATTTGAAGTCTTTCTTATTTTTAAGTGTAGGCATTTAAAGCTATAAATTTCCTTAAAAGCACTGTGGTAGCCGTGTGATGTCAGTGTTTTTAAGTGCATCAAGATGTGTTTTATGACCTAACAAGTGGCCTTTCCTGGAGACTGATTCACGTGCTCTTGAGAAGAGTGTGTTTTCTACTGTTACTGGGTGAGTGTTCTGTAGATGTCTGTCGGGCCTAGTTGATTTATTACGTTATGCAAGCCTTCTCTTTCCTTGTTGATTTGACATCTAGCTGAAATGAGCAGTGAAGACTTCAACTATTAGTGCCTAATTATCTATTTCTTCCTTCAATTCTCTCAGTATTGCTTCATGTATTTTAGGGCTCTGTTATTAGGTGAATATATGTGTATAATTCAATCTTGATTGACCCTATTATCATTATACTAGAGGCCCGGTGCATGAAAATTCATGCACTGGAGTGGGGAGTCCCTCAGCCTGGCCTGCCCCTCTCACAGTCTGGGAGCCGTCAGGGGCGGGAGGCGACCCAGCGATCGGGGAAGGCAACACCCCATCACACCTCTGCTGCTGCCACTGCCGGCAGCGCAAGCCTTGGCTGGCCCTGGTTATCTGAGCCTCGGGCGGCCCTGGGCGGCTGGGAAGCTGACATCTGAGGCTTGCCTGTGCCTCGGGCGTTGGCTGGGCAGCCACCATCCAAGGCTTGCCTGTGCCTTGGGCTGGACCTGGGCGGCTGGGGGACTGAGGGGACTGGGTGACTTGGAGACAGGCATGCGGCTGGCAGGGCTGAGTGGACTGGGCGCCGCTGTCTTGTGGCTGTGGTCGCTGCCATCTTTGAGGGCAAGGCAGTCAATTAGCTTATTCCCTCCTTATTGGCTGTGGGTGCTGCCATTTTGCGACGGCGTGAGGGTCAATTAGCATATTCCCTCTTTATTAGATAGGATAACGTCTCACTTTGTTTCTAGTAATTTTTGTCTTGAACTCTGTTTTGTCTGATATTAGTAGAGCCACTTCATCTTTATTTTGAGTACTGTTTGCATGGTACATCTTTTTTCCATCCTTTTACTTAATTTCAAGCTATTTGTGTCTTTGACTTTAAAGTTTGTATCTTGTAGACAGCATACAGTTGGAACATTTTAAAAATCTATTTGTCAGACTCTTTTATTTGAAGTGTAATTATTAATTATTATTAAGGTAGGATTTACAACTGCCATTTTTCTTTGGTTTCTGTATGTCTTATGCCTTTTTTGTTCTTCTATTCCTCCATTGTTATATCCTTCTATGTTAAATAGATATTTTCTAGTGAATCATTTTAATTCCCTTGTCATTTCTTTACTTTTAAAAAAAACTAGGGGCCCAGTGCACAAATTCATGCATCTTGAAAGGAACTGTGGGCCAAGAGGCTGCGGTGGGCACCGTGGCAGGTCTCAGCCCATTTTCCGTGCCCCAGCCCGGCCCCTCCCACCATGGCCCCTGGTCCCCTGTCTGCCAGCAGCCCCGCTCCCGCTGGGCACCTGCAGTGGGATGGTGCTGGCTGCATGTGTGAGTGGGGCCAGCACCGGCAGTGGGTGCGAGCAGCGGCTCCAGCACTGGCAGCAGGTGCAAGCAGGGCCAGCGCCGGCAGCCGGTATGAGCGCCCAGCAAGACTGCGATACACAGGAGCAAAGAATTTTTAGTGACCTCCAGAGGCTTGCCCCGATGACAGCGACCGGCGCCTCGCCTTGGTCTGGCGTCCCCGCTCACCTGCACCACCATTCTGCCACGGCCAATGCCTGCCGTGTTCCACACTCTGCCACCTGCTGCCGATGCCCGCCATGTTCCACGTGAACCCCCTGGTGGTCAGCGCATGACATAGCAACTGGTTGTTCGGTTATTTGCATATTAGAGTTTTAGATAGAGAGAGATTATTTTTTTAGTAGTTGCCCTTAGGAATTACAATTTTCATTTTTTAATTTATAATAATTTATTCAGATTAATTCCAACTTAATTTCTGCAGTATAAAAAAATTTTGCTCTTATATAACTCCATTCCTCTTCCCTTTTTTATGCTGTTATTATCACACAAATTGTATCATGAACACAGATTTGTAGTTACTGCTTTATGCAGTTTTTTTTAAAAAATACATTTTATTGATTTTTTTACAGAGAGGAAGGGAGAGAGATAGAGAGTTAGAAACATCGATGGGAGAGAAACATCGATCAGCCGCCTCCTGCACATCTCCCACTGGGGATGTGCCCGCAACCCAGGTACATGCCCTTGACCGGAATTGAACCTGGGACCCTTCAGTCCGCAGGCCGATGCTCTATCCACTGAGCCAAACCAGTTTCGGCTTTATGCAGTTTTTTAAAAATTACATAGATGGAATAATTACAAACAATAATATATTTATACTCTCATAATTACCTATGCAATTACCTTTAATGGTACTCTATTTTTTCATGTGGGTTTTAAATACTGTCTTGTTCCAATAGTATATTGGAATTTTTTCTTTCATATTTGAACAGTTTATTCCACTACCTTTTGGTCTCCATGACTTTTGATGAGAAGTCAGCTGTTAATCTTTTTAAGGATCCCTTATAGGTGATGCATTGCTTCCCTCTTGCTGCTTTCAAGATTTTACCTTTGTCTTTGATGATTTGATTAGGATGTGTCTAGGTATGAATCTCTGAATCTATTCTACTTGGAGTTTGTTGAACATTTTTTATGTATAGGCTCATGTTTTTCTCAGTTTGAAAGTATTCAGCTGTTAATTCTTCAAATATTCCTTCTGAACAATTCTCTCCTCACCTTTTGAGACTCTAAATATGGATGTGTATGCTCAGTGGTGTCCCACAGGTCTTTGAAGCTCTGCTCATGTTTCTCCTTGTATTTCAATTGACCTGTCTTCAAGGTCACTGAATCTTTCTTCTATCAAATATCTGCTATTGAGCCCCTATAGTGATTTTTTTAAAAATAATTTTAGTTATTGCACTTTTCAACTCCAGAATTTGTATTTGGTTCTCTTTTATAATTTCAGTCTCTTTATTCTTAGTTTGTATTTGGTGAGCCATCACCTTCGTACCTTTCTTTATACATGGTTTCCTTGAACATATTTAAAATAGCAGTTTCTTTTTCAATTTGTCTGGTTCTATATCTGCACTTCCTGTGTATGGATCAGACATTTTGTTTCTTTGTAGGTCTTGTAATTGTTTTGTTGAATATTAAAAATATATATAATGTGGCAACTTGGAGTGGCAGATCTTCTGATCCCCAGCATTTGTTGTTATTGTTGGTTTATTGACTTTACTGAACTAATTCTATAAACTCTGTATTTTTGTCATGATGGCCACTTATGTCTCTGTTTGGCTAGCTTAATAATCAGCCAGTCATTGGACAGAGACTTTCTTAAACACTTAGAACCAATAATCCTCTCAGTTTTTGCTGAGGGACTCTGTGTGTTGGGGCATTCCTTCAACACTCATCCAGGCATTGAACAGCAGTGTCTAAATCCCCTTTCTCACTTGAACAGAGCCTCAAGGTCAACTAGAGGTGAGAGTATAGGGCAGGGGTGGGCAAACTTTTTGACTCGAGGGCCACAATGGGTTCTTAAACTGGACCGGAGGGCTGGAACAAAAGCATGGATGGAGTGTTTGTGTGAACTAATATAAATTCAAAGTAAACATCATTACATAAAAGGGTACGGTCTTTTTTTTTTTTTTAGTTTTATTCATTTCAAATGGGCCGGATCCGGCCTGCGGGCTGTAGTTTGCCCACGGCTGGTATAGGGCTTCCTCAGGTCTTTCCTGAGTATGTGCACAGCTCTCCATGTCGTCGAGACTCCCAGAAATGTATTGGGTTTTTTCTTTTAAGCATTTCAGTTAGTCTGTCACTGTTTGTCTCAACGGTTATCCACTGCCTCAGTGGAGTTCAATATTTGCCTTTAATTGTCTTCAATAAAGACCTCGGTGGGAGGAAAGAATTTTCTTATACTGACTGAACTTGGGCTCAGGTCAGGGTGGGGTTTTCCCCCTTGCAGTTGGGTTCTTCCTGGGAACCATTGGACAAGTCAAATAATGACAGTTCTCTGGGAATGGAGATTTGAAGAGGCTCCAACCCAGATCTCCCCCCATAGTGGTTGCCACGTTGTTGATTTACACAATAATTATGATGCTGTGTTTTTCTGTTGCTGCTGAGCTCACTATTTTTACCAAAATTCAGCCATTTCTCCATTAATGCTGCAAACCTTTGGTTAATGTCCAGAGTTTTGACAAAGTTGATTCTAACTTTTGTGTGTGTGCCCATTTTCTTATTGCTTTTATAAGAGGAGAGATTTTATTGTGGGCGGGGGGGGGGGGGTCCCTAATGCCACCATTTTTTGCTGATGTCACTACTTGTGGTTTTATTCTTAACTAGAGGCCTGGTGCATGAAATTCATGCATGGTAGGGTCCCTAGGCCTGGCTGGCGATCAGGGCCTTCCAGCTGCCAGCCTGGGCCTTTCTTCATTCTGCACCGCCCCCTGGTGGTCAGCGCACGTCATAGCGAGCGATCGAACTCCTGGTCGAACTCCCAAGGGAACACTTTGCATATTAGACTTTTACATATATAGATAGTGTTTTGAATCCTATTGCATGTTTGGCATCTTACTATTTGCTTAACTAAGAGAGCTCAGTTTTGCTACCAATTCACTGTGTTCCGGGGCAAGTTACAGACCCTGTCAATCTCTGTTCTGTTGCTTGAAAAGTGGTGGATTGCCACGTGAGAACTCCAGTTTCTACCACCTCTGAAATCCTGAGTTCCTAAAGACCATATTTTCATCTGCATTTTCAATTCTTCCTTTTGCACCTTTACTGAATCAGTTTTAGAAGATTCTTACCACATGCTAACAATCATATTTTTGTGGTAAGTTTTCATTCTGAATTGTAAGCATTCTTCCCATAGCATCACTGTGGTGCTTGGCTGTTTTTTGTTCCGGCTGAGAAACTTTGAAAATGCACTTGCTATGTATTTTACCATCATAAAAAAGATGGGATTGCTCTTCCCACCAATACCCCCACCCCCCACTTTGGTTTAGTAACTCCTTAGCACATAATTGAAGAACAGGCCTTTCAGTTGGCCCAGGACAGGGAAATGGTGTCAAGGCTGGAGGTAAGATGCCATACTCGCTGAGCCACCCATCTTGTGCCCCCTTTGACAGTTGCTGAAGAATTGACCCAACCGCAGGTTTCAGCCACTCCCTGGACTATGTCATCTCCATGGCCTGCGGCCCTGAGCGGGCTTCAGTTCCCTCTGACAGGCCTGTGGTGAGATGGCTGATGGCCACCCTCCCCACACCCCTGCTTTCTGTGCCAGGTGCCCTCACTGTCCTCCTTGTGAGGGGAAGCCAACTCGGTGGCCGCTTGTCCAGGGTGCGAGGAAGGGGCACGGAGCTGCACCCCTCTCTGGGAGGCCCAGGTGCATCTCCATTTCTCAGGTCCCTGAAGGTGGGGGTTGGATCATCATCCTTACTTCCCTGTCTTCATGGCAGTGGGCCTGGGTGGCGGTGATGGGGCAGGATCTCCTGGTGGTGAGGCCTGGCGGGCTGGCTTTCCATCATGTGGAGGAGGGTGGGGCTCAGGTGCAGCCCCACCATCTAACTCCTTTTCCACCTCCTTCCAGCCCTGCCTGTTTCCTTGCTGGAGGCCTGCATGAGGGTTGTGATCAGTCATTGGCTCTGTCTTCCCTGCCACGCCCTGCCCCGGCTCGCTGAGCTGTGCAGGCCTCTGCATCGTTTGGCTGGTGCAGGTCATTTGCCGCGGATCCAGCCGCTCTCAGACTTGGTGCTGCTCCTCCCGCAGGAAGGGGCAGGTGCTTCCAACAGGAACAGCAGGGTTGTCTTGCCCTTTCATTGCCTCCTTAGCCCCAGGTTCTAACCCACAGTGCCCTTGCGCCCTCTGCTGGCCAGGTGGGTAGGGCACCTGTGGGTTAGCTGACCTTACCTCCCAGCACCAGCTGCTAGCCAGCCAGAGATCTTCCCCTGTGGGCGGCCTATTTTCAATTCTGAGTAAATTGGGGACGGGTAAAGGATGAAGGGCAAGGCCTGGGAGTGAGACAGCCCGGGTGGAGCTGGGCAGGGGCACGAGGGGTGCTTAGGAACGCCAGCCTCAGAAGGCTCAGGTGCTGCTGTGGGCCCATTGTGAGCAGAGAGACAGGGTGACTCCTGTGCTTCAGGGTGGCCTCGGGCGGGGCCGTTCACAGGCTCAAAGGGACCACAACAAGGGAGGACTCCTCCGGAGCAGGAAGCCAGCACAGGTGCGGGGGTGGTGTGGGGTGTGTCCCTGTGCTGCATTCTGAGAGAAGCCAGAAATAGCAGTGAGCAACCCGCTCTCCTCTTCGCTCCCGCCTGCCTTTATGCCTTATGTCATCTCAGTGGCTCTTTCACAGCAGCCGTCGACAGGTCTTGTAATAGCTGAGAAACGAGGCCTGGCTGGGGAGTGAGGACCGGGACACCCGGGCAGACAGCAGCCTGGAGCTGCTGTTCTGTGCAGGCCCAAGGTAGCCGCCTGTTTGGATGTAGAGAGAGAGTTACCATTTCTGGTCGGTCGCACAGCTGCACTTGGTGCTAGTGTGTACAAATGCGTTCTTCCCAAGGTGCACGGGACCGTGGGAGCAGGTGCTGCCGCCTCTGGCCCAGCGCCTGCTGTGAGCTGGGCCCAGGTGCAGGTCTCAGGCCACCGGTGGAGGTGCCTGAATACAGCTTGGTTCTTCTCTGACTCAGCTCCATTCCTGCTTGGACCTGCCCATGGTCGCTGGCCACCCGTCTTGATCTCAGCCCACGTGGAGTTCCTTCCAGCCCTCAGCACCCAGTGGGTAGCATATCGGCTCTGGGAGAGGGAGGCTTGGCATCTGGATGGGAGAAATACTGCCAGTTCTCAGGTCCATCAAAACCTCCATCCTCCCGCCTCTGCGCCAGTCACACTAGATTGGCATTGCATCCTCCCTTGTTGTGGTCCCTTTGAGCTTGTGAACTGCCCCGCCCTAGGCCACCCCTGAAGCACAGCCTGTGGGCTCACACTGGGCCCAGGACGCCATGCGAGACATCTGAGGCTGGCTTTCCTAACACCCCTCGCAGCTCTTCCTCCACCTCGGCTGCCTCACTCTCAGGCCTCACCCTCCTTCCTTTAGCAGATTGTCTCCCCCTCATGGAAGAAGTGAGGCCAACAGGCACCCCAGGGTCGGGCAGGGAATGGCTCATGGCTTGGCGTTGGCTCCGTCTGCCGGTGGTTGAGCTGTTCATGGGGGCGCTGACTCTGCGAGGTGCGAGTCTGCAGTGAGCATGTTCTTCCCTCACTGACCCCCCTTATGGTTTGCCCTTCTCACCTGTGTGTCAGTTCAGCTGTCCTGAAGGTTGACCAACCTCCTTTGCTCTATAGATCTAAAAATAGAAACCAACAAAGCATGTCCAGGCAGCTCCAGAGGCTCAAATGGTGTGATGTCACTCGTCCAGCCCGTTTGCTCAGGGAATTAGCTGGGACTCTTTCCTTAAATGCGTGCGAAGACTTGTTTGGCGTTTAAAACACCAGAGGACAGACCTTGTGGCTCAGGTACCTGGAAAGCCAGGCTGACTTCAGGAACAGCTGGATCCAGGACTCTAAACAGGAGTCTCCAGGCACATTTGCTTTTTCCTCTTCACCTCTTAGCGCTTCTTTCCTCTACCCTCACATCCTCTCAGACCTCACAGAAGAGAGACGTTCTCTTTCAACAACTGCATACAGGCCCTGACCCTCACTCTTCTTGGCCTGAGCTGAGGCACACACCGGTTCCGGGAACAGCCACCCTTGCCCGAGGTGGAACTGCAGTGACCAGCTTGGGCCATGTCTGTAGCTCCTGTCTCGGCCGCGCTGTGTATTGAGACTCGGGCCTTGGCCGATGCTGAGCTGGGCGGACAGTTTCCATCCTGCCGGAAGAATGGCCCCTCCGCTCAGTAGTGCTGGGAATGGAGTGGCTGTCTCGACCCCCCAATTTCAAGCACGGGCAGCCTAAGTAGTCTTCTCCCTCCCAGCGTGGGTTTCCATTCCCATTCCTAGGAGGTGGCAGCCTCTCAGTTCTCCTTTGCTTGATTTTCCACTCTCGCTAAAAATCAGTGGAACCAGAGACAGCGAAACATTGATCAGATGCTCAAACTTCAGAGGGAAGGTAGGGGAGGGTGGGGATAAGGGGGAGAGATCAACCAAGAGACTTGTATGCATGCATGTAAGCATGGCAAATGGACACAGACAACAGAGGGTGAGGGTGAAGGCGGGATTGGGAGGTTGGGGGGGGGGGCACATATTTGTAATACCTTAATAAAAAAATTATAAAAAATAAATAAATAAAAATCAGTGGAGAAAATATCCTCAGGTGAGGGTTAACAAAAGGAAGGAAAGGAGGAAGGGAGGGAGGGATGGAGAAAGGGAGGGAGGGAGAGTGCCCTCTCCCCGCCAATGATGCTGTGTGCCCAGCTCCTACCTTGAGGTCATGGGCCCTGGAGGCCATGCGTGCTTCCACTGCCTGGCTGGTGCAGGCACCAAGCTCATGGTGCTCCTTGTGTGTGGGTGAGCACTGTGCCACTATACAGGGGGAGTGTTCCCACAGATGCCCCAGCTGCAGGCTCACCCAATGACATGAGGCCACACTCAGAAGTCTTGACTTGCCTCCAGAGCAGTGGTTCTCGACCCTGCAGGCATTCTGACATCACCTTGTGGGGCTTTATCAAATGCTGACACCTGGGTCCCCGCTGCCAGCAAATGGGCTGAGGCATGACCTGAGTACCAGGAGTTTTGAAAGCTCTGACATGTACCCAGGGTCGAGAACCACTGATCTAAAGCCTGGTTCTCAAACTTGACTGCAGTGGAACCCCCTGCGAGCTTGTGGCAGTGGGACTCGGAGTCTGTAGTCCAGGCGGAGCCCAGTGTCTGCACCTCGACCAGCTCCAAGGTAGCACTGGGCCAGTGGTTGGCAAACTGCGGCTCCTTTGCCCCTTGAGTGTGGCCACAAAGTTTCAATCGCACTGTACGTGAGTGCCCACACGTGGTAGTTTGTGGAAGAGCCACATTCAAGGGGCCTCAGTTTGCCGACCACTGCACTGGGGCTCTGGCCCCCAGCCCACACTCTGAGTGGCAGAGGGCCTGGATTCCGTCCTGAGGCCTCTGGACATCCCGTGGTAGGGGGCACATGAGCCTGGGCCAATGCTCATTCCGCCGTCACAGGCTCCATCCCACTGAGCTGCCTTGGGTGGGAAGCAGAGACAGCTGCCCACTCGGTTTCAGGCAGGTGCCAAGGCTGCCCCATCTGACATGTCAGCCATAAAGCCATTGGGGTCCCTGAAATAGCACTGGCAGCCGTCCTGAGGGTGAGGCACTGGTCCTCCAGCACTCTCCATTATCCAGAGCACTCAGTGGGCCCCCCCCCACCCCCCCACCCCCCCGGGCAGTCAGCCGGCCGGCCGTTTCCTCCCGTTCACGTGGGTGGGTGTGTCTGACTTGGCCACGGTTGCGGGGAGAGATGAGCTGGGGGCTCTCCAGCGCCTTTGCCACTCTGAGTGGCTACTCACTGCAGCACCCCTCCCCTCGGAGAGATTTGACTAGAAGGAGAGCGAGAGAGCCTCCCAGTGGTGCACCCAGACGACCTTGCTGTCAGAGAACTGGAAATCCTATTAGGACCTCAAGAGCAGGCAGCTGGCAAACACTCAGAAACAGGGGTCCCTCCCTGGTCCCCAGGCTCATGGATGCCAGGAGACCTCGGGGCTCCACCTACCCCCTACCCTGTGCCCACTGCCACCTGGTGACTCTGCGTCTTTGTTGACAACTCAGAGTTGCCTGGCTTGGATGAAATACTTGTAACATTCAGTGCCGCTAACAATCAAAGAGTGAGTGTATGTGAAACATTGACTGCAGTTCCCAGCATGTGGTCGGCTGCCACTGGCGTCATGCTTTGGCTCCTAGGAGGTAGAGTGTGGGAAATCTTCAGTGTCCTCCTCCGTGCTCAGGATCCACCTGATCACCACAGCCTGCGTCCCGGGCCGCCTTCCTGCATGTCAGCTGACTAAGGAATTTGTGCAATGCCCAGTGCTGTGCCCACAAATGACCCTGGCCAGCAGGAGAAGTACATGGCTTATGTCGCACCGTGTTAATCACAGTGCCTTTATTAAGCACCGACTGCTCACTGGGCCCTGTGGGATATCCTGTCTAATAAAAGAGAAACATGGTAATTGGTGTACGACTGCTACCCTTCCCATTGGCTAATCAGGGCAATATGCAAATTAATTGCCAGCCAAGATGGCGGCCGGCAGCCAGGAAGCTTGAAACTAACGTGAGGCTTGCTTGCTTCAGTGACGGAGGACTCCAATGTTCCCCGCCTGCCGCTGCAGGCCTCTGAGCTGCAACTCTAAGCAACTATATAACAAATATAGAAGCTAAACAAAATCCCAGAAACCTGCTTTAGTCCGCCGCCGGGCTTCAGCCAGCAGGATTGCAACATTGTAAGCAAAGGCCAGAAACCTACTTTCAGCAGCGGAGGCCTAAGAGCTGGAGCCAAGCCTCAAAGCTAAAGCTGGACCAGAATAAAAACAAAAAAAGAAAAAAAGGAGCGATTGGGAGCTTCAGTCACCCGCCAGCCTGAAAACAGCCCTCAGCCCCTCACCCAGACTGGCCAGGCACCCCAGTGGGGACCCCCACCCTGAAGGGTGTGTGACCAGTTGCAAACAGCCATCATCCCCTCACCCAGGCTGGCCAGGCACCCCAGTGGGGACCCCCACCCTGATCCAGGACACCCTTCAGGGCAAACCAGCTGGCACCCACCCGTGCACCAGGCCTCTACCCTATATAGTAAAAGGGTAATATGCCTCCCAGCACCGGGATCAGCGGAGCCGCGAGGCCTCCCGGCACCAGGATCAGCGTGACAGGAAGCAGCGCCCAAACCCCCTGATCGCCCTGTGGCTCTGTGTGTGACAGGGGGCGGGGCCACAACCTCCCTATCGGCCCTGCTCTGTTCATGACAGGGGAAGGCGCCCCAACCCCCTGATCAGCCCTGCTCTGTGCCTGATAGGGGGGAGCTCCCCAACCCCCTGATCGCCCTGCGGCTCTGTGTGTGACAGGGTGCAGCGCCCCAACCCCCCCTGCCCCCACGGGCCCTGCTCTGTGTGTGACGGGGTAGAGCCATAACCTCCCCATCGGCCCTGCCCTGAGTGTGAGAATGGCGGCGCCGCAACCCCCTGATCGGCCCTGCTCTGTGGGTGATAGAGGGTGGCGCCCCAACCCCCTGATGGGCCCTGCTCTGCGTGACAGGGGGCAGCGCCCCAACCCCCTGATTGGCCCTGCTCTGTGCGTGACAGGGTACAGAGCCCCAACCCCCCTGATGGGCCCTGCTCTGTGCGTGACGGGGGGTGACGCCGCATCCTCCCCATCGACCCTGCCTTGAGTGTGATAGGGGACGCTGCCCCAACCCCCCAATCGGCCCTACCCTGAGCGTGACTGAGGGTGGCATCACAACCTCCCGATCGCCCTGCTCTGTGCATGACAGGGGGCGGCACCCCAACTCCCCAGTCGGCCCTGCTCTGAGCCCAACCAGGGGCTGCACCTAGGGATTGGGCCTGCCCTCTGCCACCCGGGAGCAGGCCTAAGCCAGTAGGTCGTTATCTCCCGAGGGGTCCCAGACTGTGAGAGGGCACAGGCCGGGCTGAGAGACCCCCCTCCCCCCTGAGTGCACAAATTTTTGTGCACCGGGCCTCTAGTACAGAAATAATCACATTCATTGTATTGTTCTCAGACCTCAGAGTCTAATGAGAAGGACAGCTAGGATGCATGAGACAACCCAGAAGTCATTAGGGATTAAATGGTGTGAGGCATCCCTATGCACGCCCACCCCCATGGAGCTGTGTAAGAACATGGGACTTGGCTGCCTTTTCACATCTCTCAAACACAGAGAGGCCGGGATAATTTGGGTTTTAGGTCTTTGCATAACCAACCAGCTGCATGTTCTGTATTACCACATGTCCTCACACTCCAGATGTGATGCCTTCAAGTTACAACATGGGAAGATATCCGTGAAGCCCAGCCAGCCCCCGTGTCTGAATCACACTGGAGCACTTCGTTAGAGAATCTTACCAAATGGCTCAAAGAAAATCAGGCGCTGGAGAACATTTATTTTCTCGACCTTCTGAAGAAAGTTAATAAAGTAAAAGATTTTCGTAAAAGTGACTTGTTATCTAATGAGTGCTACCCTCGCATTTTCTAAGCATGGGTGACAAGGCTCGCTCATTTGTAAAACACTAGAGGCCCAGTGCACGGATTCATGCACATTGAAAGGAATTTAATTAGAAGGTGGCCAGCGGGGCGGGACTGGGCGAAACGGGCCAGACACACCCTGGAGCCAACATCCCATGGTCCCTCCCCAGCTGGCCACACCTGGGGAGGCGCCAGAGCTCGAAGGGCGTCTGTGCAGTGAGCAGGGTCCCTCAGCCTGGCCAGCAGGGATCAGGCCAAAACCAGCAGTCCGACATCCCCTGAGGGGTCCCAGAGTGCAAGAGGGCACTCTGCAAAGTTGCTGTTGCTCGGCAGCTCCTGTGTTGAGTATCTGCCCCCTAGTGGTCAGTGTGTGTCATACCTACTGGCTGGTGTGTCAGTTGCTTAGTCTTTTATATAAACTAGAGTCCCGGTGCACGAAATCTGTGCATGGGTAGAGTCCCTAGGCCTGGCTGGCGATCAGGACTGATAGGGGCCTTCTGGCTGCCGACCGGGGCCTTCATTCACTCTGTGCCACCCCCTGGTGGTCAGCACACATCATAGCAAGCAATCAAACTCCCGGTCGAATTCCCAAGGGGACACTTTGCATATTAGCCTTTTATATATATAGATAGACTTACCAAGCACCTAGTGCAGGTATTAGGGCTACAAAGGTGAAAAGAGGTGGTGTCTACCCCCAGAAAGCTCAAGGTCCAGGAGGAGAGATGTAAAAATAATGTGGTGGGTGGGCAGGGGCTCAGAGTGGGGAGTGCAGGGTGCCCAGCAAGTGCAAAGATTTCTGTGGGCCAGGGTGGTAGAGCTGCTGGTGTGTGTGGGTGTGGTGAAAGGCAGGCATTCCCCGCAGGAGGCAAGCATGTTAGGGGAGGCTGCATCCAGTGGGGCTGGTGGGAGGTGGGTTTCTGGGTATTGGTACCATTGCTGCTTCATTTTTCTGGATCACAAACAAACAGTACATTGAAAACTAGAGTTTGGAAATATATTTTCAATATATGTTTTTCTCAGCTCAAATATGTTTTTTTTTAATGTGTTGACTCAAATGTCTACCCAGAAAAAGAAGTTGTACAAACCTTTATTTTTCAAAAGTAATCTAATAGACTCTTACACATCAGAGTCCACACCATTTACACCAGAATTGAGACTGAGGCCCAGAGAGGGAAACAGTTTGTCCCAAGTCCTTCAGATGGTTAGTAGCTAGTTAGTGGTAGAGCCCAGGTAAAGCCCAGTTCTATCAATTTATTGCTATTTCTACCAATGGTGTCGGCAGGTTTCTGGCCAAGTGCTACTCCAAGCATCTGGCAGAGCTGCCTAGAGTACCGTGTGGTGAGCAATTTGAGAATGATGCTGTGGCTGATTATTGATGTCTGCCAAGGGCGCACGATGGGAACGAGACCACAGTGTGCCATTCTGCCTCATCTGTCCTTGTGATAGAAATGAAGCATTAGGAAAAGCAGAAACTGCAGTTAGTGATGACTTTAAAAATTAGACTTCTGATACATTCATTTAAGTCAGCAACCATTTTTGAGGTCTAATACATGCTATCAGTGCTGTGAACACACAGCCTGGCTCTCACGAAGCTCACAATCTTGGCAAAAGCTGGGTTCAGCAAGGAACATCACCGGCGTGTAACAGAATGGGGGAAATGTGAAACGTAATCTAACAGTAGACTTACGCTATACAATGCTTATGTCTAACTAAACTATTTTTAAGTGAACTTAAAATTAAAACTAATATCATTTTAGTTACTAAACTAGCAAGGGGATTTCAGACCTATAAAGGCATTAAAATTTTTACTCAATTAAAAAAATAAGTACAAACAGAAGTTGTTTTCAATATTTCATAATTTCCTCATCTCTTTACATCTAATTCCAAACCTGAATATCCTCCTAGCTCAGGCACATTCCTGGAGCGCCGGGTTTTTCTTTTGAAAAATAAAGGTCTGCAAAAATGGCACAGACTTCTTTTTCAAGTACAGGAAGCCACTTTGCTGGCTTGTGCTTAACTGGGGTCAAGCTGGCCGATGAAAAATATAAGAGTTGACCAAGGCAGGCCAGCCACATTTATGGAGTGCCATACGGAGTCATGCATGCCCAGATCTCCAAAAGGCCAGCCTACCAGGGGAGAATGTGTAATTCCATTTGTTGCCTGGTCCTTCTCATGTTCATTTATTTATTTTTTTTTTTTTTCATAAATGCAGATACTTGGTCTTTGTGGCACCTGTTTATTTCTGTCCTCAATGCCACAGCCTAGTCTCCTGCAGCATGTCATTTCCCGGTGATTGTCGATGCTCCGTGTTGAATCATTTATATGTGTTGCTAGGCCACACAGTCCTCGAGCACAGTTCTGCGCAGTGCCAGCCAGGCCAGAGAATGTTGGGGTTACAGCCCACTCTCTCAAACATGTTCTGTTCTCTTGTGCTTTCTCTCTGTCAGCTGGGACCCTCTCCTCTTCCCTCTCTCCAGGTTGCAGGGCCCATGTGCGTAGCAGCTGACACACATTGCTGCGTCATCTAGGCAGCACGGCATCTGAGATGGCACTGCCAGTAGTCATTATGTGGATGGGCTGCCTAGTGGAACTGGGCCCTATGTGAGGAAGAACAGAGAACTAAGAGTTTGGAGGTGAGGCATCTAGTTGTGCCTTTGCCACTAACTAGCAGCTGAGTCTGTCTTTGCCTCTGTGTCTGCATCTGCAGAGTAAGGGACTGGTCTACTCTCTGTCCTATGACTTGTGCTGTAAGTAGACTGGGGACCATGCCCACCCCTCACAGTAAAGTGCATAACTTAGCTGTGCAGAGTGAAAAGCATTCTGGGAAACAATGTTGTTGGTATTCATGCATATGTGGTTTGATCTCATAAGATGCTCATTATGCAAACTGTTTGCCCCATAGTACAACGGCCCCAGGTGGGATTGAGATGAAGAACAAGGCATTTAGCCAGTCCTGGAGAACAGGAGTGGAGTGGTTACGGGGAAGATACCTTGTCGTCCACCCAGGTGGGCTTAGAGACAGTTGCCTTAATGAGTGGAAGGTCTGAGTCAATGATCTGCATTGGAAACAGCACTAAAGAGTAGACAGGATGAGCCTTTATAGAAAACACCAGCATCTCTGCCACCTCCAAAGGTGGGGTGATGACTACAACCAAGACTACTTTACCCAGAAAGGCTATCATTTAAATTTGAAGGAGAAATAAAGAGCTTTCCAGACAAGAAGCTGCTAAAGGAGTTCATTACCACCAAACCAGCATTATAAGAAGTGTTAAAGGGCCTTCTAAAGAAGGAGAAGAAGAAACAGAGGAACTTAATAAAAAGAATTAAATGTCAATAAATATGTATCTATCAATAATCACTTTAAATGTAAATGGCTTGAATGCTTTAATTAACATAGGGTAGTTGAATGGATAAGAAAACAAGACTGATATATATATGTTGTCTACAAGAGACCCACCTCAGAACAAAAGATATGTAGAGACTAAAAGTAAAGAGAAGGAAAATGATATTTCATGCAAATAGAAAGGGGAAAAAGGCTGGGGTAGCAATACTTATGTCTGATGAAATAGACTTTAAAACAAAGGCTATAATAAGAGACAAAGAAGGACAATATAATGGCAAAGGGAACAATCCAACAAGAGGATATAATCCTTGTAAACATTTATGCACCCAGTACAGGAGCATCTAAATATGTAAAACAAATCTTGATGGACATAAAGGGAAAGATTGACAGCAATACAGTTACAGTAGAGGAATTTCACACCCCACTGACATCAATGGATAGATCTTCCAGAAAAAAATAAATAAGGAAACAGTGTCCTTAAATGACACACTAGATCAGATTGATTTAATTGATGTCTTCAGAGCATTCTACCACAAAGCGGCAGAATATACATTCTTTTCAACTGTGCATGGAATATTTTCTAGAATAGACCACATTATGACACAAAACAAATCTCAATAAATTTAAGAAGATTAAAACCATATCAAACATCTTCTCTGACCATAACAGTATGAAACTATAAATCACAAGAAAAAAAATAAAACTGAAAAACACAAAAAGATATGGAGGGTAAATAACACGTTCCTAAACAATGAACAGGTTAACAGTGAGATCAAAGATGAAATCAAGAGATACCTTGAAACAAATGAAAATGAGAACACAACAACCCAAAAGCTGTGGGACACAGCTAAAGTAGTCCTAAGTGCTCGCTCATCTCAGAAGCCTGCTGCAGCCTGCGCTCCCCCTTGCAGTATGTGGGCATTCTCTGTGTCAGTGTTTTTGTGAAACACGATTTTTTAGTGATTATATAACTTCCCCTCGCATGCGTGTGTCCCAACACCTAACTGCGCTCCTGTTTGTCTCCTGTTCATGAGCCAAGTTTCCAGGTGCTATTATAGGGATGCTGGATGCTCTGCTGAGGACAAATTCCCAAAGCAATTGCTGGATCAGCACTGGTTTTGAAGGCTTTGGACACTTGCTGCCTGTTTGCTGGCCCAAGAGGATGTAATTTGACCTGTCACTCGAACTTTTGGCTTCTTAGGAGGCAGGTGCCTGTGTGGGGCAGGGTGCACTCTTGGGTGAGGCACAGGCCAGAGTTTTTCCACTCACTGGCTCAGAGATCTTGGACTGCTTGCTCAACTCTCTGCTTCTCTGTTGTCCAACCTTCAAAAAGGAGATGCACCATTTAATTCAGGGGTGGTGGTGAGCATCAAAGAAGAGAGAATGTAACCCCTGGGACCTGGGGTGGGGGGGGCACGGCACAGGCCTGGAGCAGGACAGGCCATAGCAAGTGGCAGGGTAGGCTCCAAGCTCAGCACTGTCGACCGAGGTGGCCTCCAGCAGCAGGTGCTGTGGGCCTTGTCGCTCTGGCCTGCTCAGGCCTCTGGGGAGACAGTGCTGCTGGCTGGCACCACTCCTCACTGACATCAGCCTGGGGCCTTCCCTGCCCCTTCCATAGCTTATTCTACCACGTGGGCCCCTGAATTGCCCCACCAGAGAAGGGGAAGTTGCCCCACCCGGGGTTGCCCCTCTCCTGGGAAAAGGCTGAGTGGTTAGCAGCCGGCTCCTCCCACCTGCAAGCGGCAATACATTGGCTATGCTCTGTTATTTAATTTATGCACCATTTAACTAGAACTCTGTACAGATGCATTTTGGAACACAGAAGAACAAGCAAGGCCTTCTGTAGAGCCATCCTCAAAGTCCCCCTTTCGCCTGCCCCATCCTTGGTCTCAGCAATGCAGAACCACACCTGCCACCCAGAGCCTCTGTCGGCCCTCCCGGCGATGCCTGGAAGCTGCCCGTGTCCCGGTTCTCACTCTTAGACTCGGGATGAACTCGGCTCAGGTGGGGGCGCAGTGGTGCTCGCAGGAGTCTGCTCTTTTGAAGGGGCAGCTGCAGGGGGTCAGAGTGGACGTTACCAGGGAGAGCCGAGAGCCTGGCCACGCCAGCTGGTGGTTCCCGCCCAGGGGTAGGGCCTGTGCGCCTGCCGTGTGGTCTCAGGCAGGGTCACTGCACAGCGAGCGGGGTGAGCAGGTGCCCGGCTGCAAAGAGCAATCGGAAGGTCCCAGGGAAGCAGTTCACGGAACATCCAGTCCCTGAGGTAACAGGATGGGCCTTTAAGAACAGATGACAAGAAAGCTGGAGCTAAGGTGCCAATGTGCCTGGCAGAGGCACCTGTGCCCATAATGCCCGCACTCTCCAGGCCGCAGGTGCCCACACCCAGGAGGGCAGGACAGACGCACATGTGTTTTTGGTGGGGAAGGAGAGGGTGCAGGACCTGGCTGTGTTAGGCTCAGAACCTGGGATGTTCTCAGCATGAGTCTCTTTCTTTCTGGGATCAGCCCGTCGCACATGGGGTGCAGCCCCCTGACCGTTGCTTTTTGCGGCCTAGAGTGAAAGAAGAGCGTGTGCTTCCCAGGCAGCTTCGACCATGTGCTGCACACCTGCTGGGAGCTCCTGTGGGTGCTGCCGGGCCCAGGGGTCTGCTTGGTGGGGAGACGGGACGAGGGCCCCTGCTCGGCACCCCGCGGTTTCCCAAGCGCCCTAAGCCACGTTGGGGAGGACAGGGAAGGCCTCTCTTCTCCCTGCAGTGAGCTCCCTGAGGTGAGCGTGCCCTCTGGGAGCACCAGGGCAGCCAGGCCACACCCCCTGGGGCACAGCGTAGACTCACCTCTATTGTCCTGTGTTCCAGTATGTTCATGCCTCCTTCCTTACAGTCATTATTTTATTTCCTTGGATTGTGTGGATTCTGGAACAAAGCAATGATTTTCTTTGTGACACACACATACAATGAAAGAGAAAGGGGAGCAGAGAGTGGAGGTGGGGCAGGAGGGGAGGAAACAAAGGGAAGGGACAGGGAATGAGCAGAGAATTGGGGGAAGAGAGCTTTTACTCTCAGGATCTCGTGCCTGTAACTTGGGTCCACAGGACACAGTCTGTATAGTTGAGTGGAGGGAAGAAAGCAGATGTCAAAGCTGAAGGCCATTAGAATACAGTAGAGCCTTGACTTACGAGTGTCCCGACTAACAAGTTTTTCGAGATATGAGCCATCTCTTAGCCGATTTTTTGCTTTGAGTTGCGAGCTAAAATTCAGGCTATGAGCCAGCTTCAGATACCCCACCGCTAGTTGGCGCAGCGAACGCCACAGTGAACGCCACATCATCAGCCCAGCATCATGTGTCTCACTCGTTCGCTTTATGATTTGACATACAAGTAATTGGAGTTACGAGCTCCATCACGGAACGAATTAAACTCGTAAGTCAAGGCCCCACTGTAATTCCCTTTCCTAACGACCAGCACCAAAGGGCTTGCTCCTCACTGACAGCCTCGCTTGTGGGAGAGGCCAGTGACCCTGCACAGAGCCACGCGCCCTGCTGCGTGGCCTCTTTGCTGGAGGGGTGTGGCTCTCGGTGCGTTTTGATTCTGTCACAGTAGATAAAGTAGAGCTGGGGTGTGATTTCAGCCCCGTGGCTCAGCACAAACAACCTGCACGTCTTGTGCACCAAATGGAAAACTCCCAGAGTGGCGGCCGCTCTCGGTCCAGGTGATTATCTATCTGCACATCACTCAGGCTGCTGGGTGGATGCTCTTGGGGAACTGAAGTTGCACCTGCAGCAGCACACATCCTGGCAGTGTCGGGGGTGCTGAGGGCTTGGGGCAGGCAGTGCCCCCGACGCCAGCCTCACTTTCCTCTTCTGTTACATAGAGACAGTGACCCAGCAACCTAAGGATCCCTTGTGAACACAGGCTTTTATTCTAAGTGAAGCCTTGTGGGTGGAAGTCGTCGTCATTGTTACTATTTCATAAACATTTGACTGGTAATCAACCCCATTTTGTGACTCTGCCTATTTCAGATGGGTCAGAATAGAGTGGTGGTGTTATGTCGTCTTATGAGTAGGCTTTGCAACACGGCTTCCTACTGCCGAGCTGCCAGTCACGTGTGGAGCATCCCAGGTAAATGAAGCCATAAGGACTTTCTTTGTGGAGTTGTTTTTGGCATAAATGCATAAAAAGGGTGTTTCTTACCTCAGCGAACTCACGACATTAGCAATAAGCCAGCCCAGTGGACTTCCCTGGGCCCCTGCTCTGCTGCCCCGGGTCACACGTGTGTGCAGCCGTCCGCACGGGCACAGCTCTCACTCCGAGATGGACAGTCTCCGAGTTAGATCACATCCTGGCATGATATCCCGGCGTTAGAATGAATTTATGCTGTAGTCTCCCAAGAATTATGCAAATGCGATTTCTAAGTTAAGCTCACAAAGTTTGAAGCTCTTGCGCTTACCTGTTTCTGAAACAATGGTTTTGTAAGTATCTAACTGATTTTTTTTACTCTATAACCTGAAAATGTCTAATGTTTTTCAAATCTCACATGGAACCATTCACTCCTGGATGAGAGAGAACAGGGTCCTCCGTGGCAAGCGGATGTGCATTGCAGTCTGACACGGTTTGATTGAGCCCCATTCGTGGAGACCTCGTCACCTGTGGGAGCTCAAGTTCTCGCGTGCATGTGTATGTGCTTATATGCTGCATCCGGCAGCTGTCTGCATCCCTTGCTAAGTAACTTACCAAATTGCCCATTCACACAGACCCCAACTGCCCAGGAAATCAACTGTTTATCTTACATCAGATACTATTATGTGCTTGTAAATCCTCCCATTTATCTTGCTGGTGAATGGGTTCATTTGAATGAAGCTCTGTTGTTTCTTTGCGGAAAAGCATCCTAGCGAGCTGTGGCCCAGCGCCTTGCTCCTTCTGGCTGTTCTCACTGTCCCCGCCTGGCCCGTGGCCAAAGGGAAGCGTAAGGATGAGAACAAGGCATCTGGGCAGGGACCTCCCCTGTAACCGCATCCCTTGGTTCCCAAGGGCCGTTGGACTTTAGCTCTGCCTGGTTGTAGGGTAGGTCAAGTCTGAAGGAGGACAGTGGATAAAGCAAAGCTCAGGCTAAGGAAATGTGACATAGTTTAGCTAAGTCATGGGTTTGGAAGGAGACAGCAGAGTGCTGGGTGGCCTTGGGAACTATGATTGGGTAGTTGATGCTGTCTCATTTTATTAGGAGGGGATTCTTTTGTCTAGCAAGTGTTATAAGTGCCTGTGGTTCATTTGTTTGTTCATTTATTCATCCATTCATTCAACAATATTTATTGGGCACCTCTTGAGGGGCAGTACCATGCTGATCCGTGTTCCCTGACCTCAACCAGTTTCCAAGTTTTATACACTTAGCCAGATAGGGGATGACTCACTCTCCAGTCCATGCCTAATGTTAGTTTAGTTTTTTATAAGATAAAAAATGTCTAAAGTAATGTTTTTTATAAGATAAAAACAGGGCATTAGGAAATATCACCGCTGACCACCCACCAAGTTCCTCTACTCTCCCCTCTTGCTTAGAGCACTCGGACTCAGCATCTGAGTTGCTGGTTCCAGCCCTTTGCATGTGACACTTCTTTGCTTTCTTTTCTCCATATGCTCAGTAGAGCTATCCCTTTCTCCTCCCTGTCTTTTCTGACAGCTAGACAGAGGTTGCGCGCGCACACAACTAGGTGTCTGCGTCAGAGGGCAGGAGGTCCTCTGGCACCTGCAAGGAGAAACGGTTGGCGTGATGAGGTCCAGTCTCAACACCCCCCACTGTGAGTCAGGTGCAGAGGTGCAGTCCTCTGCTCTCGAGGAAATGACACCTATCACGGTGCACTCAGCTGGCGCAGCTTCTGAACAGGGAATTCTCCCAGGAACTTTGTGAGCGTTGCACATTCCGTTGGCCTCAGTAACGGGAAACTTTTCTAAAAAAGGTACAGACAGAACTTGGTGTGACTCACCAGAGAGCAACAGTTAAGTCACAGCTTATTTTCTTTTTTTCTAAGAAAAGGAAAAATTGATTAAATGTATAGGAAATGCAAGCAGCCTCAAATCTGTAAAGGGGAACTGGATCAACGTCATGCAAACTTTGAGATGGTTAAAACTGGTTAACTTCTATGAACAAAAGGTGCTGGGGTTCTCACAGTGCATTGTGGGAGGCCCTAGCTCATCCTGGGAGGGCCTGGCTCTCCTGGAGGGCATATCGGTCTTCTCTGGGAAGTGGAATTGAAGCTGTCTGAAGGATGAGAAGGATTTTATAAGAGGAAAGTGGAGCAGGAGGGCAGGGAAAAGCATGTTAAATCAGGGGAACAGCATCTGCAAAGGCCCTGGCTGGAAGGAAGTGGAATGCTATGGGGGAGGGGAGAGCAGGGCCAAGGCACATGGGTATGCCAGTTGCGCACAGGGCCTCTGAGTGAAGTCCAGATGCCTGCTCATCTCGTCCATATTTATATTCACCCGCATATCTGTTGTTCTCCATTCCTACCTACCTCTCCACACTTCCACCTGAGAGCATATCCTTCTTCCTCTAGTATTTGTTTTAGTGTGAGATTGCTGGAGACAAAGTGTGTCATGTCTGCTTTTCCAAAAACGTCTTTATTTCACCTTTTTTTCTCTTAACACATTTTCCAGCAGCTTTATTGACATATAATTTCATACCGTAAAGTTCATCTTTTTAAAGTGTATAGTCAGTAGGTTTTACTGTATTTACAGAGTTGTGCAACTATGAACATAATGTAATTTCAGAACATATTCATCTCCCCCAAAAGAAACACTGTGGCCATTTGCAGTCACTTCCTATTCCATGTCTCTTCCCCTAGCAGCCCCCTCCCCTGCCCAGACAAACACTGGTCTGCCTTCTGTCTCTAGGGGGTTGCCTATTCTGGATACTTGCATAGATGCTAATAATTATTATATTTTCCTAATGGATTAGCAGCTCCCTCCGGCAGGGCAGTAACCATCACCGACCCGGAAGTGGGTGAGCACAGAGACCCGGGAGAAGGTGACCAGGATGGATGCAGGGCCCTGCCAGGACAGAAGACAGAGGGAGGAGTGTTGGAGAGGGAGGTGGTCGGACACCAAATGAAAGGCTTTTTACCTCGTCTTCCCCAACTAGGCCACCGCCTCCAGCTGGCCAGGGAAAGGGGAGCTGAAACTCACTGTTGGTCTCCCTCAGCTGTCTGAGGTTGGGTGAGCTGATATTCAGAAATCCCAGCCAGGATGCTAAGACCCACTGACCTTGGATATTTAATAGGTATTGTAAATTTAATAGGTATTTTTATCAGCAAGGATATTTGAATATTCTGCCCCACAAAGCTGCTTTCCTACCATCTACATCTGGCATATTTCACTTGGTTATTGACGTGCATGTTTACTTCTCTGTGGCTTCGCAACCTGGTGCTTGGGCGTTTGGGGTTGGCACGTAGGCCACTGAGGTCTCTGCCCTGCTCTCCCGGGTCGAATATGCTCTGCACTATGCATTGTTTTCCCTGCCTGGCCTCTCCTTCCTCCTTTTATTTTGTGTTCTGGGGAATAGTTTTGCCCCCGGAGCTTAGTGACAGACCTTCTATGGCGACAGACAGACTGTTTGGCTGAATGTTCATAGTCAGTTAGGCTTCAGGGACATTGGTGGGAGACACAGACACTGATCAGCAGGCAACTTGGCAGAGGTGGGAGCCTGACGCTATGAAGACCATCGTAAACACGCACCTTCCTGGGGGTGGGACGGGTGTGTGAATAGTAGATGAAAAGCTGGTTAGAGGCATATTATGTCTTCAGACGGTTTGAAGAGAACAAAAGAGCAGTTGCCGAAGTAAGAGGCCAGGAGTGGTCTTCAGAGATAAATTTGCACAGAGGTGATGGCATTTCTGTGCAAATTGGTCTTCAGTCCTAAAGCTTTATTCCATGTCTCTTCCCCTAGCAGCCCACGCCCCAACCTAAAGGATGTGAGTTTAGTTCTTGTTCCATTTTCAGGAAGGCAGCATCCACCGTCCCTTCCCCTCCCCCCAAACACTCACACTACCATGCACACTCAAACACGTGCATTAAGTGGGGTCTGAATGGCTGAAAGGTAGGGTCTGTTAGATGTCTGTTGTTGAATATATGTTAATATTCAAAGAATGGTCATTGGGCTCATCGACACTTCTGAAGTTCAAGGACAAGTGTGTTACACGGCATACCTGTTCACTCATTCTGCAAATGTCTACAGGTACCTTTTGTGGCCAGACACTGAGCCCCATGCCTAGATGGACACAGTAGAGGCCTTGCCCCCAAACACTCCCTCTAGGAAGAAGAGCTTGTCCTGGAACTCAAGGCTGTCAGTGCTACCCCACTTGGAGAAACAGTGAAAAGTGAGACTCCAGTGATTAAATGGTAGTTTCCGTTTGGGTGTCTGCAATTGGTGCTGGGGTCTTCAGTTGATTTGGCACACAAACACTGGTATTTAGATTTGCTTTTATTTGCTTTTAAACAAAAAACTGCATTGATGGATCTGTGATCATTTGCTGTTACTCTTCCTAAAAGGTACTTCACATAGTCTTGGTGGAATCAACTCTCTCCAGGACGCGGGGACTCCACATCCAGCTGCCACAGGCACTGCAACACGCATAAGAGAAGCATTTGGGTTATTGCTTCAGGTTGAAATGCCATCACTTCTGTGCAAATTTACCTCTTTTTTTTTTTCATCGTTTTAAAGTTGTGCTGCTCCCATAAAGAAAATAAAGTTCTTTTCAATAGATCGAAAAGGGTCGCACAAAAGATGATTTGCTTTTTTCTAGTCAGGTTATCACTAATCTCCTGGAGGACGTTCTCTGTCTTAAATTGGTTTGTAAAACTAGATCCATTTCTAGAACATAGTCGGTGACTTTACTGCTGGTTTTCGTTCTGTTTGTACCTGTGTTGATCATCTCCAGAAGCCCCCGGAGGTTTGTCACGCGTCTAGTGCTCAGTGCCCTGCTCCAGGCACTGTCCTTGGTGCTGATAAGAGAGCCATGGATGAGACCGGCATATAGCTCGCCCCACCAAGCACAGTCTTAGAAGGGAAGGGTACGTTAGGCAGGCACCTTACAAGGAGTGCTGGCTGGCAGCCTTGGTGAGCATTGTAAGGAAAGGTACAGGGGCTGAGAGAGACTGCCGCAGGGATGTGAACAAGCCTTTCATGCATAATGACATGCTCAGAGGTATGTAATACGGTTACAGATGGGATTTTTTTTGCATTGTGTAGATAAACATAGATTGAAACTGTTAAAATACCATATTAAAATCTATTCTTGTTCCCCACATGAATAAGCTTTTGTAGGATTTTTCAATATGAGCTGCAACTGATGATGGCATTCTGCCATAAGCTTGGAAGCAGCCTGTGGTCGCAGTGAGGGTTCGGGGGGAGGGAGTGGGACACCCCACGGGGCCTTCTTTGGAGGAAAGTCTCTCCTGGTTCCGTGGGCGCCCAGATCCACATGGAGGCGCGCAGGGCACTGCAGGCCCAGCGCCTTTGTGAGTTGATTAGAATCCCTGAAGAGGCACCTCAGGTCCAGATTTGAAGACGAAGTGTTTCTGTATTTGAACTTGAGCTGTCAGAAGAATAGGGGCAGGAGGGTGGGGGGCAACCGCTGGTGGAGGGGGCGGTGGGGCGGCCTGCCTTGAACTTTGAGAAGCAAGGGGTGCTGGGAGAGAGTGGGAGATTTCTGATATGGTTTTCCTTGAATGTTACTTGGGTGGGGAACATGTTTCAGAAAGGGCAGGTTATTGGGCCCCACGGAGAAGGCTCCCCACTGTCACCGCGTGGAGGGTTTCCACCCGGAGTGTCCGAGTGAAGGGCTCAGTCCATCTGCACCCTCCACATCGCAGAGGGCTGCTGTCCCCAGCTGACCCCGCGCTGGGGGCCTAGAATGTTTTCATTCCTCACTTGGCAGCAGTCTCACCCACTGCCATCAGACTGCGGGGCCTGGGGAAGCTCAGGGCCCATCTTCCAATCCAGGTGTCTTCATCTTTGACCGATCACAGTGACTCTAAGGGAGCCGTTTGTATAGGACACCGTGTCTTCATGAGGCAGATGGACATTTGCTGCCAGGCGTGCCGGTGCGTGCTCCTGTCTGCATTGGTGCTGACATGTGAGCGCGTGGCGAGGAACAAGCTGTGGAAACCACCCACGGTTCTCAGCGAGTGTGTGTCTGTGCTGTGTTCTCCGCCCCAGGCAGTTCCAGGGTTATTGTCCCTGTTTCGTAGATGAGGAAACTGAGGCTCGGCAAGGGTAAGTGGGGGGCTGAGGACTCAGTCCCAGGGCAGCCTGACTTCCGCGTCTTGGTCCCTTTCCTCTGCACTTTTGCTCGTGTAAAGGTGTTTGGAACATGAAACATGAGCAGGTTTTCAAACCTCCCACACGAGGTGAGCCAGTCTGTCATCCCTTTGTCTGTGGAGTGGCTTCTGCCTCCGTGTGTGAATCCTTAGCAGCCTGGGCCTCTGGCCATGCTCTCTGCATCCGGGCCCAGCGGGACGTGCATACAGCAAGTGGAGAGCGGGGCGCCTCCTCCCCTCCCCCCACTCCCCTGCCCTCTGACGCCTGCGGCTTTGTCATCCATCCCAGGAAGAGCAAGGGCGAGCTTCTGGTTTTCCTGCCCATTAAGTGGGTGGAGCGCCCTTCAACCCACCCACAGGGCTAGTGCACACACACTCACATACACCTCTGCGTTCTCAGCACTTCCCAGCAAGGAGCATTTGATTAAAATGGCCAGAGGTGACCGGACATTTTGAAGGTAATGCCATAGTGACTCAGGAGTGTTAGGTGACATATAAAGGCAGCTGCAAACCCCTTCCCTCAGACCCAGGCACCCTGTTAGACTGATCTTCTGGGAATGTCAGCCTTAGGCCCCTGGCCTCCCCCTGGGGACATCTCAGGACTGTCCCTTCACTGGGTCAGCGCCTGCGAGAGGCTGCTGACATCGGTCTCACCCATCACTGTATCCCAGGCCTTGAAGGTGCTTGCCCATGCTGGGTGTGGACATAGGTTGGCACAGGTGCTATGTTGAGTGCATGTCCTCATGTTGGACATAGGTTGGTGCCGGTACTATATGTGTCTTGTTTCTTTGTGTCTTGTTTCATTTCTTTCAGCAACACTTTGTAGTTTTCCGTGTGCAAGTCTTTCCTTGGTTAAGTTTATTCCTAAGTATCTTATTCTTTTTTTGATGCCATTATACATGGAACTGTTTTCTTAAGTATCTTTTCAGATGGCTCACTGTTAGTATATAGAAGCACAACTGATTTTTGTGTGTTCGTTTTGAATCCTGCACCTTCGCTGCATTCATTCATTCTAACAGTTTTTGTGAGGGGGAATCTTTAGGATTTTCTACGTATAAGATCATGTCATCTGTGGACAGAGATAATGTTGCTTCTTTTCTTTAACATGGATGTCCTCTGCTCCTTTTTCCTGACTCACTGATCTGACTAGGACTTCCAGCACTACTAGTCTGCTGAGTAACAGTGGTGAGAGTGAGCACGCGTGTCCTGTTGCTGACCTTAGGGGAAAGCTTTCCGTTTTCTCTGTTTAGTATGAGGAAAGCTGTGGGCTTTCAGTCTATGGCCTTTGTTATGTTGAGGCAGTTTCCTCCTATTCCTATTGTTTTTAGTGTTTTTATCATGAATGTTGTCCAGTGGTTTTCTGCATCAGTGGCGGTGATCGTGTGGGTTTTTCCCCTTTCGCTCTGTTGGGCAGACATTTTTATGGAGCTAAATTGTATGAAAATAGAGAAGTGAAGCTGATGAAGCTTTGTTCATCTTTTGAAGGAATTGGCTGGTGGGGAGAGGGACATTTTGACATTAATATTAAAGGAGACCAAAACATGACACCCGACCCTGCCACAGACCGTGACTCCATTCCCCTGTCAAATAGTGTCCCATTATGTGCTGTGCATAAGGGGCAAGTGTTAATTGGTTAATCAAACATCTGAGCCCCCCTTTTAAGTGAGGGTCCATAGTAACTGCCAATAAGGAATAGCTTTCCGAATAAATGGTGCGTTAGTGAGTGGGGTAGAGTGCGCCATTCACAAGTCAGCTGTGGGAGGCAGGCGTACAGTTAGGTCCGTGTTCCGCAGCAGGGAGAGCGGCCAGCAATCATTTATGTGATTGCCATGAAGAGTCAGAGGCATTTTATTCAGGAAGAAGTCAAGTGCATGTGGATGACATGATAATATCTGGGATGGTTTGCTTTGAAATAACCTAGTGGGAGTTGGAGGGGGGAGAAGGTGTAAAGTTGAAACTACAGCGACCATATGTTAAGTTCATTATATATTCTTTGCAATTTTGTATTGGTTTGAAATTTGTCATAATGAAAAGTTCAAAAAAGAAACTCAGTTAAAGCAATGATGATATGGCTTTATATCAAAATCTTATGTAGCCATTAGAGTACACTTAGGAAGAATTAGCAAGAAAATCAGGAAGTCAGTTTTCCTAATGTGGTGTGTGTGTGCATATACATACAAATATTTGCACAGAAAATACTGGGAAGGAAATACATTAAAACATTAACTGTGATTATCCTTGGTTGGTAGGACGATGGGTGGTTTTCGTTCTCTATATCTTCTAAACTTTCTACAGTGAACAAGAGAAAAACATAATTTCTGAAAACGTTTTTTGTTGTTGTTTTTTGAGAGAAAGGAACCAAATCTGCATTCTGTAAACTAGTTAAAGGATATGTTGTTTTATTTCAGTTTACATCCAACCCATTCTGTATTAGCTTCAGATGTACAACAAAGTGTCCAGAAAATCACGTGCTCTACACATGGTCCCCCACTGCCTCAGGCCCCTCTCCCCATACCATCTGTCTTGATATCATTGACTACATTCCCCATGCTGTAATCCACATCTCTGCGGCTGTTCTGCAACTAAATGGGTGAAGCATTTGTTCCTGCTATCTGTTTTCTATGCAGTTGCTCTACCAGCGAATGGTTAAATGCCTGTGTGGCTACTAATCTTGAGCTGTCGATGTGTTTTTGGGCTGTACTGTCCCATAATATGCCATGGAATCTGCCTTTGCTGGTGTGGGCAGGCGAGGTCATAGACAGAAAGCAGTCACCACCACCATTTTTCTCACTGTTAACTTCTGTTAAACTGTTCCTTTAATGTGAATTTCCATCTGGTTTTAGGGAGCTGGACATGATTTCCACAAGGGTGATGGACTTCAAGCTTCGGGAGGCTGCCGAAGGCCTGGGGGAGGACAGCACAGGTAAGGCCTCGCTTCCCCTGCTCTGGGGAGAGTCCTCACTGGGTTGTGGGGCAGGGGGAGGGGCTGACGGAACCAGGCCATTGGGGTTCTCTGCATGGAGAGTCGGGGTTCAGTTCACAGCATGCTCAGATACCCCCTGGGTCCTTCATACCGAGTCCAGAGGGCCTGCAATGCCGGGGGTCCTCCTTTGCTTCTGTCAGACGTGGAGGGCGGGTTAGAGTCATTTTCCTCATTCCCGTCCCCATGTTTGATTGACTTGAGAGGTGCAGTGGAATCGTTTATTATCCAAGAACATCTGAAGGTACCAGCAGGAGGTTGGCAACGTGTAAGGTAGCCTGATCATCCAGAAGGATGGAATAACAAAGCCTTTGAGTCCTCTTTTATGGCTACTGTTTTTCAGGAGACCTTATTGTATCCTCTACTGAGCCAAATGCCAGGCCCAGGAAGCACCATCTCACAGCGTGTCCTGAGAGTGGCCCGGTTATTTGATTGGTTTGCCACTACTCATAGATTGCGACGTATGTCTTGATAGAGTTGTAAAACTGACCTTAAAAATCATCGATCTTCCTACACTGTACCTTTTCCATAGATTAGCCATTTGTACTCACCTTATTTTGGAAACAAAGGTCTCCATCTCTCTCTTTAAAGTCAAAATGCTAGTCGTCATTTTTAAATATAGTTCAGGAGAAATAGCTTCAATAATATGAAATTCTAGCTTCTGATTACTAATTCTGTTAAAGACTCTATTTCATATATTTTCAATAGATTTTTCTTATTCTAAATTAGGACTGCTTTTTCTCTGTCACATTTCAATAAATATCATATAGGTAGATTATAGATAGCTTTTTCTTATTATTCCATGTTAGAACTACTTTTTCTTTATCATAATTGAATAGGTAACCCCCCCCCCATACAGATAAGGTGGGGTTTTTTTAATTAACCCTGAGAAGAAATGAGTTGCAAAATTTCATATTATGGGGCACTGAATTAGTACTAATTTTAAACAAGAAAATACTGTTTAAAGAAGTAGTTTAGCCCTAACCGGTTTAGCTCAGTGGATAGAGCCTCGGCCTGAAGACTGAAAGGTCCCAGGTTCGATTCCGGTCAAGGGCATGTACCTTGGTTGCGGGTACATACCCAGTAGGGGGTGTGCAGGAAGCAGCTGATCGATGTTTCTCTCTCATCGATGTTTCTAACTCTCTATCCCTCTCCCTTCCTCTCTGTGAAAAATCAATAAAATATATTTTTTTTTAAAAAAAAGAAGTAGTTCATTCACCTGAAACTACATCCATAACTACTAATTTGGGGTATTTACCGAGGTCACCATGAAGAATTTATTTTGAAAAAGAAAGAGAGAAACTAAGTTTTTCCCCCCAAATAATAGTGAAGTGAGTTATTCAACCTCTTCCCATTTAAAATGTAAAATTCTAGGTAAGAGCATTCTTTCAAACTCTTTTTAAAAGCACACATAAGAAGTGATGAGCCCAGAATTAGAGAAAAATGGAAGCCTGAGCATAGAAGCCACCTTTGCCCTCAGATTATTTACCAATCTTGGAAATTTCGAGTTTCATTTTTGTCTTCATGAAGTAGTAGGAGAGGGAGAGGGTCATATGTCAAGTACAGACCTGTACAAGGTGGGCCGTCTACTAAAAGACCTTCCGTAAAACCAGCTGGGGGCCTGAGGAGCCACAAAATTTGAATAAGTGTGAACCAGAGGTCGGTCATAGTTGTGTGGATTTATAGCGTGCGTTTGCATCACTTGGGTAATTCAGAGACTCTCAAGCCTTGAGCTTGGCTCAGAGTGTTTCTAGACTGAAGGTGGCCTGAGGTACCTTGCAGAAGGAAGCAGTCTTCTCTGAAGGAAGGTGCCTTCTATCTAGACTCCAAGTTACTACGTTAGTAATTAGTACTGTCAGTTCTATGACACACTTGTCAGTGATAACCAGGCAGATTGGGCAACAAGCACCATGTATGAGAACCAACCTGTTATGGGTTGAATTGTGTGCCTCCAAAATTCATATACTGTAGTCCTGACCCCCAGGACCTCAGAATGTGACCCTGTTTGGAAACTGGGTCTTTGCAGAGGTAGTTGGTTTAGATGAGATCATACTGCAGTAGGTGGGCCCCCGATCTACGGTGACCGGTGTCCTTATAGAAAGGGGAAATTGAGATGTAGGCACACACTCAGAGAACGCCAGGTAAAGATGAAGTCAGAGATTAGGGTGACGGCAGCTACATGGCAAAGAACGCCAGATTGACAGCAAACACCCACAGTTAGGGGAGAGACACGGAATAGAGTTCTCCATCATAACCCTTTGAAGGAACTAGCCATGCCAACGACACCTTGATCTCAGACATGTAGCCTCCAGAACTGAGACCATAGCAATTCTGCTGTTTAGGCCCCCAGTCTGTGGTAGTTCATCGCGGCAATCCTAGCGAACTGATACACAGCAGAGAAACAGACACAGATGGCACTGAGTGTCAGAATTATCAAATACGTGCTATAAAACAATCACCACACTGTGGTTGAAGATAACAAATAAAAGTTTGAAAATATATGGAAGTAACAGGGAACCATAAGAAGTCTCATAGCACCCAGCCAGTGCCCTAAGGCACGAGAAAGAAATAAAGGGGATCCAGGTGGAAAGAAGAAATAAAACTCTGACTATAGAAAATTTCAAAAAGTACCTAGAACTCTTAAGCAAGGTTAGCAAGTTGGCACTAAATACGTGGTCAGTATTTTAAAAACTGTAATTTTATACACTAACAATGAAGAATTAAAAATTGACGTGTAAAAAAGGTGCCATTTACAGTAGTACCAATCAAACAAATACTTAGGTATATATCTACAAAGTATATGTAGGGTCTGTAGACTGAAAAATATAAAATATTATTTGAAGAAAGCAACAAAGACCCACATACGTGGAGAGATGCACTATGTGTTATGGACTGAATGTTTGTGTCCCTCCAAAATTCATAGGTTAAAATCCTAGCGGCCCGATGCGGTGCTGTTTGGAGGTGGGGGCTTCGGGAGGTGATTAAGTCTGGGGGGTAGAGCCTCGTGGATGGGATCACTGCCCTTCCGGGGTGAGGCCGGAGGGCCTCTCGTGCCTTCCTGCCATGTGAGGACACGACGGGAAGTGGACAGCCTGCCGCCCAGCAGAGCGCCCTCAGCAGCACCCTCCACGCTGGCGGACTTGTTTTTATTAACATATCGGCCATTACAGTGAGCGCAAGGAGACTGATTACACTAATTGCTCCACTTAGAAGTTAAAGATCATCAGATGGAATTTCTAAAACGAAATCTCTTAAACAAAAGGACAGAAGAACATGTACGTTGCAAATACTGGGCAAAAGGAAGCTGGTGTGGCTCTATTAATATTAATGGCAGTCAAAATAAAATTTAAGGCAAAAAGCATTACTAGCATTAAAGAGGGCATTTCACAAAAGGTTTCATTTCAGACCAAGAAAATAATTTTATTGTTCTATGCTCCAACATAATGTCAAAGTTTATAGAGTAAAAATTGACAATTAAATAAAGTAGATGTAATCTACAATCAGAGTGGGTTATTTTTCGTATAATTGTATCAGTAATTTGTAGAACAAATGTATTTAAAAATTAAAGATATAAAGTATTTAGACAACACAAATAAAAAGGCCTTATCCTACTTAACACATATAAAACATTGAAAACAATACATTATTTTTCCAGCACACCAGGAACATTTACAAACTTAAGCAAGTCTCAACAAAACTGAACAGATTCAGACTATACAGAGTATATTCTCTGACCACAATACAGTTAAACTAGAAACCAGTAACAGAAAGATAAGAAAATTCTGAAGTGCTTAGAAATTGCCTAAAATTAATAAATTGCCTAAAAATTAACAAGCTAAATATTCATCTCATGAAATTTAAAAAGTTAGCAAAGTAAACCCAAAGAAAGTAGAAAGAAGTAAAGAGTAAAGAAAGGAATAGAAATGAATGCAAATAAAATCAACAAACCTCTGATGCAGCTGATCAAGGAAAAAGAGGAGGCACAGATAATTAACATCAGGGCTGAGAAAGAGAACTTTATTACAGACAGTGCGGATGCTAAAACAGTAAGAGGACATTATTCATAACTACATGCCAATAACTTTGAAAATTTGGAAAAAGGCAAATTCCTAGCAAACATGTAAATTCATAAAACAGATTCAAGATGTAAAAACATGAATAGTGCCGGTCACCATTAAAGAACTTAAATTAAAAAGTCTAGCAGGTGAATAAGTGTAGCACAGACAGGGCCCTCGTGGATGGCTGCCGAACCATGCCAGGCAAACGCAAGTGCTCAGCCGCGCATCTGGGTCTGTGCGGCCCCTCGCCCCCACCCACTAACCAGCAGCGGCATCTTATTCTTGTTTGTTTTAATTTGTTGTTCTTGTTGAAAGTATTACAGATGTCCCCTTCCCCCCACATTGAGCCCCACCACCCCACACCTGCCCTCCCCCCCCCCCGGCCTACCACTGCACTATTTTATATTTATTTTATTTTTTTCTTTATTAAGGTATTACATATGTGTCCTTATCCCCCTATTGCTCCCCCCACCCCCCACTCATGTCCTCACCCCCCTGGTGTCTGTGTCCATTGGTTAGGCCTATATGCATATATACAAGTCCTTTGGTTAATCTCTCCCCTTTACCCCCGCCCTCCCCTACCTTCCCTCTGAGGTTTGACATCTGATCGAGGCTTCTTTATCTCTGGATCTGTTTTTGTTCATCAGTTTATGTTGTTCATTATATTCCACAAATGAGTGAGATCATGTGATATTTATCTTTCTCTGACTGACTTATTTCGCTTAGCATAATGCTCTCCAGGTCCATCCATGCTGTCGCAAATGGTAAGAGTTCCTTCTTTTTTACCACAGTGTAGTATTCCATTGTGTAGATGTACCAGTTTTCTAACCCATTCATCTGCTGATGGGCACTTAGGCTGTTTCCAAATTTTAGCTATTGTAAATTGTGCTGCTATGAACATAGGGGTACATATATCTTTTCTGATTGGTGTTTCTATTTTCTTGTTATATATTCCTAGAAGTGGGATCACTGGGTCAAATGGAAGTTCCTTTTTTAATTTTTTTTTTATTTTAGTAAATCTTTATTGTTCAGAGTATTACATTTGTTCCTCTTTTTCCCCCCAAAGCTCCCCTCCACCCAGTTCCCACCCCACCCTCTGCCCTTACCCCCCCCCCACTGTCCTCATCCCTAGGTGCACAATTTTTGTCCAGTCTCTTCCCGCATCTCCCACACCCCTTTCCCCAGCAAGAATAGTCAGTCCATTCCCTTTCTATGTCCCTGATTCTATTATAATCACCAGTTCATTCTGTTCATCAGATTATTTATTCACTTGATTCTTAGATTCACTTGTTGATAGATGCATATTTGTTGTTCATAATTAGTATCTTTACCTTTTTCTTCTTCTTCCTCTTCTTAAAGGATACCTTTCAGCATTTCATATAATACTGGTTTGGTGGTGATGAACTCCTTTAGCTTTTCCTTATCTGTGAAGCTCTTTATCTGACCTTCAGTTCTGAATGATAGCTTTGCTGGATAAAGTAATCTTGGTTGTAGGTTCTTGGCATTCATCACTTTGAATATTTCTTGCCACTCCCTTCTGGCCTGCATGGTTTCTGTTGAGAAATCAGCTGACAGTCATATGGATATTCCCTTGTAGGTAACTGACTGTCTTTCTCTTGCTGCTTTTAAGATTCTCTCTTTGTCTTTTGCTCTTGGCATTTTAATGATGATGTGTCTTGGTGTGGTCCTCTTTGGATTCCTTTTTTTGGGGGTTCTCTGTGCTTCCTGGACTTGTAAGTCTATTTCTTTCACCAGGTAGGGGAAGTTTTCTGTCAGTATTTCTTCAAATAGGTTTTCAATATCTTGTTCTCTCTCTTCTTTTGGCACCCCTATAATTCTGATGTTGGTACGCTTGAAGCTGTCCCAGAGGCTCCTTACACTATCTTCGTATTTTCGGATTCTTTTTTCATTTTGCTTTTCTGGTTGGGTGTTTTTTGCTTCTTCGCATTTCAAATCTTTGCCTTGATTCTTGCGCTCCTCTGGTCTGCTGTTGGGAGTCTGTATAATATTCGTTATTTCAGTCTGTGTATGCTTAATTTCTAGTTGGTTCTTTATCATAACATCGAGGGTCTCATTAGATTTCTTGAGGATCTCAGTAACTTTATCGGCGGCTTCTAGACAGTTCTTGAGAGACCTTAAAAGTATGGTTCTGAACTCAATATCCTCCATTGACAGTTTTGTCCTGTTTCTTTGTCTCCGCATTTTTTATGCTTTCTTGGTGCACCCCCTAGTGGTCTCTGTGCGCAGTCTTGTTGTAGTTAAGCCTTGATTGTTGTAGTTAATACTAGGGGGATTTGACCTCCAGGCCAACTGGCTGTGAGAATCAGCTGTGTCTGCAGTGGGAGAACTTCTGTCCTCTAGGGAGGTGCTAATCTAGCCTTTGCCTGAGGCTATCCAGTAAATGGTTCTGTGCAGGGCTTGGGCGGGGCGGGTCGCTCGGGATCAAACAGGGCGGGCGGAGGGAGCAGTTATGGCTGCTCTCAGTCCCGTCCCCAGAGGCTCTGCCTCTCAGAGTCCCAGCAACTGCTGCAAACCTCGGAGAGAAAGCTGCCCTCGCATTCCGACCGAAGCCAGACAGTCCCGCTTCTCCAGTTTGAGTCTGGGTCCCTAGAGACTCACCCAGAACTGGAGCTCAGAATCTGAGACTCCCTCCCGATTGAAAACGACAACCGTGCCCTCAGCTACCAGCCCGCTCCGCACATACCTCCGCACCTTTGTATTTTCCACACTGCGCCTCCTCTGAGTCTTGTATGCTGTTCTCTTTCCTTCTAGTTGAAGAATTTCCCCTCAGCCAGCTTTCCTGTGGTTCTGGGTGATGTCCGTTCCGTCTTTTAGTTGTATTTGTGAAGTGGTTGTTCGAGGCAGCTAACTCCGATGTTTACCTATGCCGCCATCTTAGTTTTCCTCAGCCTTTTTTAATTTTTTGAGGAAATTCCATACTGTTCTCCACAGTGGCTGCACTGGTCTGCAGCAGTGCACAAGGGTTCCTTTTTCTCCACATCCTTGCCAGCACTTGTCGTTTGTTGCTTTGTTGATGATAGCCATTCTGACAGGTGTGAGATGGTACCTCATTGTCATTTTGATTTGCATCTCTTGGATGATTAGTGACTTTGAGCATGTTTTCATATGTCTCTTGGCCTTCCTTATGTCTTCTTTCAAAAAGTATCTATTTAGGTCTGTTGTCCATTTTTTTATTGGATTGTTTATCTTCCTTTTGTTAAGTTGTATGAGTTATATGTAGATGTTGGAGATTAAACCCTTATTGGTGATAACATTGGCAAATATGTTCTCCCATGCAGTGGGCTTTCTTGTTGTTTTGTTGATGGTTTCTTTCGCTGTGCAGAAGCTTTTTATTTTGATGTAGTCCCATTTGTTCATTTTCTCCTTAGCTTCCATTGTCCTAGGAGTTGTATCGATGAAGATATTGCCTCGGCATCTGTCTGAGATTTTGCTGCCCATGGATTCCTCTAATATTAAACATAAGACAGGAAACCACCACACTATTTTAAACACATAATTCCTATGCTGCCAGTTACTTTTAGAGTTAAACGTTCCTCACTGCACTTTATAATGTATTTTGCTATGTGTACTTAGGAACTAGACAATGACTAAACTGTTTTTCTCTTTGACCTTCACTACTGTCGACTCAAAACAGTTTAGTCCGTTTTTATGTCATTTGAGAACACTGTAAACATCCCAGAACGGCAGCGGCGTCTTTGACTGTGAAGGACCGCGAGGCCACATGTTTGCTCAGACCTGCAGGGATGTGTACCTATTTGTTAACTAGGCAAAGGCCAGATGGTGACCTGGTAAATGCAGAAAACTGTTAAAAGCCTTTCCAAATAATAGACTCTCTTTGAGAGCCACCAATTAGCAACATAATTGTTTTGTGATTATAAAGGTAAGGAAACTTTCATTCGATGGTAAGACGTGGCTGAACAACTGAATCCCCTCTGGGCAGCGATTAGCTCCACCTAAGGTACTGCAGGAGCTCCTACCAGACTAATCCTTAATAATTCACATTAGGGCAATATCGGGCACGCGTCCTAAGGGAGCGTTAACATAAAAGATAACAATTCCACTTGTTTGTTAAGGAACTCAGCTTACAGAATTACTTACGTATAAACTCAGGAATCACTGGAGTAGATTTTGGGGAGATATCAGACGGCATCCTGCTTATCCGCAGTGTTGCATCCTCCCATTGCTAGTCCTCCTACAGATTCGGGAGGAAAGCAAGGCGCTCTGCTTAGCTACTAATGCGCCATCACAGGCCCGGGTGTGATGGGATCTGTGGGCGAGAAGGCAGGAGACATCGCGGTTGCAAGGCTGTGAACTCTGTCACCCTGGGAGCGTGGCGGTCGGGCTCTGCGCGGCCACCAGCACATGTTGATTTTTCCCATGGGAAGCTGTTAGGTCATCCCGGCTTTGGGACTCCCGCCAGCACCTCTTGCCCACGAGGCTGGCCCTCCTCTGACTGGCATGGTGCTCATGTCCACACTAACTGAAGCACTTAGGATTATTTTGGGGGGAAAAATTGGGGTTCTGACATGGTCTTTTCCTCATCAGGACTTTTTGCTTTTGACCCTGTATATGACAGAGTTTAAAACTTGGTTTCAGGTGAGAGGAAAGTTGCTCATGCTTCGATGACGCTCCAGCGCTTAGCTCTTTTGTTAAATGCCCCAAAATAGGCAGAAACCAAGATCTGTTTCCAGGTGTCCAGAAACAGGGTGCCAGGTGCCTCACGTCCTGCTGTGTGGTGAACGGGCTATTGAGGAGCGAAGAATTGGGTGCATGGACAGCAGTCTTGCTTTCTCCCCTTTCCTGCATGTCTCACACAGGCTCGGTAAGCACTCACGGGCATTCCTCCCGCACAGGAAAGAAAAAATCCAAGTTCAAAACGTTTAAGAAGCTCTTCGGGAAGAAGAAGAGAAAGGAATCGCCTTCCTCCGCAGGAGGCAGTGCCTGGAAGCAGAGTCAGGCGAAGAGTGAGGTCATTGCCATCGAGGCGGGGCCAGTGGGCTACGACTCGGAGGATGAGCTCGAGTAAGTTGCTTTTCAAGGCACTCAGGAGCCTGAATGCGCTGTGCTGCTGGGTTTCTGAGCCTGCGTTCTTCCTAGGTAGTTCCACAGCAGGTTCTCCCACAGAAGTTGTGCTTTCTGTCTTTTCATACACGGAGAAAGTTGGGGGAAATCCTTAGGTACCTGCTGTGTGCCAGGTGCTGCATATATTAAAATTCTGCGATAACTGTGGGACAGGAGGGGAGATGTACCATTTTATCAATGAGCAAACCACGCTTTAGCAAAATGTTGGAAAACTTGCCCAATACGCTACAGCTGAACGTGGCAAGATTGGGATATGAGCCGATTTAATTTGACCTAAAATTCTTTTGAGGACCTGGATGCTATACCAGGAAGTACATCTCTTTAAGCTTGAACTTTGAGAAATCTAATAGGAAAGTTTTGAGAGAGCAAAACAGAGACAAGAGAGAAGCAGGTCGGGGGCGGGGGAGGGGAGGATGCTTTTTGCTGTTTCATCTTAGAAAAATCATCCAAAAATATTGTGAGGCAGAACAGACTCAATAGGGAGGACAATTTGGGGAAGTCTACTTATTTTCATAACTTGCATTTCACCAAAATATAGTTGTAATATGTATGCTCGGTTATTTCAGCAGCTAAATCTATGAGGAAAAGGGGGGGAAGCACACAGATTTGTTGCCACGCCAACTTCTATGTTTTCTTTTCAACACCATTGGCCCTTACCTTGAAGGTAAAACTCTTCAGAGGCATATGACCCTCGGGGTCAGAGAACAGACCACCTGAGATGGGGTCGCTGTCAGCACCCAAGGATGTGTCCTGCCCTCCCTCCTTCTCACCAGTCTCCTCGCCAGGGTTTAACAGAGTGGAAATTACACTGACCGCTTGGTGGCACCAAATGACTGAAGAGGAAAGGCTCCCGGCTTTTCCGGTTGGCTTTTTTGTTTGTTTCTTCCGGGCTGGCAGTGAGCATGCTTGCCACACCCCGGCTTGTGGAGCGCGGAGAGGATGGACTGAGTGAGGAGCTGCGGGTGGTGTGCTCCAAACTCGGGGGGAAGACATCATCATGTAACATTGCTAAGTATCACACGTCTTCTCTGGGCCAGCTGCAGGGAAACGACAACACTCACCCCACACAGCCCTCTTGACTGGAACACAGTCCTGGCGTTGGGAAGACAGGCCTGGGAGTACCCCCCTCTTCCCCCCCCCCCCCCCCCCCGCCCGCCATGGAACAGCACCATAGCAGGAGGGGCGAGCTGGGGTGAAATAACCTGTCCACTTGTCCATCTCCTCTGTCACCGGAGCCCATGGGAAGGTGGGGACTGTGCCCTTTTCACCTTTATATGCCCAGCATCTAGCAGGGCCCTCATTTACTGGTAATATTTGCTAGATTGATGCAAGGAAAGGAAGCCCGAGGGTGGACTATGATGAGGCTCTGGAAGTGCAAATAATGTTTTCAGAGAGCCGCATGGAGGACAGGCAAGATCTTAAAGGCAGTTAGCCAGTGCAAGAGTCGGCGTGTCTCCTGGACCTGAGCAACTTCTCACCGTCACCTTGGCCAGAGGAGTTCCACCTGCCAAGACACATTGATGCTGGCAAACTCTGTGGGACCCTGTGGGTTTGAGAAGTTGACACCCATTTATTGTGTGGTTTTGCCTCTTAAGTCTCTTCATCTGTAGCAACCCTCAACCCCCTTGGTTTCAGGTCACTGACCTGCTGGAAGAGCAGGGCCAATGGCTCTGCAGAACATCCCATGTTCTGGCTTTGCTTTCTCTTGGCATGACCGGACTCATTCCTGTAGTCTCTGAAGCTCTTGGGAAGTGTTAGGTAGAGCTAGATATGAATGAGATTGAGGTGGAACTGGGTACTTGCTGTCACTTCACAGGCACATGCTTTCTGGTTGTCCCACTTCCAGTGTCTAAGACTGAGCAGTGGGTGCAGCGGGTTCTCGGTGTGATTCCTCCACTCATCTTCACCGAATGGTCTTAGCACCCACTGAGGGTCATGGCCTAGACCAGTGGTCGGCAAACTGCGGCTCACGAGCCACATGCGGCTCTTTGGCCCCTTGAGTGTGGCTCTTCCTAAGCCTTAGGAGAACCCTAATTAAGTTAATAACAATGTACTACCTATATAGTTTAAGTTTAAAAAATTTGGCTCTCAAAAGAAATTTCAATCATTGTACTGTTGATATTTGGCTCTGTTGACTAATGAGTTTGCCGACCACTGGCCTGGACTCATCATTTCATTGCAAAATGGTGGTTTTTCTAATTGTGCCATTTATTCTGCATGAGCCAGCTGGAATCTATATATATAAAAGGCTGATATGCCAAGTGTCGCTATGATGCGCACTGACCACCAGGGGGCAGACACTCAACACAGGAGCTGCCGAGCTGCAGTAACTTGGCAGCGGCGGTTCTGGGTGACGCACCCGAACCCAGAGAGGAGGGAGCCCGATTCATCGCGTGGGCCCCGTGATTCCACCTTCGGCCGTGGGCTGTGTTGTTGCTGGGGCACTGTTGGCCGAACCTGGTTCACTGCACACTGTGATCGATTCCACACCCTGTAGGACAGCAGCTTTGCAGAGTGAGTGCCCTCTCACACTCCGGGACCCCTCAGGGGATGTCAGAGAGCCAGTTTTGGCCCAGTCCCCACAGGCCAGGCTGAGGGACCCCACCTGCCAGTGGAACCCCACTCATTCTGCAGACGCCAGGAAGGGACTGCAGGTGATTGGCTCCAGAGTATGTCCGGCCTATCTTGCCCAGTCCCGCCCCACCGGCCACTTTCTAATTAATTTCCTTTCAATGTGCATAAATCCGTGCGCTGGGTCACTAGTTCTTCTATGAAGAAGACCTTTTTCTTTACTTCATCAGCTCCTTGGTGGCTCTCAAATACAGTTTGTAAAGGAAGGGCAGGGTAATGCTTAGATAATGATCCTTTTATTGATCCACCTTCAGAGGGATGACCTGGTACCCTGTCACCTTCCAGTAATGACCAATGAATTTTGTTTTTTCTTGAATATTATTATTAACTAGAGGCCTGATGCATGAAATTCATGCACTGAAGCGGGGGAAGTCCCTCAGCCTGGCCTGCGCCCTCTCACATTCTGGGAGCCCTCAGGGGATGTCCAACAGATGGACACCCTTAGTGCTGCCATGGAGGCGGGAGAGGCTCCCACGAGTGCCGCTGCGCTCGCCAGCCATGAGCCCGGCTCAGGGCTTCTGGCTGGGCGGCGCTCCCCCTGTGGGAGCACACTGACCACCAGGGGGCAGCTCCTGTGTTGAATGTCTACCCCCAGGTGGTCAGTGTGCATCATAGCGACTGGTTGTTCTGCCATTCGGTCGATTTGCATATTAGCCTTTTATTATATAGGATCACTTGTATTTCACCAAAGTATAGTTGCAATATATGTGCTCAGTTATTCCAGCAGTTATATAAGTGAGTAAAAAGGATAAAAAACCCACAGATTTGTTGCCATGCCAACTTTTATGTTTTCTTTTAAACAACATTAGCCCTTAACTTGAGGATAAAACACTTCAGAGGCATATGACCCTTGGGGGTCATTATTATTAAGGCATGGCTTTTACATATTTGATTTGCTTTAGCCCATGACAACCTTTATTCATCTTTATGTCCCATGGTAGTGTCTTCCAATGAACTCCTGGGTTATTTTTTTATGTTTTTATTTATTTTTTTTAGAAAGAGAGGCAAGGAGAGAGAGAAACATTGATTGGTTGCCTCCTGTATGCACCTCAACCAGGGATCAAACCCACAACATGGATATGTGCCCTGACCGGACACGGAACTGGCAACCTTTCAGCACACAGGATAGTGGTCAGCCAACTGAGCCACGCCGGCCAGGGAAGCTCCTGGGTGCTTTTACCACGAGCCCATTTGTTTTGAAAGCTTCTTTGCTTTCTTGCACAGCAAGAAATCTCAGGGTAATTCACACATTTCCTGCCCTAGACCTGTAATCAGCCATTTCTTCACAGGGCTCTAGTTCCTCTCGGTGTGGATGGCTTTAGGAGACCACAGGCTGGTTGCCAGGGGTGATGATTGCTAGGTAGTCAGCTGTCCTTGCTTTTAGACCTTTCTAGCACATATACCTAGGAAAGATGCTTTATTTTTTTAAGAGAAAAAAATAAATTATTAATATACTGATATTTCCAGTTTAAATTTAATAGGATAAATATTTTACTTTTTGGATTTTTTATTTGAGTTTATTTTTCTCTTATACTGGATATCTTGGTTCATAATGATATTAACAAAATTATTTCTTTCCTTCATCATGCAATGTACTTATAATAACTTTATTACTCTCCTTTCAGAACAAAGGTTGTTATATACTGTAGATTGTTCTGTACTGTGTTTTTAAATCAGTGTTGTTACTAGTAAGACTACCAAGTGCAATTTGATATCTTTGTGGGTTTTGTTCTTAGAATTTGTCCTATTACAGATGTAGAGTCAAAAGTCACTTGGAAGTAGAGTTAAAGTCACTCAAAATCACTTTTCTCTGTGTGGATATGCCAATAACCTGATATAAAATTTTGCTTGTTTCAGGTTGTTGTCTAGTTTTAGAGATTGTTTTATTTCCTTCTTTGTTTGATTTTGTCTTTTAAGTATGTAAAACATTTACATAGTTTCAAAGGCAAAATTGTACCTATAGGTACCTTGGCACTCTGTCTCCCACCTTGTTCCTTCCCCCAACGAAAATCATTTTTATTAATTTGTTACTTAACCTTTTGTGGGGTTTTTGTTGTTTTGTTTTGTTTTGGGGGGGTTAATCCCAAAAATAATATCAATGTGAGAGAAACATCGATTGGTTGCCTCCTGGGCCCCGGGAGAGGGAGGAGCCTTCGTGGTACGTGTCCTTGACCAAAGCCGGGACCCTTCAGCCTGCAGGCCAATGCTCTATCCACTGAGCCAAACCAGCTAGGGCTTTATCCTTTTGCTTTTAAAAATATAAGCAAACATGCACACAGGTTCACATATGTCCATATACATCCAGGCCCCTTTCCCACACTGAGCTAACACCGTAAATGCTGTTCTGCTCTGTGTTTTATCTCCCTTAGTGTAGACTGGTGCTGCCCGTGTGCAGTTTAAAGAGATCCTCCTCACCCGCTGCTCAGCTGCAGGTCTGCCGTGTGTCCTGGTTACCTCCTGAGGGACACTTGGGTTGCTTCCGGGCTTCCGCTTCCATAAATGCTGCTGTAGTGAATGGCCTTGTGTTTCCGCCAGTGTATCTTTGTGGACGTGGTGCAGCGATCATGGTTACAAAGGTGTGGCCCAGCTGCCCACTGGAGGAGGGAAGGTTGGTGTGCCTGTGAACTCTGTGGCAAGGGCCGCCGTTGGTGGGAGGGCCGCCTGGTGCTTGCACTTGGCCCTTGGCCCTCCCAGAAATGTGAGGACACATCCTTCGGGGAGCCGTGGGTTCCCTCCTTGCGAATTCACTATTGCAGGCTAGAAAGAGGTTAGAGATCATTAACCAACACAGTTTGATCTGCAGGAGAGCAGGGCCACACCTAAGAGTCCCAATGGCCTCACAGAGGACAGGATGCGGGGCGGGTGCTGTGGGGGGCCGTGGTGTACAAGACGGCCAGTGTCTGCCGGGGCCGGCTTTCCTTCCTTCATCATCGGGTCTCAGTCACCTCCTTCCACCTATTGTTCAGCAGCCACTGCTGCTAGGAAAAGCCGACGCTAACTCCCACATCCTCTTAGAACATCTGTGAACGTCCTGTGGGTTCAGTTCCAAATGGGAGCCAGGAGCTAGGGAAGGGGCTGGCGGTGATGACAGGAGGGGCGGCCATCGGCACTCCAGGACCTAGGCGCACAGGTAGCCCTGCACGGATCCTGTCAGGTAGTGGCGAGAGCGTGGCTTTGCAGATGTGCAGTGTCATTTCACAGCCAGCGTGGAGGTGAACTTTAGTCCCAGAGCTGGGCAGGCCCTCCACCTGCTGTGCAAACACAGCCTCCAGCCCACCCAGCGGCAGCACGTGGGCCCGCAGGAGTGACCTCACCCTCCCGACAGCGCTGCCAGCCGCCGAGGCCCCTGTCTCAGACCTCACACCTGGTCAGACCTTGGCTTTCCATTAATAAAAAAAATTTCACACAAATGTCAGATCTGTTAGGAAAATCTCCATCTCTGCAATGTTCCTAGTCGCTGACTGCGGTGTTTGACAGGGTGGGGATAAACTAAAGTCGGGAGCAAATAAAAAACGCACCAGCCGCGGCCGGTTGTGTGCAGGGCCACCGGCCCCTGTGCCCCTGGCTCTTCACCCAAGGACCCCGGTGAGGGGCCGGGCGCAGTCTCACGGAGGCTCTCTCATCCTAGGGAGTCGAGGGGCGCGCTGGGCGGCCGGGCCCTCTCACACGACAGCATTTTCATTCCGGAGTCGGGACAGGACCCCGCGAGGCCCGTGCGGGTGTTTTCCCAAGAAAACGTGTGTGACCGGATTAAGGCTCTGCAGGTAAACCCCTTGGCAGCGTCACCTGGTATGTACGTCAGATACAAATCGAGATGTTTTTAAGTCCCCGCTTGGTTTATTTGATATATTTTAAAGTACAATTGCGTGCACATCGCAACTTTCCCAAGACACGCCCGGTAGTTACAGCTGGATCGTGACTTGTCTGCGTGGTCACGGCTCGTTTTCAAGGTGACAGCAGAGCTGGCGGCAGACAGGCCTGTCTGCCAAGCAGGGAGATGAACCTCCCAGAGCCTCGGCCAGGCGCTGAAACATCTCCCGAATGAATGAATTGGGGCGGGAGGGTTTGTTGATAAAGTCGCTGATGAAAACAAGAGTCAAATGTCCTTTATTCCAATCCAGTTAAAAATACAGTGCAATGTGAAAATGGGGCCGCCACCCCCTCCGGGCGGCCTGCCTGCCAAGCGGGGAGATGACCCCGGCATGAGTTCTGAGGACGACGGGCTGCCCAGGAGTCCCCCAGAGATGTCCCTGCTGCACGACATCGGTCCCGGCACAACCATCAAGGCAAGTACACCCGCCACGGAGGGCAGCCGGGGCTGCAGTGGCCCCTGTGCGAGGCCCGTGGTGGGTGGCCGGGCTCGGTGCAGCGGGAGGTCTCCCGGCGCGGGTCACTGGCGCCCACAGCTGGCATTTGTTTTCACTCTTTGAGCAGAAATGCAGGTCTCCTTAGGCGATAGGGTCTGGGTCGCGTGCTTCATGATGGGAGAGATCTGACACAGTGGACTCTACCTCGTCTTTCCTGTCGAGCAGATGACCAGACGGGGAGGAAGCACCTTTGTCCCGCTCTCTGTTGGCCTGACACTGGGCTGGAAGGAGAAGGGAGTGGTCAGCATAAGTGACCTAGCCCGGGCGGTGGCATCTGAATGGAGGACAGTGAGAACCGGTCAGGCAGGGGTGGGGGCGGGGGCAGGGCGAGGCGTGGTGCTGGTCACAGGGCAGCGGGGAGTTGGCCCAGCAGGAGAGGCGGCATGGCCTCCGCGGGCGGGGGAGCTCGTCCTGGGTGCCGCCCTCCCCTGAGAACCCACGGGGAGGACGGGCCCCGCCTGCTGTGCAAACTGCAGGGCTCCCGGGCCGCCCTTCCACCCAGGCCACGTGCTTGTACGTGAATGCCCTGGCACACAGCTGGCTGAGGACTGGGCAGAGGGGGGCTGTTTGTGTTATGCTGGCACCTGGGTCCATCTGTACAGCCACACTCCCCCCGGAGCACCCTGGGAGCAGCACTGCCGCCTGGGCCAGGGCTTCCCCAGGGAGGGCTCGGGTTTCATCGTGACTCAGAGGCTCAGAGCCCGTGCCCTCTGAACCCCAGGAGCCCTGCAGAGGCTGGGGAAGCAAGCTGCTCAGTGTGTGTGCAGCTGTGGGCGGCCAGAGGGTCACTGACAGGAAGGCTGAGGTGTGGCCGAGTGACTAGCCCGGCACCGGCAGAGCTTCACTCCAGGTGCGCCTGTCCCCGCTGGCTCCACACAGGCCTGGGGACAGTAGGCCACGCCCACGGCTCTCCCACCTGGCGGAGAGGGAGGAGGGGGCAGGGGGATGGCTTGCCCTGTTTCTTGGACTTCAAGCCACTCTCCTGACACCTTAAAACACCTGAGCAGAAATTGACAGGCTTGTGCTGTTTGTGTTTTAATTATCATGTGACGGACATCGCTGCACCCTCAGGTGTGCAGCCTCAGTGTCCCCCAGCCTCAGTGTCCCCCAGCCTCGGTGTCCCCCAGCCTCAGTGTCCCCCGGCCTCAGTGTCCCCCAGCCTCAGCGTCCTCCAGCCTCAGTGTCCCCCAGCCTCAGTGTCCCCCAGCCTCGGCCTCGGTGACCCCCAGCCTCAGTGTCCCCCAGCCTCGGCGGCCCCCAGCCTCGGCAGCCCCCAGCCTCAGCGGGCCCCATCCTCGGCGGCCCCCAGCCTCGGCGGCCCCCAGCCTCGGCGGCCCCCAGCCTCAGTGTCCCCCAGCCTCGGTGTCCCCCAGTCCCCCAGCCTCGGCATCCCCCAGCCTCAGTGTCCCCCAGCCTCGGTGTCCCCCAGTCCCCCAGCCTCGGCGTCCCCCAGCCTCGGCGTCCCCCAGCCTCAGTGTCCCCCAGCCTCGGTGTCCCCCAGTCCTCCAGCCTCGGCGGCCCCCAGCCTCAGTGTCCCCCAGCCTCAGTGTCCCCCAGTCCCCCAGCCTCGGCGTCCCCCAGCCTCGGTGTCCCCCAGCCTCAGGGCCACGTATGACCTTGTGTGTTTGTGGGGCGGTCTCTCGCGAGCCATCGTTGACCCTCTCGCCCCATTCCATCGCAGAGCCGTGTCTGACGCTCACGGCCCGTAGTGCCCTCTGTTTAGTGGGGACACAGTACAGAGACCCCTTGTTTCTAAGTCCGTTCACTCAGGAGCGAGCCCAGCTCCAAACCCACCAGCACCACGAAGTGCAGAGGCCACAGTTGGCTGAGTGGGAGCCACGCGTGCTGGGCAGGCCGACCTCGTCCTTCTCAGCGTCCAGAGCATTCTGGGAAGTTACCAATTCTTGGGTAACATGGACAATCCTCTAGCTTCATAGGAAATAAGACCTGAGCCTTTAAGACTTAAGAAAAGTAATCTTCAGGTTGTGGTTGTGAGGACACAGTGATGGTATTGTGCACCCTGGCAGGGCCCAGGCGCAGGGGCCGGCCGCGAGGGGCCGTGCGCACCGCGACGCGTTATATAACGCGTGGTATTGGCCACAGCGGCGCCTTCCACCCCAAAGCACGTGCTGTGGGCTGTGTCGCTCTCTCCTGCCGTGACCGCCACAGGCCTGCGTGCGGGCGGAGACCCTCGAGGAAGATTCCTGCGAACAGAGGTCTGCAGCAACAGTATGTGATGTCAGTGCCGAGGTGGCATCCTGGCAGAATGAGTTTTCCAGGAAATACCTGGAATTACTTCTTAAATTTTATTAGCATGTGAGCTGGCAACTGATGAAACGTAGCTTGGCGATCTTGAAGGTGAAATTACATCTAACTAGTCATGTGCTAGGCTTCCTGCCACTGAGGAGGGAACACTAGGTGGCAAACTGGCCAGTCTGTCTGCTGCAAAAGACGAGGGAGGGAGGGAGGGGGTAAGGGGGGGGGGGGACACAGCTCTGGTGGCAAAAGGGGGACGTGTGTCCACCGCTGTAGGGCTAGACCCCAGGCGGGTGCTGTCACCTCTAGGAATCTGTCCTCAGGGTTTGGGAGAGAATCAGAGGCGGCCAGGTGGGGCAGCGCCCCCTTTCCTCACCGTGAATGCCCCGGCGGCCGGCCGGCCCACCACCCTGCTCCGCACCCGTGCTGCTCCTGGGTGCACCGCCCTCAGCCTCTCGCCAGTGGCTGAGCCCCTCTGAGGACAAACATTTTAAAGCAGCTGTCACCTATGGTCACCCCTGAACAACCCTCTCAACCTAGGCCATTTCCTCATGGCCCTGTGAGCCACATCCCCCGACACAGGGCCACAGTTAGACTTTTAAATCATCCCCTTGGAGAATCATCCAGAAGCACAGATTTCAGAAGAAAAGTGGGTGCCTGGGAGCACGCAGTGCCAGTGAGCATGCCCAGAGGCTGCCGGCCCACAGGTCCTCCCCCCCTTGGCCCCGCCCCACCTCTGCAGCTGCCCCAGTGACCTCGGCAGGAGATCATGCTTCTCCTGGGCCTGAAGGGATCGGTCTTTCCAGACCCAAGACGTCAGCCCGCAGCGGGGAGCTCAGCTCCCAGCAGGAAGGCCCACGGGGACAGCCAGCACAGCGCATGTGCGGGACGGGGGTCCTTGTTCAGTGTCGGGGAACTGAGGCTCCTGGGCAAGGGCAGCCGAGGGGCCAGGTGGGCGCCCTGGAGGAGAGGAGACAGGCATGCCTGTCCTTTGGGTTTATAGAGGGGTGACCAGAGGTCCTTTGTCTCGAAAGTAATCCTTCTCATTCCTGGACTCACTGCGTTTGCAAAGCTACTCGTCTTTCTGTTCTCTTGAGTCCCAAACGGTCAGCAAAACAAGCCAAGTGTGTATTACGTCTAGAGAGGGGCTGGTGCAGGATTCTGCATGTTTTATTTTTTTATTTTTTTTTAATTGATTTCAGAGAGGAAAGGAGAGGGAGAGAGAGAGATAGAAACATTAATGATGAGAGAGAATCATTGATCGGCTGCCTCCTGCACACCCCACACTGGGGACCGAGCCTACAACCCGGGCATGTGCCCTTGACTGGAATCGAACCTGGGACCCTTCAGTTTGCAGGCCGACGCTCTATCCACTGAGCCAAACCAGCTAGGACAGGATTCTGCTGCGTCACCCTTAAGGGGGACTCCTTAAGGAGGGCAAGAGGGAAGGAAGATAAAGCCACAGGTACAGCGGAGATCGTGGCCAGGCGTCCTGTGGTTTGACTTAAAAATAATTTTTCTTGCTCTGTTTCCATAACACCTGAGTCGCTCAAACGAGAACTAAAATTGATTACGTCCACTTACAACCTTTCCCTCGTTCAGTGCCCGTCTTCTCCCTCCTGACGGAAATAAGCGTTCTGCTTGCCTGAGAGCATGTGAGGGGCCTTCGTAGGAACAGGGAGAGGCAGTGCCCCTGGGGGCGGTCCCTGCCTCAGAGCCTGTCTCTGCAGCAGTGGCCTCCCTTTGCGCCCCACCCCCTGGGTTAGAGGAGGCTGCTGGCCCTACTCTGCGTGGGGCCCAGGGTTTGGGAAGAGTAGCCGAGCAGGATGTGCCCATGCCCTCTGAGCCGCCCCCTGCCTCCTCCTGGGACTTTCCACGAGCGCTTACTGAGTCACTGAGAGAGACACAGAATTATGTCTTCGGTTAAAATGTGCACCTGACACCACCTCACCCATTAGGACGGCTACTATAAAACAGTAGAGAAGTAAAGAAATAAGCAAATAAATAACACGTTTTGGCGAGAATGTGGAGAAATGGGAATCCCAACTTAGTGTTAGCAAAGTCAAAGGGTGCAGTCACTGTGGAAAGCAGTGTGGAGGGTCCTCAGAAAACTAAAATAGAACTTGCAGATGATCCAGCAATTCTCCTTCTTGGTATCTACCTGTAAGAATTGAAAGCAAGTTCTCTAAAAGATTTTCTTACAGCCATGTCCATAGCAGCATAATTCGCAGCAGCTAAAAGGTGGAAGCACACAGGTGTCCGTCAACAAGTGGCCAATAGCAGACATGGTCGGTACACACAAAAGGAGGGAACTCTGACCCGGCTGCAGCGGGGATGGGCCTCACAGACACTCTGCTCAGTGAGATAAGCCCATCACAAAGGGGCGAATACTGTGTAGATTCCACTTACAGGAGGTGCTGCGAGAAAGCACACTCACAGAAACAGAAATCGAATTGTGGTGCCAAGGCTGGGAGAGGGCATGGGAGGAGGAGTTCCGTGGGCACAGGGTTTCAGCTTTCCAAGAGAAGTTCTAGGGGCGGATGGTGGCAATGGTTGCACAGTAATATGAATGTATTTAATCCCACTGTACTGCACACTTAAAAATGGCTGAGATGCTACATTTTCTGTGTACTTTACTACAGTAAAAAAAAAAAAAAAAAAAGGAAAATAACCCTGGAAAAACCACGTAAGCTTGACACTCTTATTGAGCACCAGGCTAGAATAGAAAGTTTGTTTGCAGGTGACAGGGCTGTAGCTCAAGCCAGCACCTCCCAGCTCCCCTCCGCACCTCGCTGGTCACCTGGCTGCATTTGTCATGCTGTGCAGCGGGCGCCCTCTTTACTTCACGCTGACACATCTCTGCAGGGGACCCACTCGGGCCTCACTGGGCGGAGGAGCTTGCCAAGTTCAGTGGGCAGGGAGCTCAGGGCGTTGCCATCATTCTTGCCTGTGACAGCCAGACTCCCTGGCAACACTTTTGCCCTTAGCTGTCAGTTACTCTCTTCTGAAGTTTAAATTAGTGAAATATTGTAACTTAACAGATGGTAACTTAAACCAGATTCTCCAAGAGCATGTGTAAAGACACAGAAACCGTCTAGGGCAGCGGTTCTCAACCTGTGGGTCGCGACCCCTTTGGTGGTCGAACGACCCTTTCACAGGAGTCGCCTAAGACCATCCTGCATATCAGATACTTACATGACGATTCATAACAGTAGCAACATTACAGTTATGAAGTAGCAACGAAAATAATGTTATGGTTGGGTCACAACATGAGGAACTGTATTTAAAGGGCCAGAAGGTTGAGAACCACTGGTCTAGAGTGAGCAGCTCAGGCTCCAGTGATGGACTGCCAGGGGGCTTCACACATCCTGTGCCCCTGCCTAGAGGTCACACCGCTGGTCACCCCTCAGCTTCCACAGACAGGACCACGCCCGACTCTGCCCTGGGGGAATCGAGCTGCCTGCGTCATCAGAGTAGCTAGCTCTGTCTGAGTGCCTGTGCCCGCAGCGGTGGGAGGGTGACGGCAGCGGTGGGAGGGTGATGGTAGCAGTGGGTGGGTGCCCGCAGCGGTGGGAGGGTGATGGTAGCAGTGGGTGGGTGCCCGCAGCGGGGGGAGGGTGACGGCAGTTGTCTGCTGAGCAGCCTGCGGCTCAGGTTTCCTGCGTGGCCGTGGAATGAGTGGCAGGCTTCCAGGCAGTGGCCCAACACTTAACCCTCCCTGTTGAGACTCCGGGGAAGACGGGTGGTGAAAGCACGAAGTCGGAGTGTTTGCCGCACCCGTTCGTGTTGAGAATTAACATGGCCGTTTGCTCCTTCTCTCGTGAAGGTCTCTTTGGTTTCCTCGTCCCGGCCGCCCTCTCCAGACCAGCCCTCCTCCAGGCCCCCGAGCGACGCCCCCGCCTGCCCCCGGACCGTGGCCAGCAGTGTGGCGCCCGTGGCTGATTTCAGCTGCCCCCCAGGATCCTCCTCCTGCCTGGACAACTCCGCAGCGAAGCACAAGCTCCTGGTTAAGCCCCGCAACCAGCGCTCAAGCAAAATGAGGCGCCTGTCCTCGGTAATTGGCTCCCCTCCCGCCGCCTCTCACCCGCCTCTCTCCCCCCAGGGCCAAGTGCCCCCCAGAGTGACTCCCACGGCCCCAGTGACAACATACATTAATATGTCTCTCCCCTACATAAACCCTTCCTTCCTTCCTTCCTTCCTTCCTTCCTTCCTTCCTTCCTTCACTCACTCTGCAACCTGTCAAGGACCTGCTTGCTGTGTGCTGCCTCTCCTTGCCTTCCCTCTGCACTCAGCGAAGTCCACACTCTGCCCCCCATCCCACCCCTGCCTGCCCCGGGCTTCCTCTGGCTCTGCCTCCTCCTGCTCCTGAGCTCTCCAAGCGGCCTCTGGCCACAGGCCTTGTTCCTCCTCGATCTCCTGGCAGCTCCTCCTCAGCCTCGGGGTCTCGCAGCGAGGTCCTCTCCCCACGGGCTCACCTGAGCGCGTCCGCCTCCCCCACGGTGCTCACTTCCCTCATAGCAAGGGCTACGCGGGGCGACCGTTGGAAATGCATGCTCACTTGTTTACTGCCTGTCTTCTCCGAGGCCTCGTCCCAGCTGCACCTCCACCCTGGGGCTCGGCTCATCACAGAGCTGACCCAGCAAACACTGGTTGAATGCACGAATGAATAAACACACGGGGAGTGAGTGATGGCAGCAGAAGAAGCCACTAGACTGGACACCCACCCCCCACCCGCCTTGGGTGAGCACCTGCTTAGTAGCAGAGGGATGGTGCCCCTGTAAGGACAGACCCTCTTGGGGCTGCGGCCTGGGCATGTGTCAGCTCATAGCCATGGGAGTTGAGAACTCGCTCGTGGTACCAGGGAGTCACGGTCCCTGCAGGGTGGGTGCCTTCTCCCCAGCCTGGTGTGCGGACACTGCCTCACCCCAAGGAGCTGAGGCCAGGCAGCAGCCAGTGCTGAGAAAGGGGTGCTCGCTGACCAGCGTTCCCTCCCTTCGTCCCTCGAGACAAGATGGGGCTGACGAAGGCCCCGGGACAAGCTCAGTGCTTCAGCTGGAGACGGTGGCGTGGGGCCACCCAGGATGTCAGGGACCCCCTGAGACAGGGGGTTCCCCTTTGGGCATGTGGAATGTGCTTCTGAAGCTCATGCTGGAAGGCTTGACTTTTGAGGGGACCGAGGCTGAAGAAGGAAGTGACTGTGGTTGCCTCCAGGGCACTGTGCCCTCAGGGAGCCGGGGCCTCGGGTGTGCACCGGCGCTTGAGTATCCAGGGCCTTTACAGTGAGGCGCTCTGAGCTGGGGGACTTGCCAAGGCCCAGTCGCTCTGGTCTGCCCATCCTCATGCTGCGTGGCGCCCAGGGCAGGGACGCAGCAGCTCCCGCTGGCCCTCAGGCGGGCTTTATTCCCAGGGATGTCTATGGCCCTGCAGGGGTGCAAGTCACCAGGCTGGCTGGACTTGGGGCCGAGGGCAGCCGGCTCCTGCTTCAGGGGAAGGGCAGCACCCCCTCTTTCTGCCCCGGGGAAGAGGAGCTGTGCCTCTTTCTTCGTTCTTGAACTTGACTTAGCTCTTCACCACATTTTAGAACAACAAAAGGTCTCATCTTCCCCATCTGGGTAAACAGAGTCTTTCCTTAATTTAAACTGTCGTGTCCTCTCCTCTCCTTCTCGTCCCTGGTGGGAGCAGCACGGATAGGTTAGGCTTTGGGAGGTCTGCGTGTTTTCCTGACTGGGCAGAGGTATCCGGCCCGTGGTCACCAGTGTCATTGCTTGGTCCTCAGCGGGAGGCTTCTGTTCTTCCTGTCCAAGCACCCTTTGCCCTTTGGCCCTGAGGTCCCTCTTCCCAACCATGAGGACCTTCCTGGTACCGGGGCCCCCGTGGGACTCAGCTGCTTTCTGATGCTCCCATCCTGCTCTGCGGGTGGGGAAGAGCCACCACGCTGCCCCCAGCTGCCCTCCTGACCTGCGTGTCCATGGAGGTTCACTCCCCTCTGGGCTTTGCGAGACACTGAGGCCCACATCGCCCCTGCTTTTCTAATAGCTGGGACTCTTTCTCCATCACCCACCCTCCCCCACCCCAGGCTCAGGCGCCTGCATAACCTCTACTTTAGTCTCTTCCTCCTGCTGCCCAGGCGCCTTCCTCCATCTGGGCAGAATGGCCATCGGTGCCAGCTGGCCATCCCTGCTCGGTCCAAGTGGGGCACACTGCCCTGCACATCCCCGAGGCTCTGCTCGGTCGAGCTCTGGAAGAAAGCAGAAGGACTTTCTTACCTTCAGAGCCCCGTCGTCCACGGTCGGATGAAATCCTTGGCTTTCAAGTAGTTTCTCTCACGTTGGAGAAACACATCCCGGTGGGCATTTGGCTGAACCTGCCGGCCTCCGAAGCAGAGGGCAGGAGACAAGCGCAGGCTGTGCCCTCGGCTTTTCCCGTCCACACAGAACGGCCCCGTGGGGCTCCAGCACAGACGGGGAACCCCGGTGAATGTCCGAGTGCCCCTCCCCACAGTCAGTCCGCTCCCAGCCCGCAGTGCCAGGAGCAGGGCATGTCATGAACTCTCCCGGAAACAGCAGGGTGACACGGCTAGATCAAGGTGGCATGGCTGGCAGAGCTGCCAGCTGCACGCCCAGGTCTCTGACAGAGCCTGGCACCTCCTCACCCCACACTGCTCGTCGGGGGGCTGCCGCCTGCAGAGGATGGGGATCTGCCCCAGGACTCGTGCCAGTGAGAGGAGGGGGACGAGCAGCAGCCGGGATGGTCTCCATCCCTGTGCAGGCTGAGCAGTGGGTCCTCTACTTCCGCTGTCCGGGGAGGCCAGAGGGGGAGGGCGGGGAGCGGTGGAGATGGGGGGCACACGCCTTCTGCTGCTGTGCCTGACCCTCTGCTCCACGTCCAAGTCCATCCTCTGGGGTCCGTGTTCCACGCCCGCCTTCGTCCCGCCGCCTCCCCCTGGGTGGGCCCCGTGGAGGCTGCTCCCGCTCCGAGCTGACTCAGTGTGAGCATTTTAAAGGTGACCCACATCCGAAAGAGGTTTCAACGTCCATGATTTCCTGTGACAGCAAAAGGCCAGTGATGCCTTTGTACCTGCAGCTTTTGAAAATTCTGCCGTCGATTTCCTTACACATCTTCCTCTTTGTGTGCCCAGAAGAGTAGGATTGTGCATCTTGGCCAGAGTTCGGCTGAGATACTGTTCAAACATCCCAGCGATCCCGTGTTCTTTCAGCAAGGAGATGCTGGCTGGAAATCGTTAAAAATAACATCCACAGACAACAGAAACCTATTGCTGACACCCGGGGTGTTGCCTAAAGGTGGGGGAGAGAGCTCACTGCAACAGCCTGATGACTCCAGGCCCCATGTCAGACTTTTTCCAAAAATCAGTCTCCACACCACAGCCTTTGGGTCATTTTCAGGTTGGGCTTTTGAATGATAAGTGATTGCCTTCCTCTCCTTTCCTCCGGAAGAGCAGGGGCTGGCTCTGCGTACGGCAGGAGGACCGGCCCCAATTCCAGACCTTTGAGAAGAAAACTGCCACCAGACAGCCCAGGTGTCAGGAGAGAGGGAGAGCCAGAGCCTCGGGGAGGAGGCCAGGCTTCTGTCGAGATGGATTTGAGTCGTGGGGTGCTGGTAGAGTGCCCTGGTGGTATGGGGGGGTGGTCATGCAGACCCACCGTCAGGTCCGGACAGCAGGGGGGCTTGGCGGGACCTGAGGAGGGAGCTGGAGGAACATGGAAGAGCAGAGACTGTCAGACTACGTTGAGCTGAAAAGTGTGGACTTTGCCCTGTACGCTGTGGGCTGCTGTTGATCCTGTTTGACTTGCTGTGAATCCCGTTTTAGGCAAACAGCCTGCCTTTGCTGGGAGCGGGCGCTGAGGGGAGGCTGGCTCTGGGCTCGGAGCTCCGAAAATCCGCCGGGCCAGGAGGTGCCCTGCGTCCGTCGCCAGTGCACAGACGGAGTGACGATCCTTCCCGCGCTGGGAGGCATCCGGAGGGAAGGAGCAACAAGCATAGAGCGCAGACGTGGCAGCCCTCCACCTGGTCACGGTCCCCTTCCGTGGCTTCGCTCGGTAGAGAGCCCTCCACACGAGCCTCAGGCGACATTTATTTTGAGGGCATGGCTGCCACGGTTCTGCTGAAAGTGGGCTTGCGAGGCAAGACTCCAAACTAGAGCTGTGAGGGAGGGATTAGGAAGAGGCTTCTGGACGTGAAGGTCCAAGCGGGTGCAGCCTGGACAAGCGGGCGGTGGCAGGCTTCCCGCTTCCCCTGCAGTGATGCTGTGTGCCCTCTTCCTCTCCTAGCGGGCGCAGTCCGAGTGCCTGGGCGACCTGACCTGCACCCCCGAGGAGGAGGAGTCCGACGAGAAGCCGGTGCCCACAGTCAGCGCAGAGGAGACACCCAGTGCTGGGCAGCATCCTGGGCCCAGGGGACTGGCCCCCTTGCTGCCGCCTGGGAGGCCCCGTGCCAGGCGGGCGCAGTCCGAGTGCCTGGGCGACCTGACCTGCACCCCCGAGGAGGAGGAGTCCAACGAGAAGCCGGTGCCCACAGTCAGCGCAGAGGAGATGCCCAGTGCTGGGCAGCAGGCTGGGCCCGGGGGACCGGCCCCCGTGCTGCCGCTCCGTGCCAGGCGGGTGCGTCTGCAGCACTGCCCCGCGCTCAGCGCCAGTGCTGAGGAAGATGAGAGCGCCCTGGGGGACGACCCCTCCAGCTGCCAGGCCACCCCGGAGGTCATGGAGGTCACGGAGCCCGTGCCAGGCCCAGCCCCCTGCTTGGAGTGCCCACTTTTGCCAGAAGACTCCCCACACCCTGACCCCGACAGCAAACATCAAAGGGAGGAGCCATCCCTTGAAAGTGCACGTCCACCTTCCGAGGACGCAGCTGGAGAGGCGGGGTGCGCTTCTGGAGACGCTGAGAGTTCATCGCCCCGCGTCCCTGAGGAGGACACCGCACCTCCTGGGACCGGACCAGCCATCCCCTTGGAGACTCCCCCCGGTCCAGATGGGCCAGGCCTCGCTGCACAGGAGGCGGAGGAGGCAGGGCTGACGTTGGCAGTGCCCGGTCCCAGTCCTGAGGGCACAGAGTGCTCGGAGGACCTCGCCCCCAGCCCCCCAGCCTCCAAGAGCTGCTTGAAGCACAAGGCACCAGCGGGCAGGAGCCTCAGCGTGTCCCCCACGCCGCCCGCCTCAGAGCCACCACCACAGGAGCCCACCCCCTGTGCCCTGAGCGAGGAAGCCGCCCCCCTGAAGTCCCCCAGGGCTGAGCAGGGCAAGTCTCCGCAGGGGGGAGCCGAGAGGGAGGCACCGGAGCTGAAAACCGGGAGAGGAGGCAGCAGGCCCCGGGGCGGGAAGAAGTTCTCCGTGGCCTCGGGCCGGGCGTGGCCGCACACAGGCCACAGAGAGCGGCCGGCGCGCCCGGGCCCCGTTGCTGCCCCCTCCCCTGTCCGGCTGCCCCTGCTGAGGAGCAGCGCGGCCTGGAGGAGCGAGGCCGCCCTCGATGACCTCCAGGCGCCTCCGGAGCGCCAGAACCCAGAACTGGAGCCTCAGGAGCCACCGTCACCCGCCGAGCATGGCCCTCAGGACTCGGGGAGCAGGGCGGCCAGCCAGGCCGGGCCCGGGCAGAACCCCCCGGAGGCAGTGGCCACACCAGCCACCAGAGAGCCCCACCCCTCCGCCCAGGAGCCGCGCCCGTGTGGGGACAGGAGCCCCTTCCCCGTCAAACTCCGGTCCACGTCTCTCTCCTTCAAACACAGAGACGTGGCCGTGCCGGAAGGGAAGGGAGTCAAGAGGTACAGTGCTGAGGTCCGGCTAGAAAAAGGAGGACCGGCTCTGCTCTCGAAAGATGACAAGTGTCACGTGGGGGCGGCCCCCACGATTCGGGGGACCAGGACCCCCAACGGCCAGGGGAAGGGGAAGGCCCGGTCATCGGAGCAGCCGGGCTCCAAGCCGCCCCTGCCCAGGAAGCCGCTTCTGCAATCCCTCACCCTCCCGTACCCGCCCGCGGGCCCCGATGTGAGCCCTGGAGAGCTGGACAAGGTCGCACCACCCCCGGGCCCCAGAAAGGAGAGTCGGACGGTGGAGAAACGGTTGCCCCGCCGGGGAGCTGGTAAGAGCCAGCCCTGAGCATGCTGGGGGTGGGACAGCGCAGGCAGGCAGTGGGAGTGCCTGCTGGACATCCACCGGGGAGACACGGTGAACACGGGGTAAAGGCCTTGCGGCAGGAGATTGGCAGGAGAGTCCACGTTCCTCACGGTGCCCTCGCGTGTTTGAGAGTTGGGCGCGGAGACCGAGAAGGGGGAGCAAATGCCAGGAGGTTGGGTGAGTTCAGGGAAGTCAGGAATTGTCCACACTCGTTTCGAAAGGCCTTGTTTCCTAGCAGGTGGCCCCTGGGGGGCTCACCACTCCCACTGCTTACCTGGGAGCTCGGTGAGGCCCGGTCCGGCCCGTGCTCTCGGCGGAGGCCCTGGGCTGGCAGCACCTGTGTTCTTCTTGGCTTTAAAGGAAGCATCTGGCCCCTCAGTCACTTAGTGTCTTGACCTTCACCCCAAGAAAGTGGTTCCTCCGTCTAATCATTGGGCTCACGGCCCGGGTGCAGGACGCACCCCCTTTATTGCAGTCACACCTCTGTCCAGTGTGAGCCCCGCAGCAGGTGGGCGCGGGCTCCCTGTCCCAAAGGGAGCCGGTGTTAAGATTGGGCGGAGTGCCCGAACATTCTACAGCAACCGTCTTCTAAACGAGAGACAGACGATGGGTTTCCTGTCGGTGACGTTTGTCACTGTTTACGCGTAGTGTTTCAGACAGAGCGGGCCGTCTGCTGGACATGGGTCGCCGCCGTGGAGCGGGAGAGAGAGCCCACCACTGGCCGTTTCTTTCCTTGATGCAAATCACGGTGCCAGCAAAGGAAGCGCCACAGACCAGTCCTGACCCATGTGACGAGGGCCCTGGGAGAGATTTTTCATGGCAAATTTTATTTAAAAAAAAAAAAAACCTTCCAGGATATTTTAAGTGGCTACTCTAAGTCCAGGCTCCACTAAAGTACTGCCTTGTGGGACAAAAGACAGCAGAGCCCAGCTGTTCTCTAGGGACCTCACATCCTGTGAGCAAGATGAGGGCACACTCGGGCGGAAAAAATGAGCTCACACACAGAACCCGACAGATGCGAGGTTCTCGTCTTTTCTGTCCCCTCTTCGCAAGTTAGCGGGACGCAGTGTACAGTGCCTCCCGGTCCTGAGGGGACACCCCAGGATGCAGACGGTCCAGGGAGAAGAGCCAGGAAAATGCCTCCCTCGCCCTGGCCCCTGGCTCCACCGTGATTGTTTAGGACCGTCCGGGGGGGAGCTTCGGGGAGGCCGTAGCTGAGCTCCCCTGGGCCAGGTCCCAGCGAGGGCACGGAAGCTGCTGTAGAGTGACCCAGCGCCTCCGGCTGAAACGGAGGCAGGAGGGGGCTTGGTCTTTCGGGTAAAACCCTGACCTCAGCACCGTCCCCCTTCTTGACCTGGAACTGAAAATGTCCCTCAAGGGCTTGCTGAGAAGGGCCCTTAGACGCAGGACGCGCAGGCTCGCGCTGAGAGCGACACTTCAGGGAGCGGTGCCCGGCTCACTGATGATCCTGGCTTCCTCCGCCCCTGCCAGAGAGAGGCTTCCCTCATTGCCAAGCGCCTGCGTTGGGCTTTTTTCTTTGATTTATAAAATACAATATTGCATTTATTTACTAATGGCTTCGCTTCAGTCGCAGAAGAGAATTTTCTTGACAGTCTGTGTGTATTAATAGTCTTTGAGCACAGAAATAACCCGTTGGGATGCATTCCAGGGTGGAAGAAACTGGGTGAGGGGGCACTGTGGTGAGTCTCATTTCCTTGCAAAGACAGGAGGGACAGAATTACCCACACTCGTTCGGGAACTGACCCTCCCAAGGGGATGGTATTTGAGGGGAAAGTGCTAGGAGAGGCTGTGGCTGCTGCCTGGGACCCCTGGGGCCTCGGGGCGCAGGCCTGCCTCATGCAGAGCCGAGCAGGATCTCAGCGAAGCAGCCTCTGACGCTTGCAGACCCTGGGTCCGCTGGTGGTTTCGTTCATTATTACTTCCTCCGTCAGCCTCATCGCTCCCACGTGACAGCGGCTGAAGGCAATTCATTTTATCTAAAACGTGCAGATCATGCAAGTTTTAATCACAGTATTCCTCAGAAAGTCCTAATTGCTGCTGTTGCTTATCTTGGTGGTGGGCCCTTCCCCGAGGCCCAGTGGGTTCCGTCTTCCTGTCCCCCTTCCAGGCACAGATCATGAGGTCAGGTGTGGAGGGTCCCGGCCGGTGCCCGCTCTGCCTCGGGGACTGCAGCTGCCTTTCCCCAGCACTCCTGCCAGCCGTCCTCGCCTCTCCACACTCTGTCTTCCTTCCTCGAAGGCCTGGAGACACTGCTGCCAGGGAAGCTGGGAGAGTTCGATTTTGTTGCAATAAGCCCAGGAGCCCGGCTTGCCAAGCGGGCCAGGCCTCGCAGGGCCACCCCCGGGAGGGTGCGGCAAGCCCCAGGCGCACTCATGCACATCCACCACAGGGCACCCATCGGTCTGCTGACAGGCAGGGCAGGCGAATGGCCAGGGGCATCAGACTCGTCCAGGTGTGCAGGACACACCTCCTCCCGTCGGGCTTGTCCAGCCAGAGTCTAAATTTCAGGATTAGAATTAGAAGAAAGCAGTTGGAGGCTCCCGTGTAGAAAACTGATAAAATACAGAACGCCTAGAGAAAAAGCAGTCACCTGTGAGTCCACTCTGTAGGTGTGAGACCTGTTGGACTTTCCTTCTATCTTTCTGTGGGTGTGTGTGCGTGTGCGCGCGCGTGTGTGTGCGTGTGTGTGCATGTAATTTTCTGTAGCGTTGTGGTCACATGGCAGATACTTGGGACGGTAGCTGGGGCCTCATTTTATAACCAGCCTCAGCCTCCAATCCAGCTCATTCCACCCGGCCCGGCCTGGTGACAATGACGCAGTCAGGCTCTGGCCCCTTTTCCTGGACGCGCGGCCTCTCTGGATCATGCTTCATTCATTCGGCAAATACTTCGTGTGCTCCTACCACGTGCGTGGCATGGCACTGGCCCAGCAGCAGTCGGAAAGCACAGGACCTCGTCCCCAGGGAGGGGCGGGAGGGGGGCAGGGAGGGAGGACGTCCTTAGGAGAGCCATTCCCCCCAACCCCCACCCCTCCTTCCTCCCCCAGCTCTGAGCTGCGTGCACTGCGCACAGTGGTGGCTGAACACGTGCACTTTCAGTCCAGGCTCCTCAGCCTCAACTCCGTGCCCTGGAGCCCGTCGCTGGCTCCCAGGCTCCACCATGAGATGCTGGGCTTGGGCTGGGATGCCTGCCAGCCTGGCTCCCCTGAGGGCTGGGCTCCACTTCTGTAGTCAAGCAATGGTCAGAGCATCTGACCCTGGGGCACCCAGTCACGTGCCTGCGTGGGACCAGCCCACGCGTCCACATCCAGACCTGACACACGTGTTGATGTTTCTTTGTAAAGTGTTTTTTCACAAAGAAACAGAGCCCTGAAACAGTGAGAGTTGGTACTGTCACAACCAACAAGCAAGGGAGACCCAGGTCCTCTTTTAGGAAAAGATCCCATAAATCCCTACCGTGGAGTCCTGCACAAACCCCACCCAGGGACAAGCACTCTCCGCCGTCCCCATGAACGTGCTGCGTTCTCAGGCGCCCGGACGCTGACGGGGACACCTCTGACGCCGTGGCCTTCTCCCCGGGCCAGGATCAGTTAGAAAACCCTGACGTGCTGATGTTATCAGCGTCCTTTGCCTGAAGGTACCCTGTGCGGGTGAGCGGTGCGATGCCTCACAGTGTCCGTGATACGGGGAAGAAGGGCACGGTCTGGGCCTCACCTGTTATGACATAAACACTCTTTCAGGAACAGTTAAAGCAACAGCGGTGTCTTTTTCCTGACGTGCATTTGCAGGTTGTGAGAGAGGAGAAGTGTAGGTCGGGAAGGCGGTTTCAGAGGAGCCGGGTGAGGAGGTCGCGACAGGGCCTTCTGACTTGGGGTAGGGAAAGGGGGTAGGACACTTGGCCCTGCAGGCCACGTGCTGGTGGCTGAGATGAGGGATCGCTCTTGAGGCTGTGAAGTGAGTCTGTGACCAGAGAGGGGGGCTGTCTGCCCTGCTGATTCTGGGGTCTTATAAGGGGAAGGAAATGGACCCAGGGGGAGCTGTCACAGAATGGCGGGAAGGGGAGACCAGGTGGGCAGGGGAGCAGCAGTAGGAAAGGCAGGTGGGCCCAGGACCCAGGTGCATTTGAGGGCAGGGAGAATGAAGAGGATGGAAAGGGCCTGCCACGGAGGGAGGACGTCCTTAGGAGAGCCATTCCCCCCACCCCCTGGGCAGCAGCCTCACCTACACACAGTATGGAAACAGCTCCATGGTGCAAATTTACTCATTTCTCTGTGTGGACAGAGTTGGTGCAGTAACAACAAACAAACCAAGCAGACCTCAGGCCCCCGTTTGGGAAAAGACTCACATGAATTCCTACAGCGGAGGCCTGCACCAACCCTAGACTCCTCTCCTGGTCGCTATCCAGGCCCGGAGTGAGTCCTGACTGTCTGTGTGTGTGTGTGTGTGTCTGTGTGTTTTGTTTTAACTTTTTTTTTAAATATCTTTTATTGATTTTTTTACAGAGAGGAAGTGAGAGAGATAGAGAGTTAGAAACATCGATGAGAGAGAAACATCCATCAGCTGCCTCCTGCACATCTCCTACTGGGGATATGCCCGCAACCCAGGTACATGCCCTTGACCGGAATCGAACCTGGGACCTTTCAGTCCGCAGGCCGATGCTCTATCAACTGAGCCAAACTGGTTTTGGCTGTTTTAACTTTTTATTGAAGAATGATACACACACACAGAAGGGCACAGACCCTGTGTGTGCATCTGAGTGGATCTTCACACACTGAACACACCATCCAGGAGACAGTGAGGCAGTAGCCAGAGGCCCCGCCCAGCCCCCCTCTGGCAGCTCTGGAACTCATTTCTGGGCCATCCATGGTCGCTCTTGCAGGAGAGCGTGCGTGGTGCACTGGAGAGATGTGTTAGATAGGAAGGTCCTTCCCTCCACGGTCTCAGCGTGCACCATGGGCCTGGGCCCGGGGGCACTCACCAGGCACAGCCGGTTCTCGTTACCTGCAGCCCTTATGCTCTGTAACATCAGAATGAGCCGCTGCTGAGCCATTGCTCCCGGGAGAGGCAGGGTGAGGTTCCTGCAGCCTCCGACCACATGTCCACCAGCTGGTCCGTGGTGACCGTGCTGCTGTGCACGTGTCTGCAGATGCCCATGGGGGTCATGAGTATTGATTTGGGGTTTCAAGTACATCTTAGCAAGTAGGAACATGCTCAGATGTGGGATTCACAAGCAAGGAGGCCCAGCTGCGTTTGTTGAATTGGTAACGGAAGGAATGGTGGTACAGGTGAAACTAGGACACAGTCCCGTGCGCATCGTTACGAACGGGAGCTTGCTCTGGGGAAAGCCCTCGCTGAGCAGGGTGTTGAGATAGGTGCGCACGAGCGCTGCAGCTGCCCGTGGCGGGCACACAGCCAGGCTCCCGACAGGGCCCGCGAGGGGCAGCTGCCAGCGTGTATCGACCAGGAGCTGTCTGTGTAAGCCGAGACTGACAACAGATCAATACATGCTTTAAAAAGTCAACTTTCAAACAGGAAGTCAGACAGAAACGCTTGGCATGGGTGAGGCCCCCCCACCCCCACCCCAGCGATCCCCTTAGTGCCTGCACACACACGGCATTGCTCCAGGTTGAGCCCGGGCAGAGGACCTGGCAGCCAGGCTGAACCAGGAAGATGACCTAGACGCCCGGAGCCACTGCTCTGGCTTCGGCTCATTGGGACAAGTGTGGGTGAGGCACCCACTTTAGACCAGAAATCCTCGAGGGCAGACTTGCACCTCTCCTTGCGCGGAGGCTGTTTCGGAGGGCGGGGGGTTGAGGGGGGGAGCTGTCGCAGGGGTGTGAAGGTGACACACAGCAGAAACAGGTCAGGAGGAGTGTGGCCGAGTGCACAGCTCTGCCGGTCGACTCACGGGGAACTTCTCCTTTACAGGTCCAGCAGCCCCCTGAGTTTGTACAGTGCGCATGAGACTTTTATAAACAAGGAAGACATTTTATGAAAGGAAAAAAATTCTTAAAAATTACTGCTTCAGCCTATACCAAGTTTTTAGGGGCTCAAGAATCCTGCCACCCTGCTGTGTTAGCTTAGGGCAGAGTATCTACTTTATTTTCATTTTTTTCTTTTTAATTGAATTTATTGGGGTGACTTTGGTTCACAAAACCATACAGGTTTCAAAAGTACACATCAATAAAACATCATCTGCACACTGCATCGTGCGCCCACCGCCCCAAGCAAAGTCTCTTTCTGTCCCCATTTCCCCCCTCTTTGCCCACCTGCACCTACCCTGACCCCCCTTTCCCTCTGGCTATCACCCTGTCACCACCCTGTGGTCTGTGTTTCTGAGTTTTATATATGTGGGGCTTTTTGCTTAATCTCTTCACCTTCTTTCGTCCAGACCCCAATTGCTCCCCCTCTGTTCCATGCCTGTAAGCCTCTCTTTCTCTTTTGTTCATCCGTTTATTTGTTCATTAGGTTTCACATATAAGTGAGGTCATGTGGTACTTGTCTTTCTCTGACCGGCTATTTCACTTAGCGCAATACTCTCCAGGTCCCTCATGCTGTCACAAAAGGCAAGATTTCTTTCTTTTTTTTTTTACTTTATTTTCTTAGCCAAAGGGCAAGAAACCGTGGTAGTTTCTACGGCGCCGCTCATGCCGCGCTCTCAGGAGCCGGTGTTCTCGACAGCTCCCAGCTTGCAGACCCACAGCTGGCTCCTGCCCGCCATGTGGGGTGCAGACCACCGTTAGCGTCCCACCCTCAGTCCCTCCTCCTGTCATTATGGGAGTTTTGTGAATGAAAGAAGCAGCACCTTAAGGCTGAATTTGAATAGGTTCCAAAAAACGAAACAACAAAAAAGCCACCACCAATCAGTAAGTCAGAATTACATGTTAAGAGTCATCTCTCACAGAAGAGTGGTTGCATATCCAGAAATGGCTTAGCGTGAGGGCTCTCTGAACGGCTCATTTTAGGTCTTCCTGAATACAAATGACTCTGTTAGGATTGTGTGTTGAGGCGGAAAGAGGTAAACGAAGTGTTTGCAACTCCTCTTATGTAACCTGGTGCCGCCCCTATGTTATCAGGAATTACTGACACTTTGAACATGCTTGATCTCAGAAGCTGTTTTATGGTGTAACCTTGACCCTGAGTGTTCCTGCTGTGGGGCTGTCAGAGTGTAAGGCCTCTGGCCCCTGAACTCGCCTTATCTTGCACATTACCTGTGTCTACTTCCTTCCTTTCTCCTGCCCTCACACACCCCACAACCCTTGTCCCTGCTCTGTGCCAGGTGCAGGGTGTGGGGCTACAGTGGCCACTAAGCAGAATGGCTTGTCACCAGATGCTCTGCCTGTGCCCACCTGGGACAGGGACTTACCTGGAGGTTACCTGAGGCTCCGAGTGGAATCTCGGGCCTTTCTGAATCATGGTTGGGAGCCATTGTGGGTTTTCTCCCTTCTTCCTGGTGTGTGGACACTGCCCACCACCTGTACCATCTCCCCATGAGGCTGGCCTTTGACAGACCCTGTGAAAAGGTCTGAGGGGCATCGGGCTCTGGCCCAGTTGCATTCCTAACAAGGAGGAAGTGAGAAAGCAGAGTACAGAATACAAGGAAAAAACACCCCTTGGGAGAAAGAAGGGGAACCAAGAGAGAGAGAAATGGTTGGTGAAAGATCTTGGCCGTGTGCCCGCTCCAGCACTTGGCGACACGGCCATCGCAGGGAGCCTTATCCCACACAGGCCCAGCCTGGCCCAGCCGTGGCGCTGACTCCCTCTGTGGGTCTGCCCATGGGCCCAGACATATGGGCTCACACTCGCCTACAGGCAGTGCAGCCAGTGGCCCTCTCTGCTTGCGGTGAATCCACCAGCGCAGTCCTGGTGGCAGGGGAGAAAACAGCCAGCCTTTCAGGATGGACCTAGTTGCTTGTTGACAAGACTGCAGTTCCCAGGAGCAAACTGGGAGGAGAGAATAGGCTTTGCCTCAGGTGTGAGCAGTGGGCCTTGAGCACAGTCCCAGCCTGGGCCCACCTTGGCTGCAGCCTCATCCTCGGGCCTCCCCGCAGCGCCATCCCAGGAGCACTGTGTGTGCCCTGTTCCGTAGAACTCTCCCTAGGGAGTGTTAAGCACTCTTTTTGGCTCAAAGAGGGGAATCTGATGGCATGGCGTAGGACCTCACCAGGGCTATGTCCTGTGCCCTCAAGTAAGAGTGACATGTCCAGTGCCTCACACTGCACGCACGGCACCTGGAGAGGCAGCCAGAGCCCCCCGCGATGCTGGGCTGCCTTGGTGTTTCACAGCTGCCATTCTGCCTGTGGATTAAAACCCGAATGAAAATTTTCTGTCCAGATACACTTTGTCTTGACCAAATTACTCAGAATATTTTGCTGACTGAGGTAACGTGCTGGGCGCAGCTGAGAGGACGGCACAGCCCCACACCCTGGACCACGGCGGGAGCAGAGGGTACAACCAGCGACTTCACTGAGAGTGAAGCAGAGGTTGGAGAAGTGAATTAAGCCTTTTAAGAAAAGTCCAGTAGAACCAAGATGGCAGTGTAGGTAAATGCCTGTACTCACCGCCTCCCACTGCCACATCAAAATTACAACTAAAACACAGAACAACCATCATTTAGAACTGCCTCAAATCTGGCTGAGTGGAAGCCCTACAACTAGGGAAGTAAAGAACACAACACACTGAGACTGATAGGGGAGGTGGAGGCATGGAACAGGCTGGTCCGACACCCACGTGTGGCATTCTTTTAATTGGGAGGAATATCTCCAAGGCCTTCCATGAAAAGCAGGGACCCCCAGCTCAGGATTTCAGAGCTGGGAAGAGAAGTCCCCATAACTTGGAGCTGTAAAAACCAGCAGGGATTGAGGCTGAGTGACATAGAGGCTGCTGGAGTCCCAGGTGTTCCTCTTAAAGGGCCTGTGCACAAATTTACACTGTCCCACTTCCTCTGAGCTCCAGTACCAGGCAGCAGCTTTTGGGAGGAATTCAGGGACATACAAAGAGGAACTAGACTGTCTGGCATCAAGGCAGGAACTCAGGGGCAACTTTCTCCCAAACAAGGGTGCTCACAAGGGTCATTATTCCTGTGCTGGGACCTTGTTGTAGAGATGACTGGCAGCCATATCTGAGTTTCCATCAGCATGGCCCACACTGTTCGCTCTGCCCTGATGATTCCCTAAGACCTCGCACCATCCATTTTGCAGCCCCACCCAAACTGCTTGCAGTTGGTTTCCCACATGAATGGCCTGTCCTGGCGCAGACTTCAGATTTTGCTAAAATCTCTCAAACAAGCAGCGCTGGCATCAGTATGCCCCACACCTATCAATAAGAGGCCCAAGACCCAGCACTAACACCAGCCTGCCTTACTTCACAGCTGGGCCTTGCATGGGCACTTCCTAGCCCAATACTAGTACAAGTAGCAGCCATCTGCAGAAATCTCTGTAGCTCCTGCCAACTGCCCCCAGGCAGTGGCTGACTTTGCATCTCCTGGGAGGCACCAGAGCCAGTGGACCCAGGGAACAGCTTCAGACCATTCCAGATTACAACTCTGCACATCCACAAGCGACACACTCAAGAAGCTGACTCAGTGAGCACCAAACCCCCACTGAAACAAGTCCTGTTCCATAGGGGTGTCTCCTGCACAGCAGCTCTTCCATTTTGGACACAGCTGGTCCTCATACCCAATTGGCCTGGAGGTCAATTCCTCCCAGTGATGCCAACAGCAATCAAGGCTCAACTACAACAAGACTGTGCACACAGCCCACACAGGGGTGCACCTAAAATGCCCAGCTTAGGTGATGGGACACTGAGCCACTGAGCCCTACATGACACCTAATACACAAGTTCTCTCTACCAATTCCAGGAGACATAGTAGCTCTGCCTAATACATAGAAACAAACACAAGGAAGCTGCCAAAATGCAGAGAAAGAAACGTGTTACAAATGAAAGAAATAGAAGTAAACTACTAGATACAGAGTTTAAACCAATGATTATAAGGTTGCTCAAGGATCTTAATAAGAACTTCAGGGGACTTAGTGAGACTTTTAAGAATCTTGGTGAGAATGTCAAAGACATGAAAAAGGACCAGTCAGAAATTAAGCATACACTAACTGAAAAAAAGAAGAATTTACAGAGTTTGAACAGTAGAGAAGAGGATTCCAAGAATCAAATCAATGATTTGAATATGAGGAAGCAAAAAAACACTCAATTAGGAGAGCAAAAAGAAAAAATAATCCAAAAATATGAAGCTAGTGTAAGGAACCTCTGGGACAACTTCAAGTGTACCAGCATTCACATTATTGGGGTGCCAGAAGGAGAAGAGAGAAAGTAAGATATTTGAAAACCTACTTGAAGAAAAAATGACAGAACACTTCCCCTATCTGGTAAAAGAAATAGACTTACAAGTCCAGGAAGCACAGAAAGTCCGAAACAAGAGGAACCCAAAGAGGCCCACACCAAGACACATCATAATTAAAATGCCAAGGCTTAAAGACAAAAAGAGAATCTTAAAAGCAGCAAGAGAAAAGCAGTTAATTACCTACAAGGGAGTACCCACACGACTGTCAGCTGATTTCTCAACAGAAACTATGCAGGCCAGATGGGAGTGGCAAGAAATATTCAAAGTGATGAATAGCAATGACTACAACCAAGATTACTCTACCCAGCAAAGCTACCATTTAGAATTGAAGGTCAGATAACAAGCTTCACAAACAAGAAAAAACTAAAAAAGTTCATCACCACCAAACCAGTATTAGATGAAATGTTGAAGGGTATTCTTTAAGAAGAGGAAGAAGAAGAAAAGATAAAGAATATGAACAATAAAAATGTCAATAAATATGTATCTATCAACAATTGAATCTAAAAAACTAAACAAGAAATCTAATGAATAAAATTGAATCAGAGGCATGGAACCATGGAACAGACTGACCAATCTCAGAGGGAAGGGAGTGCAGGGGGTGGGAAGAGATTAACCAAAGATCTTACATGCATGGCATTACCTATGGACTCAGACAATAGGGTGGTGAAGGCCTGGGGTGGGGCAGGGTGGGAACCAGGTGGAGGGGGCAATGGGGAGAAAAAGGGGGGGAATCTGTAATACTATCTTCGATCTATATATATAAAACCCTAACATGCAAATAGACCAAACGGCACAACAACCGATCAACTGTTCGCTATGACGTGCGCTGACCACCAGGGGATGGGCCTGGAACATGGCGGGTGTCAGCAGCAGATGGCAGGGTGTGAAACATGGTGGGTGTTGCCTGGTGGGATGGTAGACCAGATGAGCAGGGGCACCAGACCAAGGTGAGGCACCAGTTGCTGTCATCGGGGGGAGCCTCTGGTGGTTACTGCAAATTCTTTGCTCTCATGTGCCTCGGTCCTACCAGACACTCGCACCTGCTGCCAGAGCTGGCCCTGCTCGCACCCGCAGCCAGCACCGGAGCCGCTGCTCACACCCTCTGCCAGCGCCCAGTGCTGGTCCCAAGCGCTGGGTGCCGATCCCAAGTTGCTCGGCGCCATCAGCGGGTTCAAGCAGCAGCTGCAGGCCCCAATCGCCCCTGAGGGATTCTCCACCTCCCCCTGCTCCTGAGGGGCGATCGGGCAGTCAGCAGGTGTGAGCAGGCCAGCACCATCAGTGAGTGGGAACAGCGGCGGCGGGAGTGGGGCTGCCAGCCAACAGGGGACCGGGTGCCGCAGTGGGAGAGGCTGGTTGGGGCATAGAGGATGGGCTCAGACCTGCCCCTGTGCCCACCAAAGCCTTGCAGCCCACAGTTCCTTTCATGGTGCATGAATTTGTGCACTGAGCCCCTAGTCAACAATAAAGATTGAAAAAAGAAAAAAGACAAGTCCAGGAAGATAGCGTGAGGACTCTGTGAATGAGGGATTAATAACCAGGAATGAGAAGTGTAGACTTTCGTAAAACAGACAACCACCCAGCTTACCTTTCGTGTGCCAGGGTCTGGACAATAAATAACATGAAAAATTATGTCGTAAATGGGCTGCCTTGATAACAGGACGTGGTGTGTAGTCTGTGTCATGCATTTGTTAAATAAGTTCTAATGACCAGAAGCATGTACCAGTGGGGTAGAAAGTCAGCTAGCAGACATGTCTAGCACCAACCACTGGGGCAAAGGTCTCAGAGAGTTACAGAAGAATTAGGAGAGGGAGAGAATGTCCCACTGAGGAACCAGGGCAGGCTGCATGGAGGAGGTGGCATCTGGGCGTGGCCTTGTTGGACAAGAAGGGGTGGTTCTGGAACAGGGCATCCAATCCCTGGCCACCTCTCTGGACTGTGACACAGCCTCCCTCCTCATTCCCCAGTTAGAGGTACTCCTCACACAGCCTCCAGATGTGACCCTGAATTGACCCCTGGAGGCTTCCCATGTGGAAAGGGAGAAGGCAGAGGGCCCCTTTTCAGTTGGCCTCCTGCCTGCGGGCCGGCCTGCTGGCAGCTCTGTCTCTGCCCCCTCCACCTGGGTGGCCTTCCTTGCCCCTCTGCTCAGCCTAGACCAGTGATGGTGAACCTTTTGATCTCGGCGTGTCAGCATTTTGAAAAACCCTAACTTAACTCTGGTGGCGTGTCACATATATAAATTTTTTGATATTTGCAACCATAGTAAAATGAAGACATATTTTTTATATTTATTTTATATACTTAAATGCCATTTAACAAAGAAAAACCAAAAAAATGAGTTTGCGTGTCACCTCTGACATGTGTGTCATAGGTTCTAGATGCTTTGCTGTCCGTCTCCAGGCCCCAGCCCCAGATAGCATCCTCAAATGCTGCCCACTAGCTTAGGCCCTGTCTACACAGCACTTTATAAATTGTAGCATTTTCCAGTTTCCATCATGGTTACTTGTGGGTAGTCTCCCGCACTAGACTTTGAGCTTTGTAAGGAAGGGAGGGCGAGAAGGGGAGTGGAAACGCTGGACTGGGCCTGAGAGTAGGCACTAGGGCTAGATTTTACACTGGAAAGTCATCCAAGCCAATCTGAGTGCTGAAATCAGGGCTGGAACTGAAGAAGAGATGAAGGCTGGGGGTGGGGACGGGGAAGAATCTCCAGGTTCAGGAGCGAGTCTGGCAAGAGCCTAGAGCAGGAGCACCCAAGGAGAAAGGTGCCTAGAGCGGTTCCGTGGTCAGGTCAGGGTACATCTGGTTCAGCGGTGGGCAGGTTGCAGCACTCGGGTGTGGCTGGCTGAGGAATTGGCTGGAGGGACTCGGGCAGAGGCCACAGGTTGAGGGTGGAGGGGAGTGGAGAGCTGGGGCTTCAAGGGGCCTCGAGCCTCAGTGGAGACTGTTTTCCTTGGAGCTGTGGGAGACCCAAGCTTTATGCAAAGCAGCAGGGAAGACGGCAGTGGCCAGGAAGAGCCTGCAGCTGCAGGAAGAGACAAGGGATGAGACAGACAGATGGAGTGGGGCTCCCAGGGGACAGGGGTGTGAAGGCCTCAGGGGCAGCCAGGAGCAGAGCAGGGGCCATCCCCAGCGGCCCAGGCCAGAGAGGCCCTTCTCAGCTGGCCGGAGACAGGTGCTCAGTGGCTCCTGTCCCTCATCCCTCCTTGGTGACCAGGTTGAACTGGAGGCAGAAACAAGAACAAATAGAGTGATATCCCGAACACACCAGAGCAGGGGGCAGCATATTTCAGAGCACAGAGAACAATGACGCTACCTGCCCTGGGGCATCTGCTATGACAGACGCTGCCTCACCTGGCTGACCCAGGTGCTCACATGGGAGGGGGACAGGCATGTGGACATGAAGTCGGTCTTTGTTCCATGTGCTGGAGGCAAAGGTTCAGAGGGACAGGCTGCGGCAACATTTGGGTCTCGTGCACTTCAGAGAGAAAGGACTTTTGAACCTGTGAGAAGCCGCTTATTTCATCTGTATGTTTCCTTGAAAAAAACAAATAAGATTGCTTCCTTTTTCTCTTAATGAAGGTAATAAATTCTCGTTGTAGAAAATATGAAAATACAGAAGAGTTAAAAAGGAAGAGGGGGGTGACCCACAGTCGTACCACCGAGAGATCGCTGTGAATGTGGGAGAAAAGTCAGCAAAGCATGGTGGTTTTAAAGGCACCATTTCTCTTCTCAGGACATGGGGGAGGACAGCTGTGGCTGTTTTGGGTGTCATTCTTTACAAATGGAAGGGCAATGCTTACAATTTTTAAAAGAAAAAAAAGGAAGAAGAATGTGTCTACAGTTTCCAAACCAATCAGGAAGTGTGTAAAGTGATGGCCTTATATTCCAGAAACCTTATCTACTTGTGTACTTCTGTGTCATTCCAGAAAAAGTCCCTTACGAGGAAGTGGGCTCTAAGATGTGTGTACCGGAGCAGCTGCACTTAAGTTTTTGTGGCTCAGACCAGAGAAGCACAGCCTCTTTGGTGCACCCATAAATGAGGATGCAAAGTTCCCTCAAGAAAAGGAATTGTCCCCCCCGGGGAGAGGGGCTCCCAGCCGTCATTCCCCTCCCACTGACCCCTGCTCCCCCCCCCCCCCCCCCCCCCCCCCCAGCATCCTGGGTGTGGGAGCCACAAAAGTGAGACTGAAGCGGGACCGGGAGTGTTTTGACAACCTTGTGTCTCTACCCACAGAGAAGGGCCTGCCTCCCGCAGCATCGGGGCCTGGAGCCGAGGGCCGGTCGGGGCCGCCCTGGATCACCATCACCCCACAGAAGCGGCGAGGGGCCCCCGAGCAGCCACCCAACCGGGAGGACAAACCTGGGGCCCAGACCCTGAAGCCCGAAATAGGAAGGGCAGCCAGGGCACCCGAGAGAGCCCAGGTGGGTGCGAGAGCACAGCCTTCCTGTCCCTGTGGATGTGGGAGGGAGCAGCTGGCCGGGCTGGGGGCCGAGGCCCCACAAGGACCACGCTTCCTGCCTGGTCAGCGCAGAGCCCACGGCCTGGGGTGCTGGCTGCTGGCTGCCCGGGCGTGTGCGGGGCTGTTAGGGAGGCAGAGGAGCAGGTGGATCACTTAGGCGGGAGAGACAGCTCTCGGCTCCCTGCCTCCTAGGCAACGCACGCAGCATCTGGAGACGCGGAGCAGGGTTGAAACAGCTTCTCAGGCAGACACGGCGGCCATGTCAAAAGCTGCCTCTGGGCTCGGGGTGGACCAGCCCCGAGTGCCTGCCAGTGATGCCAGTGCAGGTCAGGGTCCCTTCCTCCTAGCCAGGGCTGCCGCGCGGCACCCAGGGTCCATTTGCAGTCTGGACTGAGAACAGCTTTTTCAACCCCAAACAACTGTGCTTGTTAGCAGGCTGAGAATTATGGCCTCCGCGGTCCCCCAAATAGCCACCACAGTGAAGCCACAGCGTGTTTCAGCCACCGGGGAAAGGGGGTAGGGAGTCATAGGGGGAGGGGGAGGAGGCAGAGCCAGCAGCAGGACCTGCTCCCCTTCATCTTAACCCAGATCTCAGTCATCCTCGTGCCTGAAACCCTGCGTGCAGACAGCATTTATAAACAAATACTAACCAGCGATCTGGTTTGGGGCATCTGTGAGCAGACCAAGTGTCATAAAAACCTCAAAACTACTTCCAAACACCATTCATTTTGACTTTCTAATGGGATCCCTGCTGTCCAGTATCGGGGGCTGAGGCCAGGGGTGGGGACAGGGCAGAACCCAGGACCCCTGTGTGTGCCCAGGAGCGTCCGAGCTCCTGGTTCTGAAGGCTGGCGCCAGTGAGTGCACAAAGCAGAGCCCAAGACGGCGCAGGCCGCATGCTTCCTGTTGACAGACCTCGCGGCTCCTGCCTGGGGTTCTGCTCAGACCCATCTGAGCCTCAGGTGACGGACAGAGTGTGTCTTTCTTGCGTCCTCACAGGAGCCCGTGAGGCAAGCCGACTTCGTCCGCAGCAAGTCTTTCCTGATCACCCCGGCGAAGCCCTCCGTGGACCGAAGGCAGGGGACCAAGCTGTGCCTCCAGGAGGGGCTGCAGAGAGGGATCTCCTTGTCCCATCAGAACTTGGGTATGAAACCTGCAAACAGTCCCAAACACTCTGACATATGCTTCTGGGGTGGGTCCCACGGGTTTTGTTTTTTGGCGTGTTTGTTTTGTTTTGTTTTTCTGAATTATTTGACACATTGATTTGTTAAAATAGCTTTTATTGAGATATTGCCATAAAACTCACCTGTTTTAAGTGTACAATTCAGTGAGTACTAATTGACAGTGAGTATATATTTACTGAGTTGTCCAACCAGCACCATCCAATTTTAGAACCTCACCCTAAAAAGCAACTTTGTGCCCATTTACAGGCACTCACCATTCCCCGCCCCACTCCAGGCAACCACGAATACACTTTCAGCCTCTGCATACTGACCTTTCTTAGACACTTCTCATCCCTGGAATCATAAGATACGTGTTCTTTGGTGTCTGGCTTCTTTCACTGAACATGCATCTCTGACATTCCACGTATCAGTACCTTTCAAATTTCTTTTTAATTATGTAAAATACACATAACAAAACTTACCACCTTAACCATTTTTAAGTGTGCAGTTCAGTCGTGTTAAGAGTATTCACACTTGTACACCCAGTCCCCCAGGCTGCAGTTTTATTCTAGAAGTTTCTCTCTCCTCACTGCATGGGAGCCTCCTGTCGGTCCTTTTGGCACAGAAGTTATTCTGGGCCTAAACCTTCTTCACCTTTTCGCACATTAAGGATTTAGACCTCAATGCGTATTTTAAAGAAACGCAGAGGCTTGAGTGAAAATTGAAACGCGTTGCTCGTGTGTGTGTGTGTGTGTGTGTGTGTGTGTGTGTGTGTGTGTGTTGTCTTCATCCCAGCAGCTCAGCCTGCAGCGATGGCGGACAGAGACCTGCACCAGCTGAAGAGAGCCAGCTACGCCAGCGCGGAGCAGCCGTCCTGGATGGAACTCGCCAGAAAGAAGTCTCAAGCTTGGAGTGACATGCCCCAAATTATAAAATAGGTTGACAGCGTGTGACCAAAAGTGTCCACCACCTTGACGGGTCCCTTAGTGAAAAACGGCCACTAAAGGCAAAGACACTGAAACGTAAGAGTGATTTTTATCATCCGGTTATGGGAGGGCGGGCTTGGGGAGGAACGAGCCAGGCAAACAAGGACAGACACACAGCCACAGGCCTGGCCAGCAGGGCCCGAAAACAAGAAGACCATTGAAAAGGTGTTCAGGGAACAAGGCCCGGTGCCCAGAGGCCTGAATGCCAGTCTTTCAGAAATCCCTTGATCAAAGGAGCTCTGACACGGAAGAAAAAGGCAATGAAACGCGGATGCAAAACTGGGACCTGGAGAACGTGTGTCTGTGCCCCCAGCTGAGATCGGCTTGTGTCTGTGGCCGGGGTCTTGCCTGTGGATCCTGTCCTCTCCTCTCCTTCCCGATGGGGCATGATATTTATGGACATAAGGATGCCGCTTCCAAGAGCAGCGATAGAGCAGCCGGTGTTCCTGAGGACAGTCACTCTGTGAAGGGCGGGAAGCACACAGCAGGGCGCATCAGCTCATAGACCGTTTCCAACAATAATTTTTAAATTTTTCCACGAGGCATCTGTGTCCTTAACCGTTGCACAACGCATTGCCTGTTCAATAAAAGGGTTCAAACACACTTCTGTCGGATGTTATTTCTACTCACATTTAGAGAACGTCCTCCAGCCCTGAGTTAAATGCAAAGTATAGTGGTTCATTTAATAGACGTCTCACTTAAATCTCTATTGGGTGGATTTTGGAGTTTGGGTTTTCTTTAGACTTTTTTCTCCCAATAAAATTTTGGTGTTTATTTTGTTAATTCCCCCTTTTTTAAATATATTTTATTGATTTTTTACAGAAAGGAAGGGAGAGGGATAGAGAGTAAGAAACATCAATGAGAGAGAAACATCGATCAGCTGCCTCCTGCACACCCCCCACTGGTGATGTGCCCACAACCAAGGCACATACCCTTGACCGGAATCGAACCCGGGACCCTTGAGTCCGCAGGCCAGTGCTCTATCCACTGAACCAAACCGGTTAGGGCTGGTGTTTATTTTGGAAACCAGAAGTTCATATAGGTTTTTTTTCCTCTTCTCATCTATTTGGTACAACATATAAAACTATGAAATTTCCCAAAATGTTACAATTCTTTATCATCAAATTAATCTAACTTGCATATTTCTGTTAAAGACTAGGTTTTCAATTATTAGCCAGGATGGTTCATGAATACAGAATGTGGAGAAGCCAACAGAGAAAGAGCATATATTTTGGGAATCTCAGATTCATGTCTCAGTTACATAATACCTCTATTTTTAAAAAACATTTCCAGTTTGTTCTTTTGAACAAGCTAATCTCCATGGGAATATGTATATAGCTGTGAACATTCAGCCATCAGAATTAGTAAGACCTCATACGCTAAGTTTTGATACTTTTACTGCATTTTTTTTCTTTATGAATAATTGTTTTTCTAGCTGTTGCAACTACACAATTGAATCAGGTCCGCCTTCCTTGTGAATGTCCTGGGATAGTTTTTTTTTTTCCCCCAACCACGTTGATGTATTAATTCCACTGTCTCAGCATCAGTATGGAATGGCAGGGTGAATGCTCTGAAGAAAAACTCCAGCCATGTAGGCTTGCTCTAAAAGCTTAGGCATGACTAGATTCAACTAGAAAAAATGTCACGTTGACTGTTATTACCCGAGACCATCCTTTCTCCCTAAGACTACAGGGACTGTCTCCAGCTCGAGCAAGGCTGCCAATTTGAGGAGAGCAAGGCTCCCTCACCCACACGGAGGAGACGATGCTCATCTCCTTCACAGCAGAGAAATCGCCAAGAAGAAAAACACTTGAGCTAATAGGGGTGCCCCTGCAGTTTTAAGAAAAATGCATTCCGTGAGATGGGCCCTAGATCTGCATCCGTTTTCAGTGGGAGACGGAGGAAGAAACACGGGAAAGGCAGTGATCTTTGTACTGGATCCTAAGAGAGATGATAGGGACATATTTCTGTGGCAGCCTGCAGTGGCTTTACATGTGCCACAAATGATCGGACAGTCCTCGCTTCAAAAAGGGGAGCCTAATTTGCCTTCCCCGGTTGTGAGACAGACTCAGGGCTCACGTCTAACTCCGGCAGGTAGCAGAGCTGACCTGTGTGACTTCTGAAGTGAGGTGATGAAGGCGTTGCTGCCCTCACCCTGCACTCTTTAGGGCTGTCCTCTCGGAGAGAAGTCAGTCGCCAGGGCTTGAGAAGCTATAGCAGCCTGTGCAGAGGCCCCGGGGGGAAGAACGGAGACCTCCTGCTCTGGCCTAAGTTGTGCTCCCCGGCCCCCAACCCCATGTGCAAATTATATGTGGGCCTAACCCAGTGTTTCAGAATGTGACTGTATTTGGAGACAGGACCTTTCAAGAGGAAATTAAGTTAAATGAGATCATTAGGATGGACCCTAATCTAATATTACTGGGGTTCTTATGAGAAGGAATTTGGCACAGATACACACAAAGGGAAGACCATGTGACAACACGAGGGAAATACAGCCATATAGCAGCCAAGGACAGAGGCCTCAAGAAATCAACCCTGTCGATATCTTGAATCTCAGACTTTCAGCCTCCAAAACTGTGAGACAACACAGCTCAGTTGTTTAAGCCCCTAGTCTGTGGTACTTTGTTATGACAGTAGGAGCACACTAATACATCTCCTGTCAATCACCAGCACCAACTTGCCAGCCATGTGAGTGTGAGTCCCTTAGAATTGACTCCTCCAGCCCCAGTCGAGCCTTCAGATGAGCGCTGCCCAGCTGACATACTGACTGTGACCTCACAAGAGATCCCACGCCAGACTGCCCAGCCAGGCTGCTCCGAAATCCTGACCCACTAAAAATGTTAGGTAACAAATGTTTGTTATTGTTTTAAGCCACTAAGTTTTGGAGTCATTTGTTACTTAGCAACAAGTATCTCATAGGGTAGTTTTATGTTCTTTTTCTGGGTCATAAAGTGAAAAGGCCTTACTTGTTTTCACATTAATATTTTAGTTGGGGTTAAGAGCATAACCATATGCACAGTCTGAGAGAAATGTATTTAACACCTCCCAGGATACAATCTGTCTGAGGTTATGGAGCAGAGATAGCTAGGGGGGCACACCAAAGACCTGTCATCTCCTCGCATAATCTGGAAGCAGATGTCCAGCCAGAGACTACATCTCCAGCTGCACCCGCGCCCACCCAACCCACACCCCTGCTTATACGTGGGACCCAGCCACCGAGTTCTGGCTGACGGGCTGAGAGCAGAAGTGATGGGCATCCCATATACAAAGTTGTGTCTAGAAGGGGCCAGGGAGGCAGCCAAGAAGACAAGGAAGAGATTTCAGAGAAAGGGGATGTTCAGCTCAGAGAGGCCAAGGGGAGACAGGAGAGGTTCCTGCAGGCGCCTGAAGGAAGAGGAGAGAATTGACTTACTCTGCGTAACTCCACAGGGAACAAACCAGGACCAGAAGGGGACGTTCCAGAGGAGGACAGAGACAGGTTTACCTGTTAGAGTGACCCAGCACGGGGCGGGATGCTGGCCAGCAGGGAGCTCCCTGACCTCCAGTGAGCAAGCTGTGAGGGTGGATGGCCAGCCCAGGCGGAGCCACTCTACATCTACAAGGCAGGCCTTTCACTTTCACTTTGTAATGTAATTACATTATGTGGCTCTTAATACTAATTATAACCGAGAAGTAACCATCCAGAAAATGATCCAAATGGGCTTTTATGCAGACTGTGGTTGTTCAGAGTGCTTTGAAAGCTCTTTATTACCAGAAGGAAGCCAGGCAGAAGCAGCCAGTCAGCAGATGGGCCTGCCCAGCCCCCTCCATGGTTGTACATGATGGCGGGGGGGGGGGGGGGGGGGTGCGATCTGCTTCCCCGCCCCCGCCCCTGGATCTCCTGGCGGTCCTGCTGAACTCCCTGGCAGAGGGAACAGTGATTTATTCCCTGGGAGGTGAAAATAGTCTGCAGTGAATAGATTTATTAGGATCAAACAGCAGGAATCGTGCGCTGCTGGTTTGGGGAAGCAGCGCAGGTGCTGAGCAGCGGCTGGCTTTTGCTTTCCCTGCCTTGTCTCACTTCCTTCCTGCCAGCTCCGTGGGGAAATGACCGTGAGCGTGGGCGCAGGGGAGAGCTGTGCTGTGATGCCCAGATTATTAGCGACAGCAGCACTGGGGCTGGGTGTTGGGTGCGCTCCAGTTTGCGTGTGCACCACCGCCCCCCACCCCCCACCCCTGCGAGCACCGGAGGCCCCCACACCGGCACCTCGGCTACAACCCGTGCAGAAAAGCAAAGTCAACACTCAGCCCACTCTCCACTAAAGAACAAGTTGCCCTGAAGGATTTTCCCACAGGAAAGGGAATTCTGGTTTTCAATGTAGGAAAATGCAAAATTGCTACCGGGACAGAGGAAGTGAGGGGCAATTCACGAGGGAGTCCTTTAGACAAAATAAACCCAATCTTGCAAACACTGAAGCCTTTAAACTCGGGCTCTCCATCTTCCTTCCCGAGGGAGGGCAAGGAGAGAAGTGATGAGAGGGTTTTCACTGCTGCCCACCCCGCACTTCATCTGTCAGGTCCTCTGGAAGGATCAGGCCTGTCCCCTGGGGGCACTGCCCAGGCTCCCCAGGCCTAGCAGGAGGCTGAGGGCGGCTGCCACCACCACCCTAATGGCGGGCAGCCCCCCAGAGCCCCGCCTCACACCGCCCTGTCCCGGGAGCACTGTCCTCTGGTGCTGCTGAAATGCTGCAGCACAGGACACATTGGTAACGCATGTGGGCGAGGCACTGAATCAATGGTGGCCAAGTTGGCAGCCGGCTTTCCTGGCAGTGGCTGCAGCCAGGTCTGGGTCACCTGGGCACCTTGGACGTTCCGGGAGCTCCTGCCCTTCCAGGCCACGGTTCCATGCATCCCCGAGGCCGCCCACTGGGCCCAGCAGGTTCCGCAGCTCTCTTCTCCTTGGGGTCCTGTCCCCTGGGTGCTGGGCTGCAAGCGCTTACAGGCTGGTGTCCCCCACATTCACCTGTTGCAGCCCTAACCCCAGGACCTCAGCGTGTGACTGTATTTTGAGAGCAGGCCTTGACGGGGTGATTAGGTGAGATGAGGCCACCGAGGTGGGTGGTAATCTGAGGCTGGGGTCCTAATCGGAGAGGAGCGCACAGGCACGCACAGGGAAGACCATGTGGGGACAGAAGGACTAGGCGACTCCGCACGCCAGGGAGAGGGGCCTCGGAGGAGCCGGCTGTGCCCACACCTTGGTCCTGAGCTTCTGTCCTCCAGAGTTACAAGAAAATAGATCTCTGTGGTGTAGGCCACCCCGTCTGCGGTGCTCTGTGACGGCAGCCGGAGCGAGCGAGGCACACGTCTGGTGTGGCCTACGCAGGGCGGGGCTGCCTCTGAGTCCGGCCGGGAGAGGCGGCCTCTTGGGCGCCCCTGACTCCGCGCCGTGTGCTGAGACACAGGAAAGGTCAGCTTCTTTTCTTGAGCAAAAGCTTTGGTACTTCTGGCCGGTTATTGTTTATTGAGGAAAAGAGAACAATCCCCAGTTTTTAGTGCTCTCTCCCCGCTTCTGATAACTTCAGCCTCTGAACCGCTCGTGGGTGGTCAGGACATGCCTTTGGTTCCATGCGGAGAAGGCTGCAGGCTCCACTTGCAACTCACCCGTCAGCCCTGGCAGCACTGCCTTTCCTTGGTGCCTGGATGCCCTCACCAGTCTTCAGCACAGTGGTATACCTGGTGCACAGTAGATGCTCAGTTAACGTCTGCTGAACGGATGCATAAATAAGGTATTTGGCAACACAGATGTTTCCACACAGGAACAGTCTGTAAGAAAACATCATGTCAGTCACATACGCCTCACCCTCCTTCATTCCCTGCTGGTCCAAGTCCAGCCCAGAGGTTTTCCTGGGGGTGGAAGGGCAGGAGCAGATGGAAAGGAGGCAGAAGGGAAAAGAATCAGAAACGCCTGTGGAGCCTTTTTCAAGTCGGCCGACCCTGCTCTTCTCTGGTGTCTCAGACAAAAGCTACCCGGGACCTGGAGTGCGGCCTTGGCCTTGGCATTCAGTGGCACGGAGCACGGTGATGGTCCTCGGTCAGTGACCCACGGGCACTCGGGAAGTGCCACTTAAGTCAAGTTGGTTGACGATGTTGTTGGAGTCCTTTGTGTCCTTACCGTTTGGTGCCTACTTGTTCCGTCATTTACTGAAAGAGCGTGCTGAACTCTCCGCCTCTTGTCCACGTCTCCTTTCGGGTCTGTTAGTTTTGGCCTTGGATACTCTGCAGCTCTGTTGTTAGGTGCCAACGTGCAGAATTACGTCTTCTTGGGGATTTGGCCTCTTATGGACTGTCCTTCTTTGTCCCCGATAATCTCCCTTGTTCTGGAGTTTATTTTAAAATTAATATAGCTGCTCCACCTTTCTCTCGGTTAATGTTTGCACGGTATACCTTTCTCCATCCTTTTACTTTAGACCCAAGTACCCCTTTACACTTGAAGTGGGTTGGCTGTAGATAGCATAGAGCTGCGGCATGTGTTTTGTTCAAATGAGTGTGACCGTGTTCCAGTAAAGCTTTGATTTACAAAAACAGGCAGCCAGCCTGTGGGCCATAACTTGCTGACTTCTGAGCTGTAGAAAAATAGGAAATGAAAAATCAAAGCCTTGCACCCCCAGAGGTAGTCCCGCTCTCCAGAGTAACCACACAGAACAGTTTCTGTATTGGGGGTTCCCATACCCATCGTTCTAGATACTATGCTTGTTTGGTGTATTAATTTTACCCGGCATCTACTGGGTCCCCCCAATGAAATATGAAAAACTGCCTGGCTCCCATTACCTCTTCCCTCCACTACTCCCCAAGACTTGTCTTTTATAAACATCTTATTTACTGTTTTTCTTTTGTTTACCTTATAACTTTGCTGTTTCCTTTTCCATTAACAGGACCGTTCCTCCTGCCCCTCCCGCCGTGATTGAGGGTCTTACTATCCCCTCACCCAGCAGTGTCCCCGTCCTAGCCGACTGCTGCCGGTCCCACTGTTACTTTCCAATACCCACGTTCTCATGTTTACACTCCATGTTGTAAGCGAACGAGGTCTCTGGTGCTCTGCCAGAAGTTGATCCTAAAAGCTGCAAACTAAGACATGGTATTTACAGTGTTTTAATTGTGTAAATATTATCACACAGAACCAAGTCATGTGATTGGAAAAATAAATACAAGCCTCTGGTACTGAACGCATCTCTCCACAGAGAGCGTCCTACGCATCAAAGCCACATGGATTGTTTCCTTCTTACTCCCCACCAAATCCGCAAAATCATGCCGCGTTTTAGTTTGCCGTCTTATCCTGGAAGTCCTGTCATTCGTCTTCCAGAATTCTTGTTCTCTGCTCCTTTTTCCGGTGAACCTGTTCCTATTTCATGGAAGTGAACCCTCACACAGAGCTCCGAGCCTTCCCTTTCTGCTACTCTCTCTCCTTCCCCTGGGAACCATCCTTGGGTTACTTGTCTCGGCTCTTCTCTCGGAAGCTGAGGCTTTTCCTCGGGGCTATCTTGGTTGTCCATTTGTATTTATGGGCAAAAGCCGGGCTGGTTGATTTGGGACGTGTGCTGTGGGTTCAGTAGCCCTTTTCTCCCAGCAGTCCCATTGCAGGATAAGAAGACCAAGTCCATGGATGGGAAGAGCATCGGATAGGCTCAATTTTAAGGTGCATGGGCAGGCCTGGCCGGCACAGCTCAGTGGTTGAGCATTGACCTATGAGCCAAAAGGTCATGGTTCGATTCCTGGTCAGGGCACATGCCCAGGTTGCTGGCTCAACCCCCAATAGGGGGCATGCAGGAGGCAGCTGATCAATGATTCTCTCTCATCATTGATGTTTCTATCTCTCCTCCCTTCCTCTCTGAAATTAATAAAAATATATTTTTTAAAAATCAAGTGCATAGGCAGGAAACAGGTAGCTAACCACTCCTTCCCATCCCACAAGGCCCAAATACGGAGGACTTTCCTCTGGGATGGGGCACAAACATCCACACTGGGACCTAACCCAACCTCCCCCGCCCCCCTCCGCCGGCCCTTACCAGGCCGTTTCCTTAGAGGGCAGCCATCCTGGTTTATTAGCGGGGGTCCTATTTGGAGTTGGCGCTGTGAGGTAACTGTCCAAGGGGACACAGTTCTTCAGATGCCTTTGTTGAACCAGCCTAATTTCGGCCTCTCTTGCCATTGGTGTTTTGTGTCTGTGGATTCTGAGCTAGGAGCTGTGGGGAAGCCCAGGCAAGGGTTCTGATTCCAGGCAGCTTTCTCTTCTGCAGCTTTGAGCTGCAGCTCACTTTGCTGTGCAGACTCAGCAGTGTCATCACATCCACTTCTCACCTTCCGGATTCTATCGCTACCCGCTCTGCTGCTGGTTCCCCTTCTGTTCTCAGCTCTTGTGGAATTAGTCTATTTTATACTATACAATAAAAGGCTAATATGCAAAATGACTGAACAGAAGAATGACTGGTCACTATGACGCGCACTGACCACCAGGGGGCAGATGCTCAATGCAGGAGCTGCCCACTGCTGGTCAGTGCGCTCCCACAGGGGGAGCACTGCTCAGCCAGAAGCTGGGCTCACGGCTGGCAAGCACAGCGGCGGTGGCGGGAGCCTCTCCTCCCTCCACAGCAGTTGGACATTCCCAGAGGGCCCCCAGACTGCGAGAGGGCGCAAGCCGGGCTGAGCCCCCTCTCCCCCACCCCCGAGTTCACAAATTTCATGCACCGGGCCTCTAATAAGTGTATAAAATGGAGTAATGATGGGCAGGAGGCAAGGTAAATGTATGTCTACCTGGCAACCTAGAAAACATGAAGCCATGGGTACATTTCCCCACTAGTGGAAATACACAAGGTAGATTTGCCTTTGTCAAAAATCCAAACCAAGTAATTCATACAACATGGAAAATTTTAGTTTCATATCCAACAATTGCTTATATTTTTCCATTGTTTGAATACAAGTAATAACCATTTTTACAAGATATTTACTAGTTTTTAAAAGTCTCCAAATCAGGATTTTAACCTGAATGTACCCTTCTCCAAAGAGGTTATAGGCCCCAGTTCTTCATACTACGGATATTTGAAAGAATATTATTAATCCGTTAAGTAGAACTGTTTTCTCCGCCCTCCCTGTGTCTTGATATTATTGATCATTTTATCAGTCTGGAAGGCTAAGAGTGAGGTCAACCGCCTAAGCTGCACACTAAGTAAGGAATGAATGTATCACCGGGGTGCGGGGGAGGGAGCAGAGGGGGAGGGGGGAGGGGGGACGCGGGGGCGGGGGGGGGGGGGGTGACTTCACACACTGGCTCACAGGATCCCGGGCTTGGTGTTCCCAGCAAAAGTCCCAGAAATGCTCTTGGAGCCTCGGTAGCACTTGATGACTGGGTGGGTATTTTCTGAGCCAGGCCTGTCAGCTTGAAGGGTTCTCCCTGGGAAGAAAAGGCCTTTTAGCACCTCAATCCAGGTCGAGTCCCCTCGGAGGGCCTGAAGGGTTAATCCCTTGAGCTTCGGGAGTGGAAAAGGCTCGGTTCAAGGGGCTGAACACCGTGCACAGAAATGTAAGATCTGAGTCATTGGTTCCAGGAACTTAACGTTCTCAACCAAGAACCACCGAGAGCAGCCAGCACCATTGAAGGCATCTTTAAATTAATTGGCTCCCCTCTACATCCAAAGGACAAATTAAATAAATGCGTTGTCTGAGGCCAGTTGATTTGCAGTTCACATTTCTCCTGGAAAGCCCTGACTACAGCTTTCTGACTGCATCTCTGACCGTGTGGTTCTGTGCTGTGGCGCCGGGGGCCTTTGATATCTGCCATGATGACCAAGGCCTTGGGAGGTTCGCAAATGCGTTTCCACAATATTTGCTTATGGCCTCTGCACGGAAAGCATAAACATGTTGCCGAGAATGTTACTTAAAATAGGGAAGAATCAAAAAGCATTTTCCCTTTTCTCTGTAATGCACCACTTAACTATCACCTGCAAACTGGAACCACTCAGCTGGCACTTTTAGGACAGCGCTGGGCCATGACCTGAGAAGCAGCTCCTGGGGCCACACGGGGACACGCCCGGGTGGACTTGGTTTTGAAAACGCCAAAGCGTGTAGGTGCCCTTTCGTTTGCATTTGTGATGGTGCAAAGTGGACGCTGTCTGACCTTGTTTCAGACACTTGGAGGGGGAACCACCATGACAACCATGATGGTTGAGTCTGTGTGTCTCCTTTACTGGACCACCGGGTGCCTAGAGAGCTGGCTGGACTTTATCTCTGGGTGGGTGTTTTGAGAAGGGATTAGCAGTTAAACAGGTAGACTAAGTGAAGCAGGTGGCCCTCCCCAGTGTGGGCATCATCCAATCTGTTGAAGGCCCAAATAGAACGAGGAGGCAGAGGGAGGCTGGGCTTGCTCGCTCTCTCTGCCGAGGCCCAGCCCGAACGGAGGTCTTTTCTTGCTGCCAATCCCCTGGTTCTCAGGCCTTCAGACTCGGACTGGACTCTGCACCAGCGCCCTCAGTTATGCAGCCTTCCAACTCCACTGGCCTCCTGTGTCTCCCACTTGCACATAGCAGATCACTGAACGTTCAGCGTCCTGTCCCGTGAGCCAATACCTTGTAATAAATCTCTTTATATGATTCCTATTGGTTCTGTGCTCTGGAGAACCCTGACTAATACACCACCTAACCGTGATTTCGAAGGTCACATTTCAAGGACAGTAATGTCTTGGCTGTCCTCACATCTCAGTCTGGAGTGACACTGGGGCATGGTTGTCTAGGCTGGTGATTCACCTGCTGTGATTTCCCCCCTTCAGAAACAGGTTGGTGGAGAAGAAAGTGCATTCACTGAGGGGGGAAGCCACCAGGGATCGGGTATGGGACAGGGCTGTGGGGGCAGGAGGAAGCTGGGGAGACTCTGACCTTGTCTCCCACTTTGAACCAGAGGCAGGAGCAAGGCTGTGTACCTCGGCATTGGCCCTGGTTCTCAGCCAGCTCTGAGGACGGTGCGCCCCCGCCCATGCCAAGGAGACGTCCTGATTGCTTCCTCCAGCCACTTCCAGGTGACTGCCCCGTGCGGGCCTGGCTGGGGCAGGAGGGCCGGCGGGGTTCCTGGTCCTCTTCCTGCTTCCCAAGGCCAATCTCATCCCGAGGTGCTCGGAGACACCCTGACTGAGCGAAGGATCCAGTTAATGAAGAACGGGTCAGGCATTTCCTGTTTGGTTGCACAGGTGATCCCTGGCTCCTGGAACCTGATGGGTTCGTTGCTGTCCTCACCGCTGCAGCCTCCCTGAGGGATCCTTGACTCACCCCAGGGAGCCTCATGCCACCGGTGATCCCAGCCGGCAACTGTGGCTTCTTGCCAGAGCAGTGACACTCCAGAAGCTGCCACGCGCATAAAGGGGCAGGTCAGCACCTTGCCGCATGTGACTAGGCCGTGAGTGGAGGTTCAGTGCAGAAATAATGAATTAGAGCTTGCACTCCGAGAAGATGCGTCTGGGAGCAGGAGGGGCCGGCAGCAGCGGCTGTGTATTTACCCAGGGCGGGTCTGGGGACAGTCTCGTGGAGTGGCCAGGCTTTTGAGACTGGACTGAAATGTGGCCAGAAAAGGGAGGCCAGCACTGGAGGGGCAAACAGCATGTGCTCCTGGCACCCCTGCGAGCCTGGCATCCCTGGCCGTGCTCCTGCCACCCTGTCCACACTCACAGCATCTGGGAGGGGCTGGCCGATGCCAGTGACTGGGCACCCGCACCGCTGGGATCCATGCTCTCTGGGGCTGGCTCATGGGTCTCAGAAAGCTCATCCCACCCCACCTCCTTTTGACAAATATTGACTGACGGTCCACCAGGAGCCAGCCACCGGATATGTGCTGGGGATACACAGAGGAAAGAATGAGTCAGGCCCCAGGCAAAGACGGTGCCAGCCTCCTGCACAGTAACACCTGGTGATGGCCTGTGAGAGACAGGGCAGGGGCAGGCCAGGGGGAAGGGCAGGGGAGGCAGGGATGCCATGCCTGTGATGTCTGCACTGCCACCCGAGCCATGAGGAGCAGGGAGCTGAGGGAGGAGGGCGCCCTGGGGGAGAGAGTATGCAGGGGTTTAGAGTTTATTCTAAAATCCAGGAAAAATCACTGAAGTTTTTAATTTGTGGCATTCCCATCATCCACATGCTAACACTTCCCAGCATCATGTCTCCATCCCCGACCTTGGCTCTGAGCTCCACCTGCCTGGCCAGCTTCTCCCACCATGTACAGAGCTGCTCTTCCCACCGTGGTCCCCAGGCTACTGTGATGGAATAAGAAAGATCCTATATAATAAGAGAGGAATATGCTAATTAGCCGTTACACCCTGAGGTGAAATGACCAAGCACTTCACTACCAGATCACAGATCAGCAGGAGGGTGGGCCAGCGAGGTACAAGCTGGCTGTGGAGAGCTACAGGAGGGGGCAGGGCAGCAAGCTATGAGGGGGAGAGGGGGTCGGGGGGAGCTACAGGAGGGTGGGGCAGTGGGCAGAGAGCTAAGGAGGGCGGCAGCGACCTACTGGCGCACGGATTTGTGCACAGGGCTACTATATATATATACACACATTCACATATATTTGCCCTTTGTCCTGGTTCCTGGCACAAAGCCCTGCTGATTTCTTGTTGGGGGTGAGCGGGGCATCTTTTCTTATTCACAATAAGCCTCTTTCCACTCCACCACGGCTCGCCCTCCAGGTGACTTCTGGAGGAAGGGAACGGCTGCCCGAGAAATGAGCCTGCCAGAGGGATTGGAGGCTTCAGCCCCACCGCTGGGCAGCCGGGAGACCCTTCCTTCCAGGGCCTGTGGAAATCCTGCTCCATTTCAGTAGGTCTCGGTGGGCTAGAGAGTTCTAATGGCCTTTGGGGGATGCTGAGGCCACTGACCCTGAGATTTCACTGGTGGAGGAAAGTCCTAGAACACCATGAGAGGCCAGTCCAGCCAGAAGGTCTTGAGAGAGGAGCGATTGCTCAAGATGGGGCTGGCGAGGTGAGGGGAGCCTGCTCGGTCATGGCCTTGGGTGCAGTAAGAAGCTTGGGTGTTATTCTAAGCACAGCAGAAACCTGCTGAAGGTTCGATGCAGACCAGGGCTGGGAGTGGCGTGCATGATCTAATTTTGCTTCTAAATCACTCTGGCTGCTGGTTGAGGGGGCATAGTGTCAGTGGGAGACCCCTGGGAGGCTGGAGATGATGGTGACTGGACCAGGGTGGTGAGGGAGAAGATGGATGAAGTAGACAGACTCCAGACGTATTTTGAAGGTAGAACTAAAAGAACTCTCTGAGGAGTTGGATATGGGGAGTGAAGGGAAGGGAGGAACCAAGGACTCCTCCTGGGATTTTTTTCTTGAGCAAGTGCAGAGCTGTGGTGCCATTGACTGAGATGGAAGGAGGAGCAGTGAAGGGAGGGGATGAGCACCTCAAAGTGGAGATGTCGAGGAGTTCGAGCGTTCAGTGAGTCTGGAGCTCGGAGGGGAATCTCGGCCGGAGATGTAAGTTTGGAGTTGTCAGCTCAGCACCAACCGTTTTTAAGGCTATGAGAATGGTCACACCACCTCGGAAAGGGGTGTGGACAGAGAAGAGTAGAAGCGCTAGGCAAACCCTGAGGGACCCCGGTATTTAGAGACTGGGAACAAAGAACGAGCAGCCAGACTGGAGAGCTGGCACACAACAGGCAACCAGACTGGAGTCACTGGGCCGTCCCAGGAACGGGACCCGTTTGCATGTCACCTCTTTTCCTCTGGCATTCACGGGATCGTTTTGAGGACCACGTGAGGAGCACAGCTCCGTGGCTTTGAGGAGACAAACCCAGCATCTGCCAAACCATAGCTGCTGGTGGGCGGGTAAAGGCTGAACCTGCAAGTCACGTAGCAGACACAGCCCCTGCGCCTTCCAGTCCTGTTCTACTCTTTATGTTGACCTGTTACTCTATTACTTTTGTCACTGTGTCCCCAATGATTGTTTTTTTATAATTTGTTTATTGCTATTTCTTGATTTACATTATCACATTAGATTTTTACACATGGGAGCCTACAGGGGACATCTTTGATGATTAGTTTATAACTTAAAAATGAATATTTTATATACAGAAACACTTAAAACAGAGGCAGGAAAACTCTTAACCCAGTTTTATCTTAATGCTAACATTTTATTATCACTAACTTTCCAGCCTCCAAGCACTATGCAAATAATCCTTGTGGGATGGTGTTATCAATTATTAATAACTATTAAATTAGCATGGAGTTTCAGCCTCCACTAAGTACGTTTCATAACCGAGAAGCAGGGAGAGGGCCTGCTCCCTCTTGGGTCTCCTGCTCAGACAAAGCTGAAGCCTGTCCAGGCTCCTGGGCTCCTGGGTGGGCCAGTCCCTGAGCCCACAGCGACTGCCCCTGCTCTGCGGGCACCCCAGGCCTAGGACATCCTTTTGGGGGGAGGGATGAGCCCATACTCCAGGGAATTCCTGCAGGGACATGTGACCCCAATGTTCTCCACAAGCCAGAGAAGGAGGCTGTGTTTGGACTTTGTCTTCCTTGTCATCTGTTATGTATTGAAGTGTGGCCCCCCCAAAGTTCATACGTTGAAGTCCTAACCCTCCATAACCTAGACTTGTACTGTATTTGGAGATAGGGCCCTTAGAAAGGTAATGAGGTTAAAATGGGATCATTAAAGTGGCCCTAATCCAACATGACCAATGTCCTTACAAGAAGAAATTAGGGAACAGACTTCACCAACAGAAGGACAACCATCTGCAAGGCCAGGAGAGAGGCCTCAGAAGAAAGCAAACCTGCTGACACCTTCATCTTGGACGTCTAGCCTCCAGTACGGTGGTGAGAAAATGAATTTCTGTTGCTGAAGCTGCCTGGTCTGTGGTGTTTGTTGTAGCGACCCAAGCAAACTAACACCCCGCCTGTGTCCCATCCTTCTGTCACGTCTGGCGTCCTTGTGAGTGTCCTTCTGTTCAACTCTGCCCCCAAGGAGGTCCCAGCCAGCCTCTCCCGGTGTAGCTATCTCTCCTATCTCCCTTTTAAAACATGATCTGGGAAGCTGTGCTTTGATGATTCTTAACGTGTATAACTTAATATATTACCCTGATCATGATGGTGACCCAGCCCAGGAAATGAGAAACCAAATTGAGAGAAACTTTGAACCTCATCAACTGTCTTTAAACAGAGAGTGGATTTTGGGGAGCAAACAAGCCCTTCCTTCTGTTCTGTCCCCACCCCTGCCCAAGGCCACACCTCACACATGCCTTGTTCCCAGGGCATGTTTCCAACAGCTGTCCCCGATCCCAGGGGGGCGCCAGTCCTCGCTGGAAGCCCTTGGGATTTGGGCCCTATGATGAAGGAGTCGACCATTAACTGGTGCCAGGCGCCCCTCAGACTACCCCCAGCTGTTTCCCATTCTAATTAAAGAAATTGGGGTTTCCCCTTGCAATGGATGCCTCTGGGGCGAGGCGGGGGGAGGCTTAGGAGACCAACTCCCCCCACCTGGACTGGAACTGCCTGGGGTACTCTCTTCACCTGAGTAAGTATCGTGACTTTTTAAAAATGAAACATTACACATCTGTGGTTGGAAAGAGCACAGGAAATGGAGCTCTGACAGTTGGTTGCCGTTTGGGTATTTCTGCCTCTCACTAGGGCCACTGAACTTCAGCAAAATACCTGGTGGGGAAAACACATTTCGGGAAACCCAGCCCTGCACCCAAAGTGAATAAATTCAATGCCGTGTCATTCAGCTGTGGACGGCCTTGTCAAGGGGCCTGCTCTGAAAGCAGGGGGGAGCGAGGGGAGGGGCCAGATGGTTGAAGGAACAGAAGAAGGTACCAACCGTTTGCCCAGATTATTGGCTCTGCAGAGAGTGGGAACAACTGGTTATTATCTGTCTCAACACAGGGCGGCTGTGAGTAAGTGAACTTCCCCGATCCAGGTGTATCGTTCCCAGCATTGGATTAGCCAAGCAGAGTAGAGGCAGCAGACGAAGGACGGCTGCTTTCCCGTCAGATCAGCCTTGGAGAGAAGGAGATGATTGGGTCTAACCAGAGAGTCCGGCCTCCTTCCATGTACTCTGCACACAAACCTTTACGACCAACCTGGGTAGAATGAAAAGGTAGGTGAGGCCCATGATTCTGAGTTCTCCATCCTCTCTCACAGCCCCAGAGCCTTTGAGATCTTCTCCCTTCTCTGCTATCAAATCATGTGAGGAAAACCATTTATGTATATATGAACAGAGAGAGAGATGTATACATAGATGTATGTATCAGAGAAAGTGACAGCTGTTAAGAGCTGATTTGACAAACCCGAAACCACAAATAACCTTCAGCTACAGAATGGCACTCCATGTACCTCAGGCAGGAAGGGTTGGAAGAGCCTGATGAAGGTGTCCCAGTGCCCTCAAGTCATCCCCACAGAGCCTGCTCCCTGATGGAACCTGCTTTTCATTGGCCCAGCATCCCATACAGTGTGCCTTTTGCAGCTTGTCTTTCTGTCAGGCATGTGGGCTGCTAGGACCCTTGGCTTTGTTCTCAATGGAGAGCATAGGAAATGGAATAGAGCTCTAGCTGGTTTGGCTCAGTGGATAGAGTGTCAGCGTGCAGACTGAAGGGTCCTAGGTTCTATCCCGGTCAAGGGCATATGCCCAGGTTGAGGGCTTGACCCCTAGTGGGGGCATACAGGAGGCAGCCAATCAATGATTCTCCTCATTGATGTTTCTATCTCTCTCTCCCTTCCTCTCCCTTCCTCTCTAATATCAATAAAAAAATATTTAAAGAAAGAAAGAAAATGGAATAGAGATGAGCTTTGGGATCAGATTTATTTGTGTTTGTATCCCAGATCAATATAGACGACCCTGGGTGAGTTAATTACTTCTGTGCAAAATGGGATGATAATAATAATAATAATAATAATACCCCTTCTTTTGTTCTGAGACCATTTTCAATGTGCGTGGGGATGTGTGGAGGGTTCCCCCACGCCAACAACAAGCAATGCGCCAACACCAGCGGGGTGTCCTACAATTCAACCTAATTCTGTCACTATCTCCCCGAAGATAGATAGCATCAGATCCTAGGTTAAGGGCTCAGTTCTACAAGACTGCCCCCACCACCACCTTTAGATGCCCGTCACAAGACCAGGTTGTTATCTGTGCTTATGACTCACAGGCTACAGATTGGAGGTTCCCACGACCTCCTCCCTGGGTTCAGTTAGCTAGAGCCGCTCACAGGACTCAGAGAAACATTTACTTACTAGATCACCAGTTCGTTGTAAAAGGAGGGAATAGCTGGAGGGAAGAAATGCATAGGACAAGGTATGGGGGAAAGGCAGGGAGGGTCCAGGCCCATTCCAGACACGCCACTCTCCCTGCACCTCCGCATGTTCAGGGAACAGAAGCTCCTTTTGGGTTTCTAAGAAGGCTTTGTAACTTACTTTGGCATGATTGATTCAATCACCGGCCATTGGAGATTGGCGACTGGTTCAACCTTCAGCCCCTCTTCCCTCTGTGGAGGTCAGGGGGTTGGACCAGAAGTTCCAACCCTCAAATCATGTTTGGCTCTCCTGGCAACTGGCCCCATCCTTAATTGGGGCCCAAAAGCTGCCTCATTCACATAAAAAAGACACCTTTCTCAGTCTCAACACTTGGGAAATTCTGAGGGTTGCTGGGAGCTGGGAGCCAGGAACCAGATGAAAACCAAGTTTCTATGTCTTATAAATCACAGTATCACACTACCTCATCGGGTTATGAGGATTAAACGAGTTAGTACATGACCTTAGCACATGGTAAGAGTGTTCAGTGGTATTGTCATGGTGATTGGCTGGGTGAACCTAGGCTTCCTCATCTACAGCATGGAGCTGTTATTAAAATAATTAAATGAGATACTGGATGTGAGACACCTGGCACATAGAAAATGCTCAACGAATGCATCTTCATTTTTTCTTTCTACTATTTTAGGGAAAGTTGATAATCTAGTAGTATGTCATCTGGCAGGAACACCCATTGACCCCATTGTCTTTATCCATCTAAACCAGTGGTTCTCAACCTTCCTAATGCCGCAACCCTTTAATACAGTTCCTCATGTTGTGGTGACCCCCAACCATAAAATTAATTTTCGTTGCTACTTCATAACTATAATTTTGCTACTGTTATGAATCATAATGTAAATATCTGATATGCAGGATGTATTTTCATTGTTACAAATTGAACATAATTAAAGCATAGTGATTAATCACAAAAACAATATGTAATTATATATGTGTTTTCCGATGGTCTTAGGCGACCCCTGTGAAAGGGTCGTTCGACCCCCAAAGGGGTCGTGACCCACAGGTTGAGAACCGCTGACTAAACACAGCCAAAATGAATGCCATGCTCTGAGGACTCCGTTTTCTGCCCTTCCCACATGCAAAGTCCTTTTGAACACTTAATATGAGTCCGATGCAAAGTGAGCCTTGAGCTCTATATCATTTCATCCTCATAACCACACTATGAGGTCAATATGATCATTCCTGCCTTACCAATGAAGAAACTGGAGCTTTGAGAGGGTAAGGAACTTGCCCAAGGCCACAGTGATGTGTCACAGCCTTGCCATTGCACCCAGGTCTCTACCAGAGCGAAATGCTCAGCCTCTCTGACTCCATCTCATCCAAGTCTTCATTGTTCCGATGACCTTCAGGCTAGTAGCTTCTGCTCAGACTCACAGATAGACCTGCTAATCATTAGAGGAATTCTGCTTGAGGCTTGAGTTTTACAAAAACAGCCCCTTACCAGAAGGTGCATTTCCTGAGGAGGTAAGAGAAGTGTGTACAAATAAAAACAATAATGATTGTCTATCAAAGATTTGCAGGAACCAAACTCACATCAACCAGCACAATCTTCCTTGAACCCCTGCTTGTACCCAGATATCACCTCTTGCCCCTCCTCTTTTCCCTTCCCTTGCCATAAAAGAAGCTTGAACTCTGGTAAGATGGGTCTGAGGGTTAGGTCTCTCATTTTCTTGGCTGGCACCTTCTCGAGCAGTAAACCATTCCTTACTCCAGACTCTGACATTTTGACGTTTGGCCTTTCCAAGCAGCAGGAACACAGACTTTGGACTAGTAAGGTCTTTCTGACTCCTGAGCCTGACCTGGAACCTCTGAGGTTTCCAGAGCCAGAGCTGATCAGAAGCAGCTGATGCTATAGAGCCTGTCACAGGCAGGCACCCAGACAAGAGGGATAGGATATAGCAGAGTGGTCCAGGGTGAAGAATCAAGAGGGACCAACCATCCCTCAGGGACGAATAGGAGCTGCAGCAGCTCCCCCTCCTCCCCCTCTACCCCTCCTCCCCCACAGGCCGCCGTGCTGTCAACCCTCCTCATCCTTGTTCCGGTGTTGTCTCTTTCTCTTCTGCCAATCTGTTTTAAAAAATATGGCTTTGCCGAGATTTATTTCTCATACCACACAAGTTACCCATTTAAAGTGTACAATGCAATGGCTTTTAATATAGTCACAGAGTTGTGAATCCACCACCACAATGATTAGAACAATGTCATTCTCCCCCCGACCCCCCGCCAAAGAAACCCACACCCCTTAGCTCACCCTGACCCAGCCCTAGGACACCAGTCTACTTTGTCTTTACAGCGTTTTCTGTTCTGGACATTTCGTATGAACGGAATTAAGCAATACGTAGTCCTTTGTGACTGGCTTCTTTCACTTACCATAATGTTTTCAAGGCCTGGTTTTAAAGTCAATAAAAAATGGTTAAAGTTCAATGTACACTACTTGGCAGGAAGTAGAGGTGCTCAATACATGCTCATTGAATTGCAATTAGTGCTACATGATGGCTCTGCGTCATCAAGAAGAGGCTACAGTCTACCCGCCACTTTCTTTAGGAGCGGAGAAATGGATGCCTTTTGGAACATTGTCCATTGAAAATAGATAAAAACATAAAATTAGTGCTTAAAGGTGTCCTGGGTGCTGGAGACTCGGCTCTCTAGAGGGACTTTCTCTTGGGGATTCCAGGTGGTGAATGTTTTACTATATATACTGTGCTCACTGCATTTTTTATTTGCTTGATTTGTTCTCTATCAGTAAAGGTGCCTGATGCTATGAGACTTCCTTCTGTAGATCTGTGACTACTGGTTTCTCAGTCCCTGTCTCCTATCTTGGGTGGTTAGTTAGTACGGTAGTAGGTTCTGACTGCATGCTAGGCCATCTCTTTTATTCACTTATTCATGCACCATCTTCTCTCATTACTGATGAAAATGGCAGATATACTGGCCCAAGGCCAGCCTTTGAAAACACTCTCTGTTTTCGAATACTGACATTTTGACCATAGTTCTCTGGTTTGTTGAGTGGCTTACGTGGAACAAGTTAAACTTCTGTCAACGTTAAGATGCATCATGTATACCACATGTAAACAACAGCCTTTGACTTACCAGACTTCGAACCAGTGACTGTTACCAGTCTGACAGGATCTGTTATTGCCACAGCCATAATTAAATAATATTTTTTAATATATATTTTATTGATTTTTTACAGAGAGGAAGGGAGAGGGATAGAGAGTTAGCAACATCAGTCAGCTGCCTCCTGCACACTCCCCACTGGGGATGGGCCAGCAACCAAAGTACATGCCCTTGACCAGAATCGAACCTAGGACCCTTGAGTCCGCAGGCTGACGCTCTATCCACTGAGCCAAACCGGTTAGGGCAATAATATTTTGTATTTATTCCTGGGGAGGGTTGAGTAGTGAGGGGTCCATAATTACTAGGATTAGGTGTTTTTCTTTGTGATGATTTTGAGAATTATTTTCACCAGTTTCTTATAGTTCCTCACATTGCTAATTCTGCTAAAGTTATTCAAATCAATGGCAATTGTTTAGGTACTGTCAATCTCCAGGGCTTTTGGGTTGTGCAGACCTCTAAATCAGCGGTTCTCAACTTGTGGATCGCGACCCCTTTGGGGGTCGAACGACCCTTTCACAGGGGTCGCCTAAGACCATCGAAAAACACATATATAATTACATATTGTTTTTGTGATTAATCACTATGCTTTCATTATGTTCAATTTGTAACAATGATATTAGGGGTCACCACAACATGAGGAACTGTATTGAAGGGTCGTGGCATTAGGAAGGTTGAGAACCATTGCTCTAAATACATGTATATTAATCCCTTTTTTAAAAAACATTTTTATTGATTTCAGAGAGAAAGGGGGGGAGAGAGAGAGAGAGAAACATCAATGATGAGAGAGAATCATTGATCGGCTGCCTCCTGCATGCCCCCTATTGGGGATCGAGCCTGCAACCCGGTCATGTGCCCTTGACCGGAATCGAACCTGGGAACCTTCAATCTGCAAGCCGATGCTCTATCCATTGAGCCAAACCAACTAGGGCTGAATATTAATTCTTTACTTCCAGATGATCTTCTCCAAATTCCTAATTGAGTTGTAATGAATTTTCACATGACCTAGAACAGCGGTTCTCAACCTGTGGGTTGCAACCCCTTCGGGGGTCGAACGACCCTTTCACAGGGGTCGCCTAAGACCATCGGAAAACATATATAATTACATATTGTTTACAGTAGCAAAATTACAGTTATGAAGTAGCAACGAAAATAATTTTATGGTTGGGGGTCGCCACAACATGAGGAGCTGTATTAAAGGGCCGCGGCATTAGGAAGGTTGAGAACCACTGGCCTAGAAGCTGGCCCAGGCCAACCTGAGGTGGAACTGCCTCCTCGTTTCTCCTCACACCTCAGTGTCGCCCTCCGAAAGCTCCAGGTGGACCATCCTCAGAGGTTCCACTTGAGAACCCTAGCTTTTCTGAAAAGCTCATGATGAGTTGTCTCCAGCAGCGGCGGCTGAGGCCGAGGCTGCCGTGGGATCGCGTCCAGCATCGCAGACCCAGCCCGTCCTGGCGCAGCCTTTCCTGCCCTGGCTCCTTCAGCCGCGTGCCCTGTCACCCAGCCCTGACCTCGGTTTGCTGTTGCTTCAGATCTGTTCTGTCTGTAGCTGATTACAGTTGTCGGGCAGCCAGAAGCCTCATCCTCCAAGGGCTCAATCAAGTCTAGAGCAGGTTCCCCTGCGGTGGGCTGACCAGCATCGGACACTTGCAGGGAACTTTCTAATTCTTGGTCCTTCATTGTGCCTGAGCCCCGGGCTGACGAATGTTTCCTGCCCTTGGTGCGCTTCTCTTCTCTGGAAACCATCCAGCCCACTCCCAATGTTCTGTAGCCCAGAACTCTAACTACAAAAATTAGAAAATCATATAGAGTTTCATAGAAAGATAAATAGAACTCCCATATGTACCTAAAATCCCTCCACTCTCAATCCGTTACTTTCAAAAGTGTAGCTGATCTTTTGGTTCTGAGACCAGATGGTACAAAAATTATTCCCTACGGTAGTAGAAGTCATCATCAATTGCTATACTCTTTGAGAAGTATGATTTAGTATTATGTGTTAGGACCACTTCAAAGCTCTGGGAATTCCTCATCCCACTCCTAGGAATTTATTCTAAAGCCATCAACAGATGTGTATCAAAATTTGTGTACAAGAATATCACGTGGCATATCTGTACTGAGAAAACTTGGAAAGAGTCTAACTGCCCCCAAATAGGACTAAATAAAATATGGCACGCCGATATAGCAAAATGTTCTACAGCCACTCAGTGATGTTTTAGAACAATATTTTTAAAATAACAGAAATTCCAAAACTTGAAGAATATTTTTCTAAAATAAGAGTATGTAATTGAAAAGTGAGATATGACACTTTCTATAATACTACCCCAATTTTTTAAAGAAAAATGGTTGCAGGTAGGCATGCTTAGGACAAATACAAAAACATTAATAGTTTTACAACTCAGTGATAGAATTACTAGTGATTTTTAAAATATTTTTTCTGGCCGAAACCGGTTTGGCTCAGTGGATAGAGCGTCGGCCTGCGGACTGAACGGTCCCAGGTTCAATTCCGGTCAAGGGCATGTACCTGGGTTGCGGGCACATCCCCAGTAGGAGATGTGCAGGAGGCAGCTGATCGATGTTTCTCTCTCATCAATGTTTCTAACTCTCTATCTCTCTCCCTTCCTCTCTGTAAAAAAATCAATAAAATATATTTAAAAAATATATATACTTTTTCTGTAATTTTCAAATCTTCTACAACATATATGCTATTTCCCAATCAGGAAATAATTAATGTTATTTACTGAAGAAATTAGGCCACAAAAAAAAGGCCAAAACATACAAAAACACTAAAGGCCTCTTACCTGTCTTTTTATCCTCAAGTGTTTGACCCCATCCTTTCTTGATCATGTAGGGAAAGGGGAACTAAAAATTATGATGCGTAGAATCTATTTCTGTCTGATGGCTCTGAGACACACATATTTTTCCCATTTTAAAGGTAAGGAAACAAATTACAAAGAAAAGAGGTGGGAAAACCACGGTGTGAACACAGGTCCATTGGTTCTTTCACTTCTATGTTGTCCCCATTTGTGGTTTCTGTGGATTTTTTTGAGTTATAATTGATAGACAATATTACATTCATTTCAATTGAATGACACAAAGATTCAATATTTGTATATGTTGCAATATTTGTATATGTTGCAAAATGACCATCACAATCAATCCAGTTATCATCCATCACTATACATAGTTCCAATTATTTTCTCGTGTTGAGAACTTTTAAAGTCAATCTTCCTAGCTACTTTCAAATATGCAATCTAGTATTAATAACTACAGTCACCATGCTCTACATTACATCTCCATGACTGACTTATTTCATGGCTGGAGGTTTGTACCTTTGACACCTTCACCCATTTTGGCCACACCCCATTCCCTGCCTCAGGCAGCCACCAATCTTCTCTGTATCTATGAGCTCAGTTTTGTTTTTGTGTTTTTTTTAGATTCCAAGGATAAGTGAGATCACATGGTATTTGTCTTTCTATGACTTATTGCACTTAGCATAATGCCCTGGAGGTTTATCTGTCTTGTGACAAATGGCAAGGTTTCATTCTTTTTGTGGTTGAATAATATTCCATTGTATGTTGTATCCCATTTTCCTTATCCCATTCATTCACTGATGAATAGTTAGGTTGTTTCCATATTCTGGATGTTATAAATATGATGCAATGAACATGGGGGTGCATATATCTTTCATTTTCTTCCAATAAATACCCAGAACGAAATTGCTGTCTCATATGGTAGTTCTATATTTAATTTTTTGAAGAATCACTATACTGTTTTCTATGGTGGCTGCAGCAATTTACCATCCCACCAGCAGTGCACAAGGGTTCCTTTTATCCCACATCCTCACCAGCACTTGTTATTTCTTATCTTTCTTATAATAGCCATTCAGACCACAGTGAGGTCATATCTCATTATGGTTTTGACTTGCATTGCCATGATGATTAGTGATGGTGAGCACCTTTTCATGTACCTGTTGACCACCTATCTGTCTTCTCTGGAAAAATATCTATTCAGGTCCGCTGCCCGTTTTTTAGTTGGGTTGTTTGTTTTGTGGTGTTGTTGAGCTGTATGAGTTCTCTAAATGTTTTGGATATTAACCCCTTACTGGATATATGATTTGCAAATACCTTTTCCCGTTCAGTAGGTTGCCTTTTAATTTTGTTGATGATTTCCTTTTCCAGAAGCTTTTTAGTTTGATATAGTCCCACATGTTTACTTTTGCTTCTGTTGCTTTTGCTTCTGTTGCCTTTGCTTTTGGTGTCAATTCAAATAATCACCTCCAAGACCTATGTCAGAGAACCTAACATCTATGTTTAACTTCTAGAAGTTTTATGGTTTCAGGCCTCAGATTCAAGTCTTTCATCCACTTTGAGATAATTTTTTGTACATGGTGTAAGGTAGTAGCCCAGTTTTATTCTTTTCCAGTGGCTGTCCAATTTTCCCAGCATCATTTATTGATGAGACTTTCATTTGTATATTCTTGGCTCCTTTGTCAGAGATTAACTGACCATATATATGGTGCTTTATTTCTTGGCTCTCTGTTCTGTTCCATTGATCTATGCGTCTGTTTTTATGTCAATACCATGCTGTTTTGATTACTATATACTTGTAATATGGTTTGAAATTAGGAAGTGTGGTGCCTCTGGTGTTATTCTTCTTTTTCAAGATTGCCTTGAATACTCAGGGTCTTTTTCTCCATGCCTACTTGTGATACTTTTAAGTTGCATTTTATTCTGTTCCCAAGCTTCCTGATTTTGTCAGAATAAACATCCCTTTGGTAAGAAAGATATTCTACTTTCTGTGAAAGTCTCATTTTAGCTAAATTTCTTTAGGTAAGATTTTTACCTAAAGAGTATAAATTCTTGCCAAAACCGGTTTGGCTCAGTGGATGGAGCATCGGCCTGCGGACTGAAGGGTCCCAGGTTCGATTCCGGTCAAGGGCATGTGCCTGGGTTACGGGCACATCCCCAGTGGGGGATGTGCAGGAGTCAGCTGATCGATGTTTCTCTCTCGTCGATGTTTCTGGCTCTCTATCTCTCTCCCTTCCTCTATGTAAAAAATCAATAAAATATATTTTTTTAAAAAAGAGTATAAATTCTTTGAATTATTATATTAAAAAGACAGCCTAATTGAACTGAATAAAATTGAACAACTAAATGGTCAAATGAGCTGCATACAGCATTTTTGCATGTGTCTTATTATTTCAGTACAGTAATAATAGTAAACAAATGTTCAACACCTACTCTCACAGAAGTGAGAGTGTGCTGTGATGAGGCTGAAGAAGCTGTCATCTCCCTAGTTCCTAATAGAATATGCGTGTGGCTGGCAGCATGAGCATTCTGCCCTGGCAGGTTGCAGGAAGCCCTATGTGGGGACTATCAGGGTTCCAGTACCCCTGCATGCCACCCCAAAGTCCATATGGTTGTGAAAACTGTCATTAATTACCCATGTTCCCTGGATTTGAGATACAACCTATAATTATGTCACGTGTGTCATTTTGCCATTTGTCTTCCCCTGCAGTTACCCTGCCACCATGTAAGAATGATCACCGTGTCCTACGAATCTGTTACTGTAAGACCTAGGACAGCGATGGCAACCCTTTTGAGCTTGGTGTGTCAGCATTTTGTAAAACCCTAACTGCCCTAACCAGTTTGGCTCAGTGGATAGAGCGTCGGCCTGTGGACTGAAGGGTCCCAGGTTCAATTCCAGTCAAGGGCATGTACCTTGGTTGCAGGCACATCCCCAGTTGGGGTGTGTGCAGGAGGCAGCTGATCGATGTTTCTGACTCTCTGTCCCTCTCCCTTCCTCTCTGTAAAAAAGCAATAAAATATATTTTAAAAAAAGAAAAAGAAAAACCCTAACTTAACTCTGGTGCCATGTCACATATAGAAATTTTTTATATTTGCAACCATAGTAAAACAAAAACTTATATTTTTGATATTTATTTTATATATTTAAATGCCATTTAACAAAGAAAAATCAACCAAAAAAATGAGTTCACGTGTCACCTCTGAGACGCGTGTCATAGGTTCGCCATCACTGACCTAGAAGAGTGAGCAGACATGCGTGAGTTGGGCAAAGTCCCACTGTTATTCTCCACATTTTATCAGAAGAACATGGGGACCAGAGAAGTTAAGCAGTTTGCCAGCGTCATGCAACTCTGAGTGCATCAGTCTCTCCGAGCTGTGCTGTTCAGTAGGTGTGTTGCTGCTGCCCTGTGTGGCTATTGAGCACTTGAAATGTGGCTAGTCCAAATTCTGATATGTTATAAATGTAAAGTCGACCTTGGGCTTCGAAGACAGACTGGAAAAAAAGAATGTGAAATATCTCATTTGTAATAGTTTATAGAATTATATACTTAAACTAGTGGCCCAATTCACGAAATTCATGCACGGGCGGGGGGGGGGGGTGGGCAGGGGTTGTCCCTCAGCCCAGCCTGCACCCTCTCCAATCTGGGACCCCTTGGGGGATGTCCGACTGCCGGTTTAGGCCCAACCCCTAAACCGGCAGTCGGACATCCCTCTTGCAATCCGGGACCACTGGCTCCTAACCGCTCACCTGCCTGCTTGCCTGATCGCTCCTAACCACTCTGCCTGCTGGCCTGCTCGCCCCCAACTACCCCCGCCTGCCGGCCTGCTTACACCCAACTGCCCTCCCCTCCGGGCCTGATCGCCCCCAACTGCCTCTGCCTTGGCCCCACCACCATGGCTTTGTCCGAAAGGATGTCCAGAAGGTCTCCCGGAAGGTCTCCCAGTCTAATTAGCATATTACCGTTTTATTAGTATAGATGATGATTTGGGATATATTGAGTTAAACAAAATGTATTATTAAAACTCATTTCACCCTTTTCTTTTTACCTTTTAAAAATGCGGTTACTAGAAAATGTTAAATTACGAATGTGATTCACAGTATATCTGTATTGGACAGTGTTGTCACAGAACCTGTTTCTTGACCTGACAAGTGAAGCTAACAGCGAGAACACAGGGAAAGGGCCTCAGTCAGAAAGTGTCCCATCAATGTCTGTGTTCCTCCCCCACCACTTTTTATCACCAGGACATCGAGGCTCCTGACTTTCATGTGCGTGGATGTCCAGAGACTTCAAAAGAGCGTTTGTCCTCTCTTTCCATCCAGATTCCTCTTTGGTGCGGGCATTGTTTTAGTCATGTGTTGTTGGAAATCTTATGATGTACACTTTGTAAATAGCAAGTCAGAAATTGGAAATTTGAGCCAGGATCCTGAAACTGCCTCGCTGGAAACAGAGGCATTAGAGATTGCACCCGTGCCTACACTCTCCACAGCCCGGTGGAAAGGTAGACTGGCGTGCAGACAGGAAATGCATCCCGGGTAATCCATCGCCCCTGACGCTCACTGAGCCCAATCTGGTTGTGATAGGAATTACTGTGCATCCCCCGTCGTGGCACCCCGATGTGGAAGGTTGTTTTCAGGCAGGATCTGTACTCCCCTCTCGGGCCCTGCGCTGAGCAGCTGTGTTCAGGGGCAACACCCCAGCTCTCCTCCAAGTGGGCCCAGAGACAGAGGTCGGCCACTACAATGAGGCCTCCTTGTCCGACGGCCTGGAGATGGATGAGTTCATCCAGCAGCCAGCCCAGAACTCCTAGGTGAGACTTTGAGACAACTCACAGAATGGCTGTCTGCGGTTCCTCTTCTCACAAGAATCCATGGTGGCTGAATTTACAAAAGCGTCCTCTAATTTCCCGTTCCCAGGCGGGAAGGACTACATGCTGTATAGTCGTTCTATATTCATGTGCGACAGGGCCCGAGCAGGTACAGTGATGAAGAGGAAGGCAACGGGAGGCGTGGGGACTCTTCTGAAGGGAGGGATGCTGGCCCCAGGGGCAGCCTCTGGCAGACCCCAGCAGGCGGTTGCTTTGTGAGACTACACATCTGGGTTGGTGGCATCCTCTGATTTTTCACAAGAAGCCAGATGCCCAGATTTTAATGTGAAAATCTCCTGGTTTTTAAATGTGGGGGCTGAATGAAGCCTTCCGTTGGTCCAGTTCAACCAGGCTGCTTATCATCTCTGACCCTGTGTGTTGACCTCTATACACGGTAGGCTTTTGTGCGAAGGGACTCTACCTTCTATGTCCTCTCTACCCTTCACCACTCCTGGCATAGTGCACAGCGTTGATATCAGTTATGGTTTTTAAATTTAGACACCAGGTTACCTCCTTAATAGTCATCCCACGTCCTTTTTCTTCTTAGTTATTCCTTTTTGTGTCCTTCTCCTTGTTTCTTGAAGTTCTCCAGACAGGAAGAGGGAAGAGGAAGCAAGAACAGGAGTCAGTAATGGCTCTTTTCTGACCACAACCCCCTTCTCTGGAAGACCACGTGAGTAAAGCCCCTTTCCATATCTTATCGTTTGCATTGCCAGGGCATTGCCAAGGTGCCAGGGGCTTAGGAGTAAAGAGGGGAGGCATCTCAAGTTCGGGTCCAGAAGGCCTCTGTCTCGAGGTAAGGCAGTGCCAGAGCAGTTAAAGGCATGCCCCGCCCATTTCCATACCGCCCCCCCCCCCCCCCCCCCCCGCCCGCCGCCCTGCTCCCAGCTCTCACTCCCACTGTCTTTGGAAGCGCCAGCCTTTCCTGGGGCTTGTTCTGGGATGAGGGCCCACTGCCTCCTCACGCTCTCCCATTCGACCAGACACTTTGTCTTTGGCGACAGGCACTGAGGTCCGGAAGAAAACCAGGCTGCGTCTGCCCAAGTCCTCAGAGCCTTGAAGTAGAATTCAGTTGGGTAACTGGCCACTTGGAGGCTACCAGGAAGCCTGTCTGGTTTTCAGTGCTGGAGTGTTTGTTTCTGAGGGAGTCACAGATTGACTTCTGTCCACAGGAAACAGATCCTGACCACTTCTTTAACTAATGCCCTGGAGCCAACATTTGGAGAACTATAAAACAGCTATAAAAGATGTTCAAGTACTTTCTAAGGAACTGAAAGAAGACAGCTGTGTGTTCAGGAAATGAATGGAGAAACACTCAGTGAGGGAAGACTTGCTTCCACTTGTGCAAAAGCCTGGACATGCAGCGGAAGCCTGCGTGTTTGTGCCCTCGTGGCCTCACCGTGAGGAGCTACAGCACGGCTGGTGCTGCCACAGTCTCTGCTTTCCTGGTAAAATACAGGAAGGACAACTTCCTGTCAAACACTCTGACTTGGTAGGTGAAGCAGAGGATGCCGGTGCCAGGTTTTCCGGCCGTCAGAGAGAGCCAGCACACGGCACATGCTTTTTAAGGGTTTTGTCCACCCAGTCTTGGAGCCTGTGTACTAATTCAGATTTCTGCAGCTAAGGGGCCAACACAGACATTTCAAATTTCTCTGTAGGGGACAGGGGACAGCCTGATCCCCACTTTGAGGATATGGGGTATTCAGAGACTGTGCTTTATATCTGAGGGCACCCACTTTGCCTCCATATTTTGCTTTGGGCAGTATACACTGACCTACATATACCTGCAAATATATCTACATCCACCCCTATACATCTATCTGTCTATTGGTTGCTTGATCTATCTATCTGTCTCAGTATATTATATACACTCATATGAGATCATGCAATACACACTATTGGATAACTTTTTAAAACTGAACATATCAGCCTGGCTGGTGTGGCTCAGTGGCTGAGCATGGACCTATGAACCAAGGGGTCACAGTTCAATTCCCCATCAGGGCACATGCCCAGGTGGTAGGCTCGATCCCCAGTGTGGGGTGTACAGAAGGCAGCCGATCAATGATTCTTTCTCATCATTGATGTTTCTATCTCTTTCTCCTCTTCCTTCCCTCTCCGCAATCAATAAAAGTATATTTTTTAAAAAAGAAAATGTGTGTTTAAAAAAAAAAAAGAAAACTGAACATATCATGGGCATCTTTGCATGTCAGTTTCTTCTACTATGGATAGCCTACTAAGTTATTTTTAATAACTAATGCATCATATTCCAATAGCCTACTTTTACAGTCCCCTATTGTTATTGGGATGGACTCACCGCGGTGGGATCCTGCGGGGGAACTGGAAGGCTTCTGCAGGTCACGGCGCTGTTTCCCAGATGGTCTCTTTCTATTCCTACTCACCAGCAGGGCTAGCGCGGCCAAACGTTCACTCTGCCTGTAGGTTTTATCTTGAGCTTTTTATGTTTTGTTTAAGAAATCTTCTCCCTGCAGTCATGACGTTGTGTTCCTATGTTTGCTTGTTTTACTGGCCCTGGTCAGGTCAGGCATCCACCAATTCTATGGAGACCTGTGTGCCCGCAGCGACAGCTCCCAGCCACCCCTCTAACTGGAAGCACACTGGGTGGCTGCGAGCAGGCTGGTCCCCAGGGGAAGAGGTTGTATCTGTGAGCTATTGCGTTCAGCTGCACGGGACAAAAACGGGAAAAGCAGCGGCTTAACCAAAGTAGGGCAGTGATTCTCAGCGTTCGCTGTGCAGCGGGATCATGCCAGCTGCCCCCTCTCGATGACACCAGAATCTTAGAGGTGAGATCCAGGCAGCAATCAGCTGTAAAGCTCCTCTGGTGAGTCCAGCGGGCAGCCCATGCTGGGAACCCCTGCGAGGGGGTGGGCTGTGCCCTTACATGGCGAGAAATCTGAAGTGAGGCACTGCAAGGCTAGGGTGGCAGCTTCCCCAGCCTTAGGAACTCAGGCTGCTCCGAGCCCTCGCTCTACCGTTCCTGGGGCGAGGCCTCTGTCCTCACAGTCATAAAATTACTGCGCAAGCTCAGCCATCAGGTCCACATTCCACACAACAGGAAGGAGGAAGCGCTGAGGGTAAAAAGCTTACTTCATAATTTCTGCTTCACTCCCACCAGCAGGCACTTCATCAGATGGTCGCCTATATGTGTACGGGGGCTGGGGAGTGTGTTGTAATTCGGTCGGGCACTCTGCCATTCCCAGAAGAATGGAGACCTAAGTCGGGTAGGCAATTACCTGTTTCTGCCACACGAGTGCTTGTTAAACAAACACCAACAGTTGCCCCTCTGAGGCCCCTTCACATCCCTGGAGCCCGTCAGTGTACAGAGGAAGAAACGGCTGCGCCATACAATCTAATTATGAAGAAAATAAAAGCGTGTTTTCCAAAAAGATCAGGACAGATAGGACGTTTCATTTTTGCACATAAGCTGCGGGCTTCAGTTTAAAGAGACATATTTCTTTTCCCGGACATTTTTATGGCATAGGCCCTTTATGATTTAAAATCATACTTTTCCAAATGGCCTGAGGAAAAAGAAGCAGGTGTTTTTGAGGGGAAGTATGCATGAGGTCATGCTGGCGAGGCAGGCGCTGTCTGCTCGCGGCCAGCTGTGCAAGGCAGGCGAAGGCGGCTGGGACTCCTCCTGGACAGTGGGTGGTGCTCCCACCACCGCTCCCCAGCCCTTCTCGCAGGTCCACTGACTTGTGATGCTGGCTGACGCCCAGTGTTTGCCTGTTTCTTGGTTTCGATCTCTCACGGAGCCCAGAAGTATCCCTGTCTGCTGAAGCTAGATCGCGGGGGTTTCTGGAACACTTTGCCGAAAGGTTGTGTCATGAGGGCTTGTCCTAATGAGGGGACAGGAGAGAGGAGGGAAATGCGGTGCAGTTACTGAAAGGCGGAAGCTGACTCCGCTGGGGAAGGGGCAGAAGCTGAGCCTCAGTCACTGTGGACTAGAGGGTACTAGCTTCTAGGCCAGTGGTTCTCAACCTTCCTAATGCCGCGACCCTTTAATACAGCTCCTCATGTTGTGGTGACCCCCAACCATACAATTATTGTCGTTGCTACTTCATAACTGCAATTTTGCTACTGTTATGAATCGTCATGTAAATATCTGATATGCAGGATGTGTTTTCATTGTTACAAATTGAACATAAAGCATAGTGATTAATCACAAAAACAATATGTAATTATATATGTGTTTTCCGATGGTCTTAGGTGACCCCTGTGAAAGGGTCGTTCGACCCCCAAAGGGGTCGCGACCCACAGGTTGAGAATCGCTGTTTTAGGGGAACATGGGGAGGGGAAGGTGTATGTTGGAGAAAGACGATGAGTTCCGTTGCAGAAGGGGGAAAGGAGGGGAAATGAGCCCTAACATCCACCCAGAGGGAGCCGCTGTGGGCTGGCTGTGTGTGGGACAGTCTACAGTGGGGGCTCAATCCCATAATGATCTGAAAGCCGCCCTGGTGCGGCTGCTCTGCTGGCTTGCCCGGAGGGCTGCTGGGGCAGAGGTGGGAATGGAGGACCGTGCTGGTAGAAGGGTGGAGCACTCTGAGACAAAGGGCTGGACCTCAGGCCACTTACTAGTCAGTGCATGGACTCCAAACCTGCAGGGGCTCAGAGCAGTGAGGCGCAGGCCCAGCAGGGGGGCGGGCAGGGAATGCAGGCTGAGAGGGAGGGCTGGGTTTGGGAGCTCCTGGGTGCTGGGGAAAATTGCTCATCTGGGAAGTATGATGATAACACTGGAGTCTCCCGTTGTTACCAGCATTAGGTTCCTGTGTTCCCGGAGAGAGAAATCGAGAGGAAGCCCCAGAAAAATGTCCAGGCAGATCTTATGTGGCCTGTGCTTGAGCACAAGGGAGGCAGCACAGAGGAAAGAGGGTGGGGGGTGGTCTGAACATGCTGGGGCTGGCTCTGTGAGAAGCTGGGGACAAAGCAGGCTTGTGAGAAAAGGCGGACTTTTTGAAAAAGACAGGCTTGTGGAATTTTCAGTTACAGTTGACATTCCATCTTATGTTAGTTTCAGGTGTACAACATAGTGATTAGACATTTATATAACTTACAGAGTGATCCCCCAATAAACCTCGTACCCAAAGACACCAGCCGTAGTTATTACAATATTATGGACTGTATTCCCGGTGCTGTGCTTTACGTCCTCGTCACTATTCTGTAGCTACCAATTTGTACTTCTTAATCCCTTCACATTTTTCATCCACTGCCTTCCCCCACCCTTCTGGCAACTATCAAAATGTTCTCTGTATCTATGAGTTCACTTCTGTTTGGTTTGTCCGTTTATTTTGTTTTTTAAATTCCACAATTAAGAGAAATCATATGGCATTTGTCTTTCTCTGACTTATTTCACTTAGCAGAATACCTTCTAAGTTCAACCATATTGTCCCAAATGGCAAGAATTCCTTCTTTTTTTTTTTTTATGAGTGAGTAATACTGTATATTTTTATGTAAAAAAAAGTAAATGTTTTTGTATTTTCCTTAAGTCATTCAATTTAATTATACAAATAAAGTGGCCTCAAAACATAATATAGCTCCGAGCCAAATGCAAAGGATGATCACTGAGTAGAAAGAACGTCTCTCTCTTGCTTATGAAATTTAACTCTGCCCAAAAAACCTTGAACAGTTTGGGAGAGACCGTTATTTTTGCAAAATGTGCTTTTTGTTTCTTGGCCTATGTGTAGGGCCATTTAGGCAGGGGCCGTGTTTCGCACAGTAAGTATTTTGTGGAAAGTTATTTTTGCAGGACACTCCTCTAGTGTTTTCCCGTTCCCGCGTTCCTGTTGGCAGCAAGATGGAATGTGTGAAGATGGGATGGTTACCGGCTGCAGCTCACGCGCTGCGAGCTTCCATGATAAAAAGAAGTGGACAAACCCTGAAAAGGACCAGCACCAGCCATGTCACTGATACAGACATGGGCTTTATTTTGTAGGATCTGTCGGAGGCAGGCAGACATGAGCAGAGCAAGGCCCAGGTGCAGAAGGCCACCAGGTGGAAAGCCCCCAGTGCCCAGCAACGCACCATCAACTGTAGGGTGGGACCCTGCCCCCAGGTGACTTTCCTCCCCTAGCACATCACTGGCCATGCAGCTTGGACCCCCTGAACTTTCCTTCCTAGAGATAACATCTAGGCCTCAGCTGTATTTCAGCTCCAGGCCCAGATCAGCAACAAAACCAGCCTCAGGACCAGCTGCATTGAATAATGACCCCCTGCCCCGGTGCTGGCCAGTCAGTCAGTGAAGACCACAACCCTGAATGGACACACCTGGAAAGCTGCTGAATATTCTATTGAGATATTTCCCTGGGACCTCCCCCAAAATCACTCTTAAAACCCTTAGGATGGAGGACCCAGCACACTCACCCTCCTGGGAACACAACCATCTCCCCCCGACACCCCCCCTCACACTTTACCGCCCCCCCACCCCCCGCCCCTCACACTCCCCCAGGCACAGTTACCAGTAGCTTCCTCACTCCCAAGCCCCAGGGGTCCTTCCTTTACCACTATAACTTGTTTCCTAAACCCATTTCTTCTAGGAATTACCTTTTCTACCTCTGTAATTTACCCAATAGATGCTCTCTTACAGTTTGGGTCTTGCTCTGAATTCTTTCCTAGCCAGAACCCAAGTACCAAGGTTGCTGAACCCAGGTTTGGTCTGGCTGCACCGGTCAGGTGACCCCTGGTGCCGTTCCTGCCGCCCACAGCTGCTCCAGGAGGCTTCTCCTGAGGCGATCTTCTTGCTTTCCTCGTGGGTCAAGAGCGGGTCTGTGGAGCTGCTTTCCTTTTGCATGTTTCTCCTCTAATTGTCACTCATGTGTGGATCAATGCGTTCATTTGAACACATTCCTTAATCACTTGTGCGCTAGACCTCATCAACACTTGCTTCTGGGTATAGACCAGCCGTGGGCAAACTACGGCCCGCGGGCCGGATCCGGCCCGTTTGGCTGTTCTATCCGGCCCGCGGAGCCGAAAGAGCAGAGGGTTCTCTTGCTCTCCCCTCCGCTCCTTCACCAGCAGCAGTGTTAACATGTATTAGTTCACACAAACACTCCATCCATGCTTTTGTTCCGGCCCTCCGGTCCAGTTTAAGAACCCATTGTGGCCCTCGAGTCAAAAAGTTTGCCCACCCCTGGTATAGGCGGTGTAAGGAGAGTGGGAGTAGGAGATGGGGGTGGGGAGGGGGAGAGAAAGGAAATGAGTCGTGTGCTCAGTGGCAGGAAGGATTCTGCAAACTCAGACTGACCCCTCAGGAAAAGGCCTGAGGTGGGCTGCAGCCTGTGCCCAGGTTAGTTGCCCTCGCCCTCACCCTGAACTGGGCTCTAGGGTGCGGCCTCCCCTGCTGCTTCCGTCCTCTCTCACAGCACCCTGTCTCCTCCCCCTCGGGCTCTCTTGGGTGCAGTGCAAAGACTCGGGATATTGAGTTAACTCAGACTTAACCTTGGCCAAGCCACTCTGCTGCTCCTGATGGTGGCTCCTTTTTATGTAAAAGAAAGCATTTGACCAGAGGGGCTTTGGGGTTCCTCTTGGGTCAAGCCCCCATTCTAGGCTTATGTAGGGTGTTGGCAGGTTTTTCAGCTCTCCTACATAACTGTTTGAAGTAAGTGATGTTGAACTTAGCCTGTGTCATTCTCTAACATGAGCCCTTCTGTAAGTCAAGGAAAGCTTTCTACGCTTGTGGTCCGTTTCTGCAAAGTTCCTAGGACTCCTTTTATATCTTTGCATCATGCTTCAGAGCACAGACGCAGAGCACGGACGCAGAGCACGGACGCAGAGCACGGACGCAGAGCACGGAGCAAGTGGCCCGGGCTGAATCCTCAGGTACTTCCCAGCTGCCTGAATGTAGGCAAGTCATTTAATGTCTCTGTAAGACAGGCAAAAAGAGGGGCTCGACCTTTTAGGGCCATTGTGAAGATTAGATTAATATGTATAAAGTTCACAGTATGATGGCTGGCAGAGTGCAAATGTTCTGGGAATGCTAGCTATATTGACCATTATTTCACTCTTATTTAAACCAAGCTGGCAAATCCAAAAGGGAGTGCTCAGAAAGACGTAGCCCATTGGGGGGAGGGGTTGGGGTCCATCCATTAGATTCCCTTTTCCTCAATCTTCGAATGTTGGTGATCTTAAAAGTAAAACCAGAAAGCCTTCGTTCACTCCACTCTGCAAAGGTGTCGCCCAAGCTCCCCGTCTTCACTGCCTCCCACCCACCCGTCCTTAGCAAATGGCCACGTGGTCTTTCACCAAAACCGCTCCACCGAAGTGGCCCTCGTGAAGGTGGCCAGGGCCTAGTCGGTAAACCCCCACGGCGTCTACCCCCCTCTCATCCCTCTCCGTCTTGCTGGTGTCACCTACTCTTTCTCTCATTTCCCACTCCTGTCAGAGTAACATCTCCCTGTCTCTTAACAACGCTCATCAGTAGAGCCAAAACGAAGTCATCCTCCTCCCATCTCCAGCGCTGTGTGGTTGCTGGTTCGGTTGGGAATGCGGCCAGCCCCCTCACTGGGCTCCAATCCCAACGCCACGTTCGCCCTCCTCTCGCCGGTCCCCTCAGCCACCCTAGTTGAACTGATTAGCTCTTGCTCAAGTGATCCACTCTCCTTTCCTTCCACCCATTGTGCAGGCTCTGGGCTTTCATTCCCCCAAAATGTCCATGGACGTCACATGGTCTGCTGAAAAAAGTCCCAACTCCTTATCTAATCACCAAAGCCTCCCTAACACACCTAAGAAAACTGATGCTAGACCCCAATCTCGGTGCAACCTCATTTCTCCCTATGCCTCTGCCCTTATCCTGTCCACTCCAGATAAACCGAAGATCCCTGTCCAGTTGTGCGTGTCACCAGACAATGGTAAGCACTCAATACAGGTCTGTTGACCAGGAGAGAAATGACCTATAGTCACATAGCAACTGTGACGTGTGCTACAATTCACGAGGCGGAGCGTTAGCGTGTCTAAATATTCGCTCTTCTCAGCAGCGTCTATGATGGCTCGCCTTGGTGTTTGTGAGAGGAAGAAGTTGGCACACGTGCTTTCACTGCAAGGCTGACGCTTTCGCTTAAAAGGAGAATCATCCCCCGTTGCCGGGGAGAGGGTGCTTTCATTATGACACAGTCATTTGACAGACACTACGTGTCATGTCCCTTTATAGGAGCGCAATGAAATGATAAATTGTAAGCGCCGTTTGGTGATGAAAGAGGACTTTTTTTTACACTCTTATCAGATTTTTCTAATAAAAACTCAATTCTCATCTCAGGCAAGTTCTTTTGGGCACTTTCCCGGTACAATGGCAATTTATTTTTCTATTAGCTGCGAGCAGTTGTGTTTTTTTTTTTTCCTTTCATTACAAGCCCTGGTGCCAAACCCACATCCTGCTAGAAGTTTCAGAGACCAACTCCCCCAAATTTCTGATGATCTCTTTGTGTGTCATTGTTAAATGGCAGGATAAATGTGGCTAATGCGGTAGGATTCAGACTGGAAAGTTAGGAAGGTGATAAAAAGTAGTCCCATACAGGCAGTTCCAATGAATGCCCAAAGGCAAGATGACTTATCTGTGTGAGCTCATGTTTTGGGTTTGGGGAAAATGAATGGAACTATTAAATTATAATCATTATTAGAAATAGACCATTTTTTTTGCCCTCTACATAATGATTTTAGAATCTGCATCAATGTCAGACATTTATCAAACGTTGGCCTGGCTGGGTCGCTGGCTACCCTGATGAGGCCAGGCAGTTTGGCCTCCCTATCCCTTCAATCCATGCCAATTGTCTTAAATTCAAGTTTCAGAATGAAAATAAGTGTAATTCCCTACTTTTTTTTCAACTAATGGGTGACAGGAGTGTGGAATAATAGAGTACATGACATAAACCATAGATAATCTAAAAAGCGTGTATATGTCTTTGATTCCAGAATGTTTAAGTTTTGTTTTTGAATCTGCATATGTGATCTTGTAAGAGCTCATGGTCTGTCATAAAAACATTTAAGTTCTATTTATGAAGACCCGGCGGCCTTCCTCAAATCCCTGACCCCTCTGCTCTTCCCTGCAAAGAGTCATTTGATGGTAAGTTTTGAGAAGAGCAGGAACCCACCCTTGCAGCCTCATGGACAAGTCCAGCCCGTCTGTCCCTGACCTGCCAGCAGCAGGCACGCCTGTGGTCCCATAGCAGCTCAGCCCCAAGAACAGCTCCAGCACCTGCCTCACTGGAGCCTCAGCTGCTCTGTCTCAGCTTCTCCCCCAGCCTGTTGCTTCTCACCCTTCCATGGACTCCCTTCCCTCTACTTTACTCTCCACTTTTTGGCTTCCTCTTTGCTTATGGCTTCTGCCTAGTCCATTCTCTGTCTTTCTGCTTCAGCCCCGACACTGAATGAGATGACCTGTCTTTGTTTTAAAGAAGAGATTTCTCGAGTTCTATTGGCCTCAGTCCAGGCTGAATCATGCCCATGGGGGATGGTATGCCAGCCAGCCTGTACATGGCTAGCCATCTTTGAGTCGGGCAGCTCATGGGTGTGAATCAGAACTTTTGATTAACTATCTGTCAATCTCTATGTGTATGTATCATTTGCTTAATAACAGGAAAATGATTATGCAGGACATTTAACTTGCTTTGTATGCAAACACTTTAAGTAACATAGAGTCCTTGGGAGAAAAACCAACAGGAACCAAAGGTTCCCAGTAATGAAAGGATGGGGCAACTGTTCAGTTGGTGAAAGAAGTCAACCTCTGAGGAAAGCCTGGCCGGCTGGCTGGCTGGACGATGGCGCAAGGCTATGAACCAGGCCGCGTGGCCCCGAGGAAGAGGAAAGGGAACCTGCTGACACAAGACTTTCGCTCCTCTAAATGAGGCCTCTGTGTTTGTAACTCAACTGCGTTCAGGGTCTTTGTACCTCTCTTACGATTATTCTCGTGCCCCCACCCCCTCTCCTGGGAATAACTTGCTGGTATCCCCCTTACCTCCAGGATAAGATTTGAACTTTACCCTCCATTCCCTTCCCATATAGACCCAGAGGCAGGTCAGTCTCACAGTGTGTACCCGTCAATAAGCATTTGTTAAGGACACAGCAAATGGCTGTCCAGAAAATTTTTGGAGAATTTTTTTTAAAAAATTAATGTTATAAATAATTCTGTGGAGTTGTCTTGGACTATTTTATTTTTTAATTTTTAAAAAAATATTATAATTTTTTAAAAATGTATTGAGTTGAGAGAGAAATGATTTGTTGTTCCTTTTATTATGCATGCATTAGTTGATTCTTGTATGTGCCCTGAAGGGACGATGCTGTAACCAACTAAGCAACCTGGCCAGGGCTGGAATGTTTTACTGATATGTCCAAGAGTTTATATTCAGAGGATAGTCAGGTTTCTTATGCTATTTCTACCTTCCCAGGCTCCAAATATAGAGGCTGACTTGAACAAGTCTATTGAATTGAGTGTTCAGAATTCTGGAAGATCTTTTCTCTGAAGGGACACTTTGGTTCTCACTCTAGTTCATTTCTGAAGTGACACGGCATTTTCAGTTGCATCTGAGACATTAATATTAGAACCTTCATTTGATGAAGAGAACTAACTGCCTTTATCTACTGTCCTTTATCTCAAGCCTTGTGATTTGATCCTAGACCAATGTGAAATTAAAAGTTGAAAGAAAAACCAAAGCAATCAGCAAATATTGGCTAAGCACCTTTTGTAGAGGTATGTAGGTGGGCCTTATAGAAGCAACTCGGTTAAATTTTTCTTGTTACTTCTCACCTGAGGATATTTTTTTCCATTGCTTGGTTGCTTCCTGCACTCGCACTGACTGGGGATCCCAGAATTGAAGACATGACCCTTCAGTGTGCTGGCTGACTCTCTAACCACTGAGCCAAACTGGCTAGGGTTCAGTTAAAATTTTTTGATAATCATAACACAACCTTTTTTTTTGCATTCAGGTAAAAATAATACAGCAACTCTCTAGTTAGTGTCAATGAATGAGGACTCCTCTACTCTTTTTTTGTTGTTGGTGGTGGTGTTGTTAATCCTTACCCGAGGGTATTTTTCCATTGATTTTTAGGGAGAGTAGAAGAGAGAGGGAAAGACAAAGAGAAACATCAATGTGAGAGAAACACATTGATTGGTTGCCTCCTGCATGAGCCCTGACCAGGGCCCAGGCCGGGGAGGAGCCTGCAATTGAGGTATGTGCCCTTGACCAGAATCAAACCCGGGACCCTTTGGTCCGCAGGCTGACACTCTATCTACTGAGCCAAACTGGCTAGGGCAGGACTCCTCTACTCCTGAATTTTTTTTGTTATAACATTGTTTTTCTATTCAGAAATCTTCAGTGTTTTCCTCTCGCCAGAGCCTGAGGTCCAATCTCTCCTGGTTCCCATGATCTACCATATTTCCCATGGTGCCCCTGTGCACTGCCTGCTGCCCAGGTGCTATGAACACTGAGTGTGTGCTCCTTCTCTTGTAATGCTTAGCTCCTTTTCCCTTCACCTGCCCAAATCCTGCACCTGTTCTTCAAGGCTCAGAGCAAGTGTGTCCTCTTCTACAAAGTCCTCCTTCTTTCCGTCAACGAACACTTGCAGAGTAGCTCCCATGGACCGCCACACGATGATGAATAAGGTGGTCCCTGCTCAAGCAGCAGAACAGCTGAGTGAATGAGGCAATTACATTGGTGCTACCCAGCTTTTCCACTTAATAAAACACCGAGAAAATGATAATATTCATCATGGTCCGCAAGGCTGCTTGCAGCTAGAGGGTTCCTGTTGCCTCAGATCAGACCCAGCCACTCCAAAGGCTGAGAGGTGCCGAAGCGTATCCTTCCTCTAATCAATACCAGCTTTGAAACTCAAGGGGATGGTACAGGGTGATCAATCCACTGGTAAAATAGAGACAGTGTGGTGGGTCCTTCTTTGGTTTGTTAAGGGCAGGCTTCCTGGGGAAGTGGTATCAAGCTGAATCTGGAAGGACCTTCGCTAGCCAGGGGGGATGGTGGATGGGCATGGGGAGTCGTGTGCACTTCATGGGAGGGAGGGAGGGGTGCAGCATGGCATGGCTCCGCTTGGGGGCAGAGGAAAGAACGTGGCTCTAATGGGGAGCAGGCATGAGGTGAGGAGGGTCCCAGGTGTTCCTCCAAGCAGATGGTGGACTCCTGGAGGGTGGAGGCCACATTTTATAATTTCTCTTCTGACCTGCTGCTTACTGAAGGGCTCGACGCAGCATCATTGATAGAAAATCTCTATTTGCTGTGTAACAATGCCGTGATGGCTGCCACCCTACTGTGAACAGTTTCTCTTAAGAGCGATGTGAATGTGAAAGGTGTTTTCTAGAGTGTAAGTTCCACTGGGGTGGCTTACCATCTCCCTTTCCTCATGTTTCCAGGACAAGCTTCTGGTTTCACTTGAGAGAATGCCTGGCATGGTTTTTATTCCGACACTGGGTTGGTTATTTACTCATTGTCTCTGGCCCCGCGTGTTGCTGCCGTTCTATGGGCTGCCCTGGGATGCTGGAGCTGCCTGTGAGCTAGTTCCTGGCTTTCTGTTGGCATCTGCCAATAGGGGGCACTGGTTGGAGATCAGAAGGCAGAGGAAGGAGAGAAGCTTCTGGCTCCTGCCTCCAACAGCGTGGCAGTTGCTGGAGGTTGTTGGCAATAGGTACAGGTGCAGAAGGACTGGGGGATTCCGGACTCCAGCCCCCCCAGGCCCAGGCAACATTTTTTCAGGGATCCAGAACCAATAGCAACAGTCCTTCAATAATGTGCATCAGCAGGTGCAGGCTCAAGGGGTTCATCCAGGGCCATTAACAGCCTCTGGTCTTTGGGTTACTGTCCAGCTTCCTTTTTGCCTTTTACCCAGTTCTTTCTTCTTTCAGCCCTCTGGCACCTTTGCAACCAATCTCCTGTATCATATGTAATACTCCCTTTGTCCATAATATCTACAATACCTCTTTTTTCCTTCCCTTCCCTTTTCTATCCTTTCTTTTCCTTTCTCCCTTCCTTCCTTCCTTCCTTCCTTCCTTCTCCTTCCTCTCCTTCCTCTCTCTCTCTCTCTCTCTCTCTCTCTCTCTCTCTCTCTCTCTCCTCTCTTCCTTTCTCTCTCTTCTCTCTCCCCATCCCCCTCCCCACACTGGTCCCTAGCTAATACAGGCACCTACTTGGAGGGGTATGCTCAGTTGCTATAAAAGAGAGTAAAGAAATACTGCAGCTATGAAAATGGTGACATATTATATTGTCCTGATACCCATAACTCCAAATGGCCTAATATTTGGCAGTCATGGTCCTGGGTGCTTTATTTGAGCAAAGTTTTTTATCCTGCTTGAAATGTACTGATCAAGTAGCACAATTGAAATGCTCGGACTGATTTTATGCATGGATGGATTTCAGATGCAGGGCTGTTGATCCAACATCTTCTACAAGTACCAAATTCACAGAGGAAGAAAAAGACAAGAAAAAGGTCTCCAAAGCTCTGTAATTCTCAGGCACACAATTCCCTCCCACTGTGCCTGCAGAGTGTACATCTATATAATAAAAGCCTAAGAGACTGTTATGGCAGAATGACCGGTTGCTATGATACGCACTGACCACCAGGGGCAGACGCTCAATGAAGGAGCTGCCCTCTGGTGGTCAATGTGCTACCACAGGGGGGGGGGGGGGCTGCTCAACCAGAAGCCAGGCTCATGTTGGTTGGCGAGTGCAGCAGCGGTAGTGGGAGCCTCTCCCGCCTCTGCAGCAGCGCTAAGGAGCAGCAAGCTGAATGGTAAGGAGCCTACCACTAAGGAGCAGCGAGCCAAGTGTAAGGAGCGAGGGATCCCGGATTGTGAGAGGGATGTCTGAATGCTGGTTTAGGCCCAATCCCCCTGGTTGGGCCTAAGCCAGCAGTTGGACAACCCCCGAGGGGTCCCGGACTGCGAGTGGGTGCAGGCCGGGCCGAGGGACCCCTCCCCAGTGCACAAATTTTGTGCACCAGGCCTCTAGTCAAATATAATAAATTCAGTGAATTAGCTTTAATGGTGTGGCTAAGCCACTTAGAAGGAAAGTGTGATCCCTCCAAGTCGCCTGAAATATTTTGGCAGAAACATTTCCTGTCACCACGCATGGCTGGTGGTTCTAACAATAGTTGGATTCTCTTACGTTTTGGTGTTTTTCTTGAAAAATTTTAGTGATGTCTCAGATGGACAACACTGGTTACACACTTCAGTATGATAAACTCGTATCCTATATAATAAAAGGCTAATATACAAATAGATAGACCAGTGGAATGACCGGTCGCTATTATGCGCACTGACCACCAGGAGCCAGAGCTGCCCCCTGGTGGTAAGTGCGCTCCCACAAGGGGGGTGCCACTCAGCCAGAAGCCGGGTTCACGGCTGGTGAGCGCAGCGGTGGTGGCAGGAGCCTCTCCCACCTCCGCGGCAGCACTAAGGATGTCCGACTGATGGCTTAGGCCCACGCGGCTAACAGGCCTAAACCGTCAGGTGGACATCCAAAGAGGGATCCCAGACTGTGAGAGGGCACAGGCTGGGCTGAGGGACGCCCCCTCTCTTCAAGTGCACGAATTTTATGCACCAGGACTCTAGTAAATCCATAATTTCGTAGCCACATAGCCTGGCTTTTGTCTGCATAACCAGATAGGCACATCTACCCCAAAAGTGTGCATGTGAATGAATGGGAAAGTCATCTTTCAAGGGTTCTCTCACATAGAGATGAGCAAAGGTGGGGGAGGGAGTATAAACATAAAAAATAAAAATAATGCAGCTCTCTGCTGTCCTTCCTCTGAATGAACCTTACTTTCCACCTAGAGTTGAATATTAAATGTGGTGGTTGGTTCTATTTGAATTCTCTCATTAATTTCTTGGACTACATGTGCCCTGACTATACATCAGAAATAGTTTGAACACTGTATCTGAAACACCCTGAAACTAACAAAGTGTTAATGGAGAGTTACCACCCATCCTGATCCTAGTTTTGCTATGGCTGCTAGACTACAGTGATAGAGTACACTGCTCAAGTAAAGTGAGAGGGTTCCTACAACCTCTAAATAAGCAATTCTAAAAAGCCAGGAAGAAGCTCCTGATGTCTCGAAGCCTTCACGATGAAAAACAATCCACTTGAGATAGTAGCCAAGAAACCAAAATCACATGTATAAACACTCATAGATGATGCAAGTTGGACTGTTAACACACAGAGGGGCCACAAGTGGAAGAGAACTGAAGATCTTGGGCTTGATTTCTTAGAAGCCGATTGCTGTGGTCATGGCCCCACCAACAACTGCTCACCATCAAAAGCGGCAAAAGGAAAAAAATAAGCTTCTGTGTGTACTCTGCCTTTTGCTCAGATGTCCCTTCCAGGAAACCTTCCCTGCCCCGAGATCTGAATGACAGCCCCATCCTATCGTCTGTCTTACAATCTTAGGCTATGGCACTCTCTTATGGTTTAATGCCCTACCTGCGTCTCTCACTTGTCTGTGAGCATGCCATGGTCAGGCACCAGCGGCCTCTGCACATCACAGGCACCCAGAAAAGGTTTGTGGAAAGCACAGGCACCACAGAGCATGGACAGAACATGGGATACCTAGGATGAAGATACAGAACTTCTTACCGAGGCACTTCCCCCATTTCCACTGATTATGTGAATTAAAGGCCTGGAGAAGACAAAATGAGAAACTGCAAGAGTAGAGAAGAAACTAAAAGAGAATAATAGAAAAGGAGAATCCTTGTGGAAAAGAAGAGGAAAATAAGTAGATTAGATTCAGTGGGGTTTGGAACGATTGCCTTTGATGGTTTATTAAACAAAGACCATACACTTGGTTGGAAAATCCAGGATTGTGTAACCTGCAAAGGTAGGATGAATGATCAACCAATTCTAACCCATCCTTGGAGGCTTGTATTCCAGGCCATTCCAGTTTCAGGACAACAAACAGAAACCCAGACTTTCCTGAGCTAAAATGTGAATGATTTGTGACAAGTGTAGCTGTGTCACCAGATTTCTTCCAAAACCTGCCCGTCTGCTGCCAGATAGAGTAGAAACAAATGATCAAAAAGGCCCCAAAAGGAAGGCAGTTGCGGCTTTTTTTTCTGCCTTTTTTTGTCTTCTGCTGTGGGTTTTGCCATAATCAGCATCCAGAGGGAATTCCTGCTGTCTTCCTGAAGGGTCCCATTGCAAGTGTATTTGAAGCCTGTCCTTCCAGGCTTCCGTTCTCCTCTGACATATACCTGTTTTAGCATGTCTGTGAATGCTTTCATTTCCTTCCCTCACTAAAAGAAAAAAAATGGAAATGGTGGAAATATATATTTTAATATTCGTCCACTCAACAAAAGCTTGTCAGTTGCTGAAGGTGGGAGCTGAGAGGCAGTGTGTTGGGGGCTTTGAAATCAAACAGCCCTGGATTTGAATTCCAGTTGGATCATTGACTAGCTGCCTCAATGACCATTTGTACCTGCCAAAATGAATCCCTCAGGGCCCCAGTTTCTGCCTTTGTAAAATACCTGTGCTATCAGGGCTTTTGGCCAATCTCGTGGCCATGGCTGGGTGGCTTTCTCCATCATTGTCACATGGCAGCGCTTTCTTCATCTGCAAGGAGTTCGTTTGTCTGTTGTTAAGAGCATGGTATAACAAGATCTAGGCAAGATATGTCAAACAATGGATCAAAGGTTGTATGCCGGAATGGTCGCAATCTTTATTGCTTACATCTGTTCATGAAATCCGTTGCCAGCTTGCTACTAGGAAATGTCTTTGTCACAGAATACAGGAAATCTGGCTCCCAGGCTCTCAAAAACAGGCAGAAGAGTTGTCATTTGATGTCATGGCTGTCATGCCTATGTCATGTTCATGGTACCGAATAGTGGATAAACCTCTTTTTGTCTGCTCCCCTGAATCAGAGGGTGTGGGAAACTGATATAGGGTTAAGCCTCTGACTGACCTGTTGGCAAAGTCACAAACAAGTCCCAGCTTAGCAGGCACAGTCCTCTTAGCATAATTAGGCTTGACCTTATAACACTTTCTAGCTTAGATCTTATCTGGGAAGCTAATGGGCTGAGGGAAGTGCAGGAAGTGTAACTATGGTCAAAACAAGTGAAATTCACAAGAACTGTGTAACTATGGTGACCACTGCCCTGTTTACCTCTGACTATAAAAGGTTGGTATGGCCTGAGCACCAGTGGAAGTCCTTCCTCCTGAGTTGGACTTACTCACCCGGCCCCCAATATTCCCAAATTACCTCATGTTTTTTTTTTCATTTGCCTGCGGCTCCTCTTCCAGATACCGAACCCTGAACCACGTGGGATGTGGAGGGAAACATTTACCAACAGAGGGGAATGACAGAAGGAGAATCCATATCTCTTCCTGAACCTTTAAGACAGTTGGACAGTTGTGGAGAGGAATCTCACCATGGGAGAGTTGAGAAACCATGCATGTCTTATTAATTACTTTCATCTTGAGACAAAATAAAGGAACTTTGCTGGGAAAAAACCGTTCTGATTGATGGTTGTCTCTTAGCGTTTTGAATCTTTGAATTACTGTTTTCTGAAAAGAGCCTATTTATTTGGGAGCTTGGCAAGAGCAAGGATGTTTTGTTGATCTTGGGCCCCTTACCTCCCTGTAAATATTAACTTGCAGGGTGGTTGTAAGGATTATTATAGTTGGTTAAAATAACACATCTCTGGTGTTTGAATCCAGATCTAAGACCAGCTGTGTGGCCTTGGGCAAACTCTCTGAGCTCATTACAATCTTAGCATCTTGCCTGGTCTATGGTAAGTATTCAAACTATGATGTACCCAACGGTAGTCACCATTAACGCAAGTCATAGTCCATGTGGATACGAAGGAAAAACAGGGAAGACCACGCAGGCTTTCTACAGATGATCATCTCTTTGGTTCCGAAGTTAACCTCAAGCCTTGTGAAACCGTGATCGATTGAAGACATGGGCCTCAGGCGAGAGGGGCAGAACGGCGTGGTGCAGGGTAAAAGCCACAGGCTTTATCACCGAAATGATCTGCAACTAAATTCTAGTTATATTTCTTGTTCGTTCCTGGTTGAATAAGCCCGTCCTTCTCCCTGGGCCCCGGTCTCCTCACCGTTAAGTTGGGGATAAGGATGCCTGTGGCTGGGGTGCCGCGTGGGTCAGAGACAGTGGCGAGGTGCCGGGAAGCGCGGGGCCTCGGAGGATACGGTTGGTTCAGGGCGAGATCCACCCGGACCCGTCCCCGTCCCCGGGAGCACGACCCAGGCAGGACGGCCGGGACCTCGGCTGGGCAGGGGACTCCCGGGTCGCGCGCCGAGGGCTCGGGGCCTTCGGTCTGAGCTGCCTCTGCACGCGCCGGAGGATTAAAGCCAGATGTGGCGGCGGGGCGGCGGGGAGACCCACGCTCTGCGAGTCGGGGACCAGAGCACCGGACGCCTCTCCGCACCCCGCGGCAACAATAAGGACGGGGGGAGGGGGCGTGCAGATCTCACGAGAGTTATATAGGCGGCGAGACCGCGCCCCTAAGTGACAGCCCGGTGGGCCACTGGCGCGAGCGCCTCGGCCGCCGGGGGGCGCCCAGGGAGCGGCGCGCAGCCCCGGCGGCCAATGGCTGGCGGGGTCGCGGGCGGGGCGGCGGCGCTCCAGCGGCGGGGGCGGGGTCTCGGCGGGAGGCGGGGCGCCCGGCAGCGGCGGCGGCGGCGGCAGCGGCGGCGGCCACAGCAGCCTCGGCGGCGGCCGCGGATGGAGCGGCCAAGGTGAGGGGCTCGCGGCGGCCGCGGGGGGCGGGCGGCCTGGGGCTGGCGGCGCCGGGCGGCTGCGCGGAGAGGCGCGGGGCTGAGGGGCGGCGGCGGCGGCTGGGCTCCGAGGCGCGGCGTCGCGGCAGATCCACCTGCTGGTAACGGAACCGCCCGCGCTGCGGCCCGGCCGGGAGCTGGCGCGCCCGGGGCTGCTGCGGGGCCGGGCGGGGCGGGGTGGGCCGCGGGGCGCGGGCTGGGCGCCCTGGCCGCTCTGCCAGCCCCGCGCCGCCGCCGCCGCCGCCGCTTCCCCTCGGTGCTGCGCGCTCTCGGGTGGCGGGCCGGGCTCCTGGTGCGTCCCCAGCACGGTCCGGCGCGGCGAGGGTGGTCGACTTTGGGGGAAAGTGGAGGAAAGAGTGGTTCTGGGGGGTGCAGAGAGGGAGCGAGAGTTGTCCGTGGACGGAGCGGGGCTGCCCGAGGACCCTCGCCCGGCGTTTCCACGGGGCGGCGGGGCAGGTGGGGTGGGGGCGCGGCGGTCCAGGGCCCGGGGAGGGGCTGCTCCCGCCGTGGAGAGGGGGCGTGCAGCCGCGGTAGCGAATTTTCCTGCAAAGTGATGGTCGGGTGTCAAGGAACAGCCCAGCGCCCCCCCCCTCCCCCCGGCCCCACCTAAGGATGAAGCTGCGCGCGGGACCCTCAGGTGGCGTCCAGGTGATCGCCCCGGGCGCACCAGGTGTGTCCCGAGGGCGAGCGTCCAGCCGGCAGGCATCCCGCTCCGCGCCCGCCCTTCTTTCTCGCAGCGTGTTCCCCGGAGCCCGTTCATTGCTTACAACCCAGATTGCGAAATGGGAGCAGGCAGGACGCCTGCGTTCAGTGCTTCCCGTAGAGTTTGCTGTTGCGCTTTTGCTGTTGGACGAATTCCGCTATAAGACAGTGACAACGCTGTTCCTTTGAGTGTAGAACCTAGATTTAGGATCAAATAATATGCGTTGTGTGGTGTATGCTTCCTTTTCTGGATGTTTTAAAAACTAGTTTCACCAACCAGGGTACCGTGGCGTTGGTTTCTTTAGCTCACGCGTGTAAGTCTGAAAACGCACTGGATGATGAAAGTATATAAGCTGTATTTAAGAAAAAAAAGAATCCTTTTATAAATGTAAAATAAGTGAATTTTAACATAACTGCTGTGAGTTTACATCTTGGATTTCATGATTGCGCCTTTTTCTTTAGGCGCAGTCATGTTCAGCAGCTGTGTTCTCAGCCATGGAACATTGAATTTTTCAGAGAACACCTTAAAATAATTTATTATCTAATAATAAAATACAGGACTGCAGCCCTTGAAGATCTGTTAATAAAACACATTTTTTTTTTCAGCCTAAGATCTACAGTTGAAAGTTCCATTTATTTTGGTCAGGATGGAGAAAATGACTAGTAGTTTTAGCCACTCCTTTTTTGTTGTTAAGGATTCAAATGTGTAAAGTGATAGTCTCAGAATAAAATTTTTGTGAATGTGGACATTTTAAAATGTAGGTCACATTGTCTCCTACTTGAGGCAGTTGGTCAATCCGGAGGGTTTGGCCAGCCCATGAACTGCCTCCTTTGGTTATGAGTGCCGAGATCATTTGCCCTTGTCCGGAGCCTTCACTTACTTATGCTGTGCAGTTAAACTTCATGAGTTCGGAAACCCTAATTAAAAATGTGTGACTACATCCTTCCTGTGTAAAATGCTCTTGTAGTTCTCTTGCAGAATTTCAGGTCTTATTTGTTAGTAGAATTCATTATAAATATCTTCTTTAAACCAGAGCTTAATAACTTCCCAGAAACAATATTTAATATTCCTTGTTTTTCAAGAGTGTGTGTGTGTGTGTGTGTGTGTATATATATATATATATATATATATATATATATATACATATATATATAGTCTACTTTGCTTTTAGAATTCATTGACTTTTGTCCCTACCCATTTATACTGAATTTTATCATATGAGCTTTATTTGTGTTTTTAATAAAACTAGTTTTAATTATCCTTTATTTTATGATTTTTCTGCTTTTCTACTTCCCCATAATTATTAATTGAATGTTTACTCTAACCTATGCATTTTTAGATCTTTTACCAGGACAAATCCTTCCTGCAGTTAGGTAGAGCTAAGTATATAGCAACAGAAAGTAATACACATTTTTATATGATGTCATACCAGGATTAAAATTAGAAGTTATATACTTCACTTCTCTATCACCAGAACTCATTATTGAGTGCTTATTGATATAAGGCAAGATATTAGACACTTGACGGAAATTAGTTGAAATTATAGACTATCGCCATGAAGATTTTAAATGCTGAACTCTAGACATGGGCATATATGACGTTAACTTGTCTTACTATAGAAGGTGAATAACTGAGTTTGGAAAACAGTGATAACTTGTGAGAGTATCTTTGGAGTTCCTTGTTCTCAGATAGTCAGAGTAAGCAAGGAAGTGGTTGTGGTGGCAGTGGTGGGGGTCGTTCTTTGCTTCTGGAATATTATACCACAGTTAGAGCTGCTGGCCAGGGAGGATTAACAGACATGCCTGAGAGTGTGGACGTGCACGTGCTTACGCACCACTAGGGGAGGGGTTGGCCAAAGACTACAGGAAGTGAGAAATTTCTTCCACGTTTTAAGTTTAAACGTTGAGATTTCTTATGAATTTTGCAGCTTATTTCGTAATAGATCCATGTTTGTCAGAGAATATAAAATGTTTTTAAATTCACACTTCAACTGTTGGGTAAAAATTAACACCTTGGGAACATTCTTTATGTAACCTGAGACTTGGGAGTATCCCTGGCACTTCTCTTCCTCCCTAGGTAGGTGCAGGTGGCTGAGTTTGAGAGGCAAAGGGTCTGGTAGGCAAGAAAGAGCATAGACTTTGGAGTCATACAAATGAGGGCTGCCTTTGGGTTCATTTTCTTGTGTGTAAAATAGGGTTTATAATGCCTGCCTCATAGGATTTTGTGAAGATTTAAAGCATAGAATGGCCCAAGCACATAGGAAACACTCAGTGAGTTGTGTGTCTATCGTGATTACTAATACTATGCCCTAGTGATCTTGTTTCACTAGAAGAGATTGCTAGTAATGTTCACTTTTACAAAGTAGCTGAGATGGTAGTTTCAGAATTGCCTATAAATGGCCGCTTTAATCAGCCCTATCCTTCTACTGAGGGAATTGTCCCTTGGGCTTGGCAGGCCTTTTTGGAGGTGCGTTAACTCACCCCACTGGAGTGTAATTTAGTATATTGTGAAGTGCATCTTGTGGTCCCCCTGAGGCCACCAGGAATCAAGGCACATCTGAGTGCTCGACATGCCCCCAGGGAATGAGACCTGCTATGCAGAGAGTGGATTGAACCAGTGGCTGGCTGTAGGTTTTTTTTTGTTTGGTTTTATTTTTAATACAGTTAACATTTATTGAGAACCTATTATGTGCTAGCCAGCGGTTCTCAACCTGTGGGTCGCGACCCCTTTGGCAGTCGAACGACCCTTTCACGGGTCACCTAAGACCATCCTGCATATCAGATATTTACATAACAATTCATAACAGTAGCAACATTACAGTTATGAAGTAGCAACGAAAATAATTTTATGGTTGGGTCACAACATGAACTGTACTTAATGGGCAAGAAGGTTGAGAACCACTGTGCTAGGCAGTTATGCTCAAGTACTTTTAAGGACTTCATTTGATTCCATTTTTTTTCCTAACAGTTTTATTAGGTGGGTGGTGATCACCTAGTTTTCCAGAGTTTAAAGCAATGATAAGTAATGGGTTCTCAGTCATACAATATCCTGGTTGGATGGCTGCATTTTTTTAAAACCCCTAAACAGTCCTAATTTACATCCTGGGAGTACGTTAATCACAGGAAATACTACATTTATTCTCTGATGATGGTACATAGCAATAATAACTGTACCCTTTTTATGATTTATGGTAACATGTGAAAGGAGCCAGGACAGGTTGCATTTTATGAATGAAAAGGTAAGGCTGAAGAGAGACCAAGATGGCAGCATAGGTAAACACCGGAAATTGCTGCCTCGCACAACCACTTCAAAAATACAACTAAAAGACGGAACGGACATCATCCAGAACCACAGAAAGGCTGGCTGAGTGGAAATTCTACAACTAGAAGGAAAGAGAAAAGCACACTGAGACTCAGAGGACGTGCGGAAGTAAAGTGTAGAGGTACGGAGCCGCGCGTGGAAAGGCAACTGAGGATGCGGTTGTCTTTTTCAATCAGGAGGGAGACACAAGCTCCCGACTGCTCTGAACTCCAGTTCTGGGTGAGTCTCTGGGGACCCAGACTCATACGGGGAGAAACTGGACTATCTTTCTCTCAGAGGTGCTTGTAGCGATTACCGCAGGACACTGAGACCTGGGGCCTCTTAAGGCAGGGCTGAGGATCAGCCATAGCTGTTTGCTCCGCCCTGTTGATTCCCTGAGACCCACCCCACCCAAGCTGTGTGCAGAGGCTTTTGCATATGAATGGCCTGGCCCTTTGCAATCTAAAATTACCTAACATACTGCAGCTGGGTCAGAGAGACCCAGAACATCCAAAAGAAGGCCCAAAGCCCTGCAGCAGCTTGCATTGCTTCACAGCTGGGCCAAACCCCAAACAAAGAAGAGGAGTCTGCAGATCTCTCCATAGCTCCTGATGGGTAGCCTCAGGCAGAGGCTAAATTAGTACCTCCTTAGAGATTCAAGAGCCAGTGTACCCAGTGGTCAGAGTGGGATCATCCAGATTATAACTCCTCAGATCCATAAGGGACACACTCAGGGGGCAGACTCAGTGAGCACCAAAACCCCACTGAAGGAAGTCTTGCCCCATAAGGGTGTCTCCAGCACAGAAGTTCTCCCACTGCAGACACAGCTGATTCTCACAGCCAATTGGCCTGGAGGTCAATTCCTCCCAGTGATACTTACAACAATCAAGGCTTAACTACAACAAGACTGTGCACAAAGCCCACAAAGGGGTGCACCAAGAGTGTCCACCTCAGGTAATTGGGGAGGCTGAGCCACTGGGCCCTATAGGACACCTAGCACAGAAAGCCACTCTATCAACACAGGGAAGCATAAAAAATGTGGAGACAAAGAAACAGGTCACAAATGACAGAAATGGAGGAAAGCAAACTACTGGATATAGAGTTTAAAACCACAGTTATAAGGTTTTTCAAGAATTTTCTAGAAACCGCCGATAAATTTAGTGAGACCCTTGAGGTTATGAAAAAGGACCAACTAGAAATTAAGCATACACTGACTGAAATAAAGAATATTATACAGAGATCCAACAGCAGACTAGAGGATTGCAAGAATCAAAGTTTTGAAATACAAAGAAGCAAAAAACACCCAACCGGAAAAACAAAAAGAAAAAAGAATCGAAAAATATGAAGATAGTGTAAGGAGCCTCTGGGACAACTTCAAGCCTACCAACATCCGAATTATGGGGGTGCCAGAAGAAGAGAGAGCAAGATATTGAAAACCTATTTGAAGAAATAATGACAGAAAACTTCCCCTACCTGGTGAAAGAAATAGACTTACAAGTCCAGGAAGTGCAGAGAACCCCAAACAAGAGGAATCCAAAGAGGACCACACCAAAACACATTGTAATTAAAATGCCAAGGGCAAAAGACAAAGAGAGAATCTTAAAAGCAGCAAGAGAAAAACAGTTAGTTACCTACAAAGGAGTACCCATATGACTGTCAACTGATTTCTCAACAAACTATGCAGGCCAGAAGGGAGTGGCAAGAAATATTCAAAGTGATGAATAGCAAGAACCTACAACCAAGATTACTTAACCCAGCAAAGCTATCATTCAGAATTGAAGGGCAGATAAAGAGCTTCACAGATAAGAAAAAGCTAAAGGTGTTCATCACCACCAAACTAGTATTACATGAAATGCTGAAAGGTATCCTTTAAGAAGAGGAAGAAGAAGAAAAAGGTAAAGATAAAAATTATGAACAACAAATACATATCTATCAACAAGTGAATCTAAAAATCAAGTGAATAAATAATCTGATGAACAGAATAAACTAGTGAATATAATAGAATCAGGGGCATAGAAAGGGAGTGAACTGACAATTCTCGGGGGGAAAGGGGTGTGGGTGGGGGAAGAGACTGGAAAAAAATCGTACACCTATGGATGAGGACATTGGGGGGGGGGGTAAGGGCAGAGGGTGGGGTGAGAACCAGGTGGAAGGGAGCTATGAGGGGGAAAAAAGAGGAACTGTAATAATCTGAACAATAAAGATTTAATTTAAAAAAAGAAAAGAAAGGGTAAGGCCTATATAAGGGACATACCTTCCCATGTAAATAATGATGGAGCCAGATCTAGGACCCAGGTTTTTTGATGTAGTCTGTCACTTTACTTAATGTTTTTTAGAACAGCTATTGTGCTGTAGGAAAACTGAGGATAGTGAAGATTATGTTACTCAGGAACCATTGTGTGATCATTAGAGTTCTCAGCATGGAATCTGGCTTATTGTATATTTAATGAACCCACAACTTCCCTTCTTAAATAAGTAATCATAACTTTCTTTTCACAGACGAAACCAGACCAACAAGGAGGGAATAGTTTGATGCTTTTTTCCCCTGAAGAAAAGAAGCCTATAATCCTAGTATATGAATGAGTGGTTTAGGTGTGGGAATAATCTTCATAGATACAGTTTAGCCCCGCCAAAAGTCCATTTGTAATGGTGACCAATAAATGAAGAAACCAATATTGTGCATTACTCAACAAGTTTTTCCTTCCTGTTTTCCTCTTGGATAGGATGAAAACCTGAGACATCAACCTATGAAGACTGTGAAGACAATTCTGAATAGCAGGAGTGACTGGTGTTGCTGTCAAACTTATTCTGCAGCGCATCTGAAATGAGCCTCTCTTATTGATTGTTTTCATTGGCCCAGAGCCAGGAGTACTGAATTCAGTTGACTTCGTAAATGTATGAACCAGTGTGATGGTGAAATGAGATGAGGCTCCGAAATGGAACTGTAGCCACCGTTTTAGCATTTATCACTTCATTCCTTACTTTATCTTGGTATACTACATGGCAAAATGGGAAAGGTAAGGAAAAATATTTCTAAAAATATGCATGAAATATTTTAGGCTTTGTGCTTTGTTAATGGTGCATAACTACTTAGGTTAAATACCCCAGCAGTCTGCATGTTGCATGCTGTCTGACAGTTTCTTTCTGACATAAAAATGAAACAGTATTCTTGGACATAAAAGACAGACTTTCTAATTTGAATGGGGCTTGTTTTGGTTTTGTTTTCTTATAATTGCACTTGGAGAAGCAGATACTGATCAGTGGTTTATATTATACATGACAGCCAAGTGGTGTAGTAAATACTTTTGTTTTGGCACATTATTTTTATTACTAAACATCATAAATGTTTAATGAGCATCCTTGTACTGGATGTTGTATAAAATGCCTAAGAGAACTCATTCAGTGACTCCATGAAATTTACATGCTGATTATACTAATGATTTGGTGCTCTGTAGTTAATGATTTAAACTGCATGTGTTAACAGATTGCTCTTTAGACAAAAGTATTTATGAAGTAGATGAGAAATTCTGTTTAGAAAACTTAAAAAAAATTTTTTTTAATTAATTGTATTAGACTGTTGAACTGTTTTAAAGGAAGGTTATCTGTTCAGTGATTGGAACTATATTCAGAGATCATTAAATTTTTTAAGAGAAATTATTTGGCGTTAATTCCTACCCATACTTTTTACCTTATAATAATCTAAGGAATGTTGAGGGCAAGAAAGATGGATGTGTTGAGATAAATGCATATTTGGTTTGTTAGAGTCTAATTAGAGCAGTCATCATCACCTGGTTATTTGGTAATGCTGTTGCTGGCATTATTTTATTGACTTTTACAAAGATAACTGAAAAGATGGGTTCATGACTTACTTTTTTTCTGATGTGTGTATATAGATATGCATATTTATATAATTATACATCTCTGTGAGATACGTATAAAATAAGCTAATATAAGTGAAGAACATATGCTCTGTGCTTGAACAAATATGGTGTTATTTTTCTCTTCTGTGGACTGGGTTCTAATTTGGGGGGGAACTCTTTGGGGACAAATGAATGAAAAACTTGAAGACCTTTCTTTTTTGTGAACTAATTTAAGTATTTTTTATTTTATTTATTTAAATTCTTTATTGTTTGAGTATTACATAAGTTTCCTCCCCCCCCCCCCCCATTAACCTCTCCCCTGCCGTCCCACCACCCAGCACGTGCCCTCACCCCTCTACTGTCTGTGTCCATTGGTTATGCTCATATATGTGCATACAAATCTTTTGGTTGATCTCTTACCACTGCCGCCTCACCATAGGTTCACCATCACTGTCCTAGGAAGTGTATGGGTAAAGATACTGCTACGAGATATTTTGCTGCCTGGTATTTTGCTGCTTGTGGAGTCCTCTAAGGTTTTTATGGTTTCCTGTCTTACATTTAAGTCCTTTATCCATTTTGAGTTTATTTTTGTGTATGGTGTAAGTTGGTGGTCTAGTTTCATTTTTTTTCATGTATCTGTCCAATTTTCCCAACACCATTTATTGAAGAGACTGACTTGACTCCATTGTATGTTCTTGCCTCCTTTGTCAAATATTAATTGAGCATAATGGCTTGGGTCGATTTCTGGGTTCTTTGTTCTGTTCCACTGGTCTATAGGTCTGTTCTTATGTCAGTACCAGGCAATTTTGAGAACAGTGACTTTGTAATATAGATCAATATCTGGTATTGTGATCCCTCAAACTTTGTTCTTTCTTAGGATTACTGTGGCTATTCGGGGTCTTTTTTTAATCCATGTGAATTTTTGGAGAGTTTGTTCTAGGTCTGAAATATGCTGTTGGTATCTTAATGGGGATTGCATTAAATCTATAGATTGCTTTGGGGAGAATGGACATTTTAATGATGTTGATTCTACCAATATCATGAACATGGTATATTCTTCCATTTGTTTATGTCTTCCTCTATCTCTTTTTTTCAACGTCCTGTAGTTTTCTGAGTACAGGTCTTTTACCTCCTCAGTTAAGTTTATTTCTAGGTATTTTAATATTTTTGTTGCAGTGGTAAATGGGATTATTTTTTAGTTTCTCTTTCTGTGAGTTCATTGTTGGTGTATAAAAAAGCCATAGAATTCTGGGTGTTAATTTTGTGTCCTGCTACATTGCCGAATTCATTTATTAAGTCTAGTAGTTTTTTGATGGAGTCTTTAGGATTTTCTATGTACACTATCATGTCATCTGTGAATAATGACAGTTTTACTTCTTTTTTTCCAATTTAGATGCCTTTTATTTTTTCTTCTTGTCCGATTGCTGTGGCTAGCACTTCCAGAACTATGTCGAACAGGGGTGGTGAAAGTGGGCATCTATGTCTTGTTCCTGTTCTTAGGGGAAATGTTTTTAGTTTTTTTCCATTGAGTACAATGTTGGCTGTAGGTTTGCATGTAAGGCTTTTATTATGTTGCGATATGATCCTTCTATTCCCACTTTGCTGAGAGTTTTTATCAGGAAAGGGTGTTGGATGCCCCCTATTTGGCATATTTAGGTTCTCATGGTATAGTTGAGTATTGAGTGTTATTGTCCCGTTCGTGGATGGAGTCTCCTCTCAGGGTATTTGATTATGTGGCTCGCTCTGTACTACATTGACCAAACAGCATAAAGTATAACTCAACGCAACACAAAGGAAACAAAACACGAATGTACTCACAACACCAATAACCCCAATATAAGTGACCACCAAAGAAAAGAGAATTAGAAGAGAGAAAAGAGCAAAAATGTTATCGAGAAAAGAAAAAACGGTAAGAGAGAAAAGAAAAAGGAAGAAAAAAACAAATGGGGAGAAAAAAACACAGAACAAACAGATAAACCAAAAAAATGCAAACAACAAACACCCAGAAAAAAAGGGGGGAGGGTCAGAATCTGTAAAAGCAGAGCTTATGTACAGAAAGTAAGGTTAAGGAATTTAATGAATATGGGGAGGATCTTGGTTCAGTATAGAGGAGGTATGAAGAGAATGAGTGGATAAGAAGAAAAGAAAGAAAATTTAAAAACTAAAATAACCATAAAAATACAAATTGAATGAAGAAAAAATGCTATAAAAATAGTAAAATAAAAAAATTGCAAATGAAAGGTTAAAAAATAAAATAAAAAAGTGACGTATTGTTTGTTTCAGCTGAGTTTTAATGCCCCATGGAGGCTGGCTTAAGATCCCATTCTTCGGATCAATCTGCCACTTCTCAGTTTCCTGTTAGGTAGTCAGCACCATGTTGAAATTCCAAGTGAACCACTGCTCCTCTGTTTGTGTCTATCTCCACAGCCTTGACTGCAAGCAGGTGGGACCAGTCTGCCCACCTAGCCTGTCTGCCTGCTTTCAGCCTTAATCTCTCAGGCTGTTTCTGACATGGCTGTAGGTGGGGAGGGTGCTGTATTGCTTTCTGGGACTGAACGGCCTCTCTTCAACCCATTCCCTGAGGACTCTTTGGGGCTATTCAGAGTTTTTGTGTCCTTTGTACCACTCAGAGTGTAGCCTGGGTGTGACTGTATTACCTTTCTTGAGGCTGCTGGGAGGGGCTGGTTTTTAGGAGAAAAATGGCTGCTTGGTCCAGAGGGTCAGGAATGTCCCAGTGGCGGATTCCTATTCACCTCTCCCTGACCCGCTCTCCTCCACAGCCTCTCCCCAGACTTCACAGGTCTGCACCTCCACCTGCACCTCAGCCATTGGTGAGTGTTTGTATTTGAAAGGTCCTCTGAACTGGGTTTAGTGAGTAAAAGCAAAGGCCAAATAGAGGCAAAACAACTGCACAACTGCTGGTTTCTCTCCCCCTGGCACCACGTGGCTCATGCATTTCTTCAGGCCGCCACTCTGGGCTCAACCTCTTGCGGCTGTGGACTTAGATCTAGAATCCCCTACCTCCAACAGCCCTGTGGACTCCTTTCCACAGTCGGATGTTATGCCTTTCCCCAAGGGACGTGGACTTGGTGCCGTGAAGCTTTCTTCTGACCCTCTAGGCTCGAGGTCTTCCAACTCTCTCCAGCCCAGATTCCCGATCCTACTTCTCCAGGCGTCCTCTGCCCTTCCCGACTGCGAATTGTCTCGCCGGCTGTGTCTACTTCACCAATTTCGGGTGGATGTTACTCGATTTAGATCCTCCTCTCTGCTCCAGGATAAGGCTCGGGACACGTCTGCCTATTTGGCCGCCATTTTTTCTCCCTGCATGATCTAATTTATGTATTTTAAATTTTATTTTTTAATTGTACCAAAGGAAGGAGATTTATGTAGAGAGAATGGTGAATAGTTAATTTAATTCAGCTGTTGATTGTCCCTGATATAAACAAAACAGATGACTGCTCTTTTAAGTCTACTTATGAAATAGAGGAATTAACCATACGAAGGGTATATAGATTTTTTAAAAAATCATGAAACTTACCTATTCAGAGAGGTATAGTATGGAGAAACTTGACCCTTCTTCTTACTGTGTCTTATTTAAGGGATTAAAAGTTTTTGAAATCTCTGTTCCATTGATTTTGTTTCTTATATGAAGGTACTATAGGCATTTTTTATTAAGCTGTTTTTAGACTCAAAATTAATTTTAAAAATAAAGGAAAAATAATAGATACACACACAAAAAGTCTCTGCTCTTTGATGCTCACTCCTTGAACAGCTCTTTAATGCTTTCATGCATACTCTTCTGCTTTGTTTTGCTGCTTAGTGTTGTGTCCAGACTCTTTCCAGTATCAACAGAGACCTGTTATAGTTATATAAAATCTCCTGTGTTGTAATGCTATTGTTTATGTAATCGCCCTAACTGCTGAGCATTTGTATTCTTTTTAGATTGTTCTGGCAGTCAAACAACTTGGATTTTCCTGAGCAGACCTGATTTCAGATATTCCAGTACACCTATTAACCATGCGCTGTTATTTTTATATTTGAAAGCATGGTTTCCTTACTCATTGACATTGCTGGACTAATAGTTTTTATTTTTCATTCATCCATTGGACTCTTTTATGTATCTATCCTATGCCTAGCACTGTATTATATGTTAGGAATACAAGAAGGAATAAGAAACTTCACACCTTTGAGAAGCTAAAGGGTTGATAGGGGAAAATGCCTGTAAAAAAATATGATACCTTCAGATTGGTTGAGAAAGAAGCAATGAACAATGCTGGGCTTGTACAGTTACATGCATACCACATGTTGCATATTCTCTCTTTTAATCCTCATAATAACCATGGGAAGTACTATTATTAGCTCCTTTATATAGGTGAAAAAAGCAATGCAGAGTGGCTGAGGAACTTGGCATGGTCATACGTTAAGTGGTAGAGTGAAGTTTGACGTTTAATCTCTGCAGATTCCAGAGATAGTGCTCCTTGCTACTGGTCTATTGACCAGAAGAGCAGAGAGAGCCAGAGACTATACTAATTTTGAGACAGTCACAGAGGAAGAGTAAATGTGAAGGCGATTCCAGGTAGAGGAGGGGCAATGAGTATGTCAGGTAGACAGCTGCAAGTGCAGCCTTGGTGTTCTGAAAGGGTGCAGAGTATTTGTGCTTTGGAATTGTGAGATGCTCATTGTGATTGGCACATGGGATTCCTAGACTGTCTCAAGGTTTAGCTGGTAATCACACTTTCTAGGAGTATATCTAGGTTGTCATAGGTCCTCCTTTACCACTTGGAAGAATACATGAGCTGTTCCATGGGATTGGTATAAATGTGGGAGGATGTTAGGAACCCAACCAGGGAAGCTGGAGTTTTGACCAGAGTACCAGTTCCAGGGTATATAGGATTCCCATATAAAAATGAGCAGAATTCCAAGTACTTGGCATGGACAGGTTGAGACAGCTGAAAGCAGGTATTGTGAAAGCGGGACAGGAGTAATTTACATGTCTTACTTGCTGGCGGGGTAGGACTCCTAATGACCCTCCACCTTTGGTCAGGCACAGTCCACAAAATCCCATTGAATTTTCTTAGCACTCTTGTTGAAAATCAGTTGATCATAGATTATAGATCTATTTTTGGACTTTCTGTTCCATTGATCTTCCTTGTGCTAATATCACACTGTCTTTTTTTACTGAGGTAAAATTGCTTTATCACATTATGTAAGTTTCAGGTGTACAACATTATAATTTGATATTTGTATGCGCTCTAAGTGATTACCACAATAGGTCTAGTTACCATCCATTGCCATACAATTGACCCCCTCCACCAATTTTGGTAACTCCCAAGCCCCTTCCCCTCTGATAACCACCATTCTGTTCTCTGTAACCATGAGTTTATTTTTATTTTGTTTGTTTTGGTTTTTAGATTCCATATATAAGTGAAATCATATGGTATTTGTCTTTGTCTGACTTACTTCAGTTAACATAATACCTCAAGGTCCATCCATGTTATCACAAATGTCAAGATTTCCTTCTTTTTATAGTTGTGTAGTATTCCATTTACATGTACCCATTTATCCATCAATGGACACTTAGGTAGTTTTCATATTGGCTGGCTATTGTAAATACTGCTTCAGTGAACACTGAGGTACATACAGTAGATACATTTACTGTGGGAGATATGTTCCGAGACCTCCAAAGGATGCCTGAGACTGCGGGTAGTACCAAACTCTCTCTCTATATAATGTCTTTTTCCTATACATACATACCCCTATGATAAAGTTTAATTTGTAAATTAGGCATATTAGGAGTTAGCAACAACAGTAATGAATAAAATAGGACAATTATAACAGCATATGACAACAAAAGTTATGTGAATGTGGTCTCTCTTAAAATATCTTCTTATGCTGTATTCACCCTTCTTTTTCTTATGATGATATAAAGTGATAACATGCCTATGTGATGAGATGAAGTGAGGTGAATGGCACAGGCGTTGTGACACTGCAGCAGTCCATCAAACAGCCAAGTCAGCTTCTAAGTGACTAATGGGCAGGCAGCATATACAGCGTGGAGATGCTGGACATGATTTATGTCTTAGGCGGGACAGTGCAAGGTTTCATTATGCTACTCTGAACAGCGCACAATTTAAAACTTACGAATTGTTCATTTCTGGAATTTTTTATTTAATATTGTTGGACTGTGGTTGACCACAGTTAACCGAAACTTCAGAAAATGAAACCACAATAAGGGGGGACTACTGCATATCTTTTCAAATTAGTATTTTTATATTCATCTGATAAATACCCAGAAGTGAAATTGCTGGATCATATGCAATTCTATTTTTAATTTTTGTTATTAAAGAGACCATTCTTTCCTCAATATATGTTCTTTGCTTCTTTGTTGTAAATTAATTGTCCATATATACACTATGTGGGTTTATTTTGGGGCTATTCTGTTCCATAGGTATATGTATATCTTTTTATGCCATTGTCATACTATTTTTAAAAAATATGTTTTTATTGATTTGAGAGAGAGAGAGAGAGGAAGAGGTAGAAACATTAATGAGAGAGAAACATCATCGATTGGCAGCCTCCTGTACCCCCCCCCCCCCCCCCACACACACACACTGGGCACTGAACCTGCAAACCAGGCATGTGCCCTGACCAGGAATCAAAACAGTGACCTCTTGGTGCATGGTCATTGCTCTACCACTGAGCCACACCTGCAGGGCCCAGTCTCATCTTTTTGATTACTATAGCTTTGTAAAATAGTTTGAAACAGGGAGCATGATACCTACAGCTTTGTGATTTTTCCCCTTCAAGATTACTATGGGAATTTGGGATCTTTAGTGGTTCCATACAAATTTTAGAATCATTTGTTCTAATTCTGCGAAAAATGCCTTTAGAGTTTTGGTAGGATTTGCACTAAATCTTTAGATTGCTTTAGACATTTTAACAATATTAATTCTTACATCCATGAGCACAGAATATCTTTCCATTTATTTGTGTCTTCAATTACTTTCATTATGTCTTATAGTTTTCTGTGTACCAGTCTTTCACCTCCTTAGTTAAAGGTATTTTTAGGTATTTTATTCTTTTTGGTGCAATTGTAAATGAGATTCTTTTTAATTTTTCTTCCTAGTAGTTCATTATTGGTGTATAGAAATGCCACAGATTTCTGTATATTGAGTTTGGATAACTTTTCTGAATACATTAATTCTAACAGGTTTTTTGGTGTATTTTTTTGTGTGGAGTTTCAGGGTTTTCTATATATAGTATCAGGGCATCTGAAAATAATGACAGTTTTACTTCCTTTTTAAATTTGGATGCTTTTTCTTTTTCTTGCTGTACTAATTGTTGTACTATGTTGGATAATAATGGCGAGAGTGGGCATCTTTGTTTTGTTCCTGATCTTAGAGGAAAAGCTTTCAGCTTTTCACCATTGAGTGTGATGTTAACTGTGGGTTTGTCATATATGGCCTTTATTATAATAATGAAGTATGTTTCTTATACTTACTTATTGAGATTTTTAAAAAAATCATAAATGGATGTTGAATTTTGCCAGATGCTTTTTCTGCGTCTATGGATGAGTTTTATCCTCCTTTTGTTTATGTGGTGTATCACGTTGACTGATTTGCAAATGTTGAATAATCTTTGTACCCCTGGAATAAATCCTGCTTGATCATGGTATATGATCCTTATAATGTTCTGTTAGTCGAATTAGGTTTGCTAATATTATGTTGAAGGTTTTTGCATCTGTGTTTATCAGGGATATTGGCTTGTGATTTTCTTCTGCTTTGATGGTATCTTTTTTCTAGATTTGTTATCAGCGTAATGCTGTCCTTGTAGAATGAGTTTTGAAGCATTCCCCCCTCTTCAGTTTTTTGGGAAGAATTTGAGAACAGGTATTACATCCTCTTTAATATTTGGTAGATTTGACCACTGAAGCCCTCTGGTCCTGGACTTTTGTTTGTTGGGAGGTTTTTATTTTATTTTATTGCTGATTCAATCTTTTAGTTCAGTTGGTCTATTTAAATTTTATATTTTTTTACTGGTTCAGTCCTTGGAAGATTGTATTTTTCCTGGTTCAATCTTCCTGGAAGATTGTGTTATTCTAGGAATTTATTTCTTCTAAGGCTGTCCAATTTGTTGCCATATAATTGTTCATTGTAGTATCTTATGATCTTTTGTTTTTCTGTGGTATTAGTTGTGACTTCTCTTTCATTTCTCATTTTATTTGAGCCCTCTCTTTTTCTTGGCAAGTTTAGCTAAAGGTTTGTCAATTCTGTTTATCTTTTTTGAAGAACTAGCTCTTAGTTTCATTGATCTTTTCTAACTGTTTATTTTTTAAAATGTTTTTCTTGATTTTAGAGAGAGAGGAAGGGAGAGGGAGAGAGGAAACATCGATGTGAGAAAGAAACATCAAGCAGTTGCCTCCTTGACGTGCTCCGACCTGGGATCAAACTGTTAAAATGTCAGTGCACAGATTGATGCAAAACCACCTGAGCCACACCAGCCAGAGCGAGAAGAATGTATATTCTGTTGTTGTGGGTAGAGTGTTCTATAGATGAATGTCAGCTCCAGCTCGTTTATAGTACTTTTCAAATCTTCTTTGTTAACTTATGTTTAGTTGTCCCATCCATTATTGAAAGTGATGTATTGAGGTCTATAGCTATTAATATAGAATTGTCCATTTCTGTCTTCATTTCTATCAGTTTTTGCTTCACCTGTTTTGGTGTTCTGTTACTGGGTGCATCCTATATAATAAAAGCCTAATATGCAAATCAACTGAACTATGGAACGACTGGTTGCTATGATGCTCACTGACCACTAGGGGGCAGATGCTCAATGCAGGAGCTGCCCCTTGGTGGTCAGTGCACTCCTACGGCCTTCCTTCTGCAGTTTAATGTTATTGGTATAGTTTGACTTATATCTGCCATCTTAAATGTTTTTCATATGTCACTTGAGGAAGGAGAAAAAGTATACATTAATATCATCTATACCAGTGGTCGGCAAACTGCGGCTCAGCAAACCGTGGCTCGGGAGGCACATGCGGCTCTTTGGCCCCTTGAGTGTGGCTCTTCCACAAAATACCAGCTCTTCCACAAAATACCCACTTCTGCGCATGGGCCAGGAAGTTTCAGTTGCACTGTATGTGCGCGCCTGCACATGGTATTTTGTGGAAGAGCCACACTCAAGGGACCAAAGAGCCACATGTGGCTCGCGAGCCGCCGTTTGCCGACCACGGATCTATACTAATAAAAGAGTAATATGCTAATTAGACCAGGAGACCTTCTGGACGTCCTTCTGGACAAAGCTGGAGGCTTGGCCACACCTCCACAGGGACCCTCACCCCTATGGGGGCATGGTCAGCCTGCAAATGGCCATCAGCCCCTTGCCCAGGCTGGCCACGCCCCCCAGTGGGGACCCTCACCCCAAAGGGGGCGTGGCCATCCTGCAAACAGCCATCAGCCCCTTTTCCAGGCCCACCCTGCCCCCAGCGGGGACCCTCACCCTGAAGGGGGTGTGGCCAACCTGAAAACGGCCCTCAGCCCCTTTCCCAGGCTGGCCACGCCCCCCAGCGGGGAGCCCCACCCTGATCTGGGACCTCCTTCAGGGTAGACCAGGCGGCCCCCACCCATGCACCTCTATACTAATAAAAGGGTAATATGCTAATTAGACCGGAAGACCTTCCGGACAAAGCCATGGTGGAGGGGCCAAGGCAGAGGCGGTTAGGGGTGATCAGGCCAGGAGGGGAGGGCAGTTGGGGGCGATCAGGCCAGCAAGGGGGCAGTTTGGGGAGAGCAGGCTGCCAGGTGAGGGCATTTGGGGGTGAGAAGGCCGGTGGGGGGGGGGGCAGTTGGGGGGTGAGCAGGCCGGCCGGCAGGCAGAGTGGTTAGGGGCAATCAGGCAGGCAGGCAGGTGAGCGGTTAGGAGCCAGCGGTCCTGGATTGCGTGAGGGATGTTTGACTGCCGGTTAAACAAGCAGTTGCTCATCCCCCGAGGGGTCCCAGATTGGAGAGGGTGCAGGCCGGCTGAGGAACAACCCCTCCCTCTCCCCTGTGCACGAATTCCATGCACCGGACCACTAATCTATATGTAATCTATACTAATAAAAGACAAAGATGCTAATTGACTGTACCTTCCCTAGCCAAGCCACGCCCACCAGCCAATCAGAGTGGTTATATGCAAATTAACCCAATCAAGATGGTGGCTGGCAGCCACGGAGCTGGTGGAAGCCAGAGGCTTGGTTGCCCCAGCGATGGAAGAAGCCAAGCTTCCCGCCTGCCCTGGCCGGCTGTGGCCTCCACAAAAGGGAACAAAGTTTCAATTATAGAAGCTAAATAAATCCCAGATATCTGCTTCCAGCCAGCCTCCACTGGGAGCTTGGGTGGCTGGGGGCTGTGGCCAGCCTGCAAACAGCTATCAGCCCCTCACCCAGGATGGCCACACCCTCATGGGGTGAGGGTCCCTACTGGGAGGCTTGGCCAGCCTGCAAACAGCCATCAGTCCCTCACCCAGGCTGGCCACGCACCCCAGCGGGACCCCCAACCTGATCCGGGACACCCTTCAGGGCAAACTAGCTGGCCCCCACCCATGTACCAGGCCTCTATTCTATATAATAAAAGGGTAATATGCAAATTGACCCTAACAGCAGAGCAACTGGGAATGACTGGTCACTATGACACACACTGACCACCATGGGGCAGATTCTCAATGCAGGAGCTGTCCCCTGGTGGTCAGTGTACTCCCACAGGGGGAACTTTGCTCAGCCACAAGCCAGGCTGAAGGCTGCCAGTACAGTGGTGGTGGTGGGAGTCTCTCCGGCCTCCTCAGCCATGCTAAGGATATCTGACTGCAGCTAGGCCTGCTCCCCGCTGGCAAGTGGACATCCCCCAAGGGCTCTCGGGCTGCCAGATTGATGTCGGACTGCCAGCTTAGGCCCAATCCCCTGGGGAGCGGGCCTAAGCCAGCAGGTGGTCATCTCCCGAGGGATCCCAGACTGCAAGAGGGTACAGGCCGGGCTGAGGGACCCTCCCGAGTGCACAAATTTTTGTGCACCAGGCCTCTGGTCTATATATAAAAGGCTAAGAGACCATCAGACCATCCAACTGGTAGCTATGAGGTGAACTGACCACCAGAGAGCAGATGCCCAATGCAGAAGCTGCCGAGTTATGGTGACTTGGCAGTGGCGGTTCTTGGGTAACGCACCCTGAACCAGAGAGAAGGGAGCCTGATTCTGGGGTGTGTCACCTGAGAACGCCCTCTCGCAATCTGGGACCTCTCAGGGGATGTCAGAGAGCCAGTTTTAGCCCGATCCTTGCAGGCCAGGCCGAGGGATCCTGCTCACTCTGCAGACAACCTTTGAGTTCCGGCACCACCCCAGGTGCAGCTGGCTGGGGTGGGACCGTAGGAGGTTGTTTCCAGGGCATGTTTGGCCTATCTTGCTGTGTCCCACCCTGCCGGCCACCTTCTAATTAATTTCCTTCAATGTGCACGAATCCGCGCACCAGGGCACTAGTCTATTATCTATCCTATCCTATATAATAAAAGTGTAATATGCTAATTAGAGCGGGTGCCTGCCTGTGGCCAGAGGAAAGCCCAGGTCCCAGTTGCCAGAGGAAAGCCGGTGCTGGTAGCCGGGGGATGGAAGGCCTACTCTTGCATGAATTTCATGCATTGGGCCTCTAGTATATATATATATATAAAAGCCTAAGCGACTGTTACAACTGAACGACCAGAACGACAGCTGAGCAGTCACTATGGCGCGCACTGACCACCAGGGGACAGACGCTCAATGCAGGATCTGCCCTCTGGTGGTCAGTGCGTTCCTACAGCCAACCTCCTTTGGCTGGCCAACCACCTGTGGTCCCTCCCCCTGGGCAGCTGGCCGGCCCCTTTGACCCTGGTGCTAAACCATTTGTAGATGACCTGTTTCTGGGTCGGGGTTTTGTACTTAGCAGAGCAGCTCCTTTGTTGCGATCTATTGAAAGTTAGCCCTTGACACAAGGGTTTGTCTTGCCCTGTTCTCTCCCTTCCCAGGGGGCTGCCCGCCCGCTGTGGTGGCAGCATGGCAGTGAGGGAAGGAGGAGGGGGGTAGGTGGGGAGCCGCGTGTCAGTGTGGCATCTGTTCCTTCCATGCCCGGACCTGTGACTGTCGCCTTATCTCCCGACCCTGCTGGGGTCTTCGGGCCCTGGGCTGGGACGGGGAACTGGGGGTGGGTGGTGGCGGATGTGGCCCCTTTCCCAGGGGGGCCGAAGGCCAGCTCCCTCCTTGGGGCCAGTGGTCAACCTCCCACAGCCTCTCCCCCTGGCTGGCCAACCTCCTGCGGTCCCTCCCCCTGGCTGGTAGGCCCTGATTGCCGGCCAGGCCTAGGGACCCCACCCATGCACGAATTCATGCACTGGGCCTCTAGTAATCACATAATTACTGGTGCTCTCTGTGTGGATTTAAATCCCTGTCTAGGACAGTGATTGCGAACCTATGACACGTGTGTCAGAGGTGACACGTGAACTCATTTTTTTGGTTGATTTTTCTTTGTTAAATGGCATTTAAATATATAAAATAAATATCAAAAATATAAATATTTGTTTTACTATGGTTGCAAATATCAAAAAATTTCTATATGTGACACGGCACCAGAGTTAAGTTAGGGTTTTTCAAAATTCTGACACACCGAGCTCAAAAGGTTTGCCATCACTGGCCTAGGATCACTTGCTTTTTTTCAGCTCAATGAACTTCCTTTAGTATTTAATGTAAGGTAGGTCTGCTAGCAATGAGCTCTGTCAAATTTTGTTTATCTTGGAATGTTTATATTTGACCTTTGTTTTTGAAAAATAGGTGTGCTGGATATAGGTTCTTGGTTGACAGGGTTTTTTCATTTGTTTGTTTTGGCACTGGTGTTATCCTGCTGCCTTCCTGCTACCATGGTTTCTGATGAGAATCCAGTTATTGATTTTATTGGGGTTCCTTTGAAAGTGATGCATCATTTTGCTTTTGTTGCTTTCTTGTGTTTGACCTTTACTATTTTTGCCATGATGTGTCTGTTTATGAGTCTTGCTTCATAGATAGGTAGGTTATTATCTTCAATAACTTTGGGAAATATTCAGTTATTACTTATCTGTGAATATATTTTCTTCACCGTTCTCTTCTCTCTGGTATTTCCCATTACATTTATGATGGTATACTAGTACTTAATAGTATCCCATAGTTCTCTGAGGCACTATTTAGTTTTCCTGATTCTTTTTTCTTTCTTTCTTCAGTTTACATTATCTCGATTGATCTGTCTTCTGAATCTTCCTGGATTCTTCAAGAATCTTGCTGATTCTTTCTTTTGCCAGTTAAGATGTACTATTGTGTCCCTCTATGCTGGGGTCCAACCCCAGCAGGTCCAGGGGTCCCCAAAGGTGTGGACGGAGTCGGCGAAGTAGGAATGACACGGAGACAGCGTTCAGTTGATCAGCAGCCTAGCCAGCATCTCTAGCCAAGTTCTGGTCAGGATCTCCAGTGAAGTTCTGGTTCGGTTCTCTCACTAGGTTTTCCAGCCAGGTTGTCCAGGTTCTCCAGCCAGGTTCTGTAGCCATGTTCCCTCGCTAGGTTCTCCAGCCAGGTTCTGTCCAGGTTTTCCAGCCAGGTTCAGTCACCAGGTTCTAGTCAGGTTCTCTTGCCATGTTCTATCCAGGTTCTGTAGCCAGGTTCTGTCTCTAGGTTCTTTAGCCAGGTTCTCTCGCTAGGTTCTGTCTCTAGGTTCTGTGGCCAGTTTCTGTCCAGGATCTTTTGCCATGTTCTCTCACTAGGTTCTGTCTCTAGGTTCTCTGGCCAGTTTCTGTCCAGGATCTTTTGCCATGTTCTCTCCAGCGAAGTTCTTCTGTCTCTAGGTTCTGTGTAGGTTCTAGGTTCTGTGTCTAGGTCTGTCTCTTGTTGTCTTGTTACATCTGTATTTATACCAGTTGATTCCAATCCTATCAATCTCTATTCCAAAGGTTAGGGCGTTTCTTATCTCCATTCCAGGGAGTAAAGATTATGTAGCTTAAGCATGTTTGTTCGTAGTTAAAGTGATTAATTACCTGCCTGGCACTTAGTTAAGGGGTTTTATTCCCTCCCTAACTTCAGGGGAAAATCCCTACCTGGGGAAACAACCTTTCTCAAAGAGGTGACCTTGGTTAAAACACATAGTGCCAAGAAGGTGAGCAAACATATTAAGAACAGTATGCCATATATGCCAGGTCCCTTGAAACAGCAAGGATGGACTGGCTCCCGGCACCTCTACTTAATTTTTCATTGCTATTACTATACTTTTCAACTCCAGAATTTCCATTTGGTTCTTTTCTTAAAATTTCCATTTTTTTAATTGATTCTTCATTTGATGCAACATTGCCATACCTTCCCTTACTTCTTTAGTGAAGCTTTTCTTTAGTTCTGTGATTGTAGTAATCGTGGCTGTTTTGAAATAATTACTTGTTAAATCCTCTCCTTCCTCTTCCTCCCCACTCCCCACCCCTTGCCCCCAAGGTTGTTGCTCCTCAAGGAGGTACAGTTCAGGGGATCCTCCTGGGATGGCCATTGCCCCTGGTAGGGTTCTCTCTCTTACTCTTTTAGTGACCACTACACTTATTGTTGGCTGACTGTCATTTGTTTTACAACAGTGCACTGGAGCATAAATTCTATAAACTAATCTAGTCAAACATGGTTCCTTCAAAGAAATTGTTTCTGAGTTCAGTGTTTGTTATTTCTGACCCGAGGAAAGCTTTCACTTTCCCTGGTTCTCTCTTGCTGACTAGCCACCTGCAGTCTAGGCTCTATTTTTATTGGCTCTCCAATTTTCACAGTTCCTTTTTCTACAGCCTCCATGACTTTTGAGACTGTTTAGGTTTAAACTTCTCCATGCTCTGTTGCAAATGAAGCCAGTTCCTTTGGGAAGAGATTAGGGGCTATCTATTTTATGGTCTGCTTTCCCCCAGGGGAAATTTCTGAGCCAGGACTCTGGAGGTGGGGTGGAGATACTGATAGGCTTCTTTTTTAGTGGAGCCCCCACTCTAGGAGCTGAGCCCTGGATGAAGGGAGGAAGTCAGTAGCACTCTACAAAAACTATTCCACAACCTCAGTGAGCCAGAACCATAAGAGTGTTCTTCAAATCCTAGATTTACTATTGATTTTCCTTGTATTCTGTTTAAATGAGCTTTGCATATTCTGTAAAGAAAAACTTAAAAATCTTAAAGATTTTGCTCACTATTTTTATTCACAAACTAGTAGCCCGGTGCACAAAAATTTGTGCACTGGGGGGGCGGTGGAAGCCCTCAGTTATTAAACATTTATCGGCACAACACTGACCACATTGGTGGTGGTGGTGTTCTTATCAGAATGTGTTATATTATGCAGATGAAAATCTATTTAAACAGATTTGATGTAGATATTTTCAAAGTTGGAAGAATTGTCCCTGTCAACTATTTTAGTTGATTCATATCTTCACTAATTGTCATCATTGCCAAGTTTTCAATCCCCACATGGGTTGTGGGATATAATAGGTCATGTGCTGTCCCTGCACTTTGTAGCCTTTGTTACCTTACGGACTCTAGTTTTCCATGTAATGTTTAAGTACCAATCTTACTGGCTTAAAAATATAAGCTTTTAACACTGCTCTCTCTGTTCCGTATCCTTCCGATGAAAAGTGGAGTTGGGTTGCAGCACAGGAGAGAAATTCAGAAGGGGAATATTGAAGTAATGACTGCAGTAGGAGAAGAGGGAACCTATTTTCCTGGCCACAGGCGCTGGCGCCCTGGACCACAGGGCTGGCAGCTTCTCCAGGTGGCTTTAGCCTGGGACCTCGGGCGGGTGGCTTGTCCGTCTACTGGGCTGCAGCCAGCCGCAGGCGCTGGCACCTGGACCAAAGGTGGCGGCGGCTTCTGTGCTTCCAGGAAGGGCAGTCAGTTATGTGTATATGTGTGTGCATGCAAACATAGGCGTGTACATGTGTATATGTGGAAATCTGCTGGGCAAGTCAAAACCATAGAAGAGTTGCCCCCTATCTCTTGAATCTTCCAGAGATATCCCCCACTTTTTTATTCTATCACTACTGGAGAGTCAGTATTTGCAGCCAGCCAGCCAGTGACTCTCTCAGGGTGTATTTCTGACTTCTTCTTTCCCTGTCTGTCTTCCAACCCCTAATCATATTTCCACCTGGATGCATCATTTTTACTCCCAATATGCTGTGGAGAGAAGGAGTCAGGATGCTGTCTTCCCATGAATAGTACTCAGTAACAAACCAATTGCATTTTAGTTGGGCAGTGCCCCTACCCACCCTTCAAATCCCTTCCACCATGCATTTCTGTTTCCCTTTTTGTTTGTTGGATGGCTCTGCTGCTCCTTCTTCTCACCCCACCACCCTTGGATCATAATGTAAAATTCTTTTACCATGTCAAGAAATTATTAAAAATACAGGTACTTTGGAAAAAAAAATACAGGTACTTCTCCAAACACCAGCCGGCGGGGGCATGGAAGAGGTGGCCGGGGGGGCAGGGTGAAGGCAGGCCCCAGGGCCGTCTTTGCCTTGACCCCCGGCTCTTGCCTGCTGCCTGGGTTTCCGATCACCATCAGCGGCAGGCGGCTTTTTCCATCCTTTCCCTTTCCCCTCCCAGCATTGTGCCTACGTATGCAAATTAACCGCCATCTTTGTTGGTGGTTAATTTGCATATCGCCCTGATTAGCCAATGGGGAGCATAGCAAAGGTACGGTCAATTACCATGTTTGTCTATTATTAGATGGGATTAGAGGCCCAGTGCACAAAATTTGTGCACTCGGGGGGTTTCCCTTGGCCCGGCCTGCACCCTCTCGCAGTCCGGGAACTCTTGGGGTATGTCTGACTGACGACTTAGGCCTGAGCGGGGGCAAGAGAGGCTCCCGCCACTGCTGCTGCGCTTGCCAGCCATGAGCCCGGCTTCTGGCTGAGTGGAGCTCCCCCTGTGGGAGCGCACTGACCCCCAGGGGGCAGCTCTTGCATTGAGTATCTGCCCCCTAGGGGGTCAGTGCTTGTCATAGTGACCGGTTGTTCCACTGTCGGGCCGAAACCGGCTCTCCGACATCCCCCAAGGACTTATCCTGTGAAATTACTGTTTTTTCTTTTGTAATTAGCATTTTGTGGAGTCATACTTTAAAACTAAGCGGATATCCTGTTTCTCACCATACTTTTGCCCACAAGTTTTAACCTCCATTGATGATTTTTATCCGCATCAATTATTACTGTGGTATTTGCCAAATGTAATTTTCTGTTCAATCCTTTCTTCTATACTTATTAATTGGAACTCTGCTGAAAGGAAGAGGTGTCTCTTCTCCCTCATTTATTTCTTATTTCTTATTTTTGTGAACTCATGGGTATTTAATTTGTTTTATTGTTATAACCTTTTATTGTCATTAATTATTTTGTTGTTTAAATTGCCTCACAGGGAGCCCTTGGCAGCTCCTTCAAGTTGGCTTTTGTGCTTTCAACATGCTCCTATCATTTTCCTTTTCAATTTATTGAGGTGATATTCACATAACAAAATTAACCATATTAAAGTGAACTATTTAGTGGTAGTTAGTACATTCATTGTGTTGTGCAACCACCACCTTTATCTAGTCCCCATTCATTTTTGAACAATTAAAAAATATACATATATATTTTTATTGATTTCAGAGAGGAAGGAAGAGGGACAGAAGGAAGAGAGAATCCTTGATCGGCTGCCTCTTGCATGCCTCCCACTGGGGATGGAGCCCTGGCATGTGCCCTGACCAGGAATCATACCATGACCTCCTGGTTCATAGGTTGATGCTCAGCCACTGAATCATGCCAATTCTCTGGTGCCATAAGATGCTCCAGGCTGGTCTAGAAGATGTATCCAATAATGTCAGTGAGGTGTTAAAATCCCCTACTGTAAATTGTACTAGAGGCCCAGTGCATGAATTTATGTATGGGTGAGGTCCCTTGGGCTGGCCTGCGGGGATTGGGCCCCAGCTCGCGCCCCCAGTCTCGCAGCCCGGCCTGGCACCCCACTGTGGCCTGGTGTCCTCCCCTCACCTGCTCCACCATCCTGTCTGTGGGGCGATCAATCGGGAATGGAACACCCCCCGGGAGCTGGATGGCGCCCCTGTCTCCCACTGCCGTCACTGGTCGCCCTCTGTGGGGCGATTGGGCCCCCACTCGCACCCACCTTGGCTTGGCGCTGCCCACTCACCTACTCCACCATCCCACCTTGGTCCTACTCTCATCGGGGCCAGCAGTGCCTCCACTGCCGCCCACTGCCAGCGCCACGTTGCCAACACCTGCCATGTTCCGCGTTGCTCCCTGGTGGTCAGCGCATGTCATAACGAGCCGTTGAACTCCCGGTCGAACAATTTGCATATTAGGCTTTTATTATATTGGATAGCTGTCCATCTCTCCGTTGAAATCTTCCAGAAGTTTTTTGTATATTTGGATGCTCTTTGATACCAGGGTTGGATTGATCCCTTTAGTATTATGAAGCAGCCTTCATTATCTCTTGTTATGGCCTTAACTTTAAAGTCTATTTTGTCAGATATGATTATTGCTACCCCAGCTTTTTTTTTTTTTCTTTGTCATTTTCATTTGCCTGGAAAAATTTTTTCCATACCTTACTTTCATTCTGTGTGAGTGTTTTGTTCTGAGGTGAGTTTCTTGTAGCTAGCATATGTGTGGGTCATGTTTTCTTATCATTTCAGCTACTTTTTGTTTTTTTATTGGAGCATGTAAGCCATTTATATTTAAGGTTATTATTGATAGGTACTTATTTTTTGCCATTCTTACTCATTATGCCTGTGTTCTTCTCTTTGTCTCTATTTCTTCTTCTTACACTAGTCCCTTTAGCATTTCTTGCACTACTGGTTTTGGTGGTAGTAAATTCTTTTAGCCTTTTTTTAAATCTGTGAAGCTCTTTTTTTTTTTTTTTAAATATATTTTATTGATTTTTTACAGAGAGGAAGGGAGAGAGATAGAGAGTTAGAAACATCGATGAGAGAGAAACATCGATCAGCTGCCTCCTGCACATCTCCTACTGGGGATGTGCCCACAACCCAGGTACATGCCCTTGACCGGAATCGAACCCGGGACCCTTCAGTCCGCAGGCCGACGCTCTATCCACTGAGCCAAACCGGTTTCGGCCTGTGAAGCTCTTTATTTCTCCTTCATTTTGAATGATAGCCTTGCTAGTTAGAGTAGTCTTGGGTTCAGTCCTTTGGTTTTCATTACTTTGTATACTTCATGCCACTCCCTTCTGGCCTTAAGTGTTTCTATTGAGAATCAGCCGACAGCCTAATGGAAGCTCCATTGTAGGTAACTTCCTGTTTCTCTCTTGGAGCCTTTAAAATTCTTTGTCACTAATGTTTGCTGTTTTAATTATTATGTGCCTCGGTGTAGGTGTTTTGGGATTCATTTTGGCTGGGACTCTCTGTGTTTCCTGAACTTACGTGACTTTTTTCTTTCACCAGGTTAGGATAATTTTCTGCCATTTTTTCTCAACAGGTACTCTATTCGATGCATGGATTTTTCTCCTTCTGCAAATATTGTTGTTTCATGTTGTCCCAAAGCTCCCTTAAACTCTCCTCCTGCTTTTTAAATTTTTTTTTTCCATTTGCTGCTCTGAATGGGTGTTTTTTTCTATCTTGTCTTCTAATTCAGCGGTCGCCAACCTTTCGGACCTCACAGACTACCAGTGATCCACGGACCACTGGTTGATGACCGCTGTTCTAATTCACTGATTCGGTCCTCAGCTTCTTCTAATCTACTGTTGAATACTTCCAGGGTGTTCTTTATTTGAACTATGTTGTTTCTCATTTCCAATTGATTCTTAGTTATTGTTTCAACCTCTCTTTTCATCTTGCTTGAATTACTTGGATTCTCCTGTTGTAGTTGTGTTTTGAATGTCATTGTCTGTTCGTGGATGGAATCTCCTCTTAGACTGGCTGACTGTGGCTCACCGCTGACCATGTCATGCGAGCTATTGTGGAGGTGCTGACAGAACAGGACAAAATAAAACACAATAAAATGCAAAACGAAAGAAACAAAACTAAAACATACACAAGACCCCTCCAGCAACAACAAAAGCAACCACCAGAGAAGAGAGAAGGAAGAGAACAAGAATGATAGAAGTAAGAAAGAAAATATGTAGAAGAGAAAAATAACAAAACAACCAGCCAAACAACAAAAACACACACACACAAACAAAAAACAAAATAAAAAATACCAAAGAAAAGTGTGTGTGTGGGGAACATGCAGGTGCAGAGCTGAAATAAAGAAATCAATAATAGAGAATTAGGGGAGAAGGAGAAGGAAAACGGTTTAAAATAAAGGAGGAAGAAAAGAAAAGAAATTAAAAAGGGAAATAGAGGAGTAAGCAGATAGACCCAAAATAAGACAAAGAAAAAAGATGAGATAATAGAGGAAAAGGAAGAAAGAAAGAAACAAAGAGAAAAGGGAAGAGGAAAAGTAGATATATGAGTGAAACAAGAGACTAGAATAATAACAAATCAAAGCAGATAAAGAAGATAAATGAAAGAGAAACAATAATCAATTTTTAAAAAAGGAAAAGAAGTGGGAAAAAAAAGGTGAAGTGCTGTTCTTTTCAGCTGAGTTTAGTGGCCCATGGGAGCTCCCTTTGGAGCCTACTTTTCTGATGACTGTGCCTGGCTGTTCTGTTTGCCAGTTCTGGGCTTTCTGTGAGATATTAGGTGCTAACCACTATCAGAAACTGTCCTCTGTTGGCTTCCAGCAACCTGCGCTAAGTGCCAAGCGACCCACCCTTTGTATCTGTCTCCACAGGACTTGGCTGCAAGCGGGAGGGGCCCATCTGCCCTCCAAAGCAGGGCTGTTAGTGTGGAGCCCAGGGCTGAGTCAGCAAATGTCCCTTGGTTCTGTGAGCTCCGCCTCTGCCCGCCTTTCCTGCTAGCTGCTGTCAATCTTAATTACTCAAAAACCTGTTTCTGAAGAGGCTTTAGGCAGGTGGGGTGCTGTTCAGACTCCAGGGAATGTGGCTGGTGTTTTTCCTTGTCCCAGAGCTACTCCTCTGAAAATAGCCCAAAATAGTGCTCTGCCCTCAGCGGGGCAGAGATCCCTGTATGCAGTCCAGTGGGATTGGCGGGAACCCGGAATGGCTGTCAGCTCTCCTCTGTGGGGAGAGTACCGGACTAGTGCCCAGGATAGCGGGGCGGATGGCCCCTCCCTCAGTCCATGACTGAGGCTGTTCCACCTGTCGGCCTGGCCTCTGCTTTTGCTTCCTCTAAAAAGGTCAAAATGCAGGTGCGGCAGGAAGGGCTCCTGCGGGTGGGGTGGGCAGTATCACCTAGGGCAGATTTTTTTTTTCTTGACCTGCCCTGTGGCTATTGGGAGCAGCTAGCTTCTTTCAGGAAAGGTGGCTGTTTTGGTTTGGGTGCATACAAAGAACCAAATGCAGGATTCCTGGCTACTGCTTTTCTTTTCTTTAAATATGTATATATATTTTTTATTGATTTCAGAGAGGAAGGGAGAGGGAGAGAGAGAGAAACATCAATGATGAAAGAGAATCATTGATTGGCTGCCTCCTGCATGCTCCCTGGTGGGGATCAAGTCCAAAACCCAGACATGTGCCCTTGACCAGAATCAAACCCGGGACTCTTCAGTCCATAGGCTGATGCTCTGCCCACTGAGCCAAACCAGCTAGGGCCTGGCTACTGCTTTTCCATGTCTCCCTGCACTGCCTCCCGCTCCAGCTTCTCTTTAGGCACTTCACGTCTGCGCCTCCCTCGATGCACCCAAAGCCGTGGCTGAGTAGCTGCAAATGAAAACTCCTGTACTCTGGGTTCAGAGAAAACAAACAAAAAACCAAAAATGAAACTGTGGCTTTCTCTCCAAGCCGCTTCAGTCTATGGCCGTGGTTCTCCACCTTGGCTGCACATTAGAATCGCCCGGGAATCTTTTTAAAATCCTGATTTCTGGGCCTCGTCCTCCGGAAATTCTGTTTCTTTGTTACTATGTTGTGGCCCTACCCCATAACAAAGAAACAGAATTTCCGGAGGATGAGGCCCAGAAATGAGGATTTTAAAAAGATTCCCGGGCGATTCTAATGTGCAGCAAAGGCTGAGAACCACGGGTCTATGGGCTCCAGGCTCTGCTGTGGTCAGCTGCCCTGCCGTCTTTCATGGCTGAATTTTACCTGGGCCGAGGGTCTCGGCTCTCGTTCTGTGGGCTGTGGAGCCTAGCCTGGGTTCTGGGCCTCTATCTTCTGAGGGAACAGACCCTCCTTTAGCCCAGTGCTCCTTCTCTCGCACCTGCCACCCCTGGGAGCTGGGTCGGCTCCTCTCATGACCTTGCCCTTCCTATTGGTCTCCAGGTATTTTCTATCCTTCCTTGATGTAAGTCTCCTCCTCAGCTGGACCTCAGTTGGTAATTCCAGGTGAGTGTTCTCCAACTTAGTTGTATTTCCAGGGCCTGGGAGGAGGTGCACGGCAGTTCTACCAATTCTGCTGCCCTTTCCCCTACCAAGTCCTTACCATAGGCTAATTGATGTAAACAAGAGTAATTTTTCAAAGACATATCTGTATATCAATAGCCCATGGTAAAATTGGCTTTGTTATGTATGTCGTTTTCCTTAAAGTCCCAGTTTCCAAGAACCTATTAATGACATTAAGGGAGGACTTACTGTACAAGTATCTAATTTTATAAATTTAACATTGGGACAATGTTAGCTACTCTGTAAATATAGATATATATTTTTATTTTATCCAGTAATGTTCTTTATAGTATTCATTTTTTTCTGCTCCAGGATCTAACCCAGAATTGTCTTTGCCATGTCTTTGTCATGTTTCCTTTAGTTTCTTACTCTTAGACAGTTCCTAAATATGTGTCTTTGATGACCTTGACATGTAAATACAAGCTTTTTGTTTTGTACATTGACTTTCCATTTGGATGTGTATGATGTCTCCTTGAGATGAGATTCAGATTGTGTATTTTTGGCAGGAATACCACATAAATGAGGTGTGCGCTCTGTGCATTACATCAGGAGGCATCTGATGGCTGTTCCATTGTTGTCTAGGTGAATTTTGATTACTTGATTAAGATACTATCTGCCAGATTCCTTCTTTGTAAATTAAGTACTTTGTAGGAAGATACTTTGAGCTGATGTATATATCTCATTGTTCATCAGAGTTTCACCTGCTAGTTTTAGCATCCATTTTTTTATTCTTGCCTGAATTAGTTATTGCTATGATAGTTGCAAAATGGTGATTTTCTAATATTCATCAATCCTTCAATGTTTAGTAGTTGGCATACTACCATAAGAAACATTTCTCTCATCTGTTAATTGTTATTTATCATTGATATGGGTTCATGGATTCTTATTTTATTCAATAGGTTATCTTTTGCCACCAATATTTATTTTGGTACTTAAATTATCCCAAATATGGCCATTCAGAATACCTCAGGTATCTTCCTGTGCCTCCCACTCCTTTTAAATATTTTATTTATTTATTTTTTTTAATCTTTATTGTTGAAAGTATTACATATGTCTCCTTTTTCCTCCATTGACCTCTCCTACCCCATTGCCCCCACCAGGCCTTCACCACCCTGTTGTCTGTGTCTATGGGTTATGCATATATCCGTATGAGTTCACTGGTTATTCTCTTCCCACACACCACCTTTTCCTGCCTTCCCTCTGAGGTTTGATAGTCTGTGATATTTCTATGTCTCTGGGTCTCTTTTTATTAATCAGTTTATGTTGTTCATTAGATTCCACATATGAGTGAGGTCATGTGATACGTATCTTTCTCTGAATAGCTTATTTCGTTTAGCATAATGCACTAGGTCCATCCATGCTGTTGCAAATGGTAAGAGTTCTTTCTTTTTTACAGCAGCGTAGTATTCCATTGTGTAGATGTACCACAGCTTTTTAATTCACTCATCTGCTGATGGGTACTTAGGCTGTTTCCAAATCTTAGCTATGGTAAATTGCACTGCTATGAATATAGGGTGCATATATTCTGTCTGACGAGTGTTTCTGATTTTTTGGGATATATTCCTAGAAGTGGGATCACTGGGTCAAATGGGAGTTCCATTTTTAAATTTTTGAGGAAACTCCAAACTGTTTTCCACAGAGGCTGCACCAGTCTGCATTCTACCAGCAGTGTACCAGGGTTCCCTTTTCTCCACATCTTTGCCAACACTTGTCATTTGTTGATTATAGCCATTCTCACAGGTATGAGGTGATACCTCATTGACATTTTGATTTGCATCTTTCAGATGATTAGTGACTTTGAGGATTTTTTCACATGCCTTTTTGGCCTTAAGCATCCCCATTTTGGAGAAGTGTCTATTTTGGTCCTTTCCCCATTTTTTAATTGAATTGTTTATCTTTTATTAAATTGTATGAGTTCCCTATAAATTTTGGAGATTAAAACCTTATCGATGTATCGTTGGCAAATATGTCTTCCCATGCATTGGTCTCTTGTTATTTTGTTGATGGTTCCTTTTGCTGTGTAGAAGCTTTTTATTTTGATGTAGTCCCATTTATTTACTTTTTCCTTAGTTTCCATTGTCCTAGGAGATGTATCTGTAAACATATTGTTCTGAGAGATGTTTGAGATATTGCTGCCAATGGTTTCCCCTTTGATTTTTATGGTTTGACATCTTTACATTTAAGTCTTTTACCCATTTTGGGTTTATTTTTGTGTATAGTGTAAGTTGGTAGACTAGTTTCATTTTTTTTGCAAGTGTCTGTCCAATTTACCCAGCACCATTTATTGAAGAGATTGTCTTGACTCCATTGTATGCTTTTGCCTCCTTTGTCAAATATTAATTGAGCATAATGGCTTGGGTCAATTTCTGGGTTCTCTGTTCTGTTCCATTGGTCTACTAGTATATGCCTGTTCTTATGCCAGTTCCAGGCTGTTTTGAGTACAGTAGCTTTGTAGTATAACTTGATGTCTGGTATTGTGATTCCCTCCAACATTGTTCTTCTTTCTCTAGACTGCTACGTCTGTTTGGAGTCTTTTTTTATTCCATATAACTTTTTGGGATATTTGTTCTATGTCTGTGAAGTATTTGAATCGGGATTGCATTGAATCTATAGATTGCTTTGGGTAATGGGGACATTTTAATGATGTTGATTCTACCAATCCATGAACATGGCATATTCTTCCATTTATGTTTATCTTCCTCTCTCTCAGCAGTTTTTGGGGGTACAGCTTAAGTTTATTCCTAAGCATCTTAATATTTTTGTTGCAATGGCAAATGGGATTGTTTAGTTTTCCTTTTTGAGAGTTCATTATTAGTGTATAAAAATGCCATAGATTTCTGGGTGTTAATTTTATATCCTGCTAACTAGCTGACTTCATTTATTAAATATAGTAGTTTTTTATGGAGTCTTTAGGGTTTGCTATGTATAATATCTTGTCATCTGCAAATAATGGCAGTTTTACTTCCTCCTTTCCAATTTGGATGCCTTTTATTTCCTCCTCTTGTCTGATCCTACGGCTAGCACTTCTAGTACTGTGTTGAACAGGAGTGGTGAAAGTTGGCACCCTTGTCTTGTTCCTGTTCTTCTGGAAAATGGTTTTAGTTTTTGCCCATTGAGTATGATGTTGGCTGTAGGTTTGTCATATAAGACTTTTATTATGTTGAGATATGATCCCTCCATTCCCACTTTTTATAGAGTTTTTATCAAAAGACGGTGCTGGATTTTGTCAAATGCTTTTTCTGCATCAATTGGTATGATGTGGTATTTATTTTTCAGATTGTTTATGTGATGTATCACATTTATTGATTTGAGGATATTGTACCAGCCTTGCATCTCCGGAATAAACCCCACTTGGTCATGGTGTATGATTATTCTAATGCATTGCTAGGTCCGGTTTGCTAGAATTTTGTTGAGGATTTTAGCATCTATGTTCATCAGGGATATTGGCCTGTAATTCTGTTTCTTTGTAGTGTCTTTATCTCGTGTTGGGATTCGGGTAATCCTGGCCTCGTAGAAAGAGCTAGGAAGTGTTCCTTCTTCTGGATTTTTTTGGAATAATTTGAGGAGATAGGTGTTCTTTCTTCTTTGATGTTTGGTAAAACTCCCCTGGGAAGCCATCTGGACCAGGGCTTTTATTTGCTGGAGTTTTTAAAATTTTTTATTACTGCTTCAATTTCATCAGTAGTTATTAGTGTATTCAGGTTTTCTGATTCTTACTAATTGAGTTTTGGAAGATTGTGTTTTTCTAGGAGTATGTCCATTAGGTCAAGGTTGTCCAGTTTATTGGAATAGAGTTGTTCATAGTATTTATTTACAATCCTTTGTATCTCTACAGTGTCAGTTGTTACTTTACCTCTTTTGTTTTTGGTTTTGTTTATTTGCAACCTCTCTCTTTGTTTCTTTGTGAGTCTGGCAAGATGTTTATCAATCTTGTTTATTGTTTCAAAGAACCAGCTGTTGGTTTTATTGATCTTTTGTATTGTTTTTTTGGTCTCTATGTCATTTATTTCCACTCTGATATTTATTATTTCCTTCCTTCTACTTACTCTGGGCTTTTCTTGTTGATCTCTTTCTAATTTTTTAAGTTGTAGGTTTAGATAACTTATTACAAAGTTTTTCTTGTTTTTTTGAGGTAAGTCTGTAGTGCTATGAAGTTCCTGCTCAGGATTGCTTTCACTGTGTCCAATAGATTTTGGATTGTTTTCTGCTTATTGTCATTTGTTTCCAGGATGTTTTTTATTTATTTCTTCTTTGATCTCTTTGGTAAACCATTTATTGTGTAATAGCATGCTATTTAGCCTCCATGTGTTTGATTGTTTTTATTATAGTTGATTTCTAACTTAATGCCATTGTGATCTGAGAAGGTGCTTGATATAATTTCAATATTTTTGAATTTGTAGAGACTTAGCCTATGTCCTAACATGTGGTCTTTCTTTGAAAATGTCCCATATGCACTTGAGAAGAATGTATATTCCGTGGTTTTGGGGTGAAATGTTCTGAACATGTCAATTAGTTCCATCTGATCTAGTGAATCATTTAAGATTGCTGTTTCCTTGTTAATTTTTTGTCTGGAAGATTTATCCAATGATGTCAAGGGGGTATTATAGTCCCCTACAATGATTGTATTGTTAGTACTCTCTCCCTTGATATCTTCCAGAAGTATTTTTATGTACTTAGATGCTCCTGTATTGGGTGCATATAGGTTTAACGGAGTTATATCCTCTTGTTTTGTTGATCCCTTTGGTATTATGAAGTGGCCTTCCTTATCTCTTGTTATGGCCTTTACTTTGAAGTCTGTTTTGTTAGATATAAGTATTGCTGCCCTAGCTTTTTTTTTTTTTTTAGTTTAATTTGCCTGAAGAATTTTTCCCCATCCCTTCACTTTCAGTCATTGTGAGTTCTTTGTTCTGAGGTTGGTCTCTTGTCGACAGCATATATATGGGTCAGGTTTTCTTCGGATTTCATCCAATACACATAGGGTTATTGTTGATAGGTACTTGTTTGTTGCCATTGTTTTTATGCCTGTGTTCCTTCCTCCCTTCCTTTTTCTTCTTCTTATAACAATTCCTTTAACATTTCTTGCATTGCTGGCTTGGTGGTAATAAACTCCCTCAGTCTTTTTGTTGTTGTTGTCTACGAAGCTCTTTACTTCACGGAGTTCGTGTAAGTGCAGGCCTTCGCGGCCCTGGCTGCCTCGGCCCTCACAGCCTTGGCTTCATCTGGAAGGTTGTCCAGAAGGCGTTTGGATGGTCGTTCCACTGTTTGGCTGTTTGGTCGATTTGCATATTATGCTTTTATTATTATAGATCTTCTGGAGGACTTAAGGGAGAGATCAACAGCAATACATTCATAGTAGGGGACTTTTACAACTCACTGACTTCACTGGATAGATCTTCCAGACAAAAATTAACAGGGAAACAGTGACTGTAAATGACACACTGGATCAGATGGATTTAACTGACATTTATGGAACATTTCACCCCAAAGCTGCAGAATATACATTCTTTTCAAGTGCACATAGGTGATTCTCAAAGATAGACCATATGTTACAAAATAAGTCTCCACATAGATCAAGCATCTTCTCAGATCACAGTGGAATGAAATTAGAAATCAACTACAGTAAAAACACAAAAATATTCAAACATAAGAAGGCTAAAGAGTATGTTATTAAACAATGAATGTGTTACCAATGAGATCAAGAAAGAAATAAAAAACTTCCTGGAAACAAATATGAATGCACAACAACCCAAAATCTCTGGGACACAGCAAAAGCAGTCCTGAGAGTGAAGTTCATAACATTACAGGCCTATTTCAATAAAAAACAAGAAAAATTAATAATAATGAATAATAAACTTTAATTCTACAACTTAAAGAATTAGAAAGAGAATAATAAGGAAAGCCCAGAATAAGTAGAAGGAAGAAAATGATAAAGATTAGAGCAGAAATAAGTGATATAGAGATTAATACAAAAGATCACTCAATCCAAAAGCTGGTTCTTTGAAAAGATAAACAAGATTGATGTACCTTTAGCCAGTCTCATCAAGATACAAAGAGAGGGGACCCAAGTAAACAAAATCAGAAATGAAAGTAGTGAAGTAACAACTGACATCAAAGAAATATTAAGGATTGTAAGAAAATACTATGAGCAACTATATGCCAACAAACTGGACAATGTGGATGAATTGGACAAATTCCTAGAAAAATACAATCTTCCAAAACTCAATCAGGAAGATCAGAACACCTGAATAGGCCAATAACAACTGAGAAAATTGAAGCAGTAATAATAAAAAAAACTCCCAGCAAACAAAACCCTGGCCCTGACAACTTCACAGGGGAGTTTCACCAAACATTCAAAGAAGAACTAACACCTATATATTCCTCAAACTATTCCCAAAAAACCCAAGAGAAAGGAACACTATCAAGCTCTTTTTACAAGTTCCTAATTCCAAAACCAGATGAAGACACTACAAAGAAAGAGAATTATAGGCCAATATCCCTGATGAACATGGATGCTAAAACCCTCAACAAAATATCAACAAATTGAATCCAGCAATATATAAAAAAGATAATACAGGATGACCAAGTGAGATTTATTCCAGGGATGCAAGACTGGTACGATATTGGCAAATCAATAAATGTGATCCATAACAAACAAATTGAAAGACAAAAATAACATCAATTGATGCAGAAAAAGCATTCAACAAAATCCAACACCCATTTTTAATAAAACTCTCAGCAAAGTGGGAATAAAAGGATCATGCCTCAACATAATAAAGGTCATTTATGACAAACCTGCAGCCAATAGCATACTCAATGGGCAAAAACCAAAACCATTTTTCCAAAGAATAGGAACAAGACAGGGATGTCCGCTTTCACCACTCTTATTCAGCATAGTAGTGGAAGTCCTAGACAGAGTGATCAGACAAGAAGAAAGATGATAGACATCGAAATTGGAAAGGAGGAAGTAAAACGCACTGTTTGACAATGACATGATATTGTATATAGAAAATCCTAATGACTCCATTACAAACACTACTATCAATCTATCTATGTAAAAAGCCAGAGACCGTAACGCCGTCACGACCATAACGACCTAATGACCGGTCACTATGACACTCACTGTGGCCAGCAACCAGCCTGATCCGGGCTGGATCGCCCCCAAAACCCCAATCAGGGCGGGGCAAGCCGGCCAACCGCCTTGGCTGGCAGGAATTTGGGGTCGGGGACCTTGGAGTTGCTCGGTCTCCGCCTTGGGCAGCTGCGTTGGCAAAGCTCTCCTTTGGCGGAAGTGGACTGGGATCAGAGCGCTGGAGTCAGGGATGGGGTGGGGAGGCTTTCCTGGTGGCCACAGCAGTCCCTGTGGACCACGCACAGCACTTGGGCGTCTGGCCCTGGTCGGAACAGCAGCAGGAATAGGGGCCGTGAGGCACAGGGGGCAGCGGCACACAGGAGCCAGGAGGTGCGAGGCCCGACCTGGGCTCTTACCTTACCCGCTGGGCACAGCAGCACCAGCAGGTGGGCCATGATATGCAGTGAGGTGCTGGGCTGCAGACGGGAGGGGAAGTGAGCCAGGAGGACAAGGCCCCAGGCAGCGTGGGCGGGGCCGGAGCCGGAAACCCTGGCCGGGTGGGCGGGGCTGCAGCTCTGTGCCATTTCGGCCTTGGCCTTGGAATTCAGAGGTCAGCCCCACTTTAAGAGAGAGGACGTGGTGGAAAGTGGAAAGGCCACAGGAGTGATGGGAAATGTTGTGTCCATCTTCGGGAAACACAGCTGCCACAGTCTTCAGTAACTATGAACAGATAATCTTTGATCTCAGTTTTACAGGAGAGGAAGCTGAAACTCAAAGAAGGGAGCTTTCTGTAACATCTCACCCACTTTTCAGATCTGACCCTGTGCAGCATTGTTTTCGTTGAAAGTAGAGGATCCAAAAGGTTTTTAGAGCTTTTAGCACAGAGAGCTGATGCTTGGGAAATCACCAGGAAGCTGGGGGAGTGGGTGCTAGGCTGGGTCCCCAGGAAGACTCCCTACCCAGCGGGAGGAGCTGTCCCCTCAGCCACAACTGAATTCTAGGACACTCTGCACAGCTGTGACCCGGGGATCAGGAAACTGCTGCCCCTGCAAGTGCCTTCCAGCTCCCACAGAACAGGTCACTGGGCACTGCCTCTGCCAACAGCTGCCTGTGCACAGCCTGGATTCCGCTGCAGAAAACCTCCGCATCTCTGCAAACATGACCACCAGCAGCAAACAGCCCGAACTGCGGGAAGATGCCTCTGCCCCACTTCTGCCTTCACAATATCGTGCAAGCACATCCAATCGGCAGGAACTAATTCATATCCAGGAACCTCGCTGCAAAGGAGTTTGGGCAATTTCAGACTTTCATCTAGGAGTGAGATCTTGCCAATGTACCTCATGTGCCTGGTATTGATAAAAATGGGGCCCAGCTGGTGGGGTTCAGTGGGTGAGCATTGATCTATGAACCAGGAGGTCACGATATGATTCCTGGTCAAATTTCAGGTTTGATCCTCAGTAGGGGCATGCAGGAGGCAGCTGATCAATGATTCTTATCATTGATGTTTCTATCTGTTCTTCTCCCTTCCTCTGAAATCAATAAATATTTTTTTAAATGGGGTCATGTGTTATAACGAGTTTTTCACTTCATAGATCACTAATGTCTTTGCTGTTAAAACCATACTTAGAGAACATTATTTATTTACTAGAGGCCTGGTGCATGAAAATTCATGCACTGGAGCAGGGGGTCCCTCAGCCGACCTGCCCCCTCTCATAGTCCGGGAGCCCTCAGGGGTGGGAGGTAACGCCCCCATCTTACCTCTGTTGCTACCACTGCCAACAGCGCAAACCTCAGCCAGCCCGTGGTGGCTGGGCAGCCAAAGAAAAATCAACCAAAAAAATGAGTTCGCGTGTCACCTCTGACACGCATGTTATAGGTTTGCCATCACTGGTCTATTTGCATATTACCTCTTTGTTATATAGGATAGGATGGTTCAGTTTAATTGATCTCAGAAGAAGGGAGAGAGAGAGAGAGAGAAACATTTTTCCGTTGTTTCCTGCACTCACTGGACTGGGTATTGAATCTGCAACCTGGGCATGTGCCCTGACTGGCAATTGATCCACCACTTTCTGGTATATGGGATGATGCTATGCTGGTACCCTGACCCCAAATTCCAGCCTCCAGAACTGTTAGAAAAATACAGTTCTGTTGTTTAAGCCACACAAATTTATGATGTTTTGTTATGACTATCTGAGCTGACTAATCTATACTAATAAAAGGGTAATATGCTAATTAGACCGGGTCAACCGGACATCTTCCGGGCATCCTTCTGGACAAAGCCATGGTGGCGGGGGCCGAGGCAGAGGTGGTTAGGGGCGATCAGGCCGGCAGGGGAGAGCAGTTAGGGACGATCAGGCAGGCAGGTAGAGTGATTAGGGGCAATCAGGCAGGCAGGCAGGTGAGTGGTTAGGAGCCAGCGGTCCTGGATTGTGAGAGGGATATAAAGTTAACACCCAGAAATAGATGGCATTTTTATACACCAGTAATGAATGCTCAGAAACAGAAACTAAACAAACAATCCTACTTGGCATAGCAACAACAAAATTAAGATACCTAATAATAAACTTTACCAAGGAGGTAAAAGAGTTGTACTCAGAAAACTACATGATGATGATAAAAAGAGATAGAGGAAGATATAAACAAGTGGAAGAATATACTGTGTTCGTGGATTGGTAGAATTAACATCATTTAAATGTCCACATTACTCGAAGCAATTTATAGATTCAGTGCAGTCCCTATTAAATTACCAACAGTATATTTCACAGATCTAGAACAAATACTCCAAAAATTTATATGGGTACCAAAAAGCTTTAGCAATGTTGAGAAAGAAGAACAAAGTTGGGGGGATCACAATACTAGATATGACATTATACTACAAAGTCACTGTAATCAAAACAGCCTGATACTGTCATAAGAACAGACATATATATCAATGGAACAGATCAGAGACCCCAGATATCACCCCAAGCCATTATGCTCAATCAATATTTGATAAAGGAGGCAAGGGTATACAATGGACTTAAGACAGTGACTTAAATAAATGGTGTTGGGAAATTTGGACAGGTACATGCACAAAAATGAAACTAGACTACCAACTTACACCATACACAAAAATAAACTCTAAATTGATAAAAGACTTAAATGTAATACATGAAACCATAAAAATCCCAGAAGAAACCATAGGCAGCAAAATCTCAGACATCTCTCATAGTTATGTGTTTGTGGATACATCTCCTAGGGCAAAGGAAACTAAGGAGAAAATGAACAAATGGGACTATAAAATAAAAACTTTTTGCACAGCAAAAGAAACCATCAACAAAATGAAAAGGGAATCCACTGTATGGGAGAACATACTTGGCAATGATACATCTGATAAAGTATTAATTTCTGAAATATATAAGGAACTCTTACAACTTAACAAGATGAAGATGAACAATCCAATTAAAAAAAATGGGCAAAGGACGTATGTGGACACTTCTCCAAAGAGAACATACAGATGGCCAAGAGACATATGAAAAAAGGCTCAAAATCACCTATCTATAATAATAAAAGCATAATATGCTAATTAGACTGAACAGCCAAACAACCTTCCGGATGTCCTGGATGAAGCTGCCATGGCAGGGGCTGAGGCAGATGCCGCTGGGGGCGATCAGGCTGGCAGGTGAGTGGTTAGGGGATATCATGCAGGCAGGTAGAGTGATTAGAGGAGATCAGGCAGGCAGGCGAGCAGTTAGGAGCCAGTGGTCCTGGATTGCGAGAGGGTGCAGGCTGGGCTGAGGGACACCCCCCTCCCCAACACGAATTTCGTGCACCGGGCTTCTAGTGCAAAATAAAATGATAATGCGGTATCACCTCACATTTGTCAGAATGGCGACCATCAACAAATCAACAAATGACAAGTGCTGGAGAGGATGTGGAGAAAAGGGAACCCTAGTAAACTGCTGGTGGGAATACAGACTGGTGTAACCATTATGGAAAACAGTATGGCGTTTCATAAAAAAATTAAATATGGAACTGCCATTTGAGCCAGTGATCCCACTTCTAGGAATATATCCTAAGAAACCTGAAACACCAATTAGAAAGAATGTATGTACCCCTATCTTCATAGCAGTACAATTTGTAATAGCTAAGGTCTGGAAACAGCCAAGTGCCCATCAGTAAATGAGTGGGTAGAAAAACTGTGGTACATTTATACAATGGTATATGTAGCAATAAAAAAAGAAGGATCTCTTACCCTTTGAGACAGCATGGAGGGAACTGGAGAGTATTATCCTATGTGAAATAAGCCAGTCAGAGAAAGACAAGTACAGTGGGGCCTTGACTTACGAGTTTAATTCGTTCTGTGACGAAGCTCGTAACTCAGATTACTCGTATGTCAAATCTTATTTTATTTTTTTTAAAATATATTTTATTGATTTTTTACAGAGAGGAAGGGAGAGAGTTAGAAACATCGATGAGAGAGAAACATCAATCAGCTGCCTCCAGCACATCTCCTACTGGGGATATGCCCGCAACCCAGGTACATGCCCTTGACCGGAATCGAACCTGGGACCTTTCAGTCCGCAGGCCGACGCTCTATCCACTGAGCCAAACCGGTTTCGGCTCGTATGTCAAATCTTAAAGTGAACAAGTGAGACATGTGATGCCGGGCTGATGTTGTGGTGTTCACTGTGACGTTCACTGCGCCAACTAGCGGTGGGGTATCTGAAGCTGGCTCATAACCCAAATTTTAGCTCGCAACTCAAAGCAAAAGATCGGCTGAGAGACGGCTCGTATCTCGAAAAACTCGTTAGTCAGGACACTCGTAAGTCAAGGCCCCACTGTATCACATAATCTCACTTATTTGTGGAATCTAGGGAACAAAATAAACTGTTGAACAAAATAGATCAGAAGCATGACATAAGATCAAATGAGACACAGAAGCATGGAATAAGACTGTTGAATCTCAGAGGGAAGGCAGGAGTGGGTGGGTGGGAAGTGATCAATGAAAGAACTTGTATGCATATATGGACTTAGGCAGTAGGGTGGTGGAGGCCTGGAGTAGGGTGTGGGGGCAGGCTATAAGGGGCAGTGGGAGAAAACAGGGGACATAAGGAATGCTTTCAATAAATATTTTTTTAAAAAAGACTATAACTATTATGATAGTGTATTGAGGATTAGTGTATTTCAACAATAAAGATTTCTTTAAAAAAGACTATTATGATAATATATTGAACTAGACAAGAGCGAAGCCAGCCAGCTAGAGATAAAAAATAAAAATAAAATAAAACGAATGGGTTTCAACTAGGATCACCTTACATTTACCTAATTAAGTTTTTAGGGATCAGGAATGTGGCCGAAGTCTGGCCTAGGGAAATCTTTGCAGAATAGGAAGTACAGAGGAAACATTTAACCTTGGAAATTAATAATTATGCTATATAAGTGGTTATATTCATTATGTTATCTACATATATAAAAGCCTAAGCAACTGGCCAACCATTTGACTGTCCGACTGGTAGCTATGATGTGCACTGACCACCAGGGAGCAGATGCTCAACTCAGGAGCTGCTGAGCTGTGCTGACTTGGAAGCTGCGGTTCTCGGGTTATGCACCTGGAACTAGAGAGGAGGGAGCCCAATTCCAGGGTGCATCACCCGAGAACTGCCCTCTTGCAATCCGGCACTCCTCGGGGGATGTTGGAGAGCCGGTTTTGGCCCGATCCCTGCAGGCCAGGCTGAGGGACCCTGGCAGTGCACGAATCCGTGCACTGGGCTTCTAGTTAGATGTATTATCATTAGTTTCAGTGCCTCATCCCTGTCTTTTTCCATCTTTACAGTTGTTTGTGCCTTTTGAGAAAGGATGTTAGTATTATCCTTGAAGTGTTAATTTTAAAAACTTTTGTCTTTTTCTCCCTATCTTAATTTTTTTAAATTAAATCTTTATTGTTCAGATTATTACATTTGTTTCTCTTTTTTCCCCCCATAACTCCCCTCCTCCCAGTTCCCGCCCCACCATCCGCCCTCACTCCCACCCACTGTCCTCATCCATAGGTGCACGATTTTTGTCCAGTCTCTTCCCGCATCTCCCACACCCCTTTCCCCCCCAAGAATAGTCAGTTCATTCCCTTTCTATGTCCCTGATTCTATTATGATCACCAGATTATTTATTCACTTGATTCTTAGATTCACTTGTTGATAGATGCATGTTTGTTGTTCATAATTAGTATCTTTACCTTTTTCTTCTTCTTCCTCTTCTTAAAGGATACCTTTCAGCATTTCATATAACACTGGTTTGGTGGTGATGAACTCCTTTAGCTTTTCCTTATCTGTGAAGCTCTTTATCTGACCTTCAGTTCTGAATGATAGCTTTGCTGGATAAAGTAATCTTGGTTGTAGGTTCTTGGTATTCATCACTTTGAATATTTCTTGCCATTCCCTTCTGGCCTGCAAAGTTTCTGTTGAGAAATCAGCTGACAGTCGTATGGGTATTCCCTTGTAGGTAACTGAGTTTCTTTCTCTTGCTGCTTTTAAGATTCTCTCTTTGTCTTTTGCTCTTGGCATTTTAATTATGATGTGTCTTGGTGTGGTCCTCTTTGGATTCCTTTTGTTTGGGGTTCTCTGCGCTTCCTGGACCTGTAAGTCTATTTCTCTCACCAGGTGGGGGAAGTTTTCTGTCATTATTTCTTCAAATAGGTTTTCAATATCTTGGGCTCTCTCATCTTCTGGCACCCCTATAATTCTGATGTTGGTACGCTTGAAGCTGTCCCAGAGGCTCCTTACACTATCTTCGTATTTTCGGATTCTTTTTTCCATTTTCCTTTTCCAGTTGGGTGTTTTTTGCTTCTTCGCATTTCGAATCTTTGACTTGATTCTTGCGCTCCTCTGGTCTGCTGTTGGGTGTCTGTATAATATTCTTTATTTCAGTCAGTGTATGTTTAATTTCTAGTTGGTTCTTTATCACAACATCGAGGGTCTCATTAGATTTCTTGAGGATCTCACTACATTTATTGGCGGCTTCTAGACAGTTCTTGAGAGACCTTAAAAGTGTGGTTCTGAACTCTATATCCTCCATGGACAATTTTGTCCTGTTTCTTTGTCTCCGCATTTTTTATGCTTTCTTGGTGCACCCCCTCGTGGTCTTTGTGCGCAGTCTTGTTGTAGTTAAGCCTTGATTGTTGTCGGCAATAGTTGGGGTGATTTGACCTCCAGGCTAACTGGCTATGAGAGTCCGCTGTGTCTGCAATGAGAGAGCTTCTGTGCTGGATCTCTAGGGCGGTGCTAATCTAGCGTTTGCCTGAGGCTATTCGGCATATGGCTCTGCGCAGGGCTTGGGCAGGGCGGGTCGCACGGGATCAAACAAGGTGGGCCGGAGCGAGCAGTTATGGCTGCTCTCAGTTCCGTCCCTAGGGGCTCTGCCTCACAGAGTCCCAGCAACCACTGCAAACCTCGGAGAGAAAGCTGCCTTCGACCGAAGCCAGACAGTCCCGCTTCTCCCGTTTGAGTCTGGGTCCCTAGAGACTCGCCCGGATCTGGAGCTCAGAATCTGAGACTCCCTCCCGATTGAAAACAACAACCGCGCCCTCCGCCGCCAGCCCGCTAGGCATGCACTCCGCACCTTAGTATTTCACTTCAGCACTGCGCCTCCTCTGAGTCTGGGTATGATATTCTCTTTCCACCTAGTTGTAGAATTTCCACTCAGCCAGCCTTCCTGTGGTTCTGGATGATGTCCGTTCCGTGTTTTAGTTGTTTTTTGAAGTGGTTGTTCGAGGCAGCAATCTCCGGCATTAACCTATGCCGCCATCTTGGCTTTTCTCCTCCCCAACTGTCTTAATTTCTAAAGTACTCATATTCTGACAGATACTAAGAGCACACTTAATGGTGCTTTGTTATATAACTCATCAGGGAATCCTTTTTATTTTCAGTTCTGCTTTATGTTGTTTGTTATATTTTTTTTAGAAATACACTAATAACTTTTGGGTTTGCTTCTAGAAAAACTGATTGCTTATCAACGAGAATTTCTTGCTTTGAAAGAACGTCTTCGGATAGCTGAACATAGAATCTCACAGCGCTCTTCTGAATTAAGTGCCATTGTACAGCAGTTCAGGCGTGTAGGAGCAGAGACAAATGGAAGTAAGGACACATTGAATACATTTTCAGGTACAAATTATATTTTTAGTTTTATAAGAAGATTATTTTCAGAGGGTTATGTGAAATATTTTATTTGAAAGTTGTAGAGTAGCTTATCAGCCAACATTTATTACCCTTTTCAGAGAGAGAAATCATCACAGAAAATTTCCTATTATGGTAAATTATAAAATAGTTTTTATTAATTTAAGAGTAATAATGGGTTAAATTTCAGTTGTACAAGTTTCATTGATAATAGTGTTTTTATGTTTTTAAAATCATATTCAAAATGAGATAAAAATTTAACTTTGCATTCATACATATTTATGTTGTGACTTCTATGGGCCTCAGATGGACTCTGGAGAATCTTGAACTCTTTGAAGCAATTCATGCTCTTAGATCTGACTTATAAGAAAAAAATATTAAGTTTTATAATGGGTACTTTTAGAGATATTTGACTTTTTTCTCTGAGAACTTCTGGTTAGAATATGATGAGCGCCAATCATCTCTCTGTTTCTGTACCATTCTTATTCTAATAATCAAATTGATATATGTGTATCCGTTGCTTTAAATTTACATATTATTTCAAGATTACTGTACTTTTCATTTAGCATAATCTGTTCTAATCCTACCATTAATTCCTCTTGTCTTAAGATTCACTACCTTACCTTATTTTAAAAATTTCATACTTAATTGTTTTCCCTTCTGATTATGAAATTGTATTCTGGCACAGTAACATTTAAAATTATGGAATGGTAACCCAGCCAGAGTGGCTCAGTTGGTTGAATGTCATCCTGTGTACTGAGGTTGCAGGTTCGATACCTGGTCAAGGCACATACCTGGGTTGCAAAGTTCGATCCCTGTTCGGGGCACATACAGAAGGCAACCAATTGATGTTTCTGTCTCACATCAGTCTCTCTCTCCCTCCCTTCCTTCTTCTCTCTAAGCATGTCCGTGGGTAAGGATTAAAAAAATAATACTATTAAAAATAAGTGAAAGTATGGAATGGTACAGATAATAAAAATAAATCATCCATAAGCTTTCTGCCAAATGATTTCAGTTAACATTTTTTTGTTTCTGTCTAGTCTTTTTTTACGAATATTTTTCTTCAAAATTGTTGTTATGTGTTATAGCCTGATTTTTACTCTTGAAATTATGTATTAGAATTTACTATGTCATTGAATATTCTCCAAAATATACCATTTCTAATGGCTGTATAACTTGTCAGCTAATCATTTACTGTAATATATTAAACATTTTTTAATAATTAAGCAAATAGACTTTTCTGAGTGGTTTTTCTGCCCCAGTTTATAGCTCTGTGATAAACATCTTTGCATATAAATCAATCACACTTCTGGTAGCTCTTAAGTTATTTTCATTAGGTTATGCCTTCCTTAAAAACAAGATCTATGTTTTGATGACTATTGATTTTTTTTAATATATATTTTATTGATTTTTTACAGAGAGGAAGGGAGAGGGATAGAGAGCTAGAAACATTGATGAGAGAGAAACATCGATCAGCTGCCTCTTGCACACCTCCTGCTGGGGATGTGCCCGCAACCCAGGTACATGCCCTTGATCAGAATCGAACCTGGGACCTTTCAGTACGCAGGCCAACACTCCATCCACTGAGCCAAACCAGCTAGGGCTGACCATTGATTTTTAACAACACAGCACAGTGGCTGCAACAAAATAGATAATCACTATTCACAGAATGCATAAAAGTTAAATTCCTAAAAGGGAAGTTATTGAATAACAGGACAGAGGTGTTTCAGGGATTTTGATGTTTTTCTGAATAGCTGAAACATTTATCACATTTTCACCAAAATTTAGTATCATTATTTAATTTTATTGTAAAAGCATCTTTTTCACTTCAAATGGAGATCCCATTCACCAAAGTATGAAATTAGAAAATAAAATTCTTTAGTTCTAGTTTTCATAAATTTTACTGCTATATTTGTAAAAACTGCAACATCTATAGGTAGGTGTCTTGTGCAATAATTATACTTCTGTGTTTCAGATAATACCTTAAAGCTATTAAAGGAGTTAACAGGCAAAAAGTCTCTCCACGTGCCAAGTATTTATTATCATTTGCCTCATTTATTGCAAAATGAAGGAAGCCTTCAACCTGCTGTGCAGATTGGTAATGGAAGAACAGGAGGTATGTATATTTGGTGTCTTACTGTGGTTGTACTGCTCGTCTTAATTTATGTATTGCAGTATTACATTGTCTGTTAGAAGTTTGGCAGGTCAAAGAATAAAAATTATTTTTCTGTGCATAGTAACTTAGGACTCATTCTAAAGTTCATGTTGAGTGGAGTTGGACATTTTTCTCCATAGACCAGATTAGTAGAGCTGAAAAGGATTGTGAGAACGCTAGTTCAAGCTCCATCTCTAGGCAGAAAAATGTTTAAATCTTTGTCTTTTTGTTGTTGTTAATCCTCACCCAAGGACATTTTTCCCCATTGATTTTTAGAGAGAATAGAAGGCAGGGGTAGAGACAGAGAGAGAAACATTGATGTGAGACAGACATATGGATTGGTTGCCTCTTGCATGCACCCCGACCAGGGCTGGGGATGGAGCCTGCAACCTAGGTACGTGTGCCCTTGACCGGAATCAAACCCAAGACTCTAACCATTGAACCAAACCGGCTATGGTAAAATCTTTGTCATTTTTTATTTTGAATGTTAAAATTAATCCATATCCTGACCTTCCCACAACATTTGCAGAGGCAGGCTGCTGTCTTCCAGAGGAGCTGATAGCTCTTAAAAGAGTGTGTTCAGCTTATGATTTAAGAAATATTTATGATTTAAGAAATATTTTTTAGAAGGTGCTAGATAAACAAAGACAAATGAGATGTGTAGCATACTCAAAAGCAGGGGTCCTCAAACTACGGCCCGCTGGCCACACTCGGCCCTCCGAAAACATTTATCCGGCCCGCCGGGTGTTTTTGCCGCCGCTGCCTGTCCTGCTTAGCAACCAACTCGTCCCGGGCCCACAGTGTGCATGTGTGGAAAGTCTGAGGGACAGTGAACTGGCCCCCTGTTTAAAAAGTTTGAGGACCTCTGCTCAAAAGTATTTTCTTAGAACATTGATCAATATTTCTGAAGTTGATATTGTATTCTCTCCCTTTAGTAATCACTGTTTAGGTAGATGCCGTAAGCCATTGAGTGAATTTGTTGGTTTAGACTTCATTAATCATTATTGATAAAAATACTGAAGGAAAGTATAAGTGTTTTAAAAGTCATTTAAAACTCAGAATCACAAATATATTGTTTTATAGTAGTCTGTCTTTATTTTATGAATGTGACATTCTGTTCCTTTTGAAGATACTTACTCCATTCCATTTGCTTATAACTTTATCCATCTTAAATAAAATGAAATCTTGGTCAATCAGCTTTCCTCTAGTTAACATTCTTTTTTTTTTGTTTTTGTTTTTTTGTTGTTAATCCTCACCCGAGGATATTTTTCCATTGATTTTTTAGGGAGAGTGGAAGAGAGAGGGAAAGACAGAGAGAAACATCGATGTGAGAGAAACACATCGATTGGTTGCCTCCGACCAGGCCCAAGGAGCCTGCAACCAAGGCATGTGCACTTGACCGGAATCAAACCTGGGACCCTTTGGTCCACAGGCCGATGCTCTATCCACTGAGCTAAACCGGCTAGGGCTAGTTAACATTCTTATCAAGCTGACACCATTTTTGGGAAATAGAAAAAAAGACAACTCAAAGAAAAATAAGAAAATCCTCACATTTACTTAAAAAAAAAAAACCTTCCCTCTGGCTTAGGCAGTAGTTCTTAACACTTTTAGAGTCACAGAACCCTTTGGATAGCCTAGGAGAGCTGTCAAGACTCTTACTTTAAAAATGCACATAGAAAAGTAATTTTGTATGTAACTTCTGGGATTTTGTGGAAACCAAAAACCTAGTTAGGGACTTTATATTAAGAACTTAATGTTTTTTAGATCGAAGAAATACTGCTCCTTGCTAAAAATCCCATTCTTCAGGGGTCAGACTGATTAAGGAACAATACTCAGACCAGCTAAGCTAAGCCTTTCAAAGGCTGAAGGGGGAGAATAGTGCTCCAGGCAGCTGCTGCTCCTCTAGAATTCTCACATCCAGAAGGAAAAACTGCCAGCCCACCCGCCACAGTCAGTCCTCCCACAGCATTTGCAGAGGCGGCTGCAGTACACAGACCAAGCAAGTACAGGGGGGTGAAGGCCATCTGTACAACTAGGGTTTCCAAGTAGTTAGGAAAATTGACATCATGAGTGACTTAATACTCAAGGAAATGAATTTGTAATTATAATATAGTTTAAAAATAATATACTTAATTTTTATTTATTGATTAATTTTAGAGGAGAAGGGAGAGAGATAGAGGTAGAGATATCAATTTGTTGCTCCACTTATTTATGCATTCATTGTATGTGCCCTGACTGGGAATCAAACCCACAACCTTGGCATATTGGGATGATACTCTAAACAACTGAGCTGCTCGGCTGGGGCCAAAAATAATATATTTTTAGAGGGAAGAACGAGGTCAACTCATACCTGATGGTTATAAAAGGATCAGCGAGAAATCTTGAAGAACATTTCTTTGAGTAAACAGGTCTTCAGATGAAGGGCCTATTCAGTGCTGAGCAGGATGGCTGAGAAAAGACCCTCCGTAGGTACCTGCCAGAATGGCATTATTGGTTGGTAGAGGACAGCAGGCCATTCTTCACGGAATTGCTGAAATAAAAAAATCCATGAGCACCTGCTGTGTGCCAGGCACTTTGGTACACAAAATTAGATGAGGTTCCTAATCTTGTGGAACTTCAATTCAAAGGAGAATGCATTAGTTAAATAATCAATTATATAAACAATTGCATGGTTACAGCTTTAATTGGTGACATAAAGGATGCTTTGAGAATGTACATAAAGGGCATTGGATTTAATTAAGGACTATGGGGAAGTTTTTAAAAATACATTTGAACTGAGATCAGTAGAATATGTAGTTCCCTGCTAAAGATGGGTGTATTTGCTTTGTATTTTTACTATAACAAATTACCACAAACCCAGTGACTTAATACAATACAAGTTTATGACCTTACAGTTTGGGTGTCAGAGGTCCAGAAAGTAAGTGTGTTGACAGGGACATGTCCTTCTGGAAGCTTTAGGGAGGAGCCCATTTCCTTGCCTTTTCCAGCTTCTAGAGATCACCTGCATCCCTTAGTTCATGCCCTTCCTTCATCTTCAAAGCATAGCATCTCCAACACCGTCTCTGACTCTGACTCCCTTGCTTCCACTGTCACATTACCTCTCATTCTGACTCTCCTGCCTTCCTCTCATAAGGACCCCTGTGAGTACATTAGGCTCTCGTGGGTAGTACAGGACAGTCTTCCCATCTGAAGACCCTTAATCATCTCTGGAAAGCCCCTTCTGCCCCGTGAGGTAATATGTTCACAGATTCCAGGAATTAGGGCATGGGCATCTTGGGGAATGGGGCAGTATTCCACCACATGTGAGAAAAGGATATAGTATTCCGGAAAATGAGAAAAGCACTACAAAAGCCTTGAAGGAAGGGAGCGTGGAATGCCCTAGAAAATGGAGACGGCACTGTAGATAAAGTATAGAGTGATGGGAATTTGGAACAAGATGAGGCGAGAGAGGTATTGAGCCCCTACCACGCAGGACCTTGCAGACCATTTGTAGGGTTTTGGATTTTTATCCTAAAAGCAGAAAGAAGCCACTGAAGGGTTTGAAGCAGGACTTAGGATGACTTTATAAGACTTAAATTTTGCAAAGCTCACATTTGATGCCATGAGAAAAATGATAGAAAATGTGGGAAGAAGAGTAGATGTGAAAGGACTCAGTAAGAGATGTTGTAGTGATCCACTTGAGAGAGGATGAGCGTGGGCCAGGTAGTAGTGGTAGTAGTAGCGATGGCAAGAAGGTGATTTGCTAGTTGTTGGGAATGTATGGGGATATAGACATGGGAGGACATAGTGTTGGGCGGTTTTGTGGGCTAAGGTAGGAGGGAGTAGTCAGGGATAGGACCTAGATTTCTGGATTATATAACTGGATGGCTGGTACTATTCACGTGATAAAGGACAGTAGGAAGTGTTTTGTAATATTAGTTTCCAAGACGAGACCATAAATTAAATTTGGGTTTAATTTTATGAGTCATCATTTACAAATAACTGGTTTTTGAAGAAACAAGGATGGATGAGATCACCCAAGACCTAGAATTGAGGGCCTAGAACAGTTAGTTTTCAGGAAAAAGAAAGAAGAAGCCAACAAAGACAGCCAAAGTGCAACTAGACAATAGAGATAAAAATATTGTCATGGAATATAGGGAAAGAAATGGGGAATAAATGATGAAAATCAAACCAGAGGAAACACGATAGGCTAAAAATATTTAATTAGCAATGAATATTGAAATAGTTATAACTGAAGGTAGACTAGTAATTGAAGATTCAGAATGCCAGATTAACATTTCCCCTAATTTTTTTATCATAAAGGAAATAAATACTAGAATTTGTAAACTTCCCAGAAAAGTTGAAGAAAACGGAAATAATATTAGTTGCTATCTCTGTCAAATTCTAAACACCATGAGGCAACAGCCTTACCTATCTTATGACTATATTTTAGATAGTCTAGTATGTTGAGTGTTTCCTTCCACGTCCCGCGTGGAGTAGGGTTCGGTATCTGAAAGAGGAGCCGCACACAAATGAGAGAAAAATGACACGAGATAATTTTAAAATATTGGGGGACCAGGAGGGCAAGTCCAACTCAAGGAGAGGGACTTCCACCCATGCTCAGGCCGCTCCAATCTTTTATTGATCTGGAGTAGCCCTTAGGGTAAGGAGGTTTCAATGACACACAGATCAGCAGACATTTTTCCTCCAGGAATATACAGAGTATCTGATTAGCTCATCAGTAGATGATTTCCAGGAATGGGCAGAGTATCTGATCAACAATAATCAACAAGGATCTACACAAGTATCTAAGGAATTAAGTGAACTAAGGTGGGGATGAGGCTTCAACTACCATTACCTAAATTAACTGGGTGGTTCCTAGATTAACTGGGTGGTGCACAGTTCTGACCTTTGCTAGGACTTCAAAGGTTACTAGCTTTTGGGGGTCTCTGTCTAAACTCAGCTAGTGAAGACAATGAATGGACTCCGGCACTAGTACATCATCGATGTATTATAGGTACACAGTTAATACTTGACTAGGAAATACTGGATGATTAATTACTGGGACAAAGAACTTAGAACAACCCTTTGTCTCCATTCCTGTTTGGTTCCTTGGTCCACCTTGCCCCTCCACAAAAGGATGATATGTCTGTATTGCTCACAATCGCTGCCATATTTATTCTGAACTCATACTTCTCCCTTAGAATACATGTGTTTCTAGATGGCAAGCCATAGAAGAACATTTTATCAAACAGGACCAGGGTAGGCTGGGTTATACAGTAGTAATTAACTACCCCAAAATCTCAGTGGTTTAAGTAATGCAGAGCTATTTATTTATTTACTGCTCAAAGTACATGTCCATCAGGCTCTGGGGGGGGGGGGGGTGCTTTGTGCATCATTGATCACGCAGAGATCCAGGGGGACAGAGCAGTCCGCATCTTGCGCGTTACTAGTTGCTCTGCTGAGGAAGAAAGACAACTCTGAAGGACTTACACTGCAGTTCCAGGGATGACTCATTGTTTGTTACTAATCACAACCCCTCCCACTGTTCTCCCCAACCCTAAGGGGACCAGGAAATGCAGTCCTACCTGTGACCAGAAGGCTGGAAAAACTCTTTTTTTGTGGTAATTGTGTGAAATACCACAAGCGTGGATACTCTAATTCTGAAAGCTTAGCTGAAATTAGTACTTTCATTTTTAGTGTTTTTGGGGTCCTTGAGTGCCTTGTTTCAAACTAAAGAATTTAAATTTCAGCTCCAAAACAGTGTATTTGGAGCTTCTCTAAACATGCCATCTAAACTTAAAACAGAAACAATACAACTCAAGACAGTGGTAGGGAATAGAATTTGCATTATAACTTTATACCGTTTGTGTTTGCAACAATTTGAGGTAGTTTGAAGTATGTGGAAATTTGCTTCCAGGGTAACTCATCCTGTCTTTAGGCATCTCAGAGGAATATGGTCGAAACAGTGTGTTGTTCTCAATAAAAGATCCACATCCGCTTAAGCCATCCTTCAGTCCTCCTCTTCCTTTGTCTCTAAGCCCCATTGGAAAGGGTCTTCAAAATATGTCCTAGCCCTGGCCTGGTAGCTCAGTTGGTTGGAGTATTGTCCCGTACACCAAAAGGTTGTATTCCCCATCAGGGCACATACCTAGGTTGTGGGTTCGGTCCCTGATCCAGACATGTGCTGGAGGCAATCAATCTGTTTCTCTCTCACATCGATGTCTCTCTCTCTCTCTCTCTCTCTCTCTCTCTCTCTCTCTCTCTCTCCTCTCTCTCTCTCTCTCCTCTCTCTCTCTCTCTCTCTCTCTCTCTCTCTCTCTCTCTCTCTCCTCTCTCTTTCTCTCTCCCCCCCCCCCCATTCACCAATCTCCATCTTTAAATACCCTAATTCAAACCACCATCTTTTCCTTTAATTACTGCAATAGCTTCCTGATGTCCCCCCAAGATGCTTTACTCTTAACACTTTTGTTTCTGTTCTCCACAAAATTTGGTAAACTTTTAAAATTAACAAATTGGATAATGTCACTCCCCTACTTACAGCTTTATAAAGGCTTTCTTTGAATTAAAAACTAAACTTAAGGTTTCATGTGAAATGGCCCCTAACTAATGCTCTGAATCTGGGCTCATTCTGCTTTAGATACACTCTGTTCTTGGCTCTTTCTCAATTACGTTAAGATCATTGTCTCTTCAGGGCCTGGCTGTTTCTCCTGGAATGTGTTTCCTCTGCTCTTTCTCATCATTCATTACCAGCTCACTTGATACCAGAGAGGCCATCCATGACCCTCACTATCTATAAAGGTACCTCTCCTCCTACCCCACCCCCCACACTCTTTCTCATATTGCCACATTTTAATTTGTATAGTACATATTCTCCTCGAAGATTGTATTATTTTCTCTTCTCTTCTCTTCTAGAATGTAAGTTCCATGAGGGTAGGTAGGGACCTTATCTGTGCTGTTCACTATTATATCCCAGTCACTAGAATAATTCCTTACATTTAATAGGTGTTTAGTAAATATGTTCGGAAACATGTAGCAAATCTCTTTCTGAGCCCTTGTAAACCCTTTGTCCCAAAATGGAAGAGAGGAGTGTGAAACTTGGGCAAGTTCCTTGAATTATTTGGATTATAATTCTTATCCGTAGAATCATGGTGATAGACTTGTAGATCCATGATCTTTAACTTTCCTTCTAGCTTTAGAATTCTATGAATTTTAAGTATTTTGTAGTATTTCCAATTAATTGTTAATACTTAATTATTTTAAAAAGATATAAAGTATTTTTCTACTGATATCTAATATGCAGTATGCTAAGACCTTAAGAAGTGATATTTTTAAAAACTTTCTAGGAAATACAGTCCTATTGTAACACAATATATGCATTCCTAAAAATTACTTCACTATGCAGAATTGTGCCGTAAACTGAGAAAAATTGGATTAGGTTTATAACACTCAACAATTTTTCCAGTTACACATTAAAAAATATAAAAACTTAAAAATGGTAGCATAATTCTACACTTGTTAAGTGATTAATAAATAGGAAATTGCTATAATAAATACAGGCAGTCCTCGGGTTACGTTGGACTCAACATACGTCGTTTCGTGGTTACATAGCCATCTCCCATTTACAGTATTTATTAAAAAAAAAAGTTCTGTCATTTCGATGTATATACATATGTGCTTTATGTTTTTTTTTATTATTTACTACAAGTAAAGGTCAGGAATTGTTATCTTTTAACTTTTTTTTACTGCTTCACGTCATTACTGCTGTGTATGTGCTCCATGTGAGTGACGTAGGTGCTTATGTAGGTGGGTTCCGACGTAACGGCGAAAATCGCGTTATGTCATGCCGTAGGAACGGATCTCCAACATAACCCGAGGACCTACTATGGTCCTCTGCCTTGTAAAAGATCTGAGATTTGTGTGTTAAAACGGGCTTCGAAGGCCTGCAGCTGGGAAGCTTTGAGAAGTGGTGCAAAGGGAGTTGTCTGAAATCTGACAGAAAGTGGTCACACCAGGGGTGGCCAGGTGTGGCCGTAGTGGGCAGTGAGCCGGGGCCGTGGGCAGCCTGCTGGCTGTGTGTGCATTTTGTGCCTCTGCAGCGCCCCTTTCAGTTTCCTGAACTCAGTTCCAATAGGCGCAGTTTTCTGTGAGTGTTTGTTCCAGAGGAGAAATTGCACATAAACAAATGTGAAATCAGAGTTATGCTGAAGTGGCTCCTTAATATACTAATCACACATAGGGTCAAGTTTGCATTTCAAAACAGGCATAATAGTAGAAATGAAATTTTAGACTTAAAAACAGCTACAAGAATAGTACAGCTTCCATATAGCTCACCAGTTCCTCGAAACATTTACATCTTATATAACCATAGTACCATGATCAAAACCAGAAAATAAACATTGATGTTATACTGTTAATTAACCTTCAATCTTGTTCACATTTTGCCATTTTTTTATTAGTATTTTTTTGTTTCAGGATCCCATATTTCGATCAATTATCATATCTTCTTAGTCTTCCTCAATCACAGACAGTTCCTCATTCTTTCTTATTTTTCCTGATCTTGATAGTTTAGAGAGTACTGACCAATGAGTTATTTTGTGATGTATTCCCCTAATTTGTGTTTGTCTTCTGTTTCTTCATGGTTATGGTTAGATTGAGGTTATTCATTTTGGGCAAGGAATCCACAGAAAGGATATCATGGGGCCTTCTCCATGCATCATATATATGAGATTTGGGACATTGATTTTTTAAAATTATATTCTTTTTGATTTTAGAAAGGAAGAGGGAGAGAGAGATAGAAACATCAATGATGAGAGAGAATCATTGATTGGCTGCCTCCCACACGAACCCCACTGTGGATCAAGCCCACAACCCAGGCATGTGCCCTCACCGGGAATCGAACCGTGACCTCCTGGTTCGTGAGTTGATGCTCAACCACTGAGCCACGCCAGCTGGGCTGGGACATTACTTTTTAAGATGTTCAGTGTTTCAAAGGTTAAGTTGTATAATTAAATTTGTTGTTTATACTTTACAGTCACTTTTTAATATGAGTTTTAATATCATTCATTTTTATCGGTTCTTTGACATTATTTCTTTTCTTATGGATTATTTATTTCCATAAGTTCTATGAAAAAGAATTATAGTATTATGGATAATGCCTTTCTATCCGTTGGTTAATTTTCTTTCTGAAATGTAGTATATTTTGATACCTCAATTATTTTGATCAATTTGAAGGGTATAATATTTTTGAAGTAGTGGTATTGTTATATATTTGTAAAATCTTCTTATATAATTATAATTATAATATGTAATTTTGTTTCAGTTTCAATAGTAATGGGAATTCCTACTGTGAAGAGAGAAGTTAAATCTTACCTCGTAGAAACTCTTCATTCCCTTATTGATAATCTGTATCCTGAAGAGAAATTGGACTGTGTAATAGTAGTCTTCATAGGAGAGGTAATTATTTAATTGTTGTGATTTTTACACCTATAATCTATAAGAGTTAAAACTATAATTGAATATTTGAATGTACTTTTATGTGCATTTTTTTAAAATGTGAGTAAAGTTTAGGTAATGTATTCTATCCAATGGTTACGTTTGCCTTAACTTTTTTACTGCAGCTACAATTGAGGATAATATTACATACATAAATCTTTCAGAGCAGTGAGTCCCTGTTTCTAGTTATAGAACCTAAATTTGGAGATTGGCACTGGTGTTCTTTGGGAATATAGAAAGCTGAGAAAAGTTTAGCCTAGACATGGGTTTTATCATCTTGTTATTCTCTTGACCCCTTGTCTGTACTCTCATCCATTATTGAAAAGGTAAAATATCATGAGAATGAGGAATCTTATATTTATTGTATTTTTAGTTTCCTCAAAAGATCTAGGGAAAGAATAAATCTTGAGCAAGTTTTTCATAAATAATGAGAAAAATCACCCTGAAGTAATTGTTTTCTTAATTATTATATAGAATTTCAGAATGTGAAAGGATTTAGGACATCAGCTGGTTCTGGCCCACTGATTCCCAGCTTTTCAGTGTTTCCCTATCTTTCTAAATGAAAGTGTTTTTAATGTATTTCTTAAAATAAGAATAGAACACATGCTTACTATTTAAAACAATTACAGAAATGTGTAATGAAAAATTACCTGCTATTCCTCCATACAGATATAATAATTAGATATTCTGAAATATATCTTAAGAAATATTTTCCTGCCCTAGCTGGTCTGGCTCCTGTGGACTGAAGGGTCCCGGGTTTGATTCTGCTCAAGGACACATGCCTGGGTTGCAGGCTTGATCCCCAGTGAGGGGCATGCAGGAGGCAGCCAATCAATGATTCTCTCCCTTCCTCTCTGAAATAAAAATATATATATATATATATATATATATATATATATATATATATATTAAAATATATTTTAAAATATATTTTATTGATTTTTTTACAGAGAGGAAGGGAGAGGGATAGAGAGTTAGAAACATCCATGAGAGAGAAACATCGATCAGCTGCCTCCTGCACACCCCCCACTGGGAATGTGCCCACAACCCAAGGTACATGCCCTTGACCGGAATCGAACCTGGGACCCTTCAATCTGCAGGCCGGCGCTCTATCCACTGAGCCAAACCGGTTAGGGCTATATATATGTATGTATATATTAAATAAAATATAAAAATGAGCTATTTAAAAAAAAGAAAAGAAAGAAAAGAAATATTTCCTGTGGCTTGTGTACATTTGTAAATGGATTTGTTCTGTATGTATTTTAATCTCTCATGGGCATTTAAAAAAATATATTTATTATTGATTTCAGAGAAGAAGTTAGAGGGAGAGAGTGATAGAAACATCAGTGATGAGAGAGAATCATTGATCGGCTGCCTCCTGCATGCCCCATACTGGGGATTGAGCCCAGAACCTGAGCATGTGCCCTGACCGGGAATCGAACCATGACCTCCTGGTTCATAGGTTGACACTCAACCAATGAGCAATGCAAGCTGGGCTCATAGACATTTTTTCATGTTAAGAATAGATACCACTGCCCTGACCGGTTTGGCTCGTTGGATAGAGCGGTTTGGCTCGTTGGATAGAGCGTCGGCCTGCGGACTGAGGGTTCCCGGGTTCACTTCCAGTCAAGGTCATGTACCTTGGTTGCGGGCACATCCCCGGTGGGGGTTGTGCAGGAGGCAGCTGATCGATATTTCTCATCGATGTTTCTAACTCTCTATCTCTCTCCTCTCCTCTCTGTGAAAAATCAATGAAATATATTAAAAAAAAAGAATAGATATCACAACATCATTTTTTCTGGCTACGAAATATTCCATTGTATGGTTTAACATTATTTAATTTCTAATGGCTGGACATTTAGACTGTTCCCAAGTTTTTGCTGTTATTTTCAGCATGGCATAAATTTTGTGTCCTTTGTTTAGTTACTGAGGTGTGATCAGTTTCTAAATGTGGAATTGCCTTGGTCAGAGTTCACATACATTAAAATGTTCGTGCATGGCCAAAACGCCTCACAGAAGCTGAGCCAGTTTATGCCTCTTCCAGCGTTCTGTGAGAAAGCTTGTTTCCCCATCCGCATGCTCTACTAGATCACATCCGTCTTTAATTTTTTCATCAGTTTGATGGGTAAAAAATAATACATTGCTTTTGCTCAATTTGGATTTCTTTACTGATGGGGTTAAATGCTGATTTATAGGTTTTTCTTGCACCATTTGTATTTATAATTATTTTTATAACCTTTGCTTTTTTAATTTGTAAGAAAATTTCATATATGAGAGGAATAAATTCTTTGAAATATTTAGTTAAGTTTGTCTTTTGCAGGAACTTTGTATTTTTTTGTCTGTTATAGAAATTTTACATCTTAAGTAATTAAATTTGTCACTTGCATATTGTATACCAGTAGAAATTGATACAGCCTCCTTGGAAAGCATTTTGGCAGTAGCTATTAAAATTTAAAGTCTACTCTGTGACCCAGCTTTCTGCTTCTAAAAATTGATTCAGTAGTAACATTTGTAGGTGTGAAATCTACTCAAGCACATACACATATGTAAACAGCTCCTGCGTGCTTTAATGAAATAGAGAAAATGGTCCTGCGTCATATCCCATCAACTCTTAGTAGCAGGTACCTTGAGAGTTGGTATTATGGGAAGATGCCACTTTCTGTTGCATACAGTTTTACAAAATTAGAATTTTTTTTTTTACAATGAACATATATTGACTTTTATTCAGAAAAAAGTCTTATTACTATAAAAGAAGAAAATTATCCTTATACACTTGAAAAATAGTGTTCAGTATATAGACAGATTCGTGTACATAAAGATTCAAGACCCTCTTGCCATTGCCATTTATCTGATACTAAGATGTCATAACAATGGGTTTGGAGTCAGATGACCTGGGTTCAGGGCCTGGATTCTGCCACTTGAGCAGGTCCTTTTTCTTTCTTCAGCCTCAGTGTCTTCATCTTTAAAATGAAATAATGTTCTTGAGCCTTTTGAGCTCAGTGTTGGTACAGGGAAGCACAAGGAGATCACAGATGGAGAGGTGTTGTACATTCAGGTGTGGGCAGTATTCTGATCTCTGAAGACTCCTCCTCCTGAATCGCAGTATTTATATATGTATCTGTATAGAATTTTAATATTTGGAAGAAAATCTGTACTGAAAGAAGAATTAATTTACAGAGTTGTTTGAATTGCTTTTAGGCAGTTTAAAATTCTTAATTATTACATTTGATTCTGCCTTAATTCATAGTTTTAATCTAAGTGTCCAGTAGCTTGGGACTCATTAACACTAGTAGCAAGTGGTAGTCTGTATAATATTTCTTATAGCGCTGTATCAATGCTCATATCGTTTCTGTCATTCATAATCATTTCTGACAAAACGTTTTCCTACACTGTACTCTGAATTTTAGCAAAAATTCTTTTTCCTGTCCCATTCTTATATTTGGAGAATTCCCTATTTTATGAATCTTGGTGGAGGAAGGAAGTACCTCCTGCCCACTATTGAAACTAAAAATGTCAGATGTTTCCTTTACTAGTTCAGGCATGTGACCTGGGCTCAGCCCCTTGGTATTCCTATCATGGATTTGGCGTGGTGCTTTATTATTTTCAGTTGACACAGAAAACCCAAAGGGATAAGCACACAGATTATTACATTATTAGAATTGATGGGAATTTATCAGGGTGGCTGGATATAGGATCAACTTATGTTTCTAAATGCCAGTAACAAAAAATGAGAAAATAACATTTAGAATAAATATTTTTCTAAAGAAGCAGAGACTGTGGACAGTCCATTGTGGTGACAGATGGTGGCTGTGGGGGTCTTTCCCATGGTCACAGGGTGGGGTTCAGAGGCACTGAAGACTGATGAGGGCTTTGCAAGTTGTATCATTGGGAGCAGGCTGTGGTTTCTGGCTGTCGTCCAGCTTTATTTCTGCCGCCTTCCAAGCCTGGTTCCTCGGCCTCGCTGGAGGTCCTGTGAGTTCTACCTCTCATCTTTCAGTGTCTGACTGTTCTGCCACAGTCAGTTTCTATTGCTATGAAGATCCTGACTGGTACAGCTTACAACTTGTTCAAAAATACCTCAATTGCTATAAACAGAACATCCAGTCAGCATGGATGTGCAGAGCTAGGTGGCTAAATGCTATTCCAAGTGAAAGAGATGAAATCAATTTTTAAGGTGCGTTTCAGATAGAATATTGCCTAATTTATAACAGTCACATTATGTTGATGACCATAAAGATTGCTGAGAATTTGGAAAGAGAACTTTATTTTTTGGTTTTGTTAATCCTCACCCAAGGATCCTATCTAATAGTAGAGAAACATGGTAATTAAACGTAACTTCGCTACCCTTCCAATTGGCTAATCAGGGCAATATGCAAATTAACTGGCAGCCAAGATGGCGGCCGGCAGCCAGGCAGCTGAAGTGAACAGGAGGCTTGCGTGCTCCAGTGATAGAGGAAGCCAAGGTTCCCCGTCTGCCGCTTGCCGGCCTCTAAGCTTGCACTCTAAGCAACTATGTTGCAATTATAGAAGTTAAACCATCCCCAGAAACCTGCTTTCAGCCATCAGAGCTGGAGCGAGCAGGACCGAAATAGTGTTACAATTATAGAACCCAAAAAAACCAGATCCCTGCTTTCAGCAGCCGAGATCTCAGAGCTGGAGCTGAGCCTCAGAGCTAAAGCCGGCTCTCAGCTCCAGTGACAGCAATAGAAGGTAAATAAATCCCAGAATAAAAAACAAAAGAAAAAAAGGAGAGGTTGGGAGCTTCAGTCAACCGCCAGCCTGAAAACGGCCCTCAGCCCCTCACCCAGACTGGCCAGGCACCCCGGTGGGGACCCCCACCCTGAAGGGGGTGCGACCAGCTGCAAACAGCCATCATCTCCTCATCCAGGCTGGCCAGGCACCCAAGCGGGACCCCCACTCTGATCCAGGACACCCTTCAGGGCAAACCAGCTGGCCCCCACCCATGCACTAGGCCTCTATCCTATATAGTAAAAGGGTAATATGCCTCCCAGCACCGGGATCAGCGGAGCCATGAGGCCTCCCAGCACCGGGATCAGCGGAGCAGCGAGGCCTCCCAGCACCGGGATCAGTGGAGCAACAAGGCCTCACTGCCCCGGTGTCAAGCGTAGCCGCGAGGCCTCCTGGCCCCTAGAGCAGAGTGACGGGGCAGCGCCCAAACCCCCGATCACCCTGCGGCTCTGTGTGTGACAGGGGCCGGGGCCACAACCTCCCTATCTACCCTGCTCTGTTCATGACAGAGGAAGTCGCCCCAACTCCCTGATCAGCCCTGCTCTGTGCCTGATGGGGGGAGCTCCCCAACCCCTTGATCGGCCCTGCTCTGTGTGTGATAGGGTGCGGCGCCCCAACCCCCCCATGGACCCTGCTCTGTGTGTGACGGGGTGAAGCCACAACCTCCCCATTGGCCCTGCTCTGAGTGTGACGGGGTGGTGCCCCAACCCCCTGATTGGCCCTGCTCTGTGCGTGATGGGGAGCTCCCCAACCCCCTGATCGGTCCTGCTCTGTGCGTGACGGGGCTAGCTCCCCAACCCCCTGATCCGCCCTGCTCGGTGCGTGACAGGGGTAGCTCCCCAACCCCCTGATCCGCCCTGCTCTGTGTGTGACAGGGGGCGGTGCCCCAACTCCCCTATCGGCCCTGCTCTGTGCATAACATGGGGGAGCTCCCCAACGCCCTGATTGGCCCTGCTCTGTGACAGGGTACGGAGCCCCAACCCCCCTGATGAGCCCTGCTCTGTGCGTGACAGGGGGTTGCGGCAGCTACCTCTGCCTCGGCCCCACCCACCATGCAGTTGCCTCTGCCTCAGCCCCCGCCAATGCTGCGGCTTTGTCCGGAAGGTTGTCCAGAAGGACGTTTGGTCTAATTATCATATTACGCTTTTATTATTATAGATGACTATTCACATTGTTTCTGTAATTTGCCTAAAAACATTCCAAAGGCATGTTAAAATGTTAAGTTCCTGAACTGAAGAATTCAAGTTGAGATTCTATAATGAAATAACAAATTTGTCATGTTAGAAAAGCACCTAAAGGTAGTCTCTGAAAAATTGAGTTTACAGAATTTCCAGCTCACAGTATGTTTAGAATATAGCATGAAAATAGTTTTGCTTTTTACTATTGTACACATTTTAGTTTGTGTTTTGTAGTTTGTTTAGAGCGCCTGAGGCCATTACTATGCCTTCTTTAAAATTCTTTTATTTAAATTGTGCTAACAGTGCTAGTTGGCTTGTGGGCAGAAATATGCAAAGCAGGTAAATTTATAAATGAATACAGAAGTTGAATAACAGAGAATTGAACAAATTGCTATAGGGTTTTTAAAAATTTTTCTATTATATACTTTATTGGCTAGGAAACAGTGTTTACTGTTTATTCTTTGGATAGGTAATATGATCTCATGCTTAAGAAATTATAAACGTGTGTTGTATACTTTGAAAAGTCTCCCTTTAGTGCTGTTCCTTAGTCACTATTATCTCTCTACCGGCAACAACTGTTAACAGTAGTTGTTTCCATGCAGAGATATTTAATGTGTATATATGTGGATACATTCTTTTTCGCACTATTTCTATGTAGATGGTATAATATTAACTTTTTATATTAGCACATAAAGACCTATATAGATTCCTTGTAAAATACTTTTCTAGAAATTTATTCATTTTACCTAAGTTTTAAAATTTACTTTATACAAAGTGGAGCAAAGTCGACTCTTGTTCTTGTGGTTATTTCCTCTGATTTCTTTATATATGTGTGTATATTGTAGTCTCCCTCTTTCTAGCTAGTGGATCTGTTTTTATTATTTCAAAACCCATCTTTTGGGTTTGTTTTGTTGTTTTCTGATTAATACTGGCTTTAAAAAAATTTTAATACTGGCTTTTAACATTATTAATTTTTCCGCTTTTGTTAGTTACATGTTATACTTTACATGTTATACTTGTCCCAGATACTAAATTGATTTATTTCCATTCTTTCCTTTTGTTAATATAAGAATTACTATGAATTTTTTCCTGAACACTGTGTTAGCTGTGTTCCGTAGGTTCTGTATTCTAGATTTGTGTCTGATTTTCATTGGTAATTGCATATAATGCCAATGTTGTGTTCCTGGGTGAACTCTGATTAAGTGCTTTAGTCTTTTCTAGTGAGACAGTTTGGTGTTTTGAGGCGGCATTAGTTACCTGAGTGCTTTGGAGCTTTTTACACCCCAAAGCTCTTGAGAAATAGAGAGTAGTCCTCTCTATAGTTATGTTTTCTTAAGCTCTCATAATTACCAGTCTTTTTTAGTTGTTAGTTGTTTCTGTTCTTGATTTTAAACTACAGATTACTATGTTGGTGCATCAGTGGTATTTTGGCTTATAATTTTTCAGCAGCTAGATTTTAAGATGTTCACTTATGCGTTGGTTATATATCATACATATCTAATGGGGAAGAAATTGGAGATATATAAAATTTGCTTGTAATTCAACAAATATTTACTGACACAGGGATAAGCCAGTCCTATCACTGAACAAAACAAAGCCTCTGCCCAATGAAACCTACATCAGAGAGAAGGACAGCTGAGAAAACTAATACATAGTACAGCGATTTTCAGCCGATGTGCCACAAGAATGTTTAAAACATGCAATACCTGACTATTTAGTCTGGGGGACTGAACTCTTTTCCCTTAGATTGTAAAAAAGACAAAAAAAAAAGACGAGAGCCAACACAAATAATAGCTGTCTGATGTGAATGAATCAAAACTGTACCTATTTTTTTTCTGTCAAATCAGCAAAAAATGTATTTTTTAAACATAAGGATATTATGTGTGGATTAGATATGGAGCACTCGTACTTCATAAATTTTATTACATATGACATAATAAATCTATATTCACATAAGTTTATTCTTCTTGGCCCCCTTTTGAAGAGTCTCCTGGAGATAGGGAGCTGGCCCTATTCATATTCTGTTTCCTTGGATAGGCAAATTACTGGCACTCAGTAAATGGTAATCAGTTTGAGTTTCAGGTTGTTGCTAAACTTATTCAAGTTTATATAAACCAGGCTTGATCATGTGCTCCAAAATTAGAACCTGATGAGTTAGTAAGATACTCACTGGGTGATAATTTATTGAAAATGAGCTCACTACTGTTTGTGTTTATGAAGGAGAAGTACAGAGGGTTGTGGGCTGTGTTCTAGCTGTATCTCACTCCTAAGTCTTTAAATTTAACAATAAAAATAGAAATTACTTTCAATTAACAGAAATTAAACTATTCTAATGAACAGAACAAACTGACGAACAAAATAGATCCAGAGACATTGAAACATGCAACAGACTGACATATGTCAGAGGGAAGTGGAGGTGGGTGGGCAGAGATTAACCATAAAACTTAGATGAATACTAGAGGCCCGGTGCATGAAATTCATGCACAGGTGGGGTCTCTGGGGTGGTCTGTGGAGATCAGGCCCTAGCTTATACCCCCAGCCTCACAGCCCCAGCTCGTATCCTCAGCCTCGCAGCCCTGCAGCTCTGCCTGGCACCCCACCTTGGCCTGGTGCCGCCTGCTTGCCCCACCCCCCGCCGCCGCTGCTGGTCACCGTCTGTGGGGTGATTGGCAGGGCGATCGGGCCCCTGCTTTCACCCGCATTGGCCTGGCACTGCCCACTCACCTGCTGCACCATCCCGCTGTGGTCCAGCTGTCATTGGGCCCCATCAGGGCCGGCTGTGCCTCCACTGCCACCCGCTGCCAGCGCTGCGTCGCTCACACCCACCATGTTCCGCACTGCCCACTGGTGGTCAGCACACGTCATAGTGAGCGGTCAAACTCCAGGTCAGTGACCATCCGAGGGGACAATTTGCATATTAGGCTTTTATTATATAGGATATGCATAGCCCATAGACACAGACAATAGTGCTGGGAAAGCCTGGAGAGGGGGCCGAGCTGGGTGAGGAGGTGAATGGGGGATAAAGGAGGACACGACAATACTCTCAACAGTAAAGATCAATTAAATTAAATAAACTCTCATAAAACAAAATTTTATAATCCAAAAGTTTTGTAATTTCCACGGTTAAGTTTTATATTTGTTTTTCCTCAATTTTTAAGTATTTTGGTAGTCTTTATAACATAGATCAGACTTGATGTGTCATTTATTTATTTTAACAATGCAGCATTTTAATGTAAGCTGTCACTGAATTTAAAATTGATAGGGGTATTGGAACTTTGCTTACAGTACATAATTTCAAAGTACATAAGCCTGATAAATATTTACTTCTAACTCTGGTTAAAATGCTCTTGACTTTGTTTTTTATTATCAACTTGATAATAATAATACAGAATAATACAGCTTTTTGTTTCATTTTTATCACTTACTGTCATAGTCTCTGAGATGATTTTTCCTCCCACTTTTTTTTTTTAAAAAAAATAGGGCAGGAAACTGAGGCTCAGAGAAGTGGCCCACTCTAAGTTGTACAGGCCAGTGAGTACAGAGGCAAATCTTGAAGCTAGGTTTTATGATTTGCAGTGGACACATCTTCCCTGTCGCCTGCTTACAGACACTGTTCATTCATTACTTACAGTTTGGATATTTCAGAAGAAGTAGAAATAGTTTTTGTGCTTAATTTTTTCTATTGAACATCAACAATTGAAAATAATGAAACCTTAGTTATCTACTTACTCTATTAGTAAATACTCAGTGATATCTAGTGGTGCATTAAAGTAGAATACCGGTACATAAATGCAAATCCCATAACTTACCTGAAAATCTAATGTAATGTTTTCAATGAATGTTTTATTCACTTATTTGATTTTGAGTTCAGTATTAAAAGTTAAATAAAAAAATAAAAACAATGAACGTTAGGTACAATTTTCTTTTCTTTCCCAGACAGATATTGATTATGTACACGGTGTTATAGCCAGCCTGGAGAAAGAGTAAGTTCTTCTTAATTATGGAAGTGAAAATAATCATTACTATTATCTCTTCTCTTTCTGTTAAAAGATAATGCCTTCTTTTATAATTCATTTCTCTGGAATTCAGTGTTCATTGGACCACCTATAATTGGTCTTTGGCATTGTCATAAAGAAGGTGCACATCTAGTTATCTGATGGGATAAATTGGTATATTTAGGAAAAACTTGAATGTTATATGTATGTAACATTATCAAATAACTCCAGTCTTTAATCTGGAGAACAGTGAACATAGAATCATACGAGATTACTTAAATTTTTCACCGTGTTTACCAAGCAAAAATTTTCTGCTGTTATGGCCGATAGTCATTTAGCAGCTTCAAAACTCAGTGCTAAACTATGTCTGAATCTAATCTATTTTGCAAAGGTTGAGGAACAATTTACTGTGAGCAAGGCACATCGCAGGTAACTACAGATAGAAAGTTTAGTAAATTTCAGGTATCATTAATTTGTAAAATACTGCTTTGGTGGTAGTCTTAATAGTAACGTTAAAAAATTAGTCTTGATATGGTTTCATCATTGAATTCTGCCTGTTTTTGCCCCCTAAACACTTATCTTCTACTTAAAACGACAAAAGAGAAGCAACAATTATTTGCCAACTCTAGATTTAAAATACTGTGGCTTTATATTTGTCTATCACAGTTCTAAAACCAGAGATTAAAAAAATATGTATAATTCCAGATTAAACTCTATTTGTTAGATTTTTTCTCAAGTGCTCAATTTCTTGGCAGCCTTCATAAAAGCACAACTTGGCAGCCTTCATAAAAGCACTCTCAGATAGCATAGACCCCTTAATAGAGGACCAGAGCAATAATTACTAGTCCCCTTCACATGGGCCGGTCTGTGGGGCACATGCAATGATCCTGTCAATTCCTTTCTTCATCCATGTGTAGGAAAACCATGCCCAGGGGAAAAAGTGAAAATTAAGCACTAAGAACATTTGTGCAAAGACAGGTAGTTAGACAACCATTTTGTGGAGATTTGCAAAAATGAAATAATGGAGAATGCAAATGAGAAGGAAGTTGCTATTGAGTAAGTAAGATTGGTTTAAAAAACTTTAGAACAGTTTCTCAACCTTGGCACTGTTAACATCTTGGGCTAGATAATTCTTTGTTGTAAGGACTGTCCTGTGCACTGTAGAATGTTTAACAGCATCCCTAATGTCTGTCTACCCACTAGATGTCAGTACTGTCCATAGTGATGAGGACCAAATGTCTGGTCATTGCTCAGTGTACCCTTTAGGGGCAGGAGTGCTCTCAGTGAGAAACACTAGTTTAGAATGACATATAGTGTATAACCGACAACTAAACCTTCCTGAAAATTAAAGAACTTCGATTTTTGTACATATACACACACATGCGCGCGCAAACTCCTTCATTACTTTGTTTTTCTTCAATTTCTATTTTCTGTGACATCTCGATTTGATTGGTTAAAGTTCTTATACTTTTTAGGAAAGTAATTCCTGCATTTGGCCTAGGATTGCCATGCTGCTCCAAGAATAGTGGCACTTTACACTTTTTAAAAGCATTATTTTTTAAAAACGTGTGCTATTAGAAAAATCTGTAGTTTCTGGAAAATCATTGATGAACTACTTCATTGAACACAGTGTGTTCATTACTGATGTGTTTTATGATAACACAGTAAGTTGAGCATTAAGATAAATAAAATCCCACAGAGCTTAAATAACTCAACTAACCTTTCTCATGATAGATTTTCTAAAGAAATCAGTTCTGGTTTGGTGGAAATAATATCACCTCCTGGAAGCTATTATCCTGACTTGACAAACTTAAAGACGACATTTGGAGACTCTAAAGAAAGAGTAAGGTGAGCCTGTGTTTCTTAGAACCCTCACCCTTATGACTGTAATCCTATCTAATAATAGACAAACATGGTAATTGACTGTACCTTTGCTACACCTCCCATTGGCTAATCAGCACGATATGCAAATTAACTGCCAACAAAGATGGCGGCTAATTTGCATACTGCAGGCAGGGTGGGACAGTGCCATCTGCTTGCCCCGCAGCCATCTGGGCCTGCTATTTGCCACCCAGGGCGGTGGGGCGGGACTGCGCCATCCTGCCTGCCCTGCTGCCATCCAGGCCTGCTATCTGCGACTTGGGGCGGCGGGCGTCCGTGTGCAACCCGACCTGGGGCGGCCAGGCGGGGCAGCAGCGATCCGCCGGCCTGCCCGGGTGTCCTGTGTGCGACCCACCCGGTGTCCCGTGTGCAACCCGACCCAGGGCGGCGTCCCAACCCCCGGATTGGCCCTGCCGTGTGCGCGACCCGGGGAGGCGGGGCAGGCACCAAGGGATCGGGCCTGCCATCTTCCACCCGGGAGTGGGCCTAAGCCAGCAGTTGGTTATCTCCCAAGGGGTCCCAGACTGTGAGAGGGCACAAGTGGGGCTGAGGGACACCCCCCAAACCCCCTCCCCTGCCAGTGCACAAATTTTTGTGCACCGGGCCTCTAGTGTATAATAAATGTAGTTCTTCTTTATCAAAGCTTTACATATTTTAGGAGTTAGCCAATTAATGAGAGCCAATGAAATTTGGGGTATTTTATTGGAAATTCTATGGAGTTTCTGATGAGAGGTTGATTTGGTAAACTCTATAATTTTTATAACTGCTGCTCTAATGCTATGACTTTTCTTAAGAGTATATTATCTATAACTCAGAAGTTAGTACAGATAGAAATCTCAGATCTGTATGCAGCATAAATGAGGGCTGACTCAATAAAGGGCCAAAAACAATAATGCTGTCCTGCAAAATTGTAGTATAGTACTTAGTCTATTGGATTTGTGTCTGGATCTCTAAAACTGAAGGACTTAGCTTTCATTGTGTTATTAAAAACTAAGAAATATTGGTATTAGTTTTGGATTTTCTGTAACTAGAGAAAAGGAAAAATGGTATTTTGGGAAGAGATTTGTACATCTTGAGTTGTTAATTTGTCCCAAAGACAGATATGTCCTCATAATTGGTTAATTGTCTCTCAATAAATATAATTTTATTTTTCAAAAAATTAGGATTGAATTTAGTAAAAAATTCTAGGTAATCGTATTAGCTATATTATGGAGAAGTTTGCTTAATATGATTCAAAGCTTTTATTTTACTGGTTGTTGTGGGTTTTGTTTTGTTTTTTACCTGACTTTTAGAACCACTTCTCTTATTTAAAATTAGTCAGTTTCTATAGGTTACCAGGATTCACTGAAAGAACTTAATGTTGTAAATTTTAATAGGATGTCTTGGGTTTTTAAGCATTCAATACATATTTATTAATTTCTGCCTGTTTGGAGCACAGTCCTAGGCACCAGAGCAGTGATCCCCACAGTATAATTGTTGAAGACATGAAGATGTTACTGAAAAAAGAGTCAGTGGTCAAGGAAGTTTGGAAAATACTGGATTACAATTTTTTTCAACAAATGTATTTACTGCTATATGTTTCATATATTGTGTATACATCATGTATATAAAATATATACATATTGTGTCTATGTAATATATTACATATTATAGAATACTAGAAGCCCAGCACGGGAAATTGCACAGCCCCACCCACCCGCATGCCCACCTGCCGCCCTGCCGCATTTGCAGCTCCGCCCACCCGCGCTGGTCTTGGTTGTTATGGTGTTAGGGCCACAGGCCTTTTAAAATATAGATTACAATGTTATATCATAATATATATCATAAAATGTAATGCATTTAATCCTATATTGCCTAATTTGAGTCTGAGCCTTATTTTTGAAAATTTTTATTTCAGATGGAGAACAAAGCAAAACCTAGATTATTGTTTTCTAATGATGTATGCTCAGGAAAAGGGCATATATTACATTCAGGTAAGTGTGGTTATTTCTTTAATGTGTTTCACACTTTTAAAGAAAAAGTGATAACATCAAGGGTATATTTTCATTAAAACGGGGTGTGTTAAAAGCGTAAGCCCTCCCAGATCTCTAAGACCATAACAATATGTCGCGGGCAGAAGCATCTCTCCTACTCACTGAGAATGTGGGCTCTGAAGTTCCATTCTCTGGTGTTGCACAAACACTAGCTCTCCACTCAGTGGTGTGACAGTGGGCAGGTTGCTCACCTCTTTTTTCCTTTTCTCCCATCTCTCCTTCTCCTCTTATCCTCCTCCTCCCTCTCCTTTCTCATCCTCCCTGTTTCCACTGTTAAAAAGAACCAAGAATTATATGGAAAATTTTAAAGAAGGATTTCCATATTTTTTTAGTGGTCCTATTAATATAGTGGGGGGTTTTGTATGCTACAGTATATTTACATTTAGGTAATAAAACTGACATTTCATTTTATTACCAAGACTAGAATAGTAAATCTATAGTGATACGGGTTTTAAGTTAGCTAGGTAGACAACATCTCAGTAATCTGGGAAGCTATTATTTCTTTCTGATTTCATTTTCCTTAGTGACTTAAGCTTAAATTTCCCAATTCATTTCTTTCACGAAAGGTCATTATTCCTTGTTTGAAATACAAATACCCCCAGACACTAAGTCTGTCAGGGTTTCTTTTGTGTGTTTTTTTTGTTTTGTTTTTTAGTATAAAAAGTTTATTAGGTCCTTACCTAGGAGGATGTTTTGATGAAAGTGTTAAGAAAAGGTATTCTGGTCCCTGAATCAGAAAGGAAATGGTGGGCAGCTACCGGGGGTTGTGAGAGATGGGAAGGGACTTTGGGAGGAGAGGAAAGAAGGAAAAAGCTTGGCATCACATGGGAAGGTGGGCTTACCTAAGGTCAGACTTTGTCTCCCTTGACATTATACCTTGGGCCAGCTGCATTCAAATGGGCATGACCTTGGCTGGCATGGCTTAGTGGTTAGTGTCAGCCTGTGCACTGGAGGGCTTGGGGTTCAACATTCCCAGTCAAGGGCATATACCTGGGTTGCAGGTTCAATTCTCCACTTCCAGTCATGGGTGTGTGGGAGGCAACCAATCAATGTTTCTCTCTCTCTCTCTTCTCCTTCCTCCTCCCTTCCACTCTCTCTAAAAATCAATGAAAAAAAAAATGTCCTCACCCCTCAGGTGAGGATTAAAAAAACACATGACAAATGGGCATGAACTCTTCCTTGGTTTGCAGAAAGGGGATGTAGATGATGGTAGGGCCAGAACTGAACGTCTATATATAGAAAAGCGTAAGTGACTGTTAGGGTCCACCGACCAGTCGCTATGACGTGTACTGACCACAAGGGGCCAGATGCTCAATGCAGTAGCTGCCCCCTGGTGGCCAGTGTGCTTCCATAGCCAACCTACCGGCCAACCTCCGCGGTCCCTCCCCTCTGCCAGCCTGCCCCTCCCCCACATAGGCCCCGATTGGAGGGCCAGCCAGCCAACCTCCTGGGGTCTCTCCCCCTGGTAGGCCTCAATCGCTGGCCAGGCTGAGGGAGCCCATCTGTGCACGAATTTGTGCCCTTGGCCTCTAGTTGTATATAACAGTATACAGCATTTAAGCACATAAAAGCCAATATCCTAAATTTAGAGAGAACATTTCCTTGAAATACCTTAGAGAGAAGTCTTACTATAATTTCAAAATGTTTTGTTTTAACATATCCCAAATATTACTGTAGTTGACCCTTGCTGTTTATTCTAGGGCCACTATATAAACACATTATGGTCAAGAACTTTTTAGAGAGAATTTAAAACTATACTGTATTTTTAAAATTTGCTTTCCAAGGAGAGAATGAATGCAACCTTAAAGATTTTTTGTGAAGTACAGGAAAAGTAAATGTTTAGGAAATTAAGGAAAGGTTGGAGTTTAGAAGGAGAATGATAAGGAACACTTCCCCTAAACAGGGTCAGTATGTAACAGCAGAGGCCAGTATTTAGTAACAGCAGCAGTTATGAACTAGTGCCTATTGCATGCTTACCTTATGTCAGGCATTGCTCTTTACAATTTACGCTTTACACATATAAATTCATTTAACAACCCTTTTTGTAAGAGCATAATCGTACCGTACATATTGTTTTATAGCCTATTTGGTGTTACTTAATATATCATAGATGCCTTATGCCACTGATTTATTCCCAGGGTTTAGTGCAGGTCTTGGACATAATAAAAGCTCAATAAATATTTGATGAGTCAGTATGATATCTTTCCAAATACTACTGTTACACAGAGAGGAAGAAGTAATCTTAGAGGACTTAAAAGACATGAAAACTTTAAATCCCAAAATAAGTGAAAATTATTTATTTTTAGATAACTAGAAATGATAATGTGAAATTAAGAAAAGGAAAAGTTTTCTTAGGATATTAAAATTACCTTGTGACTTTAAAATTATATGCAAGAAGATTCTGGGGAGGAGGTCTTTGCATGCATCCATGATCGCCGATCTCTGTCAACGCCCTACGGAACTGGCAGCAGTTCCCAGCGTAGTTAACACATGGTGTTGGCAGAGCACATGGGGTTAACTGGCACCTTTTGTGAGCTGCTACAGCTTCTTAAGGATTTTGAAGATATCTTTCAAAATGTAAAAAAGGAACTTTTAGGAATCTAGAGAAATGAAAAGTATGTAAGTAGAAGCATATCAGTACAGCATTGTTGGCACAGATAAAAAAATGTATGTCTGCCTGTGAGCTGGGCAAGTTGAATGAACTGTTGTACAACTGTAGCATGGAATATTACACATCTATTAAAAAGGATGATTTAAATATGTATTTATTAACCTGAAAGTTATTCATGGTATATGAAGAGAAAAATGTATGGCCCCCTTTTTAAATAAAATCGTAGAGTTGGGTGGGAACCTGGAAGAAGTGTGTATGGGTCGTTATGTGCTATATGTCCATACAGAAGGTGTTGAATTGATGCACAATCAACTTTTAACATTGGCCACCCCAGCTAGCAGTGTGGAGGGCAGAGAAGGGAAGCTACGAGATTTTTCTTTGACTCTCTCTTTGACTTGGTATGCATTTTATGTAAAAAGGAAAAATAAATTAAAGGCCTACAAAAAATTATTTTCCTTTGAAAAGAAGAAAGGCAGTGTGAAATCACATTGGGCAGTATAAAACAACCAAAAGGAGTAATTCATGGAGTGCTGTTGTTATTTCGCAGAGTATGGGAATGGTTTAGTTGACTTGGATTTTGCATCTTCCCTTTTATTTTCCTCATTTTCTTTTAATAAAATTTAGTTTTGTAATTTTATCATTTTTGACCATTGTTTTCTTGATTTTCATGATAAAGTATGCTTGATTATTTTTCATAATAAAAATGGTCTATCTAAATCTTTCACCTCTTTGTTCAGCTTGAAGATGATATTATTGCCAAACCGAATTACTTTAACACTATCAAAAATTTTGCCCTTCAACTTTCTTCTGAGGAATGGATGATACTAGAGTTCTCCCAGCTGGGCTTCATTGGTAAGAAAAGTGTTGGATTTATCTACTTTTCAGAAATAATTGTGAGGTTTGGGATATTGGACTCATTCTTTTTTTAATTTTTTTATTTATTTTAAAGTTGTCTTTATTCTTTGGAAATGTATTGCTTTTGAGGAAATTCAGCTTAGAGAAATGATGTAAGGCAACCGAAAATAGTATTTGGAGATTTCTAAGGTTGTAGTATTTACTCTAGAGTTCTACAAGGCAGCCCTCCGTATGTCTACATGCAAAGCCAGCCATGGTCCTGGTGAGCATGTCTGAATTCTCTGACCCTCTTCAATAGCCCACTGCTTTTGCAAGATTGTCTTTTAAAAAATGTCAAGTTAACAGTTTTCTAATATGAATTCCTGGCATTTGGTGTAGTACATGAAGTTCCTGTCCAGTGATTAATTTGTATTCATTTGTTTCTTTTATTGACTAGTCAGGATACTAATTTAAAAAGTTTTTCACTAACATTCCTAAATTATCCAACTAAAGAGAATATGTTGAAAATCAAAGAATTGAAGGAAATTTACAGGTTTAGAAAAACACCCAAAGGATAACATTTCACTTCCTATAGTACTTTAAAACTTTAAATATTGGAGGCTAGGCCTTTGATCTTGCTGATCACTTATCTCAACCTTAATTTAAGAGTCAAAAAACATCTTTACTTGTGATATTTTAAAAATTTGTTTTTACCTAACCCTCTTAAATTCCTTTTTATAAAAATGGGAAGAATCTTATTAAGACATGAAGGAAAAAATCTCTGACTTGATTCTTGAATCCTTTGAACCAGTAGTTGTATGATAAATTTGTAATATAGAAAATCAGGAATTCACTACTTCCATTTATATCCAGAATAGCGGTCTGGTGCATGAGATTTGTGCACTCAGGGGGGGTCCCTAAGCCCGGCCTGCGCCCTCTTGCAGTCCGGGATCCCTGGGGGATGTCTGACTGACAGCTTAGGTCCACAGGGCTGCTCCCCTCAGGGAGCGGGCCTAAGCTGTCAGTCAGACATCCTTAGCTCCGCCTCAAGGTGGGAGAGACTCCCACCACTGCTGCTGTTCTCCCTGTGGGAGCACACTAACCACCAGGAGGCAGCTCCTGCATTGAGCATCTGCCCCCTGGTGGTCAGTGTGCATCATAACGATCAGTCATTCTGCCGTTCAGTTGATTTGCATATTACCCTTTTATTATAGAGGTTTATTATATAGGACTAGAGGCCCAGTGCACAAAAATTTGTGCACTCAGGGGTAGGGGGTCCCTCAGCCTGGCCTGTGCCCTCTCACAGTCTGGGACCCCTCAGGGGATAACCACTTGCTGGCTTAGGCCCGCTCCCCAGGGGTTTGGGCCTAAGATGGCAATCAGACATCCCTCTGGCAGCCCAGCAGCCCTCAGGGAATGTCCATTTGCCAGTGGAGAGCAGACCTAAGCTGCAGTCAGACATCCTTAGCGCTGCTGAGGAGGCAGGAGAGGCTCCCACCACCACTGCTGTACTGGCAGCCATCAGCCTGGCTTGTGGCTGAGCAGAGCTCCCCCCGTGAGAGCGCACTGACCATCAGAGGGCCACTCCTGCATTGAGCGTCTGCCCCCTGGTGGTCAGTGTGTGTCATAGTGACCAGTCATTCCCAGTCTTTCTGCTGTTAGGGTCAGTTTGCATATTACCCTTTTACTATATAGGATAGAGGCCTGGTGCACGGGTGGGGGCCGTCTGGTTTGCCCTGAAGGGTGTCCCGGATCAGGGTGGGGTCCCACTTGGGTGCCTGGCCAGCCTGGATGAGGGGCTGATGGCTGTTTGCAGTTGGTCACACCCCCTTCAGGGAGGGGGTCCCCACTGGGGTGCCTGGCTAGCCTGGGTGAGAGGCTGAGGGCCGTTTTCAGGCTGGTGGGCGACTGAAGCGCCCAGCCTCTTTTTTTTCCTTTTTTTTTTTTTATTCTGGGATTTATTTACCTTCTATAGTTGTCACTGGAGCTGAGAGCCGGCTCCAGCTCTGAGGCCGTGGCTGGCTGAAAGAGGTATCTGGGTTTGTTTAGCTCTGTAATTGAAACTGTGTTGCCATCAGGCAGGAGAGGCTCCCATCACCACCGCTGTACTGGCAGCCTTCTATAATTGCAACATTGTTGCATCCGGAGCTCGGAGCTGAGCCGTGGCAGGGGGGAACCTTGGCTTCCTCCATCACTGGAGCAAGCAAGCCTCATGTTCGCTTCAGCTGCGTGGCTGCTGGCTGCCATCTTTGTTGGCATTTAATTTGCATATCCTGCTGATTAGCCAATGGGAAGCATAGTGGAGGTATGGTTAATTACCATGTTTGTCTATTATTAGATAGGATGATAGCTCCATGTTGACCCAAAGCAAGTTTGTTGTGATAAGACAAGTGGGGACATTATTCATAATGACTCATAGTTGAAAGAGCACCATGAGTTAGTTTATTTGTTGTGTAGGTTTCTCTGATGTACGCCGTATGCATGCTTGGCTTCTTTATTACTGCCATTGACTGGAATATCTTTTCAGGTAAAATGTTTCAAGCGCCAGACCTCACTCTGATTGTGGAATTCATATTTATGTTCTATAAGGAGAAGCCCATTGATTGGCTCTTGGACCACATTCTTTGGGTGAAAGTCTGCAACCCTGAAAAAGATGCAGTAAGTTAACTTCCTATGAGGTGGAAGAAGCTTCTTTTCTATATTTCATGAAAGTGACTTTTAGGGAGCTAGATTTTATGAATGAACAGTTAAATAGGTGTTTTCACTTAACATTTTGAGTGCTTGCCTTCTTTCTTGAACTGACAAAAGTTTCAGTAATAGAGTGACTTTTAAATAGTAGCTGGAAAATCCTATGACTAAGTTAAGTCCACCTTTCAGTTCTGATCAGTGTGTCTCGTGTCTTTAGGCTCTGCTGTCTCATTGCTGTTGGCTGCAGGTGTGGATCATATCTGTCCTCTGTGGGCTATTTAAATTTTCTTCAGATTCTCTGTCAGCTTTCTTTTTTCAAATACTTTGGGGACAATATCAGACTCCTACACACCTGGAAATAAGGAATAACATAGAAGTGATATTTTACACCAAAATAATGGCAGGTCACAAAAGTACCTTTCAGTTTATTACTTGGAAGAAACCAGTGTTCACACTCACATGCTGACCTTTTTGGTGGTGATAAGTGAACGATGACTTTTTTTTTTAAATTTTTTTTAAAAATATATTTTATTGATTTTTTACAGAATAAGGGAGAGGGATAGAGAGTCAGAAACATCGATGAGAGAGATCAATCAGCTGCCTCCTGCACGCCCCCCACTGGGGATGTGCCCGTAACCAAGGTACATGCCCTTGACCGGAATCGAACCCGGGACCCTTCAGTCCGCAGGCCGACGCTCTATCCACTGAGCCAAACTGGTTCGGCTGAACGATGACTTTTGCTTTGATTATTCAAACATCAAGTTACTTCCTTAGAAATCTTATTGCAAAAATTAATTTGATGTTTTGTCCAATTTGAATTGTACCTCTGAAAAAGCAAATTTTTATTCAGTGTAAGCATAAATAAAATATGGGTGTACATTCTCAAAAATGAATAAGTAAATTGTGACATGTAATGACACGAACTATTTATTAAAAGCATATATTATATGGTTGACTTAATATTCATTCTAACAAATAGGCATTTAATTTAATTTGATTTTATGACCTTATCTTTTCTAGAATAGTTTTATCATGCTATCTTCCAATGCACTTTTAGAACATTATCTTCTGTAGCTATCACTGCATTCATTCCATGATGTAAGGCCTTCCCTGTGTTTTCTTCGTGAATTACAGGAATTTTTATTATAGGATAAAAAGTTTAACGCCATTTTTTCACTCCTAAAATTGCTTGCATTTATTTGGTTCTGTGCAGTTTAATCTAATATGTGGCTAGGTTCTAAAGTAAGCCCTTGAGGTTAAAATTTCTGATAGTAAAAATTAAAACGAAAACCCTTTAAATCACCGGTGCATTAAGTCCACAGCCCTTTGGCCATTGTATCTATTCTTTCACTCCTTGGCCACATTTCTCTGTGGTCCGTACTTCTTCAGTTGCTTCCGCTAGACGTCAGAGAAGCTGCCACACATACTTGCTGGTATCTGGAATGGCCTCTTTGGTGTGGTCTGGGAAACTCTTCAAAGCAGTCTCACATTTTTTCCAAAGGTTTATTGACCGGCTCTGACTTTTCCAGCCCACGTGTGTCCATTGGCTGTTGGCTCAGCCTCAGGCCCTGTTGGTTCTTCTCGACCCCCTTTGTTCTTTCCCTTCCGTCTCCCTCTCCTTCCACTTGAGTAGTTGAATTTGTGTGAATAAAATATACTCCTTTACTTCTGTTCTAGTGTTAGGAATAATGTTCACCTCTTGTGTAAATTCAGTAAGCCAGTCAATGTGGAAAGGTTGGTGAATTTTGAAATATATTTGGTGTTACAATTCACACCTCTTACTCATAATGCAATTTATGATGGAATTTTTTGTGTGTATCACAAATATGAGGAACAGTGGTTCCCCCCAAAATCAGGCCTTTTAATACCCAGTAAATTATTGGAGGTCTTTCAAAGTGGAAATGTTTTATAAATGTCTTTTTTAACATGTTTTTGACCTAAAACTTATAAAGTCATTGAAAATGACGAGTTAATGAAAGCATGACCAGCTGGCTGTGGCTGACTTGAAGCTCCAAACTAAGACCCATCGAGAGCCATGCTGGCATCGAGCGTCTCGCACTCTGATCAGTTTGACGTCGGGTTGATCTGAAGTCTAAGCTCCGAGGCACTTTGAGTTGAAACATAGATGTCCTTAACTGTGCTGGGATAGATGTATCGGTGTCACTTTTCATATCGTTTACTTGCTTATAGTCAAGTTACTGCCTTACATTTTCAAATTGCTTTCATGCAACCAAATGTCCCTTTAATTATGTGCAAATTCTTAATTATATTACCTTCTTGTATATTTTGTCTATTTGACCCAAACCTTTAGTTTATAGTTTGTGCATTTTAATATTTTTGCTTTTTAGAAATTTATTAATAATCCAGATTTGTCATTTATATGTCTTTTTCGTTTCTTTTTTTAAAAAAATCTATTGTTGAGATTATTATAGATGCTCTCTCTCTTCTGGAACCCCCATAATTTGGTTCCCACCCCACCCCAGGCCCTCTCCACCCTATTGTCTGTGTCCATAGGTACTGCATACATGCATATAAGATCTTTGTCTAATCTCTTCCTGCACCCCCCACACCCCCTTCCCTCTGAGAATCGTCAGTCTGTTCCATGCCCCTGAGTCTATTCCATTCACCAATTTATTCTGTTCATCAGATTCATTGTTCATTTGATTTTTAGATTCACTTGTTGATAGGTATGTATTCGTTGTCACTTTGTTCATAATTTTTTATCTTTACCTTTTTCTTTTTCTTCCTCTTCTTAAAGGATACCCTTCAGCATTTCATATAATACTGGTTTGGTGGTGATGAACTCCTTTAGCTTTTTCTTGTCAGTGAAGCTCTTTATCTGACCTTCAATTCTAAATGACAGCTTTGCTGGGTAGAGTATTCTTGGTTGTAGGTTCTTGCTATTCTTCACTTTGAATATTTCTTGCCACTCCCTTCTGGCCTGCATAGTTTCTGTTGAGAAATCAGCTGACAGTCGTATGGATACTCCCTTGTAGGTAACTAGTCTTTCTCTTGCTGCTTTTAAGATTCTCTCTTTGTCTTTTGCCCTTGGCATTTTAATTATGATGTGTCTTGGTGTGGCCCTCTTTGGATTCCTCTTGTTTGGGGTTCTCTGCACTTCCTGGACTTGTAAGTCTATTTCTTTCACCAGGTAGGGGAAGTTTTTTGTCATTATTTCTTCAAATAGGTTTTCAAAATCTTGCTCTCTCTCTTCTTCTGGCACCCCCATAATTTGGATGTTGGTATGCTTGAAGTTGTCCCAGAAGCTCCTTACACTATCTTCATATTTTTGGATTCTTTTTTATTTTCGCTCTTCTGGTTGGGTGTTTTTTGCTTTCTCGTATTTCAAATCATTGACTTGATTCTTGGGATCCTCTAGTTTGCTGTTGGATCTCTGTATATTATTCTTTATTTCAGTCAGTGTATGTTTAATTTCTGACTGGTCCTTTTCCATTTTTTTGGCATTCTCACTAAGATCCTTGAAGGCCTCACTAAGTTCCTTGGAGGTTTCTAGAAGATTCTTGAGTAACCTTATAACTGTGGTTTTGAACTCTATATCCAGTAGTTTGCTTTCTTTCATTTCTTTCATTTGTAACATGTTTCTTTGTCTCTGCATTTTGACTGCTTCCCTGTGTTTGTTTCTATGTATTGGGTAGAGCTGCTATGTCTCCTTGAGTTGATAGAGTGGCCTTGTGTGGTAGTTGTCCTATAAAGCCCAGTGGCTCAGCCTGCCCATTCACCTGAGGTGGACACTCTTGGTGCATCCCTTTGTGGGCTGTGTGCACAGTTTCGTTGTAGTTGAGCCTTGATCACTGGGAGGAATTGACCTCCAGGCCAATTGGCTGTGGGAACCAGCTGCGACTACAGTGGGAGAGCTGCTGTGCAGGAGACACCTATGGAGCAGGACTTCAGTGGGGCTTTGGTGCTCACTGAGTCTGCCACTTGAGTGTGTTGCTTATGGATGTGAAGAGTTGTAATCTGGTGTGGTCTCACACTTACCACTGGGTACACTGGCTCTTGGATCTCCAAGGAGGTGCAAAGTCAGCCATTGCCTGGGGCCACCCAGCAGGAGCTACAGAGAGATCTGTAGATTCCTCCTCTTTTTATCGGGTTTGGAAGTGAAGCAAGGCAGGCTGGTGCTGGTGCGGGGCTTGGCCTTTCATTGATAGCTTTGGGGCTCCCTGACCCAGCTGCAGCTTGTTTGATAGGTTTTAGGCTGAGAAAGGACAGGCCATTCATATTCAAAAGCTGTTGTGCAAAGCTTGGGTGGGGTTGTAAATTGGGTGGGGTGGGGTTTCAGGGAATCTCCAGGGTGGAGCAAACAGAAATGGCTGCCAGTCAGCCCTGCATCAGGAGGTCCCAGCAGAGGAACAGTGACCACTGTGAGCACCTCCATCTGGAAGAAAGCTGCCCTGAGGTCCTGCCCCGATGCCAGACAGTCTAGTTTCTCCCCGTATGTGTCTGGGTCCCCCAGAGCTTCACCTGGCACTGGAGCTCAGAGCAAGCAGGAGCTTGTGAATTCAGTTTGCGGTGCTGGCCTTTTAAGAGGAGCAGTTGGGTCTCCAGCAGCCTGTGTGTCACTCAGCCCCAATCCGCACTGGTTTTTACAGTTTGTAGTTCTTACTGCCTATAAGGACTTCTTTCCCCAGCTCTGGGACCCTGGGCTGGGGGTCTGGTGTGGGGCTTTCTCCTCCAGGCAGCCTCCAAAGAGGTGATCTCCCTCCCAATTAAAACAGCAGCACACCCGGGTGCTGGACCAGCCCGTTCCGAGCCTCCGCACCTCCTACCAGTCTCTATGCGCTTTCTTCTTTACCTCTCTAGTTGTAGTACTTCCACTCGGCCAGCTTTCCTGTGGTTCCGGGTGATAGTTGTTCTGTATTTTAGTTGTAATTTTGATGTGGTTATGGGAAGCAGCAAGTACAGGCGTTTACCTATGCCGCCATCTTGGTTCTTCTCTGTGAATTTTAATATTAAAAGTCAAGTCTATATTGACATAGTGTGAGAAATGGTTGAAATTAAATCCTAACTCTTCCCTTAGATGTGGCTATTTTAAATTTTTGCATATTGTCTGTTTATCAAATAGGCAGTGATTCTATTAATGCCTCAGTGAGCAACCTAAAATATGTGATTTATAATTATGAGATGGAGTTGGATTTTCTTTTCAATATTTACCTAAAGCACTCCTCGGTTTTCAGATGAGGACAAGATTTCACTTCATAATGTAACACTAACATGATTTTTCCCCTAATATTTAGAAACATTGTGATAGACAGAAAGCAAATCTACGAATTCGTTTCAGACCTTCCCTCTTTCAGCACGTTGGTCTGCATTCTTCACTAACAGGAAAACTTCAGAAACTTACGGTTGGTGATTTCATTTGATTTTTCTCATGAACGTACGATTTGTTATTCAGTGCATTATCATTGTTCTTCCTCTTAAGTATAAGCTATGGGTTGTTTTAATTGCATATGTGTTCTCCTCCTAGGATAAAGATTACATGAAACCATTACTTCTTAAAATCCATGTAAACCCACCTGCAGAAGTATCTACTTCTCTGAAGGTCTACCAAGGACACACACTGGAGAAAACATATATGGGGGAGGATTTCTTCTGGGCTATCACTCCGACAGCGGGAGACTACATCTTGTTTAAATTTGATAAGCCGGTCAATGTGGAAAGGTTGGTGATGATTGAAATGTGTTTGGTCTTACAGTTCAGACATCTTTTACAATGTGATTTGTGATGGAAGTGTTTTGTGTATAACAGATGTGAGGAGACAGTGGGTCCCAAGTGTTGGGTTATAAAATACATTTCCCACAAGTTGGTAATAAAATGGGTTTGTTGTTTTCAGATAAAATGGCAGCATTTAGCATATTTGATAAATTCTCTTGGTATTTCTGAACATGTATCTCGTATAATTTTTTCATACTTTTAAGTAGCACTGTGCTGCAAAATCTCAAATTTGTTTTCACATCCTTATCCTGGAATATCTCCTAAGATATGAGTTGGTTAGGCAGCGAATTGGTTGAAATGACAAGTCTAACAGACTATGCCTATTTCTAATCAATGGCTTTGCCAATGCTGGATTCCTTTTAGTATATCATGGAGGAATTCACAGCCCTTTCTGTGTTCTAACCTTATGCCCGCTGTACAGAGTGTAGGGCTCGTTCTCTCTGTGTCTTACTTCGCAGTCATGGGTCCTTCAGACTTGGCTCAGTCTTGGTTGTGTTGCCCAGACTGTCTGTAGCATTACTTACATGGGATCCCCAGAAAAGAATATAATTCTCTAGTCTCTGGTTTATTATGTTAGGCATTTTCATGAGAGGTCCATTTGGTTTTTAGAATATGCCAAAAGTCATTTGGAATAATTCAGTTTTAAGGTGGACAAAAACAGTGCATAGCTATAATGTAATGTTTTAAATTTTCTTTTCTTACTCTAAACTGATTCTAAAGAGGAATTTAAGTGTAAAAATATTTTAAGCAATGGAAATAGTACTGGGAAAATATAAAAAATACTTTAAAATTATATTTTGCACTTATATGAGTGTGTAATATTTGTTATTTAATGCTCATTTCTACTAGATAGTGGTAATCTGCACTTGAGGTATCATTTGCCACATTTAAAGAGTCATCACAGAATTAGAAACAACTTCACCTTCTTGATAAACAAGAATAACCTCAAGCTGTGTCTATTGGTTTATTTTTAGCAAATGAAAATAATTCCATTGAAGAGCTGCCTGAAAGCTCATATATTAGAGATCAAATTTCTTAACAACAAAAACGTTTACAGTTAACCTTGGTGAAGTAGTATTTACATGCTCCTACTGACGATGCTTTTCTAGTAGAAACTCATGTATGAATTTTCTGTCTTAGGACAGACAAAAAAACAATGACTTTTTCATTTTCACAATAACATATGCTACCAGGGGAAAAAAGTAGAAGTTGTGTTTATCAATGCAGACATGAAGTATAAGGAAAAATATTTTCTAGCGATATAGCATGATGTGTGTTCATTATACAAAACTTTAAATGTATGAAGAATAAGGGAAAAATCAAAACTCAAGGACACCATGTGACCATATTGGCACCTTTTTGTTTCTTGATAATTCTGTATACTTTATACTTTGAGACCATGATGTATATGTAATTTTTTATACCTTATATTTTCAAGTATACTCATACATGATTCATAGACATTTCAATGGCTGCATAGTACCCCATCGCATGGCTCAGTCATCATTTACTCATTCTAATGCTAAACGCTTTTTCAGTGGTATTGAGTTTTTCACTATAGGTAGTTGCACAGCGAACACCTCTGAATCAGTCTGCCTAAACTCCAGATATATCCATGGGCTCTATTTTTTGATTTTTAGATTTTTTAAAATCGGTTTTTAGAGAGAGAGGAAGGGACGGGGAGAGAGAGAGAAACATTGATGTGAGAGTTGAACATCAATCGGCTGCCTCCTGCAGGCCGGAGCCCACAGCCTGGGCATGTGCTCTGCCTGGGAGTGGAACCAGGGGCCCTTCCGTGCACAGGATGTCACCCAACCAACCGAGCCACACCAGCTACTGCTGGGCTGTATTTTTCCTTTTTCCTTTTTTTTTTTGAGTGGCTTCCCAGCCATATTTTCGCATCTATAGCTGAGATATTGAATGATCCATCCTATATAATAAAAGGGTAATATGCAAATTGACCCTAACGGCAAAATGACCAGAACGACCGCTGGACCGGACACTATGAGGTGCGCTGACCACCTCTTGGTCCCTTCCCCCGGCCATCAGGCAATGGTGAACGGGTAACCGGGGGCGGGTGGTGGCGGGGGGCAGGGCCGGCTGTGGGCAGCTGGGGAAGATGGCCCTGATCGCAGGCCAGGCCTAGGGACCGTACCCACGCGTGAATTTCGTGCGCTGGGCCTCTGTGGGAAACAATATCCCACAGCAAAGATGCCTTAAAAAGAAGTGTCTCGGCAAAAATGCTGGAAGTGATTTTTGGTGTAGCTTAGAAGGAGCTTCTTATTAGGGCCCCCTGACCCGTGTAACATTTGAAAATCAATACCTTATCATAGGTGATCTCCGCCCACAAATATCATACTGTAACTATGTCAGAACCACATTGTAACTATTATTTGCTGAATATTCAATGTGTAAAATACTTTTTGTCAGTTCTTGTAAACTTCTTGGTACAGTCATGTGTGGGTGGGAATATCTGAACTGTATGTATAGATAAAACTCAGGCTCGATTCCCGTCAAGAGCACAGACCTCGGTTGCAGGCTCAATCCCCCAGCTCTGGTTGGGGTGCATGCAGGAGGCAACCAATCGATTTGTCTCTCTCACATCGATGTTTCTCTCTCTTTCTCTCTCTCTCTCTCTTTCTCTCTCTCTCTCCCCACTTCATCTACTCTCTCTAAAAATCAGTGGGGAAAAAATATCCCTGGGTGAAGATTAACAGGAACAAAACCCAAAAAAACAACTCAGACGCAGAAAGCTAATGCAACTTGCTAAGGTGAAAATTCTAGTAAATGAGACACCAGGACTTGGATGTAGGTGTTTTGACGATTAAGCTGAAATTAATAACCACTTCACTTAAACTTAAGCTTTAGGTTTAGATTAGCTATGCTTTGTTTGCCCAGTGTGGTTTCCACCTCCTCCACATACCTACCCCCACACACTAGTTTTCAGAGTATCAGATATAAGAACATTATACTCTGACCCAGAGAGTGTTTGACTTTCGTACGTCATGTGATTAGTCATTATTCAAATATTTGTTAACACTGACAAATGGAATTACTCAGTTACTTGGAATTGGTTACCTTATTTTTACTCTACCAATACTGAGATAATTTGTCTTGGATAAAACTAGTCTTTGAGTCCCGGCTGGGTAGCTCAGAGGTCAGAGCGTCGTCCCAATGTGCCAACGTTGCAGGCTCCATTGGGCACACACAGGGATCCACAATGAATGCATAAGTAGGTGGAACAACAGATCGATGTTCCTCTCTCTCTCCCTTCCTCTCTCTTTCTAAAAAAACCCCAAGAAACTAGTCTTTGAACTTGCCACAACTCGTGGCTGTCCTAGTGAGCATTTTCTGATAAAAGACACAGTATTATAATGTGACTTTAATTATTCTGTCCCGAGGTTTATATATATAAAGCAGTATAAACAGCTATATAAAACTGTCGTCACTTTTTAATCTGTTAAGTACATTAAGCAGCAAACATGTGCCTGCACTCCAATTTCTAAGTTCCCTATAACTACTCAGAACATAATGTGCAGTTACCACAAGCTCTGATGTGCCAGCTCGTGCAGAATGCTTCCTCTGAGGGAAGGCTGCCTTCCTGAATCTCTGTGAAGTCTTGTCTGACTTGCATTTGTACTTTGATTTTTGTATTTCCAGTTATTTGTTCCATAGTGGCAACCAAGAACATCCAGGAGATATTCTGCTAAACACTTCTGTGGAAGTTTTGCCTTTTAAGGTAGGACTATTTTTTCCCCTTAATTTTCCTTAAGAACTGACACCAATAGACTTGGTTTGAGGCTGTTCTTGTTTATGAGATTAAAGTTCTCATTAGTGCAGAACCTCAATGGTGAGTAATACTAATTTTTTAAAAAATATAGAACACCTAGTATCTTGTCCCATTTGCCTTATTTATAGAATGACCCTTTATTTTGTTTCCCATTGGAAAGTACTTGGAAGTCTGTACAGGAAAATAAACAAACCATTCTTTAACTTTAATATTTACCTGCTGTTTGTATCCAGTCCCCAAATACCATGTGGTTTTAATGCTTGTTGATGACTACAGAAAGTTAATGTACTGGTCTCTAAGAAATGCTTAAATTTCTTTCAGGTTAACACACAGCTCTTGTGCATTTTTTTTTAATAGAAAATAGTGTTCTATTAAATTGATTTGAATTTAAAATTATTTGAAATTTAAGTTTCCTAATCACTAACATATTATATACAGATTCAGGATGATGGTTAGAAAAAGAACTCTTGTATTCATAAACCTTTTAAGGTTTAAGACTGAAATGACACTTTGTGTTTTTAGAGAAAGCTGTGCCACAAATGCTGCTGTTACATTTATTAAGATATAGTAATAACTTAGCTTTTTTTTAAATAGAAGAAATTATTCATAAAATAATGTTTTTGTTCTATTTTAGAGTGAAGGTTTGGAAATAAGCAAAGAAACCAAAGACAAACGATTAGAAGATGGCTATTTCAGAATAGGTAATATCTACTCTAAACTTGTAAAAAAATTGTTCTTTATTTCAAACTTACTCCTAAAGTAAATTTTTAAAAATCCTCACCTGAGAATATGTTTATTGATTTTTTTTAGAGAGAGGAAGGGAGGGAGGGAAACATGGATGTGAGAGAGAAATATTGATCGATTGCCTCCTGTACATGACTTGACAGGGGATTGAACCCACAACCTAGGTATGTGCCCTGACTGGGAATCAAACCTGCAACCCTTTGATGTACAGGATGATGCTCCAACTAGCTGAGCCACCCGGCCAGAGCTCCTAAAGTAATTTTAAATGCTTTCAAATGTTCAACAGCTTTAGGATTACAGTTACCAATCCACTCCAAGTTTTATTTGTTCTTGCGTTTTATTATCTTGACCCAAATGGATTTGAGATCGAAGGTTCCCTTACCGGTCCCTCCACCTGCTGTTTCATTGTTGACATTCACTCGTAGATACGCTGCCTTCTGCAGGCTCGCTGCATGAGCACGTCTCCTCTCCTGGTCTCGGCAACACCCATGTGCCAGAATCCATGCCTTTCGCCCCGACCCCATCTTGGGCTTAGATCTGTATTGACACCCACTCACATAGCCACCTACTCTGAGCATCTGTGATGCGGACTTTGTTGGTCACCATGCTTTCTGTTGTCACAATTCCTGCGGTTGCCTGAGCCCAACCTGGGAGACACCCTGAATACCACCGCCCTTTCCTGCCTATTAGTTAAATGTGTCCACCTGGGACGTGCTCTGGGTTCTGGGCCACTGCGGTGGAGCCCGTGTCCCTTTGGCTTTGCACAGAGCCACTGCAGTTACGTTTTTAAATGTCGATACTGTAATTATGTTAACCTGGGTAAAACGGAATGACTTCCAAAGGGCAGACTCCTTCGTTCCCACCTAGCTTCACTTGTTCCTGCCCTTTATTCTTTATGGCTCCAGTCCCAGGACTGGCATTCCTCTCATGTCCCTGCTCCTACATGCGGCCCTCTCCCCCATTTCCCCACCCCCACCTGGCCTCCACCCCCAACCGGCCCCCACCCCCACCCGGTCCCCTCTCCCCCATTTCCCCACCCCCACCCGGCCCCCACCCCCACCCGGTCCCCTCTCCCCCATTTCCCCACCCCCACCCGGCCCCCACCCCCACCCGCCTCTGGGCTTCACCACACTGTTGTCTGTGTCCACTGGCTCTGCAAATATGTCCTTTGGCTTAATTTCTGGCTGTATTTCCTCCTGAAATGGTCAGTTGATATTTCTCCTTCTAGTGAATGCTTTCTCATCGTTCATTAGCCAGTTTAGCTGCTCCTCTTCTCACCACGCCGTGTCCCGTGCTGTGTAAGCGCCCAGTCGTGTGCTCACCAGGGGGAGGGAGGGCGCTGTCTCTCACATAGCGCCTGTCACCTGGCAGGTGTCCCCTCGGCGATGGCTGTGTATGTCCTTTTACTTACATGAATGCTTGTCTTCGTGGTGGGCAAAGGGAGTGCTGGTGACTTGGTGTTGTGGGCACACAAGACAGTAAGGGCGGTGGCATTCAGGGTGTCTCCCAAGGTGAGGCACCTGCAACCAGATGATTGTGACGACAGAAGGTCTGGTGGCTCCTGCTCTCCAGAGTGGTTTTACATTTGGTGAGTTTCACTCAGTTTTTGCTACAAGGCTTGTGCGCTAATTCCGATGAATTTCTGTGCAGTTTGGGTGTACAGGTGAGTTTATTTTCATATGTGGGTTATATCTTAGTGCACCTCTAGAAAAACACGTAAAATTACAGAGTATACACGACATTTATTAACCCTCTTACCTGCCAGCTGTTTAATCTCGAGAATGTTGTGATCTGGATTATGAAAGTGGCAGCGGAAATAGATGCATCTGTATTAAGTGTCTTTGCAGTCATTTGAAAATAAAAGCATCTCAAACATCAACACATCCGTATATAGAAGCAGAAGAGAACTTAGGAATCATCAAACCGAGGGCAGTGTCACAAAGCAGCATCCGAAACACAGAGCCATGACTGCCTTCAGCTGAGCCTGAAGGCCCTGCTCCTTGGGAGTCTGCTTTAGGGGGATGGCGTGCAAAGGCCGTCGCCCCCTTCTCCCTTGTAGAACCACCACAACTGGTGAAAATTACTTTTAAAAAAATACAGCAAACGGAGAAACATTTACTCATGAAAACCTGAATCTCGGTAAGAACATTAGGAGTCCTCACCCACTCAGTTACCACACTGCCCCAGTCAGAGAGCTGAGAGCGGGCAGCTCTGCTCCCTGCGGTGCAGCCCGGAGCACTGGCCTCCTGCCCCCAGCGCCCCCTCTGGGGCGGGCATCTCACAGGAAGGGCAGGCGCCAGCTTCTGTCCTTCACCAGCCCTCACTCATAGGGCAGAAGCCCGTCCCTGGCACCGCAGGGCGAGATTTACCCCATTGCCCCACCCCAGCTCACTCGCCACAGCACCGAGAGGGAAGCCAAGAAAATGAAGGGCCCTGCTCCACGCCCTGTGCCCGGCGAAGAGCGGCTGTCCCTGCAGGGCAGGAGGCTGCGGGCCCTCCACAGGTTCCTGCGCAGTGGGCCGGGCCCTCTCCAGGGGGAGGCGGGCCGGGAGAACAGCTCTGCAGCTCTCTCCCAAGGGCACTGACTGGTGTGAAGCAGAGCTTGGTGAAGCTCAGGGGTGAGGGCACGGTGGGAGGCGACTGGCATTTGGTGGAAAGCAGTCGAGGGGAGACGGTAGCTACATTCCGGCTCAACTGTAGCCTGTCCAGAGGTTGACAGAACCAGGGAAAGAGCTGGCTGGGAAGAGCCGTGGGTGGATGAAGCCACAAAGACTGGCCCACAAAGGGGACGCATTTTATTGGATCCGACTGTGCAGCAGTTTATGCCTGAAGGCAAGTCAGAGAACTGCTGGTTGAAGGTGGCATGACAGCGAAGGACAGTCGGAAAGAAATGCTGGACTGATCAGTAAGGTGGAGGAGGCAGAGAGCCTTTCACAGGCGGGGAGGACTGGACCGTGTCAGGGTGGCAGGAGGTCTGCGCAGTGCCAGGATTTTAGGATTCTAGTCACTGCAGTAATTTCCTCTTTCTTTCCTGTCTTTTAACACTTACCTACTGGACCACTGGGTTAAAATAATACATGCACATGGTACAGTTACAAATTTAAAAGGGTAAACTTAAGTCTCATTCCCTCTTCCGGCCCCACCTACCCAGTGTTTCCCAGAGGCAATTCCTATAAGGATTTGTCCTATTCATAAATTAAAATATGTGAGCATATTCTTTAAAAACAGTCACGCACAAATACTGACATACTGTACAACCTTATACTGCGTCTTGTTTTTTCACTGGACAAAATATATATGCATATGGAAGGTGAACATTTTTTTAAATTATAAGTATTTCAGATGTACAAAAAGATGTAAATATAGTATAATGAATATCTGTGTATCCAGCCTAAGGTTTTTCCAGTTCAGTTGTTCTTCCCTGAAATCTTCTTTCTCCTCTACCCTTGGGCAGCTACTGTACTGAATGCTGTGGCTACCATTTCCATGTGCACTTTACTGCATGTGTATAATATACCCCCAAACAGTGCAGTGCTTTTATTGTTTTTAAATTTGATAGAGGTTGCATCATTCTGTAGTCTATAGCTGTTTTCTCTCACCACGTGAGAGTTACCCATGTGGATGTGTGCATCTGTGGCTCATTCATTTTCACTGCTGTATAGAGTCTCCTGTTTAGCATAAAGTTTGTTTCCATCTTTTTGCCATTATAAACAATGCTGATTTGAGCACTTATGCACATGTATGAGAGTTTCTCTACGATACATACTTAGGGATGGCAGTAAGTCTTCACCTGCTTTATCTTCATTCTTCATTCTTTTAATTGGCTGCCTAGTATTCCTTCATATTAGCATATCATAATTTACTTAGCCAGTCTAGTGCTGCTGGCCTAGATTGTTGCAGCTTTTGCACATGTGAGAACATATCTGTAGAATAAAATTGCTGGGCAAAAGTGTGTTAATGAGGCCAGTTATATCATTTGATAATTATTTTTCTACTTAAATGAGCTCATCAGGTGACAGTATCAGATATCACATTAGTTAAAATGTTTTAAGTTTCACAGTATTTTCCAGCCCTGAATTCTGCCTGACTTACTAGTCAGTAATACTTCCTTGTATGCCCTATCCCAGTCCAGCCCCCAGTATGGACATACTTTTATAAAATAAAGGTATTAATTTTTAATAAAACCATTAATCTGGAAGCATTCAAGCTTAATATTTCTCATACAAGTGAATACGAGCCTTGTCTGGTATGGATTTCAGTTTGATTATATCTTGTCTTACTAGGAACCGATTGTAAGACTCTGGAGCAGATGCAAAATGTAACACCACAGGGTTCAGCTCACTGCAGCCCAGATCTGGCCCTCTGGCCTGTATTTGAATGGACCGTGAGCTAATAATGTTTTTAAAATTCTTTTTTGTTTATTTTCATTTTTAAATGGTTAAAAAAACAAAAACAATATCATTTTGTAAAACTTAGAAAAGTTCAAATTCCAGCCCATAAACGAGGTCCTGTTGGAACAGCCACGCTCATTGCACTTGCACTTGTGTGGTCTGTGCTGTCAGGCTGAGCAGCAGCTGAGGGAGCAGCTGTGCAGGCCAGGCTGCCGTCATGGCTTCCATTGCTGCCTGGCGCCCTGCAGTGGCGATGGTGGCTTCTACCGTGGCAGTGTTGCGAGTGCCACACACACCACTGCCGTGTGACATTAGGAAGTAACTCCAGCGCTTACCACCATGTCAGCACAAAAGACGGCTCTGCGTGCTTTTTACCGCAGTGGGATGTGGATTATTTCAGAGTTCGGAGGCAGTGTGGTTATTACGTAGTGACGCAGTAGCTGTGCTGAAGGATACATCTCCGTACCAAGCCCTCACGACACTATCCCCAGCTCACAGGAAAGCAATGGCCAGAAAATTAGAAAGTAAAATGGAATATTTCATCACAGCAGAATTTCTTCCCCAGAATAAAACATTCAGATGAGGCTGTATCCAAAGTGAATTTCAAAGTGGCTCACGTGTTAGGCAACCAAGTAAAACACATTTACCAACCGCGAGTTACTTAATCACACTTATTCACTCTCAGGGACTTCGCCATCATCCGCTCTGTGCATTTTTGTCAGAAACGGACTGAGCATCCCGTGCCCCACCACAGCAGTTCTGGGGGCATGGCAGGGATTATACCTGTAATCTTGAGCTCAGGATCAAGACTTTTCCATGAGAGAACTGCCTCCACCACTATTACCTCTTTGAAAGTTAATTTTTGCTGCAGGTTTGATATTTCTTAATGAATCCAGCCTTAAACTACAAGACAAACCAGTGCTTATATGCAAAACTTATATTGTAGTCAAGTCACTGACGACAACATTATTTGAAGTACAGGTAATAGCAGGCTACTTGAGGAGCTTCCATACGTCACTTTCATTGAAAGTAATGATACAAGGCAAATATAAAAGAAGAATGTAGTAGAATTTCATACATCCTTTCCAAGTGATATGTGCTCCATTAAAATCATGTGCTTGTGGATTAATGTCAGTATTTGGCTGTTGTGAAAGGAAATATTCAGGATGAAGTATATAAAATTTTACCAATCCATATTAACATATGGCCCCTTGCAATTGATTTTTAATGATAAGGAATACTGACTTTGAATTCTAGTTAATTGAAATGTTATCACCCAAAAACGAATTATATTCTCCTTAGTACCACCTGTATTAGAAAAGAAAATTTTACTCCGTTGTTGTTACATCTTGAATTTCATCAGTAAACATTTTGTGGATATTTGTTTTCTTTCCATATATGTACCTACATGGTATCTTCAGTTTCCCTCTTGACCAAAATATTGACTGCCTGCCTTTATAGAAAAAGTTTGCCAATCCCTGGCTTAGAGAAATGTGGCTCAGAACAAACCATTTCCTGCCACTTTTCAATAGCATTTTTTGGCTTTGTTTTAAAAATAATATTATTCCTCATGGCAAGAAAAATGGAATACAAATAACTTCATAGAATTTCTTGGTCTTTATCCTTGTGGGAGAGCTTTTCCAGCTTATCATCTATAATGGTTTCATATTGTAATTTCTGGAGAAGGTATTACTTCTTAATGCCTTTTAGATGTGACCTTAGGAAGAATACACATAGATTGAACCCCTGCTCAAGGCCAGCCATTGTATGTATGTCTATTTGAAGCATTGAAATTGGTTGTTATTGCCTTAACTCTCAAAGTGGTTAGACCAAGGGATGGTAGTCTATTTTGGTGAGGTTTGAGTAAGTCACATTTTGCTAAAAACCTGTGTGTTAAAATCTGTTGATGCCAAAATGTATTTTTGTTTTGTTTTTAATTTACAATAAGAAAACATATAGCTCTGCCTCTTCAGATGGATTGCTTCTACGTCATGAAAAATTTTAAAGTTGAATAAAAATAGGAAGAAGGAAAAAATGCCCCTGTGCCCTGTGTGAAGACTCCACTAGAAATCTTGTGGTGTTTTCTTTCCTGCTTCACATCAGTGAAATGTGACGAGTGCCTGTTCCAGCCTCCCCAACAAGTGTTGATTTTTATTTTGAAGGGAAATTTGAGAACGGTGTTGCAGAAGGAATGGTGGATCCCAGCCTAAACCCCATTGCAGCCTTTCGACTTTCAGTTATTCAGAATTCTGCTGTTTGGGCCATTCTCAATGAGGTAAGGCAGTACATCAGTGAAATAGCTTCGCCTACATTTTTTTTATCATTTTGATTTCATATTTAAGATCTTTTTGGAAATGAAAATTAATTGCCTCATTGTACTCTTCACAATTTTGTATTTCAGATTCATATTAAAAAAGTCACCAACTGATCATCTCCTAAGAGACCAATACATTTTTTTCTGTATGTTTGTTGATTAAAGATAGTGAACCATGTACTTTTTTTTTTTACTTGAACACTACCTCTTGTGAATCTACTGTAGATGGTTGTCATTTCCACTCGGCAAGTGACTCTCCCACGGATAATATATTCATTCAAACCTAAGCTGTCCTCCAGTTTTAACTTGACTCAAACATTTTACAGCTACGACAGCCTGTTAATGACTTGTACTACTTAGGTATTATACTAATACATAAGAGTTGTACATATTGTTACATTCCTTAAATTTGAGAAAAAATGTTAAATTTTATGAAGGGGGTACTTTTGAGATTCATTTATTTTACTATTATAGACCCTCTTTTATAGATTATCAGGGATTATATATAAATATATAAATATACATAAAATGTTATGGAGTTAATTTATTAGAAACACTTAAGAAGTACATATTTTTGTGCAGTAAATTTTTGAATCGATACTTTTTTTGAAAACCAATTACCTTGCTTTTTTAAGTTTTCTGTATTTTCCTTCGGAAAAGCAAACATAAGTTAATGCCATTTTTCAAATGCACTGCCATTTCCGAGTGATTCTAGATTGATTTCCTAACAGAAGTACTTTTTGACAGTAGCCCCCCGCCCCACCTTACCTGCAGTTTGGCTTTCCACGGTTTCAGTTACCCTTAGTCAACTGTGGTCCAAAAATATTAAATGAAAAGTTCCAGAAATAAACAATTCGTAAGTGTTAAATGTGCGCCGTTCTGAGGGGTGCGATGAAATCTCACGCCGGCCCTCTCCGGCCCACCTGGGACGTGAGTTACCCTTTGTCCAGTTTCTGCACCTCACTTCATGTCGCCACGCAGGCATTGTATCATCTTGCCTCACGTGAGTACAGTACAATAAGATACTGAGTTGGACCACATTCACATAACTTTCCTTACGGTATGTTGTTATAATTGTTCTTTTATTAGTTATTTTCAGCCTCCTCCTGCGCCTGATTTATAAATGTTATCATAGGTGCGTATGCACAGGAAAAAACATAGTGTATATAGGGCTTGGTACTAGTCGTGGTTTCAGACATCCACTGGGGGTCTTGGAACATGTCCCCTATGGATGAGGGGGGGACTACTGTAATTGCTGATCTTGAGCAAAAGGTTTTCAAAGTTTGTCATTCCTTAAAGCCAAGGTTTTTAAACCAATGTCCTTTTTGAGGCTTATTTTACTATATTGTGTATGGTGTATAGCCGCAAAAAAAATCAGTCTGATAAATTTTAATGTACAGGGATGATGCCTTCAACCCAAATTACCATGGATTTAGCTCATTATATTTCCTCTGATGTGTAAGATGAACTCTTTTTGATTTTGTCTTTATTCTGTGAGTTAGATGCATTATCTCTTTTCTTGTTGATCCTTATATATCTGCACTCATGAGTTTTGACAAAATGTTTTCTAGATAATGCTATTGTGTGTCATAACTGGTTTAATATTAAAGAAAAACAAAATTGTGATATTGGTTTTTGATGAAAGGTATTGTAGCAGTTGTATGTTTTTCCAAAATGATGTTTCCTATTGTATTAGAACTTATAAGTAAATTCATATCTAAAGTGTATTATTCATAAACATGCAGTTCCAAATTCTGAAACATACTATAACAAAAATAGTCCTAGCTTTAGCAATCAGTGATCTTTACAAAAGTATTTTACTTTTAACATTTTCTGAATTATCAACATCAGTTCCCGACCAGTAGGTGGCAGCTGTTGGGGACGGATCCTGAGCTTTCAGAGGAGTCACTGGCGGGCTTGGGCGCGGGCGCTGCCCAGAGCCTGCAGGAGCGCGCCTGGTCCCCAGTGAGCTGCGCAGTTCTGAAGTGGCGAAGGCTGGGAAGCACTGGTAGAGTAGTTCCCATTGCTTCGTATTGGAATAATGTTTAGTTACTTTTCTCTATTAAAAAGCCATGTTGCCCATGATTTTTATGTCAAACTACAGTTAAAAATTTTTTGTGACTTCTACTTTTTCATTTAAAAAATTTTACTATTGATTTTCTATAGGCAGATTTCATTTGAAAATACCGTTTCATTATAAATTTGGCACTAGCTTAACATAATTACTGCTATAACAGATTATCGGGAGGTGAAAATCTAGAGGTAAGTTTCGAAGTCCCTCGTTCCCTGCTGCCTAAGAAGCCATCTCTGATTGCAGGGAAGAAGCCTCTAAAGACCCCGAGGGGACAGTTATTGTCGCCCCTGCCATTCCGGGGCGTCAGCCTTCAGACAGAGCCTTTTCCTGCTCACTTTCCTCCAGGATTAGCTCACCCCTCCTGCTCCTTAGAACACTCCCAGACAAATCCTGTCCATCTTTCACGGCCTCTCTGGTGCACCCTCCCCATCAATCGGTTTCCAGTGCCTGGCACGGGGCAGGTGCGCAGGCAGTGTCTGGATGAGGGACCCGCTCTTTCAGCCCCTTCTTTCTCAACTCCCCTCACCTCCTGTCCTTGCCACACATTTACGTACACTCAGCTCTGGAGTTTTTGATGTTTATGGGGCGTGCTTATGTGTGTGCATGTTTCTCTGACCAAATTCAAGCTCCTGAGGGCAAACCTGAAACTCGCACTTCTTACCTGGGCTCTGCTGCAGCCGGTGCTCCTGGTCTCATTTATTTCAAATATGTGTTTATTGATTTCAGAGGAAGGGAGAGGCAGGGAGGGAGAAACATCAGTGATGAGAGAATCATTGATCGGCTGCCTCCTGCATGCTCCACACTGGGGATCGAGCCCACAACCCAGGCATGTGCCCTGACCAGAATTGAACCGTGACCACCTGGTTCATAGGTCAGCGCTCAACCGCTAAGCCGTGCCTGCTGGGCCTGTCTCATTTTTAGTTGCTCTCTCCTTCCCCGAGCTCTACACTAGTCAGTCAGAAGCAGCCATGCTTTCCTCGAGCAGGAAGTGATAGCGGCAGTCCGAAGAGTTGTGTTAGTGAGTGAGGGGTTGGGACAAATCAGGCGAAGAGCCCTGGAACGGAGAGTCAATTACTGACCTTGCGAGGACACTGAACCACTTTCAGTGAGTGGGGAGCATCAGATGGGAGAGCACCGACATCAAGAAGGCATGGACCTGGCACCTGGTGTGTGTTTCACTGAACTGGTCACACTCTGGAGCTGTGCTGTCCCAGATAGTGGCTACTAGACCCGTGGTGGTTCTTTAAGTCAACATCCATTCGGCTCCCCCCTTACTCTAGCTACAGGGACATGCTCCAGAGCCACCTGGGGCAGGTGGCCACGGGGTGGGCAGCACAGGCCCCGAACATTTCCTTCACTACAGAAGCTTCTGTTGCCAGCACTGTGTTGAGCTCCCTAATAGGAACATTGTAGAAACCAGAATAATGAGTTTTGTTAATTAGGTTAAAAGTAGACACAGAATATATCACAGTGCAAATGATTATTTTGGATAAGAAGGGGTCGAGGACCTATTTCTAGCATTCTAAGAGCAAAGATTTCTGTGTTCTTTGACCTACTTCTCAATGTTCTTTACAGCATGCCCTGTACCATACTCTGTAGACAAAAAGAGCAATGGTGTGAAGCCGTGAGATTAAAAGCTTTGGGAGAAGTGAATGCAATGGGTTATTTAGCACACAGACACGTCTATTACAGACAAGTACATGTATATTAACTCAACCATTGGCGATGTCTTTGAACAAAGGTGTGGCTTTTCAAAGCAATGGTTGCACCATTAAGTAATCAGGTGTCATTATTAATCACATTATTTATCATGAGAGCCTTTTAAGCAGTTTTCTCAGGCTAATAGCAGAAGTTAAGAGATTCAAAACAGGAGGAGGCAGCATTTGCTGGCTTAAGATGGAAGCCACATAAGGAGAAATGCAGATGGCCTTAAGCTGAGAGGCCTCAGCTGACAGCCCAGGCAAAGGGGCCTGCATGGCCCCAGGCACCGAACACAGCCAACACCTGACCAGGTGGGCAGGCGGGTTCTCCTCTGCCTTACGACACCTTGATTCCAGCCTGAGACCGAGCAGAACACTCAGTCCAGCTGCCTGGACTTCTGTGAGATGAGCAATGAGCTTCCAAATTTGTGATGATGTGTTATGTAGCAATGAATGATGAATACGGTATTTAAAAGGTGAGGAGGGGAAATCTTCCTACAGATTCCCTCTAGTTTGGTGGTGTTTTCGGCAAATGCATGAGTGAAATCTTCCTAGGAAATCCTACTCCTGGGCTTCATCGGGGATTTCTATGCCAGAGATCTATCTTCACTGGAAATTTGTTGACAAAAACTTGTAGCATCTTAGTAGTGCGTCTAAAGCAGTGGTTCTTAACCTGTGGGTCAAACGACCCTTTCACAGGGGTCGCCTAAATACATCCTGCATATCAGATATTTACATTACGATTCATAACAGTAGCAAAATCACAGTTATGAAGTAGCAACGACAATAATTTTATGGTTGGGTGTCACCACAACATGAACTGTATTAAAAGGTCGTGGCATTAGGAAGGTTGAGAACCACTGTTCTAAAGGAACTGCTAGGAGTAGGAATCCAACAGTGTATAAGGAATCTTTCTCCTAGAAAAAGTATTACCTTACGCCGATTTAGTCTGCTCTGAGCCTGTCAGTATATTGTTTAAGAATGATGAACAGTGGTATTTTAAATAAGATACTAAATTAGGAGGAAAGATCCTTCTGCCTTTATGTAGAGACCATATGATCAATCTACTTTGTACTGGAGTACTTTTTTTTTAAACCAAAACTTATTGTCTAAGCACAGATCAAATCCTATAGTGCCAACCAAATTTTTGTACTTGGCAGATATTTTCCAAAATATCTCTGCTTCCAAGCTATTAATCGCTAGTCAAGTTTTTTATTTTGGTTTGTCCATTAATTGTGCTTATTTTTAGTATAATGCTATACTTACCCTTGATGTAAGTAAAATAAAACTAAAGGGGAAAAAATGAGGCGCTAACACTGACAGAGGTCAGAAATTGGGATCATAAACGTATCTTATGTTTTGAGGGAACTTACATATCACATCTTTCTTTTATAGAAAACTTTTCCAAACTGTGTAGCAGTATTGTAGTGTAAAAGTTTGTTGTAAATTTTAATCTTAACAGATACATGCCATAACCAGTATGCTTGCTTTAATGCATGTGGGTGTACAATACTGACAAGACTATTACCACAGTGTATTTTTTTAAAAAGAGGATTTGTTACTATGTCCCTATCATCAATATCCATATATAAGCCCTTCTCACCGGAAACAGTCCCCTCACCAGTGTGGGCACTAAGTCACTTTCAAAGGGACGGGCAAGAACAACCTGGCACTCCCCAGTGCATTTGAGTTCAGAATTTATATGACACCATTCAAGACAATAAACTGTTGAATGGACTGTACTTTGTGCTGTTATTCCCAGTGTTGTCACTGTTGCAGTAAAAGTGTAAAGTCTGTGCTAAAATCAGGTGTTTGTTGTGGGGAGTCCTCAGATGTTAGGGAAGCTATTCCATGTGCCCCTTGCTGCTAGCACTGCCTTGGTTTAGTAGCTCGCAAACTGTCCCGGAATCAGGTTCGGTACTCAAGTGTGAGTAGCATTTCATGATTTATTTGCAATGCTCAGTGTTTGCTGAAAACATCTTTTGAATACATTTTCTGAGCCTTAAAATGGTGATATCGCCAGTACTGTACGATGCACTGCCAGCAGATTTGATACTCTTCATTAAGTATAGACAGTAGTGTTTTCTAAGGAGATTTAGAAGTCAGCTGATTCACATAACCATCATGCTTCATTTATGGAATGAGAAACTAAAGTGTTTTCTCGTTGAGAACACTGCGGGAGAGGTGGTGTGCGCATCCGGGGAAGTTTCTGGAAGTACCCTTGGAGAAGCTGCCTGAGGAATTCGTTTCCCAAGTTGTACTCACTTTTTTTCTCCTTAATGTATTGTACATACTCCTTACAAGGTCGTTATTGGTTGAATGGGTAATACCTGTAGTAATATTTTAGGTACCTGTTAAATTTTCAAAGGAAGCTTATTTTCAAATTTGCTGCTGTAACTTAATAACTGGTCCTGTTGACGGTGCCTTTCATCCCTGTTTGTGCCACACCATTCATGTGTATTTGAAATAAAGACGTTTAAAAATCCATGCTGAATTCAAGATTCCCTCTAATAAAAATATAGGTAAGACTTCATGAAGCAAATTTTACTGGTTTTAACACTGATATATTTGAACTATTTTCAATTAGAAAACAGCAGTGGATCCTCTATGTGGGTTTTAGAAAACCTTGAAAGAAAACCTTGGTGTTGAGACAGTGGTTCTCAGTGTGACGCAGATACTCATACATTATGTGCTCTGCTCAGCTCCCAAATTAAGAGCAGCCATCACGGGCCACCTCACGCTAAGAAGTGTGTTTTTTAGCAGAGAAAATGCTCTTAAAGATATTTAGGGCCTGAAGGTTAGACTAAGATCATATGCTCCCCCCCTACATAAATGTTTAAAATACAGCCCTGACCGGTTTGGCTCAGTGGATGTAGCGTCAGCCTGCGGACTGAAGGGTCCCAGGTTCGATTCCGGTCAAGGGCATGTACCTTGGTTGCGAGCACGTACCCAGTAGGGGGTGTGCAGGAGGCAGCTGATTGATATTTCTCTCTCATCGATGTTTCTAACTCTATCCCTCTCCCTTCCTCTCTGTAAAAAATCAATAAAAATAAATTTTAATAAAATAAAATACAGCCCAGTAGTAAATGGAGGCTGAGTAAGTACCTTGTAACAGTGGGGGGCAGGGGAGCATATGATTATGTTCTTCAAAAAGAACCTTTTTCAAAAAGGATTCACATTGAAAAGTTATGCCTAATTTCCTCATGCCTTTCGTACTTTGTATATGATTTTGTGTGCAAATAGAAGAAGACACGCTTTAATTTAAAAATATTTATTATAGAAATGTACATTTAATTAGTTTTAAGGAATGTATGACAATAGTGTTAACATATATTTCCTCAAATTCACAAACTTTACACCTTCAGGATATCTACAATAAGAGTTTATTTACAAGTTTCATAAGAAATCACTTCACCAATACTGTTGACACAGTTAAGAGGTAACAGTCTCACTTTTTTTCACTTCACTCTGTACTTGTAGAAAGAACATAGTGCGTGGGTGAAGTTCCATCCTAGTGCTAGTGACAGCCCGTACAGCAGAACGAGGGGAGCAAATGGATAGAGAAGAATCACTGTATTTTTCAAAAATGGCAATGCTGGAAAACAAACAAATCCAAATTCACTTTTTAAATAAGGAAATGTGACTAATAAATGAACATCCTGAAAGACAGCTCTTCACAGCATGGGCCAAAGAGGAACACTTATTTCAGTCAGTAACATGAAGCTATGTAGCCAGAACCATCCTAGATCTTGCTGTGTTCTGTGTTGCCTCCTTCCTCACGCTGGGAAGAAACCCAGAAGGGAGGTTATTTTAGCACAAAGGCTGAGCAAGAAGCAAGTCCAGGACAAAGACAGATTGAGAACGCAGGATAAACATCACAAATGTTAATAAAATTGGTGGTGAGTTTAAACCCGTGACAGCTTCGGAAACCTCTAAGAGTCCATCTTAAACAGTGGGTCTCAGCCTGTGGGTCGCGACCCCTTTGGGGGTAGAATGACCCTTTCACAGGGGTCGCCTAAGACCATCGGAAAACACATATATAATTACATATTGTTTCTGTGATTAATCACTATGCTTTATGTTCAATTTGTAACAATGAAATTGGGGGTCACCACAACATGAGGACCTGTATTAAAGGGTCGCAGCATTAGGAAGGTTGTGAACCACTGATCTTTAAGTACCAGAGACAGATAATATAATAGGAAAAACAATGTCCAGCTATTTATTTTATTTTCCAGTGTAGAAGGTAAGGTCTCCACTAGCATCCCAAAGAGCTGAAACTCAATCAAATCTGTGCCCAAATCCATGTTTGTTTCTTGCCCTTCCTACCCCATGCATTCTTACCTAAATACCTCATACAGGAAGCACCAAATTGTAACTGACCTATACTCAAAGAAGCTGTTCTAAACTATAGGGAGTTACCATAAGTGATAAAAAGTCCACTGAGAGCCTGGCCGGCATGGCTCTGGTTGAGCGGCAACCTATGAACCAGGAGGTCATGGTTCTATTCCTGGTCAGGGCACATTGCAGGCTCAATCTCCAGTGTGGGATGTTCAGGAGGCAGCCAATCAATGATTCTCTCTCATCATTGATGTTTCTCTCACCCTCTCCCATCCTCTCTGAAAAAAATATGTATGTATATATTTTTAAATCCACTTAGAGAAGCCACAATGCTGCAGCATGCCAATCACAATATGACATATCACAGGCCTCTCCCCTGAACTGGAGAAAGGATTCCCGATACCTCAAACAAGGTATTACAATTTGAGGTATTTGGCTCTATTTAATGGAGATCATGTCTTAAAGGAAAGCCAACATAAATATTTTCTCATATTAAGAAAAATGAACTGATAGGATTTAACAATATTTGCAAACATATCCTCAGGTCAGAAGTTGGGCCTGATTTTCTGGAATCATCTACAGACCATATCTATAATAATCTCTACTAATAAAAGCATAACATGCTAATCAAACCAAACAGTCGAACAACCTTCTGAATGAAGCTGGGGCTGCAGCCCTGGGATTGAGGCAGCCGCCTTGCTGTGAGGAAGGGATCAAGGCAGCTGCCGCAACTGCGAAGGCCCACTCTTACACGAATTTCGTGCATTGGGCCTCTAGTAGTGATTATAAAAATGGAAAACGAGGCACTCAAGTTCATATGCCCATTCATCTGACCAACCTTTTCCTCTCTAACCTACCATTGGTAACTCAAATCTGAAAGCCTGGCGAAAAAGGAAACTGGTTGTGGGTTCCTGTAGGTAACGTGGAGATAACCAATATGCTTTAACGTGGTTCCTTGAAATGACAGAATTTGTTACATACCAACTATGCCACTTTTGAGATGTGTGACCATGGACATGTTAACTTAATCTCTCTGTGCTTTGTTTCCTCATTTGAAAAATGGGGCTAAGTAAACCTATCTATAATAATAAAAACATAATCCTATCTAATAAAAGAGAAACATGGTAATTAGCGTACAACCGCTACCCTTCCCATTGGCTAATCAGGGTGATATGCAAATTAACTGCCAGCCAAGATGCCTGCCAGCAGGCAGGCAGGCAGCTTGAGGCTAACATGAGGCTTGCTTGCTTCAGTGATGGAGGACTCCAACGTTCCCCGCCTGCCTTGCCGGCCTCTGAGCCTGCAGTTTGAAAAATTGTAACAAATATAGAAGCTAAACAAAACCCCAGAAACCTGCTTTCAGCGAGCTGGGATCTCAGAGCTGGAGTTATACATTGTTTCGATTATAGAACCGAAACAAACCAGATACCCTGCTTTCAAGAGCAGAGGCCTAAGAGCTGGAGCCTCAGAGCTAAAGCTGGCCCAGAATTTAAAAAAAAAAAGAAAAAAAGGAGCGGTTGGGAGCTTCCGTCACCCGCCAGCCTGAAAACAGCCATCATCCCCTCACCCAGGCTGGCCAGGCACCCCAGTGGGAACCACCACCCTGAAGGGTGTGTGACCAGCTGCAAACAGCCATCATCCCCTAACCCAGGCTGGCCAGGCACCCCAGTCGGGACCCCCACCCTGAAGGGTGTGTGACCAGCTGCAAAGAGCCATCATCCCCTCACCCAGGCTGGCCAGGCACCCCAGTGGGGACCCCCACCCTGATCCAGGACACCCTTCAGGGCAAACCAGCCAGCCCCACCCATGCACCAGGCCTCTATCCTATATGGTAAAAGGGTAATATGCCTCCCAGCACTGGGATCAGCGGAGCTGCGAGGCCTCCTGGCACCGGGATCAGTGTGACAGGGGGCAGCGCCCAAACCCCCTGATCGCCCTGCAGCTCTGTGTGTGACAGGGGGCGGGGCCACAACCTCCCTATGTGCCCTGCTCTGTTCCTGACAGGGGAAGGCGCCCCAACCCCCTGATCAGCCCTGCTCTGTGCCTGATAGCGGGGAGCTCCCCAACCCACTGACTGCCCTGCGGCTCCGTGTGTGACAGGGTGTGGCGCCCCCACCCCACCCCCCCCACGGGCCCTGCTCTGTGTGTGACGGGGTAGAGCCATAACCTCCCCATCAGCCCTGCCCTGAGTGTGACAGTGGCGGCGCCCCAACCCCATGATCGGCCCTGCTCTGTGGGTGATAGAGGGCGGTGCCCCAACCGCCCCCCACGGGCCCTGCTCTGTGTGTGATGGGGTAGAGCCATAACCTCCCCATTGGCCCTGCCAAGTGTGACAGGGTGCAGCGCCCCAACCCCCTGATCCGCCCTGCTCTGTGTGTGACAGGGGGCTGTGCCCCAACTCCCCTATTGGCCCTACTCTGTGAGTGACAGGGGGAGCTCCCCAACCCCCGATCGGCCCTGCTCTATGCGTGACAGGGGGAGCTCCCCAACCCCCTGATGGGCCCTGCTCTGTGCGTGACAGGGGGGAGCTCCCCAACCCCCTGATCAACCCTGCTCTGTGAGTGACAGGGTATGGAGCCCCAACCCCCCTGATGGGCCCTGCTCTGTGAGTGACAGGGGGCAGCGCCCCAACCCCCTGATTGGTCCTGCTCTGTGCGTGACAGGGGGTGGCGTCGCAACCTCCCTATCGACCCTGCCTTGAGTGTGACAGGGGGCGGTGCCCCAACCCCCCAATCAGCCCTACCCTGAGCGTGACTGAGGGTGGCGCCCCAACTCCCCAATCGGCCCTGCTCTGAGCCCGATCAGGGGCTGCACCTAAGGATTGGGCCTGCCCTCTGCCACCCGGGAGCAGGCCTAAGCCAGCAGGTCGTTATCTCCTGAGGGGGTCCGAGACTGTGAGAGGGCACCGGCCGGGCTGAGGGACCAACCCTTCCCCCCGAGTGCACAAATTTTTGTGCACCGGGCCTCTAGAGTATGCTAATAAGACCAGTTGTCCTCTGGACGACCTTCAGGACGAACTGTGGCTGTGAGGACTGAGCGCCTTGCACAAATACTGTGCATCGGGCCTCTAGTATTATATAATTATGAAGATTAAATGACATAATTCATATAAAGTTCTTGAGGCAGTGCCTACAAAGGCTCCATAAAAGTAAGCTAATTTTATTACTGTTACAACTTACCCCTCTCTCTGTTATATTTTTAGTCAACCAAAAAAATTAGTTACTTACCACTGTATCCCAGGAAGGTTATATAGATGTAATAGCCAATAGCAATCAACCAGAAGGTATTTCCAACCAAATATCCAATAAATGTGTCTGTTAGGATGACATCTGCCAAAGAGATACAGACAATGACTCTCTTTTCATTGCACACTATGAAGACATTTAAAAAATATTTTGAGAAGTAACTGCTACTTACGATTGATGAAAAACAGTTGGATGAAATGTAGAATTACTAGGAGAGGATAAAAAGCATTCAAATGCACATCAAAGGCATAGCCCCACTCCACATCATAGTCTCTGCTCTGCCGTTTAACTAAATACTTGTTAGAGATAAACCTGAAGAGCAAAATTAAAATTTCTTTTATAATACAACAAAAATTCTATAAGTATTTACTGACTAGCTTCTATGTACCAAACATTATTTCATACACTAGAAATACAGCAATAAACATAACTCAAAAATCTCTGCCCTCAATCTAGGGGGAGTATACTGACAATAGAATGTTAAGTGTATGGAATGAAACAGTAACCCTGCTGGGTACTCAATTGGTTGGAGCATTGTCCCATACAACAGAAAGCTGCAGGTTTGATTCCCTATTGGTGCACATACCTAGGTTGCAGGTTCGATCCCCAATCGGGGTGCATACAAGAGGCAATTGATCAATGTTTCTCTCCCTTCCTCTCTTTAAAAATCAATGAAAACATGTCCTCAGTGAGGGAGGAAGGAAAGTGGAAAGGAGGGAGAGGAAGGAAGGGAATGATCGAGAATACAGAGTTGAAATGCAGTGTTAGATATGATGGTCACAAGAAAGTAACATCTGGGTGATGACCCAAGGCAGTGATGGGAATTACCTGGAGCAGAGCATTTCAGGCAGCGAGGCCAACACAGAGGTGGAGGAGATTGAGTACAGAGGAGGTGGCAAGGTGCCTGGTATGTCTGGGGAGTGGGTGAGGAGACCACTGTGACAGGAACAAGTAAGCAGGGTTGCAGGAAATGAAACCAGAAAAGAAATGGGGAGCCAGATCTTACAGAGTCCCTGGCCATTTTAAGACCCAGTATTTTACTCTGGGTGAAATGAGAAATCACTATTTCCCAGGAGAGAGGCACTGTTTTGACCAGGTTCCTCTAGCTGCCACTCTGAAAACAGACTACAGGGACAAGAATGGAAGTGGAGACACCAGTTGAGGCCACTTTGAGAGGTAAACAGTAGTAGCAGTGCCAGTGGGGCCATGTGGGACATACTATAGTCAGATGGCGGCACCAACAGGAACGTAGGTGCTGGATGTGGAGTATGTGGGGGAAAATGTCAAGGATGACTGATTTTTGCCGTAAACATGTGGAAGGTCAAGCTGATATTGACTGAGGTGGGGCAGGAAGGAGAGTGCAAGAGATTGAATTTGGACCTATTGTGTGCAAGATGCCTATTAGTAAGGATTAAGAAATACATGGCAGGACCATGACCCAGGCACTCGAGCAAGGTGGGCCAAGACTGTCAGACCCACGTCTCCCTGGCTTGTCCGCAGGTCTCCCAGTGGCCTGCCTCAGCTACCGTGCTTCCAGCTGGCCTGACAAGGTGACCCCAGCACTGTTTGCCCTGTAACTTCCCGTGGCTCACACACGCTCGCGCTGTAGTTCCCACTCTATGGCTAGCCCCTGGGACTTGCACAGACCGTGCCAGCTACAGCTCCAACCAGCCTGCCCAGGCAGTCCTGGTGAGGACCCCTGGGTCTCCTTGTGGCAAACACCCAGCCCGTGTGGCTTGCCTCTGGGACTCCCCAACGCTCTTGAGCAGGGTGCCTAGTATGTCTGAGGAGTGTGTGTGTGGCTTGCCTCTGGGACGCCCCTTGAGCTGTGGGGAGTCCCAGGGGTAACTCCAACTACCTGGCCAAGGCAACCCTGGTGCAGCTCGAGCCTTGCTCTCTCTAGAGCAAGCATGTCAAACTCGCGGCCCCCGGGCTGCATGTGGCGCACAATGAATATTTTTCTGGCCCAGCCAGTATAAAGGTATGTAAGAAACATTTTAATAAAAATTTCATGACTTAATTTTTACAGCATCCTGTTATAATTAATAACTACAACGTTCGCTAATGACTGATTACTATAATTGTGTTGCACTCATTTCCCTACACGCCTTATGCGCAGGCGCACCATTTCTCTACACCATTTCTCTAATACTAGCAGCTGATTGCCATATCATTAGTCTTGGACTGACTTGTTTGGTGTGCGCAACAGGAAATATTTTGCTTTTGGAGGACAAGGAAAGTAGGTTTATTTGCGCTACGCTTATTAATTTGTGCAGTTATTCAGTGTTTGGTAAGTTAATGTTCAAGAAAAAATATTAATTTTTATTAAAATGTTCTATTATGTCTCTATTGAAATAAACCCACGTTTCTATGAAAATTGAAGCTTTCGTTTTTTTATGGCCCATCTAAACTTAAACCTTGTTTATTTGGCCTGTGTTAGCCTTTGAGTTTGACATGCTTGCCCGACAGCACATGCACGCTCCAGTGCCAGCTGCCCCGCGAAAGACACAAACCCATGCCTTTAAGACCGGGAGAGGTTGCTGTTTTGCCTAACTCATAGAAACAAAGAGAAAGAACCAAAATAAGACAAAAAATAGGTTCTAAACCAGGGGTGGGCAAACTTTTTGACTCGAGGGCCACAATGGGTTCTTAAACTGGACCGGAGGGCCGGAACAAAAGCATGGATGGAGTGTTTGTGTGAACTAATATAAATTCAAAGTAAACATCATTACATAAAAGGGTACGGTCTTTTTTTTCAATAGTTTTATTCATTTCAAACAGCCCGCGGGCTGTAGTTTGCCCACGGCTGTTCTAAACAAAAGACCAGAATTAGAAGTAAATGAAATGGGAAAAAGTTACTAAAGACTTAAAAAAACACTGATTAAGGATACCCACCAAACTCAGTGAAAACATCAGCAAAGAGAAAATATAAAATAAAACCAATTAGAATTGAACAGTAACTGAAATGAAAAATACACTAGAGGGAATCAAGAGCAGATTAGTTGATGAAAAAAAAAAATTGGTCTGTGAAGTGAAAGACACTGAAGTGGAAATCACCCAATGAACTAGCAAACAGAAAAAAGAAAACGGCTGACGGTCAAGTTGGCAGAGTAGGTCAACTCTGAACTTGTCTCCTCCCAAGATCACACCAAAATTAGAACTAAATTATAGAACAACCATTGAGAACCACTTCTAGTGTAGCTGAACATTAACGATCTAGAGGCAGCTGCATGAAGACACAGGAGGGCACATACTTGGACCGGGCAGGTCCCACCCCCACAGTGTGGCAATTACGAAACGGCAGGGATATGTCAGCTGTGGAGGTGCGAGGAGTCACAGCCCCACACTGGACCCGCAGGACCAGCGCATCCAGTGGCAGGAAGAGGCGTCCCTATAATATCTGGTTGTGCAAACCAGCTGGGATTGTGTTCAAAGACAAAGGGCTGCTAGACACTAGGGCATTGCTCTTAAAGGGACCATGCACAGAGTCACTCACAAACTCATATACTCTTTAAGCTAGTGAAGGGGCTACAACTCAGAACAGTTTCAGAAACATACCGGGAAGAACTGAATTTAACTTCAGAGTAAGGGCTGGAGCGGCAGGGGTCGGGACAACTCACACCAGGGATGGAAACACTGGCAGGCACCACTGTTCCTGGGTTCATCTCTCCTCCCACCCAACCAGTTCTGCATATGTGGGCACCAACTCTTTCCATAAACTAACATTGTTCCCTCGTCCTGATCATTCCCTAAGACCCCACCCAACCTGCTCGCCAGGCCCGTGCCTCTTCAGAGGGCCCTCTGCATTAGCAGCCCGTTTTGGCTTGCACTGCAGACTGTCCCCCAAATCTTCACACCTCACACAAGTGAGGGCTGTCCTAGGCTTGCACTGCAGACTGTCCCAAAGCTCCGTAAACCCCAAACAAGCAGCAGCTGGGACCTTGGTGTGCATTGTAGCTCTTCCCAAGCAGCCCCAAGCCCAGTACCAGGAGAAATCGGCCTCAACTTACATTCTAACTCCCATCAGGTGGCCCCAAGCCTGGGATAAGTGGAGGCCAGACTTGGCCTGTAATGTAGTTCCAATTAAAAGGCCACAAGATAGGCACAAGAAGCAGGCAGCCTCAGTTTGCAGTATAGACTCTCCCAAGCACCTTCAAGCCCAGCACAACCAACCAACCACAACCGCAGGTCACTTTACAGCTCTTAACAAGAGTCATCGAGCCTAGTGGTGGCTCAACTTGGCCTGCACCAGAATCCCTCCCCAAAGTTCCAGCCCCAACAAACCTGGTAGACAGACGGCTTCAGACCACACCAGAGTGCCACCTAACAAAAGGTGCACCCAAAGAACCAGCCCTGGCACCACGGTTCTGCTAAAGCAACAAGCCGATCTGTGGGGTTAGTAACTTGTCTGCTGCAGTCACATCCAGCCAACACAGTCAGTCAACCAGAGATGGTCAACACCAATAAATGGTGGTGGCGTAGCAGCAACTACAACAGGAGGGCACACCCAACCCACACAGGGGAAGCCCCTGGAGCAACCAGCTCAGGTGACCAGAAAGACTGCAGAACTGTGCCGAGAGGACACTTTCTACATAAGGCCACTCTGTCAAGACCAGGAGACATAGCTCTTCTACCTAATACACAGCAATACACACAGAGGTCAGTCAAATGAGGAGACAAACAAACATGTCCCAAATAAAAGAGCAGGGCAAAACTCCAGAAGAACTAAATGAAATGACGATAAGCAACCTACCAGATGCAGAGTTCAAAACACTGGTTATAACAATTTGCAATGAATTTGAGAGAAGAACAAGTGAACTCAGGGAAAACTTCAGCATAGATACAGAAACATAAAAAGGAAAATGGAAAACTGAAACAAGAACCAATCAGAACTGAAGAATACAGTAACTGCAGAAGAATACACTGGAGGGAATCAACATCAGGTTACAGCAGAGGACTGAATCAGTGATATGGAAGACAATGTAGCAAAAAACACCCAATCAGCATAGCAAAAAAGGAAAAAAGAATTTTAAAAAATGAGGATAGGTCTCCATTTTGTTGGCATTTGCCGTCCCGGCGACGCGTCGGCCATGGGGAGCGTCCTGGGGCTGTGCTCCATGGCGAGCTGGGTAAGGCGGCGTGGGCGGCCTCCGGGGGCCGGCGTGGGGGGCGGGGGAAGGGATTTGGGGGCCGCGGGAGGACCGGCGGGGACGTGGCGCCCCTCCCAGCAGGGAGCGCCTGCCTCCCCGTTTCCCTCGCTCTTTCCCCGGGTCACTCCGACTCGGCGTCGGGCCGGGCTCTTGCTAAGCGGACCGGGTGGCCGCGGGGGACAGCGGAGATGGGAGGGCGACTCCGATGGAGCAGTGCAGAGAGCTGAGCCCCCCCCCCCCGCCCCCGTCTTTGTGGAAGGCCGCTCCCCGTTCCTCCAGGCCCCCTTCCGTCGCTTTCCTGTCTGCCCGGGCCCTGGGCCCTGGGCCCTGGGCCCTCGCCGCGCAGACTCGAGGCCCTTCCCGCCCGAGCGCTCCGTCTCCGCGCCCCCCTCCCCGCCTCCCTGCCCGCGCCCCTCTCCCCGCCCCCCTGCCCGCGCCCCCGGACTGCGGCACCGCCCTCCCCGGGCCGCCCGCCTCTTTGTTCTGCGCTCAGGCGGAGCTGCCCGCCATCGGGGCAGCCAGGCTGTGATGATGGCACAGGAATAGCGTTTTGAAATAAGTAGCCCTATCGTGCGACGCAGTCCTATCATGCGGCCGGGTCCTGTAGGAAGAAATGGCTCTACGTGCTTCCCAGGCGACTTGGGCATCTGGAAAAGCGGCCCGTTCTGCAGGGTTCAGCGCCCTGCGTCTTTTGACACCGAGCATGCCGGTGTCACCTGAAATTTATTATGCGCACTCTGCGTTTTGATGAGGTAGCGTTGTTAAGAACGAAACCATTTTTTATTTTAATGGCAAGATTTCTTGATCTAGGTGGTACAAATAAACTTTAGTTTAAAATAACCACACTCTCCCAAATAAAAAGTAAAACATTGATATTACAGTTAAAAAAAAAAAAAATGAGGAAAGCTTAAGGGATTTCTGGGACAACATTAAGGCCACCAATATTCACACCATAAGAGTTCCAGAAGGAGAATACAGGAAAAAAATGGATTGGAAACCTGTTTGAAGAAATAATGGAAATCTTCACTAATCTGGAAAAGGAGATATACATACAAGTCCAGGAAGTGCAGAGTTTCAAACAAGATAAACCCAAAGAGGCCCACATCAAGACATATCATAATTAAAATGCTAAAGGCTAAAAACTGAGAAAATCTTAAACATAGCAAGAGAAAAGCAGTCAGTTATGTACAAGGGAGCCCCGCCCCTACCATAAGACTATCAGCTGGTATCTTACCAGGAATTCGGCAGGCAAAAAAGGATTGACACAAAACAATCAATGTGATGGAAGACCAAAGCCTACTACAAGATTACTCTAACCAGCAGGATATCATTTAGAATTGAAGGAGCACAGTATCCCAGATAAGATAGGCTAAAGGAGCTCACCACACAATACCAGTATTACAAGAAATATTAAAGGGACTTCTTTAAGATAAAAGACCAGCCCTGGCTGGTTTGGCTCAGTGGATAGAGCACTGGCCTGTGGACTAAAGGGTCCCAGGTTCAATTCCCGGTCAGGGCACATGCCTGGGTTGTGGGCTCAATCCCCAGTGTGGGGTGTGCAGGAGGCAGCAAATCAATGATTCTCATCATCATTGATGTTTTTATCTCTCCCCCTCTCTCTGAAATCAATAAAAATTAAAAAAAAAAAAAAAGAGTCCAACAGTTAAAACTGTGGATCAAGCAAGCAAGCTGGTAAGAAGGTTAAAAGACAAAGCAGGAATTACAACAATAAATTAAGGGATGCACACAAACACACATGCAAAAGAAGAAAAAAGTAATGACAAAACAAACATGGGGGCTGTAAAAATTGTAGTGATTACAGAATATGTTCAGAATTAAGTGATAATCAAATTGAAATAGACTGCTATAACTATAACTAGGTATATGGTTAACCACAAACCAAATATCTACAAGAGATGTATGCAAAATAAAGAGAAAGGATTCCAAACACAACACTATAGAAAATCATCAACATACTTCTTCTTGAACGCAAGAGAGTAGGAAAGGACCAGAGATCAGCTGTTTTCTGATTGTTTTTGTAGTTTAACAATCAGAAAACAGCTGATAAAATGATATACCTACCAAATTACTTTAAAAAATGCTCCAATAAAAAGACACACAGTAGCTGAATGGATTAAAAAAAACAAACCTGTACATATGCTTATCTACAAGAGACCCACTCCAGATAAAAAAAAACACACAAAACACACTAAAAGTAAAAAGGATAAAATAAGATATTTTATGCAAATGAAAACAAATAAAAAAAGTTGGGGTAGCAATACTTATATCAGACAAAATAGAATTTAAAACAAAAGTAACGAAATGAGAAAGGCATTTAATAATTATAAATAGGTCAACTCAATAAAAGGATTTAACTCTTGTAAACATATATGCATTCCACTTAGGAGTTCCCAATTATAAAAAGACAATATTGACAGACATAAAGGGAGAGATTGACAGTAATACAATAATAGTAGGGGACTGTCACACTTTACTGACTTCAACAGATAGATCATCCAGACAAAATAATCAACAAGAAAATAGTGGCCTTGGAGCACCTCTGCCTCAGCTCAGAGTAATGCTGTAAGCACCACAAGCCCTGCAACCCTACCACCAGAAATGAGGGGTGGAAAATGCACTGTTAGCCAGGGAGGAGACTGTAACTACCCAGGTCAGGGTACTGCTAGAACCAAGGGATGGATGGAGACTGAAAAAGCTGTGGATCTGTGGGTGAGCCAGGAGTGCCTGTGGTGGAGAGGAACCAATCCTCCCACCTGGGAAGTTCGCACTGATCTAGGCCATGCAGCAGAACTCAGAGCCAGTAGAGGGGGCTGGAGGACACACCCAGCATTGAGTCTGAGGGACCCTTTATTTCCTGGAGGACCTCTTGGCAGGGAGCAGGATGGGAACGAGACAGTAGGACCCAGGAAGGAGGGTCAGCCCTGCCCACCTAAAGCGCACCTGCAGAACAGCTGCTTCTGATCCACCTTGCAGTGACCAGACTATGGGCCGCAAATGTGTGTGCTGCAGCTGACTCTGGTAGTGCAGGAGACTCAGATATTTGATTGGAACCTGGGCAGTGCTGAAAGTTTGGAGTGCCAAAAAGGCCGACTCTTTTTTAATCAATTTTTTTGTTGTCGTTGATTTTGCTTTTATCCCACCCTGCTTGAGATGGCAGCCAGGGGGTGCCATGCCAGCAAGCCAGGCAGAACTGAGGCATTGAAGGAGAGGAAGTGGCTGCCCACTCTCCTACTATCTACAGGCACTATACCCAGCACAAGTCTGCTCAAACCATCCTGGCCAAGACCATGGTAGCCCCGCAGAGTACAGTTCCATGGGGGGAAGAGATAACTCAGAACAGGGGTATTCAAGTGTGAGACTCCAGCTAGACCCAGCCTCTGGCTATGGCGTTTCCATTGATGGACTATGTGGGCTCTGCCTATCAGGCTTTAGTCAGGTTGCCAAGGACCAAGCAGAGACCATGACTCACATCTGTCTGTACCAGAGCAATTCCTGGGTGGCCCAGGATCAATAGACCAAGTGGTGAGATTCAACAATATTAGAGCAAAATCCAGCATGCTCCACACACAGCAGATCCAAGGGTATTTTTTTTCTTTCTCTTCTTTTTTCTTTCATATCGCTTGTTTCCTTCCTTTTATTGTTTTGTTCCTCTTTCTCTGTTCGTTTTTTATATTGTTATTTTTAACTTTTCTTCTTTTCAATTTATTCTTTTCCTATTCTAAATTTTAGTATATTCATTATTTTTAAAATAATAATTATTTCATTTATTTGTGTTTTCCTTTCTTTTTAATTCTTAGACTACTAAATTACTTTCATACTGGACTAAATTCTTTTCCTTCTTTGCTTCTACATCTTCTTTTGGTTCTTCTTTTTTTTTTTTTACACCCTCTAATTCTTTGATCTCATGTCTTTTATTATTCCTTTTATGTTTACAGCTCTCTTTTTATTTTATTTTTTAGCCTTTCTTGTTGTTTGTTTTGCTTTTCGAGTTGTTTTCTATTTGGTCTTGCTTTGTTCTCTTACCACCTGTATAACATCTGTAGGTAGGGTTGAGCCTTACTGCAAGTTGGAGGAAATCCCATCCACAAACAGAAAATCAACAAACGAGACCAAATTACAATAAGAGAGCCCAAATAACACATACGAGGGGGACGCTGCTAGACTATCGAGCTCTGGAAATCAAAGAGACTGCACCACTGGGTCCAACAGGGCACTTTCTACATAAGGCCATCCCATGAAGACTGGGAGGCATAGTAGCTCTGATAGACAGAAACAAACACAAAGAGACAGCTAAAACTGGGAGACAAAAATAAGCCATCAAATGAAAGAAAAGGAGGAATCTCCAAAAAAGAAAAGAAAAAAGAATTAAATGAAATGGAGGTGAACAACTTATCAAACACAGTTCAAAGTAATGGTTATAAAAGACGCTTAAGGAACTTAGAATTTCAAGGAACTTAGTGGGAACCAAAACAGCATGAAAAAGGAAAACAAAACCACAAACAAGAAATAGTCAGAAATGAAGAATACTATATCTGACATTAGGAATACACAGGAGAGAACTAAAGGTGAATTGGATGAAGCAGAGGATTGAATCAGTGATTTGGAAAACAAGGTAGAAATAAACACCCAATTAGAGATCAAACAGAAAAATAAGTTAAAAAGCAGGATAGCTTACGGGAACTTTCAGACAACACGAAATGTAACAACATTTGCATCATAGGGGTATAAGAAGGAGAAGAATGTGAGGAACAAATAATGACACAAAACTTCCCTGACTTGGTGAAGGAAAAAGTCACACAAGTTTAGGAGGCAAAGAGAGTCTCAATCAAGATGAACCCAAAGAGACCCACAGCTACACACATAATTAAAATGGCAAACATTAAAGACAAAAAAAAAAAAAAAAAAGTAAAGGCAGCAACAGAGAGACAGAAAGTAAAACAGGAGGGAGTTCCCATTAGACTGTCAGCTGATTTCTCAACAGTAACACTTAAGGCCAGAATCCAAAACTACTCTATTCAGCAAGGCCATCAGTTAAAATTGAAGATGAAATAAAGACATTCCCAGACCACAAAAAAAAAAGGCTAAAGGAGTTTATCATCACAAACCCAGAATTGCAACAAATGCTAAAGAGGATGGTGTAAGAAGAAATAGAAACTCAGCCATATCATTAAAATGTCCATACTACCCAAGGCAGTCTACAGATTCAATGCAATCCCTATTAAAATACCAATGGCATAGTTCACAGAGCTTGAACAAATACTCCAAAAATTTATATGGAATCATAAAAGACCCCGAATAGCTGCAGCAATTTTGAGAAAGAAAAACAAAGTTGGAAGAATCACAATACCAGATTTCAAGTTATACTACAGCAGTGGTTCTCAAACTTCTGGCCCTTTAAATACAGTTCCTCATGTTGTGACCCAACCATAAAATTATTTTCATTGCTACTTCATAACTGTAATGTTGCTACTGTTATGAATCTTAATGTAAATATCTGATATGCAGGATGGTCTTAGGCGGCCCCTGTGGCCAAAGGGGTCGCGACCCACAGGTTGAGAACTGCTGTACTGCAGAGCCACCCTAATCAAAACAGCCTAGTACTGGCAGAAAAACAGGCATATAGGTCAGTGGAACAGAACAGAGAACCCAGAAATTGACCCAAGCCGTTACGCTCAATTAATATTTGACAAAGGAGGCAACAGCATACAATGGAGTCAAAAGGGTCTCTCTGATAAATGGTGTTGGGAAAATAGGACAGATATGTGCAAAACAAACAAACAAAACAAAAAACTAGACAACCAACTTACACCATACACAAGAATAAATTCAAAATGGATAAAAGGCTTAAATGTAAGTTGTGAAACCATAAAAATCCTACAAGAAACCATAGGCAGCAAAATCTCAGACATCTCTCATAGCAATATGTTTACAGATATATTCCTAGGGCAAAGGAAACTAAGGAAAAAAATAAACAAATGGGACTACATCAAAATAAGAAGCTTCTGCACAGCAAAAGAAACCACCAACAAAATGAAAAGAAAGCCTCCTGTATGGGAGAACATATTTGGCAATGATAGATCTGATAAAGGATTAATATAAAAAATATACAGGGAACTCATACAACTTAACAAAAGGAAGACAAACAATCCAATTAAAAAATGGGCAAAGGACCTAAATAGACACTTCTCCAAAGAGGACATACAGATGGCCAAGAGACATATGAAAAAACTAGAGGCCCGATGCACAAAATTTGTGCAAGAGTAGGCCATCGCAAACCTGGCTGCCTTGGCCCTCACAGCCCTGGCTTTGTCTGGAAGGTCGTCCGGACAGTTGTTCCATTGTTCGGCCATTCGGTCGGTTTGCATACTGAGCTTTTATTATTTAGACTAGAGGCCCAATGCATGAAATTCGTGCACTGGAGGGGGGGGGTGTGTCCCTCAGCCCAGCCTGCACCCTTTCCATCTGGGACTCCTCAGAGGATGTCTGACATCCCTCTCACAATCTGGAAACACTGGCTCCCAACCGCTTGCTTGCCTGCCTGCCTGCCTGCCTGATTGCCCCTAACCACTTCTGCCTGCCAGCCTGATTGCCTCTTAACCTCTCCCCTGCCGACCTGATTGATGCCTAACTGCTCCCCTGCCAGCCATATTGCCCCCAACTGCCCTCCACTGCTGGCCTGGTCGCCGCCAACTGCCCTCCCCTGCCAGCCTGATCGCCCACAAAACTGCCCTCCCCTGCCGGCCATCTTGTGACGATGTGGGGGAGGCCATCTTGTGATGATATGAGGGCACGAAGGCCACCTAGGCTTTTATTAGTATAGATGCTCAAAGTCACTAATCATCTGAGAGATGCAAATCAAAATAACAATGAGGTACCATTCTCACACCTGTCAGAATGGCTACCATCAACAAGTAACAAGTGTGGAGAGTATGTGGAGAAAAGGGAACCCTGGTACACTGCTGGTGGGAATGCAGACTGGTGCAGCCACTGTGGAAAACAGTATGGAGTTTTCTCAAAAAATTAAACATGGAACTGTCATTTGACCCATTGATCCACTTCTAGGAATATATCCTAATAAACCTGAGACACAAAACAGAAAGAATGTATGCACCCCTATGTTCATAGCAGCACAATTTACAATAGCTAAGATCTGGAAACAGCCCAAGTGTCCATCAGTAGAGGAGTGGATAAACAAGCTGTGGTACATTTATACCATGGAATACTATGCAGCAGTAAAAAAGAATCCCTTACTCTTTGGGAGGGACCTGGAGAGTATTACACTAAGTGAAATAAGTCAGTCAGAGAAAGACAAGTATCACATGATCTCACTCATACGTGGGACCTAATGAACAAAATAAACTGATGAAGTGAGTGGATCCAGAGATGTGAAAGCATGAAACAGATTAGAGAATCTCAGAGGGAAGGTGGGGGATGGTGGGTGGGTGGGAAGACCACTGAAATAACTTGTATGCATATATGCATAACCCATGGAAATAGACAACAGGTTGGTGAAGGCCTGGGGCGAGGTGCAGGGGGGCAGGCTAGAAGGGGTCAATGGGGGAAAAAAGAGGACATATGTAATACTTTCAACAATATACATAAAAAAATTTGTTTAAAAAGAAAGAATAAAACAGTATGGAAATTCCTCAAAAAATTAAGAATAAAGTTACCATATGACCCAGCAACCCCTCTTCTGGGTATCTATCTGAAAATTTTGAAAACATTTCTTTGCAAAGATATATGCACTCCTATGTTCACTGGAGCATTACTGATGGTGGCCAAGACATGGAAACAACTAAAGTGCCTTTAGCTAAGTGACTGGAAAAAGATGTGTTACATATATACAATAGAATACTACTAAGCCATAAGACAGGATGAAATAGTGCCATTTGCAACGTGGGTGGATCTTGAGAATATCATGCTAAGTAAAATAAGCCATTCAGAAAAAGAACCATATGAGTTCACTCATATGTGGGATATAAACTGAAAGTTAACAAATGAAAAAACAAGAAAAACAAACAAAAACTCAGACACAGATAACAGTATGGTGGTTACCAGAGGGAAGGGGAGTGGGGGAACAGAAAGGGTAAAGTGGGCCAAATATGTGATGACAGAAGATGATTTGACTTTGGGTGGTGGACACACAATGCAATATACAAATCATGTATCACAGAAATGTACTTGAAAATTATATAATCTTATTAAGTAATGTCATCCCAATAAATTTAATTAAAAAAGAGGACCCAAATAAAATTATAAATGAAAGAGAAGTGACACCCAATACCACAGAAATACAAAGGATTATAAGGAAATACTATAAACAATTGTATGCCAACAAATTGGACAACCTGGAAGAAATGGATAAAGTTTTAGAAACACACAATCTTCCAAAACTAAGTCAAGAAGAACCAGAAAATGTGAATAAACCAATAACTATTAACAAAATTGAATCAGTATTAATAGAAACAACAAAAGCACGGAACCAGGTAGCTTCACAGGTGAATTTTAGCAATCATTCAATACCTATCCTTCTCAAACTACTCTAAGAAATTAAAGAGGGAGGCTCCTAAGCTCATTTTAAAAGCCGGCATTATCTTGATACTCAAACCAGAGAAAGACATTACAAAAAAGAAAATTATAAGCCGATATCCTTGATGAACATAGATACAAAAATCAATATTAGCAAACCAAATTCAACAATACATTAAAAAGATCATATCGTACACCAGGATCAACTAGGATTTATTCCCAAGATGGAAGGCTAGTTCAATATCCACAAATCAGTTAACATGATGCACCACATAAACAAAACAAAGGATAAAAATCACATGATCGTATCAATAAATTCAGAAAAAGCATTTGACAAAATCTAGCATCCATTTATGATAAAAGCTCTCAGCAAAGTGGAACATACCTCAACATAATAAAGGCCATATATGACAAATCACAGCCAACATCATTCTCAATGGGCAAAAATTAAAAATGTTTCCCTTAATATCAGGAACAAGACAGGGATGTCCGCTTTCACCATTTACATTCAACAGGGTACTACAAGTCCTAGTCACAGCAATAAAACAAGAAATAAAAGGCACCCAAATAGGAAAGGAAGAAGTAATTAATAATGGAAGAAGTAAATAATTTGTCATTATTTGCAGATCACAAATCTTCATTAGTCATTCAGTGTCACCCTATACTCTCAGACCTAGTATGCTGTCCACATTTCTATGTTTTTCCAGTTGGTACTAGAAATCATTGATCCCATCACTCTCCAAACACTTCCTCATGTTGGTTCCTGTGGGATGACCACAATTATCATATCTTATTTTTAGCTCCTCACACCATTCACAAGATAATGTAGGTTCTCAAAAACATACTAAGTCATTTTAACCTACAATATCATTCACAGTCATACCAAAGGTACTAAACTCCAGGATGACTTGGTTTCTGTGGCCCTCCAGTCAGTGCATTCATGCAGAATGCCTGCTACAAACTATTCCTTTGAAAGAGTATTTATTTATAAAATAAATAAATTTTATTTTTCCATTTACCATATTCTCCATGGATATTTTGACAATAAATATGTGACTTACATTAGCAGCATTACTTTTAGGCCAGATTTTAGAATAACAATTTATTGACTATCTAGCACATACAAAATCTCTACTGTACTAGTCAGAAGTTATAAAGGAAAATAAAAGGTTGGTATCTTCACAGGTTTTACAGATTCAGAATTTAGTTTAAGAGTATTGATAACTACCATTTATTGAGGACGTACTATAAGCTAGGTGCTTTTCCTACCACAATCTTCTCAAATATCTTACAAAATAGATAATTCCATTTTACAAAAGAGGAGTCTGGGACTAAGAGTTACATAGTAAATGACTGAGCTGGCATTTGAACCCAGATCTCTCCGTGGCTAAAATGCTCCATGCTGGTTTCTCTGATATACACTGATCACCAGCCCTACTCAACCACAGGCCCACTTCAAAGCTCAACCACCACATCCATTCCCTTCACACAGAAGCCCTGTATCTGTGAGAACAATGAAAAACCAAACACCAGATTTACATTCAGTACACTTGTTGTTAAATTAAACCTAGACAAAATCAGACTGAGAACCCTTCGAATAACATTTCTGCGTGTGTGTTTCCCTCAGTACGAAGGAACCAAAAATTTAATGAGAAAAAAAAATCATTCAAGTGTGCTACATTTAATACCAAAAACTAAAAGTAACATCACCTTCTAGATCTTATACATTTAGTGGTGACCCACTGACAAATGAAGCAGAAAAATAAGCCATCATCCAGACAACTTTTGGCTAACTGCATATTATTTTTGCAAAATCAGGAATTTTGTCAGTATGATATAATCATCAATTCACTTATTTGCTGCATGCACTTTGACAATATAGACCACACTTCAGAGTATTTTCTGATACAGGTAGACACAAGAGGCAAGTCGCACCAATCTTGGTAGTCAAAATGGATGTTCTCAGTTCACCTATTTTGTTTCCATTTTCATCCGCTACTGTACCTGTGAAGCAAGGCCTAAAGGAAACCCTATAGCAGTATCTGATGAATCAAAGGTATGGGACTTACCACATTAGAGTTGAGATGAGAAGACCAACGCCCACACAATCTATGAACACAACCCAAAGGAGCAGCTTTATCATCTTAAAAAATCCCATGTCCAGCACAAAGCCAAATCCTACAGTGGACACTGAAAGAAAGATTTACAAGATTCATCAGGCACTTTGCAAGGCTCTGGGGATACTGGACACAGCCCCTGCACCTCCAGATGCCCTCGGTCCAGTGGGGGAGAGACATGAAAACAAAACCTCCAAGATGTGTGCTATGGGATTAAGAAATGCAGACCAACGTGGGGCATGGAAGGGCCACTGAGCTATCTCGTTTACCAAGAAGGACCTCTTCTGTCTGTGCTTCACCAGGGTGGCCCAGCTTCTCAGTTAAAGGTGAGAAAAACCTCACACTTCAACGCCCTAAAGACGTTCCCTACACTACCGAAGAACTTAAAAGTTTCTCAAGTTCCTCGGTTGATCTCTTCCCCTTACCCCCGCCCTCCCCTACTTTCCTTCTGGGGATTGATAGCCTGATTGCTGTTTCTCAGTCTTTGGGTCTGTCCCTTTTCATCAGTCTATGTTGTTCTCTATAATCCACAAATGAGTGAGATCATGTGGTATTTATCTTTCTCTGACTGGCTTATTTCACTTAGCATAATGCTCTCCAGTTCCATCCATGCTGTTGCAAAAGGCAAGAGTTCCTTTTTTTTTTACTGCAGCATAGTATTCCATTGTGTATATGTACCACAGTTTTCTAATCCACTCATCTGCTTGTATACATGTATATAAGCCAAACCAATGGACATGGACAACGGGGGGTTGGGAGCATGAGTTTGTGTGTGGGGGGGAGGTTGGGGGTTAATGGGGGGGATGAGGACACATTTGTAATACCTTAACTAATAAAAAAAAAAAAAAAAAAAAAAGTTTCTCAAGTTCCTAGCAGCGTTTTTACAACTCCCCCTCTGCATTTCCCTGATGGTGAACAGCAATTTACAACCTTGACGTTCCTCCCTGTTCACAGTAAGTTTGCCTTTGGGGACGGAGGTATCTATCACAGCGGTTAGGAGCCACCGAGTGCCTGTTCCTCCGCTTTTTCATGTTCCCAGGTAACCGCGTACTCTGGCAACGGCTTGGGCCCTTTACAACCAGGAAGAATACAGAAAAGAGGCAGCAGCTTTAAATGAACCCAAATTCCGACCCACAACAGTTTACAACAAAAGAGTCCCCAAATGGCAAGTCCGATCATACGCTCAATTTGTTTTTTCAACTGTTCTGCAGACCAGCGCACACTTACCGCACAGCCAGACACTTAGCAGCACCAAGAAAGCCGGGTCGTCTCTAGCCCACTGATCCTTCGTCTGCTTTCGGTAATGAAAGTTCCTGTAGACCCTCTGCGGGGAAGTGAACAGGTAGAGCATCTGCCAGCCAGCAAACTCGAAGTCCATTTGCCGGAAACGGAAAAGCCTCCTCAGGTATTTGTAGCGCTTCGCCCCCGCCGTGTGTCTCGCTGCATCCCTGGAATTCAGGGCTCCGTTCCCCTGCAGCGGGGAGCTCGCTGAAGTACTTGGTAACATCTTCCTGGGGGGTGAAAACTTTGACTAGGAACAGGAAGGACTCCTCTTCCGAGACATGCAGGTGGGGGGTCGCCTGACACTTCTGCCCCACTCCTTCCTTGGGAAGGGACAGCTGGCATAGTGGCCAGGGGCAGCACCACACCATTCTGAACCATCACAGCAACGCCTAACACCTACCGGGGCCATATCTCAATCAGAGAGAGAGAGAGAGCGCTCAAATTCTGGCTCTCAACCCCGTGCTCCTAGGTACCCGCCTCTACGTAAATGACCTCATCACACAGGTGGTCCATCAAAGCATTACCAGTTCCCCAGAAGGTGATTTAAAAATAAAGCAAAACTAAAACCCAGTGTTTTGCTCCACGAAGAGTTCATCGGGAACGACACCGTGGGAGACGGGTCGGACCACCCCGAAGCCAGGCGAGCGCCCCGGCGGCCTCCAGCTCCGCTCCCGACTCCGGGCGAGTCCGGCCGCGGGCAGGGCCGCCAGAGCAACAAACAAAGCCGCCCTCTCACACCGGAATCCGACCCAGGCGCGCCGCTGGGGTCAGCACGTCCCACCTGCCTGGCCATGCTCGTACTAAACACTGGTCCTCGTGTGTCTGAACTTCAACTCTAGCTGGGTCCCCGGGTCCTTCCCGCCCCCACCGCCGGCCCAGCTGCGGGCCCGGCCTGTCACTCCAAAGCCGAGGGGCGTCGCTCCGCGGCGGACAGAGGAAAGGGCACCGGGCGAGCCCGCGCCGCGTCGCACGGAGCGCTCCCCAGAACTCACCGGGCGCCCCGCGGCGGCCTCCACCGGCGGCAAACCCCCGCCCGCCACCTCGCCCAGCAGCCGAGCCGAGCGGAGCCGCCGTAGGACCTACTTCCCTTCTCGAGACCTACGCCGCTCCCCCGGCGCGACACGTGACGCGAGCCTACTTCCGCCGCGCGCGGCCTCCGGGGACTTGTAGCGCTTCCCCCCCACCCCCCCTCCCTCGAGCTCGCCGGAAGTTGTTGCTGCGGTTTCCGGTTCCTTCCACGGGGGACGTCGCTTGCGGGCAGCCGGGTCGCTGCCTTGGCGGCCGGAAGTAGCGCGGCGGTGGCGGGCGGCCGGCGCAGCCATGCCGCGGTATTACGAGGACAAGCCGGAGGGCGGCGCGTGCGCGGGCGTGAAGGAGGACCTGGGCGCCTGCCTGCTGCAGTCCCACTGTGTGCTCCAGGTAGCGCGCGGGCGCCTCGGCGGCTGTCGGCGGGGTCGGGGAGGCGGGCCGGCGCGGTGTCCGGCCGCCCTCGCCGGCGGTCAGCGCGCCTGACCGGGTGACGGGTGCTGGGTTCGCACGGCAGCCCCGACGTAATCAGCTTGGACGTATCCGCTGTGGGAGCCTCGGGTCCCTCCGGTTTTAAATGGGAGATCACGACGCCGCCCCGTTGGATTTTTGTGAAGATTAAACCATTTCGGTTAAATAAACATTGATTGAATGCTGCCTTTTCCACATACAGAGGGCAGTCGGTGGTGTGCAACTGGAGATACAGTTTCAGAAAGGTGCTGTTATTGAGTTAACTATCCCCAAATGGTCCTGACCATGAGGCTGTGTCGGTGCTTCTGGTCCTGGTTTACGTTTGGTTTCCTAGTTTCAGCAGCCGGCCGACTGTAGACGGTTATGGACCTGAGAGGGTACCTAGGCCAGCTTCCCGGTGCCCGCGAGGCCCGCGAGGACACGGGGGCCCCGCCCTGGCCCCTGCCGGCTGCGTCCGGGCTGCGCCTCCCGCGCCAACGCCCCTTCAGCCCCTGAAATGCCTGCGCAGCGGCTGCAGGACGCCGGGCACAGCCTGGTCTGAAGGGAAGGACAGGCAGGTGAGGAGCCGGGTTCCTGCGCGAAACGCCCTGTGAGCGCTGACGTAATGAGTAGCCTTAGGAGCAGAATTCCTTGGGAGCCCATGCAGAGCGCCTTATTTTATCAGAGTGCACACCCCGCACTGGGGATGTGCCTGCAACCAACATGCCCTTGACCGAATCGAACCTGGGACCCATCAGTCCGCAGGCCGCCGCTCCATCCACTGAGCCAAACCGGTCAGGGCCAAGCTGGGTTGTGTTTTTGCAGTGATTGAATTTATTTAGCAAACTTTTGAGTGCTGCGCTCCAGTTCTGGGGCGTCCGGATGAATGGGACACGTTCTCTCCTGTGCAGAAACGGCACCTCTGGAGATGAGAAAGCGGGGCCAGGACACGGGGCACAGGCCGTGCGGTCCCTGTTGGTAGTGGCCTTATTGACGCTCAACTGGGTCACCGAGGAGAACCGGATGCTCATATGCAGCCCCGTAAAGGGAAGGGCATTCAGTCTGTGGTAAATTCATCCTGAGCAGTGACTTCGGCTGGAGTGTAAAAGGCAGTACCGAGGCAGAACAGTGTGTTTTGCAGATCCAGGACAACAGTCTGCCTTTGGTGGTTTGGGGGAGTGGTTGCAGTGGTGGGATTGGGGTGTCAAATCTGCCTGAGGGGAAATCTCTGATTACACAGAGCAGGTGAAATTTGGATTAATTTTTCCTGATGCATGAACGCACCAGGTGATTCTATTTAAGGAGTAAGTACTTCGTCTTATTTCATTAACATCTATCTAAAGTGTTTTGTAATAACACTAACATTGTTCTGATTTTAGAGCACCTTAATTCTGGCTGTTTGAGCTTTTAAAGTAACACTGAACCGGGTCATTTTTATCCTCAAAATTGCTTGACTCATTTTACATTGGGAACTCACTTTGAGTAAGAAGATATAATGATCTTCCTTTATATTGCCAAGCACTGCATAAGGCTGGTGTTTATAAGCAGTATATGTTCTACTTTTGTTAATATTTATTTAATAGTAAAATAATGTAAGGTTTTGATTTTTCCCCTCATGAATTGCAAATCATAGCTTGATGTCATTAAACCTCATATAATTCAAAAAATTCAAGTTCAGTCTTTTTCCAGATGTATTATATATTTACTACAGGCCTGGTGCACGAAATTCATGCACTGGGGGGGGGGGGTGGACCCTCAGCTTGGCCTGCGCCCTCTCGCAGTCTGGGAGCCCTCAGGGGATGTCCCACTGCCATGGAGGCGAGAGGCTCCCGCCACTGGCACTGTGCTCACCAGCCTTGAGCCCAGCTTCTGGCTGAGCAGCGCTCCCCCTGTGGAAGCACACTGACCACCAGGGGGCAACTCCTGCATTGAGCGTCTGCCCCCTGGTGGTCAGTGTGCATCATAGCAACCAGTGGTTCTGCTATTCGATGATTGGCATGTTAGCCTTTTATTATATACTAGAGGCCCGGTGCACAAAAATTTGTGCACTCGGGGGGGAGGGGGGTCCCTCAGCCCGGCCTGTACCTTCTCGCAGTCTGGGACCCCTCAGGAGATAACGCCCTGCTGGCTTAGGCCCACTCCTGGGTGGCAGAGGGCAGGCCCAAACCCTAGGTGCAGCCCCTGGTCGGGCTCAGAGCAGGGCCGATTTGGGAGTTGGGGCGCCGCCCCTGTCATGCACATAGCAGGGCGGATCGGGAGGTTGTGATGCCACCCTCAGTCACGCTCAGGGTAGGGCCGATTGGGGGGTTGGGGCACTGCCCCGTCACACTCAAGGCAGGGTTGATGGGGAGGTTGCGGCGTCACCCCGTCACACACAGAGCAGGGCCAATCAGGGGGTTGGGGTGCTGCCCCCTGTCACTCACAGAGCAGGGCCCATCGGGGGGTTGGGGCTCCGTACCCTGTCATGCACAGAGCAGGGTCGATCAGGGGGTTGAGGAGCTCCCCGCTGTCACACACAGAGCAGGGCGCACCAGAGGGTTGGGGAGCTCCCCATCACTCACAGAGTAGGGCCGATAAGGGAGTTGGGGCGCCGCCCCCTGTCACACACACAGCAGGGCGGATCGGGGTTGGGGCGCTGCACCGTCACACTCAGGGCAGGGCCAATGGGGAGGTTATGTCTCTACCCCATCACACACACAGCACGGCCCGTGAGGGGACATTTGGGGCGCCGCCCTCTATCACCCACAGAGAAGGGCCAATCAGGGGGTTGGGGCGCCGCCACTGTCACACTCAGGGCAGGGCCCGTGGGGGGGGGGGTGGTGGTTGGGGTGCCGCACCCTGTCACACACAGAGCCGCAGGGCGATCATGGGGTTGGGGAGCTCCCCCTATTAGGCACAGAGCAGGGCTGATCAGGGGGTTGGGGCACCTTCCCCTGTCACGAACAGAGCAGGGCCGATAGGGAGGTTGTGGCCCCGCTCCCTGTCATACACAGAGTCGCAGGGCGATCAGGGGGTTTGGGCGCTGCCCCCTGTCACGCTGATCCCGGTGCCGGAAGGCCTCGCGGTTCTGCTGATCCCAGTGCTGGGAGGCATATTACCCTTTTACTATATAGGATAGAGGCCTGGTGCACGGGTGGGGGCTGGCTGGTTTGCCCTGAAGGGTGTCCTGGATCAGGGTGGGGGTCCCCACCTGGCCAGCCTGGGTGAGGGGATGATGGCTGTTTGCAGCTGGTCACACACCCTTCAGGGTGGGGGTCCCCACTGGGGTGCCTGGCCAGTCTGGGTGAGGGGCTGAGAGCTGTTTTCAGGCTGGCGGGTGACTGAAGCTCTGAACCGCTCCTTTTTTTCTTTTTCTTTTTATTCTGGGCCAGCTTTAGCTCTGAGGCCTCGGCTGCTGAAAGCAGGTATCTGGTTTGTTTGGGTTCTATAATCGAAACACTGTTTCAACTCCAGCTCTGAGATCCCGGCTGGCTGAAAGCAGGTTTCTGGGGTTTTGTTTAGCTTCTATATTTGTAACAATGTTTCAGACTGCAAGCTCAGAGGCCAGCAAGGCAGGTGGGGAACACTGGATTACTCCGTCACTGAAGCAAGCAAGCCTCATGTTCACTTCAAGCTGCCTGGCTTCCGGCCGGCATCTTGGCTGGCAGTTAATTTGCATATCGCCCTGATTAGCCAATGGGAAGGGTAGCGGAGGTACGGCTAATTACCATGTTTCTCTTTTATTAGATAGGAGGATATTCCTGGGAAACTGAACCCCTCTGGCAGGCACTTCCCCCTGCTTTGTGATGTGCTCACACTGCCAGTTAGCGTTTGAGTGTGTACATCTTCTTTTCTACCTGTTATTATTGTGTAGGCAGGAATTTCTAGTATTCATTTTTTAACTTCCCACAGACTGTTCTGATTTTTTTCTTTTTTTATTTTATTTTTTTACTAAATTAGTCCTCCTGAGGGTTTAGTTACTAGACAAATTAGTAGGATAGGGCATTCAAGAAGAAATTTTGCTGCAATTAAATTTTAATCTTGCTTTTTTGAATTGTGAAATGTGTCCAATATATTTAAGTGCCTTTTTGTTAAGTTAAACTTACAGATTTTATTTAAACTATTTTAAGATAATGTAGAGGTAGTAGTAGGGTTTTTATTCCATGCTTATCTTAAAAGAAAAATACTACTTACCTAGTTTGCAGTTGTTACCTTGTCAAAGTGGATTTTTAATAGTTACAGCTTGAAAAAGAATGTTTTTTTATTAAGAGTCAGAAGTAAGTATTTGTCTTATGAACATTCTTGTAACGGCATCATGTCTTTGATGGCAAAAAGGGAATGATGACTTAACCCAGTTTTCTCTGTAACCTCCTTTGGAGCTTTCACTGTTTAAAGAGGATTGGTTTCACATCAGGCTTAGGCAAATCTTCTCTCACAAGTACATGTCAATTCTGCTCATAGCTCCCTTTCCTCTTCCAATTTTTACTCAGTTGAGCTTCTCAGAAGAGAACTTGGCTGTGGGGGGCAGGAGGCGGGAAAATGCAGAGATGTGTTGGTGGCATCAAAAATTGCTTGCATCAAAAAGATACAATGGAGACTTTAAAGCCACTTGGTACTACCTTCCAGAACAAGCCCTCCCGTTCACCAGATGCCTGATCTCTCACATGTGCTCTCTCTCTCTCCCTCTCTCTCTCTGTTGTACACACAACTTTCTTGTCTTAGTTCTTGTCTTAGTTTTAAGAACGATGAAGAAACCATTACTCCTTTCACTTTTACTCTTTCCTTTTCTTTTCCATAAGGAGCTGGAGATACCAGCTTCTAGATTTTTATATAAACATTTAAAAGAAAAGTATCCTGTGGAAATCAGTGTTTTCAAGACCTCAAGAGCCCCCCTAAGTGCCCAGAATTAATTTACACATTTTTTAAAAAAATTCTGGCCTTTTCTCCTTTAAGTAACAATAGTCAAAATGAATTATGAACTATCTCTTACATAAATTACTATTTTCCTCATTTGCTTTTAAAAAAAGAACTGTTTTCAGAAGGGCCGTTATGCAGTTTCTGAGGAAATTTCCAGGTACTTATATTGTTTTATTTGTCATAGGAAGGAAAATCCCCTCGGCAGTGTCTGAAGGAAGGAAACTGCAGAGCTTTGAAAAATTCATTTTTTGAATGTAAAAGATCAATGGTAAGAAAAGATTCTTAAAAACTTCGTTAAAAACTAGCTATGTAGAATTAAATATGTGAGTGACTTGTAATTAATAGGTGGTAGTGACGTTATTTGTAACTTGAGGGAGATAATGTTAGGTAGCTTCATGAAAACCCATAGCTGACTATTATTCTGCCACTACGCTAACCATAGCTGCTTACCTTTGTGAATTTCTGAAGATGAAAATGAAGTCTTGGCAAGTATAATTTAAAGTAGTAATTCACTATTAGTCCTCCAAGAAAAGACTAATGTTACACTTAACTAATGCAACTTCAGTTATACAAGTTTGGCAAAAACCTGAAACAATTTAAATTGTGCTGGTAATTTTACTTAGTATTTCAAACAGTGAGTGTAGGACTCAGACCGAAGGTTAGATGGGAAGTTTGAATTATCTTTTGCTCATAGTACAAAGCATCTCATCATCCTGATTATGATTCCCATGTTTAAAAATTATTCATTTTTTGAAAATATGGCTCAGCTTTGTGTAGTGATCAGATGAAGAAATGGCTGTCTGTCCCACATTGGTTATGTTGGACTCATTAATAGGGTCTGTCTGTAAAATAATTCCTTCCTGTAGAATTTCTAGGGAGTGATATTGACAGCCTATGCAAATTTGCCTTATATACTCTTCGCCTTCCTCCTCCCCCCTAAGAGGCTATACTGAGAGGCTTAATCCTGTCTGTCATCAAATGAGTAGGTAACTGAAGGATTTTTAATCCCCAAATGGCTATGTGTTACCATTTTTCAAGGCTCATTCTTTTTTCAGTTGCTATTTAAAGATTTCAGATACATTTGAGTATTAACCTAAACAAAACTGAAGTAGAAAATAGTTTGCTAGAACAACATATATTGAATTTAATTCAGAGAAAAAGGTCAATGTAATTTATAGTAAACTTGAGGAGAAAATCCTTATTGTGACCTTAAATGGAACTTGTTTTTAATGCCATCATTAATATTTTGGGTTCTTTGTGGGGTTTTATGGTAGTTCTAACAATTGCCTTTAAAAAAAAATTCTAGTCTTTGTTTTCTGTTTCTCCTTCATTCTACTATCTTTAGGTTTAATTTTTTCTTTTTCTAAAGCTTTAAGATAAACACTTAGCTCACTTATTTTTCAGTCTTTTTGCACATATGCATTTATATTAAACTAGAGGCCCGATGCATGAAATTTGTGCAAGAGTAGGTCTTCCTTCCCCCAGTGGCCAGCACCAGCTTCCCTCTGGCACCCGGAACCCGAGCTTCCCTTGTAGCCCAGCTTTGTCTGGAAGGTTGTCCAGAAGGACATCCAGCCTAATTAGCATGTTACACTTTTATTATTATAGATGTCCAGAATAGACAAATCTATAGCAACAGAAAGATTAATAGTTGTTAGTGCAGGTGAAGGGGGAAGAAGGATTAGGAAAGAATGGGAAGAGATTTCGGTGATGGTTGAGTATGCTAAAAACTTTTGAATTGTACATTTAAAATGAATCCGTTGTATTGTTGGCAGGAAATGGCACCAGGCGTTAGAGCAGTGGAGTTCAGCAACCTTGGTACATGAGTTCTGGCTAAGAAAGAATTCAGATGCAAGACTCAAATTATAAGAGAGTTTATTTAGAAAGTCACAGAGCTAGAAGTGAGCCATAAAAGGAATGGGCTCAGGAAAGGAGATATAGAGGCAAAAGAACTCTTGGATCATAGGAGAAAGAGAGAGGCCAGGAAAATGCCTGGCGGAAGGGAGTGGGGAAAGGCACAGGCTGCTCCATAGAAAGAGCTTTGACAGTTGTCTTCTTAATTGTGCTGAAAACGGGTTTACTTCTTTCCAGTAGTGATGCCCCTTAGCAAACTTGTATTTAATTATGTTGTACAAAATTTGATTTAATTGTACATTTATTTTCAGTTGGATGCCAGATCAAGATTCAGAGGAAGAAAAGGATATTGATAACTATTATGTTGAAACCAAGATGAATACAACAAGGATTTCCTCTGGTCATTAAAACACAGAAACCAAAGTTGGAAACATGTTTTTTCCTACACCTGTTTGGTTGGACCTGGAGCCCTGGAGAGAATGCATGATTTCTGTTTTTAATATCTATAAATAATTTTATTGTTTTGAGTTATTTTTAGAAGAAAAATGTAATTGACCAGTTATGAGCAAGGGAGCATAATAAATGCGTTTTAAAAATGGTTTTAAAACTATTTAAAACCAGTTTTCTCAGTGGTTAGAGTGTCTGCCCGCAGACCAAAGGACCATGGGTTTGACCTTGGTCAAGGGGATGTACCTGGAAGGGGCACAGGTGGGAGGCAACCACTTGATATGTGTGTGTGTGTGTCTCCCTCTCTTTCTCTCCCCCACCTCTCCCTCCCTTCTAGTCTCTGATAAGCAATGGAAAAAATATCCTCAGGTGAGGATTAACCAAAAATAAAAAAGGAATTGTTTTAAAGCACAAAGATAGTTATTTTCAAACATGATTCACCAAATGACACCCTTTGTACATCCTTTGTGAATATTCTGAAAGCCACTATTGGGACTGTTAAAATCAATAACATGGAGCCTGGGAGAAAATGTCTATTGGGAAAGTTTAGGATAAAACTGTCTTTTGTTTTTAATCTGTCTTGTTTAGTTGTTATAGTAATAAGTTTAGTTAGTATAGGTTAGCATAAGCAAACTCCATTTTGTATTAGAGTGAATTTTAACTTTACTTAGAAGTGAAACTTAACTTGTGTGTGTGTGACCCTGGTAAGTACTTTGTAGCTCCCTGCGTGTGCACTCCTGATAAGTACCTTGTAACCCCCTGCGTGCGTATCCCGGTCAGCCCAGAAGCCACCCCCGGAGCACACTGATACGAGACACCGAAGAAGCCCACCCATCTATTCATTCCATAAACCTTTTTGAGTAGCTCCTTTGCAACAGCCATTACATTTGCTGTTGTGGACACAGAGTAACATGCTGGACAAAATTAAAGGTAAGTTAGCATGATGGATAGGATATGCATGATATAATGATCATATATATTAAAACTGTATGAGGGAAAGTATTTTCCTCAAAGGGCCACTCACTGTGGAGAGGTCGCCACAGAGAAAGGCCTTGGAGAAATGAGAAGGCTGAGTGACGGCGGCCCGCATCGGAGAGCGCAGACATGCGCCCAGGCTGTGTGCATGGAGTTACGGGCAGGCTGAAGCGATGCAGATCTTAGTGGCTGCTGGGATGTGTTGGGCAAGGGAGAAGATGACCCCAGGGTGGAAGGCGGGGTCATTTATCAGGAAGGCTCAGCCTGCGTGGAGGAGGAGGATGCAGAAGTTTGGTGTTGACAGACTGTTGGAGACACCCATGTACAATAGGATGTGTTTGGATCTGGACTTAGGCTCAGGTGGACCTAGAAATTTGGGAGTCATAAGCAAATAACTGGTCATGTATTCCATAGGAATAGATAAGGCTTTTTGAGAGAAGCATTCAAGTGAGAAGAAATTTAAGGACAGAAACCTACGGAATATCGTAATGTTAGTGGTGGGTGGAGGATGACAAGCAAATCAGTGAGGAGGGAGGGATGGTAAGCGGTAGGACCACCAGGAGGGAGGCACAGAGCCAAGGGATGGCGAGTGCAGGGAGCAGGAAGCCATGGAATGCTGTTTCTACATCCATCTCGCTGCTAGAGATGTCTTGCCCTAGCCAGTTAGTGGATAGAGCGGCGGCCAGTGGACCAAAGGGTCCCAGGTTCGATTCCAATCAAGGGCACGTACCTCGGTTGCAGGCTCCTCCCTGGCCTGGGCCCTGATTGGGGCTTGTGCAGGAGGCAACCAATCGATGTGTTTCTCTCACATTGATGTTTCTCTCTGTCTTTCCCCGCTCTCTTCCACTCTTCCTAAAAATCAATGGCAAAATATCCTCAGGCGAGGATTAACCAAAAAAAAAAAAAAAAAAAAAAGTCTTCTTCACTGTGGAAGTTCTCACTGTCTCAGCTTTCTTTCTCCTTGTTACATGATACAACAGCGTGACGGCACCATGAGGTGTGTATTTGAATGCAGACCTGCCAAAAGGCCCCTGGGAGCCTGTGCAGGAAGGAATCCTGGCAAAGACAGTGCTGAGGCACAAAAGGAGTCGAGGGGAAGTTTGCAGTGTGACTATCCTGTACCTCCACGCTCGGGATTCTGTGTCACAGCTTGGGTAGTGACAGCTGTCATAATAGGCAGAGTTACTGCCCATTTGCCAAATTTTAGCAGAGGATGGGGAGGGGCGTTCTACCCACGGACAGGGACGGGTACGCCAACTCACCTTCAGTAAAGTCAGGACTTGTTTTCAAAACAAACATCAAAAAGAAAAAGGTATGTTTGACCACATTCAAGTTTAAAACTTCTCTATCCCCATATCGTAAAGCTAAAAGACAACTGACAAATTGGTTTTAAAACTTGGCAACATATGACAGATTGATATGCAGTATTGTATATTACAAACAATCCATAAAAACGACCACCACTCCAATGAAGTCACAAAGTAGAAATATAAATAAAAGTATAAATGATGTTCAGTTTTCACAATAATCAAAGACATTGAACTTGAAACAAGATGCCATTTTTAACCTCAGTAATAATAAAAGGAAAAGGCACATGCTACAGGTGGGAAGCCTAACTTTCTGGGAATAATACAGGCAAACCTCATTTTACTGGGCTTCGCAGATACTGTGTTTTTACAAATTGAAGGCAAGACCTTCGACCAGCAAAAAGATTATGACTTGCTGAAGGCCCAAATGATGGTCAGCATTTTTAAATAATAAAGTAGTTTAAAAAAAATAATAATAAAGTAATTTTTAATTAAGGTAAATACATTGGTTTTTTTAGACAATGCTATTGCACACTTAATGGATTATAGTAGAGTATGCACATTTATATACAGTGGTAAACCATAACATTAGTGTGACATGCTTGTGATAGTCACTTTATTGTGGTGGTCTGGGACCCAAACTGCCATATCTCCAAGGTATGCCTGTATGAAAAATTCAAAAATTTAAAAACATTTACACTGTCCTTTAATTGTACATTTCTACTGTCAGGAATTTATCCAAGGGAAGTCACTGGGGACATGTGTCTAAAAAAAAGGCACAAGATGTAATCTGGTTATAAGGAACAATCAAACCATTAATGAAACATCTTAGCAAGTGATGCAGCAGATCACCAGGCACCCAGAGAAGATGTGACCCACATCAATGGATGTGGCCAGGAACATCTAACATGTACTCAGCCACGGCGCCTCACAACTGCCTTGTGAAGAACGGACTGTCGTGTCCATACGTCCCACACGAGGAAGCAGAGCCTCAGGGCAGGCAACTTGCTCAGTCACCAGCCAAGGAGTGACAACAGGATTGGTACCTGGGGCTGTGTGAAGTGGACGTCCATGCTCTTAGTCCCACCCTCCTATACCCCTTCACTTCCAATTGAGTGAAAATGGTCATAAAACAATTCTCTCATGGGCCCGTTTACAAACACCGAAGCACACAATGCAATGCCCATTAATAATCGTCCAGTCAGATGCCGGCCAGAGAACCTGTCCTAATGCAACAGAATGAGCCAGGCAAGACCAAGTTTAATGTTCTCGTCAGTTATTTATTATCCTTCTAAAGACTAGCACATTTATAGCATACATGGCTTTGAATGAGCTAAGAATATATAAAACAGTACATGTTCATATATAGTAATACTGGCCAAAACAAATAAATAAAGGTACTTCAGTGCACGAAGCTTGGCAAATACAACTGCAGGGACAAAACTACTGCACGGTACTTGTGTGTTTCAGAGGGAACCAAAGGCAGCTGCTGAGGTGCTCTGACACCCACAGCGCCAGGTCTTCAGGCCTCCGTGCTTGTTCAGTGGCCGAGAAGCACACTGGGCGGGACCTCTACTTTGTGGTGCCCGGAAGACCGCCTTCCTGTGCACCTGGGAACTCCAAGCTCCTTCACGTCCCAGGCACTGCCAGCACCACGACCACTGGCCTTGCTCGGCGGGCGAGCGTGGTAAGGGCGCGGCGGGTGCCCTGGGAGGCTGGCCGCATGGGAGCCGCAGGGCTCAGATGGGATTCTGGAGCCTGAGCGTTTCCTACCTGATTAGCCAAGTCTTAGAGTTTTATGATGTGCATAATATGAAGCCAAAATTGGAAAATAATTCACAAAAAAGGTGCCCCATGCAAAACTGCTAACAGTTGACTCAACATCTGCTATATTCCCTTTTGATAAATGCAGGTATTTAATGCTCTTCAAACAATAACAACAAAAACATGGGTGGCACTTAAGAAGACAAGGGAATATTTTAAAAGGTAGTGATGATAAAATAAAAAAAGATGAAAATATAAAAGATACTAGAAAAATTACAAAATGGGTGAAGCGGTGAGAGGTGAAAGGCTGAGTCAGCCATATTGGAAACTGAACAGGGATGGGCCCAGAGAACCTGCTCCGTCCCACCTCTGCAGGGGGCGTGGTGGACGCGGGTTTCTCTGACAGCGACAGGAGCTGCAGCCGTCCCTCATGGACGTGTCCTCCACACCAGGCCCCATGCAACCCGTGGGAATGTCCCCTCCGTGGGCCTCAGGAGACAGCAAGCGCTGCCTGCACACTGGCTTCCGCGTGGGCAGGGATCTGGAAGGCCATCGAGTGGCACCCTCCCTGCTGTTCACCCCTGTGTCCTGCCGTGGGCAGTCTTGCCTGTGCCTCAGCTCCCCAGGCCCAAGTTTGTTACATGTTTCCAAGTGGCATTTCTAAAGGAGCCTGAAGAATAGTTCCCAGAATCTTAGACACAGGGATTTCCTAAGGATGCACCAATCATTAGGATCAACATCTTCAATGTGCCACATATATTTCTTTTACAGCCTTTTAAATAACATATGAACATAATCATCACAATAAACAATTGATAAAACATATAAACTGAGGAAAAAACTCTGCTATGTGCAGATAAGACTCATCATCTTATAATAGATGACCAGACATCATTTTCTATGAAATCCCTGTTTTATGGCCCATTGATCCCTTTCAACATCTCATTTTCAGAGCTAATTTCAACTTTCTCAATAGTCACGTTACATAACAGAATGAGAAGATAGTAACAATTATTGCAAACTTAAAAGACACTTTCATCAGACCTTCAAACATGATTGTATTGATTTTTAGAAGACAATTGGGAAACCCACAAAAGGAAGTCTGTTCTGGAAAGATTTAGGCTTCGACTGTCTACACATAAATCCCCACTGCCGAGAGGTCCTGGGGCGCCCGGGAAGGGGGCCTGCACCCGGGCAGGGTGGGGCCAGGGTGCAGGTTGAGAGGACAGGCAGGCAGCAGGCTTCCTGTTCCCCAGCACACACCGTTCCAGAACTCAAAGGAACAGAGTGGCCCCCACTGTGTGAGCGGCTCTGCAGGGGTTACCTTCCCATAAAGTCTGTCTGGGCGGTTTCTCAGCCTGCGGCCATGGCCCGCCTGTGCCCTCACAGGATAATTCAGTAGAACCACCTGCTTTCACTGCCTGAGCCAGAGCTAGCCTCTCCCCAACACCTGAATTAACATGAAACACTTATTGGTCTGCCAGGATCCAACTGTTTACTATTTACTGTTTTACATTCAGGTTTTTTAAAAGTAGATTGTAATTCGATGCTCAGTTTTGAGTTACTTAGTAGAAAAATAAGTGAGCAGCTGCCTAAGTGGACATTTAAAAAGTCTTAGCATCTCAGACCTACAGGTGACTATCATGACATCTATCTGGGAGGTTCTGGCTGCAGGCGGTTTAAATGGGCAGTTGTTACTATCCACACTATTGAGCCAACGTTACCTCCTACTAATTCCAACCGAATAAAAAACATGCTTCATAGACTCCTTAGTGAAATATTTTTTAAAAAACACAAAAGTAAAAACCAGTCCTTCAGGTCTTGGTGAAGAACTCGTGTGTGACACTAGAGGGTCCCCACATTTGTTATATGACAGCTAGAGAGGACACCGTGTGTTCAAGTTTCAACCTTGCCGTAAGTCCCTTCAGGAGGCCTGTAATGCTTGGGGAAAGCCTTCAGCTGCAGGGAATTAAATGCATATTTGCGACTTCCAACATTCTTCATTGTATTTTCTCTTCGACAACCCTCACTGGGGAAAAAAACAAGCACAAGAAATGACAGCAGTAAAAAAGGAAAAAAAGAAAAGACTTAAACTAAGATGAAATGAACTGATTATTTTTATAGCATTAAAAAAAAGGTTAATTTAAATGGGTGCCAGACTATTTGCAACAATACACACGTAAGATGGTTTCTGAACAAGGCAGTTAAGAAGCACAGCGATGGGCGCGTGTGTGGGGCTGAGTTTTGCATTTGCGAAAGCAGCACTGTAAGTGGAAGCAAACGTCTTTTAAAGTTAATGGTTTCATGTGTTTCACGTCTAGGTATTTCATGGTTCTGTGGTGGGACAAAGATTCTGTTACATAACAAATTAAATGTAAAAGAAGTAGTGGGACTCTTACCAAAGCCTTTAAAAAGTTGCATCTTTCTATGTTAGCAAAGCCACGTGACTGAGAAGGCTGTTCTACCGGCTGTCCCCCAAGTGCAAAGCCTTCAGTCCAGTGGGCCCAGGTGACGGCTGCCTGGAGGGTCTGAATGGCTATCAGGGCTGGAGTGTCGTGAAGGAGGGACCCCACCACGTTTCCTGGTGGTAGCCGGCCACCTTCTCCAGGTGGGCATCCCTCAGGGTGGCCACCTTTCAGAAGAGCCAGTGAGAGCCCACAGGTGCCCTTTCATAGAGAAATGGTGCTGCATTTGGTGGGGGGTTGTCATGGTAACCCAGTGTGCAAAGCAAATGCAGAGCAAGAGGATGAGGTGCGCAGGCAGGCCTCATGGTCCTGAAGGACAGCATCGGGGGAGTTCTCTGGAAAGTGTGTATCAAATTCACAGGTAAAAGCAATTCTGAATATAAATGACTTTCTATTGCATGGTCTAACTACTTTTATATTTTCTAAGACTAGCAATTAAATCCACTAGTTATCAAATTTAGTACAAAATTCCCTCCTATGAGATGTAAAATTTGCAGTTACCAAGAAACAGTGATTTAAAAAAAATATTTCCAATCGTATCAACACCATTATATCATGCATTTTAAAAAAGATGTTATTGGAAAGTGCTTGAGCCTTTTAAAGTGAAAATGACATTCTCATTTTCAAGAACATGTGAAATATTTTGGGTGAGACTGTAATTTTATGCAGAAGCCTGGGTATTTCAGAAAAGTAGTCCCCTGCTTGTGATTAAGTAACTTAGTAACTCAAACATGCTGCCCTGGCCCCAGAGCCTTTAGGCTTCAGTGAGGTGTCACGGGCGTCCCAGGAGGCCCTAGAGGAAACGATGGCCGTGTTTGTCTACGTCCAATGATCAGGTAAGATTTAATTCCATTTCAACAGAAGCTTCAAGTTCTATGCCCACATCACGTAGTCTCCATCCTTAGCGCTGCTGTGGAGGCAGGAGAGGCTCCCTCCACCTCTGAGCTCGCCAGCCCTGAGCCCGGCTTCTGGCTGAATGGCGCTCCCACTGTGGGAGTGCACTGACCACCAAGGGGCAGCTCCTGCGTTGAGTGTCTGCCCCCTGGTGGTCAGTGCACATCATAGCGACCGGTCATTCCTCCGTTCAGTCTATTTGCATATTAGCCTTTTATTATACAGGATATGCATACTTCTCAGAAGCCATCCATCAGAATCAATGCCAAATTGCTTTGAAGGGGCAAAGAATAATTTGGGAACTTTGACATTATCTTTTATTTATATGTTAAAGAAGCTAATTACTGGCTTAACTGGCTGAATGGATTATAGCATAAACTTTTGGAGAACATCCATTTTAAATGAAAAATCAGAATGGAACCGAGACACAGCTCTGGTCTCCCCTCCTGTGGGCTCTGCCTCTCAGAACGCAGCGGATGCCTCAGTGTCTCAGGGACCTGACACGGCCAGTGGCCAGGCCTCAGCGCTCGCCTCACCTTAGAGCAGCCTGGAAACCAGCACCAAGCCCAGCGATGCCCCGTTCCTGACCCACCTTCCCCTTTGTTTCATCCTGCCTACTTCTCACTAAAGCAGGAGAGATCTGGACAGATTTTAGCCTGATTTCATGAGTAAAAGGCCTTCGTGAGATTAAAACTCAGCATGAAGGGTGGGCACACCGAGTCTCTTTTCTCAGCTGTTCTCCCAAAAACCAACAAGCCACAGCCTAGGCCAGGGGTGGGCAAACTTTTTGACTCGAGGGCCACAATGGGTTCTTAAACTGGACAGGAGGGCCAGAACAAAAGCATGGATAGAGTGTTTGTGTGAACTAATATAAATTCAAAGTAAACATCATTACATAAAAGGGTACAGTCTTTTTTTTTTTTTAGTTTTATTCATTTCAAATGGGCCGGATCCGGCCCACGAGCCGTAGTTTGCCCACAGCTGGCCTAGGCTGATGGTGTCCTCTCTCATGCTGGCCCTCTCCCCCTACCATCCCCATCCTCCACCTAATACCCAACCCACTGCAGCAGGAAGCAGCCCAGAGCACCCCCTGCCTCCAGGCTTCTGCTGCTGGCATGGCCCCCCTGCCGTGCGGTGGGCCCCAGGGAGTCAATGGAGCCAGACGGATCAAGGAGGCCCAGGGAAGAGGAGGGCGGGCTGTCTATAGTCAGAGGTGAGCGCCAGGGCGCGTCACCCCAGGGGCATGGGGATCTCTCCCCAGAGCCCTGCCTGGGGGGTTGTGTGTGGGCTCTACTTTCCCGCCTCCACATAACGTGAACAAGAGTCATGTACACCACAAGCAGGAGAGCAAGTGGGCAAGGTCCTTCTCAAAGACTCAGACCCTGGGGACCAGGGTCACGTGCCCAGCCACTCCCTGGGCACTTGGAGACCCTCTGAGGGATGCAGGAACTGTGCCACAGCACGGCCACCCATTTGTTCCAAAAAAGGCAGTGTAACCTCTGCCCTCGCCCACAGTGCTCCAGGCCTGGGAAAGGGTGCGCAGGCCTATGAGGAGAACGTCTCCCCCGGTTCGTGAATCAAAGTTTCCATCTGCATTCGTTACTCGCTGTTAACTGCTTCTGCGACTCCTAGGACCCAGATGCAGGTCTGATGCCAAAACAGAGAAACCCCAGGATAAGTTCTGGAAGTCTGGGAGGTGGACTGGAGAGGCCAGATTCTGTGGGGACTGGGTTTGTGTGCATGTGTGAGTGCCAAGTTTCTGGAAAAGCCAGCTTCTCTAAATTCACTCGTTTTTCTAGAATGGTAAAAAAACCAAAAAACATTTTCATAAAAGACAGTGTGTGGAGCCAGCTAGAGGTTAAGACCAGATCACAACACCATCTGAGCTGGAAGACAGAGCCGCTGGGCGTTCCGCCTGCAGGGCCCATGCGACGCTCCCCAGTTCCTTCTGTCACCATCACGGTGAACAGCTCCTTTTGCCAAACGCGGGTGTTAAGTCACCCCAGCTATGGATAGGACCTTCTTAAAATTAGGAGCGATAATAGCAGAGACCAAAGTAACTCCTCTCGCTCACAGCTCCATCTGGCACAACTGCCCAACAGGCAAGCCTCATTTTTAGGTCATTTTTCTTTGACATTTGGTTTTTTCATTATTAACTACATTTGATTTCTGGAGAGAAAAGATGTCTGGACTTTAATCCAAATTCAAAGCTCTTTAAAATGAAGAATGCTACTTCAAGAAAAATAAACACGTATAACTTTAACAGCCTTTCATTACTCTATGCATTAATTCCCGTAGTCGCTTTAACGGTCCTTAAGGATGTAGAAGAGTACCTCGAAAGCCACATGCGATGTTATTTTATGTGCCTCACTTGGTACAATGTGCTACTGTGTTCACAGCTTCTGTCATCTCACACTGGAAGTAATAAACATGAGCAAGGAAATGTGATGATTCTGCACACCGTTTGCTACTGTAACTTAAGGGACTACGCTTTGAAATGAAAGCAGGAAGGCCAGGTCCTATCAAAGAGGCTCACACAGCGGAGCCAGTTACAAAGCATCTGCCGTCCTCATTCCTCTTCAAAAGGAAAGGGAAGGTCAGCGCACATTCAAGGAATAGTATCAAATATACAAACTCTTTTCAGACAGAATTCCTTTCTCTTGGAAACAGGGCATGTGAGAGATACAGGTAACAAATAGCTTTACATCAGAAAGTAAGAGATTAGGTACAAGTGATTCCAGGCCAGCTACACAATGCAGTCACAGGGCACTGTGAGAACATGTTACAAGCGCTGAAAACTATAGAATGTGAACAAACAAGTCCTCTTGGTGAAATATTCGGCAGGTATTTACAGTTCAAAACAACAAAGTGCAAACGGTAAGGCATGAAATCTCTCTGGGCAGACCCACTCTGACACATCCCTCTGTCCAGGTAGGTGCCCGGTGGTGGGACATACTCTGGCACTTGTGTTTTCTTGTGACTAATTTTTCATAATGTCATTCATTTGCAACGCAATTTGGCCACCAGGTACGCTATGCTCAGAAACAGCCACACAATCAGTAAATTGGGGCTCAGCGCTAACAGCGGGATGGAACAGAGGAGGCTGGGGTCTAGTCTTAAGTCTCGGATGGGCACCAGGCCGCTCAAGTTCTTCTGGGTGACTACCTCTCGTGTTCCAATGCTGTGAAAAGGAAAAGGTTTGGGAGAAAGGAAAAGGAAAAGGAAAAAGAAATAAGGAAATAAAGAGAGACACATGCAATGGATTTTATCAAAATTATGGGGAAAAGAGGAGAACCAAAAGATAAAATTTTTAAAAAAAGGGATGAAACCACAACAGAAAAGGGTGTGACAGGAATACCAAAACAAAACCAGCAGTTACGAGAAAAAGGAGAGAAAGAGAAGTGGAAATAAGAAAAAGTACTGTAGTCCACCGAACACACACACGCAGGCGGGCGGAATGGTTTTCCATGTTCACGCTCTCAGCTGCCCACGCAATGCGGCCTGCATGCGCTCACATGCTGCGAAGACACGGGCCCCAAACAGCAAGCTGAGCAGGAAGAGCCCCGGGGTGCCTTCCCACAGGTGCCCGAGCGCGGGGCAGCTGAGCCCGCCCACACTGCCTCTTGATGAGCGGATCAAACAAGACCACTCACCCCAACTGGCAACGCAGGCGGCGCCCCCGCCCGTCAGGCTGAGCGGTGGCAGGCAAGAACTACTAGTGGCTCCAGCTTTTCAAGTTACTGTCCCCACGAATGGCATCCAAACCCGCTTCCCTGGAAATTTGGGTTCCCCGCTTTGGGTGCTCCCGGAGAAATGCCTGAGGTGAGAGGCAGCCAGAACCACAGGACTCTGGGACCATGTGCCCTATACATGGCCACCAAGGGGGCAAGAGTGACAGAGCCCACGGGCTGGGACACAGTGGCGGCCGCTGAGGACCCATGGGAGAGGAACGGACCAGACGTCCTGGGCTTGCCCAGAGGAAGCGGAAGCCTGGCTGGCCCTGCTGGGATGTGCCGCTCTGACAGGGACACTTTTGGGGCTGCGGGCACTCGAGGATGGTCCCCTAGCCTGGGCAGTCGGGGCATCTCTGTGGCTACGTAGGAAGGCCCACTCTGAGGGCTGCAGCGGCACTGGAGGCAGAGGGACCACCAGCAATGTACACATCTCTCCCCACCACCTGGCCCAAGGCGTCCCCCGATAGCTTGAGTATTTATGCCCCCCAATTGGGCAAATTTTGAGAGAGCTGGCTGTTCACATTTGTAGCATGGCACTGCCACTGCCCACCCTGGGCCTCCAGGAGGAGGTGCCCACCCACTCCCCACCGCCCACGCCTGGCCTGCACGCTGTCCTCTCCCACCTGGTCCAATACAAGGGAGAAAGCAGGAGACCCGAAACCCACTCCTTCACTCGGGAGCATGGCCACTGCTGCCTGCTGCCTGCGCAGGGCTCTCAGCTGAGCCCAGGCCTGGCCACCACGGTAGCCAGAAATAGTGGCTGAGGACTCAGTCCCCTTGGGCTGGTAGTGTGCGCACACATCTTCCCACCAGATCAAGCAGACACGGAAGCCTCCTTAAAGCAAATGCGTGTGGCCAGAGCCCAAGGTGCCACCAGGTCAGGGGGACAGGCAGCAGGTGCTGGTGCTGAGGATTCTGGGGTGAGCGGAGGCAAAACAGGATGGAATTTTGTTTTTACTAACTTCTTAAATGATTATTATGGTAATATATATGTTCACTGTAGAGATGTCAGAAAACTCAGGGAAACATAAACAAGAAACTTTAAGAAGACAAACATCATTGGAGGTGGGTGGGGTCTGAGAGAGGCAGGGAGGCCAGGGAATGGTGCCTGTCCCTCAGGAGGCCTTCCCTGCTCAGGACCTGGGGTCCTCACTGCAAAGAAAGAAAACAGGCCAACAGCAGTCGGGAGCGCCCTGAAGGGTGGCAGGAGTGGTAACACCCCCAGGGAGGGAGTCCCGCTGGTGTAGCAAGTCTGTCAATTTGGCTTAAAGCCTTTCTAACCTAAGAAATCAACAGGAAAAATGTGGCTGGGAACACACAGAAGTATACTCACACATAATTTAAAGTGCTCAAACGGCCCTAGCAGTGTGGTTAGTCACATGCGTACTGAGGGGTTGTGGGTTTGATTTCTGGTCAAGGGCACATACCTGGGCTGCAGGTTAGATTCCTGGTCCTGGTTGGGGGTGTGGGGGGGGGGGTGTGGGAGGCAACCAGCAATGTGTCTCTCACATCAATGTTTCTCTCCCCGCCCCCTTTTACTCTCTAAAAATTAATGGAAAAAATACTCTTAGATGAAGATTAATAAAAAATAAGTAAAATAAAGTGCTCAAAACCATACACAGCTTAAATAGTCCATGACCTCATCAATTGGGTAAGTTATTATATGCTAAAAATGATAAGGTCTATATTTATTTACCTGAAAAATGCTCACAAGGTAGTTAAATGAAAAAAGCAGGCTAAGCCCAACTGGCATGGCTCAGTGGTTGAGTGTCCACCTATGAACCAGTAGGTCATGGTTCAATTCCCAGTCAGGGCACATGCCTGGGTTGTCGTCTCGAGCTCCAGTGTGGGGCGTGCAGGAGGCAGCTGATCAATGATTCTCTCTCATCATTGATGTTTCTGTCTCTCTCTCCCTCTCCTTCCTCTCTGAAATCAATAAAAATATTTTTAAAAAATAATAAACAGCAGGCTAAAACAAAAGGTAGAATTGCACATATAATTGTATTTGTGTGTTTTGTTTTCTGTATTATTCAGGGGCTGGTTAACCAATGTGTGAATTAACTACACTCACACCTGTATGTATGCATGCATGTAGGTAGGTAGGTAGGTATGAAAGAATATGTACCAAATGTTAGCACTGTTACTTGTTAGTAGTAGGAATATGGAAATTTTTTTGGTGTGTGAACAACCCCTACTCTAACTTTCCTATAAGGAATATTGACTAATCACGTGACAGGAAGTAAACAGTGCTTCGTGTGTTGTGAACTGTAACACTAGCTGTGCACCTGCAGGCCGCCGGCGGGCCAGTCCCTGTCTCTCAGGAGGCCACTCTCCCCCTGGCCTCCAGAGGCCTCTGTGCTCAGATGCAGCCAGAAGGAGTTCTTGTTTCACTGGCTAACACCAGGCAGAGGTCTGCGTAGCGACTGCTCACCGGGCTCAGGCTGGCCTACCAAACGGTGTGTGCTCTGTGCCGCGGAGTCGGCTCCGACTGCCGGCGACCCCAGGGTGAGTGACGTCCTGAGCGTCCTGTGTCAGCGCCCTGCTCAGCACCTGCAGGGTCAGCCCACGGCTCCTTATGGAGCCGATCCTTCCCTTACTGGGCCTCCTCCTCCTGCTGCCTTCTGCTTCCTGGCATTACTGCTTTTCCAAGGAAGCCCGCCTCTCATGATGTGTCGGTTTAGTTGTTCTGCCTGCAGTGATGTTTCAGGCTTCACTTGCTCCTTAATGGACCTACTCCTAATATTCGCCCCGACAACCACAGGCACCCCCTCCACTGCTCCTGTTCCTTTGCTGGCTGAGGTCTGCATGTCAGCAGACTGGCCTCCCACCAGCTCTCAGGTGCCAGGACACAGATGTGGCTGGAAGCACCAGGACCCTGGGCCTGAGGCCTGAGCTGGTCAGGGACGGGCAGAGCCTCCAGCTTCCCGAGGCTCAGGGCAGGGAGGTGTGTTCTGAGATGGCAGAGGGGTGCAGAGGAGATTGGAAAGCAGAACAGGAACAGAACACTTTCACTTTTACAAGGTGCTGTGATCAAGAGGCAGGGCTCAGGCATGGCACTTGTGCATCGCTGTGAGAAGGTCAGAGGGCAGAAACATACAGAAAGGATAAGAGAATTGAACACTTTAAGGGACTTGGAGAGAGGACAGATGGCACAGACATTCGGTGGGAGTGACGGCTGGAAACGAGGCTGACAGCATTGGGGACCTCAGCGAAGGAGACGGACCAGGTTTCTTATCCTTTCTTTGGTATGTGCGGTGCGCTCCCCGGCATCGGTTGGCAGCAGGCAGCCTGTAGTGCCGGTTTCACCCTGCAAACACCCTGCTGCCTCGGAATCAGAGCACCGTTAGGGCGAGGTCGCCACGGCCCGGGCAGGCAGGGGCTGCCATTATCACAGAGCACTCATCTGACACTTTGCTCAAAAAAGCAAACTGTGTCGACTGCCAGAGAAGCGGAGCAGACCAGTGCCACCTGCAGACAGCTCTTGTTGCTCACGTGAGCAAGGAGACATCCGATGCTGTGGCAGCAGGTGCATGCTGAGCACTCTGCTCTAACTCACACCCGCAGCAAGCAGGTGCTGGGATGCCATGGGCCAGAGGCCTTCCCTGGCTCCCCCTGACCCGAGATGCGTCTCCCTGTGTCAGTGCAGTCCTGCTCTAGGCTGCTAGCTCGTTACATTCCCTTGGCTGAAAGGAGAGCACTGTCTCCATTTGAGAGCGCCAGTAGTTTGACTTCGTAGACGCTAGTGTATTTTCCAAAGTCAAACCAGAGCATGACGCTGGAGCGAGGGGGCTGTGCCGGGGAGCGGGGGCGGCAGCGGGCGCGGCAGGCACGCACTCACCTGCGCATGCACTCCAGGGCCTGGGTGAAGACCTGCGGGGCCATGCCGTGCTCGTGCTGCAGGATCAGGCACTGCTCCAGCGTCACCGACATGGCTGTGCGGTCCTTGGCGCTCTTGCAGCTGGTGAACCGGACCCCGTTAAGACGGCGGCAGATCTGCCCACAGGAAAACAAGCCACGCTTAGAGGGCGACTCTGCAGAACTAGAGGCCCCACATGGGACAGAGGCTCCAAGGCCCCAGCGAGGATGTGGCCACAGCTCCACCCCAGGCCCAGCCACTCCCTCTGCACCTGCTCCCCGTGATGGAGAAAGGCATTGCCATGGCACCTCCGCCCTCCGGCTGCCTGGGGTACCTGCTCCCACAGGAGGCGCCTTCCCAGCCAGGCCCACTCTCTTTCGGAGGTGACCCTCTGTCCGTGCCCTTCCAGCTAGTCTCTTCCAACTCCGACACCACCATCCCTCACCCTTGGGTACGGGCCCTCAGAGGACGCGGGAGGAGCAGCAAGGACCAGCTCCAGGAGGTCAGAGCAGCCAGAGGATGTCCAGCCCATCAGGGCCTTAGGCCTCTCTGGCTTCCTCTCCTCTCCTCTCCTCTCCCACACAGATGGGGGCCTGTTCAGAACACTGCCCGAGAGCCACCTGCTGACCACAGGCCCCAGGCCTTTCCCATCCTCCCCTCGCTCGGGGCCTGGTGCAGGACGAGGCCTATGTGCCTCCTCACGCGTGAGGGGCTCCCAGGTGGGCCCCTCCGGGCTAGGAAAGGAACACTCAGGGCGTCCCTCGCCCCCTGGAAGGACGTATTGGGTCACTTCCTCTGCATCACTAGGTACCATCCTCAGGACACAGTCCCCAAATCCAGAAAGCCTTAAAACAGAAGGGTAAGTCTGTGGCAACCTCATTTGGCAGCACACTCAGATCTGAGCTCGTGTAAGCCCACTGACCATCTTTATTTATGCCACTTTGTATAAATAGTCATACTTTTTAGTGAAGCAACATTAATCACGTACGTGCACCATGTGACACGTGTATGCACCAACTGTATGCCATGTCACTTCTAAGATAAGGGCACCTGGGAATTCCAGACCACCTGGCCACAGACTCCAGGCAAGGGTCCGTGACCGGGACCAGATACCGCACGTGAGAACAACAGTGGCATTGAAAGCGAAATCCTCCACACTGGACGATGCTGGGCTTGTGACCGGCTGACTCCAGAAAGATCCCAGACCCCCTGCAGGGCTTCCCTGAGGGTGGCCCCAGACGGCTTCCCAGACCAGTAGAGCCCGAGCCACGGCCGCCCCTGGGAGGCACCGGCAGAGAGCACAGTGTGGTCTGATCACTGTGTCCAAGAAAAGACAGCATGGAAAAGGTCAAACCATCAGCAAGAGGCAGGCTTCTTCTGAAAACAGACAGAACTTTTCAAAAGAAAGAAGACGGCCCTAAGTAGCCCCTGAGCCTGGTGAAGAAAGATTTCATTCGGATTTGTAAACGTGTAACTGACAAACCAGGGTAACGGTAGACACGCTCATTTAATTCACAAGCTGCAGAGTTCACGACCCAGACACGGCACAGCTGGAGTCCAGGGCTAACCGACGGAGTCCAGGGCTAATCTGGCGTCCGCAGGAATGTGGGGCCAATGTGCACCTCTGTCCAGGAGGGCACAGTCTGAGTGCCAGGCTCGTCTCAGGGCCATCAGCCACCTAAGGCTCTGGCTGGCCCTGCCACCCGGAAGTGAGGGATTGGACCCGGCTGATGATATCCCCGAAGGCTGGCCAGGGAACCCCTGCTCACACACAAATGAAAATAAATAAGATCTATTCTAAGCCCTGGCCAGGTAGCTCAGCGCGTTAGAGCATTGTCCTGATTGCAGGTTTGATTCCTAGTCAGGGCACATACAAGAGTCAACCAATGAATGCATAAATAAGTTGAACAGTAAATCAATGTTTCTTTCTCTCTCAAAAATCAATCAATCAATAAAATATTAAAAAATAAAAAAGTGAAAGCTTTAAAAAAAAAAAAAACAAACCACAAGACTCAGAAAAGGAGGCAGCTCTGGTCCTAGTGAAGAAGGGCCCAGGACTCGACACTGCTGCCCCCACCCGTCTGTCCCCCATGGGATGCCAGGTGGACGAGAACTGACGCCCGAGGGTCCCTCAGGCCCTCCCACTAGGAGCCCTGCTTCTGGGCCAGGACCTCTGATGGGAACAGAAGATATGGGCTGGGTGGCCTGCGTTTTGGACCTGGCACAGGGATGGTTGAGCACTGCTCTGGGCGGTAGTTCTTCTATTACGTAGCAAGAGAAAAAGAGTCACAGTTCCCACACAAGGTGGGGCAGCTCTCTGTACCCACCCTGTCTGCAAAGCTGTGGGGCACCCCCAACTGCTCCTGGGGCTCTCCACCAGGGCAGTGGCCCAGCTCACAGCCAGGCAGGGAGCTGTGGTGCCTCTGGGGGCACCTGTGAGTCCCAGTGACCACCAGGCCCCAGTGCTGCGCGGGGAGTGCGACGGGATGAACGGCTGGACTGCAAGCACCAGGTGCACAGGACACCCCGAGGGCATGTCTGAAGGGCTCAGTGCTTGGGAAAGAGGAGATCTGAGCTACACATGCGACAAGCTGTGTGTGGAGACCGGGAAGGTCACCACGGTCTCCTCTGGGCCTACTGGGGGACACAGAGGCAGCGGGTTCAGCTGGTATTGGCTGCGCAGGCTTCTGAGGGTGAGGACTCACGTCAGCCTGGCCATCACCTGCCCGGGGACAGGTTCTGGATCAAGCTTATCAGAATCCAGGCAGCCGGAAAGGAATGACCTCTCAGGCAACTCCCAGGATCTGCGAGTTTGGGGACACCGCAGTGTCTTTCTCCCGTGTCCTAGGGGAACCCCACGCGCTCCGCTCCTGCCCGCTGGGTGTGCTGCCCCTGTGGCGGTTACCACGGCAGCAGGAGCAGCGCGACACCCTCCTCTCTGTGGGGCGCACCTCAGCAGCTTGCCAGAGGATGTCCACGTTCTTGTTCTTCCTGGCATGGACGTTCTGGCCCAGGAACCGCAGCAGCTCCGGCAGGCACGTCTGGCTCCGAGAGCGAGGCAAGCCTAGAAGGAGGAGGCGTTGGGAGCTGGTGTCACACCTGAGCACAGCCCAGGGAGCCGTGAGGCTCAGAAATGGCAAAATGAAGTTTCTGGCTGAAGCTGGAAGCTGAGTGTGACTTAAGCAAGAACACAGGGTGTATGGGGGCCTGGACCCGGCTACCTGTGGGGAGAACGCAATGCCTTTCACTGCCATTCAGTTCACCTGCAAGGCACTTGCTCGCTTCAGCCCCTTTCAGCTCCCCCAGGGCCCAAGGCAGACACAGAGCCACCAGGGCAGGAGGGGAGGGAGGGCAGAGGCGACCCACCCAGTCTGCACACCCTCCCCCAGGGAGGGAGGACACTGGGCAGTGGCCTCAACCACTGAGAGGGCTTGGCTATCACTGGGGATGTGGGGCGGGCACCTCCAGCAGGTGGACCTGGAGTGGCCCAGGCAGGGTCACCCCCTCCAGCAGCTCCCTCTGCCACCATGACATCTCCAGGTGCTTCCGGGACCCCTCAGACCAAGGACCAGTCAGACTGCCACCTCCCCTGATAAACTTGGGATGTTCACACATGGGGATCATCAGAGAAAAAGAGGACTCTCTAGGCCATGGGTAAGGAGAACAGCACGGTGCCTAAGTCCCCAAATCAAAACCAAATACGTGCAATTCTGGGGCCTAGCAGCACATATAGTGTCCAGCACAAGACCTCAACCTGGTGGACACGGGACCCTCTGCTAATTACCCCACACTCCTGATCTGTGCTCAGCGCTGGCCGGTCAGAGGCCCCACCCAGGGAGGCTCATGCCCACGTGGTTTTGCTCCTGTAGCCGCGCCCGCCTTGGCCTCATCACCGGGCCACCTTAACATCTCCTGGGGCCTTGCATCACTGGAAACTGGCCGCCCCCAAAATGTCCAGCACAGAACTCCCCCTTCCTGCCCACAGTGCTTGCAAGTGACTAAGAGGGGTGGCAGAGCCCTGTGTGACGCGGGTGGGGGTGGGGAGAGGTCAGAAAGGGGCACCTGAGGCCTGGGCAGTCCTCTGGGTGGGCGGGCAGCCTGAGCGGTGGAAGGGCTGCCGCAGGGGCAGGGAGCAGGCGGGCAGCACAGAAAGGCCAGGAAGCACACCCAAGGTGACACAAGATGATCGGTGGGACCTACCACACGTGAGGAAATACTTACAATCCTCAGGCAACACTTCCTTAAATTGCTCGAAGTAGGAATTTAGCCGCACCAAACTCTCCATGTTGATAACTTCTTGTAACGACGTGTCGCCAAACCTTCAGGGGTCACAGGGAGGCTGTTAGCAGCTGATGCCGCCCTCCTCCCGCAGCGCCTGATCGCGTTCAAGCTAACACAACGCAAACACTTACTGAGCACACCCCATTCTGAGCACCTTGGCTCCCAGGCTAAGGCTGTCCCAGCTGCCTTGGTGACAAGTCTAAACACATTTCATCAGCAGGAGCCATGCACCACTGGTTACAGGCGTGTCCCAGAGGCTATGAGAACTCCAGGTGTAGAGCCCTCCCCCGGCGGCACACCCGAAACCTCACAGTGCTGGCCCGCGGGAGTCCCGCCCTCCCATCCCTCATGGACTCAGGAGAGGGGACAGCAGGAGGGCGATGGCTGGGGAGTGAGGACGGGCCCCGCACTTGGTGTGAGGTGCGCTCTGTCTCCGAATGACCTCGCTCAATTGGACTGTGTGGAGACTAGCTCTCCTTACCATGAGGCTCACCCTGTCCACTTTGCAGGTAGCCAAGACGTGCCAGAGGCTCAAGGGCAAGGCAGAAAAGACCAGCACAGGAAGGTGCAAAGCGGTCACAGAGACACGCAGGCTGCGACTCCAAGGCCCGGACCAGGCCCGCTCCACCTTTCCCTGCAGAGGGGTCTCCTGCACAGTAGCCTCTTCATGGTCCAGGTTCTTGCTCAGAGGCAGGACCCTCCTGTGGGCCCACCACAGCCTGTCTACCTGAGGACCACACTGGCTTTCCCTCTGTGCAGCAGCTGGGCTTGTCTATGAGCTGAGGGGAGAGTGTCCCAGGAGCAAAGCAAAAACCCTGGACTCACCCCACCGCCACGTCCTCCAGCCCCCGCTCACTGCGATGTGGCCCTGCTCTCGCGGAGGCAGCAGGAACGGAGCTGCCCCACACAGGAGACGCAGTTCTCCTCCCCGGCCGGCCACCTCCCTGCAGCCGTGATGCTCCCTCTCTCCCTGCGTGGCTCCTCCACCTGCCAACCTTCGAGGGCTCCGAGCCCTGCTCCATGACCCTGCTCCTGGCTCCTGGGCCAGTGTCCCACCCACTGTGACGGAAAAGCCTGGCTGTCACTGTCCCGCTGTCCCTCTTTCTCTCACACTTGCCCAGCTGCGGGCCCAGCCTTCTGTCACACTGCGAAATCTCCATCCACACGACCCTGTCTGCCTCGGGCTCGACTCTCTCCAACAACCTCCTCAGCACACTTGTCCCCTACTGTCGTCCAGGACATGGCCAGAAAGTCATCGACTTAAAAGGTAAGCCTGACTGTGTCCTGCCCTAATGTTCTTCCATGTCTCCCCCCAGCCACACCACATGTGCCAAATGGAGTGACCACACCTACGGGTCGATGGATCATTTAAAAGCCCAGTAGGAATATGGCTGATCATCCTGGAGACCAAATGCCCTTACTGAGAGTTAAGAGACCTTTTCATTCTAAAGTACACACGTCACATGACGGGACAGAAAGCAGGGAAGATTTTCATGTACTAGTGAAAGGTCATGACAGGTTGCACACACCCAATCCCTCCTCCTCTGCAGACACACATACATGTACACACATCTGCAACATGGCTCTTCCCTGCTGCCTGGCAGGTGACCCTGCAGGGAGTTGACAAGGCATAAGCCTTTAGGACCCAGGTGACCCTCTACATGGCACACAGGCCCTCTAACCTCGACACTGCCTATCTTCCTGGGACCTGGGCCTCGGGCCCCAGGAGTTTCTCCCTGCCTGCCTTGCTCAGGCTCCTGGACCTGGGATGCCAGGTCTCTCCTCTGCCTCTTCATTTGACCAAAGGAAGGTGGCTCATGCCGCTCCTGGTGGCCAAAGGAAGGAAGGAGGACCAAGTCCATCCAGCATCCAGAGCCTGAAGAGGGCTGAGTCCACATTCTACATCATCTCTATGTCTGCCCCAGCTCCCTGTCCCGAGGGCTGCACACGCACCTCTCGGCCAGCGTCTGCTGCTCGTTGATGCCCACGTTGAAGAGGACGGGCTGCACCCGAAGCAGCATGCCGCTCTGGATCTCCCGGGGCAGGGTGTCAAACAGGGGGCCCGGCAGAGGGATCCGCACGTTAAACCCGTCCCTAGGAAATGGGAGAGGAGGGGTGAGGCTTGTGACGGGGGAGAAGGGAGAGCAGGCATGGGAGACGAGGAAGACCAAGCTCTCTGCAACACAGAGTATGGGCTGGCCATCTGGCTCAGTGACTCCCAAACTGCTGGTGTGAACCTTTAGAGGATGAAATTAACGTAGAGGGCTATAGTAAGCATTTTTAAAAAATCTATGTCTCTATTGATTTTAGAAAGAGGGGCAGGGAGAGGGAGAGAGAGAGAAACATCGATGTGAGAAGGAAACATTGATCGGTTGCCTCCCACACACGCCCCTATTGGGGATCTACCCTGCAACCTGAGTAAGTGCCCTGACTGGGAATCTAACCAACGACCTTTTGGTGCACAGAATGATGCTCAACCCACTGAGCAACACCAGTTGAGGCTGTGATAAGCACTTTTAACTGAATGAAACAATAAAACGAAAGTTAAGATTGCATGGCAGGGACACAGGCCAAGATGGCAATGTAGGTAAATGCAGAACTTGCATCCTCTCACAACCACATCAGAATTACACCTAAACTAAAGAACAACCATCATTCAGAAGCACCTGAAATCTAGCTGAATGGAAGTCCTACAACTAGGAATTCAAGAAGCTACATGGAGACTGGTCCAAGGGGCAGAGACGTGGACCAGGCTGGTCCCACAACCACATGTAGCATACAAAAATCAGGAGGGATATCTCAGTTGTGGACGTCCCCCCTGCAGAGTGAGGCACCATATCTGAGTCTCCACCAACCTGGTTAAGGCTACTTGCCCTGCCCTGGTGATTCCCTGAGACCTGACCCGCACCCTACTTGCAGGCCCACACAAGCTGCTTCCAATGGGTTTTCCATAAAACTGACCTATCTTGCCTCATGCTTCGGACTTTCCTAAAATCTCTCAAACAAGCAGCATCTGGCCTCTATGTACCCTGTCCCCCTTGCTAAGTGGCCCCAGGCCCAGCACTAGTGGTAGCCAGCCTTGATTCATAGTTTGGCTTCTTCTGGGCATCTCCAAGCCCAGCACAAGTAGCAGCCATTTGCAGATCATTCTGTACCTTATACCGGATGATAAAAGGCAGAGCCCACCTTCCGAGAGGCCCGAGACAATGAACCCAGTGGTCAGCTTCAGACCATGCCAATTACAATGTGGGCACCTCCATAAGCAACACTCTCAAGGGACAGACTTGGAGAGCACCAAAGCCCCACTGAAGCAAGTCCTGCTCCATAGGAATGTCTCCTGCACAGCAGCTCTTCTACTGTAGTCACAGTTGGTCCTCACAGCCAAATGGCCTTGGGGTCAATCCCTCCCAGTGATGCCAACAGCAATCAAGGCTCAACTACAGCAAGACTGTACACACAGCCCACACAGGGACACACCTGGAATTCCTGGCTTGGATGACTGGAGAGGCTGTGCCACTGGGCCCTACAGGACACCTAATACACAAGGTCACTCTACTAAGTCCAGGAGACAGAGAAGCTTTACCTAATACATAGAAACAAGCATAGGGAAGCACTGGAAGCAGCTGCCTTGGTTCACAGCTTGGCCTCCCCTGGGCACCTCTAAGCCCAGCACAAGTGATAGACATCTGCAGATGACTTTGTGGCCCCGGGAAGAACAGCAGCAGTTGACCTTGGCCTGCACTTCCCAGGAAGCCCAACAAGAGACAATGGACATAGTGGACAGCTTCACATAGTGGACATTGAAGCACCACCACCTAACCACCTCCACAAACAATATACTCAAGGGGTGGACTGCGCGGGCACCAGAGCCCCGCTGAAGTAAGTCCTGCTCTGTGGGGGTGGGCCCTACACTGCTGATCCTCCACAGTGGACAGAGGTTGGTAGTTGGTGGTTGCAGCCAGTCCTTGAAGCTGATCAGGTGGGGGTAAATCCCTCCCATTGACTTACCAACAGCAATCAAGGCTCAACTACAAGAGAAAGCTGTACAGCCCACATGGGAGGGGCAGTGCACACCTCAAGTGCCCAGCTTGGGTGATCAGGGAGGCTGTGCCACTGGACCCTATAGGACACCTATTATATTAGGCCATTCTAGCAAGCCTAGGAGACGTAGTAGCTCTACCTAATACACAGAGATGAACACAAGGAGGTTGCCAAAATGAGATAAACATGTCCCAAATGAAAGAACAGAACTCCAGAAAAAGAACTAAGCAAAATGAACATAAGCAATCTATTAGCATCAGAGTTCCAAAGACTGGTTATAAGGATGCTCAAGGAACTTACTGAGAACCTCAACAGCATATAAAAGGACCAGTCAGAAATGAAGGCTGCACTACCCTAAAATGAAGAATAATTTATAGGGAATTAACAGTAGATGAAGTTGAGAATAAAATCAGTGATTTGGAATATAAGGAAGCAAAAAACATCCAATGGGAAGAGTAAAAAGAAAAAAGAATGCAAAAAAATGAAGATAGTGTAAGGAGCCTCTGGAACAACTTCAAGCGTACCAATATTTATATCATGGGGGTGCCACAAGGAGAAGAGAGAGCAAGGAATTGAAAATCTATCTGAAAAAATAATGACAGAAAAATTCCCTAACTTGGTGAAGAAACTAGACATACAAGTCCAGGAAGCTCAGAGAGCCCCAAATAAGATGAATCCAAAGGGGCTCACACCAAGACACATCATAATTATAATGCAAAAGGTTAAAGACAGAGAGATTCTTAAAAGCAGCAAGAGAAAAGCAGTTAGTTACTATAAGAGAGCTCCCATAATACTGTCAGCTGATTTCTCAACAGAAACTTTGCAGGCCAGAAGGGATTGGCAATAAATATTCAAAGTGATGAAAAACAAGGACCTACAACCAAGATTACTCTACCCAGCAAAGCTATCTTTAAGAATCAATGGACAAATAAAGAACTTCCCAGACAAGAAAAAACTAAAGGAGTTCATCACCATCAAATCAGTATTATATGAAACTAGAGTACCGGTGCACAAAATTCATGCACAGGTTGGGGGCGTCCCTCAGCTCGGCCTGCATCCTTTTGCAATCCAGGATCCCTTGGGGAATGCCCAACTACTGGTTTAGGCCCAATCCTAAACCGGCAGTTGGACATCCCTCTTTCAATCCAGGACCACTGGCTCCTAACTGCTCACCTGCCTGCCTGCCTGCCTGATCGCCCCTAACCACTCGCCCGCCTGCCTGATCACCCTAACCACTTGCCTGCCTGCCTGATCATCCCTAACCACTTTGCCTGCCTGCCTAATCGCCCCTAACCTTCATGCAGAAGGACATCCAGAATGACATCCGGAAGGTTGTTTGTCTGTCTGGTTAATTAGCATATTACACTTTTATTATTATAGATGTTAATGGGTCTTTTTTAAGAAGAAGAAAAAAGATAAAAAAATAAAAAAAGGCAATAAGTAATTACCTATCAACAACTGAGTATAAAAAAAACCCCACAAAATAAATGAACAGCATAAGAGAAGCAGACTCGGATAGAGAACATTTTGACAGTTGCCAGATGGGAGGGGGGTGGGAGGGATGTGAAAAAAGTGATGGGATTAAGAAGAACAAATTAGTAGTTATAGAATAGTCATGGAGCTGTAAAATACAGCATAGGGAATGTAATCAGTAATAGTCTAATAACTATGTATGGTGTCAGATGGGTGCGAGATTTATTGGGATGTTCATTTAGTAAGTTATATAATGTCTAATCACTGGGTGGACATCTGAAACTAATATAACAATGTATGTCACATGTAATTGAAAAAAATTTTTAAGTGATTTAAAAAAAAAGAGCACATGGAAAGTAATAACCTTAAGACACCACTAGTTCTAAGAATTTAAAAAATACTTCTACCGATTTCCTGTGATGACAGGCAGCATGTCAGTTGATGCGTTGGAAGTGGCCTGCGTAACTTTGAAGGTCACGTTCCTCAAGTCCATGATTCCAAGGCTCATGTCCTCCAGCATGGCCAGCTCCTCACCTGGACGCAAAAGAGGGAAGGAGGGCGTCAGATGGAGGGGACCTGCCACTCTCCCCATGGACTCACCCGGTCACAGGGTGGGGTGCAAATGGAAGGTGACACAATCAGGTGTGGTTGTGACGAGTGGGAGTGAGCATGTGGGCAGGGCCTTTCCAAGCCTCTTCACTGGGCAATTTGCTTCTTCTCCCCAAGTAGATACTGGTATGAAACCAAAAAATACTTTTTAAATTATTCATTTTTATCTTCTCCAAAGAAGTAAGTAAAAATGGAGGTACGGAGAAAAGAGCCTTTTTAGAGGGCAATTGGGAAATATCTATGGAATTTAAAAATATTCCTACTCTTTAAAAAAATACTTTTATTGATTTTTTTAAAAAGAGGAAGGGAGAGGAAGAAAGAGAGAGAAACATCAATGTGAGAGCGAAACATCTACTGCTTCCTGCACACCCTCTAGCAGGTCTCAAGCCCGCAACCCGGGCATTTGGTACATAGGACAACACCCAACGACCTGAGCCACACCAGCCAGTTCCTTTGACACAGACACTTTCCTTCTAATGATTCAGGGGCTGCAGAAATGGGCCCACAAGTGCACAATCTTATGTGCAAAGATACATACCAGCACTGTTTTCACAGGAGGGGTTCAGAAATGGCCCAAACATCCTACAGGAAGTTGGTGCTTAGATAACCATCATCCCTCCTCAACTAGGAAGATCTCTCAGGTGTGTAACAACCACTATAAAGCTGGGGTCGGCGTCACTATGCAGGACTCTCATCTGGCTCTTTGCTACAGAGTTTGGTCATGCTGGATTTATGGGAATCAGCCTGTGTTACATGTGTAATCAGAAAAATATGCAGCAAGAAAGCATGGGATCACCTGCGTTCACACCCCCATGAACCCCTGGGTCCCAGAGGCAGAGAGGGCAGGAGCCCTGGGTCTCACCGTAGGTGCTCAGCAGGCTCTCAAACTGGGCGAGCAGCCCGATGGTGTAGAGCTGCCGCAGGAAGCCGTCGTCGTGCAGGCAGTTCCTCAGCTTGATGATGAAGCCGCAGATGAGAGCAGTCAGCTGCGGGGACAGACACTTCCTCACCCAACGTCAGGCACCCTGGGCCCGAGCTCCTCTGCTTCCTCGTTCTAACCAAGCTTCAGCAGCACCTTCTGCCTGGGGGCCTGGGCCCTAGGGAGGGCGTGCCACGCTCCAGGTTCACTACTCTGATGCTCCCAAAGGTACGTTTGGTTTTGGCTCAGCCTCTGACCTGACCTCCCAGCAGTTACTCCTGGACTAGTACCTCCTGGAAGCCAAGAATTAATTCCCCACAGTGAAAGGGTCTATATACTCCCAGATCCAGGCCAGCTCTGGCTGGAACTGAGGTGACACAACAAGGAACAGCAGCGAGAAAGGACTTGGCCGCTCTGCACGTCTCCTCCAAGGGAGACTTTCCTTGGGAGAAAGAGGCCTCCCGGGATGGGTGAGGACAGGCAGAGAGCCAGCCAGCTCAGCACAACTGTTCCCTTGGCTAAACTGATGACTGACATCGACGACACCCGTGACATTCATTTAGCTCTTCCCTTCTATGAGGACAACAGGAACCGCTGGACAGAGTGGTGCGCAGACTGCAGAGTTGAGCAGTTTTGTAAACAGGCCTGCTGTTTTGTAAACAGGAAGACAGTTTGCCTTGACAGCTAACAGCTGGCTCCCTTGCTGAAATCCTTTGTGGGGAAAAAGGCGGTAAAGAGGCTGAGCCTTTGGCAATGCCACCACACCCTGGGGGAAGGAGAAGCAGGTGTGTGCCTGCTGCCCTCAGGGCCCTTCTTCAGGGAGAAACTAGTCTGGCATCAGACCCTCTCCTCAGTGCAGACAGCTGGATGGGCTCCTCTGTGTCTCCATGTCACATAAATGCAAAAGCAACAGGCAGGACACTTGGCCCTCTGTGGTTCCCAAGGCAGAGAGGAAAGGCTCCTGTGCCTGTGTCCTGAGGGGAGGCGCGGGCTTACGGTTTGGCAGAAGACGGTGTCGCGGCGGTGCTGCAGGCTCAGGTAGGCAGCGATGGTGGGCGCGCTGTCCTGCATGAGCAGGAAGACCATGGCCTTCTTGGCTTTGTCGCTCATCATGGCCACACAGTCTGTGAGTGTGGTCAGCAGCGGGTAAAGGGCCTCACTCCATTCACCTGTCCCGGGGAGACAGCGTGTGAGAAGGGAGATCGAAGAAGGAAGCTCTGGAAGTCTAACAGGGTGCCTGTGCCTAACCCGCACTGCCCTCCCCACTGCACTCCCACCCCTTCTGCACCTAACTCCGCCGGGCCCACGCTCTGCCCGAATGGCGCCAAGTTCTGCCTGGATCGATCAGGTCACTAACCTCCCAGCCTAAAGCTTTCCCGTGAGCTCAAATGCCAGCCCTCCTCTGGAACCCAGACACATGCCTGGTCCCCCAAACCTGCGGGGGCCCGACATGTAAACACTCAAGACTATACTTTTTGAGGGAAATAGCAAGAGAAGGCCCTGCAAATCATGACTAAGGAAGAAAATTATTCTGTCTGTAGAGGCCAAGCCCCCGGTCCTCCACCCCAGGGCGCCCAGGACAGTGACCTGTTACCTTGCTTCTTGGCTCAGGCGCTAAGCACAAGGACACCCCTCCTGGTCCAGCCTCTGGCAGCTGTGCTAGCTGCTCCCTCCCCACGTCCGAGGAAGGATGGTTCCGCTCAGCTTCCGTGTTCTCAGCTCAGACATCCCTTCCTTCTGCACTTGCTCTTCCCCACCCCGGCCTTCCTGCCTGGTCCCATCTATTTCTAGTATAGAGGTTTTTAGGACTAGAAGGAAGCTTTGACCCTGAACCAAAACAACTTTTTAAAAATAGAACCTCAGGGGAGAAAACAGAGTGAAAGGAATTTGGGGCTTTGGCTCTTTCTCCTTCCTATTTAGAGAGCATTTCAAAGGGCGAAGACACCCTCCTCATCAGTTCTGTTTTTAACAGGTCACCAAACCCAGAAACAGGCACTTGATACCAGCACTGGGTGCACCCACCACACACACACAGCTGAGGCAGTGGGACAAAGCTGGGCAGCAGCCTCGGCCGGGGTGTCAGCCGCAGAATGCCCTCAGGTGCCCCCGCCCGCCAGGAAGGCCCGGAGCGTGAGCAGTGCATCTGCCAGGGGTGAGCTCTCTCTTAGATAAACACAGCAAGAAGGCCTGGCCCTGGCTCTGCTCTCTCAGACTCTGCGTTCAGCACTTGGTTGAAAAAGAAATGAGAGAAGTGCCTAAAACCTGCAGAAAGGCCCCCACACTCAGTGCTTGATGAGCATGGGTTTTTGAAGATGTAGCTATTCAAAATTTGGCCATGACCTCACTGTATAAGTAGGCCCACTGCATGTGGACAAGGGTTTACACTGTAATGGAAAAAGCTGGCTTACATTTAAAAGGTCAAAGCAGAACGGTCTTAGCCAATAAGTTATGGTGACAAAGAACACTGGACCAACGAGTGGAAAACGAGCAGGGGTTCCTCGACCACTCAGCCGGGTGGGTCCTTCCTGGTAAAATGGGAGCCTGGTACTAAATCACACCCGAGTCTCTTCCTCTAAAATTCTCAGAGACCACATTTTTGTTTCTTTGAAGTCTGTTGAATGCATGTCAGTTATATTCCGCAACGATTAAAAAAATCTGGTGGCAACCAAGTTTTAGTGCCCAAATAGTTTGGGGAAAAATGGTGTCATGACGACTTTCCGGAAAAAATAAGTCCTCTTAGAGCAAATGTTGCCAATTTTACTTTCTTTTCACTTAATATGCATATAGATATGCAATTAATATGCAAATTATGATCATTTTAACCTGAAAAATGCTCAAAATATATCAGTGGTCCTATCTGACTAAGCAAGCCCACTCCATACAGCAGTTTTTTACTTTGCCTACTTCTCATTCAAAAAAAATCCAAAGAATGACTCAGCTTTGCTACCTTATTAAAATCCACTGACAAAATTGGAGTATACAAGCATGGTTAGCAGGCACGCGGAGTGCGTGCAGGAGAGGGTGCGGCTCAGGCCTGAGCCCCCGCTGCCTGTGCACGGCCTGCTGAACGCTTCACCCACAACCATCTCCTCACCTACCCACAGCTGGGGAGGAAAAGGGCTCAGCGGGCTGAGGGAGACACGGGAGCACCTGCCACCTGCACACGCATCTGACTCAACTCCTCATGGTTTCTATGACGTCAAGAGCTTCAGAGTAGGGGTTGGGTGTTATGTATTTTGGGTCAATATGAGAAGCTAAAATGTAAAACTTTCAGACAAAATGAACGTCAGGGACAGTAATGACCTTCAATTAGGTCAAGGCATCTAGACATGAGGGCTGGAGAGGGGCTGTCTGGCCACAAAAGAAAACAGCAGCGACCAACAGATGCCCTAGTGATGCAGCCGAGTCACTTTTGGGGGCAGCTCTTTACCTAGTTGCTAACCTGTAACACGTGCTGACTGGTGACCAATCCATGGGCCATGCCTTTGCACCCCCGCTCCCCATTAACAGGGGAAGGAGGGAGGGAGGGAGACTGAGAGGTAAAGTGTGCCTGTGTGCGTGAATCCAGACTCCTGTAAGGTTGTGCAGAAAAAGCCAAAGGGATTCCTGGCTTAGTCCATTGGACATCAATTTTGGACAAGCCCCCAGCACTCGGGAAAGGACACAGCTGACCGAGCCAGGAGAGCTCTACCAGCCGGGTGTGGTGTGTGCCCGCCAGGGGCCCCACTAGCCTTCCCATCAGTAAACTGCAGGACACTGCGCTGAGGACAGCCCTGAGCTCCTTGGGGGGCAGGCTTGTGATGCCGCCCCTTTTCTGGTCCTGACTGTGGGGTGTGGTCCCGAACTTCTCCAACTCAGGCTCCAAGGAAGCAGCTCGGCATGAAGGCACAGGCCCGCCCTGGAGGTAAGCTGAGGACGGGAAGCCCAGAGACAACGGAGGGAGGAGGAGAGGGCACGGGCCAGGAGCAGCAACGGGGGCAAGGCACCTGTGTGTCCACCAAGGCCTCAGGGCCCTGAGGGTCCAGGGCACTGGGGGGGTGAGACCCCGCACTGACTTTTTTGGGAAAAAGAAACTATAAAAGGGGCTGAAAGCAAACTGGGGGTATGATAAGCCCAGTCAGATCAGCCCACTGATGAGTCAGGTGGATGGGAGCTGGGGCTGCAGCCAGCAGTCGCCCAGTGGCTGAGCTGGAACCACAGTGCCAGGTGAGCTGACAGGAAGTGGGTAAGTCCCACGATCGCTGGTTTGCTACCCTCTGGATACAGAGCAGGTGTCCTGCTAGCTCATGTTTACATGCAGGCAGGTGTGCAACCATCCAGTGATCATCAGCTGTTTGGAGTTGGAAGCTGACATATTATTCGGGGTCTCATGCTCACTCAGGGAACAGGCCAAACCAGAAAGCACAGTAAGAGCTGGAGGAGGGTCGGCACTTTCCTGTCAAGGCCTGGACAGGAAATACTTTAGGCTCTGAATACCACAGGATCTCCACTGCCATGACTGACCCTGGCCCTGCCCCACGAAAGCAGCCAGAGGCCACAGGAGCACATGGGCACAACTGGATTCCAGGAAAACAGTACTGACAAGAGCAGGTGCCTGGCAGGACTCTGCTCAGGGCTGCGGTTTGCCGACCCCTGAACTAGAGCTGTCAATGTTGATTTCTACGTGCAAAGTCAGAAGCCCCATGTCCAGCGCTCACTCCAACGGGAGCCACAGCAACCAGTGCCTGGCGCCTCGAGCTGCATCCAGACTCAGAAAAGAGTCTGTGTGACCACGAAGGTCACAGCCTTTGGGACTCCCTGTTACCCAACACACTCCCTCCAGTGATGCTCCGAAGTCCCGGTGAAATCACAGGTCTCCTTTACAAACGTGCACCTCTCTCCAGGCAGGTGACCCGCTGCGGGAAGCCCAATGCACTCACGGACATTAATCCTCTGAGACGGGTTTAGGGGGGAAACGTGGAAAAATGCACATGATGGCTGCTGCAGGCCACCGCCCCCAGCCCGACGGGTCCCTCACCCAGCCTCAGAAAAGCTGCTGCGTGCCTCACAATGAAGAACTCCTAGACAGCAATGCTGCAACTCTGGGAGCATGGTGCTCTGATAACAGACTGCACATGCTAGCTGAGTCTCGGAGAGCCCTCTGCGACCCTGGGGCGGAAACCACGTACCTGGGCTGGATTCTTCAGGAGGGGGGCTGCAATCTGCACAGAAACGGAGGGCAACATGGATGATTAAGAGCAGCACACAGTTCAAGCACCAAACTCAACGCTTGCAGCAACTGCTTCCATAGCCTGCAGTAAGGTGGCTATCCTGGACAGCGAAGAGGGGGCCCGGCCTGCCTCTTCCCCAACAAGTCGCACGGACGTGCTCTGACTACTCCAAGGCAGCCAAGCCCCTTGGTGGTAAACACAGCCCGATTCACAGGCATAAACATTCATGTTGCTAATACGTCAACATAGAATGCTTTTCGGGGTGAGCACGCTTACATGTTACAATGTGATGGAGAGCCCACGTCTGTCACATTGCATGTGATGGAGCCACTGTTGGCTCATGACATCTGGAAGCAAACTTGAAATGAGAGAGACTGACCAGCCAGCCACCGGAGGTCCCACCGCAGAGCTACTGCCCTGCTGATGGGCGGCGCTGGGCTGCAGACTGACTGCTGAGGCCCAAAGGTAGGACTCAGGGAGGAAGCCAGGACGCCAGGACCCTCTATGCCACTCTTTAACATGCAAGCCAAATATAAAACTTTATGATTAGGGGCAAGTCTAGAATTAGAATGGCCCTCCAGGTCCCTCAAAAATAACAATTGTGATTCAGTTTCACCCACATTGGGTCACACTGGGAAGTACTCATTTTAATTTCACATTTCCCTCAAAAAACCTAAGTTTCCTGTTAACTGGGTATGTCACCTAAAAGAAAACTAGAGATCATTTGGAATAAAAGTTTATTTTATTTTGCTGCCTAAACTGTTTAGTTCAAAGAATGCCTCCAGGATATGGAAATAGATCATTTCAGATCCCCAAGAATGGCTGGGACCGGCTACAGGGAGACTCAGAACCTGTGAAACTGTCCAAAAGTCGTGGCGTGGGATCCTACCCTTCTTGTCACCTCTGCTGATGATTTCTCTCTCCAGGCAAAGGGGACAGAAACAGAGCAAAATCACAGCCCTCAGAAAGCTCAGACTTCAGCCTCGTTGTCAGAGCCCATCTACCTACAGAGAGTGACCCTGCCCGGTGTGGGGATGAGCACAGCGGGTCTTCCACATCTGTCTGACTACTGAGAATGACGAGGCCTTGAGAAAAATACAGCTCTCTGCCTTCCCAAGACTGGGGTCTGAATGAGGAGGCCTGGGAGCCTGTTTGTGACCTTCTGTGGCGATCGCAGACAGCTGGGTTGGGACCACTCCTGAGAAGGCGTCTTCAATCAGAGGGGAGAGGGAGTGGGCCCCTGGGGTACTCTTGGACCAGCTTCTTGTCATAGGTCATGGAGTCCCCTGAGATTTCATGACCACTTCAGACTTTCTCTCATTTTAACACATAATCTCAGGCACACAAACCTGGGTGCGACCCACAGACCTCAGCTTATGGACAACCTGGTCCTGGTTTGAATGACTTTTGGGGGATGAGGAAAGCAAGAGAGTGTGTGTGTAGAAGGTAATGGAAGTCATAAATCCTGGCGCGGGTTCGGGAGGTGGGGAGAGAGACTTATGGAGCCGGCAGTGGGTCCCCCCTCCCAGCCGCCTGCCAGGCAAGGCTCTGCTCAGCTCTGCAGGAGAGTGAGCTAAGAGGCAGGCAGCTCCTTGGCAAAAGATGGAAAAGGAGGACCCAGGGTGGGCAGAGAATTGGAACAAAAAGTAACGATGCCTTTCACAGAGGCAGGGAGTTTGTAGGGAGTCAATATGCAGGTGTGAACACAACCTGCTCATTAGGCCGCACACCTGCCCCAGGAACGCCCAATGGTCTCAGAAGTCATGCCAGGGCCCAGCTTTGGCCCTGGAGGACAAGAGGGGAGTAAAACACGGGCCCCACAGTCTGTTTCTTTCTGATCCCCCTGCTCCTGCCGAGGTCCAAACAGCGTCCTGGCGATGCGCTGGGTTTCCGGGCTAAGGATCACGGCAGTCGCCTCAGTGGCATATGGTTCACAGTCTGTGAGGACTGGCAGCAGCAGCCTCCCTCAGTGTGTGCTGCACATCCCCCTCATCACCGCTCATTCGTGTGGCACACGTGATTACAAGTCAAACCTAAACAAATGCTCATTTAAATCACTTTAAAATTGCACTTAAGCCCTAACCGGTTTGGCTCAGTGGATAGAGCGTCGGCCTGCGGACTGAAAGGTCCCAGGTTCGATTCCGGTCAAGGGCATGTACCTTGGTTACAGGAACATCCCCAGTAGGAGATGTGCAAGAGGCAGCTGGTCGATGTTTCTCTCTCATCGATGTTTCTGACTCTCTATCCCTCTCCCTTCCTCTCTGTAAAAAATCAATAAAATATATTTTAAAAAATTGCACTTAAATTTGTCTACATTTGAACAAAACAGGATGTGTCTAGAAAAAAATTACATTTCAGTTATGGATGTAACAGTCAATCTGATTAAATAAACTATCTCCTGCATTTTAAAAATCCAAGAAATTACTTTTTGTACCTGCAGAAAAAACTTAAAGCACAAGCAAGACAATATTAAAGAGAAACGAGCAATGAGTTTTCAGACATTTTTTAAAGAAACGCAACTTACATTAAAAATGAGAACACAGAGACAGAAAAGCTCCATGAACTAGCTGTAAGCCTCACAAATGGAAGCGTGGAGGACGTGAGTGCTGCTGAGACAGGCCCCAGTGAAACAGACTGCAGGCAGACGGAGACGGGAAAGGCACGTCCCAGTGAGGGCTTGTCGAGAGCCTCCGAAGGAGGAAGCATGACTCTGCCTCGAATGAGAGTTGCCCAATTGAGAATTCAAAGTCCTGGCTGTAGGAAGCCTAACCCTGGCACAGCTGGGCCTCACTTCCTATGGCTCAATACGCCCACAGGAGAGCCACGAGGAAACGGAAGCTCGGTCTGCAGCCTGGTCTTGGCTGCCGGGCCCAAGCCTTTTCCTGTGAGAGCTGGAGGCTCCGAGCTGCAGAGACAAGAAGCCGATCGATCACGCCCTAAGGCTCTGAGCAGGGCCGAGCGTCTGCCTGCCCTGTTCCGCAGACAGAAGACTCTTCCTGCAGTGTGCTGCTCCATGCCAAGGTCCTTCCACCCCCCAGAGCCCCACCCTGGTGGTAACAACAGGAACCGAACTCAGCCCCAGAGGCACAGGCGCCACCATCAGACCGAGTTACCGCACCCCCAAGGCACCGTGCCTCTGCTGGGTGAGCGCGCCCACTAATGACAACTGGCCTTCCGACAAGTCCGCTGGGCCCGCTGACAGCTCTCCTCCAGCGTGTCCCTGCACCAGTCACCTGTCCTCGACTCTACCAGCTCCTGACCTAGCACAATACACAGCCTCATCAGAAATGCACGTGCATTTGGCCTCCTCCCACTTCTCAGACTGGTTCACAAACCAGAGGAGCCCAGGAGCCCGACCCTTACTGCTGTGGCAGCCTGATCCAAGAGGCCCTTCAGAGCCCACCTTAGCCAGACCTGCAGATGCACACGCAGGCTCCGTGGGCATGAAGCCCACAGGCGCCTCTGCCCTCACTGCCCGTTGCTCCATGCACGGCGACACCCCCTCTGCCGACAGCCCTCCCTGCAGTCTGCATGGGGGAAGAGGACACGGAGTCAAGACACAGAGAGATGCAGCATGAGGTGGAGGTAGTGTGATGGGAAGCCTGATGCATACGCACGTGTGGTCAGGTGAGGATGGCATGCAGCAGCGGGCATGGAGGCGGGGCGTGGTGAGGAGGGGGCATCACAGAAGGGGTCCTCCGGTCTGATCCAGTAGGCGTGGCTGTTCCGGTTACCTTTCTTGCTGGTGCCGCTGCCCGAGCAGGGGAAGCCGTCCTCACAGCCCTCACCGAGCAGGCGCTCCTTCTGCAGCAGCTTGTCCACCCTCTGGATGATGCACTCCAGGCTCTTGTCAACGTTCAGCCACACTTTCTCCTTCCAAAAGCAAAAGAGCTCATTTTGGTCAGCTCTCCAATGGGAAAGACAGAACAGATCACAAACCAAACCATCCCCCACTGATCCCCACCCCACACCATGCTCATCAAAACACAAGATTTAGAAATATCAATAGGATTCGTAATTCCCCAAATAAAATTTAAGTTGTATTTGCTTTTCAAAGGATGGATCTATGTCCCAGGTTGCTAGTTTTAAAATTTGGGAGATGTTTGCTAGTAACTATCATGGAGGCCAGATAGGGCTTCCCGGCCCCTTCCAGGGCTAACACAAGGGCCACAGGGCCCAGGGAGCCAGTGGCACCGCCCTCGCTCCCCTGAGACCTCCTGCATCACACACAACGGACCGAGGTCTCTTGGATGGAAGAGAATGGAAACAGCTGACCTCTTCTGAGGGTGGTGGGAGGAGGTGAGGGACGCCAAATCAGATCAGGGCTGAAGCAGCGCTTGCCCCGTAATTCAGTAACTCAAACTCTGCTTCTCAACAGTCTGGACACCTGACGAAACCAGTTCTATGCTACGTCCCTTTCTCAGGAGACACAGATCCGCTCTCAGGCACAACTCTGAGGACAACGTGCTGTGGTGTCAGGGCAAGCGGGTGAGGCATGGCGAGGGCCGAGGGCTCCAGGGGAAAGCCGCCCCTTACAGCCGGGTGTGAGAGTGGGCAGCCCTCAGCAGCCCGCTCCTCCGAGGGACACAGTGGTGAAATGCTGTCTCCCTCCCGACATGGGGTGGCCCCGCAGCTGTCTGGAAGGGGTCTCGGAGTTTTCTGCAAAGGCCCTCCTGAGGGAGAGCAGCTGTGGGACGTTTCCAGTTTCACCCCAAGCTCAGCAGCACGACGAGGCAATGGGTAGCACTCACCCACTCCTCCTCGTGCCAATCCACCTGCAGAGAAGACCGGCTGTTCCTGCCCGTCCACCTGGCCATGAGGGTGTCCTGGTCATTCCTGAGCATCACCTGCTCCTCCTCGGTCGAGGTAGGGGAGGCCTTGGAAGCAATATAGTCGGGCCGCGCCGCGTTCAGCCCATGGATGGAGTTGGCTAGCAGCTTGCAGTCGCAGACGGTGACCAGCTGCCGGGTCTGCAGGCGCACACACACCGGGGCCACTGAGCTCCAAGCCAGGGACTGCCAGACCTGTCCTCTGAGAGCTCGGACCTGCCTGAGTCTAGCACTGCCCCTCCGCCCCCTCCACAGCCCGCAGGACGCCAAGCCTGGACTGCCTCGTGACCCACCTGCGGACCCTTAGCCAGAATTCCCACCAAGAAGACTGGAGAACATGGGAGAATGAGGGAGGATGAGGAACCTCTAACAGCCAGTGTGCCTGCCTCTGAGCTGACATCGCTCAAGGAAGGGCCTAAAGAGGGCCCCGCGCCCCAGCCTTCAAGGACGAAGAGCTGTCTGTCCCCTCTAATCCAGGCGCCAGCCTCACTTTGGCTTAGTCACGGAAGCCTATCTTCTGCAGCTACTTCCTGGGGCCCGGCCCCAGCTCTGGGGGCTCCGGCGCTTGGCAGCTCCCTTTCCCGTGACTGGTGGTGACCCGTGGGGAGGATGGAACGTGTTCTGCTCAGGAACAGCGCCTCCCCCCACAGTGCTTGTGACCAGGGCCGTGTGAGCAGAATCTCTGTGTGTGTGCAAGGGACAGAGAGATCAGCAATTTGAAAACGCATCACCCATCAAAAGGACCTGAGGTAGCACATCCCAGTGCAGATGTATCCTTATGTATTTTAAATCAGGATCAAACTGCCATCAATGAAAGGCTGGTTTACTGGTTATATATAAACCAATAAAATATACTGTTCTATGTTATGTCTGTATAATAACTTGCTTTCTCTTTTTTTAATTCCAAGTACAAGTGAACCGTGGGGAAAATGTGCTGAGTGGGTGGTTACTAAGAAAGCGTGGAACTGTCAGGCCTTAACAGGGACTCCTCTGGCCCTGCTGGGAGCCGCCTGTGCAGGGAGCAGCGGTGGCCGTCACAGCCCTGGCCTGTCCTTGGCCTGTGACCACGGGCAAATCACCAAACCCCTGCATCTTGTGGGAACGAGATCTGAAGCTCACCTTCCAGATCATCCCAATGTCACCCACTGGGTGAACGGCTTTGGGCACCCCCTGCCACACCGAGGGAGCCCCCGCCCACACGCAGCAGGGCCGCCCCTCCTACCTTGTCTGCCAAGATGGCGAGTGTCCTTTCGAGGCCAGTGGCAGACCTGTCCTTGGCCGCCCTCGAGAGCCGCTCTGCGTAGTAACTCACTTGGGTTTTCAGGGTGTTGATCTGGGCGATGATCTCCTTGGCTCTGGTGACGTCCTGTGGTATGTAGATGATGGACTGGCAGCTGGATGACGTACTAAGAAAGGTAAGAACAGACCGATGAGGCTGGCAACGCCCTTCCACCCAGCCCGCGACCCACACAAAATGAAGCACTGCCACGCAGGGACGTGCTCCTGGGCTGGGATATCAAGGAGAGCCTTCCTGTCTGTATGGCAGAAGCCTGAAGAATTAACATACATTAAGTCTCCTATTATATCTGTATCTGTATCTGTACCATGTGTATGGACCTTGTGCGCAAATATTAAACCCAGAAATTACCTCACTGTCGAATTCTCAGCAGGACTTAGGTGGAGACATGGGGTCTGCTGATGCCAAAGGGGTCCGCTTGTCATAGTGAAGGGTGACTTCCCAGGGTGCAAGACTTTGCCAAAAGGATCCTTGAGTTTTCATTTGGCCAATTGGGACTTCAAACCTGCTGTGCCCATACCCACAGCTCTCCTCCCTCCCGTGTTGCCCCCAGCAAATCCTCAGAGACCCGGCTGCCTCCCCTCCCCTCTCCAGGACTTCCCTACTTTGAAATGGGAAGGTGGAGAGCGTGCCAAGCCAGAGGCCGCCCTGGACACTTCAAACCTGGGAGCTTTGGAAACCTGCTTCTTCCTCCCACCCTGCCTCCTCGCCACCAAGCAGCGTGTGTATCTTGAGATCTGAGGTCAAAGCTACAGCCTGGCCATTACTGGACACAAATAAATACCAGCCTCGGAGAGCCAGCCAGTGTCCTGGCGGCATGGGGCCTGCTGGCATGGAGGCCCTTCCAGACAGAGATGGTAAATTGCATGTCTCTCAGCTAAGATCCCAAATCAACCCGATATTATAAACAGATTTTTCAGACCATGTGTGGAAGCCGAGGAAAGCAGGGAGGGGAAGGATGAGGCACCAATGCAGAGGTCTCTCCCACAGCCGGGAGTCGTGGGCTCTGGCTGGAGTGGGTGTCCCCTGCTTCACTGAATGAGGGGCCCTGCTGGTTCCCTCAGAGCTGCCCACTAGGTTTGGGGGACGAGAGAGAAGGTGGAGAGCTACACCCTCCATCACCTTCTTTGGGGATGGGGGTGATCTGGGCAGGGCTGAGAACCTCCCCAATGGGCTCTTTCCAGGGCTGGCTATTCATTATCCAAGTCAACACAAAACTGCCCCGCCCCTTCCCTGGATGAAATATGGGTTGAGCATGCAAAAAGCAAAACCCAAAGCACCCCCGAAGGAAAGCACACCACAAGCCCACACACCACAACAAAGACCTGCCAGAAGCCATGCAGCAGCCTGCACTGCAGCCTGCGTGGTCCAACGGGAACCTCCCACAGCTCCAGGTGCACACGGCGACCTTCCAACCTGCAATCCCTCTTCCAAATGAATAGCTGCCATTTTAGACAATTCAATCTTAAAAATACAATCTCAAAATAGAATTTAAGAACCTTTAACCCTCCCAGTCCCCGATGTTTAGAGCACACACATAATGTGTGCTGTACGCAGATACCCATGTGTGTACCTAGATGTACACTTCCACACATATGTACCTCCCGTGCCCCAGAAAAGCATCCGCCCACTCACCCTGTCCTCACGGGCCATGTCCTCTAACAGTAAGCTGGGCCTTCCGCACAGGGAGCACATGAGTAGCTTCAAAGAGCTGCCCTTCGGGGTGACCATGAAGGTGTGAGCATGTGTGCCCATGCCTGGTCCTCACCGGGGAAAGCCGCGAGGCCTGAGCCTGGGAGGGCTCCTCAGGACTTCCCGTGCTGGACGTCCGTCCGCAGAGGCCAGCATCTCAGACAGGGCCCAGCCCAGCCCCAGCTTCAGCCACACCGGCTCCAAGGAGGGCGATCCCAAAGGCTGGCGGTGCCTCTGGGGCTGCCAACTGAAGAAGTGCCACTACAAAGCCCCGTTCTGGGCATGCCTGGGGCCTGGAGCAGCAAGGGAACCCCAGGCAGCAGACATGATGGTTTCTGGCTGTCATCTAACTCTTTGGTGGAAAAGGTCACTTGGCTATTGTAATTCTTGGTAAAACTAATACTAATAACACTGTTTTAAAATTATGCCTAAACTATTAAGTATCATGAAAATGTAAGCTGGCTTCATTCCCTAAAAGGTGATGGTGAGGGGAGGTGGAGACTGACAAGCCCCAAGGTTCTTGTAATAGAGCCGGAGAGATCTCAGTCCCCCTCGGTGTGGACGGACTCCCGCCTGGGGAGAAGCAGACCAGGTCTGCCCTCAGGGGAGCACAGCAACAAAGGCTCGGATTTTAAAGACAAAGCAGAGACTGGGCTGGCTATTCATCATCCAAGAACATTGCAGTTGGAAGGGAACGGTGTGGGGGCCTTAACTCAGAGCCCACAGCGCACGAGGCTGAAGCGCCTCTCAGGGAGGGGACAGCACAGGCTTCTCTGCACGAGAGCAAGACCCAGAGAGACTCTCTGCACAGACAGAAAACTCACCAACACTCCTCAAAACTGCTAAAGAAAAGAACCAAAATGACATATTAGCATGTGTTAGCAAATACCAAATGCAAACCAAAAATTTAAAAGCCCAGTTTTGTCAAAACACTTGAATTTGATAGTTGAAGGACAACTAACGCATGAGCCGGGTGCTCATTCCTGACAGCCTCGCGGGTGCTCATGCCCAGGGCGCATCCCTGGTGGGCACGGTGCGGCTGCACTTGAAGGAAGTTTCAACGAGGAAAACCGCTCCCACCAGTGCCTATGACTTTAGTAGGACGTTACATAAAAAGTCATATTATATATTTGAAAAATACCACAAAGGCATATAGGGGCTGAGACGTTCTGAAGTTAACACGCGGCGTAATCGGGCATGAGCACGCCAGCCTTCCTGGGACGAGGACAGCCGGGGGCACCCCTCTTGACAGGCTTTTCCCTCCAAGGCCCCGTGCCACCCTCAATCGCACGCTCATACTCCACACACCCCGTGCAGCAGTGTGACACACACAGATCTCTGCTGGCTGTGCAGTCGTGGGACAGGAGCCCTGGAGCTATCACAATGTCCAGAGAAACACCGGAGGCAGTGGGCCCACAGCGAGCCTGGCCACCTGGCTTGTCTGAGCAGGAAGGGCCCTTGGTGGAGATGCGTCGAGGTGGAACAGGCTGTCTGAAGCCTCCCCCTCCCAAGGCTGGAGCTCCCCTTCTACACCAGGCCCTCCCTGCTCCCCCTCCTCCCGCCTCCAGGAGTTCCGTGGCTCAGGGCAGCCTGCGCACCCATCTGCATGGACACTCCTCACCTGTCCCCTCCAGCCTTAGCGCCATGGCCAGCGACACTCCTAGCGGCATCCCTGCCCCAACACTGCCCCTGACCTTTCACCCATCCCTGGTCCAGTCCAAGGTCCGTTTCTCCAGCCACGTCCTGACTCCCGGCCACGGCAGCACAGAGCCCGGCCAGGGCCTCCTGGCTCCGGCGCCTGCTAACACTCCTCCTGACCACCTGAGGGGACTCCCTGGCCATTCATTCCCTGGGCCTTTTATTCACCTTCCCTCAGCCCGTTCCATTCCCAGTGACGAGTGTGGCCTTCCAACTCCACATTCTGCAAGGGCTGTTCCACCAAACCTCAGCTTGCGCCTTCCCACCTCAAAACTCTGCCTGCAGCCTCTGCTCTCCATGTCCCTGGCTCACTGCCTGGCCCTGCCTCTTTCCACCTTCTCCAGAACCTGCTCGGTCCATGTTCTCCTCCACCTGCCTCACTCACTTCCATCTTTCCTTTCAGCCTCAAAACGTTCACATCATGATCGTCCTCCCCAAGCCCGAGCCTTTCATTCTCTATTTCAGGTCCCAGGATCTCAGAGTACCCTCGACACTCACCACCTCCACTTCCTACACGCCCATCCCTTCACCGATTTAAATCTTGACATTCTGGAAGATCACCTCCCCCGTGCCCAACGCACTAGCTCGGATTCGCAGGTCTCTCCCCGCCGCCCCTGCTGCAGGCTCCACAGCACCCCGTGTGCTTGCTCCCACGCATGCCCTGCTCACGCCAGGCCCAGAGCTCCTCAGGCCAGGCCACATCTGTCGGCCCCACACTGAGGCCAGCTCTCCTCTCGCTCCTCTCCCCAGAGCATCCCCGTGCCTCCAGCTGCACCTCACTGCGCTCTGCACCAGCCTTCCCCACCTGCTGCCTGGGAGCTTCCTGCTCAGCATGGCAGATCCGTGCAGCCCCTCAAGCCTTTTTGAAACTGGGAATGTTTCTCCACAGCATCCCTTAGGAAAGGAACAGCCTCTCCCAGGCTGCACACCTGGGGATGTTCACGGACCAGCCAGCGACTCTCACGGACAGCAGAGCCAGCAGTCCACTCAGGGCAGCTGCCAAAAGCACTGCCTTCAAGGTGATTTCCATGTGCAGGGACAGGACTACTGACCAGCTGGCCCCCCCGCCCCCGCCAGTGGCGCACAGAGCAGCACAGGGGCAGTAGGCAGCCTCTCACGACGCAGCAGCAGCTGAACGGCTGGTGCGTATGTGCTCACGTTCTGATGTTTTAACCCAGGAAGCATCACACAGCCATATGAGGACCATGAACCCCCCACAGGAACTTACTGTTTCTTGGTCTCTTCAAATTTGTGCAGCTTTTTGCGGAGGCCTCCTGACTTAAAACCTTGGCAGTGTGCGGCTGGCGCCCCAATGGTGACGATGTCATAGCTCTGATCTGAATGACAGAAAGCTCTCCTTCATTACCCTGGGCTTGGGCCTGCGGACGAGCCAGCTACAGGGATATGCACACAGGTCTGGGGCCTGACCCTCCCCCAGGTCCACGCAGGCTGCGGTTCCCTGAGCCCCACAGCCTGGGCTGTCCAAGGGCCCCTAACCTCCCAGGGTGAAGCCACACGGGGCTGAAGGCAACATGCACCCTGCATCCCTACTTGGGGAGGATGACGGATGGGCAGCTTTCTGCCACAGAAACGCAAAGGAAGCTGGACAGAGGAGACACGAGAGGAAGGGGTTTGTTCTCTGAATGAAGACCTTACAAAGGTCCTGAGATGTGTCTCTCATCGAGCTTCCCAGCAGGACATGCAGGCAAGGCTGGTGCAGATGTGGGGCAGTGCAGGGCCGACGTGCACAGGGGAACAGAGTGATAGGGGTTCCACAAGAGAGGCCGCAGTTACCTGATCCTCCATCGTCCTGAACCCTCATCCTTTGTATGTGCAAGTTTGTGGGAACAAATTCCAACTTTTTATCTGCTTTCAAACTGCTCGCTTTAAACGAGGGACCTAAGAAACGGAATATTCAAAAACAAAGAGCATCAACATGTATCCGCACTCACGAATGGCAGTAGAAAGGGGTACTGTGGGGACGCTGCTCAGAAAGCAGGTATGGGTGGTCGCAGCCCTGGCAATTCTGCGTTGCCTACAAGCGCATTTCACTTCCAGACGCTAAAGGAGGGCAGCCCGCTGGCCGGGAGACTGGCTCTGGGTGTAGGTGGGGAATGGAGGCGGGAGGCAGCCTCAGGAAGGACGGTGGATGCCTGCCCACCCATGACTCCGCTCTTCACAGAGAGGCTGACACAGCAGGAGGCTCTGTGCTACAGGATGCCAGCAGCACTATAAAAAGCCAGGCCCACGCCAGGACTGCCTGCTCCAGCTCTAGAGGCTGCCATCATCCCAGACCTCCGGGACTGGTTCAACTAGAGCAGCACTTCTCAATCCTGAAAAGTGATGGCAAGATCTGCTCACCACCCGGGCTGTGGGGATGGACAGGTGCTGGGCAGCACCAGTTCTGGCCACTAGAACGCAAACTCAAACAGGCTCCCCTGTGCACACTGGGTGGTCAAGCAGGTGGACGATGTTGTGTGACAAAGATCTGCGATCTGATTTCCACAGTCAAAATCTGTAACTAATAAAGGAACTCCATGCCCAGAAAAGAAAGGAATTATAAACTACACTGACAATCAGGGTAGAAGAGGTAAGCAGTGAAGAAAGGAAGATTTATTTTGCCAGGATACAAAATACAGGCAGGCACTGTCCGCTCTGCACAAGGCTGCTCACTGGGCACGTACGGCGGCCCTGGCACCAGCAGCGGGGAGCCTGCTGGAATCACAGAATCTGCTATCAGTAAGACTGGGCATTTAGACACAGTGACATTGAGAGGCTCTGCTCCAGAAAACTCGGGCTGTGTGGTGTCAGACTCTCCCAGGTAACTGGCATCCAGCCTGGTAGGTCCCTACGTTCCTTCAAACAAATGCTGCCTTTTCTCTTAGAAATACACTGGGATCTATTCTTCAGATTCAGAGCAAACCTGGGCGCCAGCATCTTATTATCACTCCTGTGTTCACTTCTCCACAGCCAAGTTCATGGGCATGCTCACACGTTGTGGGTCAAAAGTACGGTAAGGGCTTATGATTTTCTTTCAAGCCTGAAATTTCATTATGAAGAGCAGAAGGAGGGAAGAATCTAAAGATAGAGAATAAAGTAATGGAACGCCTCCACCCCCCCTCCCCCGAAAAATCATTCCGTTTGGAATAAAAAGGGAGTAAGTAAGGAACAGTCTTCTAAACCTTCCCTGAGAGTGTTCTGAAAATCAAAGGGTATCTTTCAAGAAAAGGTGAGGTGTCTGTACTCCACCTCCCATTGGAGCCTTAAAATAGCGAGTTCCACTCAATCTATATTTCAATGCAAATGCCACTGTTAAACTGGGAAATGGAGAAAAGTGCTTGTCGAAGGCACAGGGCCTCCATCCTTCGGGCATTTCACTGCTATTAGGCCATTGGTCTCTCCGAAATCTCATCCGCACAGTGGTTGTTTTGGCACATGGCTCCTCGGAAGGAATTTTCAATGTAATTCACAGATTTGCCTTCTTAATTAGGACCTGAAAAATCTAAATTTTAGAGAATTCACACCTCCATGAGAATCTATTTTGAAAAATCCATTTGAGTGTCTGCCAGTGTGACTATCTGAGCGCTCCTGGGGTCGAGTCCCAGTGGGAACAAGAAAGTGTGTGCGTAGTGATGGAGAGACCTGTGCCCACCTTTGTACTGATGCAGGTCGGTCAGGTTCTCCTGGTACGTGAGGATGATGGTCTGGTACTGAGTGACAATCTGGCGCCGGAGGCTCTCCCAGCAGGGGGACAGCTCCCCCAGCTCCTCCAGTTCACACACTCTGCAAGGAAAACACAGGCATGAGGCCCAGGGTCTGCACCACCAGAAAACCAAGTGCACACAGAAGCACGGAGATGCCAGGGAGGGCCCAGCACCGGAGTCTAAGCCAAGCAGCAGGGGCGTGACGGGCCCTCCAGGAGGAAGGGCTGCACGAGACGCAGACCCGACCACAGGGCAAGTGCACAGAGAAGCTTTTTACAGAAACGCAGCCAAATGTTTGAGGCAAACTAAGTGGAGGAGCGGAGGGGAGAGCAGCTCCGCCCTGGCCCGACACCCTGGCTCCTGACAGAAACCACCTGGGCGAAGGCTCAAGCTGCAGCCACTGGGCCTGGGCAGAGCAGGATGACCTGTGACCCTCCCAAACACGAGGGGCTGGAGACCTGTAAGTAACGGCTATGATTTGTTGTCTCCAGAAAAATAACAAAACACAAGACGAATTAAAAACAAACAAACAAAAAAAACAGGTAACCGTTTTAGGAACCTGGGGAGCAGGAAAGTATAAAAGACCTAAAATCCTCATTTTATAAGAAATCAGTACTGGAGAGGGAAAATGGCGGAGGTATAAACGGACGTGTCCGGTGCCTTGTCCTGGAGCAGATAAGGGTGAGCAGCTGAAACGGGTAACATGCAGCCCGAATAGGCAGAGGATTTTCAGCTGAGAGACTGTCTGCAGCTAGGAAAGACCGAGAACCCCCAGGAAAAAAAAGGACGGTTGGAGACTGCGGCTGAAGCCTCTCGTGGTGCGCCAGCTAAGCAGCGGAGATTGCACCATCTTCGGTGGTTGTTGCCGGCATCCAGAGACCAGCTACTAATCTGGAAACAAGGGATCTCAAGCAGCGTGACTGCGTGAACTCAGACGAGCACTGCTTCTTCTCACGGAAAGGTTGGACATCCCCTAAAGGTGCAGTTTGCAGTTCGGGTTGGAGGGAGGACCGAACACGCGCGCGTTGGGCAGAATCTGCGCCCCACAGAGTACACAGCCGTTGGGACCAGCGTGACCCGCGAGTGGGGATGGGGCCCCACAGGGCTGCTGGCAGAAGGGAACGCGAAAAATGAGCCCATTGCTGGACTGGATGTAAAGGAGCAGCCTTGGACTTTGCCAATCTGCTGGCTGCTTAGTGCCAGGGGCGAGTGGGCGCGCGGAGACTGCGCGCGGAGACTGTGCGCAGACCTGGAAGGTGGAGGCTTGCGAATTCGCACAACTATCAGCCTCTTGTTACAGTTCCCCTTAGATCCGTGCATTTGATTACTAAACCCAGTGCATGGGATTCCCCAGTTGGGGCCATTCGCAGAGCCTGTAGGGGAAAGTTCTTTTTGGGGAGCCTGGGAAACAGCGGGCAGTGGCAAGGAACCAGCTCTGGGCAGTGGTCTTTCCCAAATCAGTTCCAAATACCATAGAGGAAAAAAACAAAACAAACAAAAAAAACCCCTACTGATAGAGAGGACTTATAGCCTCGGAGGTCAATCCAGACACACTGCCACCCAGAGGCAGAGCCACGAACTGTCTCTTCTGTGATCACAAATAAAGGCAGTCTGGTAAACAAATACAACCTGCCTTAAAATCAGGTCTGTGGTTTACTGCACGAGGGACAGTGTATCGCAGGGAAGTTCAACACTCCCCTGAATGCCTGGCAGGACTAAGGCGTGCCAAAAAGAAGAGTGGAAGATCTGAAGCACCTTCACTTCCGAATATTTTTATATATATATATTTTTTTTTAATTCTTTTTTCACCATTTCATTAAGAACCCATTTTATTTTTTTTTTTCATCACTTGATTTTACCTTTTTAATTACTACATTTTTTTAACCAGTATTATTGGTATCCTTTTACCATTTTTTCAAGTGTCATTTTATTTTTTATTATTATTTTTTTAATTTTTCTTTATTTTATTTTGGGATTAGTGTTCTACACTCTATTTTCATCGTTCCTTTAGCATCATTTCTCTCTATCTCACATTTACCCTTAAGCCAAAACTCTCTTCCTCACTTTTCCCCGTTTGTTGTCCTGTTTCTCTTATCCTATTCCTGCTTTGGATTTTCCCTATTCCTTCTTTCTACCCACTGTCTAAATTTCACCTTACTTATATATCTAATTTCCAATCCCTCGCTCTAAATCCATATACACCTCTCTCTTATCTTTCTTCACTATCTAATTTTTTTTTCTCTCTCTCTCTGTCGTTTTGCTAGTGTTTGCTTGATTTTGAGTATATTGGGGTTTTTTATGCTTGTGTGGGAAATTGTTTTGTTTTTCATTTTCATTTTTCTGTTTTGCTTACTTTTTCTTTATCTGGTTATTTTTGTGCTTCTGTTTTCCCTTGCCTCGCTTGATATTGGTGGTTGTTTGTAGTTTGCATTAGTCTCCAGGGATCTGCTGCTGGAGTTCATTGAGATTGGTTGTGGTTCTCTTGGAGTTTTCTCCCCATACAAATAGCCTCTTCCCCACCTCTATTTCATTCTCTTACTTTTTTTTCTTCTCTTTTTGTTTTTTTCTTCTCTTCCTTTTCCCAATCTCATTTCGGCACTCCTTTTTGTTTTTTATTTTTCTCTTTAATCTTTTTCTCTTTTTTCTTCTTTATCCACTAATGCTCTTCGCTTGGGGGGTCACCTTTATTTGGGGTTATTAATATCGTGAATGCATTTAGTTCGGTGCCTTGTACGTTGTGCCTTGTTGTGTTGTATTTTGTGCCTTTGAATCAGCGCAGCAGAGAGAGAACTACATAACCAAACACCTTGAGAAGAGAAATCATGGTGAAACAAAGAACCAACCCAAATATGAAAGAAAAATAGGCATCATCAGAAAAGGAAGTAAACTAAATGGAGGCAATGGAGGCAAGCAACCTGTCAGAGAAAGAATTCAGAGTAATGGCCATAAGGTGGATGAAAAGAATGGAAGACCAATTCAACAATATGTGTAGGAACCAAGAGGAAATGAAGAAGAACCAAGAGGAAATGAAGAGAAACCAAGAAGAAATGAAAAATGACATCACTGCCATAAAGAACTCAATAGAAAGCATCAACAGTAGACTAGAAGAAGCAGAGGACCGTATCAGCGAGCTAGAAGACAAGGTAGAAAAAAATACCCAAACAGAACAGCTTCTAGAAAAAAAAATTAAAAAGCAGGAGGAGAGCCTAAGAGAACTCTGCGACAATGCTAAACGAAATAACATCCGAATAATAGGGGTGCCAGAGGGAGAGGAAACTGAGCAAGGAATAGAAAACCTGTTTGACAAAATAGTAACAGAAAATTTCCCTGATATAGGGAGGAAAAAACTCACACAAATCCAAGAAGCTCACAGAGTCCCAAACAAAATGAACCCGAAAAGACCGACAACAAGGCACATAATAATTAAATTGGCAAACACCAACGACAAAGCAAGAATCTTAAAAGCAGCCAGAGACAAAAAGTTACCTACAAAGGATCCCCCATCAGACTAGCGACTGATTTCTCAACAGAAACACATCAGGCAAGAAGGGAATGGAATGAAATATACAAAATCATGCAAAGGAAGGGTCTGAATCCAAGAATACTATACCCAGCGAGGCTATCAATCAAAATTGAGGGTCAAATCAGGAGCTTCACAGACAAAAACGGTCTACGGGAGTTTATTACAACCAAACCAGCAATGCAAGAAATGCTAAAGGGTCTGCTGTAAATAGAAAAAAAGGAAACACAGAAGGAATGCAGCGGTAAAGAACAAAAATGGCGACTAACAAGTTTCTATCAATAATAACTTTAAATGTAAATGGATTAAATTCCCCAGTCAAAAGGCATAGGGTAAATGAGTGGATAAGAAAACATGACCCATATATCTGCTGTCTACAGGAAACCCACCTCAGAAAAAAAGACGCACACAGACTGATGGTGAAGGGATGGAAAAAGGTTTTTCAGGCCAATGGAAGTGGAAAAAAAGCCGGGGTAGCAATACTTATATCTGACAAATTAGATCTCAAAGTGATGGACATAAAAAGAGATCAAGAAGGCCACTTCATAATACTAAAGGGAGCAGTCCAACAAGAAGAAATAACTCTGGTAAATATATATGCACCCAATATAGGAGCACCCAAATACGTAAGAAATCTTCTGGAGGAGATCAAGGGAGAAATTGACAGCAATACAATCATAGTAGGGGACCTTAACACCCCACTATCTCCACTGGACAAATCCTCTAAACAGAAACTCAGCAAAGAAACATCAATCCTAAATGACTCATTAGATCAGATGGAATTAATTGACATCTTCAGAACATTTCACCCCAAAGCCACAGAATATACATTCTCCTCAGGTGCACATTTGTCATCTTCAAAGATAGACCATATATTGAGTCACAGACAAAGTCTCTTCAAATTCAAGAAAATTGAAATCATATCAAGCATCTTCTCAGACCACAAAGGCATAAAACTGGAAATCAACTACAACAAAAACAATCCAAAAAAATCAAACACATGGAGACTAAATAGCATGCTATTAAACAATGACTGGGTTACTAGTGAGATCAAAGAAGAAATAAAAAACATCATGGCAACAAATGACAATGAAAACACAACAATCCAAAACCTATGGGACACAGCAAAAGCAGTCTTGAGAGGGAAGTTCATAGCTCTACAAGCCTACTGCAAGAAACAAGAAACAATGAGAATAAATGACCTAACTCTACAACTCGAAGAGTTAGAAAGAGAGCAACAAAAAAGGCCCACTGTAAGCAGAAGGAAGGAAATAACAAAGATCAGAGCGGAGATAAACGACATAGAGACCAAAAATTAATACAAAAGATCAACAAAACCAAGAGCTGGTTCTTTGAAAGGATAAACAAGATTGATACACCTCTAGCCAGGCTCACCAAGAAACAAAGAGAGAGGACCCAAATAAACAAAATCAGAAATGAAAGAGGAGAAATAACAACAGACCCCATAGAAATACAAAGGATTGTTAGAAAATACTATGAACAACTCTACTCCAACACACTAGACAACCTGGAGGAAATGGACATATTCCTAGATAAATACAACCTTCCAAAACTTAACCAGGAAGAATCTAAAAATCTCAATAGGCCAATAACTATGGAGGAAATCGAAGCAGTCATCAAAAAGCTTCCAGCAAACAAAAGCCCAGGACCAGACGGCTTCACAGGGGAGTTTTACCAAACATGCAAGGAAGACCTAAAACCTATCCTCCTCAGACTATGTCAAAAGATCCAAGAGGAAGGAACACTTCCCAGCTCATTCTATGAAGCCAACATCACCCTAATACCAAAACCAGATAAAGACAATACAATGAAAGAGAATTATAGGCCAATATCCCTCATGAACATAGGTGCCAAAATCCTCAACAAAATCCTAGCAAATCGGATCCAGCAGTACATCAATAAGATCGTACACCATGACCAAGTAGGATTTATCCCAGGGATGCAAGGATGGTACAATATCCGCAAATCAATAAACGTGATACATCACATAAACAAATTGAGAGAAAAAAACCACACAGTCATATCAATTGATGCGGAAAAAGCATTTGACAAAATCCAACACCCTTTCTTGATAAAAACTCTCAGCAAGATAGGAATTGAGGGATCATACCTCAACATAATAAAAGCCATATATGACAAACCCACAGCCAACTTCATAATCAATGGGCAAAAACTAAAACCATTCCCCCTAAAAACAGGAACAAGACAGGGATGCCCCCTCTCACCACTCCTGTTCAACATAGTACTGGAAGTACTGGCCGTTGCGATCAGACACAAAGAAGAAATAAAAGGCATCCAGATTGGAAAAGAAGAAGTAAAACTGTCCTTATCTGCAGATGACATGATACTGTACATACAGAACCCTAAAGACTCCATCAAAAAATTATTAGACGTAATAAATGAATTCAGCAATGTAGCAGGATACAAAATTAATGCTAAGAAATCCATGGCACTTCTTTACACCAATAGTGAACTTACAGAAAGTGAAACTACAGAAGCAATCCCATTTACCATTGCACCAAAAAAATTAAAATACCTAGGAATAAACTTAACTAAGGAGGTAAAAGACTTATATGCTGAAAACTACAGGACACTGAAAAAAGAGATAGAGGAAGACATAAACAGATGGAAGAATATACTGTGTTCATGGATTGGTAGAATCAACATCATCAAAATGTCCATACTACCCAAAGCAATTTATAGATTCAATGCAATCTCCATTAAATTACCAACGGCATATTTCACAAATCTAGAACGAACGTTCCAAAAATTCATCTGGAATAAAAAAAGACCCCGAATAGCTGCAGCAATCCTGAGAAAGAACAAAGTAGGTGGGATCTCAATACCAGATATCAAACTACATTACAAAGCCACTGTTCTTAAAACAGCTTGGTACTGGCACAAGAACAGACATATAGATCAATGGAATAGAATAGAGACCCCAGAAATCGACCCAAACCACTATGCCCAATTAATATTCGACAAAGGAGGCAAGAGCATACAACGGAGTCAAGACAGTCTTTTCAATAAATGGTGTTGGGAAAATTGGACAGATACATGCAAAAGGATGAAACTAGATCACCAACTCACACCATACACAAAAATAAACTCAAAATGGATAAAAGACTTAAACGTAAGACGGGAAACCATAAAAATACTAGAGGAATCCACAGGCAGCGAAATCGCAAACATATGCCGAAGAAATTTCTTCTCTGATAATGCTCCTAGGGCAATGGAAACTAAAGAGAAAATAAACAAATGGGACTACATCAAAATAAAAAGCTTTTGCACAGCAAAGGAAACCATCAACAAAACAACAAGAAGACCCACTACATGGGAGAACATATTTGCCAATGATACCACCGATAAGGGTTTAATTTCCAACATTTACAGGGATCTCATGAAACTAACAAAAGGAAGATAAACAATCCAATAAAAAAATGGGCAACGGACCTAGATAGACATTTTTCGAAAGAGGACATACAGAAGGCCGAAAGACATATGAATACCTGCTCAAAGTCACTAATTATACGAGAGATGCAAATCAAAACGACAATGCGTTATCATTTCACACCGGTCAGAATGGCTATCATCAACAAATCAACAAACAACAAGTGTTGGAGAGGATGTGGAGAAAAAGGAACCCTTCTGCACTGCTGGTGGGAATGCAGACTGGTGCAGCCACTGTGGAGAACAGTATGGAGCTACCTCAGAAGACTAAAAATGGAACTCCCATTTGACCCAGTGATCCCACTACTAGGAATATATCCCAAGAAACCAGAAACGCCAATCAAAAAGGATATATGCACCCCTATGTTCATAGCAGCACAATTCACCATAGCTAAGATTTGGAAACAGCCTAAGTGCCCATCAGCAGATGAGTGGATTAGAAAACTGTGGTACATACTATGCTGCTCTAAAAAGGAAGGAACTCTTGCCTTTTTTTTTTTTTTTTTAAATATATTTTATTGATTTTTTACAGAGAGGAAGGGAGAGAGATAGAGAGTCAGAAACATCGATGAGAGAGAAACATCGATCAGCTGCCTCCTGCACATCCCCCACTGGGGAAGTGCCCACAACCCAGGTACATGCCCCCGACCGGAATTGAACCCGGGACCTCTCAGTCCACAGGCCGACACTCTATCCACTGAGCCAAACCGGTTTCGGCGGAACTCTTGCCTTTTGCAACAGCATGGATGGAACTGGAGAGCATTATGCTAAGTGAAATAAGCCAGTCAGAGAAAGATAAATACCACATGATCTCACTCATTTGTGGATTATAGAGAACAACATAGACTGATGAAAAGGGACAGACCCAAAGACTGAGAAACAGCGATCAGGCTATCAATCCCCAGAAGGAAAGTAAGGGAGGGCGGGGGTAAGGGGAAGAGATCAATCGAAGGACTTGTATACATGTATATAAGCCAAACCAATGGACATGGACAACAGGGGGATGGGAGCATGAGTTTGTGTGTGTGGGGGAGGTTGGGGGTTAATGGGGGGGATGAGGACACATTTGTAATACCTTAACTAATAATAAAAAAAAAAAGGAAAAAAAATAACAAAAAAGTAAGTGGTTCTGGAAAAATGTACTATATGTTGATTTATATAAAATGAAAAAAAAAGTAAAAAAAAAAAAAAAAAGAAATCAGTACTGATTAAAAGTACTCTGCGCATACACTTAGAAATACAGCAGTTAACACTAACATGGAAACCTTGAGACTTACGTGTTTAACCGCCTTCGGCAGTATTTAGCTTTTTATACTATGCACATTTTCCTTCGAAGGGAAAAAACCTAATTTATAGAAGTTTTTAGGAATCTACTAAGTTGTCTGATGTTAAAAAACATTGTACTACTTTATTATTATATTAGCAAAATTAATTTGCCCTGGCTGGTGTGGCTCAGTTGGTTGGAGCATCGAACTGTACACTAAAAGGTTGTGGGTTTGATTCCCGGTCAGGGTACATACCCGGATTGCAGGTTCGATCCTTGGTTGGGCATGTACAGGAGGCAACTGATCTATGTTTCTCTCTTTTCCTTCTTCTCGCTGCCAAGTCGATTAAAACATATCTTTGGGTAAGGATTAGAGAAGTTAATGTAAAAGAACACCCTGTGCAGATCAGGCTGTGGGGCTTGCGGGAGAGCAGCATCCTCGCTCAGAGGCCCACTGACCCCAGCCTCAGCACGGCTCACACGCACCCTGTGGTCCCTCTGGATGTCTCTGCCTGTGCTTCGTGTGGCTCCTTCTTATGCTTCAAGGGTCAGTTTAATGTCACAGAGGCCTGCTCAGACCACCCTCCCTCTCAGGGACCCCTTTTACTTTCTGCTGACACATCTGGGGCTCCATGTGTGGCCCCCAGTTCTGTTAATGACTGTCTCCCAGGGTGTCTCGCTCATCAAGGAGCCTTGCACTGAGCACAGCACCTGCCACGTGGCTGGAGTGAAAAACAGCACAACCCTCGAAAGCAAAATGCTTCTGTGAACAGTCTTTAAAGTTACAGTGCATGTGAGCACATACCTAGTGCCAACAGTGAGAAATGATGCCCTACCTAGAAATGATAAGAAAAGTGAAGATATAGGGTAGCTATGTATAAAGGCACAGATATAAAAAAGCTGAGAGGAAAAATGTAAAAATTAAAATACATATAAAAGATGTATGAATAGAGAGAAAGCAGCTCTTTGCATTTCTTGCCATTTTTCTTTTAAGTTTGATTTTTTTTAAGATGAAAATTTAAAATGAAACAGTTGTGTTAACACAGAAGGATTCTGGCTACAATGTTTTCATTCACGCTTTTGTTAATTGTGTCTGTAATTAACATCGTTTTATGACAAGGAGCAGTAATGACAGTGAAGGGCAAACGGGAGACACAACCTACATGCTGAGCCACCCTGGCTCCTCCCTGCCTGGGGACCAGTGGCGCATGCCCTGAGCTGGAAGGATGCCCAATGGGTCCTGTTTAACTTTCTGGAGCCCATATCACTGTGGCCCTGCCCACGGAAACGGCTGACCCCGGCAGCCATCACCAAAGAATGACCAGCTACTTTTAACTTCCTGAGGCCAAGAGAGTGGTGAAAGGAGAGGGAAGGGAGCGGGGAGCGGGGACCGAGTCCCGGGCGTGTCTAGTGCTCCAGGCACATTGTCTTGTGAAGTCTTTGCACAGAAACCTCAGGATGCAGATGAGCAAAGGGAGGCTTCGGACGCCCAGGCCACAAAGCAGCCAAGGGCGGAAGCTGGCTTGTCATCTGGCCTATCTGGGGCCAGTGCTCCGTCCACCACACACATCTAAGAGCTTTCCAGAAGGCAGGCGGCGTGGGCATGATGGGTGGACAGCCGCTCCACGTGGGCCTCACCTGGCAGCATCTTCTTCCAGCAGCAGCTTCACGAACTGCCGGGGCACGTGCAGGGAGAGCACGCTCTCCGCCATCTGCTCCAGGATCCGCAGGTGGTTGCCGTCGGTGGTGGGGAAGCGGTACATGCGGCAGATGGCACCACCGAACACTGAGGGACGTGGAGACGGAGACTGCGTGAGCAGCTGTAGACCTGGCCGGGTCCTCCTCCCACGCCCCCAAGTATCCTGACTGTTCATCTCAATCAAATATTTAAACCCAAAGCCCTCCAGGTGACTGAGCCTGAATGCTCTTCCCCTGGGACATGCATTCCCCTTGTCCCAGAATGAACTACTAACTCCCAAATACAAGGGCTGTGCCAGTGAGGCCGGCAGCCACTAAGGCCAATGTCGGCAAGAGACAGTCACAGAGGTGGGTGGAAAGGGTGACTGTGGGCCCGACTGGACACTCCCAAGAGGGGCAAGAGGACCGTGGAGGAATCCGCTTACCCGATTTCAGCAAAGTGTCTTTACGCAACGAAGCATATTTGGATCGGATTCCCAACGCTTCGGTCAAGCTCTCGTCCACGGGCAGGACCATCTAGTGACGTAGAGAAAAGCACGAGAAGCCATAGGCTCAGGTGAGCCCAGCGCACTCCGCAGGGTGGTGGCGCCAGATCTCATGAAGGAGCTCTTAAGGTGAATGGCACCATCAACTCCACAATGAATAGGTCACCTAGGCCACCGACTGATCAACCCACGTCCCAGAACAGTGGACGTGTCCCACTCAAAATTTTCCAGAAATGCCTGTCTTTCGACTACGTCATTTTTTACCTCATATTTCAGTGTTTTGACATGTAAAGTAAAAGGGAGGGAAAACGATACCCAGAAATATTTCCATAGCTGACGTTCTGGGCTTATCTGGGGTAAAATGACCTGTCTCTGTATTTTAAAATGATATGTACCAGCGCTTCAGTTCTAAACTGGAATTCTAGTCTGAGAGCACAGATTGTCTCTGAACATGAGAGTGAGAGAGAAGGTGAGGAGACAGCATGGGAGGGAAAGGGGATGGGAAGGCAGAGCCTGAGAGGGGGTGTGAGAGGCGGCAGGACGTGTGCAGAATTGAGATGTGTGTGCATGAGGTGACCATGAGCGCCTGAGTGCTTGGGAGAGGAAGGTTCTAACAAAATACCAAAGACAGTCTGGGTCTCATTCCCCACCCCAACCCCAGCCACCTCTCCCCCCTCCTGACTGCACCCCTCCACAACTCTCTCCCCTCCTGACTGCACCCCTCCACAACTCTCTCCCCTCCTGACTGCACCCCTCCACAACTCTCTCCCCTCCTGACTGCACCCCTCCACAACTCTCTCCCCTCCTGACTGCACCCCTCCACAACTCTCTCCCCTCCTGACTGCACCCCCTCCACACCCCTCTCCCTTCCTGACGGCAGCCCCTCCGCCAGGCTCCCCCCACCTCTTCCCATTCTGGAGAGGTGGCCCGTGTGGCCTGGGCAGAGGCAGGCTCCAGGGCAGCAGAGACTGAGGGGCTCCCTTGTCTCCCCTTTGAGAAGCGCCCGGGGGACTGGTAGGTCCTACGGCGGGTCGACAGTGCAGGCCCACCTGCTCCTTCCCTGCGGCAGAGGCAGAGCCCATCTAGACAGGGGCCATCGCTCCTTCCCATGAAGGGGGTGCTCACCCTCCCGTTGATGGTGTCCACAGCCCGGGTCACTGGAGGCCGCTGGTCTGACTTCTCCTCCATCTGCCAGCCGATCACTGTGATGTTACCCACACGGTCACTCTCTGCAGACCTGCAACGAGCAACGCGCTTTGGGAAGTGGCGTCGTGACTGGGCTCCATTTCTGCGTAAGCTCAGCATCTGTCACCGAGGTCCAGGGCGTGCCGGGACCTGGCCGGCTGGCCAGTCGGGCAGCACTTGCTGCACGCCCAGACTCCAGGGGAGGCAGACAGGGAACCCAAGCCCCAGAAGTGCGAGCATGCCTGGGGACCTGAGGGGAGGAGCCAGTGCTTGCTCCCCTGGGCTGACCCCTGCCCCACACAGCAATGGGGACACGTCTGGAAATGAGGACTGGAGAGAACCTTCTTCTGGGACCAGACCCTTCCTGCTCCTTGCCGGCCTCAAGCTTTGATTTTCCCCAAGGCTGAGGCCTGGACCCTAAGTCAGCTGAGGCCACCCAGGGTTTCCCAAAGCCTCTGATTCCTGACACAGCACAGCTGCTGCTACTCCACCCGTCAGGCTCCCCCTGAGATTGCGGGGGTTGCACTGCGTGGGCCCATGTGACTCATCCAGGGACGCCGGGACTGCTATGGAAGACGTCTGACCAAGCCAGTGTCAACTTTCCTGTGGTCACTGCTGTGCCAACTGCCTCTGTGACTCTCAGTGTCCTCATACCTGGAAAGTCCTTTCCCCACACGATCCCAACAGTCACCGTCAGCTTCTCTTACAGAGGATCAAGTCCACTTCTTACGTGTGCGCGGTCCAACTAGGATTGCTCCGGCACATCGTGTACCCGGGTATTTTCCTCTATGACCCCTTTCCCCATGACCCTCTCGTTTCCCTAGGACTCTTCCTCTCTCCCAGTAAGGTCTCCACACCCACCAGGCGCCTGCAGGGCTCCTGTCCTGCCCGATGCCGGCGGCACTGCTATCACCATGGCTGCAGAGAATTAGGGCAGGGAATTAATCCTCTTTGCCAACATTTCCTTTGCTATTTTGGAATGTTTTCCCAATTTTCACATTATTTTGAAAACAAGAACACCAAGTCAGGGGTTGGGTGGGAGTTGCCCCTAAAATGAATTTGGGAAAGGTTGCCATCTTGACATCTTTCTTCCACTGACATGGTGGGGGGTCCCCCCGCCCCCGTAAATATTTATTGAGCCCCAAGCCCTGTTCTATGTGCCTTAGGATACAGCAATGAAGCAAATCAGACAAAAGCCCTGCTTTCTGGGAGCTGACACTCTGCTGGGGAGGAAGCAGACACTATAAACTCATCTCGCCGATCAGATGTGATCGAGGTCTTCCTGCAGGTCTGAGTCCAGCTGTGCTCGATTTCCTGCGGATGCCACACATGCCCCCTCCATCAGCCCCCTGACAGGCTGTTTGCTAAGACAAGCTTCTGGGAGAGGCAGGAAATGGGGCCCTTCCCCATCTGTCCCTGGACCTCAGAACTCGAGATCCTCTCAAAAGAACAAAATTAAATACCAACCTTAGTGTTAAATGCAACCGATGATGCCTGTCCTGGAGCAGATCCTTGACAATGAATGTCCCAGAGCCCAGTAGGTACATCTGAGGAAGAGGGAACACAGCGTGAGCCCGTGCTGTGCCTCGGCCGCATGACCCGGCCGGGGTCGCTGGCTGCTGCCCACAGCACCTCTGACCCTCACTGCAGGAGCCCAACAGGGATGTGCAGGAAGAAATTCCAAAGGCAAATCCCACTGGACATCAATTAGTGAGCCAGTGGTGAAGCCAGGCGCATGTGCTCCTCTTGCTGAAATGACTGCCCAGCTTTAAGAAGCGAAGAAAGGCCCCTGAACCACACGCTACTTAACTGTTCCCTGAGATCTGTCTTTGACGTCGTACACGGAGAGTTTGATCTGCGTCATCTGATTGATGAGAGAGTCTTGGAAGAAGGCAATGCTGCTTAAGAATATAGGGTTGTTGGTTCCCTAGAACGGAAAAGAAAATCCTCAGAACACAGAGGTGAATTTTTAAAGCGATTGTTCATTTCAGAACGAGAAATTAACGTTCTTACCAACTTGGATCAACACAAATGCTCATGGCAGCTTAAACGAATGCAGTCAACGAAAACCCTGTTTTTCAGGAACAAAGGCATCCCACAGACCCCTCCCGATCCAGACACAGCTGGGCCCAGGCGTGTCCCGAGGGCCCCCTCAGTGGGAGGCTTCTATAACATGGAAACAGGCTGACATTCGCGTGTCGTTCAGCTTGAGATACGCTATGCAATTGGATCTACTACTTTGGGCTGTTCTTGTAAGGTGTGCCAAGGTGGATGGAAGAGGAAATGAATAGCTTAAGTCGTTTCTTACTTCTAGAATCCTGTGGTTTGAAATAATTAAGGCCTGACCTATTTAAGCCTATCCCTTTTTTGAGGACTAGCTGCTAGTTTCTAGATCATAGGTGGTTATTCCTGGCAGCTTAGCCTCGCTCCCCCGCCCCCAAAGCCCCACAATAACAAATCTCTTTCTCAGGCAGCATTAGTTACCTCAGCCGAACGGCTAACGGTTGTGCCTGTGTGGGGGCCATGCCCTGGTTGAGCACCCTCTGCAGCTCCAGATCCAGTCTCTCCACACCTGCTGGACAGCGCCGGCCTCCCTCCATCCGCCCCTGTCAACCAGTTCTGACTCTCGACCAAGGAGGCCACCAACTTGGGCATCTGCTTTGGTACCTGCTTCTCTGTCGTTCTCAACCTCCAAGTTACAATAAACTCTTCCATAAACCCTCCCTCGCCCTGGCCAGTATTCTCAGTGGCTAGAGCATCAGCCCGAGCACTGAAGGGTCTCAGGTTCAATTGCCGAGCACATGCCTGGGTTGCAGGTTAAATCCCCGGCTCAGGTCAGGCACGTGCAAGAAACAACCAATTGATGTGCCTCTCTCACATCGATGATTCTCTCTCTCTCTCTCTCTTTTTCCTACTCTCTCTAAAAATCAATGGGAAAAATACACTCTTTCGAGTGAGGATTAACAAAATAACAAAATTTAAAAATCCTCTCTCACAGGCACCCCTTCTGCCCCTCCTTCCCAATGCGGCAGGTGCCACATCGCACTCCCTCACACACCTCTGCTCAGGTGACCCTCACCTGAGCCTAAAACTCCTAGCCTGACTTTTGAGGCATTCCCCTTGCTCTCCACCTGTGCCTTCTGCACACATGAACAGGCTGACGTTATTCTCCAAGACACATGATGCTCCCCATCGCCATTACAGAACTCTGCAATGCTCTGCAGCTGTGGTCTCTAGACCGGCAGTGTGGGCATGACCTGGAGCCTGGGAGAAACAGTGTCTTGGGCCCCACCCAACTTATCGAGTCAGAACTTCACTAAGTGGAGTGGGAAGCCACCTCCGATCCTCAGAACTAGCTGGGAACCCATCCTCCTGGTGCCATCCTCACCCTTCACACACCTGCACTCTGCTAGGTACAGATGCGGACACCTTCATTCATCCCCCCCAACCCCCCAGGATGGCCAACCTCTTGGGGGCAGGGCTGGGGCCTCAATGGCCTCTGCATCACCCGCAGCGCCCAGCACTGTGCTGCGTGTACAGACAGTGCTCAACAAAGGCTTAGAAACAGGACTGCTGACTTGAACTTGGAAATAAGTTTACAAGAGAATGAAAAGGTCTATCTTCCAAGATGTAAAGCTAGGGACGAGGAGGAAGTGCAGTGGAGCCTGCTGGAGATTGCCAGGGTGGACAGTTCACACAGGAGCTCACATCGCCAGCAGAAGCCTGTGGAATCCCACAGCAACGCCTACTCTTAGTTTCACAACTTACACAATGTGCTCAATTATCTAAACGGCTTCTGTAAAATTCCCGAGGTGAGTGCAAAACATTTAGTTTAATGAAAAAGTAAGTATATAACACACAACTCAAAAGGATATAAAGATAAAAACCAATTAACACAGGGCTATGTCCACTAGGAGGGTTGGTTAAGAGTTACTCTCCAACTGGAAGTGACAAGGAAGAATTGGATCTTCCTCTTAAAAGGCAGCCAACTTTATAGCATCACTGTTCAAAAATACCCAGCCAGTAACTGACCAATGATTGTAAAGGACATGGCAAAAACAGTGCCCTCCAGAACTGTGATGAAAAATATCACTTACTAAAAACACATGGACAACAGCAAGAATTCACATAGAAATGATCCCGGCTACATGGGCTCAGGTCGCCGAGCAGCCTCCCCCAGGGTGAGACCGCGGTGAGCCTGTCCCCGAGCCCCGGGCCCAGCAGCACCCACCTCGATGATCTCCGTCTGCGCATGCTTCGTCCAGAATGCCTGCGGCGGGGTGGTCACACTCACTGCTACAAAACTATTTGGTTTCCGATCTAGCGATGGCGTATGCAGCTCACTACAAGCTATGGAATCAAGATGGGAGAAAAGAATCCTTTAAAATCAGGCTCTAGTTAGTTGTGTTCCACACACACTCAAAGAGCAAAGACAGTAAATGACACTCAAAAGGATGAGGCAATTACACGGTCTGTTGTCACAGGGAGCTGATTTTTTAATTGGAAACAATCTTTACTCACCCCCGCCCCGCCCCCCCCACCTCCCCGGACGCCGTGGCAGCAGTGCCCTAGCTGCAGGGAAGGTGAGCCCAAAGGGCTTTCTGCATCCGTGGAATGGAGCACAGAGCCAACAATCTCACATGCACACCTAGTGTACTGAGCATTTTGGGACAGATAAGACTCAGAAGTTCAATGATAGAAGTGACTTACAGGGAAAACGGTCCTATTGCATGGACTCTAACATGTACCTTTGTAAAATACTCTGCGAAAGAAAGATGACCCACTGCCATGAGACCAGCAAATGCTACCGACCATAAGACCCTTTGTCATTACAGAAAAACATGAAGAAACATGCTCCATGGAACTGATTAAATGTACGGCAAATCAAAGTTCTGCACCGGAAGAAGCAGCTTTTCTGGCAGAGCAATAACTACCCCCGAGTGCTTGGCTTTTGTTTGCTTTCGGAGTTCTCAAACAACTGACTTCGACCCTTTTTGTCAGTGTTCTCATTGCCTTTTATGGAGGAAAAAAATTCTGGAGGGCCTCACACTGTTGTTCCTGTTCCCATCTTTCTCATTTGATTTTTAGAATGCTCTTTAGTGATTTAAAATTTAGAAATTAACTTTTACTTCTGGAAATTAACTTTGGTTCTCTGATTATCCCTTGTAATATCATCTCATATATCTTGAATCTTCATTATTTATTGGATACTAGAGGCCCGGTGCACGAGATTCATTCACTGGGGGGAGGGGAGTGTCCCTCAGTCCGGCCTGTGCCCTCTTGCGGTCTGGGACGCCCTGGGGGTGACCACTTGCTGGCTCAGGCCTGCTCCCCGGGGGGATTGGGCCTAAGCTGGCAATCAGACATTCCTCTGGCAGCCTGGCAGCCCTCGGGGGATGTCCACTTGCCAGTGGGGAGCAGACCTAAGCTGCAGTCAGACATCCTTAGCGCTGCTGAGGAAGCAGGAGAGGCTCCCACCACCACTGCTGTACTGGCAGCCATCAGCCTGGTTTGTGGCTGAGCAGAGCTCCCCACTGTGAGAGCGCACTGACCACCAGAGGGCAGCTCCTGCATTGAGCGTCTGGCCCCTGGTGGTCAGTGTGTGTCATAGTGACCAGTCATTCCCAGTCTTTCTGCTGTTAGGGTCAGTTTGCATATTACCCTGTTACTATATAGGATTGAGGCCTGGTGCACGGGAGGGGGGTGGCTGGTTTGCTCTGAAGGGTGTCCAGGATCAGGGTGGGGGTCCGCTTGGGTGCCTGGCCAGCCTGGATGAGGGGCTGATGGCTGTTTGCAGCTGGTCACACCCCCTTCAGGGTGGGGGTCCCCACTGGTGTGCCTGGCCAGCCTGGATGACGGGCTGACGGCTGTTTGCAGCTGGTCACACCCCCTTCAGGGTGCGGGTCCCCACTGGGGTGCCTGGCCAGCCTGGATGACGGGCTGATAGCTGTTTGCAGCTAGTCACACCCTCTTCAGGGTGGGGGGAGTCCTTAATGGGGTGCCTGGCCAGCCTGGATGACGGGCTGATGGCTGTTTGCAGCTGGACACACTCCCTTCACGGTGGGGGTTCCCACTGGGGTGCCTGGCCAGTCTGGGTGAGTGGGTGAGGGCCGTTTTCAGGCTGGCGGGTGACTGAAGCTCCCAGCCTCTCCTTTTTTCTTTTTCTTTTTTATTCTGGGATTTATTTACCTTCTATAGCAGTCACTGGAGCTGAGAGCCGGCTCCAGCTCTGAGGCCGCGGCTGGCTGAAAGCAGGTTTCTGGAGTTTGTTTAGCTTCTATAATTGCAACATTGTTGCATCCAGAGCTCAGAGCTGGGCTGAGGCAGGCAGGGAACCTTGGCTTCCTCCATCACTGGAGCAAGCAAGCCTCCTGCTCGCTTCAGCTGCATGGCTGCCAGCCGCCATGTTTGTTGGCAGTTAATTTGCATATCCTGCTGATTAGCCAATGGGAAGGGTAGTGAAGTTACAGTTAATTACCATGTTTATTATTAGATAGGATAATGAAAGCCTAATATGTAAATTGTCCCTCAGGAGTTCGACTGGGAGTTTGACCACTCGCTATGACGTGCACTGACCACTATGGGGCAGCACGGAACATGGACATCAGCGATGCAGCGCTGGCAGCGGGCAGCAGTAGAGGCACTGCCAGCCTCGATGGGCCCCGACAAGACCAGGACTGTGGCGGGATGGTGGAGCAGGTGAGCGGGCAGCACCAGGCCAAGGCAGGGTGCCAGGCGGGGCCGCGGGGCTGGTGGCGTGAGCTGGGGCTGTGAGCCTGGGGGCACAAGCTGGGACCTGATCCCTGAAGGCTACCCCGAGGCACCCCACCCATGCACAAATTCATACACCAGGCCTCCAGTATCCTAAATAATAAAGAGCCAATATGCAAATAGTCATCACACCCTCACACCCTGGCTGGGAGACCTGAGGCTGTGCCCCTCGCCCTGCGCTGGGGCCGGGAGACCTGAGGCTGGGCGAGGGAATCTGAGGCTGTGCCCCCTGACCCAGGGCTGGGGGATCTGAGGCTGCCCTCCTGCCCGGCGGGGCTTGACAGGGGACCTGAGGTTGCGCCCTCCACCCTGCAGGGATTGACGGGGGTGGAGCTGGCCGGGTCTGGGTGCAGGTGGGCGGGGACTTGACTCTGGGTTCCGTGGTGTGCCCCAGACTCTGACAGGAGGGAGATTTTCATATACATTTTACTAATTTTCTTTCATCTCTGACACTTCTATTATAGACAAAGGGCAAATAGCAGTATTAAAATATTTCCTCTATTAATTCCCTTTTAATGTGCACAAATTTTGTGCACTGGGCCTCTAATAGGATAATAAAATACAAAGAGCTTGGCTTTTGAGTTCTGAGAGTCATATGTACCATGTGACCATCAGCAAAGCAAGGTAGAACTTTTCCCTCAGGCTAGAAAGTTCCCCTTACTTCCAGCCTCTGTGCGCATCACAGCGACCGGTCGTTATGCAGTCACTACCTCACTTCCATCACTGCTGTCTATTCTTGAATTGTACATAAGTGGAATGTTTTAAGATTCATCTATATTGTTCTATATATATATCCCATTGTATAAATGCACCAAGTGTTCTTATCCATGTTGTTAGTAGACATTTGGGTTGCTTCACTTTGAGCCACTATAGATAAAGGTGCTATAAACATTCCTGTTCAAGTCTTTCTGTGAACTGAGGTTTTCCTTTCTCTTGACAAGCACCTAAGGGTGGCATTTCGAGGTTACATCAGAGGACAGGTCTCACTTCACAGCTAACAGTTCTCTAAAGTGGCTGCACCATTTTACAGCCATCACAACGTCCAGGAATGCCAATCACCGCTGACATTTGGTGAGCTTAGTGCTTATTTCTGTTGTTCTAATAGATGTTTTAATTTGCACTTCTGTGATGTGAAGCATCTTTTCACCATATGCTTACTGCCCATTTTTATAACTTCATCAAGAGCCTAATTAAGACTTCTGCTTATTTTTAAATTGGATTGTTGACTTTTTAATTGCTGGTGTGTAAGCATTCTACTGTACAGCTGCCCTCTGTCCAGTATATGTGCTGTGAATATCTTTTTCCCAATCTGTGGTTTATCAGATATTTTCTTAAACATTTTTAGGTTTTATTTTAGATTTTTAATTTTAGGGACTGGTAGGCAGAAAAATGTCCCTCCCCCCAAAAAAGTATCCACGTCCTTGTCCCTGGAACCTGTGAATATATTACATCTCCAGCAAAGGGCTGCAGATGTGACTGGGTCATCGAATCCTCAGATGTGACATGGGAGGTCATTCTGGATCATCTGAGCGGTCTTAATCTGATCACGTGAGCTCTTAAAGCAGAGAGGAAGGTGGAGTCAGAAAGATGTGATCAAGGAGAAAGGTGAGATCCAAGGTATGGAAGGACCCAACCTGGCACTGCTGGCCCTGCAGATGGAAGGGGCCCACAAGCCAAGAAAGGTGAGGGCCTTTCTAAGCCAAGAACCAGCCTCAAATGGCAGCTGGCAAAGAAATGGGAGCACAGTCCTAAAACGGTAAGGAACTAAATTTCGCCAACAATCTGAATGAGCAAAGAAACCCCCCCCTCCCCGAAACCCCAGAAAGGAACGCAGCCCTACTGACGGGCTGACTTTGGTGCTGTAAGGCCCAGTTGAGACCCAGATGAGCCCACTGGAGTTTTGACCTAAGGGAACTGTAAAGAATAGTAAGCTTGTGTCATTGTAGTGCTAAATTTGTGGTGGTGTGTTACGGCAACAATAGCAAACTGAAGCACAGAGTTAGTGCTTTCGCTTTTTAAGAAATCTCGGACCACCCTGAGGCTGAGTTATTTCATTGGTTTACTTCCAGAACCTTTAAGGCTTTATGTTTTAAGTTCTCTTCTATCTTTCCTACGAGTCTACCTCAGCAGCAATCAGGGATTGGACTGTTCTGCCGCCTCCCTCTCCTTTATGCTGTGCCCTTAAGATAGCCCTGGTCTGGTCCCTCTCGGCTTGCCTTCACCAGGTGTGGTTCACACACATGCAAGGCCAGAATAGCTGGGTTTCCAAATACAACGGATGGCTGAGCAATAACAGGTGGCCAAAGGCGGGAAAACGTATCAGTTTAAGGGCTGATGAGCCAAATGCCACCTTCAGAACACACCTTCCCACAAGTGACATTCCCTCCTGGCCTCACCCCCGACCCAGCCTACCTAAATGTCAGCCAATGTTTAATTCCTAGCTCTGAGTTCCATAGCTCCCACAAGGCTTTCTCTCAGCAGTCCCCGGCCCCCTCTCCTTCTGTTTACTGCTTATATCACTCCTTCAGTCTGTTTCCACAGAAACCATTAATCTCTGACATGCACGCCTTGTCTCTCCAACCATATCACCTGTAATCCCAGCTGAGCAAACACTGCTGAGGTAAAGAATAAAGCATATTTCAGGTGCATATCATTTGACTCAGCAATTATAGTGGCAAACGGGAGGGAACCTAGGGGTCACCAACAGAGACGGGTTACGGGGAGTGTGGCACAGCCGAACGCAGATTCTCTCTGGGCACCCAGTACGATGAGGCAGTTCCATGTTTATTAGAATGAAAGGTGCCAGTGATATTTTGCTACATGAGAGAAAAAGCCATGTTAACACTAGGGTGACATTTCTGTAAGGAATTCCACCATCTACAAACCAAAATCATTATAGTGCTGTGTGGGTGCAAAAATACCTGGACGGACTCACACCAAAATGCCATCTCTGAGTTTCTCTCTCTCAGGATTTTCTTTTCCTCTAACATTTGCTGTAATAGATGTTTTAAAATAAGTACTTTCCTTTTTGTTAATCCTTACCCAAGGACATTTTTTTCCTATTGGTTTTTAGAGAGAGTGGAAGGGAAGAAAGGAGGAAGGGAAGGAGGGAGGAGGAGGAGAAGGGGAGAGAAAGAGAGAGAAAACATCAATGTAAGAGAGACACATTGACTCGCTGCCTCCTGCAGGTGCCCCAACTGGGCCAGGGATAGAACCTGCAACCCAGGTATGTGCCCTTGACTGGGAATTGAACCCATGATCCTTCAGTCCGTGGGTGAATGCTCTAACCATCTAGCACCACTGGCCAGGACAGTCTATATATTATTAAGATAAAACATTTGATCAATCATCTGGCTCCTCACCTTTTTTGCGTAACTGTGGTAAAATTCGCCCTCACCTTCTAAGGCTGTTTCATCCTCTATGTCTGTATTACTTGGCTTGTCACATGCAGAAACAGCCTGATTCCTATCCAGGGGTGAGGGTCTCAACTCAATTCTATCAACTCTCACGCTCTCTGTGCTCCATCAGTCTAGCTCCTTGTTTGGTTAACTCCATTCTGCATCATTAAATCCATATCCTGTGAGCAGTTTTCATTATAAGCCAAGTGGGGTTTCTTTCACTTCTCTCCTGTGCTGGGCCCTACCTGTTTCCTAGACCCCAGGTCGCCCTTCTTCTCCATTCACGCCCCTTGTCGTGAAGCAAACCCTCCACCAACGTCCAGAGAAAGGATGTGGGGAAGTAAGTTTTTCTGAGACTCTGTAGCCGAGACAAGTTTCCTCCTACCCTCACATTGGACTGACAGCCTGGCTGAGCACAGCATTCTGGGTAGGAAACAGTTCTCTCCCCGCATTGAAGGTGCTGCCCGCTGCCTTCACGTTCCCGTGTGGCGGAGCATCTCCACACTCACTTCATCCCTGGTCCGTGGATGTGCCCTCCTCTGAGTTTCAGAGTCTTCACTGGATTACCCGTGCTGTGAAATTTTACCCGATGGGTCTCAGGACAGGTGTTTTCAACATTCGGGGCCTGGTAGGCATTTTTAACCCAGACACACCTTCTTCAGTCCTGACAGACCCTGGTGCCACTGCCTGGTCATTCCCTCCCTCACATTCTTTTCTCTTTTCTCTACTAAGTTTCAGACCTCCCAAATCTGCTCTCTAATTTTCCATTTCAATTTCTCTCCTGTTTTCTATTTCACTTTTAAAGTTTTACTTTCTCAGATAATTCCTTGAATATCTTCCATACTTTATTGAATTTTAAAATATTTTCTACCCTATTTTAAATTTCTAAAATTATCCATGTTTTCCAACTGTTCTCTTTCTCTTTAGAGCACCCTGTTTTTATTGGATGTATACACCATCTTCTCTTGAGGCTATAAATTATATTCTAAAATATATAATTTAGTATATAAAATACACAGTAACTATATTCATGTAAATATAAAATTTATATATAACCCACGTGTCCATCAGCAGAATAAACTATGGTTGGTGCACACAATGGAAGCCACTCAGCAAGGCAGGATGAGTCTGGCCGCAGAACTGCACGTCCAGCACGAGTCCAGAGCATTACCGAAGTGAGCACGGTGCACCCAGAGGCTGGGCACTGCATGGTTCTATCATGTGAAACTCTCGCGGCCTCACTGCAGTGATGGAAACAGGCCGACAGCTGACTGGGAGTGAGGCTGAGGACATGAGAATCCTTTGGGGCGATGGCAAGGCTAGTGGTTACATACATAATATGCTTATCAAAACTCACTGATGCTACACTTAAAATGGGTACATTTTACATACAAATTATACCTCAATGTTGACTTAAAACAAAATGAAAGAAGAGTCAAAGATGACCAGACTTTACTGAAGGCCTGCAACATGAAAGAAAAGATAGAACTTGGAAGAATAGAGAACTTGCAGAAAGTAAAAGACAAGGTCAAAGAAAGTACATGTCAAAGAAATGATATGCTGCACAGAGTCTGTTTCTGTTTCTTACTCTCCCTGATGTTTGGGGACAAGGGTGGAAGCGTGCTCACACTTTGCTGTGCAACTTGGACTGGCATCACAGTTTGTAAAGAGCAATAAAGGTCTAGGTTGGTGGGCATCCCGTACACAGCTGTGCTCACTACCCACTGCAGACCAGGCATCTGGCAAGGGCTGGGGACCCTGAACTAGTTTAGGAGCATGAAACCTGTAATGAGGACGTTTTCAGAGTTTAAAATTTGGTGATAATGCACTTATATTTTTATGGGTTTAGCAACATGTCAAAGCCCTTGTTTTATTTTAACCACCATGAGCTTGTCTCTCAAATGGCAACACTTCATACGACTCATGAAGAAACCCATCCAGCAAGGTCAAGGGCAGGCTCAAGGCTGGGCACTTAGTTTACAGCACAGTCTGGATAAGATTCCAGGTCATCTGGTTCACAGCACCTCTTGGACACCTCTGCCAGGCCACTGGCCAATGCTGACCCCCGTCCAGGAGATGCGGGGAGGGGAGAGGACCACCAGAGCTCAGTGTCCCCAGAGGAGCTTCCCAGCTGACCATGCCTTCTCTCCTGCCACACTTCCCGATCCCAGGGCTGGCACAGTCTCTCTGATGCTCTGAGAGGGAGAGCACGCAAGTGTCATCACCTCCGGTCACAGAGTAGGGAATGAGGACTAGGAAGCTAAACTCAACCACACAGGCCTCCTGGCCAGGGGCTGACACCGCTAGCCCTAAACCCCGCTTTCTCACCCCTCCCGGTCTCGGCAGCTCACGGTGGGCTCACCACTTCCAGCCCTGCAGGCATAGTCCCCCAGGCCCCCTCCCCCACAGGAAGTCCACATCAGCCTCCAGGTTCATCTTCTCAGCAACACGTCAGCAGCAGATGGTGGCAGCAAGGCCTCTAAGACTCGGGCCAGCAGTTGTGTTTTTGTTTTTGAGCAACATATATTGTTACCTAAAACAATGAAAGACACCCACCTAAGCTGAACTCTAAAATGGGTTCATCTGGATCTTGTAGATTTCCTGAATAAAAAAGAAATGCCAGACAAAAGTCAGTCTTAATCAACTTTTCCCTGCTTTCAGATTTTATACAAAAAACACACAACCCCAACACATTTATCATCATTTCACAGTGTTTGCAAATTGAACCGTCATGCCGCACACCTTAAATGCATACAGTGATATGTGTCAATTATTTCTCAATAAAACTGGGGGGAGGGGGAACTCCAACATTCTACTTATTTTTATATCCAAAACTTATGTGAGGTGATTTCTTCATTTTATAAACTTTTTGTTTTGAGATTTCTAGAAAGTCTCAGACTCTAAAACCAAACCCCTACCTTTCCAGGTCTGCATACCCACAACAGACAGGCCTTTTACTATGGCCTGGGCATTGGCCAGACAGGCCCCATGGACACTCCCACATCATCTCCTGGCTGGAAACCTGCAGCAGACTGGCTCCCTCGGAGGCAGTGTCAGGGAGAGTGCTGGCTTTCTCCTCCCTATTCTGACTCACCCAGAGGAGGCACCCTCCAGCCTGGGGCAGTCACAGGGGGCTCATATTGGCTGTCCACCAGGTGCCCAAGGCGGCATGCGTGGCCCTCCCAGAACTGCCATGTCGGAACCACTGGAGCCGCCCCAAGAGGCTCACCTGCCAGAGAGAGGCCAAGCATGTCAGCTGCCACATCAATGGTGGAAGCCCGCTGCAGTGCACGGGCCCTGGCGCCATGGCGAGGGCTGTGCTCTCTTGCTGTCATGATGTCATTGGTGATGATGTGTTTCCTGCTCCTGGGTCAGACCACGCCTGACTCCCTGGGAAGAGCTGTCATCCAGCCCTATCCCCTACGGTGGCAGCAGTCCTGAGAAATGGGAACGAACAATGGGAAGAAGTACAGATAGTGGCAGAAAGGCACTGTGAGATCACAGAGAGTGCGTGAGCTATGCGAGCAGGCACAGCAAGGCCAGGGTCCCAGCAGGTCGGGCCGGGGGAAGAAGAGTCTGATGGTCTAGGTCTCTTCAGTCACCACGTTCCCTACGCTCCCCAGCGCACTCACACAACAACACCGCAGGCCCATACAGAAATCGTGTTCTCTCTGACAAAGACATGCCACCTTAAATGATGTTTTACAACAACCGTAAAACATGGCTTTTGAGATTTTATTTGCTTTATTAAGCTTTCCCATTGGCAAGTCTCATAGAATTTCATAAAATTTAAAGCCAACTCGCTACAACCTCTGTTAGGATACAGGTGCATGAAGGGGTTTGCCACCCTGGTTACAACAGCTCGGTGGGACACGGGACAGACAAAGGCACATGCCCTCCAACCTTGCCCTCTTTCTTCCCAGAGCTACAGAAACTTCATGTGGGCCTTGGTCCTGCCTTTCTTTCCCACAAAACATGTATGTGATCCTCTCGAGAGCCGAGTGCTGCGCTGGGGTGTGGCCATCTCTGAGAGCGGCCTCTGCTGGCTGGGTCAGACAGCCTCCACATGGGAAGCAGCAAGAAGTGAGTTTCACATTTTCCCAGCCCCATAGGTGGTCATTCCTGCTGTCTCTAGAAGGAACCACCCTTTAGAAGGTTAGGCAATGAGACGGAGCAGAAGGGCTGGTTTAAAACACCCCTCTCCAAGCCTGCGATTTCCAGACGCCCCGTCTTCTCTCCTCTACCTGAAGGGCCCATGGTCCCGCTCTTGAGGAGGTTCACTCACCCAGCAACTTACTGGACATGTTTGTTCTTGTTTCAGTAGTGACACGTGGCATTTCTTCATAGGAGCATCTCCAAATCCATCACCTAAAAATAGAAAGTTATACACTTAACAAGCTGGTCAACACGCAGGGAGTTCTTGTGAAAGAATCTATACTAATAAAAGGGTAATATGCTAATTAGACCGGACATTTTCCAGATGTCCTTCTTGACAAAGCCATGGTGGTGGGGGCCAAGGTAGAAGCAGTTAAGGGCGATCAGACCAGCAGGGGAAGGCAGTTAGGGGGTGATCAGGCTGGCAGGCAGAGGCAGTTAGGAGCCAGCGGTCCCGGATTGTGAGAGGGATGTCCGACTGCCTGTTTAGGTCCAAGATCCCCGGGATCAGGCCTAAACAGGCAGTCAGAGATCTCCTGAGGGGTCCCGGATTGGAGAGGGTGCAGGCCGGCCTGAGGGACCTCTCCTCCCGTGCACAAATTTCGTGCACCAGGCCTCTAGTACATTATAATTCCAATACCTAGAAATATGGGAATGCCACAAGCTGTTTCATGTTCCTCTTTCCACACACCAATCTAACCTTCTGGCTCAAAAACAAAGGTTTTGCTCAAAGCCCAAAAGAATGAGAACTAGACAGTACACACTCTGTTCCACTCCAGGGGTGACCCAGGGGAATTTGGGGCGGCCCCAAAGAGCCACGTGAGCAGCTGGGGTGGATCAGGGAAAATGAGGAGGTGAGGATCTGAGTCCAAGTCCTCCCTCCCATAGGTCTCAGGTCCGAAGAGAGCTGCTGGGCCCCTCCGAGTCTCTGCATTTTGCTGTCTAAGATGAAGCTAGTTGTACCCATCTCACAGGGTGCAGTGAGAACCAGACCTTCCACAACGGGAGAGGGCTCTGCAAACTCCACTGGGCTCCCCAAACTCTGTTGGCCTCCCACAGTGAAGCAGGCAGGGGCCACTGTGAAATAGGACCCCCCCCCCCCCGACTCTGACTCAGTCCTCGCACTGCTGGGGAGCTGTTGGGCGAACCTGGGGGCCCAGCACATGAGCCATCTGAAAATGCCAGGGCCTGGGGTGCAGACCACTGGAAGGGCAGTGCTCTCACCCTGGGCAAAAACTCAGTCCCTGGAGGTTGTGCTCCTGCCTCTCCCACTGAGACACCCAGTGACCTTCAGCCGGGCGCCTCAGCAGAGAAGCATGGCCTGGCTGGGGTCACAATAGAAGTCACCAGGGGAAGATGCATCAGTTTGCTGAAATCGGAAGGCATACAAGTCAAAAATATCCAATAAAAATGGGAAAGTACTTATAGTATTAATATCTGTGAATTTGTAACTTACAAATTAATTTTAAAAACTCACTAAAAATCCAAGTAGCAAAAGGTAAGAATTAATAAAAGAGTAATACATGTGGTAAACATTTTGAACAGGGGCCAGACTCATTCATAATAATAAAAGGAATGCTCCCCACACCTACATTCCCTAAATTAGTCTGCCAAAAGCAGTTAGTTCTATTGAGAATATGCTTTGTGGGCGGACCTAGAGGAAATTCCATAGGACTGTCCTGTAGTGCTGATGACATGTTAGAGTACTACAAGCATTTTGGAAAAGAAGCTAACATTACTTATCAAAATTTGTCCACAACAAAATTCTCGCCAATGATCCAGAGATGCTTACTGCAGTATGACTTACAACGACAAACTGAGACCAACCCAAGTGCCCACTGCAGGTGTCAGTGTCAACGTCTGTGAACACTGACATACGGCTGTTCGCATGGTCATAATAAAGCCAACAACCACATGGACCCTTCTTCCACCTCATTAGCCACCAGGAAAAGGCACGTCATGGGCATGAGATAGCGCATACCCACTAGAATAGCTGAAATGAAAAGACGGCAATACCAAGTGTTGGTGAGGATGAGGAGTGATGGCCCTGATATACTGCTGGAGGAGTCAAGGGCATGGCCACTCTGGAAAATGCAGTATCTACTCAAACCGAACACTCATCCACCCCAGAATCTGGAATTGCTAACAGAAATGTATACTTATATTCCCCCCAAAAGAATGTGAAGAACATTTAGAGCAGTAACATTTATAACAGTCAAAAACCAGAAACAACCCAAATGCCCACCAAGAGCAGATGAACACAACACAGGTGACTCCTAGAAATGATATCAAGGGGAGAGCCAGGCACACAGAGCACATCTAGGCAACTGTGTTTCTATGAGGTTTGGGCACAGCCCAATGAGCCCTTGGTGTTAGAGTCCAGATGCTGGTATTTCTGAGGGGTGAGTACTGATGGTGGGAGGAGGGGAGGGGTCCTACCTCAATAAAAAGTTTAATTTTTTCAGTGGCTGCAATGGAGACAACACAGTATGAAAGATGTTTACGTCAGTTCTGCATCATGTGGGTTTTCCACACACTATTCCACCTATGTTCTGGTTATAGCCATTCCTTAAAAAAATGTAACACAAAGGCAAAGAGCCAGCAGGAGGCCACAGCAAGACAGTGGCCATGTCTGAGGACATGATGGGGAGCAGGGGAGAAGAGGGGAAATGGCTTCCTTTCTTGGCTATCACCCCCTTGCATCACTGAAATCTGCACCCCCTGCTGGTGGAGGCAGAGGTGGCACCTGGAGATGAATCAGCCAGGAAGGAGCTCTTCTCTCTTGAACCTCCCCCCGTCCCCCAGCTTATTCATGAAGATACAGCCACCTTCCCTTCAGTTGGGACAGCAGAGACTTGCCACCTACCACAGGGCTGCATCTCACCTTGACATCTCAAACGCCCAAGGGAGGCTCCCATCCCCCTTCCCCTGCAGAGTCCCTGCCCACTCCACCCACCTGCCTTTCCCCTAGGCCAGTGGCTCTCAACCTCCCTTTAATACAGTTCCTCATGTTGTGGTGACCCTCAATTTCATTGTTACAAATTGAACATAATTAAAGCATAGTGATTAATCACAAAAACAATATGTAATTATATATGTGTTTTCCGATGGTCTTAGGCGAACCCTGTGAAAGGGTCGTTTGACCCCCAAAGGGGTCGCGACACCCACAGGTTGAGAACCGCTGCCCTAGGAGGGAGTTTAGTATTATAGGCATTATGAGATTCTGGGGGTATACATGCTTCAAGGGGAACATCTACAGACTAGTTTTACAAACTTGATAGAGTTCACAGATCATAGAAGCTTTCAGGTCAAAAAGACCTCAGAAGGTACTTGGTGGTTACTTGGGGGCATTTAATTAGAATCTGCAATTTAAGTCATCAAGACCCAGAACAAAACGCTAATTTGCACAGCCAAACTCAATTCCCGTATTAGTCTCATTAATTTAAGGTGATTCACCAAGGATTCCCATATTCCCATGGTCCCTGTTTTCTTCCTCATTTGAAGATTGAAGCTCATTAGAAGCAAAACTACTCTAAAAATAAAGAGGACAGAAGGGGAGGGAGCGGTTTGGAGGACTGGGCTGGTAGGGAGGCGAGAAGGCGGCAGGAGCACTCAGGACACTCACTGCCTCCTCTTCCTCACTCAGAGAGCCACGTGGTCCTGGCCATCGAACCAGCCATATGGGCGTAGAGGGATGAGGGCAGGGGGGCACGCGAGGCAGGGGGGCAAGCGAGGCAGAGAGGCAGCAAGGGAGGCCAGGACTCACACAGCTTCATGGGACTAGTGAGGATGGCACCACTGTCAGAAGCTTCTCCAGGGGCCAGTCTTGCCCGCCTCCAGAGACCAGGCAACTTGTCTCGGGCAAGGAAGGCTGGCCCCTCCACTCAGTCACCCCTGGGGAGGACTAATCATGGAGCCCCGCTGTTTACAACTTACTTTATTTATTTATTTATTTATTTATTTATTTGGTTAATCCTCACCCGAGGATATTTTTTTCCATTGATTTTTAGAGAGAGTGGAAAGGAGGGAGGTAGGGAGGGAGGAAGAGAGAGAGATATCAGTGTGAGACACATTGATTGGTTGCCTCCTGCACGAGCCCCAAACAGGGCTGGGGATCAAACCTGCAACCCAGGTATGTGCCCTTGACTGGGAATCGAACCCGAGACTCTTCAGTGTGAGGACGGATGCTCTAACCATGAGCCACACCGGCCAGGGCCAAAGCCCTACTTTTATTCATCTTAAACACTGGGGTTCTTCTGAAAATAATCTTGAAAAGGAGATGCACAGGTGAGGTCACAGAAATCCAGACACTTTCTCAGGGTCATGTAGAGGTACAGGGTGAACTGAGAAACAACCCAAAGCCAAAGGCCAAGTACAGCTGGTGCTGTTCTCTCTGCCCTTCATAGCTCAGCATCCCTCTCGCTGTCGCTGGGAGCCAGGGGCTAAGAGCAAGCCTTCCTGGGCCTTGCTCTCCTAACTCAGGCAACAGTGAGAGAAAGTCAGAGAGAAAGGCTGAGTGAGTCAGCACGTGAGTCAGCAGCGCTGAGGAAGAGGCCACCTCCGGAGCCAGAAGAGGAAGAGTTTTCTCTCAAAACCCCTAAAACCAGGACAGCCACAAGCACCGAGTGATGAGGCATCCCATGGCTCACTGGCACCCAAACCTGGGAGAGGGCTGCTGCCCGCCCCCCGCCCCGCCGGCAGCACGCATGCCCTGTACGCAGCCAGCACCCATAGCCTGTCCTTCCAGAGGTGCCCTGACACAGCTGCAGTCTGTCCCTCCATGATGACCCGCTGGGACCTGTGTCTTATGAATAACAGACTTAACTCCTTGCTTCTTCCACACCCTCCTGGTGCAAAGACCAGGTTTTAGACAAACACCTGCTGGTAAACAAACCTTAAACACCTGTGGCGACTGTTGCTCACCAGAGTCTGGCTTTTTCCTGCCTCCGAGATACCCAACAGACAACTCCCGGCCCCTTCCCTCCAGTGCTGGAGAAAGCCTGCAGGGAGCCGCTCCCTCCCTCCCGCCTCCTGTTCCCATGCCACACTGGCTGAGGGTGAGGCGAGGCTCACTGTGAGCACAGCTCCACTCAGGAAACACCGCCTAATGCAGGAGCACACTGCAAACATCAGCCCAGGCTGCTAAGAATTAAATGTGGGAAACTAATGGGCCTTAGGAAGTCAAGCCCAGGAAAACAGAAAATGTGCAGTCGCCCGAGCTGGTTTGGCTCAGGGGACAGAGGTAGGCCTGTGGACTGAAGGGTCCCGGGTTCGATACCAGTCAAGGGCACATGCTGGAGTTGCAGGCTCAATCCCCAGTAGGGGGCGTGCAGGAGGCAGCCAATCAATGATTCTCTCTCATCACTGATGTTTCTATCTCCCTCTCCCTTCCTCTCTGAAACCAATAAAAATATATTTTTTAAAAATGTGCTATATTGATGCACATTCTCACTGGCAGGTCAAACTGCTGGGACAGCTTCTCACTCCCCAAGCCCTGCTCTCTGTCCTATTCACTGAACAGGCAGAAGTGGCAGGAAGCTCGCCACCCAATCTATTAACTAACTGGCCTCACTTGTTTCATGAGTATGGCAGCTGATAAAATATAATGCCTAACCCAGACTCAAATGCACATCTGGGACTCCAAGGGGAGGAGTCAGCACCTGGAGTGGGCCATGGGCATTCCTCTAAAAAACCAGGCAGGCCAAGTGCCCCTGGGTAGGACACGCCCAGATTGTTCAAGTTAACTCCCACCCCTCCACTTGCTCTAGCCACGAAACAAAACAGTGCTGGCTGCTGGCCTCCTCTCACACCCCACACCCAAGCCATTCTGCTGGCTCTACCTTCCCAGAGATCCGGACTTCAACCCGCCTCAGCACCCAGCCCTGCCGCCCGGGCTCCTGACCCATCCCTCCGCAGCCCCGGAGCCTGGCTCCACGCAGCCCTGGCTCCACCCTGGCCTCATTGCTGCTCAGAGCTCCCCAGCTGCAACCCTCAGCAAGGCCAACGAAAGGCAGCTCCCTCACCCTGTATGTCCTTCCTCTGTATGTCCAGTCTTCAGGACAGTGGGTCAAATCTGCAGCTGGGCCCTTAGTGGTTCACCTAAGAACCATGAGCCTTTCAGGAATTTTGTACAAAAGCCAGTTTGAAAATAAGTCACCCTAAAAAGTGTTTAAAGGTGCTCCTGCTGAGCGACACGGGGGCAGACCCGGGTCTGGGTGCTGGCATCTGGGGGACCAGAGACGTGTTAATGGGCAGCAAGGACGCGGTCCAGGAGGCGCCAGCAGCGGCGGCGGCGGTGGCTGTCCCTGGGCTGCCTTGGCCACTTTTAAAGCACCCACACTTTCTCATGCTGTTTCATCTCCACAGCTGGCCATCTCCTCAACAAACAGGGAAGGCCTCTCCTGGGCCAGGCCTGAGGGATGCAAAGATGAACACTGGGGCTTGGGCAGGAAATGCATCAGGAGAAACACAAAAAGAAGAGATGGACACACTGAGGCGCGCACTGGTGCTGCTCAAGCCTCTTCTGGAACCTTCCCTGTGAGAAGGGCTGGTCGGCAGCTGTCCACTGGCCCGCCAGGAGCACCCAGGGGCTAGCACCAGGGACTCTGAAGGCTGGGGAGAATCAACCCAGTGTCCCATGTATTACTCCTCGCACTCCCCTGCACCAGGCTTCATCTGTCACTCGATCACCACACCAGTTCCCAGAACACACACACCAAGATAATGGCGTTACTGCCCGGGGCACTGCAATCCCTGTGAGAGCGCCTGTTCGGTGCTGGAGACAACGCACGCCAGTGCCCATGCCACCCTGCCCTCTCCGGGACACTTCCATAGCTCCTGTCTTGCTCCACTGGCCATCGGCCACTCGGGGCCCCCATACAATGAACTGAAGTTTGCCTGGGTGTTGGCCAGGAAGGCCTCTCAGTAGTGCCTCAGAAATGTCCTCATGGGTGTGTAAAAGGCCTGAGGAAGCCATCCAATATTTATCAATGAAGACATGTTGCCCAGGGGGCCCGAGAGCCTGAGACAGGACAAGAGCACCCCGTGACCTGTGAGTGGGTTATTGCCGGGTGGGTTCTGCAAAGGCCTCACCAGCATGGAGGAAGGTGCTGCAGGCCCAGACGCCCCGCCCAGGGCACTCAGTCAAAGCCTAGGTTGGGAGCTGCAGCTAGACGAGAACTGACTCCGAGCCTGCTCCTTCCCTTCCCCTCTTTGTCCATCCAAGCCTAGGGCTATAAGGCCTGGCCTGGCGCCTGCTTCTACCTCCCCCACTCAGAGTTGGCCATGTGGAAGCTGACGGCATCAGGGCAGGTGCCACCCCCACTCGGCTTCTCTCCTCCCTCCCCATTGGGAGGGGTCTGTTCTTTCAGTCAAGGGGCTGCTCAGGGCTCCTCGGGATCGCAGTGCCCAGAGGGGGTGCCCTCTGGGGCCAGGGCCCTCACCCAAGCTATGGCAACTGCTCTGCCATGTCCTGATGCGGGGATGAGGCTGTCACAGCGATGGCAAGTCTGGTACCCCTGCCAGCCTGGGCTGGCTGGACACCTGGGCTGCAGGTGGAGGACCCAATCCCAATGAGTTTCAGCAGGAAGGCAGGTTTGCCATAAAGGCCTGGCTTACTTACAGAACTTGAGCAGGAATATGGCTGACAGACCAATGTCGGTGGCACAGACAACTCCCCTGCTCACCACATCATTCTCCCCATCCCTGCAAATGACCTTGTGTACATGGTGTACAGAGGAAGCCGACAGCCCCCAACTTTAAACTCTCCAGCCCTAACCAAATGCATGGATTCTCCCTGAGTCTTCAATCCAGCTCTTCCCAGGAAAGGCAATCCATGTCCTACTCAGGCTACGTGCCCCCCTGGCTGGAGGGCGGGGGCCACAGGCACAGGGATGCTCTCATTCGATGGAGGGTGGTTGGGGAGAGTTCCCACAAAGTGGGCAAGGGAGGCTGAAAATAATTATCTCACTCACCACAAGTTTTAGTAGTCAAATGAAAACCCTACAGCAAGTGTTTCTCAAACTTTATGAGGAAAGTTGAAGATCTCCCAGTGTTAACTAAATGTTTTTTATATTGTTTAAAATAGATAACAAATACAAAATTAGGTATAAACTCTTTTTTCTTGGAGCTCTTAAACTACTATAAAATAAGAGATTAGTAAAAGCAACAAACAAAACCCCAACACCAGTGGACTCACATTTACATAACGTGAAAGATGGGGGTGCTGTACAGAAACATCACACAAACACAACCCGAGGGCTCCAGAAGGCATGCCTGCCACACCCTCCATGCCACCCCCACCTGGCCTGAAGCCACCAATGCCCACAATGGCCACTTTGGATGGCCAAACAGCTACCTGGTCAAAATAGCAGCAGTCAGCAGCCACTGCTCCCCAGAAAAATGAGGGCAGAGGAGCAGGGACACAGCGACACCCCTGAATTACAAGCAGGGGTCTAAGGACCCTGGGCATAGAGCCTCCATAAGTCGTTTTGCTCTTTTGCATGAAATCAAGGAAAGTATAGAGAAAAAGAGCAGAAGATGGCTTGCTGTGTGAAAACACAAGACTGGAAAGCCCGCTTCCTGGAGTCCCCATGATGGGGCACCCCTACGTACACGTGAACCCCATTAGCAAGGTTTCTCTGCTCTTTTTGTATGAGTAATGTGGGTTTTTGGTCATTTCCTTCTCTTTACTGTTCCCAACATATTTTATTCATTCACTTAGAATATCTCGGTTTATTAAGTGTGTAAAGTTTCATGTGCTTTGGGAAAGAGTCACCAAGCTACCCCGGTTTCCACTGGCAACACATACTCCACAATCCTATATAATCCTATATATTAAAAGGCTAATATGCAAATGGCCAAATGGCAGAATGATCAGTCACTATGACGCACACTGACCACAGACGTTCAATACAGGAGCTGTCCCCTGGTGGTCAATGCGCTCCCACAGGGGGAGCGCTGCTCAGCCAAAAGCCAGGCTCACGGCTGGCAAGCACAGAGGCAGTGGCAAGAGCCTCTCCAGCCACCGAGGCAGTGCTACGGACCCCTTGGGGGGATGTCCAACTGCCTGCAGAGCGGGCCTAAGCTGGTTGTTAGACATGCCCCGAGGGATCCCGGACTGTGAGAGGGTTCAGGCCAGGCTGCAGGACCATCACCACAGTGCATAAATGTCATGCACCTGGCCTCTAGTAAAAGCATAATATGCTAAGTGTCCAACCAAGCAGTCGACTGTTCGGTTGACCGCTCGACCAGCTGCTATGATGCGCACTGACCACCAGGGGGCTGACACGCTGACTGGTAGGTTAGCTTGCTTCTGGGGTCCAGCCAATCAGGATTGGGCGAGAGGGCCAGACATGCCCTGGGGCCCTCCCACAGTCCCTCCCAGCCAGCCAACCTCCCGCGGTCCCTCCCTGGCCAGCCGGCCCCCATTGGCCCCAATCAGGACTGGGCGAGACAGCCCCAATTGGCCCCAATTGCCAGCCAGGCCAAGGGACCCCACCCATGCATGAATTCGTGCACTGGGCCTCTAGTTCAAGAATAAAACATGCAGCCCTGGCCAGGTGGCTCAGTTGGTTAGGTGTCATCCCATTCACTAAAAGGTCGTGGGTTCAATTCCCAGCCAGGGCACACACCTAGTTTTCAGGTTTGATTCCCGGTCATAGGAGCATATGGGAGGCAACCAATCAATGTTTCTCTCTCACATCAAAGATTCTCGCTCTCCTTCTCACTCTCCAAAATCAATAAAAACATATCCTTGGGTGAGGATTAAAAAAATAAAAAGAATAAAACACGCAGCCTACCTCTCCTCACAAACACTCCCATGTCCTCTTTCAGACTTGTGGAGGGAAAGTGAGCAGCTCACAGGGTGGGCAGGGGCTGGACACAGACAGGGTAGGCCCACGCAGGGAAACCAGGCCCTGACCATGGCTGGCCCACTCGGGAGACACTATTGTCCCAAAAACGAGCCTGGTCTTTCATAAACCTGAGGGCAAAGTGCGCTCCTGGAAGAGGGGCTGAGCATCCGCACCAGCTCCCAGACCCAGCTCCTAGGGCTCATCCCACAGGGTGGCCTCGGGATACTTCAAATTCTGGCACAGGTGCGCCTGCACCACACCGTGAGTTGCCCACCCACAGCACCGGCAGCCGGCCGCCACCCTGCTCCTGCTGAGCCCCTCCCTCGCCATCCTAACTCCAGCACCATCGACAGGGCAGTGCGTGGGCTGATGAGGCGGTTCATTCCAAACACATTATTTCCTTCTAGACTGCGGCTGACAGAGCAGGGCTGACAGTAATTGGCATGACTGGGGTTGGACAGGTCTAGTTTATTTTGGGGAAAGCTTGTTTTCAAATTCGAAGTGTCAAAGTTGGCTTCATGGGAGAGTATAAAATTTTGTGAGTAACAACAAAATCCTATAAAGGGCTATAAATGCAAAGCCACAACCACAGATCGATGAATGCTGGGAAGACGAAGTTATTTCTGGAACACGGCAGTGAGCCAGGAGACCAGGGACAACCTGCCCAAGGCCTCCACGGGGCGGCTCCCAACCAGTCTCATTTTAGCTTCCACACCAAGAAACCGTAATTGGGGAGAGAAAGTCTCAGTCTCTCCGTACCCTGGAAACAAAGCCATCACACATACTCTGGCAAGGTGGACAGCACCTGCAAAACTGGAATCCTGTTTTAACCAATCACTGTTGGGGGGACATATAGAGAAGACGCTGAAAGGGCCTTCAGTGCCTCAAATGCTCATGTAGAAGTAAAAGCAAGCAGTCTGATTCTGACATGAGACCTTTCCCTGGGAGCCTGGCCACAGCTCTTATTGCAAAGCTGATGGTGACAGGAATGATAAAAACCCAAGAAAAGTAATTTTAAAAAAAAAGAGCTACCGGCAGTGCCTCCGAGGCCTGTGCACGCTTCCTCAGACAGCGTCCGTGAGGCCCACCAGTGCTGCAGTGAGTGCGCGCCCCAGGCACGGAGAAGTGCCGCCACAGGCAGCGTCTCATACTGGGCAGCAACATCTGTGCGGCTCCTCTCCCCGACTGGTGAAGATGAAGACAGCAGGGGAAGGGCCAGGGGGCGGAGGACGGACAGCAGCACTGGGACGTTTCAGTCCTCAGCTGGCAAGCCTGGTAGATGGCCTGCAACATGCTGCCTCTGACAGGAGTGTTCATGGAGCCTGCAACCTGGAACCAGAGTTGTTCATTCATTTGTTCAACAGGTGCCTCTCCAGGCACTTAGAGAGGACATGCAGATGAGTTCGAAGTGGCCCCTGCCTGAAGGATCCAACAGTACAGCAAGGGAGTGAGACACTCAGACAAGACAACACAAAGACAAAATGTGATGCATGCCCCAGGCCATGGTGGGGGTGAGGAAGAAACCTTAAATCTGGCAGAGATGATCCTGAGGAAGTGTAGACAGATCTGACTTCAAAAGGCACATGCAGAACCATTAACCCCGGGAGCAGGGAAGCCCAGCATTCTAAGGGACAGAGAGAATGGGCTGAAGGGAACCACTAATTCTGGGGAACCACTAATACCAGACCATGGAGTGCACTTTAGCTAGTAGGCAATGAAGAACTCTCTGGAATCTTAATTATTCAGATAAATCTGAAAAGTCTAGATACTCTCCTGAACTCTCACACTGAGCTTGGGGGAAAAACCTCTTACTTCCTGGTACAAAGCCACTCAGGCCTGGTAAAGCTGGGCCGCGCCGTGGCATGAGGCGGACAGGCCACATCTACATCCAACACACAGGGACATCATTCCCGTCCTGCCAGGGCTCCAGGGGCTCCGAAGGTTGTCAGCACAACTAACCCTAAAGTCAGGCAGACTCACTACCTCTGAAGGAAGTACTATCCAATTCTGCAAATAAAAAACAAAATCCAGGTTACTTTTTTTTTTAAACATATTTTTATTGATTTCAGAGAGGAAGGGAGAGGGAAAGAGAGAGAGAAACATCAATGATGAGAGAGAATCATTGATCAGCTGCCTCCCACACGCCTCCCACTGGGGACTGAGCCCACAACCCAGGCATGTGCCCTTGACTGGAATCGAACCCAGGACTCTTCAGTCTGCAGGCTGACACTCTAGCCCAGCCGTGGGCAAACTACGGCCCGTGAGCCGGATCCGGCCCGTTTGAAATGAATAAAACTATTGAAATAAAAGACCGTACCCTTTTATGTAATGATGTTTACTTTGAATTTATATTAGTTCACACAAACACTCCATCCATGCTTTTGTTCCGGCCCTCCGGTCCAGTTTAAGAACCCATTGTGGCCCTCGAGTCAAAAAGTTTGACCAGCCCTGCTCTAGCCACTGAGCCAAACCAGCTAGGGCCCAGGTTACTTTTGAAACCAATGGCAGGAAGCTGCTGCGGGCCCTGTAGTAGCCATCTGTGGTGGGTACGTGCCACATTGGTGGGTCTACACGGAAGTGCCAATATCATGGCCGAGTTCCTCTCATTTGGCATCAACAGCATTTTATATCAGCGTGTCATTTATCCGTCTAAAACCTTTACTCAAGTACAGAAATACGGACTCACCTTGCTGTAACTACTGATCCTGAGCTTATGAAATACCCAAACACTGTGGTGGAACAGCTGAGAGACTGATTATATGAGTGTTCAGTTCAGAAACATGTGGTAGTCAACTCGAATACTGAAAGTGGGGAGGTGCTTGGAAGATGACCGTTTGAGTGTGACGAGACGGCCAAAGGTGACAGTGCACCTACAGACAATCCTCAGAAAGCTAGCCAAGGTGGAATCTGCTCGGTGGTCAGACAGATCACAGCTACCGACATTTCTGTCACTACTGGGAGTGTCTTGTTCATCTGAACTACTGACTTATACAAAGCTGTAGTTGTACCTAAAAAGTGGGAAGAGTCGGGACCACAGTTCATCACCAATTCAGAGCAAGTCCACCTGCGTTCCTTCACAACTACAATCCACAAAGCAAACAGCACAGTGGCCTACAAAATCCTGTCCATGACTGGAGATGGGACAAGAACCATGATTGAATTCTCAAATGTGTATTTCCTGAAACCAAGTCAACTGCAGTTCATGTTTTATTCCGTTGACTAATTTTTAGTGGGGAAAGCAACACTGTCATTTACTGAACTGCGCATAACTGTCCAATTTTTCTGGTACCTGTTTAACTTCCCATAGGACTGACATAAATTTTGCACACTGTTCAAAAGGGATCTACATCAGCACTATCATTAATGTCAACTCCTTTGAAGGTGGTAACGGGAGATGGAAAACTTCTGCTCGAGAGCTCAATGTCTTCCTAAATCAGACTTTTTGGTCAAGTGGCTTGATTCAGAATATAGGTAAATATGAAACACAGCAAAAGAAGTCTGAATATGTGGAATCTTTGTTTAGGCCTAAAGTAACTGATAATCCACAATAACAAAATGTTGCTATGAGGTCCTTTTGCCTTTTATTTCATTTGTATAATTTCCTAATTTAAAGTAAATCTTCAATTATTTGATTTTAATAATTTTAATTTACACCTACAAAACTATATCACTATTTCTATTGTCTAAATTCCAGTGATACAGAACTCTTAAAAATTATCTTTTGGTGTTTTATAAAATCAAGCTTTAAATGACAATGACAAAGTTAAATGTGTATGTTTTTCAAAACAAAACAAAAGCCAAAATCAACAACCACAAAAGGAAATAAGAAGACCACTTGGTAAGTGCCTTCAGTGCCAGGTCTATTAGCAAATACCTACCCCCAGAGCCACTTTCTGCCTTCACCGGCCCTCCCAGGAGACTCACCTAAGTGTGCAGTGGAGAGACATGCAGCGTTCCTTTCTGTCACTATGGCCTCGCTCCAGACCAGTGGTTCTCAACCTTCCTAATGCCTCGACCCTTTAATACAGTTCCTCACGTTGTGGTGACCCCCAATTTCATTGCTACAAATTGAACATAATTAAAGCATAGTGATCAATCACAAAAACAATATGTAATTATATATGTGTTTTCCGATGGTCTTAGGCGACCCCTGTGAAAGGTTCGTTTGACCCCCAAAGGGGTTGCGACCCACAGGTTGAGAACCACTGCTCCAGAGATTCCCAAGCTGGTTCGACCTTTGTTTACAAATGCTAACAATCAGATATCCAAATAATAAGAAAAGGTACTTCTGTCATTATTTCTTTTTCTCCAAAATTCACAGCCGAGTTCTGAAACGTAGAGAAGACACTGAGAACAAAGAGCCCATGAAATATCTCCCTGTCACATATCACTATGTTAAAATTAGCACTGCCATGAGCAAGGACAGAGAAAACTAATTAAAATCTCTACTGTGCTTTCACTTTTATTTTTAACATTCTTAAAAATTGGGTAATAAAGAGATCAGGGAAAATGTGCCTTAAAAATTCATTTTTAGAACTGCTCCCATCTCCCACTAGAAGAAATTACTGGAAGCACTAAAAAGTGAAGCTAGCATGCAACAAGCCGTCTGCAAGCCACCTGAGGCCCTGCCTCCTTCAGGGCAGGCTCGGATCCTGACCGGAGGCCCGGGTAGCAGGCCTCCACCAGATTTGGAATGCTGTTCCCATCAGCCCAACACGGGCCCCACCCAACACCCCAGGACTATCATCCAGCACCATCGCCAGGGTTCAGTGAAGACTAGGTTCTGGACAGGGCCAGATGCAAACCCATCAGGCAGGTGTGAATACAGATCTGTGCAAAATACCATGCAGGAGGGAGTAGGCACTAATGGATGAAGACAATGGAAGTCCTGGGTCAGTCAGAGACCCTGCACTGGGCCGGAGCTCCTAATAGCAACGCCGCTGAAAGTCCGCAGCATCTCTCAGCGAAGCCGTGCCTATGCCCAGCCCATCCATCAACCACTGACGAGAGGCAGAGAAATGGCACGGTAACAACGGATGTGGAGTCAGAGCCCTTGCTCTTGGTCTGGTTCGGATTTTAATTCAGCTACCAGATCCCGGGCAGATTACAAACTCTGGGCACTTCAGATGTGGCCTTGGGCCCGATCTGCTGTCCTACACTGTGCAGCGCCCAAGAGGTGTACACTGTGTGTCCTCTGCTCTGTCATCTGCTCCTCACAACAAAGCCTGCCCAGGCCACAGGCATTATCTTCTATTGTAACCTTTCATTCCTTTACACACACAATTCCAATGATAGTGATATATCATCCCTCTTCCTCTTTTTTATTTAATTATTTCTACACATATTACATCTATATATACTACAAACTCAAAATAAATGTTATCATTATATATACATAGTGTTTTTAAAGAAGCTGAGGGAAGAGAGGAAAGTGTGCATGTATTAGTTTGTTATATTAGCCTTCTCATTACCACTTCTGGTTCTCCTCATTATTTCCCGTGGATTCAAGTTACCTAATGCAGTGTAATTTCCTTATTCCAATACAGCTTTTCTCTCATTTGTCTCCTTCATGCTGCTATTGTCAAATACATTCCTTTTCTAAAGGTTATAGGCCCAACAATATAATTATATATAGGCATACCACAGATACTGCAAATTTCACAATAAAGCAAATCACATGAACTTTCTGGTTCCCCAGTGCATATAAAAAGGATGCTTGCACTAGACTGTGGTCTATTAAGTGTGCAATAGCGTTATGTCTAAACAAAACAAGACATATATCATAATTAAAAATATTTTATTTCTAAAAAATGCTAACCATCAACTGAGCCTTTAGCGAGTCATAATCTTTTTGCTAGTGGAGGATCTTACTTCGATATTAATGAAAACGCACTATCTGTGAAGCACAATAAAATGAGGTGTGCCATTATATATATTATTTTACAAAATTGCTTTTTAAATCAATTAAGGAGGAGGAATGCACTTACATTATCTTTAAAAATAACATAATTACCTTTACTGGCACTGTCTTTTCATGGACTTGAATTACCACCTGTGGTCATCTGCTTCCAGCCTGAAGAACTTCCTTCATATTTCCTATAATGGCAGGTCTGCTGACAACAAAGCCTACTTTGTCTTTTATTTTATTTTTTTAATTTGAGAATGTCTTTATTTTGTCTGCAACTTTGAGACACAGTTTTGCTAGATATGAGATCCTTGGTTGATGGTTTGGGGTTTTTTTGCAAGATGCTGACTATGCTATACTACCACCTTCTGGTCCCCACTATTCCTAAAGAGAAGTCTGCTGTTAATCTTACTGGGACTTCCTGGTACAATCTCAGTCAATTTTCTTTTGCTGCTTTCTAGCTTTCCTCTTTCTCTTTCAACATTTCTTCACTATGATGGGCCTGAGTATGGACTTCTTTGTAGTTATACTACTTGGAATTTATTGTGTTTCTTGAATATGTAGATTGTTTTTCATCAAATTTGGAAAGTGTTCAGCCATTATTTCTTCTAATGTTTTCCTGTTCCTTTCTCTCTGCTCTCCTCTAGTACTTGTATCATGTGTATGTTGGTGTGCTTAAGGGTATCCCACATTTCTCTGAAGTTCTGTTCATTTTCTTCATCCCCAACCCCCCATCATTTGAACTGTATAATCTCTATCACTCTATCTTCAAGTTTAGTGATTCTATCCTCTGCTAGTTGACATCTACTGTTATAACACTCTAATGAATTTTTCACTCCAGAATTTCACTTGGTTGATTTTTACTGTCTCTTTTTTTATCCTCACCCAAGAATATGTTCATTGATTTTTAGAGAGAGAGGTATGTATTGCCTCCCATAAGCTCCCCAACCGAGGAATAAACCCACAATATAGGTATGTGCCCTGACTGGGAATTGAACCTGAAACCTTTTGGTGTACTGGATGACACTCCAACCAATTGAGCCACCCAGCCAGGGCACTTTCTGTCTCTTTATTGATATTCTCTAATTGACCAGACATTGTCACAATACCTGTCTTTATTTCCTTAAGCATTATTTCCTTTAGTTCTTTGAATATACAGTTGACCATTGAACAATGTGTGGGTTAGGAGTGCCGGCCCCCACCCCACTCCAATGCAGTCACAGATCTGTGTATAACTTTTGATATTACATCTGGACTTTTGCATCCACAGATTCAACCAACTATGGATGGAAAACAGTATTTTCAACCTGCAACTGGGAATCTGTAATTGGAAAGCCACGATTGGGAATGTGAAAATACTGTTGATCATAGTTGGTTGAAGCCATGGACGCAACACATTCAGATACCAAAGGCTGACTGTACTATTTATTGAAAAAAAATCCACATACCAGTGGACCCATATAGTTCACAAACCAAGGCTGTTCAAAGGTCAATTGTATTTATAATGGCTGATTTAAAATCTTTATCTGTTAAATCCAACATCTGGGCTTTCTCTCAGGCAGTTTCTGTTGCTTTTATTTTCTCCATCACACTTTCCTATTTCTTTACATGTCTTATCCTTTTATTGTGAAAATTGGACGCTTTCAGTAATATATGGTAGCAGTTCTGAATACTGGTCCCCCTCCTCAGGCTTGTCTTTGATTGCTTAGTTTTTTCAGTGAATTGACTAGACTGGTTCAGTGAAGTCTATCCTCCCCCATCCCTCACCCACAGCATCTAGCTTCTAATGCTGCTCCCCAGGGGGCACTGCCTTGAATGTGTGTAATCTCCCTGGGACCACAATGGGTCTATCAGGGCTCTTTTTCTCCTCCCTGATCTGTTAGGCTGCCTGCCTCTATTGTTGTCACATGAATTGTGATAGGCTCCATGAATTGCTGGTCATTGCTCTACAGTTTTTTGACAAGGCCCTGGGGCATCAACTACTGAACAACCTGATCTAATTAAATTAAGGATTTTCTGTAGGATAATTTTTGAGATCAATGTTTGAGGTTTGTTCTGACCCCAGGTGGGGCTCGCCTTGGCAGTCTCTCTCCCTGGCTGTCTCTAGCCTACAGTTTCAACTGTTGCTTTCATGGAGCTACCAGCTCTTGTTAGATGCTTACCACCAAAATCTCCTCGTTTTTGAGAGCACCCTTAGGTTTGATCATCCCCACGCTCTGTTATGAATGAATTCAGTACATTGGGGGAACACCTCAGAGCTTTCTGTTCTTATGGCCTACCTCTCCTCCTTGGCAAATTCTCTGAGTCACTGCTCTGGAGTCAAAATCAAGGACAAGGGCCCACATCGCTCAAAGGACAACCCTACTTTATGATGAGTCCTGGGTGGAGCAGTAGCCTTTGATCTTCTTGGCTTGACACTTCTGAAATTGAACCTCTACCCTATGAGCAAATTGGGGTGCCAGAGGACAACTGGGGCCCTAGTAGTCTCAGCTTGGTATAGAGCCTCCACCCCATGAGTAGGGCTGGCTACATTTTCCTGTAATTTAGCATCTACAACATGGAGATTGAGAGGAATGAGAAATGCTGGCAGCCTGCCCCTCCCAGGAAGAAACTTGGGGACAGGGAGCCATATCTTCTTGGCCACACCCAGGCAAGGAATAGCTTCTGTCCTATTGAGCTGGAAGGGAAGGAGTGGGTCATGACTCAAGTGCCACAGATTCTTGCTGTTGTTACTAAAATTTAGATTTTCTTGAATAAATGTTTCCTTATTTGCTGTAAACACTTAGGACATTTTAATTGTCCTATTATTTTAATTGATTGCTTTCTTAAAGCAATATTCACCAATTATTGTTGTTTTGCTGAGGAGCAGATCTGCAGAGCTCTTCTAATACTGCCATTCCGGATGTAGATCCCCAAAAAGTGTATACTTAATTTCTGACAATTGTGAGAATAAACTAGTAATCTTTTCTGTCAAAGAAGGGAACTTAGGCAACTGCCATTTTGAAACTGCAAAGGTCACTTTTTCCTTTAAATTAGCCAATCACACAAGAATATGAGCCTAAATTTTGACCAATCAAGAGTAAGGGACAGATGGCATGTGTCAGGGATAAAACCCTGAGAGGAATTCCCCCCTCAGTGTACATGCTTACCCTATGTTGGCTGCATACCCTTCTGCAGAAGTAAAGATATCTGCCTTGCTGTCTGGCTCCCAAGTATCCTTGGTGTTCTACCAGGACCCATGGTTTTGGGGCTCGCCTTCTTTCTAATAACATCAACAACATACTATATACAAGTTCCTTTTTGTCTAATACTCCATTTTAGGAAAACTGGCATTAACCAGCAGAATATGAGGAAACCCTCACAACAGTAACTACACCATACCTTTAAAAATACATTGTTTGTTAAAAGTCACAGCCACCTATAGACATGTATTGTGATTAGCAAGTCATCTGTAAAATGTGAGGAAATGTTACCATGCATGAGAGGTGTGTGATCACAGATCAGGAGGTCAGAGTAGTAGGCGAGCCACACATCTTTCATAAATAAACCCCCTCAAGTAGCCCTCTCTACACATCAGGCACTCATTTCATTCTGGGCCACTCAGCTGAGAAGGTAAAAGTGTTCTCACCAACATCCAAAAGAAATGTGGTGCTCACCCTCCCCCCAAAACACAACTGGCTTGGGATAACCAGCATGGAAGAGACGGGAGTTGCTGGCATATTCCTGGAAGTCACACAGTGTTGCCCACGCCCCAAGGAAATAGCATTCCCAGAATCCAAATTAAGAAGGGAGCTGGGAATGTGAGACACCAGACAACCATCTCCACCTGATGGGCAGGGGGTGGGGGGTAGGATGGCTCCAATGCTGGTGCTGCCATGCAGGAGCTAAACACTGGACTGGATGGACTCTGGACCCTCTCAAGTCCCAGACTTGATCTATGAAATGAAATGGGGATCCTCACCAGCCTTTGAAACCCAGAGTCAGTACTTAGCAAACTGCTGATATTCTGGCCAGGGAGCTTTCAGGGAGGCAGCTGCCAAAGCAGAGACCTTATCCCAAACTTTGAAAAACCCCGCCATCTGACTGTCACTACCTCTGGAAGTGCACAAAGCTCACCTCCCACTTCCTTTTGGAAACACACCTTGGTTTTGATTAACAGGGTTTCAGCTGCGATTAGATGCAGACAGAACTTATTGTTCCTACTACTGTCTGCCTGACCCAGTTTGGGTTTTGATTTTTTTTTTTCTCCATCACCATAAAGAAATGCAGCTTCCTTTTCTTTTTCCCCACTGTAATTTTTTTTTAATTAACAAGTCAGCATTAAAACACCTCTTTTTTTCTGTGTAAACTGTTTTATTTTGTCCCAAACAGAAAGAGCCCATGTGTTATAAAACAATGATTTTGGAAAGCAAACAAACCAAAAACTTTATGTTGTGACATAAAAGACTGTTGTGACATCCAAAGGACTGAATATTTCTCCTCATAGTATTGTTTGGCCAGATGCAGGCACAACCTCTGCACCCTCACCAAGCAGTCGCCGCCGGCCCACCTCACCCACTAGCAGGCCCATGTGTGGCTCGCCTACTACTCTGACCTCCTGATCTGTGATCACACACCTCTCATGCATGGTAACATTTCCTCACATTTTACAGATGACTTGCTAATCAGGCAGACACCACAGATCAGTGGTGATCTAGGGCAAGGAGACATGGAGTGGAGTCCTGGTTTCAAATAGAACAAGAGAAGGAAGGCACCCCCACAAGGATGAAAAGGGGGTCAGGACAGAGCCAGACCAGGTACCCCCAGAAGTGCCTCACATTCAACCAGTGAAGAGTCAAACACCCTTCCCCAGGAGGCACCACAGGCGCAGGGACTCCGGGTACTTCTTCAAGGCCCAACTGAGAACCCTCATGGGACAGACACAGTGCCCCCGACATGGCCACCTTCATGTTCACGTGGGTGCCATTCCCCAAAGCCAGGCACTGCTTGCGAAACCATCTTCTCCTCTCTTTTTAGAAATTCCTCTGTGCTAAGGAATGGTCAGAGAAGAAACCAGCAGGAAACCCAGCCCTAGGAGAGGCCACACTCAACTCCGTGGCCTCCCTATTCCCTCCTGCTCCTCCTGGGGTCTTCTCCACCTCAGCAAACAGCACTCTTCTCCAGGTGGTGGGGCCAAAAACATGGAGTCTTCCTTGCCCCCTCTCTCCCCATATACAACCCATCAAACAAGACCTGGTGACACATCCAGAATCAAAGCACTTCTCACCATCACCACAGCCCCCACCTAGGTCCCAGCCACTATACTTCTGAGACCTGAAGGACTTCCGGATAAACGCTATCACCCTGGGCCTTTCTAGACGGTCCATGTCACTCCATATGCACGTGGATCCTACAAAGATGTTTTTCCACACAGACGGAGCAGAAAAGGCAGCAAGATCTGGAAGTTGCACAGGGGAAGATGTAAAAACCCTGTCATGTCATCCAAGGACAAAACTCAGACCAAACAGTTAAAAATGCCCCCACACCATCTCCCAGAAACAAATATGTACCCACAGTTTTGGGGGTGGGGGGGGCACGTTCCTCTGCAACCTCTCAGCCTCAGGAAGTGAGGAGCAGAGTTTTCTCTGCCAAGAAGAAAACTTTAGGGATAAATTTCTCTGAGACTGAGACTGTCAAAGGCGTTCGGCACCTTGGTTCCAGCACATGGTCCAGAGTCCCTAAGACCCTAAACCACTTGGAACTGGTGGTGTCAACAGATGGAGTGTGACAGCTCAGTGTCCCCAGTGGCCACCAGTCATTCAGCATGACAGGGGCACCTCTCTTTGCCGACAATGAGGACAATAACAGGGAAAGGCTCCTGCACCTGCCCAGTTTTACCCACTAGGCTATCCAGGAGATGATGCCTAACTCCCCTGACCCTGAGGACTCTCGTGGCCCAATCCAGCATTTCTAAGTCAGCCTGCCACCAGCCCTGGACTAAGAGCCAAAGATCACATCACACACACACACACACACACACACACACACACACACACACTTAAAAGGCAAGGATCCAGAATCTTTAGGTTGGGGTGCAAGACTTCCATCAGTCCCCTGCACTTGGAACTTCCACGTTACCATCCTCACAACACTCCCCTCCCCTCCCAGACTGCAGGAGCCAGCACCACCCCAACTTCCTCCCAGAGTCCCAGCCCCAGCAACCCTCTCTCTAAGGACCTCAGGCTGCGCTTCCTGTTTACAGAGCTCATCATGTGTATAAAACTCCTCTTCCATCAGGTCCTTTTCTCCGGTTAGACTTTACGGCTTTTGACCAAGAGCACCACAGGACTCCGGGAGCAGGTATCATTCATTCAAGACCTTCTCACTGCGTCCTCACCAGCAGCCAGTAAGAGAGTGTGTGACTGCAGAGTTGAGTGAAAGCCTGTGTGTAAGGACATCCCCAGGATAGAGACAAGCACAGAAACAGAACGAGGTGTGCATCAGGTTTATAACCACTAAACTGTCTGTAGAGCCCAATAAGGGTACAGAACTGGTCAACGGAAAGAGATTTTCAGTTATTTCTTTTTTTTTTTTTTTTTATTGCTTAAAGTATTATAAAGGGTATTACATATGTGTCCATTCCCACCCCCCCCCCCGCCCTAGACAGTCCCCTAGCCTCCCCTATCCCCCAGTGTCTTATGTCCATTGGTTATGCTTATATGCATGCATACAAGTCCTTTGGTTGATCTCTTACCCCCCTACCTCCTGCCCCCAAACCCTCCCTGGCCTTCCCGCTGCAGTTTGACAATCTTTTTGAGGCAGCTCTGCCTCTGTATCTATTATTGTTCAAAAGTTTATAATGGTCTCTATTATCCATGAATGAGTGAGATCATGTGGTATTTTTCCTTCATTGACTGGCTTATTTCACTTAGCATAATGCTCTCCAGTTCCATCCATGCTGTTGCAAATGGTAAGAGTTTCTTCCTTTTTAGAGCAGCATAGTATTCCATCGTGTAGATGTACCACAGTTTTCTAATCCATTCATCTACTGATGGGCACTTAGGCTGTTTCCAGATCTTAGCTATGGTGAATTGTGCTGCTAAGAACAGAGAGGTGCATATATCCTTTCTGATTGGTGTTTCTGGTTTCTTGGGATATATTCCTAGAAGTGGGATCACTGGGTCAAATGGGAGTTCCATTTTCAGTTTTTTGAGGAAACTCCATACTGTCTTCCATAGTGGCTGCACCAGTCTGCATTCCCACCAGCAGTGCACAAGTGTTCCTTTTTCTCCACATCCTCTCCAGCACTTGTCGTTTGTTGATTTGTTGATGATAGCCAGTCTGACAGGTGTGAGATGGTACCTCATTGTTGTTTTGATTTGCATCTCTCGGATGATTAGTGACTTTGAGCATGTTTTCATATGTCTCTTGGCTTTCTGAATGTCCTGTTTTGAAAGGTGACTATTTAGGTCCTTTGCCCATTTGTTGATTGGATTGTTTATCTTCCTTTTGTTAAGTTGTATGAGTTCCCTATAAATTTTAGAGATTAGGCCCTTATCAGATATGACATTGGCAAATATATTTGCCCACACAGTGGGTTTTCTCGTTGTTTTGTTGATGGTTTCTTTTGCTGTGCAGAAGCTTTTTATTTTGATGTAGTCCCATTTGTTCATTTTCTCTTTAGTTTCAAGTGCCCTAGGAGCTGTATCAGTGAAGAAATTGCTTCAGCATATGTCTGAGATTTTGTTGCCTTTGGATTCTTCTAGAATTTTTATAGTTTCCTGTCGTACATTTAAGTCCTTTATCCATTTTGAGTTTATTTTTGTGTATGGTGTAAGTTGGTGGTCTAGTTTCATTTTCTTGCATATATCCGTCCACTTTTCCCAACACCATTTATTGAAGAGACTATCTTGGCTCCATTGTATGTTCTTGCCTCCTTTGTCAAACATTAATTAAGCATATTGGTTCGGGCCGATTTCTGGGCTCTCTATTCTATTCCATTGATCTATATGCCTATTCTTGTGCCAGTACCAGGCAGTTTTGAGAACAGTGGCTTTGTAATATATCTTGATATCTGGTATTGAGATCCCACCTACTTTGTTCTTTTTCAGGATTGCTGCAGCTATTCGGGGTCTTTTTTTATTCCAGATGAATTTTTGGAGAGTTCGTTCTAGATCTCTGAAGTATGCCGCTGGTATTTTAATGGGAAGTGCGTTGAATTTATAGATTGCTTGGGGTAGTATGGACATTTTAATGATGTTGATTCTACCAATCCATGAACATGGTATGTTCTTCCATCTGTTTATGTCTTCCTCTATATCTTTTTTCAACGTCCTGTAGTTTTCTGAGTAGAGGTCTTTTACCTCTTTAGTTAAGTTTATTCCTAGGTAGCTTAATTTTTTTGGTGCAATGGTAAACGGGGTTGTTTTTATAATCTCTCTTTCTGAAAGTTCACTATTGGTGTATAGAAATGCCTCAGATTTCTTGGGGTTAATTTTGTATCCTGCTACATTGCCAAATTCATGTATTAAGTCTAGTAGCTTTTTGATGGAGTCTCTAGGGTTTTGTATGTATAATATCATGTCGTCTGCAAATAAGGACAGTTTTACTTCCTCTTTTCCAATTTGGATGCCTTTTATTTCTTCTTCTTGCCGAATTGCAATGGCTAACACTTCCAGTACTATGTTGAACAGGAGTGGTGAGAGGGGGCATCCCTGTCTTGTTCCTGTTCTTAGGGGAAATGGTGTTAGTTTTTGTCCATTGAGTATGATGCTGGCTGTGGGCCTGTCATATATGGTTTTTATTATGTTGAGGTATGATCCTTCTACTCCCACCTTACTGAGAGTTTTTATCAAAAATGGGTGTTGAATTTTGTCAAATGCTTTTTCTGCATCAATTGATATGACCATGTGGTTTTTTTCTTTCAATTTGTTTATGTGATGTATCACGTTTATTGATTTGCGGATATTGTACCATCCTTGCATCCCTGGGATAAATCCTACTTGGTCATGGTGTATGATCTTTCTGATGTACTGCTGGATCCGATTTGCTAAGATTTTGTTGAGGATTTTGGCATCTATGTTCATGAGGGATATTGGCCTGTAATTCTCTTTCATTGTGTAGTCTTTACCTGGTTTTGGTATTAGGGTGATGCTGGCTTCATAGAATGAGCTTGGAAGTGTTCCTTCCTCTTGAATTTTTTGTAGTAGTCTGAGGAGGATAGGTTTTAGTTCTTCCTTGAATGTTTGGTAAAACTCCCCTGTGAAGCCGTCTGGTCCTGGGCTTTTGTTTGATGGAAGCTTTTTGATGACTGCTTCAATTTCTTCCATAGTTATTGGCCTGTTGAGATTTTTAGATTCTTCCTGATTGAGTTTTGGAATGTTGTATTTTTCTAGGAATTTGTCCATTTCCTCCAGGTTGTCTAGTCTGTTGGAGTAGAGCTGTCCATAGTATTTTTTAACAATCATTTGTATTTCTGTGGGGTCTGCTGTTATTTCGCCTCTATTGTTTCTGATTTTGTTTATTTGGGTCCTCTCTCTTTGCTTCTTGGTGAGTCTGGCTAGAGGTTTGTCAATCTTGTGTATCCTTTCAAAGAACCAGCTCTTGGTTTCATTGATTTTCTGTATTGTTTTTTTGGTCTCTATGTCATTTATTTCTGCTCTAATCTTTATTATCTCCTTCCTTCTGCTCACTCTGGGGTTTTCTTGTTGCTCTCTTTCTAATTCTTTGAGTTGTAGAGTTAGATGATTTACTACCATTTTTTCTTGTTTTCTGAGATAGGCCTGTAGAGCTATAAACTTCCCTCTCAGGACTGCTTTCATTGTGTCCCATAGGTTTTGGACTGTTGTGTTTTCATTGTCATTAGTTTCCAGGATGTTTTTAATTTCTTCTTTGATCTCATTGGTAACCCAATCAATATTTAATAGCATGCTATTCAGCTTCCAGGTGTTTGAGTATTTTGGGTTGTTTTTATTGTAGTTTATTTCTAATATTATGCCATCGTGGTCTGCAAAGATGCTTTTTATGATTTCAATCTTCTTGAATTTGGGGATACTTTGCTTGTGACCCAATATATGGTCTATTTTTGAATATGTCTTATGAGCATTTGAGTAGAATGTATATTCCCTGGCTTTGGGGTGAAGTGTTCTGAAGATGTCTATTAAGTCCATCTGATCTAGTGAGTCATTTAGGATTGCTGTACCTTTGCTGATTGTTTGTCTAGAGGACTTATCCAGTGCTGTCAGTGGTGTATTAAAGTCCCCTACTATGATTGTATTGTTGTTGATCTTTCCTTTGATATCTTCCAGGAGTTTTTTTATGAATTTGGGTGCTCCTGCATTGGGTGCATATATGTTTACCAGGGTTATGTCTTCTTGTTGTATTGATCCCTTTAGTATTATGAAGTGGCCTTCCTTATCTCTTGTTATGGCCTTCACTTTGAGGTCTATTTTGTCCGATATAAGTATTGCTACCCCAGCTTTCTTTTCCTTTCCACTTGCCTGAAAGATATTTTTCCATCCTTTCACTTTCAGTCTGTGTGAGTCCCTTCTAATGAGGTGCGTCTCTTGTAGACAGCAAATATATGGGTCATGTTTTTTTATCCATTCAGCCACTCGATGTCTTCTGTTTGGAGCATTTAGCCCGTTTACGTTTAAAGTTATTATTGAAAGGTACTTGTTTGTAGCCATTGCTTTTTTTGTGTGGCTGTTTTCTTTCTGAGCTTTTTATTTCTTCTTTTTATACCAGTCCCTTTAGCATTCCTTGCAATGCTGGCTTGGTGGTGATAAACTCCCTTAGCATTTTTTTGTCTGTGAAGCTTCTTATTTCCCCTTCAAGTTTGAATGATAGCCTTGCTGGATAGAGTATTCTTGGATTCAGTCCTTTGCTTTGCATCACTTTGTAAATTTTCTTCCATTCTTTTCTGGCCTGATATGTTTCTGTTGAGAAATCATTTGATAATCTAATGGGAGATCCCTTGTATGTAACTTTCCTCTCTCTCTTGCAGCCTGTAAGATTCTCTCTTTGTCCTGAACATTTGCCATGGTAATTATGATGTGTCTTGGTGTGGGTCTTTTTGGGTTCACCTTGTTTGGGGCTCTCTGTGCTTGTGTGACTTTTTTCTTCCCCACCTCAGGGAAGTTTTCTGATATTATTTCTTCGAATAGATTTTCTAATCCTTGTTCATCTTTCTGTTGTTCTGGCACCCCTATTATTCGTATGTTGTTTCGTTTCATTTTGTCCCAAAGCTCCCTTAGGCTCTCCTCCTGTCTTTTAATTTTTTTCTCCAATTGCAGTATATTTTGGGTGTGTTTTGCTTCCTTGTCTTCTAATTCACTAATTCGGTCCTCCGCTTCTCCTAGTCTACTGTTGATACTTTCAATGGTGTTTTTCATTGCAGCTATATCACTCTTCATTTCTTCTTGGGTCTTACTTAAGTTGTTGATTTTTTCATGTTTCTTCTAGCTTCTTCCATATGTTATTGATTTTTTCATCTGTTTCTTCTTGCTTCTTGCAGAGGTTGTCGATTTTTTCCTCCATCCGGTTTATGCACTCTAGGACCCTTATTCTGAATTCTTTTTCTGTCATGTTGCATGCCTCTGTATTACTTAGCTGCTTTTCTGGAGAGTCCTCCTTCTCTTTCCTTTGGGGGTTTCTTTGTCTACCCATGTTTGATCTCACTGACATATCTAGACGTTGAGTCGTTCAGTGGCTGCTCCCTGGGTGGCAGTGACTCCTTGGTCTGTGGTTGCTCTTCAGGCGGTTGCGGTAGCAGCTGCTCTTCAGTTGGCAGCAGCTCCTCTGGTGGGTGCTGTTCACAGCTGTGGTGGCTCTTCTGGCTGGTGGGGGGAGGTTTCACGTACAGCTGTTGTTCCTCAGCAGAGGGTGTGGTGCTCTGGAGGCTGCTGTTGCTTGGATCTGCTGCGTTGATTTAAAGGCACAAAATACAACACAACAAGGCACCACGTACCAGGCACTAAACACAAATATATTCACGATATTTATAACCCCAAATAAAGGTGACCACCCGAATTAAGAGAATTAGGGGATAAGGAAGAAGGAAGATAAAAGAGAAAAAAGAAAAGAAAAGTAGGGACCAAAAAAAGGAGTGCAAAAATGAAATTGGGAAAAAGGAGGGGGGAAAATAAAAGCGAGAAAAGAAAAGAAAAGAAAAGAAAAGAAAAAGAGCGAAAAGAGAGAATGAAGTGGAAGAGGGGAAGAGACTTTTTATATGAGGAGACTACTCCTATAGAACTGCCACTAATCCCAACAAATTCCAGCAACAGCTCCCTGGAGATGGATGCAAACTAGGAGATGGATGCAAACTAGAAACAACCAATAATATAACGATGAAAATAGAATGGAGAACACTAATCCCAAAATAAAATAAAGAGAAAATAAAATGGCACTTTAAAAAATGGTAAAATGGTAGCAGTAATAATACTGGTTATAAATAAGAAGGTAGTAATTAAAAGGGTAAAATCAGGTGATGGAAAAAGAAGAAAGAAAGAAAGAAAAAAGAAAAAAGAAAAAAAAAGAAGAAAAAAAAAAGGAAAAAAAATTGGTTTCTTAGTTAAAAGGTGAAAAAAAAAAAATTGCAGTAGTGAAGGTCCTTCGGTTCTTCTATTCTTCAGTCTGGGTTGCCTTTAGTCCTGCCAGGTATTCAGGAGAGTGTTGAGTTTCCCTGCGATACACTGTTCCTCTGTGTTGTAAACCACAGTCCTTATTTTCAAGCAGGCCGTATTTGTTTCCCAGACTGCCTTATTTTGTGTTTAGCAAAGGGTCAGTTTGTGGCTCAGCCTCTGGGTGGCAGTGTTCTGGGGTTGGCCTCTGAGGCTATACGGCATCTCTATCGCACTTAAAAGTGATTTGGAGAGGTCAACTATCCAGAGCTGGTTCCTTAATAGTTACCCGCTCTGTGTTGTTGCTGGGATTGAAAATCCCTCTATAGGCCAGACCCTGTTAACTCCCAGGGACTGATTAGATTATTTTAATCCTTGATCTCCTTCAGGGTGGAATCTGGGTGTGGCTGTGCTCCTTGCCTGGGGGCTGGGGGGAGGAGTCTCACTCTCCGGAGAGAATGGCTGCCCCAGTCCTGGGCTCAGGGGTGTCTCAGCACTCAATTCGCTGCCACCTCTCCCAGCCCCCCTTCTCTCCTCAGTCTCTCCCTAGATTCCACTCCTCCGCACCCTCTCCCTCTCTTCAGCACAGGTGAGTGTCTATATCCGAAATGTCCCATGAACAGGATTCAGTGAGTACAAACAAACACCGGCCGTGGAGACGGGGAAGGCTTGGTTCCTGTAAGCTCTTCTCTTACCCGCACTGCATGGTCTGGTCAGCTCTTCAGGCTGCCCCCTTTAGGCTCAGTCCTCCGTGATCACAGAACCCAGCTCTCAAATCCCCCAGCGGCACCAGGAATCCCGCAGATCTCCTTTCCCCAGTCAGGGGCTGTGCCTGTCCCAAGGGATGCGGCTGTCTGCCACGCGGTCTCCCTCTGACCCTCTGGGCTCAGAGGTCTGGCAAACTTTCCTGCCCAAATCCCTGGTTTTTTTGTGTGTGTTTTTTTTTTAACCTTTCCAGGGGAGTTCTGCCCTTCCTGGCTGCAAACCATCTCACCAGCTGAGCAATTTCGCCAATTCGGGGTGGGTGTTATTAGTTTCAGCTGCTCACTCCATTTGCTCTGGGACACGACCTGGGACGCGTCTGCCTATATCACCGCCATCTTCTCAACCTCACTGGGACTGGGACCAAGGCCTTCTGCTCCACTACTTCCAGTTATTTCTTGCTAACATTTCTGCTTACAGGTTTTGCTCTTGTTGCTAAGTTGAATACATAGAAACTGAAATTACAGTAACTTGAACCACTTGGTGACCAAATCTCGGTCTCTAATATTATGCCCCAATAAAATGGGTTCTTCGGAGAAATGGCTGACTCTAGAGCGGGGACGGGAAATTACAAGTTGATCCTGGGGCACCTTAAGTGGCAGCAAGGCAAGACGTGCTCAAAAATATAAAAATAAAAAACTCATAATAATGGGCATATGTCAAAGGGACACAGGAGCCAACTGAAAGCATTCTCTATGGAACAAAACAAAACTGGCATTGAATTATAACCTAAATTATAAAATAAATATCCCTGAGTCAATACTGATATAAATGATTGAATAAGTGAATAAATGGAGAAAACACAAATCTGCCATATTGAAGAATGCCAAGTAATTTATGTAAATACCCGCCCCTCAAAGAGGCACACCCTAACTCCCACCCCTTCTCTGTGGACCACACGTAATGGCTGCCTTCCAAAGAGAACACTACAGGGAGGTGGGGAGGGTGACTTTACAGCGGACCAGCATGACAACCACCACCTCGCCAGGCGACCAAGGTCACCTCACAGTGAAGAGTCATTCTGACAGCCTGTTCCCTGCTATGATGTGACCAGAACCCATAACCCAGTATAATCACGAGAAAAACATCAGACAAACCCAGGCATTCTACACATATGTGAACATTACTTCTCAAAATTGTCAAGATCCTCAAAAGCAAGAAAAGCCTGAGAATCTCTCACAACCAAGAGGACCTAAGGGAATAAAACAAGTGGACATCAGATGGTACCCTGGATAGGATCCTGGGACAGAAAAAGGACATTAGATTTTTTAAAAACCACCACCACACACCTCAGGAAATCTAAGCCAAGCATGGACTTGAGTTCCTGATGCAGCATATGTACCAGGGTAATGTGAGACGTTAACAACAGGGGGGCCAGGGGTGGGGGGATACAGAGCAACCCTGTGCGATCTTTGTAACTTTTCTGTAAACCTAAAACTATTATAATATTTAAAAGTAATCTTAGCTCTGAATCAACCATACCTTCCTTTTTTTAAGAGTAAGAATGAGCCCTGGCCAGCTTGGTTTAGCGGACAGAGCATCAGCCTGTGGACTGAAGGGTCCCAGGTTCGATTCCGGCCAAGAGCACATGCCTGGGTTGCGGGCTCGATCCCCAGTAGGGGGTGTGCAGGAGGCAGCCGATCAATGATTCTCTCTCATCACTGATGTTTCTATCTTTCTCACCTTCCCCCTTTCTCTCTGAAATCAATAAAGAAATATATTTAAAAAAAAGAAGAGTAAGAATGAAAACCTATACTTCATCTCCCCAGACAGCACTACTCAGCTACCTCTGACCTCCGCAGGAGCCGATCAGTACACATTGCTGGGCAGCCTGGTGTTGGCTTCAGTCTCCCCCTTGCCCACTTCCTGCTGCTGGCTGAGGTCACAGTCACAGGAGCTCCAGGTCACGGCCAGCAGACTCCTCCCAGGACAGCTCCGTCCCAGCAGAGGCCGTCAGGAGTGGAGCCTGCCATGCGCCTGGCCTTCTAAGAACTGGCCTCTATCCTAGACTCCTCTGATGCTGGAATCTAGCCCTGTGACCTAAAGGCTCAGTGGTCTGGGCCTACTTTGCCCGTCCCAAACTGCAGGGCCTGTGGGCACCTCCAGGGAGCTCAGCCTGTTCTAATTCCAGTCTCACTTCTGGCTCATCTGCCACTCAATGGTTTCCACACCTTCTTAGCCCATCAAGACAAACCCTGCACACAGGTTGACGCCAAAGGCCAGAAAGACTGAAGGGCATCCTCTTTCAGAACAGGACCAAGAGCAGGAAAAGAGTGGGGGAGGGGGCTGGCCTGGATAAGGAGGAGAATTTTCAAACTTCCCAGACTCTGGAGACCCAGAAAGGCTCACAGCACCTCTGCTGCTTCACTAAGTGCCCCAGGGCTCCACCTGCTCCTCAGCCCCTGGAAGAGCGCCTGCCACATCTGCGCATTTCCATAAAACGTGGCCTAACAGTGAGACGCCAGGAAAAACACAAGTCCGTCAACACACTCACGGTGTTTTCCCCTGAAGATTCCCAGGAAAAGAACGGAAAGGCTAGAAACAAAGTCTCGCCGTGGGGCGGGCGGAATCAGGAAAGAAACCTCCACTGAGGACCCTGGACAGCAGCCATGGTTGGCTGTGTGGACAGTGGCAAGTCTCCCACTAAGGCTCCTTCAACCCTTTAAACCAGCGGTTCTCAACCTGTGGGTCGCCACCCCTTTGGGGGTCGAATGACCCTTTCACAGGGGTCGCCTAAGACCATCGGAAAACACATATATAATTTACATACTGTTTTTGTGATTAATCACTATGCTTTATGTTCAATTTGTAACAATGAAAACACATCCTGAATATCAGATATTTACATTACAATTCATAACAGCAGCAAAATTACAGTTATGAAGTAGCAACGAAAATAATTTTATGGTTGGGGGTCACCACAACATGAGGAACTGTATTAAAGGGTCGCGGCATTAGGAAGGTTGAGAACGACTGCTTTAAACAGTTCTGTTTCCAACTTAACTTTCTCACCAGGCAGCCTTCCTCCCTGATTTTAATAAGCAGTAACTCTTTCAATAAAACTTAAGTAATTTTTAGGAAGAAGAGAAATATTCAATTTAGGCGGTGCATAAATAGCATATTTTAGTTCTTGAAATAAGGTGTTTCCAACAGATTTCTATTTCTCAATTACAGATTTATCTCAAGAAAAGAGTGTTCTCATATAACAAATATCAGGATTAACCATTCAAAGGGTGATAAATGAAAAAGTTCCCAAAAGTCTTACTGAAAAATCAAAATATTTTCAAATTAATAAGATGCTTATACTCTGAAATCAAAGTAAAGGAGCCTGTCACCAGAGGAGCTCCCCCAGTGACCCCTGAGCAACAGCTGGCTCTGATGTAGGGGACAACCAGACACTCACTGGTGGCCCTGAAGCCAGGTTACCCAGCACCCACCCTGAGGCTTCCCAGGAATCTGACCCTGCAGTCAGCCAAAGACAGTAAGCACAAAACCTTTAAAAAGAAAAATTATTACCACAGTTCCTGTACAGGAGAATTAAGGGGGGACCACCCCCCCCCCCTAGTCACACCTTAACTGAGGTCAGTTGTTACTTGTGTATTTTACATAGATACGATCAGCAGGAACAACAGTGCAGCATCTGCTTCTTCACTTGAATGTCAGGTTGTAAACAGATGCCATGCTGTCACCAGGCTGCACAATTACTGTAAAACTGCATTCACATCCTCATGCACATGCCCTTAACTTTAACCTAAAGTATGTCTTCCATGGGCTGGCAACGCACTGGGGACTCTGTAGAGGTGGTCATGCTTGGGGTGGTCTCTGTGAAGTAGGAAGGCTAGAACTCTACGTGGAATGAGGTCATTCCCCTTCAGGCCCAGCCAGCCATCCACAAAGCAGGTGTGCAGAAGCTGGACTTGACTCAGCCTCCGTGTGTATGTTTTGGGGGTGGGGTGGGGTATGTTTGCTGCAAGTGGCCACAGTGAGATTAGAAGAGAGAGTCCCTGCTTCCGGGCAGGATCTCAGACAGGGATGCTCACTGCAGCATTATTTATGCATTACATAGTTTACACCCTACAATGCAAGATTCGATAGCAGCCTAAATGCCTGTCCCGGAAACAGTACATTATGTCTCAATCACATGGTGAAACACTACATGGACATCTGAAACAAAAATCACTGCGTTTATAAGAACGTGACAAGTGAAAAAGTTAATTCTAAGATCCACCAATATATACACAGAAGCACACACACACACACACAATGGAAAAGATAGGAGAAAACGTATGAAAATGTTCACATGGGGAGTAGCAGGATTTTCTTTTTCATCTACGGGACCACGTTTTCCTAAACCCTTTACAGTAAGTATGCAAGACTTCAATAACTAGAGAAAACGTAGGCACATTAGGTTGAATACCTCCCTGCCTCTCCCAGCCACGGGCAATGCCTGTCCGACCTCGCCCCTGGGGCTACTTCCTCTCTGCACCCTCCAGACTGCTGGAAGAACTCTCCCTGCAGAGCTGCCTCCAGGACCTCACTCCTCCTCACCCCTCAGTACCTTGCGAACATCCCCTCCATTACCCTAGTCCAGTGGTCGGCAAACCGCGGCTCGCAAGCCACACGCGGCTCTTTGGCCCCTTGAGTGTGGCTCTTCCACAAAATACCACGTGCGGGTGTGCACGTACAGTGCGATTGAAACTTTGTGGCCATGCGCAGAAGTCGGTTTTCAGCCTGGGCGAGTCTATTTTGAAGAAGTGGCGTTAGAAGACGTGGGTGGTGTCGGTAGGTCGGGGCGACGAGAGAGATGCAGTGCAGGAGGGCACAGGATACCCAGCGCGGGGGAGGCGAGCGCGATTCATGCATGAGTTGAGTGAGACTGGCTACAAGACGAGTGTGGATGGGAGAGTTGGAAGGGGTCAACCTCAGCGAATGTACCTCAATCAGATTGAGGACGTTTTTAGCAAAGGCCAGCTTAGGAGTACCCTAATTAAGTTAATAACAATGTACCTACCTATATAGTTTAAGTTTAAAAAATTTGGCTCTCAAAAGAAATTTCAATCGTCGTACTGTTGATATTTGGCTCTGCTGACTAATGAGTTTGCCGACCACTGCCCTAGTCGCACAGAAACTGCCACACCCGACGCGGCTCCTTAAGGGTAGTGACTTTGGCTTGGTCATTCCTGTACCTCAGCGCCTATGGACATGAAGCTATAGCAGAAGTGACAGTCAGGGAGGAACAGGGGAGCCTAGGGCAGGCTACACAGCAGGAGGGGAGGTGGGAGCTCAGAAGGCTGGGGACCCAAGGGTGGGCAAGGGGGTAGAGGGTTCAGGAATGATGACTGGAGAGGAATCTGAAGGCATGGGCTTAGTGACACGAGATGCCCCTATAGATACAATTTGTCAGAGGTGACCGGGCTTCAGAAATGGGTGCCTACTCCTCTCTAGAGCCCGGCTAATCTGGAGTGACAGAGGGCAGTGACAGGAGGTGAAGAGGACGGCACAGCCATGGGTCAACTCTGGGAAGAGATACAGGATGTGCAGAGAAAGACCCCACTCCTTTTCCAGGCCTCTGGCTTTCCTAGGAGAACCAGCCACGCTTCAGTTAACAGGAGGCAAAAGGGCACCTGCCTGCAAAGGACTGGGTGGGGCGAGACTAAGCGCTTCTTCACACAGAAGGAAAGGCTCCGGGCAGAGTGGAAAGGAAGAGAAGACTTCACAGGACTGAATTTAAGCGCAGTCCACCTGTTGGGCACAGCCCATCTATTCACCAGACCTCAGGCGGCAGCGCAGCACAGTGTGCCCTGTCCCACTGTCCATGGGGGATGGCCGGAAGGAAAATGCAACAGAGCTGAAGACAGCTGCCCAGGGCTGTTATCTTTAGGGCAGAGCTCATGACAAGATGAGTGAAGCAAAGAGTACAGGGATTCCCAGTGGTAGAGCACCTGACCGAACAGAGCCAGCTCTGCAGCAAAGGTGGACAGGGACCAGGTTGAGCTCTGCACTGGGAGCCAGGACAGGTCACGCCCACCCAGCAGGTCAGGCAGAAGGACGAGGGAGGAGGAAGCATAATCCACAAGGATTGGCCCTTGCTTGGGCTGGCCCCACCCTGAACTTGACAATTCTCTTACCACCTGGGGCAGCTGGGCAGTCACAAACCCATTTTCAAGAATAGCTCTTTCTGACCATGAGCACCACATGACCGAAACTGAGAATTATAAGCAATACTTACTTCCCATCTCCCAGCACAAAAATCTGTGATGACTAGGTCACAAAATACGAAGAATTAAGTGGATGGAAAAAAGAAAACATAAATTCAGAGTGATGGTAAGCTTAGGGGGAGGTGAGGGTGTATGTAGTTTCCATTGTATTGGGAATTAATGTATCTTAAGCAGAATGGAAGTTCACTATATTATTCTTCCTATGGTTTTTCATATAAAGTAGCAACTAAAATATTTTATTATAATAAAGTACATCTGGAAATCACTATCTGTATTATAGTTTCACTTCTTTTTTTTCTTTTTAAAAATAGCAATGTTGTCTTCTCAGAGAATTGCACGAGTGGGATTTCTCTGAAGCTAGTGGGAGTAGGGTTCTTATATCTTGAGAAAAAGAATTTTCTGAGACTCACACAGGGGAATGAGTGCTTTTTATTTGTGTGCAACTATATCCCTCGGTTTGAAAAGTCCCATTTCCCTTAACCTAGTCCTGGAAGAGGTGTAGCTGGGGCTTCAGTAGAACTAGAAGCAAAGCCAGTGCCCAGAGCTTCTGTCCCATGTGAAGTTGATTCCGGCACAGCATCAGGCTAATTTAGTCCATCAGTCCATGGCGTGGGGTCCACATGGCTGTGGGTCATGTGGGTGAATGCAGAGTGTTGAGAGCCCTACAACCCAGGAGTCAGGCCCAAGCAGCAAAAGTGAGAGAGGGGCTCCTTTGCTCAGGAGCTTATGTATCTCAGGTTTCATGCCCTTGCAGGGGCTACATCTATTCTGCCAATGACTCGCTCCCAGGGGTGTCTGACCGGCAAGCACTTTCCCATGTCACCCAGATCTTACTGGACATTTGTCTATTGTCCAGCCCCTTCCTCCATCGACCTGTGGGGACAGACCTGGAGAATGTTAAACTGCAGCTTCCTTGCACAAACGGCACGCCTATATTATCTGGTCTTTCCTTTACTCCTCTCCTGTTAATGAATAACCAGGTTATTACAACGGTATCAGAAAGTCTAACAATAAAATGTTTAAGTTTATATAGGAAGCCATGCATTGCTTTTACACAGAAGTTATACACCTATCATTCTGGATCACACCCCTGGTATCACCACACCTACCCACTGTCAGTGCTGCCTTCCTGGTTCCTGGCACCATCCCCTGTGCCAGCCTTACTGGGAGACAACCCCATCCAGGCAGGAGTGACAAGTGGAGGGGCCACCTCACAGCTGACCACAGCTTGCCCCTTTCTGCCTTCCAGGACAGCCAGTTTTACCTGTCTAGAAATGACCACCCCTTTCATTTTTAACCCCTCACCAGCCTGCCCGCCCTGTGGGACCCTCATGCCCTAGACCAGGCAAGACTGACACTTGACATCCATCAGGCCCTCCGTGACTTGCACTAATAAGCTAAACCACAACAGACCAAGATGGCCATCAGCAGTATTATAGCCTATGGTTCCCCAGGGTGTGACTCCAAAGTCTTAGCCCCAAAATGGGATAATATGGGAGCTACAGGAATAGAGGCAAAACAGGAAGAAAGTAGAACACAGGAAACATTTTAGAGCAAGGGGAGCCCAGCAGGGTCCCTGAGGTGCCACATTCCTTCACACTGTCCTGCTTAAACTTTACAAGTTTTTAAAGTGCACAATGTTGAGCTATTAAGCCACCCCAAGGTGGCAGACTCATAAAAAAGAGGAAAGGAAAGGCAGAAGGCTGTGGCTGACACTTTGCACCAAGGAAAGGAAGCCCAGCTGGAGGGGGTGAGGGTGGGGCAACCCTGGGCCACAGCTACCAGACACTCAGGTCCAGCCCAGTATCACACTGACAGCAAGCAGAGGCTCACCTGTCCTAGAATTCAGCAAAGCACGCAGGGGCCACAGCCACCTGCCTAGAATGGCCCCCATGCACAAGCCTGCTTGCTCACACTGTCATGTGGAGATATAATAAAGCTCCCTACAAGTCTGCTCAATGAAGAAAGACCATTTATAAGAACTGAGCGGTACTTACATGGGGAGCTGTGTCACTGAATCTTCAGTCCTAAAACCACTTTGCACAGGTAAACACCTGTCGACCATAAGCCAAATGCAGCTGCAGAAAGACACCAGCACCTCACCAGCATTATCCAGTGGCCACTGGTGACCAGAGTGAATGAACGGGAACAAGAGAGTTCCAGTTGCCAAGGGTGGTGTATTTCAAACATGCCGAGTGGCAAAGTTGGCACTTAGTTCATGAAATATTTTGAGGCTTTAGGGAAGGACATGCAGTTTCTGTCTCTAGGGTATTGACTTTCAACCTTTTTCACCTCACGGCACATAAACTAATTCCTTAAATTCTGCAGCACACCAAAAAATATATTTTCCCATCTGACAAAAAATAGGTATAATTTTGATTCATTCACTCCAGACAGTTATTGTTGTGTTGGCTGTTGTCACTTTTTTATGTGACAATCTCAGGGAAAAGAGGTCAGTCCCCTGACTAAAGAGTCAGGTACTGCATGTTTTAGTCTTGAGACACACCGGTGGGAAATCGCTGCACTGCGGCATTTTCAGTGGAAGATGTCTTCAACCCAACGGGAGGGTCACTCCACGCCCACAGATGCCCATGCTCCGGGCCCCTTGGCCACTCTGTGGGGCGAGGGCTGACAGTGAGAGAATGACACCCAGTGACATCCAGAATCTTGGGACGGAAGCACCCAATGCAGGAAAATTCCACAGATGCTCTGGCTAAATTCTGTTTTGTCAGGAGCCCCACACCCAAAGGGTTTTGGAGTTGAAAGTTAAACAGCAGGTTAAGTGGCAACATACCTACGTGACCAAAGTCAGTTCCCAACACTGCTTTCCTCTCCCTGGGCCTCAGTTTCTGTATCTGCGCCCTGACCATGTGCTGCCTGCTGCAAAGGGGAGCTGCCGGGGCTCACACAGCAAGCTTGACCGGGACAAGGGGGGGCACACGCCACCACACTCCTCATTCCTGGGGTAGGGGGTGGCCCTGCCTGCTGCTCACCGTCCGCAGGCTGGAGCAGGGGAGAGTGGCTGGGGAGACAGACACAGGGCTCCAGGGCTAACAAGGCAGGCTGAAGAGCCAGTGCCTGGGCCACTCTGAGGGGGAGAGGGAGCAGTCTGTCTGGCACGACTGCTGGCTAGCAGTGAGGGAACAAGTGTTCAAGTGCACAGGAGCAGGCCAGCCACCTCGGTCACTTACCGTCCAGCACACAGAGAGCCCACTCAGGACCACGTGAGAGAGCAGCGCCCAGGAGAGGAGCCCAAACTCGGCCTGGCTCTCCATAACGGGCAGCACAGGGAGAAGTGTCAGCGAGGATGTTTCTAACAGGTAAACTTACGACGACAGTCCTTCCTACAGCAAAAACTACACCAGCCACAGGAGACAACAGGGCACTGGATAAAATCTGGGCTCTGTGTCCCGGCGGCCTGAGGCTGTCCTGTGACTTAAACACAGTGTGCCTGAGTCAGGGAAAGGAGACACCCACAAATTAAAAAGGGCACCCTATTTTAGCTTTAAATACACATCCATCTCACAGGCAGCAATGTCCAAATTAGCACTTCCTATTTAGGGAGAGCAAAGGCAGCTCCTAAATGGGTTACAAAATAGACCCTGGGTTTAGAAGATCAGGACTTGGTAATAAGAGGCTGCAGGGCACAGACAGCATTTAACCGCCTCCCCCTCGAGCAGGCCCAAGCCATCCAGGGCAGGGCGGCCCTCGCCTCTCCTCCCTCCTGCAGCTGTGGTCTCCAGTTGGGACCTTGGTTCCTGAGTGCAATGGCCCCAAGTGGGAGTGGGGGTGAAGGGAGAAAGCCCCCCTGCTCACCAGACTCTTAAACTGTGGACTGAAGAACAGTCACTAGTAGAAGACCTGTAACTATCAGTCTTTTTCTCTCACAAATGGAGGACAGTTCCCACAAGACCAAGTTATACCCTGGGACACAGGGCAGGGAGCGATGAAGGCCAGCCAGATGCAGGAGGTGTGCGGATTTGGAGGCTGTGGTCTGGGAACACCCTGTCATTTGCTGAGAACTGGGACACTGCTGGGGCCATGCTTCCCCAGTCCAGGCAGGACAACTAGGATGAGCCACCACACCTGCTCAAAGGCCCAAGGTGTTGCTGTGGGCAGTACAGGGCGTCAGGGCAGCTGGGGGACAGGGCGGTATGCGTCGTGTCCCTAGAAAGGGACAAAGCTTCGAAGTGAGGCGCAAGGGCTGGAGCCAGACCATCTACTCCCATCCCGCTCTGCCACTTAGCAGGTTACCCGGAACCAGAGTACTTGCTTAACCCTCTGCTCTTCAGTCTGCCCCCTGAAATGGGCGTAACAGGCACCCACGCCATCAGGCTGTGCAAGGACTGGGAAGATTCCATCCCTATGAACTGGCACACAAACACGACCTCTGTGTTTGCTGCTTTCATTACTGTCACCACGGCCAAGGCCACCCGACACTGCCGAGGCCCTGGACCCCTACCCATTCGGAAACAAGGGTCTCAGGCCAAGCTGCTAGATCAAGGACAGCAGGGAGGGGCTCTGAGAACAGAAAGACTTACCAAAGGAAATAAGGTCTGATGAAGGTCAACAAAACTATTCAAGTACCCATTGAATCCTGGCTAGGAAAGCATGGGCCAGAGGTCCCTATGAGAATCTCTGGAAGACAGAGGGGGGCAAGGCCACACTGACTGATCCGGGTGATGGTGCAGGAGGGAAACTACCCAGTGGCCAGACCTGGGGCAGAGGTGGGCCCACTCCCTTGGGAGCGGCTCCAGATTGCCACCCCAGCCCGCACCCCCCCACACACCCCCCCAGGAGAGACCCTCCTGCAGTGGTTTCCTCCCACACACATACCTAGAGCTGGGCCACAGTGCCCGGGAGGGCCCCTTGCCTCCAGGGCTGGGGACTGGACTCATCCCCAGGGCCCAGGTGGAGACAGTCCCTGTTCAGAGTTCTTGGATGGCAGGCAAGCAGGCGACCTCCACTCAACACGGAGCTGCGTTTAGACCGAGTCCCAGCAAGTGCCGGTGTGTACAGAACCTTCGAGCGCAGTGCAGTTAACACTGGCATGTGCGCCCCAGCAACACCAGACCCAAATCCTGGGGCTACCTAGCACCAAATAAGCAAAATTCAAATTCTAGGAACTACTGAGGTGCAAACTTTAAAAAAAAAAAAAAGTTTCTACAATATGACTCTTCATTATCCTGTGTGCCCATTCCAATTAAATTCTTTAAAAGTTGAGATTTTAAAAAATGTCTAGTGGCAAATCTAATTTTATTAAAAAGGTTCATGGCCACAAAGCTATTAGGAGTTAATTTTAGTAAGATTCTGCCCTCAAATCTTGACTACCTGTGAGCATATTAAATAGGTGTGGATTAGTCTTGGTAAACAACAAAAAGATAACACATTTGTGGAAACAAACGAAAGCCACTATAACTACACTGTTATTTTGAAATATTAGCAACCAAGGGGGGCCCCCAGGGCCCCCACTGAGGCCTAACTTTTCCATATGGGGAGCACCCTCCTCCTCAGCCCAGGGAAGGAGGGCCACCCCTGCCCACACAGCCCCATCTGCCACAGCCCAAGGACAGGCCACCGTGACCTTTCTGGTCATGCAATGTAATCTTGACGCTTAAAGTATAAAAATAACGGATCTGTAAAACCTCAATGTGCCGCTAAATCTTACATGTAATTTTAGCCAGATTCAACTCATTTTGTACTACATTTGACTCCTTTTGAGTTGCCCATCATTTTGCTTCATCCAAAACCTGGCCACCCCTCCTGCCCTCACCTCTCATCCTCATTGATCAGGCGTTACGTTTAAGCAGCTGGAGGAGAGAGATGACTTCCAAGCTGGAACCGCAGCCCGTGGGGTGGCAGAAGGCCCTCTGGAGCCTAGAAATCTGGCGGCTACTCCCCTGGATTCATCCCTCTATGGCTTGCTCAGCACAGACAGCATGTAGTGCACAGTTCTTCACCAGAGGGACCTCCTGGCCTGCCCACCTTTCCCAAGCTCCCTGAGGACCACCGCCCATGTTTCTCTCCAGGCCTTTGCTCAGGCTGCCCCTCCTCCTGTGCTGGGGCTTGACAATCCCTGCTCATGTTTCACGACCAATTTAAACGGCAATTCCTTTGTGAAGCTTCTCCCAGGCGGAATATATACCCTCGGCTCTTTTTACAACCTTAAAGAAATAACACACCAAATCCTCGGCTCTCCCCAGCTCCCTAAGGGAGGGACTGAGTGACCTACACTGTACCCTTCAGTGCTGAGCATGAAACAAGCTTTTATTAAATAATCAACAGAAAAACAGAATTTTGCATCATCAGTGCCCCAAATGGGTTTGGTACGTCAGAAAAATTATTCGGAAATGCTTTCTATCAATTAAATAAAATTTTAAGTCATGACTGACTAAAATACTAGAGGCAGAATGCGAAGAGAGTTGCAAACTGTTGGGGTGAGGGCAGCCTGTTGGGGAGATGGCAACTGGCTGAGACGGATGCACAGCCTCCTGGAGCCTGGAGACAGACAAGGGCAGGGCCTGGTCAGAGCCTGGTTTGTGTCTTGTCTGTCGCTCCCCCACAGGCTGCCTCCCCCTGACCCTCAACATGACTTCTGTGGAGTGAAGGGTCAGAGGGCACCAGTCAGGACTCACCTCCCCCCAGAGCTCTTCAGAACACAGAGCACTTGCATCTCTGCGGCATTCATTTCCATGGTACAGAGAACACAAGGCGACAGAACAAGCCTCCAGCTGCCACTGGCCTGGAGGACACCCTTCTAGGAAGCAGTCCATGCTGAGCCCAGAGTACACGGGGAGGCAGGAGTCAACACTCAGCTATCACCCTCCCCAGACGGCACCTACTATGCCCTCCCTTCATCCGCTCTGTGGCTCACAGGGCAGCTCAGTGTACTGGAAGGAGCACTTCAAGGCAAGACCCAGCCCTGGCCCTGGCCCTGGCTAAGTGGTCGGTCTCTGTGAGAGTCACTCGCCCTTCCTGGCCCCTGACTCCCTCTTCTACAAGAGGAGCACCTCAGACCCCCAATCATGGCCCGTTTCTGCAGATGCTTTATGTGAGGGTTCACATATCCCTAGGCCAGTGATGGCGAACCTATGACACACGTGTCAGAGGTGACGCGCGAACTCATTTTTTTGGTTGATTTTTCTTTGTTAAATGGCACTTAAATATATAAAATAAATATCAAAAATATAAATCTTTGTTTTACTATGGTTGCAAATATCAAAAAATTTCTATATGTGACACGGCACCAGAGTTAAAGTTAGGGTTTTTCAAAATGCTGACACGCCGAGCTCAAAAGGTTCGCCATCACTGCCCTAGTCCCACCAGCAACCATCAGGGAGGCTTGGGCCGGGTCGGAAAGAATGAAGTCTGTTGTAGCTTCTCCCTGGTGAATTATCCATCCACAGGGCAGAGTGACATGAGAAAAGCTATTTAAGGGAGAGGGACCTCAGCAGAAGCAGCTGGAGAAGGGGTACAGACGTCCGCATCAGGCCCCTTTGCAAGAGCTCCCAGAGGAGTTTCACACCACTCCCATCCTCCCCACTGTACCCAGGGATGCTGAGGCAGAGCCTGGCACACAGGGCAGCAGTCAGCACCTGCCAGAGCATCAAGGCCCTGGGTCCTGCCATCTGTATATGCTCACACAACTGACCCCTGCACTATGGACATGCTTTGAGGGAACTGTCCGGAGCTGTTAGGTTCATGCCCTCCTCTCCTCACTACCATGGCTCCTACTCTCCACCTCCAAGGCCCCCAGCTCTCCAACAGTGTGCTGCTGGCCCCAAGAGGGGCAGAAACAGGCCTGGATGAAAGAAAAGAAAATTACGCAGGAGATCAAAAAAGGGGCCTTGCTGAACGGACCACAGCCCATCGATACCTTAGTCCTCACACACTCCAGCAGGAAAGAGGGACAAGCACATGTGGTCCTCAGATGCAGGCCCAGCACCAACGCCACAGTCAGTGGGACCTCCCGTGCTTTCAAAGTCACCCGAGACAGTTCCTGCTTAGATCAGCCACACCCACCGCCCCTTCGGCACCTGCTGGCATGGGGTGGGTCCCAGACCTATAACCTGATCTCCGGTGCTGTGACTGTAGACACACTGGGGCTCCTGAATACTTCTGGAGGCTGGGCAGTTGGGGGGCCACTAACAGGGTCCACAACATCTTGGAGAGCTTCAACATTTATGGGATGTTAAAAAAACAAACAAAAAAAAACCCTGCAGACCACTGGGCTAAGCATTTCAGATCTACAGAGTCCGTAGCCTGAGGCTTAGCCCTGAGAAGCAGCAACATCCTGACATCCTAAAAGCACCTCGCCCTCCTTCACAAGAATTCAGCTTCCCGGCCTGACACGGGTGGTGAGGTACAATGGAAGTCTAGAATATCAGCTAAAACACACACACTCCCGCCTGCTGTTTTAATTCTATACAGCTTAGCAAGATTGTCTAGTTTAAAGGAAAGCTTTCTAAATCTCAGTGTTTTTAACTCCCCAGAAACATCCATTCTTTTCTCCTATGTGGAATCACTGGAAATAATGAAGTGGTGTTTTTCCCAAGGCATGGTTCATGTCGGCCACCCACAGTGGAACCACAGACGTGTGCACACAGGTCAACTCACACACGTGCACACATGTAATGCCCATGGCTAAAACTGTTTTAATGTGCCCTCAAATCAAAGGTTTGCTCAAATCATGCTGGTTTCTGAGACTGAAGATCGAGTGGGTTGCGGCAAAAATAAAGCCCTGTTGAAACCGATTCAAAGATGGCCAGCAAAGGTTCTCAGGTCCCCGTGCAGCATAGCCCGCAACCCACCTGACCAGAGGCAACACCCAGGAAGGAACCACCCGATGTGCCGCCACTTCTCCCCTTCCTGCTCCCCAGTGGCTGGCATGAAGGAAGAAGCACCCCCACCCTCCCGCACAGGGACAAGGGGTGGCAGGCTGAACTCCGGGCTCCAGGTCTGGCCGTGCCTCCCGATGCAGGGGAAGGGAAGGGCCGCCCACTGGGGGACAAAGGCCAGCCCTCCGTTCCCACAGAGCTCAGAACCAGGGCAGGTGGGTCGCGCCCCTCTGCACTGTGCAGTGGAAGCTAAGAGCCAGGCAGGGCTCCAGTCAGTAGGCACCCAGGGGCTGGGGGTCATGAGATCTGGAGGCACCTTGGATCCAGGGTCAGGAGGGAGCCAGGATTGGGGAGTCCTTGTGGAATCCAGATGGGCTAACACTTTAGCCTCACCCTGCACATTACCCCTTTATATGTCTAGGAGGAATAATAAATGGTGTCATTATGAAAGCTTTGTGGCTATAAATCCTAAGCTATTAATGAAAACTAGGTCCCCTTTGTTACCAAGAGGGCAGGGCTTCCCACAGCTGTCCCCTCACCCTCCATCACCATGGAGCACTTGGCTGTAGGACGCATGTGGGTCAGCAACCCTGACCCACGGAGGCCACTCACAGGATGCCCGCCACACCCTGAGCAAAAACAGCCACGCCCTGTCGGAGAGGATCTGGAAACAGCTACCCAGCTGTTGCGCCTCGTGCGGGTCCCATCCTGGACAACGTGGTGGGCTCTGACGCACCCATGGAGACACCCAAACCGCAGCAGCAGGGACTGTGGGCAACACTGGGGAGGGTGGCAGACTTACATTTTAACTGCAGTTGCCAGGACAGGCCTACTGAGAAGGTGATAGCTGAGCAAAGACCCGAAGGAGCTGTGAGAGCAAGTAAGCCATGTGGACGTCTGAGGGAGAGCAGGTGAGGAGGGGGTGCCGGGGGCCTCATGACACTACACAAATGAGGACCTCGGGGGGCTCTGAGCAGAGGAGTGACCCGAGCTGCTGTCGCCAGAAACAGACTGACCAGGGGCAAGGGCGCTGCACGCGGGTAGGCGTGGCCACTGCCATCAGGAGGCAAAGGTGGGCACGAGGAAAGGAGAAGTGTGTGCTCTGGAGACGGAGCAACAGGATTTCCTGGCAGAGGCCAACGGGAAGTGAGCTGCCAGGATGACTGGGGGTTTCGCTGAACGGTTAACAGGGAGGACAGAGGCCATCGCTGAGGGAGGAGGTGCGGTGAGAAGACATGTTCAGTTTGAGATGCCAGAGGTCGGGAAGGTGGTCGACAGCGGGGCCTGGAGGCCAGGGCAGAAGTTGGAACTGGAGCAGTTTAGTCAGGGCTGTCAGCCAATCCACAGGAAGTCAAGCACTAAGCGGCACCACCACCAAAGTGAGGGGAGAAGAGGTCCCAGGACGGCCCCCGCCATACCAGAGAGGCTCAATGGGACAGGAGAGCCCCCCGGGAGGGTCCTGGGCGCTGAGAGGAGAGGCTGGAGGGTGAGGAGTGACGGCACAGGACAGGCCACCTAAGGCGCAACCCGGGCGCTGACCCCGGCCAGGGGAGGCCCAGCAAACGTGCAGATGCTGGCCAGTGGGTGCAGGAAGCGCTCTCTGGGCTGTTTTCTCAGTAAACTGGAAGCAAGGCCAGCGGCAGTGAGGGGCAGGGTGAGGTAGACAGTTAGAAGTGTGAGGAGAAAGTATGAAATCGTCCAAGACAGGATCGGCAAACTGCAGCCCAGGGGCCCGATCCAGCCCACCATCTGGTTCTGTTAAAGGAAGTTTCCCTGGAACTCAGCCTCGTCCATTCGTTTGCCTGCTGTCCACGGGGCCTGGGCTGCAAGGGCAGAGCTGAGCAGTGCTGTGGCAGCCTGCCTGACCACAAAGCCCAAAATATGAACTATGTGGCCCTTTACAAAAGCTGGCGAACCCTGGTCTGGGATAGTAGGGAAACATGCTCTGTGGTCCAAGTTAGAGAGACCATGAGCGAGGCTGTATGTCTTCTCCAGCCACACAACACTGTGACAAGTGGCTGCAGCCAGGGCTGTAGTTCCACAAGGTAAAACCGTGAAGGGCGAGGGGCCAGGTGGGTCATTGGCCTTCCTATCAGTGACAGACCAGCTGTTCTTTCCACGATCTTTCCTGGGCCCAGCAGAGCCCACTGTACCCCTTATATCCCCTCACTCCGTCTCAAATCCTGAGAGACAGTGAACTGAGTGAGACTCAGCATTTCCAAGGCAGCGCCACTCTGCTCTGGGGATTTGAAACAGGCTGGTCCGGTAAGAAGCCCAAGTTCTGAACCTCTAGGCTCAGCGCTCTCCACCCAGCAGCACCTGAGAATCACCTCCTGGAACAGTAGACAAATGCCCATGCTGGCCCCACCCCCACATCATTTTAGTGGCCTTGAGTGGGGTTGAGGGTTTTCAAAGCCCCGGGTGACTCAGGGCAACAGGATAAAGAAGGTGCACCACGGTTCTGCTTCCTCCGCTACCCCCAGCCCGACAACTCCATTCCCAAGGCCATCCACATCCGTCCTGCCAGTTCACTCCGTCCCCCTTCTCCACAAGGGCCTCCGGGGATGGGGGTGGTGACCTGAGGTCTCCCCAGCACTCGATGTCCAGCATGAGCTCTGTGCTGGTCTCAGATGAACTGAGGGTCCCCTGTCACCTAACAGGGAATACCGGCTTAGATCCTTCACTGTCCAAGCTGCGCTGTTCCTCCTTTACAAGTCAATGTCCCACTGGGTCCAGGATCAAGACCATCAGGAAAGAGGTGCCGCAGGTCTGAGCCAGAAATGTGGCCCACCAGCCTCACACCACACAAGTCCCCTTCCTTCCCGCACCGCCTCTCCCTGATGGCACCCTAAATCTTCTGCTTTACTGAGACATCGAAATTGGGGTGTCTAAGGCTCACTTCCTTACTATAAAAGCTCAGGCTTTTGCCATCATCAACGTTACCACGTTAAATTAGTGCGGGCTCACTGCCGGGTCCCTGCTGACACTTCATTTAAAACTCAGCTCTGGAATTTCACGAGGGTGAGGCTGAACTGACAGCAGGTGCCTTCCAAAGGCCATTTATAAGTCATGGAACCTAGAGAATACTTTTCATCTGAAATTACCATTAAACACCACTTAAGTTTCCAAGCTAAATAGCAAATGGCTATTTAACTCATTTGTTGTTTGACGGATTTAAAATAGTAATTCCAGAAAACCAAATGTGTGTTTGCATGTGCATCTATTTACGAGAAAACCACGTGTGAGTGTGTGGGGTGCCTGCAAGAGCTGTCACTGAAGGAAAAGCAGCTTTATGCCACCCACACGCCGTCAGTCCACGGAGGCCGAGCGGGGACTTCCTGTCACTTCCCAGGGCGGAGAACAGTGATGCTGCGGGGTCTTCAAGAGACTCGCTGCCCCCGCATGCAGGGTGGCACTAATACTGCTGACAGCCTCTCGCTCATAACTGATAGCGCAGGAAAGGAGGAGCTAAAGAGATGGAGGCCCCGTTAACAGAGTGGTGGCCAGTAAAGGGAGCCGGGAAGGGGATGGGCAGCACAGGCATCCAGGGGAAAGGAACTGCCGCCCCGCCCACTCTAAGACCCTCAGAGTCCAGACGCCAGGACTGCTGGAACGTCCACAGGTGGGAGACAAGTATTAGAGAGACTGTCGGCCCCTTCAGAAACACAGGCAGGCATCGTCACTCCTGTGAAGGTGGTGGCTGGTCTCACTGTAAGTGAGGGACTTTGCAGACAAAGACTTCTACCACTCATCAGCTGGGTGACGTAACTTCTCTGCACTCCCATTTTCTCACCTATAAAATGTAGGATGGCCACAGGTCATTCGGGGTGTTCAGAGGACGAAAGGCAGCTGTGTTCCCCCAGGCAGGGCACGGTACCAGCTCTCAGAGGCTCCACAAGTGCTGGTGGCTCCTTCTGGTGGACATGCCGTTGTCTACCCGAAGGCTGACCGAAGCCAGGGCTACACCGGGAGGAGAAACCACAGGCCTCAATGACAAGAGGTAGCAGCAGGCTCCTCAACAGGAAGGGGGTAACTGGGCCAGGCAGCTCCTCCAGGGACCTGAAAGCCAGTCACTGGGACCCCAAGGACCTACACCCAGCCACCAGGGTGGGTGAGACACACGAAGGAGGAGCTGAAGCTATGGAACAGAGTCAGGAGCGTGGACTACCATGAATTTTCACCAGGTTATTTCTAACATATAAATACGTAACATATGCATATGGGTACACATTCCAATTTAAAACTCCTTCTTTGAGTCTGCAATTGTGGAAGGATTCTCAAACTATCTGTCCCCCGACTCCCACCCTCAGGTGCAAAGTCTGGAGGGAAGAAAACCATGGCCACCCAACAGCTGCTCAGCCTCAGCTTCCTCATTGTGTCCACTCCATGTCCCCATAAGGCTGCTGTGACATGTCCATGTTCTTAGTTCTGGGACTGTGAATGCTGTTTATATGGCACGAAGGTTGCAGAGGTGAAGTTGGATCTGAGGGTGGGGGATTCTGCCAGATTATACAGGTGGCCCTCAATCCAATGGTTAGTGTCTTCAGACAGAGGAGGCCACGTGACAGAAGCAGCGGGAAGCAGCCACACAGAAAATGCTGCACAGCAGCACTGGAGATGCAGGAGGGGCCAGGAGCCAGGGATGCAGCAGCCACAGAAGCTGGGCCAGGCAAGGATAGGATTCTCCCCTACCGCTCCCAGAGGAAGCGCGGCCCTGCTACGCCTTGACTTTAGCCCTGTGATAATGACTTTGGACTTCTAGCCACCAGCACTGAGAGGATAAATCTGCATTATTTTAAACCACCAAGTCTATAAGCATTTTGTTACAGCAGCTGCAGGACACAAAGACTGGGAGTGAATGGACGTGCACGTGAAGTGATCAGCATGGTGCCTGGCACATGTGTGAATTCAAGGAATCTGTGTCAGGGAAGGACAGCTCCTGCCACCCTCCCTGGACCACCGGCGGTCCTCAGCTGTGCCAGGACCTGCAGCTCATGCTGCCCTTATCCTGTTTACACTATATGTGTGTGTGTGTGTGTGTGTGTGTGTGTGTGTGTGTGTGTATATATATATATATATGTATGTATATATATGTGTGTATATGTATGTATTTTATTTTTTACAGAGAGGAAGGGAGAGGGATACAGAATTAGAAACATCAATGAGAGAGAAACATCGATCAACTGCCTCCTGCACACCCCCTACTGGGGATGTGCCCACAACCAAGGTACATGCCCTTGACCGGAATCAAACCTGGGACCCTTCAGTCCATAGGCCAGTGAAGGCGAACCTATGACATGTGTGTCAGAGGCGACACGCGAACTCGTTTTTTTGGTTGATTTTTCTTTGTTAGATGGCATTTAAATATATAAAATTAATATCAAAAATATAAATGTTTTACTATGGTTTTGCAAATATCAAAAAATTTCTATATGTGACACGGCACCAGAGTTAAGTTAGGGTTTTTCAAAATGCTGACACGCCGAGTTCAACAGGTTCGCCATCACTGCCATAGGCTGACGCTCCATCCACTGAGCCAAACCAGTCAGGACCCTGCTTACATTTTAAAGCTCCTCATATATACTGTCTCTCCCAGAGGGGGTTCCCAAGGATCCTTCGCTCGTCCTATAGAATCCAATCTTGCCACTGGCTTGTCTTAAACAGGAAGTTCCATTAGCTGAGGTATTTCACAGTGACCTTGCTGATATCTCCGGAGTGGACTCTCTTGACCTCGGGCACAATGAGCCATGAGTCGACAGGCGCAAGCAGTTCTCTCTGCCATAGGCCCTACAGCTCCCCATGTGGGGTCTGAGACCACTGACCAGCCAGGGCAAGGCCGGCCGAGCCAGTGAAAGATACGTGGGTAACATCCAGCCCTCTGCCCAACTTTTCCTTTCTTCAGCTTCTCCATGCACCAGCACTTGTTTTCCTTCCTGAGGGTTGAGTCCCAGTGTTGAAATGCACGATGTGCAGTAATTCCACTTCCTGCGCTGCTGGTGGCCACCTCATGCAGCTCCCTCTAGGCTCTGTGCCATGAGGCCCGGGGTCCCGGCATGCTGGTGCCCTCCCCACCGCCCCACTCAGTGTCAGAGTCGGAGCTGTGCTGCCCGAGGGTCCACAACCCTGACTCCAGCCTGCACAGGACGAAGAGCCTTCGGCCACAAAGCACTCAGGTGGAGCCTCAAGCCTCGAGTGTTTTAGAGAAAAGATGAACAGAAGGAAGCAGCCTCTTCACTTCCTGAGCGGCCATCTTGCACGGCCCTATCAGCTGTCCTCTTTGCACCCCTTACTCTCCAACCTTCTGAAGGGCAGGGCTCACTCATTGGGGACGTGTGCCCTGACCCAGCGGACCGCCACCACCAGGGCAGGAAGGGGACAGTGGTGTATGGAGTGAGCATGGTCCCCAAGGAGGAGTTCCCTACACACCCCTCAGCCACTGGCACTGCACCCAGCAGGCCCCAGGGGCTAAGGTCTAACGCCGGCCAGCTCCTCACTCCCCACAGAGCCCCTGCTGCTGTACCCTGGCTCAGACCCGTTCCACCAAATCCCGTGGCAGGGCCTGGCAGCCATCTCCAGACACACGCCCGGTTACTCCCGAGGCTGGGTTATCATCCAGTGTGCTCTCTAGTGTACCCGCTGGACCAGCCCGGCAACAGTCACCTCCCTGTGCTGAACTCTCCCACAGAGCGAATGCCCACAGGCCGACTGCCCACGCCCGCCAGCGGGGTCTCCTAGACACCCTCTGCCTTCACAGGCTGCTGTGAGCAGTAACTACACACCCAATGCACTTGTGACAAGCTGCCAACCGTCTTGCCGATTTAGCAGCTGACGATGACCATCCAACATGACTGCAAAACATACTCACACCCTGCCTGGGCTCTTCCCCTTCCCAGATGCAGAGCAGGCTGGTGGGAGTGGCTGATACGCTGGGAGGGCAGGCCCAGAACCAGACACCATCACAGCTAGACGTCCCCTTAATCCCACAGGCACTGGGCACTCCTGTCCCGGCTGGCAGAGATGTCCCTCCAGAACAGTCAGCAGCCCCTGCAGGCAGCCCCCGGTGGGCCAGGCAGGAGAAAGCCCGGGAGCCACTGTTCTAAAGCAGCGGGTCAAAGGCAGTCATGACAAGCCTCCCTCAGACGTCACGAGTCCATTTAAAAGGTCCGTGTGTAACTAGAAGGTCACATTTTAAAGAAGCGGAGCTTACAAATAATGGACTAACTACTCCCACTCCCCAAAGAAGTTACAGGCCAGATGAGCACTGAAAAAAGTGGGGAGGAACCACCAAACGTCATGTACTGGTAACCCCAAGTTCTCCTTCCAGCCAGACGATACTCAATACAGACCTCACAAAAAAGGAGTGCAGCTCTCTCAAAGAGCTCACACATCAGTGCCAAGCACAGGCTACGAAGGGCCCACCAGGAATAAAGAGTTCTGGTTAAAGAACCAACAGTACACAGCTTGGGCACCAAAGGGTCATGGGTTCGATTCCTGGTCAAGGGCACATACCTGGTTTGCAGGCTCCTCCCAAGCCCCGGTCAGGGTGTGTGCAGGAGGCAACCAATTGATGTGTCTCTCTCTTTCCCCCCCTCCATCTCTTCTTCCACTGTCTCTGAAAATCAATGGAAAAGCCTCGTCAGTGTGGCTCAGTGGTTGAGCACTGACCCATGAACCAAGAGGTCACCAGTTCCATTCCCTGTCAAGGCACATGCCCTGGTTGCAGGCTCGATGCCCAGTAGGGGGCATGCACACAGCAGCCGATCAATGTTTCTCTCTCATCGATGTTTCTCTCTATTCTTCTCCCTTCCTCTCTCTCTAAAACCAATAAAACCATATTTTAAAATCAATGGAAAAAAATACCCTCTGGTAAGAATTAACAAAACAAACAACAAAAAAGAACCTAACCCACGGTACAATCTGGAAGGGGGATGCTGTGCAGCTGGGCAAAACAGAGAGAAATTCTCTGTTCCAATGTGCCCTGAGTACCAAGATAGAGCGCAGCAGAGGGCGGGGTGGGGGTGCGGCAGACGCAGAGCATGACGCCACGGGTGAGGAGGTGTCTACTGTACATGAACACATTCGCTGCACAGACTGAACATCTTGGGAAGAATACATAAGCACAAGGCACTGCTGTCTCCAGGGAGGGAAATGGGTGGCAGGGGGATGGGGTAGGAGGCAACTTTACCATACACCCTGTTGTACCTTATCATTTTTGGACCACAAAAACATATGCCTATTGTAAACATAATACACAATGCTATTAAGTTTGCCGAATAAAGCTCAGTAAGGCAGGTTTGAGGATTCCCACCAAGTGACATTCATGCAAAGCCACCAATAAGAAGGTGGGAGATTTAAAGCTCACCACCAGCAGCACCCCTTGCTCTCTGCCCTTCCCCTCCCCTTCTCCAACCTGGCTTCCCCTGCCATGTTCTCCTCCCTGCCAACATTACTACATAAAATTTAGGCTCCAAGTTCCAAAGTCCCAGATCTTAGAGAGGGAGCGTACTCTCGGGGAATCACAAGCCAAGCCCTGCCCCCATCGCCCCTCACTCCCTGCTCTCCTCCTGCTGCCGGTCGACAGGCCTGCCTGTCTGCACTGCGCCCACCGCAGAGCCCACGAGGGCACAAGGGGAGCGTGGCTGGCAAAGCTGCCCACTCAGCTGTTTTGCTATGGGGAGGACCCTGAGACATTCGCATCTGTTTCTAGGAACCCGAATTTCTAGGGGTTCACACACCAGCACTTCCTCTTTCTCCGTCAACCCGGTTTTCACGGGTGGTTTAGAATATTCTCCCTGGTGCTGATTTCATTTCAGACACGGCTTCACCACCCGCCACCACTGCGGGCGTTGGGGACACTCTGTGGGTGGCATTTCAGGCACCCTGCTTCTGGACCTGTTGGTCGGACGGCGCAGGGATGAAGAAGCCGACCGTGGCTCACAAAGCTGGCTAGAGAGCAGATGCAGCAGAGGAATTCTGACAATCTAAGAAAGGGTATCCTCAAACCATAAAGACGACTCTGGAATTGCTGTTGTCATTTAACACGTTAAGCGCCCAGTCAGTCATTGGTGACTGACACTATACTTTCCATCCGGAAGACAAAACAGGTTGGGTGCTTAACGGGTTAAAATAAGAATAATGTTGTAAACAAAACAGAATAAAAAGGCTTACAAAGTCTGACGCAGTGACAGTAAGGGATGAACCAAGTCCCAAACCCGGAAGACAGTCTGCCGGGCCCTGAGCTGGAACACAGAAATGTGTCACCCGTCCCCCCACACTCCGCTTGCGCAACGCCCCCACTGGAGCCATCACACCACAACCTCTTGGCACATGACTCGCCCGCATGAAGCTCTGGGTGCCCCACCTTCCTGGACACTGCACTCTCCCAGCTTCTCCTCAAATTCAGTGCCTATGAGACCACACTCAGACCCTGTGCAGATGCAAACTGAACTATTCCTCAGGTTGATTAAATTGACAAAGAAAAACTCCAAGATGCCAAGTGCTAGGGTGCGCACCTTCTTCCCCGGGAGCAGCCTCTAGCAGCTGCATGAGAGAGAGGGCCAGTGTGGGGGGACACAGATGGCGCTGCACAGCAAGGACACACAGGGCTGGGGAGCAACTCACTGGGCTGACGCTGTGCCAGGGGCTCTGGCCCCGCCTCCCTCTAAGTTAGACTGAACCCCAACCGGACCATCCGGAAACGGACCATCTTCCCCAGAGGCCAGGGCTGCTCTCCTTGTCCTTCTGACAATGACCTGGTAGCTCTGTTCACTCACTCACTCAACAGTTGACTATTCACCTGTCCTGTGCTAGGCACAGGGGTGCCCTGAAGATACAAGGAAAACGGAGCTCTTGTCCCTGCTGAGGACACTTAAGGCTTATGAATGATCTGTTATGTTCACTGGGCACGTCCCCAGAGAACAATCTTTACATTTGTAAGTGCTACTGTGGGACACAATATCTCCCATAAAACGCAGCGAGCAGAATTTTACACCCTTGAGGAGTCAGGAGCTGCACTCCAGGAAAGAGGCGAAGGGCACCCCGCGCACCAGCCCCGGGCTCCCAGAATAGGCTGCCTTCCTTTATGCTGTGCATCGCTTTCGCGCCAGCACTCGCCCCCTGCGTCCTAACATCAGTGCCCTGGGCTCCGCCAGGGGACCTGCGCTGCCCACCCTGTCTCAGGCACTCAGCGTGGGTGGGGGCACCGCGGTGGAGGCTCAGGCAGGCGTGTGCCGAGTTCCCCAGCGTCAGGGGAAGCACCTGACCCAGGTCCACTCAGTAGTGGACTTCCCCTGGGACAGACAGACCTCCACCTTGTCTCACAGAGAACATCATTCCCTGAGGACGGAAATATCTACCTTAGGGCCACCCCATCCCGACTAGGACCATACTTCTGTGCTCCAGGGGGCCCCAGCCACTCTTCAGGTGCCTCTGGGCCTGCGGGAGTCGCCACTTGGAACACAGATGTTTCCTAAGTGCCTACTAAGTCCTGGCATGGGTTACCAGAGCGGCGGCCACATCGTGTTCTGACAGCAACCTTCTAGTCAGCCACCCTTCAAACTTCCACCTTCCCCACACTCCGTTCTCACCATGCCCCACGGACAGGGCCTCCCCGTAAGAGCAGCAGGTGACACGTGAAAGTCAGAAGCATTCACAATGCACACACAGAGCATCCCAACAGTCTGTTTCCTCTAAAAAACACATGCACACCTGTTCACTGGAGCCGGACACCCGCACAGCACCTTGGGAGTGAAAAGGCAAGTCCCCATTAACACCTGAACCACGGGGGTCGGTTCCCATGAAGTTCAGTGGCCACATCCCCACGTAAACATTTCACTCAGTGATGCTGATACTGAGAAAGTGCTGGGTAGCAGAGCAGCGTGTAAGACCATCCCAGCGCAGGCAGTGAGGACTCCTGCTGGGAACAAGGAAGGATGCTATGCTCCTTCACCACCTACAGTAGCCCCTCCTGGGGTAGAGAAGGTGAGAAAGGGCCCGTGGATATCCTTGCCTTTTTAAAATTGTTATTACAGATTAGCAAATGTTCACCTGTGGGGAGCCGGCACGGCCATGGCATACTCAGCCCCAGGGCGCCGTATGTGCCATGCCAGCTCAGCCAAGGGTGATCCTGAGGTGGGGAGGGGGGGTGGGCAGTGAAAGGATTGAGAAAAGACAGACAAGAGAATGAAAGTTGGGTCTCGGTGGGACGCTGCTCCCTGATGAGACAGCACCAGCGCCCCCAAGCCGTGTCTTTATTTTATAGCAGATGCCACGAGGCAAAGTAGGGGCGTGATCACGTTGTTCACAGCATTCTCGTGAGTTTTAACCTCACTTAACTACATGCACCCGAACTCTATCACAAGGCACGTGGGGCTATGTGTTCGGACCACAGGTTCAAGCTTACAACCACAGCCATTGGCTATGATTGTGCTGGGAGGGCCCTGCCCTCCAGCTGGGACTTGCACGTGGCAATGAGAGGACCCTGTTTTTTCATTAGTCCGAGGCTTGAACCTGGCCAAAACACCGTAACCGCGCCCCACATTCACCATTAGTTTTAGAAACACAATCAGAAATTTTCTCATCTCAGAAGCATGTATCAGGGAGTTTCTCTGTAAAGACTCAGGCATGCACACCCACACCATAACTCCCAGGGAGTCTGGCAGGCAGGAAGCACAGAATAGCTCCTTCATGGAACTCAGCCTCCTGGGCCACTGCCTGGTTAAGAGTGGGAGTGTGTGTGTGTGTGTGTGTGTGTGTGTGCGCGCGCGCGCGTGGGCGTGCGTAAGTGGAAGATGTGAAGTACACCCCCAGATGGCATGTGCGAGCACAGTGTGTGAGCACATGAGATGTGAGTGGTGTGTGTGTGCACGTACTCTGGGTTGGGTGGAGGAGGGTGATAGGAGCAGCTTTACCCAGATGGGCAGCAGCCGAATGCTTACACCAGTGGTTGGCAAGCATAAGAGGGCCCCCAACTTCTCTCATCCACGTGTTTCTGACATCTGACCATCACAGAGGCTTTATTGTGAGGTTAGGAATCGCTAGCACACATGGAAGGGAGAAAGGCCCCAAACCTGAGTCTTTAATTAGCCCACACTGCAGTTTCCCTGCAGATTTCCCCAGCATTCGGCCAACAATTTCCCAACAGGTGTAAAAACTCATCTTCCAAAACAGGTAACTACTTGCAGGAAAGACACAGCCAACCACCTCTAATGTCCATCCTTGCCTTCCTCCTTAGTAACAGGCCTAGGACCCTGGCTTGTAGTTGGCTTGGGCTATCTGCCTCCTTTGCGGCTAGCTGTGGCCAGGGGCTCAGTTCCTGCCAACAAGATTTAAGAACATCATCTGATGAGAGGGTCTGGGGAAGTGCGCCTTCCTCCCGCCTCGCGTCTGAAAGGCCTACAGTTGACTATACTTCTGGCTGCCATCCTGGCCAGGAGGCCCTGGCCCTCCCCCTGGAGACGGTGGGCACAAGCTCTGCCTGTCCACCTCCAGGCCGCAGGACACAGAAGAGAAATAAGTGCTTATCCTGACTAAGCCGCTTCCCTTCGGTGTTTTCTGTTAGACACAGCCAAACGTTGATCCTAACAATTTCACCATTCCCCACTTACACCCAATGAGGGAGAATGTCACCGTCCTGGAACACTGAGAGCCAGGATAAGGAAGGATACTATTTTAGATTTCCGTTCATTAACAGCCCCATTTTCCCAGAAAGAGACCTTTAAGGAAAGCATTCTCAAATTAACCCAGGACTCCAAGCGTGGGTGAGTACATTCTCACGAGACCTTATAAACACAGTAAGATTCATTTTGTTGTAGAGTTATTTCATACAACAGTTTCTCCCTAATATACTCAACATTTTAACCCCAAAAAGCTAAGCAATCCTATTTCTAGGCCTGCCTGAGTAGCAAACTCAAAAAGCTTTAATATACTGAATTCCTGTTTACTGCCCCAAACATTGAGTAGCTTGGCTTGCTTATTTAGTGCAGACAAATCTAGGTTATGAGGTAAAAATAGCTCCTGTTTTTCATTCATTACAGTTAGTCCATTAAATTAGGTTCACAGTCTGAGCCACGAGCTGCTAGTTGCCATGACAAACATGGGTACAACCCTTCACAGTTTACAAAACAGCCGACCTGTGGGTGTGCGAACTGGACAGAGCCTGTGATGCCCAGTTCCAAGGAGTGACACCGGGGCTGGGGCTCTGCAATCTGGTCCTCTCTCACCTAATCCTGTTGGAAATGCGTCCATGCCCCACAGCTTCCAACTCGCTGCTGTTAAGGGGCTGAAGCTGCGGTGACTGCTGTGCCGAGGCCAGACCTGTGGCCTGATGCCCTGAGAGCATCAGGGCGGGGCAAACGGGGACACAGCCAGGAGTCAGGTACCCAGTGCAAAAGGCAGTGTCTCCCCAGGTTAGAAACTGATGGAAATTAACTTTAAAACCTGGACGCTTCTTAACAACCAAGTCGGTGTAAGAGTGATACCGCGGCACTAAAGCGGCCTCTCAGAGCCAGCCAGCCACCCTGTGAGAGCCCGACTGCATCCCACGCCATCAGCCGCTCCTCTCCTCGCCACCAACAAGGCTAACGCCTAGCTGGGGAAAGATTCTTGACTAATTAAAGAATGATTAAATAATTAAGTTGACTCACAATGCAAAGATCTTTCTCCCTCCAGTTAAGTTACTCTACCTACCATGTGGCTGGCAGGACCCTACAATGATCACAGAACGTGTATCTGGGGCAATGGCTGGGAGCACGCGACGATTCGAAAGACTGTTCGCGCTGTCAGGCCAGGTTCTCGTGGGCTCTGAGAAAACTTCCAGCAAATACATCAGCACTCAGAGGGACAGCACTCACCAGACTGTGTCCATCTGAGTTCTTTGTTTTTTTTAATCAGTTTATGCTTTTATTGGTAACTTTAAATCCAGGTACTCTTTATGTAAAAGGTCAGGAAGGGCTAAATAGAAAATATAATAGGTTAGAAACAGAGTTAAAAAAAAGGTCAGCCCTGGCTGGGTTTGCTCCGTGGTTAGAGCGTTGGCCCGTGGACCAAAGGGTCTCAGCCAAGGGCATGTACCTCAGTTGCCGGTTCCCAAGCCCCAGTAGGGGCGCATGAAGGAGGCAACCAATCGATGTCTCATGTTGACATTTCTCTCTCTCTCTCTCTCTCTCTCTCTCTCTCTCTCTCTCTCTCCCCCCCCCCACCCCACCCCATCTCCCTTCCACTCTCTCTAGAAATCAATGGAAAAAATATCCTCCAGTGAGGATTTAAAGATAATAATAATAAAGGTCAAAGACAGGTAAGTGGAGAAGTCAGGGAAAGATGTCAAGCTGCCAGGAAGAGAGTCCAGACCCCAACCAGACAGCAGCTGTGCGTAAATTCTGGGGGGAGTATCAGGAAGTAAATAAAGCGAACCCATCCACCCACAGGAAAATGATCTGGGCTTCAACACAAAACTTGCAGCTGTACTGGGGGACTGGCTGCAAAGGGCCTCAGAGGGGGATGTGGGACCCCACAGGGTGGAGGAGCGGAGACAGGCATGGGGGCTCTACCTGGACCAGAAGAGTCTGGTTTCATGATAATAGGCAGCTTCGATGTCCATGGACAGACCCAGGGTCCCCAGGGCTCCTGACACCACGTTTCTTGGCTGAAGAAGCTACTGCTGAATCACTGCAGAAGGGAGTGAAAGTGAAAGACCGAAGAGACAGCAGTTCGGGTCCCAAGGCCACAGACTAAGCAGCACTTCCCTAAATAGACACTGTGTGTGTGTCTCCAAGGTCCACTGCATCAAGAATACACAACCCCTCACCCACCAGCCCTCAGCACAATCACTCCACTTCAGTGTTGGACAGGGGGCCAATGGAGGGAGAACGGAAGGGACTCGCCTTCAGTGAGTGAACAGGGAAGAAGGAGAGGTTCAGGCATGACTTCACTGTCACCACAAGTTGGGGGCAAAATCCAAGTGTGCCCTTTTGTGCCACCTGAGCTGGGCACTGTCTACCAGCAGGGTGTTTCCCCAAGGCCAAGCCATTCTCCTCTCTCTCCTCTTTCAGGCCAGAGGAGGAAAATGTTTGAAAGATTCAGGGTAGCTTGACATATCTTGGCACATAGTCCCATCTTAATTCCATTTTATTGTCCATCTGATTATCACCCAATTATGTAATGTGATCATTTGGTTTAACATTTGTATATGCAGAACATAGTCAAAACAATGAGTAAGAAATATGAAAATACTCAACATTCCACCACAGACAATCACAAGGTTTGATGTGCTTAAAACACAAGAGCGTCAGCAGAAGACTCAGCTGGGCCACTGACCACCTGACTGAGAGTTTAAGAGCCAAGCTCCCACTTCCCCTTCGCACTCTGCCCACATCCTAGTCCTCTGACCTTTGCTGGTTGTCCCCTGCTCCCCAGAGCCTCCTTCTTCTGCAGCATTTCCCCTCAGAGGTGCCCTGGGCAGGAGTCAGAGATGGAATGTGCCCTCGCCTTCTGAGTACATTTCTAACAACAGGGCACTCTAGGGAAACAGAGTTGTCACAACTAAAGTCGAGGGAGACTCGGGGTCTCCTGCAAGACAGAAACGTCCTACCTGCACTGGCTCCCAGCCTTGCAGGCAAAGTGCTCTCCTGCTTGTTTTATTTAATCTGCACAATCCCCTGTGAGCTGGGCATTTTCCCACTTCACACATGAGAAAGCTGACTCAGGTTCATGTCCAGCACTTTTTGTTCTCACAATCCAACTTGCCCCCCTCAAAAACCAGACACAGATGCCCCAAAGACATGGCTGCATAAGCTTTGTGACACAAACCAGATCAACACCAGCATTACAGGATGCACATCACACCCATCCCAAGGCAGCCACGATGACCTGGGGCTGTCCTGTCCCCTTCAAACCAGAAAGGACTGCAGGGGATCCCGGGCAGCAGAGGTTCAATGAGGCAGATGTCTACTTCCCCCCCCACCCCACCCCCCGCCCCACCCACCATGGCCCCACCCTGACAGGAGGAGGGGTCAGAGACCCAGAGTAACATTTTGCCTCTGGCAAATGACACGCTCCGGCCACTGCCTCCCACCTCTGAGCGCCATGCTAAGGACCACATCACCGGAGGATCTGGCCCAGGGGATCGAACACCACAGAGCGCGAGCAGAGGTTCAGACCTTTCGTCCGGCTGTTCTGTGGGCTCCAGCTCCATTCCGCCCTGCTAAAGGCCCCCTGGTTTTAGCTCAGTGGTTCTCCGCCTCCATGAGTCACAGGCCCTCCCCCAGGAAAAGACCCCGCGTACACACATGCAGTGCAGCCCCCTCCTCCCTGTGCTCAACACTGGAGTTTGACACATTTTTATCAAAACACACAGTAAGAAACATTCACACTGGCAACACCCAAACATACGCTACATGCAAAAAACATTTTATCAAAAATTGCTTATCCTTCCTACAAGAAATATACTTAGATATTTCCTACTTTATTTCAAAAAAACTTAAGTACTGGTTACAACCTCAGATGGATTTCTTTCTGGACCCCCTCCAGCCGTCTCCTCCCAGGGGCTGGTCTTCCCCGGTAGTTAGCACTGGTGAGGTACAGCGTGAGACTCCCTAACCACCACTTTCATGGATTACGATGAACTTGGAAAGCCTTGGAAAGTCAAGAAAATCTACAAATACCTCAGATCGTCAGTTCCAGGAAAAATGTCTAACAGTGGCTATTTTGACACCACAAACTATATGGAGTAGGTAGCTATTTCACTTCACCCAAACGCAGAGCTGGAGCTATTCTGGTGGAAGGGGATAATTAAGCAGGTCATTCTGGGCAAAGCCAGAGAGAGCTACACACTGCCATTGGAAGTAGTCCCTTAGGCTGCCTCGAGGCCAACTCCTGAAACATTTCTCAGCCCCTACTAAAAGCCCTGCTCTGGGTTTTTTTCCTCATTGAGCAAGGAGTAGCAGATGATGCAAACTCCACCTCTCTGAACACACGTTGGGAATGACTTCAGGAATGGCTTTGGGAAGGGGGTCATAAAGGCCAGACTAGCGCTGGAAGGCCAGCACAACAGACTCCATTCCTGCTGGGTCAGAGACGGACTGTCATCGGTGCTTCCTTTACCCAGGTATGATGGGAGGATGCAGGCTGCGCTCTGAGGAGCTGCAGGCATGGTAGCTGGGAAACTTGGCTGGACCCAATAAACTGGGGCAGAGGACGGGTGTGTGGCAGGTGCGAGGAGGGCAAAGCTGACACAGGCTCCTTAAGCACGTCCCATGACCTCAGTTCACACCGTGGCTGACCACCCAGCATTCACTCTCCTTCTTCCTATTCTGGGAACTATGATCTCTGGACTGAGGAAAAGCCCATCCCGCCTCTAGCTGAGGAGTGGCTGTGGTCTTGATTAGACTGAGTACTATTCTTGTTTCTGGCTTCAGAATCACCTGGAGGGCTTGTTAAAAGATGATCACTGCCCAGATGGTGTTGCTCAATGGTTGAACGTCAACCCATGAACTAGGAGGTCACAGTTTGATTCCTGGTCAGAGCACATGCCCGGGTTGAAGGCTTGATACCCAGTAGGGCGCATGCAGGAGGCAGCCAATCAATGATTCTCTCTCATCACTGATGTTTCTCTTTTCCTCTCCCTGAAATCAACAAAAACACATTTTTTTTAAAAAAGAGGATCATTGCTGGGCCCCATCCCAGAGTTCCCAATTCAGGAGGGGGTGATGCTGCAGCTGCTGGCCTGAGGACCACATGTGGAAGAACACGACTCTCACAGCCTCAGGTTCTTGGTCCAGGGGAGACCACATGACCCTCATGCTCCACAGTTGAAGGGAGGGATGGTAGACCTGTGGCTGGGGACTGGCTGGTGTGTCTTCTTCCCTGCTCCTGACAGGAACAGGAGCCAGGAAGCACACAGCCATACTGACCCTAAGGACCATCTATCTCATAATCACGAGGAAGCAGGGATGGCTGGGAAGAAGAGAGAGGAGAAGAATCCAGGCCCTTGATGAAACTGCTGATGCAGTAAGACTCCAGGGCTGAGATCATCAATGCCCTCATTGTTTACATGGCAGCCAAAAGCACCCTATACACACCCCATAATGCAGGGAGACCCTCGAACTGGGCATCCCTGTTACCTCCTGGCACCATTCCCCAGAAACTCCCACTGTCACACGCTACTTCCTTCACACGTCCAGAATTGGTATGCCTGGGTCATTCTTCTTAAAATTTGAACTAACAACTTGGAAAATACACCCTATGCAATGTAAGCAACACCGGAGAGGGAAGGAAAGGAGTTCCACATACCAGTGTGAAATCGTTTCATCAGACAGTGCCTGCAACAGCAGCTGGTACGAGCTGTTGAGGGCTACAGTGGAGGTGTGGGTGAAGGGCCGGGAGCAGGAAGAGAGGCAGGGGCTCCAGAGGCCTCCGAATCCACCCCGTAAGTGCAGCAGGCGGTGGCAGGAACTCCAGGTGAGGAGAACTGCCTGGTGTCTCTGGGAGGGGCTCAGGGAGGATGCCAGGAATGGAGGAGGAGAACACTTTCCTCCTCCAGTGGTACCCCCTCCTCCTGGAGACCAGAGGACACCCCTCTGTCTTCCTGGCCCTACTCCAGAAATGGACTTCTCATCTCCATCACCACAGCAGGACCCTCCCCCACGGGACGCTTCCTGCTTCTGAAGTCTTCCCCAGGTGACCCTCACTGACAGACTCCACACTGGAAGGCCTGCAGTGTCTCACGTGACCCAGGTGAGGAACCTGGGCAAACACCAGGGCCTGTCATGGGACAGGACTTGAGCAGGTGTGTACAGAGACCAGACGCAGCACCCGGCTCTGGCTTCCCACTTCTCAGCCAGCTTATGGCAAAAGGGATGGTTAAGAGATTAACCCACAGCTGAAACCGGTTTGGCTCAGTGGATAGAGCATCGGCCTGCGGACTGAAAGGTCCCGGGTTTGATTCCGGTCAAGGGCATGTACCTGGGTTGTGGGCACATCCCCAGTGGGGGATGTGCAGGAGGCAGCTGGTCGGTGTTTCTCTCTCATCGATGTTTCTAACTCTCTATCCCTCTTCCTTCCTCTCTGTGAAAAATCAATAAAATATATTTAAAAAAAAAAAAAAAAGAGAGAGATTAACCCACAGAGGGAAGGCTGCCCTAAATCCAAGCCCCACGCTGCCTGCACCTGCTCTCCATGTGAACTCATCGCCGCAGTGGACGCCCCTCAGTGCTCGGCAGGCACCAGAGTCACTCCAAGCCCTTGACATGTATGAACTCTTTTACCCTCTGATAAGCCCCTGGAGTTGCTACCCCCATCAGCCAGCTTTGCAGATGAGAAAACCAAGGTGCAGTAAGATTAAGCTACTTGCCCAGAGTCACTCAGCAAGTAGGAGGCTCCCAGGGAATCCACCTTACTTATAACTCAAAATACCGAAAATAGAAATTATTGACATTTGGGGCCCCAGGTGATTAATTTTCATCCCTCCACTGATATATGAAGTTCGGCATTTATTCTAAAGTCCTGTGAAGGCAGCTATGTGATTTAATGTAAATGGCACTCAATGCAGACAGACCTGGGTTTGAAAGCCAGTTCAAACCCCTGCAACGGCTCTCAGGTGGGTGCCTTAACCACTCCTCACCTGGGCTTCCTCCTTCAATACCCCAACTCCCCTCCCACAGGACCTCCCCAAAGGAGGCACACGCAGACGGTGGGACGGTGTGCAGGAGGTGCTCAGGTCACGTTAGCCCCCTTCTCCTTTGGGATTAAAACGCATCACACTTAAAGGAGACATCTCAGGCTGTCGACAAGAAAGTATGAAGTGACATAAACTTCCACAATGAAAGACGAAGAAAACAACCCAATAAGACAAAATAGGCAAACTATGCATCGTTAATTTACAGAAGCTAAAATGTAAACTAGCAAGAAAAGGTTTTCAATATTGCTGGTTAAGTTGGGAAATGTAACCAAAACAATGTCTTCTTTATCCATTAGATTTGCAAAAACTAACAAAATTTATACACTTCAGCGTTGGATGAGTTAAAAGGAAAAGGCAATTTCACATACCAATGGAAGAAGTACAAACTGAGAAAGCCTCTTGAAAGTGGGGCGCAATTTGGTAACATCAATTTAAAATTACTCTTTGGCCCAGAAATCCTACCTCTAGGGATGTAGATGACTGAAATATCTGCGAGTGTTAACAGTGATACAGTTCACAGATTCCCCACTATTTTTAGAGCAGAAAATTGGAAACAATCTAAATGTCCTTCAAGAAAGAATAGTTAAGTTATGGTCCACCCATACTCCGGCACACTTTCCATGTCAGGCCCCCCTGCATTTGTCCACTGAAAAGGCCTAGAAGCACTGACACCCCCAGTAGCAATGCACACACCTCACACCCAGATCTTGGTTTCTAAATACCATTCTCCACTAAAAGGAACCAAGACTCTGGAGAAATGGCTGATTCCAGGGCTGGAAAGTACAGGTTGAATCTTGAAGACTTTGTGCCAGCAGGTAAAGCAATTCCCAAAGAATGAAGAGGACTCGTATAAAGGACATATGAGTCAGCACGATGGGGCCCCTGCCGGCCAAGTCTGGGACAATTTAAGCAACACAATGCATAGTAATGAGAGTGACAGACTATATAATCTATTGCATAAAGATGGAATTCATGGCGCAGAAATGTAAATCAAAGAATAAGAGAGAAAGGAAAGTTCTTCCTTTCAGTACAATCCCAACTTATAGGTGTAGAAAAAAACTATGGAATTGGGAAATCCCATCTGTCAGCTATCATCATGCCTGATTCAGGTAAGACTCATCAATGGATTCTAAGAGTAGTGGAGAAAGTGTGAGGAGTAACACACAGTCTCAAGCTGTCTTATTATGAGGTACATGTTAATGGCAACTTTCCTGTGAGGGAATCTGGCGCCTTAACCAAGGGATTAAAGTTAGTCTGACCAGCGAAAGGGACTAATGACAGCATATGGAACATGCTGAGACAGCTGCTCAAAAAAAAAAGTAAGAAGAGCAAGGTGTGCTTATGTATGAAACACAGGTAAATTCCTGAGGGTTAGGTCCACCATGGCATTTTCATTAAAAGCACAGAGACAAAACAAGGTGGGCCTGTCTTGGGGTTCATTCCGGCCTCCCCCAGAATATGGTCTCCTCACAGGCCTTCTGCTCCAGGACACTGGGAAAAAAGCTGTTCTAAATGCTCTCTCAAGACCAGTTCAGCACTCAAGTTCCACAAAGAAGCAACGACATAACCAAGCCTTCTTCACTGCAAATTTGTGCTCATTTTCTCTTGGTGACAGCCGAGCATCCTAACACCATGAGAAGCTGACGATGCTATGAGGACTTTCCTGGGAATAGCTATGTACGTAATCTGAAAAGGAGGTTTCTGTAAGAAACCAGGATAATAGTCTTGGTCCAGAGTCTCCTTCTCTACTCTGCCTGGTTGGATTCTTGAGATGTTCAGGCATGGGATGCGGGTCAGGGGTCAGTTGGTCTCACACACCTTCCCATTCCGTGCCTCTGGTGCATTTACAGGTCTGCTGGCTGGGAAAATGCTCCCAGGTAGGCAGCTGGCTGAAGGGACTTTCAGGGCCAACAGTGCTCTCTGTATCATACTTCCTGCTCGCTGGTGCTTCACAGTTTACAACACACTCTCATGTACATCCTTTTATTTCACCCTTCCCTTAAGGTGATTTAAAAAAAAAACAACAAAAAAAAAAACCCCTAACATTCAGTTTAACAGCCTTGTGACAAAATATCCAGTTTTCAAAACAATGTGATAAACTATGTCCCCCTTTGACTTCGAATCTACTTGGGAAGCAGGACTTGTACCTGAGTAGATAAACACTCTGCGATGGCATAAGCCAAATAAAAAAAATAGGTTAAGTAGCTACTAGAATTAGTATGATTAATTCTGTCACTGAGTTCAGTAGAAATCCCGCCCTCCTTTGTCTTTGGATCTGTCCAGCATCCATTCATTTAAGCCCTGTCTTCTGGACAAACCATCCTGGTAACTCTGGCTTGTTGCTCTACAGCCGTGTTTACCCCGCGCAGCAGGAGGTCTGGTGGGGCTCTGTTCACAGGCTCGGCCACCCCAGGGACCAGACATGGTCTTCCGACACAACCCTTCAACAGAACAACCACACCTTCCCATGTGGGCACCATCATGCATCTTTCTTCACAGAAACCAATAAATTGAATCTTCTAGGAGTAAACATTTCTGCAAAGAACTCCCCAACATTTCTGCAAAGAACTCCCCAAAAGAAAGGCCCCAGCCTAGATCCAAAGACAAAATTCCCCTTAAAGAAAATTCCTCTCAACCAAAGAAAAACTAGGTTTGCTTCTTTACCAACGCCAAGGGCACGGAGGTTCCAAAACACTTCAGAACAAGAGTTAGCAGGTGGCAGATCCAGGATCACACGCAGCGGGACTGCTGTCCCCGCGCCCCTGGCTTGCCCACAGTCCACACCATCCTCGAAGCAGGCAGTTTCGCTGCAACATCCAAACTGCCACCCCACCCCCTGGCCTGGGTTTAGGTGCCCTGAGGGGCAGGTGACAAATCAAACACAAAACATTCAGAAGCAACGCGAAAACCTAGAAGATGGGCTTTGCCGCTGCCATACGTATGTCCTACCCAAAGGAATACTTTCATGATCTGTCGTTACAGACGAACCCGGGCAGGAGGCACGCACCATTATGTAATGTCAGAGGGCAGGCCACCAGGGGAAGGGAACGCTGGGCCCACAAGGACAGAATTTACCTCCGACACAGTGTTTCCGTCTTCCATGGCCCACACATTCACGACCGGCTTTCAGAGGGATGCTCACAGCTCCCCGCACACGCCTCAGGCCTCGACTTACTGACTGGCAAAGCCAGAAAGAAAGGAAGAAAGCATAAAAAGCAAAGATGCCAGAAATGCTGTGGGGGCTAGGGGCCGGCAGCCAAGGGCAGAGTCGCGAAGATGGACAGAAGATTTCCCACGTCTGCTTATACCCAATATGTTTACATCCCAAACATGGCGAGGCCTTCAATGTCTGGCTTCGCCACAAACGCCCTGGAGACGCACCGGGCAGGCGCCGGGCCCCGTCCCGCTGTCCCCCGCCCGGATGCCGGGTCTGCATTCGCCCGCGCGCGCAGGGCCGGACGCGCCTCGGAAGACGCGACGGCGACTGCACCGCCGGCTGCCCATTTCCATGACAACCGCGGCGCCGACCGCGTCAGGCGCACGGGTGTCAGGGATGCGCGCCGCCCCCCGCGAGGGGCCTCCGGGTCCCGGCTCCGCGGCGTCGCAGCGCCCCCGGCCACCTACCTGGCCCGCCCGGCCCGCGGCGCCCGCGCCCGGATGTCCCGTCGTTGGCTGGCCAGGTCGCGCGCCCGGGCCCCGCAGCTGCAGCGCCGCCGCTGAGTCGCCAAGTCGTGGGTTCCGGCCGGGCTCCCGGCGCTGGTCCTCCGGCTCCGGCCGCCAACCCGCCGCCCGCGCCGCAGCCCGCACCCGGCACGGCCGCCGCTGTTCTGGAAGCCGGGCCACGCAGCCCCGCCCCGCCCCGCCCCGCCCCGCCCCTGGCCGCGCATGCGCCCCGCCGGGCCCGCCCCGAGAGCGGCTCGGGATCCTGCTCCTGGGCTCCCGCGAGACCCGCGGTCGCCGGCTGTGGCACCTGCGGGGGTCTGGGCCCGCGCACCTGCGCGATCAGGCGTTTCGCTCAGGTGTGAGCCCCTGGGCGTCCCCGCGGTGGGCGGGTCCCTGGAGAGCCGCGCCCGGGACCCGCTCCGCCGTTTGCCCGCGGGATGAGCGCGCCATCCGTGATGCAGGTGCCCTCAGCCCGGGAGAAGTTAGGAAACGCAGCATTTAACCCAGGAACACGCACAATTAACATCCTACTGCCAAATGCAGATACACAAAGAGAAGAGGAACTTCTAACGTCTTCCAGACCTGTGCTGGTACATTACATAAATAGGCATTTGTAGACTTCGCCCCCAAAGCTCTATTTTTTTTTTTACAGGAAAATAAAATAGAATAGTCAGAATTGTGGAAGAAATTTTTTATTTTAATATAACTTTAAACCTTAATATTTCTGCTTGAGCAAGAATAAATACGGAACTGGAGATAAACATTTTTCCTTGAAGTCTTTAAATTCTATCAGAAAAAAAAAGTATTTCTTAAAAATTATTAAAGGAGAACTATTTTAATTCAATAGACCAGAACACTGCTCAGCGTTCACATCTCTCCGGTATGAAAGCAAGCATTTATAATTTGCCTTTAAATGGAAAGATATAAACCTATTAAAAATAAAAGTTAAACAATTCTCTGATCTCATTTAGAATTATATCAGAGACTCCTCATGTCACCAAAAACTAAATGCAGATAATAGTCTGGAATAAAAATAAACAAATATAAAACTACTTTAAAAGTGTAATTTGTTTTTTGACTTTTGACTCTATTTCACATCTGGGGAGTAGTTTATTAACAAAACACTTTTTATTGCTTCTTCAGATAAATGGAAAGAAATGTCAGAACTTTAGCCATACTATAAAATTAAAATCAGAAAACCAAACAAACTTGTGGAAATGCAAAAGTATTTTTATATTTTATTTTCTACAATAAGAGTGACCAATGAGCTAGTGACCAATGAGACAGCCCCAGATGGCACATTTACCCAGCCAAACTATTAATAGGGTACCCTTTCACTCTCAGAAGTGTTCTCAAAAAAGTTCAGACAATACATTTTATGGCCACGCTATCTGTAATCAAGCTGAGAGGGTTTTTAAATCTTAGTTTTTTTTAAAAAAAGAAACTTAAATTCACAAACATTTAAAAATAGACAGTTCAATTTCAACAATTCATTCATTTAACATAGTAACAAACACTGACGTTTGTGGCTTTTTTATTTCTCAATATGAACAACTGTAACAAACATAAAGCCATTCTTCAAAACTATATGAAGCAAATTATCAAACATAAAATAGAAATTCTGAATTGTTAGTCACAGGAACTCAAAATCATGAAGATAATGTTGATTTTTTATGAAATACATACACACACTTTTGTGGAAATGAAATTTTCTGACATTTTTGGTGTTTTTGTGTCCCATTATCTCTTTTCTATAGAAATGATCAGGGCATTTGCCAGTTCTTCTCGTGATGTCATAAATCTTGAGAAGCTACAGTCTCCACTGGCAGCTGATATCGGCCCCCTGATTTTGTATGTAAATATATACAAAATAACTCAAAAGTGTACCATTGCTACACATATGCTTTAACAGCTCCAGTGGGAGTCAGAAATTGACTTGATTAAAAACCCACATCTCTGCAGCTCAGTGAAAGCGTAGGATGCACAGCGGCCTGTGCAGACAAGACTCTTTACCTCCCCCTGGTGGAGAACTGTCATGCTGTAATGACCATATTAGAACAAAACCCTCCACTGCTATCTGCTGCAAAACTGTTACAATAAACACAAAAATTGACGGTGATAAGGCATGATGCCTTATTTTATTTTATTTTTAAAATTACTTTATCAATATCAATATTTTATTGATTTCAGAGAGGAAGGGAGAGGTAGAGAGAGATAGAAACATCAATGATGAGAATCATTGATCGGCTGCCTCCTGCACACCCCCACTGGGGTGGAGCCTGCAACCCAGGCATGTGCCCTTGACTAAAATCGTACCCGGGACCCTCCAGTCTGCAGGGCGATGCTCTATCCACTGAGCCAAACCAGCTAGGGCAGGATGCCTTTTTAGAAGGGACCCTTCTGGGCAGTGCACAACTAGAGCAACCATATGTAACAGCCCTGAACGTAGTCACTGAAAACAAACCAACTATTTCTTCTGTTCCCCAGCCACGGAGTGAGCAATCTGCTCTGCTGGCAGGAACACCTGCGTGCTGGGCCTCGCAGACTGCTCCAGGCCCAGAGCAGAGGGCAATGCAAGAGATCTCCTGGGGTGACTTGACAACATGATTTCTTCTTATCCAGCCCTTAGATAAGGGGTGATCCTGTTCCCCTGGAATGTTTAGTTAAAATAGACATGGAATGGACAATGCACAGAAAATAAAATTCAGATGACTAATAAACAAATGAGGGGAATATTACAATCACTTGTGAACAAATAAATACAAATGAAACAACACTGTCAGTCAAGTCCAAAGTCCTCCACCCTGTCCTTGCTTTTCTAGAACTCTCTACTAGGAAGATTGAAAGGAAGCATGAGGGAAGAGGGACTTTCCTTTTCCTGTCCCCGTGCTGTCCTGGTTAGGTAGCCTAGCAGTGATGGAAGATCATGGCAGGGGCATTTGGTTCCAGACTTCTTTAGGGACTTTTTTGGGGGGACTCCCAGGACCAATCTCACCCTCTTCAGATAATGTCCAAAGTTCCATCTTTGCCAAACTCCTCTGAGTTCCTAAATTACCAGTAGCAGCCAGCAGGAGCCCCTCCTCAAAGTCCGAGGTCCGGCTCCCAGGAACTGCCCTCCCAGCACCCTTCCCCTGGCTCCCCAGCTGCTCCTGCAGTTGCTCTCTCAGATAACCTCAGTGCTCCGTCCCTGCCCTTTCACCCTCCGACGCCCATGATTCATTCCCTCTATTAAATTCTACTTGGGGAAACACCTGACATATTATATATTTATCTTAATTTGTTCTTAGATTCTGACATTTAGGTTATTCCCTTTTTTCTATTAAAAAGAATGCTGTGATAATGAACATGTGCACCCCTCTCTGGGTGCACACAGGTGAGAGTTTTCCTATGACATGGAGCCAGAAGAAGTGTTGCTAGGTGACAGGGATGGGCATCTTCATCTTTGCTGGACAAACTCTCACCCTGTGCTTCAGGGAAGCACTTTTATTCGCTACTGGAGGCCCAGTGCACGAATTCATGCACCAGTGGGGTCTCTCAGCCTGGCCTGTGGGATTGGGCCAAAACCAGCTCTCAGACCCCACCTGAGGGGTCCTGGATTGCAAGAGGGCACAGGCCAGGCCAAGGGACCCCACTGGTGCACCATCGGGGCCTGAGAGAGACACAGGAGGATGGCAAGCCAGGGAGGGACCGAGGGAGGGCTCCAGGGCGTGTCTGGCCCATCTTGCTCAGTCCTGATCAGCTGGACCCCAGCAGCTAGCTAACCTACCAGTCAGAGCGTCTGCCCCCTGGTGGTCAGTGCACATCATAGCAAGTGGTTGAGCAGCCTTAGCATTTCATTAGCATATTATGCTTTGATTGGTTGAACGACCAACAGGTCACCTGGACACTTAGCATATTAGGCTTTTATTATATAGGATTTTGTTCATCATAGTTTGCATCCCTCCCTCGGGGTATTACTAATGGCCACGAGACCAAAGAAGGAAGCTGCCTTGCTTCTGTGTGATAAAATAGTGGCAGAAGGGTCTGAGATGGGCAGAGGCAGCCTGAAAAGCTGGACTAGGTCCCTGGCCCTGTTTTGAGGGCAGAAGCAGCAGATCTCCGAGGGCTGATGCTTCAGCAGGGGTGAACAGGCATCTTGCTTGATGACTCGCTCGAGTTACAAATATTTCCAGACATTCTTCATACTGGTTCCTGCCAAGATACCCTTTGTCCAACTGCGTCTGGCTCCTTGAGGGCTAACAGCCTTGGGCCTTTCCAGGCTGGAGGCACTGGACTCTTTGCCAGGCTGGGTTCCTCAAAACCAGAGCTCTAGGCCTCACCTGAGTCCCACCACCTCTTACCTCCCCAGGGTTCCGCCGGGGACCCTGCATCAGTCCATATCCACTTCCTTCCTTTCCTGTCCCAGGGCCTCTCTGTCCTGAGACACGTGCACACACACACACACACACACACACACACTTCCATGAGACACCGTCTCCCAGCCTGGGTTCTGATGGTGGCCTCCAGTGGCAGCCACCATGGCTGAAAGACCACCAATCCTTCTGCAGGTTCCAAGTCAGTGAATAGGCGCCCTGACAACAACCCGAAACTCAGCTTCCCACCATCCTGGCAGGTGGAGGCTAGTTCGCTGAAATTGTATCCGTTTATTCCTCCAGGAAAATAATGTGTTTATTCACAACAACTCTGGGCCCTGGGCGGTATCCTTCCTCTTTTTCAGGTGAGAGAGATGAGGCCTAAGATAAAGTAACTGGCCCGAGCGGCCAGGTTATGACTTGCACAAGAGCGGGCCTGACTTCCCACTTTCTAACTTGCTGCCCAGACTCCTTGGGTAGAAGCAGAGGGAAAGCTGGGCGTGCTTCCCGGCTCCCCCAGCTTCCTGCCTGGCCACGCCTCCCCAAACAGCCGAACACCCCGGGGCGGCCCTGGACAAAGATGCCTGCAAAGTCAGCGTCCCTCCCGGTATACACTTCGTATCTGCCTGAGTGCTTCGGCTCCCGCACTGACACACGCTGCCGCTCTGGTAGCATTTTCTTACCTGCTCCTGCCTGTGTGTGGCCCTCACGGGCGGGTGCTGTCCCCTGCTCACCTGCACCTGTTCTTACCGGCATAGCCAGGCCATGGCCTAGAAACACACCTCAGCTGCATCTTCCCTTATGACAAAATACAAAAACATATGAAGCAGGAATCACTCAGTATTTTTTAATCTGTCTTTATTTTTCCTGTGCAAATATGAATGGAGGCATAATTAATAGTTAAGGCTTTTAAAATATATGTGTTTTGAGAGTCCATTGCTAGTTGCATTTTGCTGATATTTCCTTGCATCCTAACTTCCTTTAATAGACCGTTTACTTTTATTTTTAAAAGTTAAAATGGTTAAATGATTCATAATAAAAAACAGAAGAGACCCATCAAAATACATGCTCGAAAATGCAGCACCTTTTGTATGAACTACATTAGGGCCCAGTTATGTGGCATATGGATTATAATATCAGACCACAAAACGTCAAAACTTGCCAAAGCAAAATGGGGCATTTTTTCTGAGAAGAAGAGGGAGAAAAGAGGAGGAACAGGAAGAGGAGGAAGAGAAGGGAAGGCAGGAAGGGAGGAAGGGAGGAAGGGAAGAAGGGAGGGAGGGAGGAAGGGAGGGAGGGAGGGAGGGAGGGAGGGAGGAAGGGAGGGAAGAAGGGAGGGAGGAAGGGAGGGAGGGAGGGAGGGAGGGAGGGAGGGAGGAAGGGAGGGAGGGAGGAAGGGAGGGAGGGAGGGAGGAAGGGAGGGAGGGAGGGAGGAAAGAAGAGGCAGAGAGAGAGAGAGAGAGAGAGAGAGAGAGAGAGAGAGAGAGAGAGAGAGAGCTGAAGAGAGGAGAAGGAAAAGCTGCCCATATGGCTTGCCTGCATCAGGAGTTCTCTTTGGGTAATTTCCAGTGGGTATTTAAGCAAAGGATGGACCATTACGGTTGTAATTCACTATCATAGAACCCAATGCCTAAATATCTTATAAAATGGTAATGGAATTCCAGGGCTGGGTTTGTTGAAGAGCTACATTCTGCACTCTGTGCTCTTGGCCAGCTAAGAGCTTTGCCTCAGGATGTAATTCTGGAGGGAGGGTGAGCGTTCCTGGGATGAAGGGGCAGTTTGCAAAGATGTGGCCTAAGGATCTCATCTTGTCGGAGTCCCAGTGGTCAGCTGTGTTTGGCTGGGAACCCATCCCCAGCTCCACACCAGGGCGAGAGGCCGCCTCTAATCCCTGGGCAAGTTAGAGGGAGAGGTCTCCTCCCCCAGCTGAGACACTCTTTTCTTTTCTTTTTCCAGTGAAACAGATTCCATTTTGTGCGGGGCTGGATGGCAGGGTGTCTGGATCTGCGTCTCCGCCTTGAAGTGACCCCAGATGGGGTGACCCTGCCTCGTCCTGAGCTTGGCACAGCTCCCCCGAAGGCCTGGGTTCCTAGGGTCACAATGAGCCCCTGAGGAGGCACCAGGTTCAGAAGTCTGCCTCAGACACATCCCCTTCCAGGCTCGGGGTGGAGGCAGGTGCCAGAGGGGGCGGGGGTGGGGGGTATAATGAATAACAAAGGGAAGGTCAGACGTCTAAGAATTCCTCAGGGGTGAAAAAATAAGAGTTCAGCGTCCATGATTTCATATGCTTGGCCTGGGGACACGTGCACTCCACAAAGTCCCGCCCCTCGCAGGGTTCCCTGTGGACCTGTAAGAACCCGCCACCTGACCATGGCGGACAGAACAAGTCCCATTTCCCAGATGAGGAAGCTGTGGCTCTCTGTCTGCAAAGGGCAGGGGGAGCTGGAATGCTCCTGCCAAGTCCCTTGCCTTGGGCTATATCATATCGCAGAGACAGCTGACTCCCCGGGCAGGAGACAGGCTCCCTGCCTTCACTGCTGCTTTGTCTCCTATTCCGATGCGACCCCCTCAGGCAGGGGGCTGCACTCACAGAGCAGCACCTGGCTTTCCAGTTGGCTGAGGCGCTGCTTCACCGCCATCTGGCTGGCACTGTAGTCGGCCAGGAGCCGCGCGAACCTGGTCTGCAGGGTGTCCAGGGAGGACTCCAGGTGCTCCACCTTCTCCTCAATGTCCTGGGGGTCTGCCCCGGCCTTGGCCAGGTCCTCGTCGATCAGGTTGTCCTTCATGAGAATCTGCCGTCCCTTCTCCTCCAGGGCCTTCTTGGCGTCAGGGTATTCGGTGAGCGCCTCCATCAGGTCATCCTTGGAAAGGCAGAACAGGTCCGAGTAGCCGATGCTGCGGATGTTGGCCGTCCTGCGGTTCCCTGACTTGCTCCCCTTGATGTTTAAGATGCTGATCTCCCCAAAGTAACTCCCGTCACTGAGGACCACGAACTGGGTGAGCCCATCGTCGGCCACCACTGCCAGCTTGCCCTCCTTGATGATGTACATCTCCCTCCCGATGTCGCCCTTCTTGCAGATGTAGTCCCCGGGGCTGAACACCGCGGGCCGCAGCTTCAGCACGAGCTCCACCAGGAGCCCCGCCTCGCAGTCCTGGAAGATGCGGACCTTCTTCAGGGTGTCCAGGTGCACGTTGATGGCGATCTCGGCCTTCAGCTTGTCCGGGAGGCTCTTGAGCACCTCCCTCTCGTCCACCGTCTTGCGGTTGGCCCACAGGTAGTCGAACCACCGGATGACCCGCGTCTCCAAGTCCTTGGTCACCTTGCGGAGCTGCATGTACTGTTTGATGGCGTCGATCTTGGCCTGGAACTCAGTCCGGGAGGCGTTCATGTTTGAGATCATGGAGCCCACGTTGCCCACGATGGTGGCAAAAATCAGGACACCCACCAGGAAGTCTACGACTACAAAGAGGTACTCCTCGTCTTTCACAGGGGGTGGCGTCTCACCAATGGTGGTGAGGGTCAAGGTGGACCAGTAGAGACTGTAGATGTACTTCCTGGAGAGGCGCCCGTACTCCGGGTTTGAGATGTTTGGGTAGACCCAAGAGTCTGTCCCAAAACCAATGAACTTGGAAATGGCGAAGTAGATGCAGGCATTCCAGTGGATGATGACTAGGATGTACAAAACCAGGTTCCCGATCCTGAAGACATTGGGGTAGCTGGTCCTCGTCTCTGTGCGGTCAAAGAATTCAAAGAGCCGGGCAAACTTCAGCAGGCGGTTGAACCTCAGCTCCGGGTAGTTGATGCCCAGCTTGAAATAAGCCAGGTCTGTGGGGACGAGGGACAACACGTCCAGCTTGAACTGCAAGGTCTCTGTGTAATGACGCCACAGCCTCTTGGCATCCATGACCATCAAGCCTTGCTCGAGGAAGCCTAAAGAGGGAGGTGGAGGTCACGTGGGCACCAAAGAGGCTGTGTTTTTTGACCAGGGCCACAGAAAGATACTTCACCTCGTGACTACAGAAGACATGGTGGTACACTAATATTAGAAACCACTTCAAAACCACACTTACCGCCCCTAACCGGTTTGGCTCAATGGATAGAGCATTGGCCTTCGGACTCAAGGGTCCCAGGTTCGATTCCGGTCAAGGGCATGTACCTTGGTTGCGGACACATCCCCAGTAGGGAGTGTGCAGGAGGCAGCTGATCGATGTTTCTAACTCTCTATCCCTCTCCCTTTCTCTCTGTAAAAAATCAATAAAATATATATTTTAAAAAAACACAACACTTACCGCGCCTACAGGAAAGGTACTGATATTTACCAGTCTAGGATGTCCTAATCCATTTTATTCACTTAAAAATATAGATCAGTTGGGTCCATTTGAGTGTGGATTGGGCATTAGAGATAGAAAGAAATGATTATTAAATTTTGAAACATACATGGAAGTTATATTTTTTTAACAAGTCCTTGAAAATTAGAGATACATGGTAAAAGGGTTACTGTCTGAGATTTGCTTTAAAATAGTCCAGCCAAGAAAGGGGTGGGGGTTGGGGGTAGGAACAAGATTAGCAAAATGTTGATGACTGTTGAAGCTGGGTGAGGGTACCTGAGGATCCATAATACTGCTCGCTCTGACTGGGGGCATGTTTGAAAACACTAATAAAAATGTTAAAAGCACAGGTCATGGCCATGCTTCCCCAGTCACCAATGGGCATAAGCTGCCTGTGGGAGACACTGTCCAGGGAAGCAGTGTGCTCCTTGCTGGCTACACACAACATCATCCAAGGGGCTCTGGAAGCATGGAACCTGGAGCTCACCCCCGAAAGTCAGACAGGCCTGGACCCTGGGAGTCAGGGACGTCCTGCTTCCTAATCCCATTTTTTACTTTATTCGTAGTTTAACTCGTGTTTATTCAGAACCTAGACCAAGCATGTCAAACTCGCGGCCCACAACGAATATTTTTGTTACGCTTTTATTATTGTAAAAAGATTACTCATTTATTTCAGCCCTTTGTATTCAGCATGTCTCTATCGAAATAAACCTACGTTTCTATGAAAATTGAAGCTTTTGCTTTTTTGCAGCCCACATACACTTCAACCTTGTTTATTTGGCCCATGTTAGCCTTTGAGTTTGACATGCTTGGCCTAGAGCCGTGGTCGGCAAACCGTGGCTCACGAGCCACATGTGGCTCCTTTGGCCCCTTCAGTGTGGCTCTTCCACAAAATACCACGTGCGGGCGTGCATGTACAGTGTGATTGAAACTTTGTGGCCCATGCACAGAAGTCGGTATTTTGTGGAAGAGCCACACTCAAGGGACCAAAGAGCCGCATGTGGCTCTCGAGCCGCAGTTTGCCGACCACTGGCATTACATGACACTCCTTGAGCCTCAAGACTCCTCGATACTTCCTTATTACATCTTCTTTTGATTTTGAAGAGTTTTTTTCTCCCCTTTGGAATAGAATCCACAGACATTTGGTTTCTTGCCCACCTGCCTCCTCACCCCTGGATTCCTGCTGAGTCTGAGGTTGCCAGGGTAGCGCCAAGGCACAAGGAGCGTGGGCCACACCTGAGTCAGAGGGCCTTGTGCTGCTGAACTGGTTGAAACAGGGACAGCCAGCCCCAGGAGATGGGCCACACCAGGAGCTCTTGTGTCTTGCTAGGTTCACGTGACTGAGGAGTGGCCGACCACCAGGACTGGCTCAGCCATCGTGCAAGCCTCGGGCTGTGCGCATGAGGACTTCTGTTACGTCGCCGTCGCCAGGCACTGATGTGGATGGAAGCAGAAGGGCTGCTGGGGAGGGGGGGTGACCGTGGACTTTGGGCCAGTCACTCAGCGTCTCTGGCCTCAGCTTCTAAGTCGGTCGATGGAGAGTCCTGCCTGCCGTCCCCAGCGCAGCAGTTCTCTGGGGAAAGGAGGGGGCTGCATCGCTCTGCGCACTGCCGAGCTGCACGGCCTGTTGCTGCGATCCGGCATGTTTATATCGACAACTATGGCACAGTTTTCAGCTAAAAAATCTTGGAAGTCACAAGCAGGGCCTCCATGAGCTTACGTGATGTCTTTGTGCAAATTAGAAAAAGGTGCCGCAGAGATGCAGGGCTGGGGGCCGTGGCTGGGGCTTTAGCCCCCACTTGCAGCCAGAGGCACCTGGAGGAAGGCCTGTTCCAGAGTCAGTTCTCCGTGTGGAGTGCTCCTCTGACAGCCACGGAGCAGCAGGTCCCGGTCCTCCGGCCGTCCCAGCGAAGACTGACCGCGCTCTGCCTCCTGCCTCCAGCCGCGCTGGGCTGGGCTTCGAGATGGTGATGTGGCTTCCTTACTTCCAACACCAGTGGAAATACCCATGTGGCCCAGAAAGACAGCTCGACTTGCACAGGGTAGCACAGCTCATTGGGACAAGAGAGACCAGAACCCAGGGGTCATGACCCCTGCTTGGGGCCCTGTCCCAGAAGCAGCGGAAGCTTGAGGCGGCACCTCCCCGTCACAGCTGCAGGCTCCCCCGGCCTGCTTGGCCTCTAGTGGTCAGGGGTAGGTAATGTCTACCCTACCATCCTGGATCTCCCTGAACATGGCTGTGGTCCCCTGGACCCTCCTGCTGTGGGGCTGGTGGCCGGGCCCAGGACATCCCGGCTGGGGCACTCACCTGTCCGGGCGCGCACCAGCACATCCAGGGCGTAGAGGACATCCGCCGAGTAGTCCAGGACCAGCCACAGCACCAGGTGCTCGGACTGCAGCTCGTCGAAACAGGCCCTGAGCCAGGGCGACAGGGAGAGATGTCTGCAGGGCCCTCTGGGCACCAGCCGGCCTGCAGGGCTTGCGCCCCGGCGTCATCGCCCAGGCCCTGAGGAGGGGACCAGGCTCCCAGAAGCCTTTCTGTCCAAGGTCACGTAGCCAAGAAGAGCTGGGATTGACCCCAAAGCGCGGGCCCTGCTTGCTCTGAGCAGGGAGCTCCGAGGCCAGGCGGTTTCTCTGGGCCTCACTGCTGGTCAGGAGCAGGCCGAGGACCTGCCCTCCCAGGTCAAAGACATGAGAATTCCTGGAGGATTGACCACTGAACAAGCCAGCAAATGTTTTCTACTTTCTGGATCTTTATGTTCACCGCTTCTCATACAGACAATACCTGCAAAATACCCCTGATCCCCAGAGAGCAGCAGCCTGCTCTGTCCCCAGGCGGGCTGGGAGAGGCCCTCCGTTCTCCCTGCTTCACCCCAACTTACCCGCAGGAGAGGAGCTCACCCCTTGCTCAGATAATCCCGAAAGCCCCCCTTACACTCAGGGAGCCCTGGGGCCCTGCACACCTGCCGTGCAGCCTGGGCAGGTGGCTCCCACACCACCAGGAGAGCAGGACGCACCCCTGCAGTCTTACCTGGCAGGCTGGCTCAGGGACCTCAAAGCCCTGCGTACCCTCGCAGAGCAGCACCTCTGCCCCGCGCCCCCTACCACGTGCTCAGGGAACCCAAAGCCCTGTGTATCTCCAACAGTCACACCTGCCTTGCAGGCTTGCTTAGGAATGGCCACAGCTCCCCTGCCTCCCTCCCCTGCGCCTCCTACTACCCCCAGAAGAGCAAGAGCTCACCCTGCATCCTTGTCTCACAGGCCTGCTGGGAAGAGCCCCATTGCAACCCCTTGCTTGTTCTCAGAGAGTAGCAGCTTACCCCGTATCATTTCCTGAAGTTTGATTAGCAAAGCCCAAACACTCTGTGTATCCCAGAAAATCAACAGCTCTGTCCCTGAATGCCTGCTAAGGGCCTTCCCAGAGTCCCTACCCCCAGAAGAGTAGCTGCACCTGCTCATCCCCTCCAGGGGCCCAAACCCCCACCCCCAGGGGCCCCTTCACCCTTGCATTCTTGTCTCTGGACTTGAACAGGATGCCCCAAAGCCTCGGGTCCTCTCAGAAATGCAGCCTCTTGTCCCTGCATCCTTGCCCTGTACCTGGCTCAGAAGGCCCAGACCCCACCTACCCCTGGGGGGAGAAAGGACACCTCCTGCCCCTCTCCTGCAGGCCCCCCGCTGGCCCACAGAGGCCCGCAGCCAGGTCTCTGTCCTGCAGGCTTGCCCAGGAAAGCCTGGCCCCCAGCTACCCTGAGGAGCAGCATCTTCCTAGGACAGACCCCGAACCCCCCTCCCTCTGCCCCTTATGAGAGGAGCTGCTCTTGCCTCCCTCCCCTGAAGCTTCCTTAAAGAAGTCGCTGCGCCTCCGCTTGTCCCCAGAAGAGCCACCGCTCGCCCCTGCGTCCCGAAGCACACGCTGGCCCAGGGACGCGCACCTGCCCGGCAGGCGGCTCAGGAGCACCCACTGGCCCTGCTGCCTTCATAGGAGCCGCAGCTCCCCCTGCACCGGCCCACAGCCCACAGTCAGAGAGCAGGCTCCTCCCCTGCACCCTGCCCTCAGAGCACCCTGCCCTCAGAGCACCCTGCCCTCAGACCACCCGCAGCTCGCCCTCATCTTCCTCCTACGCCTCCATCAAGGTTCCCGGGTGCTGTGGGCCCTGGCACAGGCCCCCACGCGCTTCAGAGCCCGCACGGTGCTCCTCCAGAGCCGCCTCACCGTTGAGACACAGACGCCAGCTGCATGGCCGGGCTCTCGAGTGACACTCACAGTCCTGCCTGAAGGCGGGCTGCCCTCCCTCCTCCACCCCCTCCCTGGGGAGAGGCCCAGCCGCACCCCTACCTGCACACCAGCAGACACCAGTTGTAGAAGACAGGCAGGGCGATGACGGTCAGCCAGCGGTAGTACCCGTTGCTGGAGGGGTCCAGCACCACGGCGTCCTTCTCCCTGGAAACAGACACCACAACAGCCCCGTGTGCTGAGACCTCAGCTCTGGAGGGTCTTGGACACCTGGCCGAGCTTCGGAAATCGAGGACACGTGTGGGCGGCACCTCAGAGAGGGCTACTCCAGACCAGGCCCTGTCAGTCTCGGGGTCACATGGGAGGAGAGGCTGGGAGGCAGGGCAGACTCTGGAGGTGCCCTCCCAGCTCAGCTCCCCAGGAAGCCAAGTTGCCTATCACATCATGGGGGCGACATCCCCCCGTGCCCCGTGGCATCCTCCATGTCCGCAGGATGCTGGGAATGAGCAGGCAGCTTGATGATGTCACAGGGCTGCTGCAGGAGCCTGGGAGCTTTGTGGAAATGCAGATCCCCAGGCCGCCCAAGCCCTCCAGGCCGGGGCCTGCCCACGTGCACTCACACTTGCTCAGGGCTCTGCATCAGCTCCTCTCGGAGCAGAATGTGGGCGCCTGGGACGTTCCCTCGGGCAGGTTTCCGCCTTGCTCACATCCCTTGCACAGATGTCCTCAAGCAAGCATGTCAAACTCGCGGCCGCTGCATGCCTCGTTTATTTTGGCCCGTTAGCCTTTGAGTTTGACATGCTTGTCCTAAAGGCTCATTTCCCACACCTGGGTCCTGCCTCACCATCCAAACCACCAACCTGGGCCTCACCTGGGCCTCGTGGGCCACACGCAGAGGAGCGATGGCTTAGGGCGCTTTCTGTTTTCACTCCCAGGGTTTGGGGAGGATTCGCGTTTACTGAGGTGTCTCCTCCCCAGCCCATACGCCTCATGTGCTGGCCCAGGTCTGCCCCGGAGGAGACAGGCCTTCCTGCCTCGCTGGGACCCGCAGTGCAGGTTACCTCTCACAGGTAGGATCTGGACGGTTCCAAGCCCTTGTTGCCACTGGTTTGGATTGAGGTTTGGGACTGTAGTATTTTCACAAGCCCAGGGTCAGGCCTTAGCTTACCTGGGCTGTGCGGAGGCACTTGTGTGGCAGATAGAATGCCTGTGTGTGTGTGTGGGGGGGGGGGGGGGGGGGGGGGGAGCACAGGTTCACAGGGACAGCCCCTAACTGCTCCCCTGAGGCTCCACCCCAGGAGGCCCCCTGGGAGCCCCAGAGCTGGGCCAGGCCTCCCTCAGCTGGACGAGACCTCACAGGACTCATAAGCCTGGCCTCTGGGACCAAGTCCTCGTCTGCAGCCCTCACCAGCCTCCTCTCCGGGGCTCCCCTGAGGCCTGACAGCGTCACTCTGGGTCCCTGTTCCTGGTCCTGTGCGCGGCAGGCTCCACGTGGCCATGGAACCCGTTTGGAAGCATTTCTCTAGGTGTTACTCCTCTTGTTTGAGGCACCTTTCCTTCCTCTCTTCTTCTCTTCCTCTCTTTCCTCTTTCTCCGTTCTTGCCTTGTCACTGGAGGACGCAGGACATTAAGCAATTCTCTTACAGCACACACACCCCCACGCGGAGGGTGAGCCGAGTGACTCGCAGGAGAGCCCACGGGCAGGGCGTGGCTATTTCCAGCACATCGGCCAAAAGGAGGTCACTGATTTCATCACCATCATCGTCATCAGCACCGTCATCATCATCATCGTCATTGTTATTGTTATTGTTACTCCCGAAGTGTGAGGCAGACCAGCCGGTGAGGCTTACGTGTGTCCACTGACGTGTCCACAGAGGTTCAGCTCAGTGTCGTGTGATTTCCGACCCATTTTCATGAGCCCCTAGGACGTCTCAAACAGCTGGGACTGGAGGCGTGGCGAGGTGCTGGGATAGAATCCCAAACCCACACTTTAGGGTGAAAAAGTCACCTATAAAGCGCTTTGTTCTGAAGGAAAGGGTGTGGCCTGCTGGTTCTCAAAATCTCTCTGGGCATCGAATGGAAACCTGGGTGGGGAGCAAGCTGGGGGTCAGGGGGGCAGGGGGGCTAGGGGACAGGGGGGCAGGAGGGCAGGGGGGAGGGGGGCAGGGGGGCTGGGGGTAGGGGGACAGGGGGGCTGGGGGACAGGGGTCAGGGGGGCAGGGGGGCAGGGGGCAGGGGGCAGCAGGGCAGGGGGGCTGGGGGCAGGGGGGCAGGGGGCAAGGGGGGCTGGGGGGCAGGGGGGCAGTGGGGCAGGGGGCCTGGGGGGGCTGGGGAGCAGGGGGCTGGGGGGCAGTGGGGCAGCGGGGCAGGGGGGCAGCGGGGCTGGGGGGCAGCGGGCAGCGGGCTCCCAGGCCCGAGGCTGCGGGGAGCACCCCCCTTCCCCTTGCGGGAAGGCCCGCGAGTGCAGCTCTCTCCTCAGCGGGCGCTTCTCTCCGCTTCCTCTTCTTCACAGCCATCTTTTAAGGACCGGCAGTCATCAGGGTCACCTGACCATCGTTGCCATGTTCTGCAAGCCAGGCATCTCGGCCCATTGAAGAGCTGAGGACATGGGGCCGAGGGGAAAGCACCTGGCCTGCCTCCGGGGTCCCCGCCAGCCATCTGCAGGCCCCTCTGATTCCCTACTGCGCACCCAGGAGGGAGGCACTGGAGGGGAAATAAATGGCTGCTAATTGAACACCCACTGAAAAAGATCGGTGCAGTTCACATAGCATTTCCCAAGGAAATCACCAAAGCTGTGTGCAAACATGTTTACAAAAGAATAGCCACTAATGCTCTGTATAAAGTCAGAAGCATCAGCGACCTCGTCACACAGGTCCGCTGACAGTGGAATTCCCGAGGCCTCTCGTGTGTCGCTGAGGGATATCCCGAGGCAGGGGCAGCGGCCCTGGTGTTTAGCTGTTACAAAGCAGGCTGTACACGCGTTTAACAGCAGCTGCCTTCATTTGGTATTGCTGCCAGAACACATGGCCCCAAGGGCATGGCTTATATGACCCGGAGTGACCTTGCAGATCTGAGTCAGAGTGTGGCACGGGTCTCCCCAGGCTAACATCGAGGCGTCACGGGCCGTGACCTTCTGAAGACTCACGAGGAAACACATTCTCGCAGAATTTGATTCCCGGCCACGACAGGACCGGCATCCTTGTTGTGTGGCCGGCTGTGCGCTAAGGCATCCCCAGCCTACAGAGGCTGCTGCGTCCTCGGTTGTGGTCCCCTTCTCCCACCTCTACAGCCAGAAACGGCGGGCTGAGTTCTCTTCGAGACGCCACCCCCCTGGTTCTCTGCAGCCGCGGAAGGTCCTCTACTTCGAGGGAAGCCTGTGATCAGAGGGCCCAGCCTGATCATCCAGAATCAGGATCTCTGCTGTCTCCAGGCCCTTAAACCCGTCACATCTGCCAAGTCCCTTTGCCACGTAGGGAAAACAGCCGCAGGGTAGTCGGGATTAGGGCCTGGCTCCGTGGGGAATCGTTGCTCTACTGACCACTGTCTTTACGGGATCGATGCTACTGTCTGCAGTGGGCTCAGACTTCCAGCATCCCTTCAGGCTGCCATAAAAGTAGTCCTGCAGGAACCTTCCCAGGGCCTTGGCCTCACGCAAGGACTCCTGCGTGACAAACCCCTCTCCTCCTGCCGTGCTGACGGAACAACGGAAACCTGTCCGGCTGTGCTTCCCAAACCAGAATAGGAAAGTGCGCGGCTAACGCCGAGTTTGAGTCCAGCATCCATGCAGCGATTTCTCGGCACCATCCTCACCCAGTTCTCCAGCAGCCGGGACCCTTGGCGTTCATTTCAGAGTCCACAGCAGAGCCAGCCCTGGGAAGTCCTGGCCCGTGTCGGGCCCTCTTTGTCTCCTGTCGTGTGAGGGCGACACCAAACATGTTTTCCTGGATGAATTTAAATCTTCTGTTCTGCATATGCCAGTCTTGTCCTCACCCTTGTCCATCAGATGTGAAGGACAAAACATGGATACCCTCTCTTATCACCACACCTGTTCACCAGAAACTCAACACCGCTCGTTGTGTGCAAATCCATAGTTATCCCTCCAGTTTCCGGCTGCTTTTATTTTATTATTGTTACTTTTGTTGTTGTTGTTTTTGAGAGAAAGTGAGAGAGAGAGAGAGAGAGAGAGAGAGAGACATCCATTTGTTGCCCCACTTATTAATGCATTCATTGGTTGATTCCTATATGTGCTCTGACGGGGGATCAAACCTGCAGCCTTGCAGATCAGGAGAATGCTCTAACCAACTGAGCCACCCGGTCAGGGCCTCAAGTTGCTGGCTGCTTTTAGAAACTCAGAGCTTTGCCCTGACTGGTTTGGCTCAGTGGATAGAGCATCGACCTGCAGACTGAAGGGTCCCAGGTTCGACTCCTTGGTTGCGGGCACATCCCCAGTGGGGAGCGTGCAGGAGGCAGCTGATCGATGTTTCTCTCTCATTGATGTTCCTAGCTCTCTATCCTTCTCCCCTCCTCTCTGTAAAAAAAATCAATAAAACATATTTTTTTAAAAAGAAAAGAAACTCAGAGCTTCATTGAATAAATCCCAGAAAATAGTCCACCACAGAAGCCTCTTTATCACTCATGAGTCTCTCCAGTCCTTCCTCAGTCCCAGAGGATCCGGCGCTGGTCTGCCTGCCTGTCCAGGTGGCTGCGTCCCGTCAGCAGTCCCGGCCCATCCCAGCACCCGCTTCTTCCCATCTCCAAATGCCTCAGGATCGGATACCCACGGACTCCATGCTTATGACACGTGTCTGTGTTGGCAGCACAATCAACCTTTGCTAATGGGACAATTCCTTTTAATCTGGTAGCTGCAGCCTCACACTCCAGGGCAAGCCTCTCGCAGTGTCCAAACCAGGGGGCGAAGAACTGGACAGGGCCTGAGGACCGCAGAGCCCATGTCAGAGAAGTTGTCTTCGGTGAGTTCCAGCATGTTGGAGGCAGCTGCTATGGCTGGCCGGCGAGAAGCCGTGCTGCATGGAGGCGAGGTAAGGTGGGCAGCCAGGAGGGCCGGCGCTATGGGTACTGCAGGGGCCAGGCCAGTGACAATGCATCCTCTGCCTGTGCTCACATGCCTGGCCGAGGTGGACCTGCCTCCTGAGGTCCCAAACCCCAAGCCAGGCTCCAGCTGCAGTCTGAAATTATTCTGCTTAACATACTAGTCAATATTTATTGAGCACGTACTATGTACCAGGCACTGTGCTAAGCGCTCTACCTAATGAACACATTTAGTCTTCACTAAATCTTCAAGCCAGACAACGTTGCAATACCTGTCCTACAGGTCAGGAAACTGATGCACAGAGAGGCCAGGTAACTTACCCAAGGTCACAAAGCTTCGCATTGGTTTGCAAATGCTCTCAACCAGCATCTGTATTAAATATATTATATCTACCTGTCTGTCTATCCATTCAATTTTTATACCTAGGAGAAACTGGGAGGTATCTTTGCCAACATGTTAAGAAGGGTTTTCTCTGATAATGGGAGTCCTGTTAACATGATGTGTACTTCTCTGCGGGTATATGCTCATGTGTGCTTTTCTGTGTTTTGCAAGTTTCTGACAATGCATATATGAATACACAGAATAAGAATACAATCTATTTAGCTTGTTAAGTACGAAGAGCAAGGACAGTCACCCATTCTCTGTCCTCTATGCATGACCCTGAAGTCCTGTCTGCCACTGGTCTTAACACCAAGACACCAGCAGAGGGCGCCTCCTACCAGCTTATTGAGCATGCAAACCTTGCTGAGGGTTCTCATTGCATCAGGCTCAGGTTTCCTTGTCCAGGATTTTTGCCCCTGATTACAGGCTTTGGCCTTTCCTCTGGCTACCAACCTGCTGAGGGCCTCTGAAAGACCCAGCACCATCCAGCTGCACCCGCAAATCCACCCAGCACTGCCCCCAAAAGACCCACGCACAGCTGCAAAACTATACTGGTTTTGGCTGGAACAGTTTGATCAGGAAGGGAGAGTCAGGACTCAGGGGACTAAGAGAAAACTCTGGAAGAGGTGGAAGAATGGGGATGGGTGTCCACAGGAGTTGTTTCTGTACCTCTGTGTCTGTGTCTAGGTGGCCCTGTTGGGCACAGTCTCCGATTCTGTCCCTTGGTCCTTGGCTGCAGTGTTGGACCCATGATATGAGCCCTGAAAAGATTTATAGGAGCTCAGTGCAGCCAACACTCTCCACCCCCATCCTCACCCTCATGGCAGCCCAGGGCGAAGGAGCTGGGAGACTGCCAGGGTTTTATCTAGTGCCCAGAGCCTTTCCCTGACTGCCAGACGCAAGCCAGGTTTCAAAGGTGTTAATATCAGGTGCTTTAAATCAAGCACATATTGCAATAGCTACTGTTTTGTAGCTGAAATAATTTCATTGTTCTTGATTGCTGGCATTTGGGTTTCTGGATTTGATGTCCAAATTTATGCAAACTAAATGCAACTAAGTTTCAGGGAAGAAAATGGAAAAATGCTCTACCCAAGGAACAAAGGGAAAGAAGAAAACGCCTTGGCCCATTTCTCCTTCAACTGGAAGTCAAGGACTTGGCATTTCTCCCTGATATGATGGCTTTTCCCTGCGCTCCAACTGAGATGCTCCTCTGCCCACTCCCATGGCATTCCATGTAGAAGGCAGGAGAATGGTGCACACGTGCTAACACATGTATGGTCACACAGGCACATGCCCTCCTTGGGCTCTTGAGTGGCATCTGCCATGATCACACATCATAGCTATCTGCCGGCTCGGCATCTGTTGACAGAAAGGAATGGCAGTGGGTCACCGTTTCTAGAGGCGATGCTCTGGGCAAATTTAAATTTCCTCTTCCCTAGCTGGTTTGGCTCAGTGGATAGAGCGTCGGTCGGCGGGACTGAAGGGTCCCAGGTTTGATTCCGGTCAAGGGCACATGCCTGGGTTGCGGGTTCAATCCTGGCCCTGGTCGGGGCGCATGCAGGAGGCAACCAATCAATATTTCTCTGTCTGTGTCTCTCCCCTTCCTTTATACTCTCTCTACAAATCAATGGAAAAATATCCTCGGATGAGAATTAACCAACTACCTAACTAACTAAATACAATTTTCCTCTTTCCACTGCCCTGATTCCATCCTCCAAATTGGCCTGAATCGGCCTGAATGAGAGCGTCTCACTGGCACCCAGGAGGAAGGGGTGCAGTGGGGTGCAGGGGTTCTGAGAAGAATTACCCGCTGCTCCACAAGGAGCCCGCTTTGCCCTCAAATACACAGCAACAGAGGCTCCCTAAGCTTGAAGCGGCGATCCCATCCAACCCCTTGTTCTATAGACAAGAAACTGAGGCAGAGAGATCGAATGGCCCACCCCAAGACATGGCCAGGTCCTTCCGATGGTCCACGGATGGCGTTCCAGTGGAAGGAACAGGCTTCTAGAACGGTGTGGCTGTGTTCTGAGGGTGGGAAGCAGGAACACTTAAGGGGGGAGGCAAACTGGGCATCTCGGAGGAGGAAAGACGAGGGCGCAGAGGGGGGCAGAGATGCTCACACCTCTGAGCTGCTGCAGGTGTTGGCGTTGCTTCTGGCCGGGCCCAGGAGGCCGAGGGAGTGAACGTGGGAACCAGCACTCAGCCCCCCGCAGGGGACCGTCCCGGTGCTACTCCTACCCCACCCCCCGGGCCTTGCATGCAGCTTGAGGAACGGAGGGTGTCAGGCACCAAATGTGTTGTGACTAGTTCGCTGTGATGGAAGCTTTGGGGGAAGAGCGGGTGACCGCTTGGCTAACCGGATGCTTCTGGATAAATGTGATCAACCATTGACTCCACCCAGCATCGGCCTCAGATCCGACTCTATTTCATGCAGCTTAACCATGTGAAAGTGGCATGAAGGGCGCAGCCATGGACCTGACGGGGCCCCTGCCCTTGGCGCTCTCAGGTAAGGCCGTCAAGTGCCTTGCAGGCCAGAGTGGACACCGCAGCAGCAGTGACAACTTGCTGCCCTTGTCCACACAGGCCTGGCTCTCAACGGGCAGCTGCTCCAAGATTCGGTCACAGCTGTCACTTCCAATTAGCAGGGCGAACACAGACCGTGGGCAGAGCTGTCCCAGCTTTCAGTCTCTCCGCTCCCATCCCCGCCCTCACATCCATCTTAACTCCTTCGGTCCTGCCCCCACCCCCCCACCCCCGGCCCTGATCTACGTGAGAACCCGGGTAGAAGGTGGAGCTGGTTTTGCATCCAAGCAAACATTATTTAAAGCTGGATAGCACAGTACTTCATGGTCAAAGGTATGCTCTCCAAGCTCTCCACTGCCGGGCACATTTGGGGCACGGCTAGTGCAGGAAGCCAGCTTGGCCTCACAGAGCTGGAGGGTGGCTTGCTGGTTCGTGGTCACTGCCGACCCCTTAGGAGACCTGGAGACCAAAGCCAGCGGCCCGGAGCACCCCAGCCTGACCCTTGGGGCCCTGCTTCCACAGGCTGACCATCCAGCCAAATGCCATTTGGGAATGCCTGCTTGCCCTGCCCAGGTCTCCCTCTCCTCACACAGGGTTCTCTGAGGATTCATTCCAAGCATCTGAAAACCCAGGAAGCAACAGCTCCATGTGAGACTGGGAAGGAGGGAAAGCTTAGTTCCATGGGCGCGTTCACACCTCTGTGCTGGTGGTCCCACAGCCAGACCCACAGCGCCAAGACCTGTCCCTGCGAACACCTTGCTTTGCCAATGGGACTTTGCTTCAAAAGTCCAGTCTTCCTCCCCCAGGAAGCCTCCCTAATTGGCCAGCTACCATCCTGCACCGTCGAATTCATCTCCCCACTCTGACCCTTCCCACCATTGACCCGGCCTCTGGATATAGTCGAGCCCGGCCCTGATAGGGTCCCAGCTCAACCCTCCACTCATCTGGCCACACTGGGAAGCGACAGAGTCGAATGCTCATTCCCATTAGTCTGAGGGTGGAGAAGGCTGTGGGCGGGCAAGATGCGCCCAGACCCTTGTTCTACAGACCCTTCTCCTGTCAAAAGGTGAACACTCTCCCCCCCTACCCTGGCCCCTCCGTGCGCTCCACCTCCCCATGGTTTTTAACCTGATCTGGAACATGAATGCTTCCCCTTGAAAATTCTCACCAACCTGCAGACATTCTTCCCAGAAAAATGCATGCATCCCTTTGCATAAAACTGGGTACCACTGAGGTTCTCCCCGAGGCTCCTGGCTTCTGATGGGTTCGTGTCAAGGTGGGTTACAGTGCAGTCTAGGAGGGCCCTGTGGTGGACAGAGATGGGTGAGCCAAGCACCCCCACGTGTGTTTCTGAGAGCACCAGTTCCCGGGGACACTAGCTGAGTTCTGAATAGGATGGGGTCAGGGGTTACAGGAGGCTGGGGCCTCTGGGTGAAGGGTTTCTCTCCTGCAGGACTTCTTGGACTGGAGCAGACAGTTGGCGCTCTCCTAAAACAGAAGCCTTCTTCCAGGAGCAGCTTTGAGCGGCCTAGTGAGCAGTGCCTCCTGCCTGGCGCAGGTGGCTCACCTCCCGTTGGCTCCTTACCTTCTCTCGCTGTCTGCTGGCTCCTGGCCGCCCTGGCTCCGGGCGTTGCTTTCTTGGCTGGACACCTCCTTGAGCTCGGCACCGCGGAAACGCTCCAGGAAAGAGTCCGGTCGCTGGTCCCGGTGGTGTGCGTGTCTGGAAGCCCATATGCGCAGCGAGACGATGAGGCGCCACAGCCTGGAAGGGCACGGACGGCAGTCAGCACACAGAGGAGGGAGAGGAAAGCACTTGCCTCCTGCCAGGTCCTGGCTCAGGCTGCACCTCCCCCTATGGGCCGTTTATTCCTGTGTGCACCCAGAAGTCAGTGCCCTCCGGAAGGGACGGGTCCTCATTAAGGCCTTGTCCTTCTAACCCCTGACTCCACAAAGGCGCCAGCCTCCAGTGGGCATGAGCGAGCTTTTCTGCTCCCTGTTCCTTGTGCCCCGTGTGGAACTCTGTCACAGCTGGTGAGCACAGGAGGAGTAAACAATTCTATTTCCAAATGCTGAAAACTTCAGAGCAAGGCTTACAGAATAAGCCCTTCAATACAAATGTATTATTGTTTCTTCCAGGAACTCTCGTGTTCTCCCAGGCTTGTGCATACATTCTGTCGCTCCTTGCCTGGGCCCTTCTCCTGGAGCCAGAACCCACGGGGCCTCAGGCCCTGAGACGCAGTCCACGTCCACAGAGCTGGCCTTGCCCCAGCCCCCTGAGCCAGCCTCCTGCCATCCTGTCTTTGCCAGGAGGGAATGGAAGAGAGGCTCAGCTCTGTATTTCGGCGTCTGGTTTCTCTGAGTTGGCACTGACAGTGCACACCAGACCCCAATAAAAATAGTTTTGAGCAACTGGAATGAAGTCACAAGTCGTCACATCACATACTTTGACCCTAATTGCACTCATGTGACCTTAGCGGCTAAGGCTTAGCCTAAGGGAATAAATTGAAGCAAGAAAACGACCCAGAAGCAGATGCTGACAGATGCTGTGGGCGTCTGTCCAGGTGCCTCCCAACCCAATGTGTCTGCTCTGGACACTCCCCTTCCACGTCTTCCCTCTGCGGTGGAGGGGAAACCGAGGCCATACCCCACCCCCGCCTCCGCAGAGGCTCAGAGAGGGACAGCTGAACCAGTCACTCAAGCCCCTGATCTAAGAGCCACTCCAAGGTGGGGTTGGATGGTTCAGCTCAGGATCACGTGGAGCAGGCCATTTCAGCCTGTGCCTGCCATGTGCGAGCTGAGGCAGAAGCAGTGGACACGCAGCAAAAGCACCAAGACCTGAAACTCCACCAGACGGCGAGAGGGAGCAGATACCCCCTCCCCAGCTCCCCCAGGGGCCCAGGCTCCATTTCCAGGAGGTGGCCAGTATCTCACCTTCCACCAGCACCCAGCCCCAGCCCCAGCCCCTGCCCCAGCATCTTCTGCCCCAGCCCCTGCCCCTGCCCCAGCCCCGGCTCCCGCCCCCGCCCCATCCTGCCCTGCCCCTGCCCCAGGTCTTTTAATTTGAGCTGGTTTGAAGGTTTCTCTTCCATGAAATTAAAGAGCCTTAAGGCATCACTTCATTAGTAAGACAAAAACACTGAAATGGCTAAGATGGAATAGTGAAATAAATATTGGTAGCATCCTCCACAATGAAAAATAAATATGAAGAATAAATAATTAAAATGTTTGTAATTGTCTTAAGCAAAAACTGTAGAACACGTGATTATGTAAAATAACTATGGCATTGATAAAAAAAATGGTGCCCTGGCCGGGTAGCTCAGTTGGTTGGAGCATCATCCAGTATACTAAAGGCTTCGAGTCAGGGCACATACCTAAGTAGCAGGTTCCATCCTCGGTTAGGGCAACCCATGCACGTTTCTCTCTCACATCAATGTTTCTCTCTCCCTCTCTCTCTCCCTTCCTTCCTCTAAACACCAATAAACACCCTCAGGTGAGGATTAAAAAGAATTGGACTGGCGGAAGGAAGCCATGAGCCCAGGTGTGTGGGCCCCTGGAGTGAGTCAGTGCTGGCTGCAGTGCAGCCCGCCCCGCCCCGCCCCGTCCGCCCTGCCCAGCCCCTCCCCGCCCCGTATCGCCCCGCATGGGGCCGCAGGATTAGCATCTCAGATAAGACTGGAAAAGGTGCAATGATTCCCTCCAGGTGGTACAGCTACTGAAGCCAGAGCACAGCCGTCACCAGAAGGGAGAGAGCCTGGTTACTCTCTCGGATGATTTTAACAAGGAAGATGTGTGCTGGTGGGGACCTGCCAGGCTGCTTCGGAGGTGCCACCACCCTTCTCCGTGCTGCAGTGGGCACCCCGTGGTCTCCGTGGCTGCCTGCGCTTGTTTCCTGAACCCTCCCTGGTTGGCTCCCCCCCTACCCCCCGAATTATTCCAGAATTGAGCAAGTCTCTCGATATAACTTTTCATTAAAGCAAGTTCAGATCGAAGCAGCTTTTCTTAGACTTTTCTGAGCTCAGACCCCTGACCCAGGAGAGAACTGCTCACTGATGGACGTCTGACTCTGCTCCTACCTCTTCTTTCTCCAGATCTTCAACCCGTCCCACCCACCGTTCTTTCCGAGACGCATCTACTTTCCTTCTGCCTCAGTCTCCCCTTCCCAAGAAGAAGGCTGAGACCCACCCGTTACCTGGCAGGCTCCTGGCTGGGGATGGTGACGGAGCCTTGCCTGGGTTCAGGCTGTCCTCCGGTCTCCATGGCGATCCCTGGCTGCAGTCCTGAGCATGTCTCCTCGCCAGGCGCGCGGGTCCTAGGAAATCAAATGTGCCGCAGGCTGAATTGATTTCAAGCTCGCGGGCCTCCTGGACACGCTCAGGATGAGATGTCCAGATGCCCTGCTCAGTGAGGACAGCTGCCGCCACGGGGCCTTAACCCAGGGCTCCCACTGCAGGTCACGCTGCCGCAGACCCTGCTCTTAGGATAAATGTGGCCTTTCTTTCACAGCAAGCCTGACCGAGGAAAGTAGCCCAAGGCCAGCGCACATGGTGGGCTCAGTGAGAGGGGCAGGCCAGCGCACATGGTCCCGTCAGAGCAGGGAGGGGGCGGTCCCAGCGCCGCCACCTGGAGCCCGAGCAGCCTTGTCCACACTAATTCCAGAACAAGGGTGTTCGCGCAAACTCATCTCTGCTGATGAAATCCTACCTCCTACGGCAAGCCCAGGGCCACCTCCTTCAGGAGGCCTTCCCTAGTGTTTATGGGAAGAAGACCAGTGTCTCTGGGAATATTTCTCTTCCTTGAAAACCTCCTGAGGCTGCGGTTTGACCAGCCTGATTAAGAGCCATCCTGGCCTTGGCCTCCAGGGATTTGCACTTCAGTCTGCAAGTCCGGAAGAGCCCGGGCAAGGCAAATGATTTCCATCTCATGGCTTATCGGATAGGCCCTATCCCAACCCAATCAGCCCTCTTAACAAGGGGGTGATGGCTGGAGGAGGCGAGAACTAATGTCAGGGAAAGGCTCCCTTCCTCCCACTGAGTGAGGAGAAGTCAGAATGCTGCACCCCAGCCACTGAGCTGCGGCCTCCTCCTTCCTCATCATCCCTGCGCTCCAAGGGGGAGAGGGGCGCGGGGAGGGCTCACTACCATCCCGCGTCCCGTCCAGGCCACCTCTGCACAGCCCCTCCCTCAGCTTCCCCATCTCAAGACTCCTCTCTTCTGCTGGGACCACAGTCAGGCACCTGCCTCTTCCAGGGCCGCCTCCCGTGAGGGACAGCTCGCACACCTGCGCTGCCTCTCCAGGCTGGAACCCCCACCACCCAGCCACTCCTCACCGGGTTCAAGTCCCTTCCCCTCACGGGCATCCTCCTGGGAGCATGCTCCTGCATTCTTGCCTGACTGGCAGGGAGGTTAAGACCATCCTGCCGTTGCTGGGGCCCAAGCCAGAGGTCTTTGTAGGCTGTGGGTCCGTGTGCTTCTGGTGCTCCCAGCACCCACTGGCAGCCAAAACCCAAGTCCTGTAACATGGCTGCTGCGTGTGCAATGTGTCTGTTGGAAGGACGGGACCTCCCGTGTATCCCAGTCACTCGGTGTTTGGGATCCTTGGTATACAGTGGCATCAGCCTTTCCTCCCAACTTCATCTCGTTCACAAATACAAACACCAACCGTATGACATTTATTGACTGCTTACTGAAGTCAGCCACATACATTAGATCATTTAATCTCCATAACAACACTACACGAGAGGAAAACAAGGTTCAGAGAGGTTAGGCAACTTCCCCAAGGGCACACAGCCAAGCGGCAAAGCTGAGATCTGAATATCATCGCATCCCACTTAAAGCCTGTTGGCATCCACTCCATGAAGCTGCCCTCTGTATTCCCACACATGGTGCCATTAAAGCAGGAGCTGAGTAGGACATGGCTGAGGACGGAGCGCTGTGGCTGTGGCAGAGAGGTGGCGCTGACCCACCCACTGCACTGTGCAGCCTGCCTCTATTTCCAAGCCACATGATCAAATTCCACCTCAATGCCCATAAGAGACGCTCACATCTCATCCTTGTGCAAACAAGATGCCCGCCGGGCCCCGCTGCAGGTAGCAGGCTACACCTCAGTTGCCCTTCCAATATTCTGTTTATTACGAAGGTGGCGGGCTCGCTCCAAGGGACTAGGTCAGCTCCAGGAGGAGGAGACGAGGACAAGAGTCTGTCTCCAGCCCCTGGACCTTAGCAGCTGGCAGTGGGGGCGGGGGGACGGCAGGCCGGAGCGCTGCCGTGGCACGTGCACCTGGCAGATCGGAGGCGCCTCCAGGATGGAGGTGTTCTGTCCCCAACAGCAGCCCCTCTGTCTTGGCATCAAGAAGTTGGCCCAGCATGTCTGTGAGTCTGGCGTCTGTTAATCACGTGGGAGACATCCTGAGACCAGGCTTCCTGGATCAGCAGCAGGGGAACCACTGCCCATGACATCAGAGCTCGGGGGCCAGTGAGGAGGGTGCAGCCCACCGGTTTCAAAGCAGGCCTGCCGCTGGCCGCAGGGCCCGCTGTGGTGTGTGGCCTGGCCCGCCGACGCCCACTCGGCGGAGAGGCGGCAGAGTGAGAGGCCTCGGCCGGGCCCTGCCCAGCACCAACCAGGAGTTCCGTGGGCTGGCCGCTTAGCCCACGGAGTGTGTTTCCTGGTCTTCAAATAGGAAAGAGAAAAAAGGCGATTTCATATTGAGTTGCGTGCTGTTCACAGACTCAAGTGCAGAAGGGCCAGTGCTCCACGAAGAATGGGAGCCTCCTATGATGTAAGTTCAAGGGACCAGGGAGCCTTTCTTCCCCAGGCCTCTCTGCACTTGGTTCTCGATGCTTGAATTTCTACCGCGACGTCTGTTTGGACTGTAGGGCAACACCACCCCTACGGCCATTTGTAAGCTTCCCGCCACAGGAGACAAAGACCAGGAAAAAGCTGCCGGACACCAGGAGTCAGACCGCACAAGGAGTGGAAACTGTCCTGAGGCACCGGATCCTACGCCTGCAATCCACCCGCCTTCCAAGCCCACCTCAGCCCCAAATCTGCCAGTGACTGCATATAAGGATGAAACGCCATCTCCTGTGCTGCCATCAGCCACCCCATGTCCCCTTGGCCCGGTGCAGCTCAGCCCTTCCCTCTGGGTATCCCATCCCCCACCCCTTTCCTTAAATAAACTCAGTTTTCTTCGTCCACCATCTGAGACAGCTACTTAGCCTGCCCACGTGACCCATTCCGGAACCAGCCAGCTGTTAACCCACTCCTGCCTCCATGAGATAAAGCACCACAGCTCTCCCATGAAAGAAGCATTCTTTCTCTCTTGTTTGAAATCTATGCAGTAGTTCCCTGGGCTTCTGTAGAAATCTGTCAACAATCTTTTCCCAAAAGAGCAGCTGGGCAAGGCCTCAAGTGGGGCTGGGTGAGCCGTGGCTTTGGTCAGGCTGAGGAAGCATGGTGGGACTCAGGCAGGAAGGGTGAGCTCCAGATGTCGGAACAGCTGGGGCTCCGAGGGCAGAGCCGGGGACACCAGAGAAGACCCACAGGAGGGGACTCCTTGCCGAGACCGGCAGCGAGTGTTCACAGGCACTTACTCCAGGCAGGGCCTGAGCCCGAGCTTTGTCCTGTCTGAACCCACTACAGCCTCTGAGGTAAGTACAGCCCATTGTGCAGATGTGGAAACTGAGGCTGGTCAGTTACGGGCCATTGTTCGGGTCAGCAGTCTGTCCTGTGCTGTTAGCTATCGTGCTGGCCAGGGAACAGGGGGAGAGGGGCGGGGATGGCATTCTCACCCATTCAGATGACGAATGAACAGCATCGTTGAAGGGCATGATTCAGAGCCCTGACCTGCGTGGCTGACCGGCCCTGAGGGAACGTGAACCGGGCATGAGCCCACAGGGAGTCCCTCGGCAGCAGAGGCCCATCACGAGGTGTCAGGTGGCTCAGTGAGCGGGCAATTCCTCCTGCAGAGGCTCGTCTTCCAGGAGGACCTGTGGCCCCCTGAACAGCCCGCAGTCAGGCTGGCGGGCCACTGGCAGAGGAGGAGCCAGGACACATGGGGCAGAGCTGGACCACGGTGGTGCCTGGGCAAGACCCATCTGGGCAAGAGCCACGGCACCGCAGGGACCTGCCTCCTCTCGAGCACCTCCCTGGATGAGCCAGACTGCCCCCTCCCTTCGCAGCCCAGGAAGTCTGCGAACTCCACAAGAGGCTCTGGAGAAAGGGAGCGATGGGGGAAGTCCCATTCTGCCTCGAGTTCTCCCTGACCTGACAGCTCGGTCCTTCCCCCATGCTGACCAAGATCCCAGGAGCCAGATGCTGCCAGGCAGCCTGACTGTGTGCCCGCCCTTGGGCCTGTTCTCCCCGCTCCCCAAACTTGTCTGAAGCCCACCTTGAGGGGCTTTATTAGCTCAGACATGGGAAAGAAACTATTAATGCATGTCAACGTGTTAATAGCAGATAACTGTCTGGATTATATTCTCTTTTCTTTTAAATGAGGGGCGATGCCTTAACCTAAAGGAGTAAGTCCCCAGTGGTGGGACACAGGTGTGGACAGCAGGGCGGTTAGGAGGGAGCAGTTAGGAGGGTGGGGATTTTTGATGCCCCTGAGTTAATGTCACATTTCCGGGGGCCCCAGTATGTTAAAATGGTTGGGGACTGCGTCTCTGTTGGGGTGCTTTGAGATTTTCCTCCCTTTGCCTGAATCCTCAAAGGTGGGGTTCGAGGGCTGCCTAAATTTTCAGTAGTAGGGCCTCAATGTCATTAGATATCGTTGTCCATCATTTATTAGCGAGTCTGTTAAGGAGCTGGAACCAAACACCCAGACAGAGAAGAGACAAATGCACCCCTGCGTGAGGAGAAGTGATGGATGAGGGCCCAAAGCCAGTGGTGTGGGACCGGGGCAGTGGGACTGCATTTGTGGCCATCTATATAAAAGCCTAATATGCAAATTGTCCCCTCGGGAGTTCAACCAGGAGACTGGGAGTTTGATTGCTCGCTATGAGGTGTGCTGACCACCAGGGGGCGTTGGTGATGCAGTGCTGGCAGCAGTGGAGGCGCTGCCCACCCAATGGGCCCTGATGAGAGCAGGACCACAGCGGGATGATAGAGCAAGTGAGCAGGCGGTGCCAGGCCAAGATGGGGTGCCAGGTGGGGCTGTGGGGCTGTGGGGCTGCGAGGCTGGGGGCGTGAGCTGGGGCTGCTGGGGTTGCTGGAGCGAGACGGGCCGGTCCAGACACGCCCCAAAGCCCTCCTGTGGTCCCTTCCAGGCAGGCTAATCTCCCACATTCCCTCCCTGGCCTGCTGGCCCGAATCGTACCTCTGCAGCTGAAAGAAAGCGGCATCGTCGACAGGATATGTCTGAAAAACTGTCATGGACAAGTACCACCAATACTAGTAGGAACTGACTCACAGCGAAAATGAAGTAAGTGAGGATGCAATTCTCGAACATAGCTGTGGTGGAATGACTGTTACATGTCATTTTGCCTCTCACTAAATTTCTCCGATGAGAAGCCATCTGATGGAAAATCTACTCGATGTTGCAGCAAAGGTAAAGTCTGTCCAAATGATATAAATTTTCCAGAATGCCCGGCATATTTAAAAAATGAATGATAAACGAAGATTCTGACAGTAAAAATTTTATGGAAAATATTCGTTCCATAAGTAGTTCTTTTGCTTTGGCTTCAATGGGTGCAGATATCACATTGCCATCAGGATATGGGCCATACTGTTTTATAATACATGGACAAGTTTATCACCGCACTGGAACTTTACATCCTTCAGATGGTGTTTCTTGGAAGTTTGCTCAACTCTACATTTTAGACTCAGCCAAAGTGACAAGTAAAAGATTAGCAATGCCAGAAAACCAGGGCTGCTCAGAAAGACTCATGATCAACATCAACAACCTCATGCATGAAATAAATGAATTAACAAAATTGTACAAGATGCTACATGAGGTAGGAAAGGAAGCCCAATCTGAAGCAGCAGCGAAAGGCATTGCTCCCACGAAGTAACAATGGGGATTAAATATGAGCGTAACAGTGACCCGGGTAGATATAATTCTCCCCATGTAACCGAGGTTGCTGTCATATTCAGAAACGAAGATGGAGAACCTCCTTTTGAAAGGGACTTGCTCATTCATTGTAAACCAGATCCCAATAATCCGAATGCCACTAAAATGAAACAAATCAGTATCCTGTTTCCTACATTAGATGCAATGACGTATCCTATTCTTTTTCCACATGGTGAAAAAGGCTGGGAATGGATATTGCATTAAGACTCAGAGATGACAGTGTAATTGACAATAATACTAGACAAAATGTAAGGACACAAGTCACACAAATGCAGTATTATGGATTTCATCTCTCTGTCCGGGACATGTTCAATCCTATTTCATTTTTTAAAAATATATTTTATTGATTTTTTACAGAGAGGAAGGGAGAGGGATAGAGAGTTAGAAACATCGATGAGAGAGAAACATCGATCAGCTGCCTCCTGCACACTCCCCAGTGGGTATTGCCCACAACCAAGGTATATGCCCTTGACTGGAATCAAACCTGGGACCCTTGAGTCCACAGGCTGACGCTCTATCCACTGAGCCAAACCGGTTAGGGCTTCAATCCTATTTTAAATGCAGGAAAATTAACTCAATAGTATATTGTCGATTCATATTAAAAAATGGAAGCCAATCAGATAAATTTCATTTAAGCAAACCAATCTAAGTTGAGAGGTGAAAAATACAGTGGTTTGATGGATTCTCTCACATCTAGATCTGAAAACCACAATGTGCCAATCGTCTTCTGAGGGTAGTCCCAGAAGTATGCAGCAGCAGTATCAGTATGAGGATGCTATGGCAATTGTAATGGAGTATGGCAAGCCTGATTTATCCCTAACCATGATGTGCAACCCAAAATGGGCAGATATTACAAATAATTTACAATGCTGGAAAACAGTTGAAAACAGACCTGACTTGGTAGCCAGGGTTTTTAATATTAAGCTGAATGCTCTTTTAAATGATATATGTAAATTTGATTTACTTGGCAAAGTTATAGCTAAAATTTATGTCATCGAATTTCAGAAACACGGACTGCCTCGCGCTCACATATTATTGATATTAGATAGCGAATCCAAATTATGAACGGAACATGACATTCCGTATAGTTAAGGCAGAAATTCCGAATGAAGACCAGTCTCCTTGACTTTTTCAAATTGTAAAATCAAATATGGTACATGGACCATGTGGAATACAAAATCCAATATTAAATATTAAAATATTTCTTCTAATTATTTTCCTTTCAATGTGCACGAATCCATGCACCGGGCCACTAGTCAGATAATGTGCAGTTATCATGGGAGGGAGAAGTTTTATTTTTGGTTTTTCTTCTTCTTCTTTTTTTTATTGCTTAAAGTATTACAAAGAGTATTACATAGGTCTCCTTTTTTTGGAGGGAGACGTTTTGAGTGTTATATATGCAGGACAAAAATAACATAAATGTTGGGAATAAAGTTTCTCATGGATCCACTCAATCAACTTATTGGGAATTTAAGAAACAACAATGTAAGCCCCCTTGCACCACATAGGCGTCGTCTCATTTCCTCAGTAGTATGTCAGGAACTTGGACAAGAATGCTGCTCCCTTTTGCAGTTGAAGAAACTGAGGCATAGAAATGTTAAACACACTTTCCTAGTAAGTTAGCAACCGGGTCAGAAGTGGACCTCCAGACCCCAGATTCCCCTGCAGCTGCGTGTGTAGGACTGTCACTAATGGGCTGATGGCTTTGCTGGCAGAGCCCAGCCTGCCCCTGGAAGTGAGGGCAGTGCCCAGGACAGCGGCTGGTGCGCAGAGTCCGGTACGCGTTTGATGTACACCTGGAAAGTGTGGCAGTCTGGAGACCTTTCTACAGTAGAATTGAATCTTCGTTTTGTTACTGAATCAAGTTACACAATTTTTGAGCCTTATTTTCCCACATCTCTAAAACAAGAACCAAAGGACTTCAGGGAGATGAACAACGTTGTCGGAAGGAGCCCTGTGAGGAGCCCCAGCCCTCTGACCTGCGGCTGGCCACAGGCGAAGGCATTCTTCTCCCACAGCGTAGACAGCCCGGGGAAGGACCATTTCCAGGCAAAATAAAAAGCCCGTCTTACCTGCTCAGGCCGTTTTCCAGGTGATCAAGATCGCTGTCTGTGGCCCTTGCCCAAGGGCCGGGCGGGGTGGGGTGGGAGTACTGGGTGTTAATCTTGGCCATCTTCTTGCCGCAGGTGGTTGCTGAAACATGAACATGAACAGATACAATCAGGACTCAGGACGGGAAGTAGCTGCAGACCCAGCTCAGCTCAGTATAGTCTGGAAGGCTACTCCCCAGGGGGCCCTACTCCACTTCCTCCCACAGTTCCTGCCACACTGTACTCTGGGCATCTCTGGGCTGGGCTTCCCTCCTGAAGTGTGAACGGCGGTCTTTTCCTCCATACACGCTGCCACCCCGGAGAGCTGCTCAGAGTGGAGCGCTGACCCCGCGAATGAATGAGTGAATGAATGGCCAAGCTGCTGTCTGATGCCAGAAAGCTTCAAACCCTCATTCTCTGGGGGTAATGCATTCTCTTTCTTGGCTCTGTTTTTCTCATTTATTTATTTTTTTAATCTGACAATTTTGCTCATGCTTTCATAGCTACCCCAAATTCTGTTTTAAAACAAAACATAACAATCTAATAAAAAATAAACTGATGAACAAAATAGGTCCAGAGACATGGAAGCAAGAGCAGACTGATAAATTTCAGAGGCTGGGGGGAGGGGAGGGTTTGCTGGGAAGAGATTAACCAAAGAACTTATATACATAACCCATGGACACAGACAATAGTGAGACAGGCCTGGGGAGGGGTCGGGGCAGGGGCAGGGTGGATGGGGTTAATGGCAGAAAAAAAGGAGACACCTGTAATACTTTCAACAATAAAGATAAATTGTTACAAATCTAATAATTCATGACATTCATAAAATCTTTACAAATGTGATGTGAAACCCAGTACATATTTCATCTCATTTAATCCTCAAAATAATTTAATCAGGTATTTTTGATTTTTTAAAAAAATATTTACCCAAGGACATGCTTGGAGGGAGAGAGAGAGAGAGAGAGAGAGAGAGATTGCTCCCCACTGGGGATCAAACCCAAAACCCAGGCATGCGCCCTGACGGGGAATTGAACCAGCAACCCTTCACGCACAGGATGATGCTCAGCAGGCTGAGCCGCTCCAGCTGGGCAGATATTTATGATCTGTATCCTTATTTAAAAATGGCCACATTGAGACTCAGAGATGTTAGCAGCTTGTCCAAGCAAAGAAATAGATAAAGCCTGTCCATGCTGCCCTGGCGAGTGGCTCAGCTGGTTGGGAATCGTCCTATGCACCGGAAGATCGTGGGTTTGATTCCAGGTCAGGGAACATAGCTAGGTTTCGGGTTCAATCCCTGGTTGGGCACATACGGGAGGCAACTGATCACACATCAATCTGTGTGTGTGTGTGTGTGTGTGTGTGTGTGTGTGTGTGTGTTTCTCTCCCTCTGTCTCCCTTCCCCTCTCTCTAAAGTCAATAAAAAATTAATCATTAAAGAAAAAAAGCGCCAGTCAATGCATGGTGCTAGAAACCAGAAGACGAATACTTTCCCACCAGCACACAGTGGGGATGTAAACGGTGCAGCCACTTTGGAAAAAGGTTTCGCAGTCCCTCTAAAGGCTAAATATCGAGGTACCACCTGGCTGAACAATTCTGCTCCTAAGTATATACCGAAGAGAGATGAAAACACACATCCACACAGCAACTTGCACATGTGTTCATGTGCTCCTGGCAGCATTATTCACAATGGCCCCAAGGTGGAAACAACCTAAATGTCCATTGACTGATGAACAAAAGGGTATTTCTACCTAATAGGAGGTTGTTCAGCTGAAATGTTTTATGGCATGTGAATAATATCTAAAAATAAAAGTAATATTAAATCTAAAATAAAAACACTTTCAAAATGCAAAATTTAGAATATCTCCTATAAGGAGCTCACAAAATAAAAATGTAACAAAGGGGAGAAACATCTAAACATCACAATAATAATAATAATAATAATAATAATAATAATAATAAAATAATAACCACAACATTTTCAGGGCTTACACTATGCCAAGCACTGTTCTACATGTATTAACTCACTTAATCCTCACAATAACCCCATGAGATAAGTACTATTATTATCTCTATTTTATAGATGAGCAAACCAAGGTGCACAGCTCACAGCCGGGACTATGGCAGACAACCTAACTGCAGAGCCTGCAAGCTTAATCCCCCGCCTCTAGGAAAACAAGGGCACTTTCTGGGCGCAGTAAATATCAAAGCTTCTTGCATTAGCCCATGAAAGGCCCCAAAGGGCAGCTCTAGTCTTAGACCACGAGGGTATGTCCAGCTGTGCTCAGGCCTGAGCTTCCAGGCGATGAGGGCAGGGAGGTGAGCGTCCTTGCTCTCCCTTTTCTGTGGAGCTATGGATACTGGGACAAACAGGCAGCCCCAGGAATGCCCCACACCAAGACAGGGAGAAGTCTGAGTTAGACAAGCTGAGCTCTCCCTCCTGAGCTCTGCGTTTTTAGAACACAGGCAAAGGGAAGCTTACATGTGCCAGATGCCGGTTTTCCATTCCTGCCTGAAAATAAAAATGAACATTGTTCCCATGTACAGGAAGAGATCTGAAGTGAAAGAGGATGCACTGAAATTGTAGCCAGGTTCTCAATTATGTTACCCAACCAGCAGACAGCGGACTGTCTCGTGCCCGGAAAGTGTCTTGGTCTCCTAGAGGTAACACAGGGCAAATGGGCCTCTGGCTTCCCCAGCTCTCAGTGTGCTCAGTGTCAGAATGACGGCTTTGCAATAAGATTCAGCTGCTCCGGGCCAGGTTCCAAGTAGATGGAACTGCTTCCCAGATGTTGCTAGAGCTGGAGAACCCAGATCTCTGTAGCCAGCCTTACAGATGCTCTCCCCAGAAGTCCATCTGCTCTCCACAGCCACTCCACACTCTACACCAGGGGGTCCTCAAACTTTTTAAACAGGGGGCCAGTTCACTGTCCCTCAGACTGTTGGAGGGCCGGACTATAGTTTAAAAAAACAACTATGAACAAATTCCTATGCACACTGCACATATCTTATTTTGAAGTAAAAAAACAAAATGGGAACAAATACAATATTTGTATTTGCATGTGGCCCGCGGACTGTAGTTTGAGGACCCCTGCTCTACACACACACACACACACACACACACACACACACACACACTCCCTTTCTTCCCCAAGGACCTGTTTCACCAAGCCTAGCTGTAGGCACAGGAGGTAAAGCGTGTTTTTCCCCCTTAATTAACTTTTGGGATGTGATTATGAAAGGAATCCACTGTCATTACAGAAAACTAGTAGCCCTGCACACAAATCCTCGGGCCAGTAGGTTGCTGCCTGTAGCTCTCTGCCCACTGCCCTGCCCTCTGTAGCTCCTCCCACCACCCCCCTCATAGGTTGCTGCCTTGCCCTCTCCTGTAGATCTCCGCCTCCCGCTTGCTTGCTGCCCTGCCCTGTAGCTCTCTATAGCCCATTTGTAGCCAGTAGGTCCCTGCAGCCCTCCTGTAGCTTCCCTCGGGGGGGGGGCCCCCTTCCCCCTCCCACTCCCCACCCCTCTCATAGCTTGTTGCCCTGCCCCCTCCTGTAACTCTGCAGCCAGCTTGTAGCTCGCTGGCCCACCCTCCTGCTGATCCGTGATGCGCTTGGTCATTATGCCTCAGGGTGTAATGGCTAATTAGCATATTCCTCTCGTGTTATATAGGATAATAAGATGATCATTTCTACCTTTGAGCACTTGCTATGTCAGGCACTGTTGGAAGAAAGGAATTCACTCCAATTAATTACTCCTCCCAACAATCCAACCAGGCAGGTATTATAACTATCACTTGTAATTTACATGGAGAAGCTGAGACTCAGAATGGTTGAACAATGTACTCAAAGTCACCCAGTAGAAGAACTGGGAATGCAGAGAGTTCTGCAAAGCAGGACGAAAGGCCTCCTGAGTTCTGCTCCCATCTTTGTTCAGGCCCTGGCCGCTCTCTGAGATTGTCGAAACAATTCCCATTGCTCACCTCCCGTCTCAGTCTCACCTCTGAACTCCACCCAGAGGCCGGCTCTCAGGAGGTGCTCAGCAGTGCGGGTCGTCTCACTGACACAGGGCCTCTCTGAAAGGTAGTTTTAATCATGTCACCCAGGGACTCTGAGAGGTTGCCTATTTTCTCCAGCATAGAGTCTTAGCATGACATTCAGGACTTTTCATAACCAGGGCCGTATCAGCCTAAGCAGGATGCTCCATTTAAACCAAATTGCTCACCCTTCCTTCAAGTGTGTCATGAACGTTCTTGTCTCACCTATTGGCAGCGACTGCTCACTCAAGCTCACCCTGTGCTTCCTGCATTTCCATCTCCCTCCCAGGACAGGTGAGAGCCAAGGGACAGGTTCTGACCAGTGTACCCCTCCCATGATGCAGGCTCCCCCAGTGCCTCATGTTAACCCAGGGTCGTCTGTGCCAAGTCAATGCCAACTTAAGATGTGGTGAAGGAGACTTGATGCAGTGCAAACAGCTCAGCTGTGACGCAGCATGGCTACGGACTGGCATGGCTACAAGGCTGCCCTCACCACTCAGGGATGCTGAGACAAGACCACTCAGCTTCCAGCTGGAGAAGCCAGGCTTCACTGCAAAGGGAAAGTGCCCCCAGTCAGAGGGGAACTAACTTATACAGAGAGAAGTCCCCGCCCTGGTCCCTGATTGGTCCATCCTATGCAAATAAGGGTGCCAAATCTACACAATTTGGCCCAAAAAGCACTGTCCTGATTGGTCAGACTGGAGCTGCTCTGATTAGTAGATGAAAATGCTAGTGAGGATATAGCTGTGTAGCTCCAATTGGACAGGAATCTAGTCCCACCTGCTCCCGACTAATCCATAAGTCTTTGCTCCTGCTAGTTTCTCTGCCTAGAGAGAGGTTTTCCCTTCTTGCTCCCAGTTAGTTGAAATCCTTTTCATCCTTCAAGTTCAACTCCAATATGATCTCCCCTGGGAGGCCCCCCTGATCAGGAGTCAGTCCCTCCCACTCTCTCTATTCTCAGGGCACCGTAATCACCTCTGCTTCAGCCCAGAGCACAGGCGGGCTTACCCGGGGTGAGAGCTGGTCTCCCACACTGACTACCCCACCATGTCCAGAGTGGACTGTGTCTGTTCAATTCTGTTCCTTCCACAGGGTTTAACTTGGTGATCTGTACTCAGGAGAACTCAATGTGCGGCCGACATGAACTAGGTCAGAGGGAAACCATTTGCCCCCTGGTCCATTTATGCAATTGGGGGATAAGGAAAAAAGCTTGATCTCTTTCAATCAGAGGCCCAGTGGTTGGTAGGGATTGGAGAGGGTTTCAGGTGAGTAGGTGGCTGGGGAGGCTAGAGAGTGGGGGTGGAGAGCCTCAGACATGGCCATTCCTCTCCAGTTCCACCAGGAAGCCCGAAGAAGCCCACAGCTGGCAGGATCTGAGGGAGCTAGCAAGGAGCCTCTGCAGCTTCCAACTGTTTACCTCCTGGGTATCATGGCGATGGGATACTGGTCGCTCTGGCAACCCCATTATTAACCAGAGGCAGGACCGCTGACAGACAGTGAATGAGAACAGAAAAGGCACAAAAAGAGGTGCCTCTCGGCAAGGGGCATAGGCAGTCCTGGCCAAAGAGACTGAGCTCTTGTGGTCAGACTATGCCATGTCCAGAGTGGACTGTGCCTGTTCAATTCTGTTCCATCCACAGGATTGAACCTTGTGATTTGTACTCAGAAGAACTCAACATGCAGCGGACATGGTACCCAGGAGGTAAACCCAGAGAGCGACCTTTCACCTTCTCCCGGAATCAGCACTGGAATCAATGCTGGAGCGGAACCCCACTTCTGAACAGAGTCTGGAGAGGGAACGTGTGTGCTGGGCATCCCCCCCTATCTTGCTCACGGAGCTCCCCACAGCTCAGTGACACCCCAGAGGGGCCCCGCCCGGCAGAACTCCAGAACTGGACGTGGCCTGAGACCTGGTCAAGAGAGCCATCACCTCCCCGTCCCTGCCCAGCTTCCACGCCCACGCCAATGGCTTCTCACCCAGGGAGTGTGTGATACATGTCCAGACAGTGACATTGTGGCTTGTCTTTATGAGCAACAATATCTTTTTAGAAAAATTTAAAAAGGGGCGCAAGTTGGGAGGAGCTGGCAGGCGGTCCTTGGAGAAAGTTAGGGGCTGGGCTGCCTACCCTGGGATGCAAGCCCAAACCAGATGGGGGGTATTGTGCATGGATTTGGGGTAGCAGGGGCCCCACTGCCCACCAGCTTTGTCTCTGGAAGATTTGGTGAGGAGCGTCCGCCCTCTGGCCGTCGGGTTTACAGCCAGAGTTTGCACCTTGGGGCTGTGGGCTGGGAGGGTGCGAGGGCCCCCAGTCCAGAATGGCCACACACAAGGGCCTGCGGGTTCTGCTCCCGGGAGGAGTGGGCATGGGGCTGAGCTGGGAGAAAAGCCCAGGACAGGATCACCCTCAGAGGATCACAGGGATCGGAGGGTCCTCGCTCTGAGCACTAAGCCAAGATCTCGTTGTGATTTCATCATTAAAAAACAGTGAGTGCTGACTTCCCTCCAGATTTTCAGTTCCTCGGCTCCTCCTCAGCCCACCCGTCTTTTTGGTTCCCCGAGGCTGGGTAGGGGCCCACGGAGGCAGTCCCCCACCGGTCTGCTGGTTCCCCAGGCTCCCGCTTCCTCTGGGCCATGGACAACCTCCCAGAGCAGCGCGGGACTGTGGGAGAAGCTGGGAAGGTTCCCGACCTAAAGCGGGAAGCCAGGACGCAACCCCCCTTCCATGTAAGGTGTCTTGGGGAGATGTCCCGGGGATGGCATCGTGACTGGATCCCTTTCCTGTCACCAGTGGGAGCCCACCCAGCTCCTGCCTCCTGCCCGCCCGATGGCTCAGCCCCACTTGGTCCAGAGCCGCTGTGGGAGGTAAAAAGGGTGCGAAAGACTTGGGTGCAGGACGGCTTCTTGTCCTGGTCCTCGGTACTCCGGGTACAGGGGTGTGTGTGTGTGTGTGTGTGTGTGAGAGAGAGAGAGAGAGAGAGAGAGAGAGAGAGAGAGAGAGAGAGAGAGAGAGAGAGCGCTGAGGCCGGAGCCGGCGCTTGCTTTCTGCCCCCTTTTTCAGCACCAGGGACCGAGGACAGCGCCGCCCTCTCGCTCCGCACCCTGCTCCCGCGCACATTTTATATTTTAAGCCCCTCTGCTGGCCAAATCTGCGTCCCAGCGCCCCAGCACTCCCAGCTCAGGAACCCCTAATCCTTACCCACCCAAGTTTGAGCTCCCGCGGCGCGCCTACCCTGCGCAGCGTCTCCTCCTGGCTCCCTCCGCGTGTGGGCAGCAGCCTGGTCCCACTCCTCCCGCTCGGGTAGGACCCCGCTCTGCGCTCTGCGCTCTGCGCAGGGAGCTTGGGGCCTCCCTCGGGGAAGGTCAGGTGAGGCTCTGGAGCCTCTAAGGCGGTCCCGGAAGAGGCAGGAGTCGCTGGGTCACGTCGCCATCCCCTCCGAGGGGAGAGGGAAGAGGGGGTGAGGCCGGAAAGTCCGCCCGCAACTCTGGACTCTCTCCTAACCGCAAGCCTCAGCCTCCGCCCTGGGAGGGTTCACCAGCGCGTCATCCGCACGGGATGAGGATGCGGATACAGTGCAGACCTGGGAGCTTGGATTTAAGGGTGAGGATGTCCATCCCCTTAAACTTGTTACTGTCGCGGGGAGCGTGTGGACACAAATCTCTCTGAGGGATGTGGTGTGTTCTCCTTGCAGAGTTTTTGTTCCCTTTTATTGTAACAGACAGTACCCGATTCCCTGGACGAAAAATCAAAACCCACCAACCGGATAGCAGTCGCCGCCCTCCGCGGAAGCCGCAGGGACGTGAGCGCTTCTGGGAGAAGGTGGCTTTATTGGACAAAGGCTTCACGTTCCTCACTTGCCTTACGGGAGGCGTGTGTCCGAGGGCGCGCATCTCCCACCCCCTGACCATGGATGGTGGGGCGGGTCCCAGCAGGAGTCCAGTGTTCTTGTCTGGGACAAGATCTGGAAGCCTCTTGCTGCAGGTTCCCGTGGCGTTTCCAGAACACATCTATCAAAGTGTCCGATTAAGTTTTCAAGTTCGTGCAGCAGTTGAAGGAAGAGATAAGTGTATACCACTCAACGGAGAAATAAAAACTTAGAATAACGCACATGTCTTAAAGAAGAGCAGCAAAACCTAGAAAACCGACCCCCAAAGGCAAGCGAGGCTTCATCATTCAGAGACAGCGGCTCTGCTCGGGGGAGAGTCCAGGAAGGGAGGTGAGGGATCAACACAACCAAGTCGAAGCCGGCAAGCTGGAGGAGGGGAGAGTTCTTGCTTTACCTTTTGCTTCCTGGGAGAAACCTGAGATGCATGTAACGCAAGAGAAAAGATAACTCCTGCGATCATGCGTCATGAAGACCCTTCGGTTCCCTAATCCAGAGAGCCTCCGGCAGCAGTTACCCCGCTATTGTTTACAGCCTCGTTGTCAGGAAGTGCTGTTTCCTGCGGCCCCTGTAATTTATGACACAAATGAAAGCTGTCTCCTGTTGGCTTGTCCTCGGGGAACACTGGAAGCAGATGGTTATTATCTGTTGCCCAGAAACATTTCAGAGCTGATTCTGGAGAAAGTAGTCGTTAATAGGAGACAATCGAAGGCATAACCCTAAAAATAAGAAATCCCTTTGGATTTTTGTTTTTGAAATACAGACCGTTTCTAAGATCTGGGGTGTGGGTGGAGGAACAAGACCCTACAAAACTGACCATGAACTGCTGATGTGCACCGAGTCTGATGAATGAGGTAGAGCACCCAGTTTGGGATCAGGCACATTGCTGGCCCTCAGGAAATGATGCGTGTGGCAGTAGCTATCACTGAAAAATTTTGGTTCCTGAAACGTGGAAACAGATAAACTTAGACTAGAAGTCAGCAGCAAGTCCTGGAGGGAATGTATCTGTGAATTTGCCTGCAAAAGGCATCCAGCAGCAAGATTCTGGGCTGCCAGGATGAGGGTCCAGATTTGGCAAAAGACTCACTGAGTGGGGTGGCCTCAGCGGACCTGTTGCTCAAGCTTCACACAACCAGGTGTGTATGGAACAGTGTGGGAAGGGACAGCCATCCTTCGTCAAGACGCAGGACACAAGGATCGCTGGCAACCCCAAATGAGTTAGTGGGATGTCCTAACAGGTCCATGGCACCAAGAGACCCAGCAAAGGGACCTGCCGAAACCCAGAACCTGTGCCAGAATAGGGAGACCACAGAGAGAAGGGAGCTATGGAGAAGGCACCACTTTCTCCCTCTGAGGGGGCAGGTGAGACTGGGAGGAGGAGGGAGGACTAGGTGAGTCCCTGGTTGCTTCAGCCTTAGTGGGACTTGCTAAGGAAATGAAGAGGGGTCTGTGGGGGGAAAGGTGGCATCCAGCCATCATGAACGGAGGAAGCTGGAACCAGGGGGCCTGGTGACTACAGTTCCACCCCCCTGTGGTTCCAGTGCTGGAGAAATAAAGGGTGAATATCAGCCAATCCCAGAGGGATTGCATCCCAGCATGAGCATGCACAGATACGGCTTAGGGAACTGACTCCCCAGTGATATGTAGTTTTGTTTTTAAAGTTTAGAAAATGGGATTATGGTCTATATAAGTCTTCTGGGACTTGCTTTTCCCCAATCAATATTAAGATTCATTGATGTTGATTGTAGCTATAGTTCTTTTAGTTTCACTGTGTAAATATATATATATATATATTTTTTATTCTTGGTGCAAAATATACTTTTTGATTTAAAAAATTGAGGTGAGGAGCCAAATGCTTGCTATTCTAATGATGTAAAATTTGCCCAGCCCAAACAAATTTCAGATGTGCCGGGCCTGGTGTTTATAGGTTAGGGTTAAAAGGCACACACACTGCCGTGGGTGGCCAGCGAGCTAGCCCTTCTGCTGGGACCAGATGGTGTGCAGTGTGTTAAAGAGCAGGTAATCCGTAAGGCGATAAACCAGACTAGCAGATGAGAAGCAGGAATGCGAACAGATAAGCCCAGTTATCAGGAAGGGGGAGGGCCGGGCCAGCTCCTGCAGGGGTCTAGATCCTTGGCAAATGATAAGGCAAGTTGTGGGAATGGCCTTTGAGAAATAAAACATTTATGCAGAGGTAGGCAAGGTTCACGTGAGCAGCAAGGCCGCATCAGGTTCCCAGCAGGAATTCGCTGTCAGCGCAAAGGCATCTGGGGGGAAGGCAGGCGGGGATGGGGAGAAACTGTCGTTCCCAGTTTTCCAGGCCCACTTTGCTGCATCCTCCCCAGGCATGGAGGCAACAGCCTCCATTTCCCTCCCTTACCTGGCAGTTGGAAGAATAGAAGGAAAATTAATGAGATTTGAAGAGTTATAAATTCCATCCGACCATCATTAAGAGCTTGAGTTTGGTGCTGTGGGACCTAATCTACCTTGTCCCCGGGAGCCCCCCTTTTAGCGCGGCCTTCCCACTCCATCCAGTCTCTTGTACCCGACCGAGCGCCATGCCTGGGATCCCACCATCCCTCCACTTTTAATCTTTGATTTCTTTTAAAATACAGGTGACTCCAGGATACAGAGTGCAGATAAGAACCCAGTGAACAGTCTGTACGGAAGACTGAGAACATCTGATGATCTGGAGACCAGGCGGGTAGACGCTGCAGACGCCATGGCAGAGGTGGCATCGGAGGGGCCCAGGGCCCAGGGGACCAACACTGAACACTGAGGGCAGACGCGCTCCCTGTCACAGTGTACCCAAGCCAGAGCCTGGTCCAGGAAGGTCACCTGAGCTCTCTGAGCCTAAAACTCGTTTTACCTACAAAAGAACTTGTGCTCATCGTCAAAGCCAGCCTGTGTGTGCTGCTCGCTGGACTATTTTAGTGGATTGTAGCATGATGTCATCAAAGGGGCTCTTGGATAGACGTGACGTGTCCCGGGGCTCAGTACGGCTCGGCCAACATTTCCATCAGGGCCTTGGGTAAGGGTGGACTCTCCTATGTATTTCACTGTGCATAGGATGGCCAACTAGCATCCACTTGGGAAACATGGCAAAAAAGGGTGTATGTCAGGAGCCAAAAAATCAAGAGGGCCTTTCATGGTGGGATGAAGTAAAGACCAAGAAAAATGTAACAGGACAAATGTAAAATGCTACACTAGGGTCCTTTAATTCAGCTGCCCAGGCACAGGGAGAGGAGAGCGGGCTGAGCAGGCCTCATTCAATAGGACGGAAGCTTCAGGGGGATGTGTCTCCACAACAACAAGAGAAAAGCTAATGAGAAAAAATGCTGACTTAATAGACATGTACCATGTAGAAAAGAGGTGAGCCTTACTCAGCGCGGCTCTTGTCAACATACCTGGCTTACTTCCATTTTAAATGCCACATTTTAAAAAGTATTGCATAAGCAATATTATATTAATAATAAACTTTAAAATCAATTTAATAAACCAATTCTACATTTTACGTTCCTTTTTTATTTTTCTTCACATGCCCATATTATTCTCTTTCACACATAAATACAGTTTTTTTATTCTGCTTTTGTTATATCTTGAGAAGTAACCTATCTTGCTTCATTAGTTTCTAATACTTTTTGGTCACAGACAGGTCATTTATTTACTGGCCATGATCATAGGCAAATGGATTACATAATTAATAGAATGATTTACACTATTGCTGACTGTTTAATGTACATTTAAATTACCTCCCACTTTTCAATCCTTTAAATGACTGCCCTAAACACATGCATAGAACCTTTTTCTATTTTCTGTAACTATTTCCTTGGGTTATATTCCCAGAAGTAGGATTATTTCAGGAATATGACATCTGAATTCAAGAGAAGTGTTAGCAATTTCTACTGTCATCAGTTTGTCAGTTCCACCATCTCTTTTTCACCAGCTTTTTATTTTATTTTGAAAATTTCATGCATAAACTCTACCCATTACAGTTTTAATTTGCATATCAGTCAGACATTTTCTTATGTCTGTTTATTACTTGTGTTTCCTCTTTGTTCATCATCAATTCATGTCTTTTGCCCATTTACATGAAAGTTGATGGTTTTCCCTTCAGTTTTCATGAGCTCCTGTGCAACACAGATAGAGATTTTTCCCTAGTATATTTGATGAAAGTATTTCCCTCAGTCTGTCTGCCTTTTTATTTGAGTTATGGTAATATTTATTCTAGAGACTTGCAAACATTTCCCACTGAGATTCATTCAATTCACTGAAAGCCTAGAATGCATGATTCCACTACATATATGATGTCTACTCTTTTTTTATGGTTTGTATGTTTTTTCTTAAAATTAACTTTTTAATACAATTGGGCTTATTTTGATATAAAGTCTAGACAATTTCACTTAAAAGCTCTGTAACTTTGAGCAATTTAATGTGGGACTCAAGTGCCTCATCTGTTAAAAAAAAAAAAAAAAAAAAAGGTACCCACTTCGTTTTTTTCCTGAGGCCCGCTAACAGAATACCGGATTGCCTACGACGCCCCATTCTTGGAACACGCCATCTCAGTTACCAGTTCATCTCCTCTGGGCTCCAAATTTTAACACCTGATCTGCATAATTACTTTAAGCATTTCTTCCTTACAGTGAGCAGGGTGTGAAGCGACGCAGAGGATGCTGCAATGACACCGAAGCAGGAGAGGACTCGCAGGCTATTTCTGGTGGCTGCACTGTGGGTCAGCAATGAGGGCCTTTGCACCTGACCTTCCCTCTGTCTGGCATAGTTATCCATGTGGCTCCCTCCCCCACCTCCTTCATGTCTTTGCTCATATATTACTTTCTCAAGAAGGCATTTCCTGAATACCCTATTCAAAATTTCAAGACCCTATGCCATCCCACCCACACACACTGTCTCCCTTTCCTGCTTTATTTTTCTCCACAGGACTTATTCCTATCTGACATACTGTATATTTTATTTATTTGCTTTCTATCACCTCCATAGTCTGTAAGCACCATGAGGACAGGGGTCTTTGTCTCCTTTGTTCATTGCTATACCTCCTAGTGCCCAGAATAAAGCCTGGCGCATCATAGCAGCTCAGCAGGTACCTGCTCAGTGTGTGAGTCCTAGCTTTGGGCACCAAGCTCCAGGGATGCAACTGGGGAGGATGGGATTCTCTCCACAGCATAGATAACGGGGACAGTGCATGCTCAAGTGCCTTGAGAAAGCAATGCTCAGGTTTCAGTGGGGAAGCCGTCATTTCTCCCTATAGCCACCTGCTTCGCATCCCACAGATGTTGGTTATCATGCCTCTCTCATTGCTGGACATGAAAATTCTCAGGGGCACGGGACCAGGTCTAACTTACATATGGCTCCGTGCACTAGGGTGTTGAGAGCTGCTGATGAAGGGAACAGGGTTTGTTTTGACCCTGATGTCACAACAAGAAGTCGTTGCAGAGGAAGGCTTTCCAGGGGAAGTGATTCAGACCCTCTGGAATGATGTCACCCAGCTCATTCTTCACAAGATCTGACATTTAAATCATGCAAGGGTATCCCACTTATCCACGAGTGGACACAGCACACACATCCGCAGTGACACAGAGCAATGAATAATATATTTTAGAGGAGATAAGGGTATTTCCTATTTCCATTTGACCCTTTGTGGACTGTAGCTTTTGAATTTTTCTTTTCTATTTAATTCTGATTTTTTTTTCCAAGTGGCTATAGAAAGTGTGGACCCTGAGAAAGAAAATATTTACTAAGAAGGGTTCCCAGTGGCTAACTGGGCTCAAATAAACAAAACAAAACAAAACAAAACAAACCCAGAGCCTAGCAGCCATTTCTCCACAGGGGCCTCTCACACAAACTGCACTTTACAGGGAAGCCTGCATTGAACTGCCTGCTTGCACTGTGTCCCTGTCATCTGCGCAGCCCTTATAAAGAAGTTCCTGAAATCCTATTCCAGCCAATAGAACTGAGACTTTCCCCATCCAATCAGAGCTACACAGTTTTGACCAACCAGAGCGGCTCTATTCTGTCCAATGAGGACAATGCCTTTGGACCAATAAACTGTGAGGATTTGGAGTCCTCATTTGCATAAGGATGAACCAATCAGGGACCAGGAGTGGGATTTGTGTCTATACTAGAGGCCCAGTGCACAGATTTGTGCACATTGAAAGGAAAGTAATTAGAAGGTGGCTGGCCAGGCTGGACTGGGTGAGACAGGCCGGACATGCTCTGGAGCCAACTTCCCACAGTCCCTCCCTGGCTGCCCACACCTGGGGCGGCACGTCAGCTCGAAGGGCATCTTTGGAGTGAGCAGGGTCCCTCGGCAGGTGGGGTCCCTAAGCCTGGCCTGCGGGGATCGGGCTCCCTCCTTTCTGGTTCCGGGGTGCGTCACCCGAGAACTGCTGCTGCCAAGTCACGGCAGCTTGGCAGCTCCTGCATTGGGCATCTGCCCCCTGGTGGTCAGTGCGTGTCATACCTACTGGCTGGTTGGATGGTTGGACAGTTGCTTAGCCTGTTATATATATAGACTAGAGGCCCGGTTCACAGAGTTGTGCAACGGTAGGGTCCCTCAGCCTAGCCTGCAAGGATTAGGCTGAAACCGACTCTCTGACATCCCCTGAGGGGGTCCCGATTTGTGAGAGGGCAGTTCTCGGGTGACGCATCCCAGAATCAGGCTCCCTCCTCTCTGGTTCCGGGTGTGCCACCCGAGAACTGCTGCTGCCAAGTCAGTGCAGCGTGGCAGCTCCTGCATTGATCATCTGTCCCCTGGTGGTCATTGCACATCATAGCTACCGGTCGGTCAGTCAGTCAGCCAGTCACTTAGACTTTTATATACAGTGGGGCCTTGACTTACGATTAATTCGTTCCGAGACCGAGCTCATTAAGGAGCTCGTTAACTCAAATTACTCTATCAACTCAATGCAAAAAATCGGCCGAGACAGCTGGTATCTCAAAAAACTCGTTAGTCGGGACACTCGTAAGTCAAGGCCCCACTGTATATAGATAAGCCAGCTCCCCTCTGGCTCTAAGACAGTGGTTCTCAATCTTGGCTGCACATTAGAATCACCTGGGAATCTTTTTAAAATCCTGATTTCTGGGCCTCATCCTCCGGAAATTCTGTTTCTTTGTTATGGGGTGGGGCCACAACATTAGTAACAAGGAAACAGAACTTCTAGAGGATGAGGCTCAGAAATCAGGATTTTAAGAAGATTCCCAGGTGATTCTAATGTGCAGCCAAGGTTGAGAACCACTGCCCTAAGAGGATACTTTACCTTTCTTTAGGAGACTGCACATCCCTGGCTGAGCTGAAAACGGATGTCTCACCAGAGCAGAGTGGGGCAGACCAGTGCAGACTGACCAAGGAGGAGCGGGCCAGAGCAGAGCTGTCTAGCCAGAGGGGCATGGCCTCAGGGCTTCCTCACAGCTGTGCTGTTTTTGTTGTATTCTCACAACTGAGCTGTTCCACAGCCTGTTGTTTTCACATCCCTGCTGTTTTCACAGCTGTGCTTTCTCACAGTTGAGTTGTTGCACAGCCTGCTCTTGTCACAGCTGTGCTGGATCACAATTGAGCTGTTTTGCACTGAACAGAGGTTCCTTCTTCACCGCGCCTCAAATAGCAGATTCCTGCTGGCACCAACGATCATGGACCATCAGTTGACAAAAGGAATTTATCTTTTTTCTTCTGCCTCTTCCTCCTTTTCCTTCATTCCTTCCATTTTTAAGTTTCAGTCTTTTATCTTTTCTTGCTCATTTCTCTCCCTCCTTTTCACTTCTCTTCCACCCCTTCCCACACCAGCTTTCCCCCGCTCTGTGGTGATGGTATCTCCGCCATCTTCTCCTGCCCCGTGCGAGCTCACTTTCTCTGTGAGCTGTGTAAGCCCCTGGTTACCCCGCTGCTAGGTCTGGTGGTGGAGGAAGAATGGGGGAGAGGTTGGAGGAGGACAGCCTGGGAGGTTCTCAGGAGTCACTGAATGCAGCAGATCCTCTCATGGCCCTGGCCACTCCTCACACCTGACCCCTGAAGAGAGAAGAAAATGGAGGCCCAGAGTGGGGAGTAGCTAGCTCAAGACTAAATGGCCAGTTTGCTATTCACCAATGACCACCTTGTGGGGTCAGGTCCCCACTATCTTTCTAGCCAGATCTACCCTGCAATGTTCCCCGAGTTCCCCAGTGAGCTCAACAGGTTTGGGCTATGCCTCCAGCCTATTAAAAAGATAGCACAGAATTTTTTTATCACTATCAGACAGACCAATAGCTGTGTGATTTTGGAGAGCTAAGGCTTTCTCTTTTCATAGATTTCAATCCTACAGGGGTGAACTTGTTAATTAGAGAGAGAGGCTGGAAAAACCCAAGCCCTGGAAGTAATGAGTCAACAGGCTTGCAGCACTTACTCTGCCACACACTGTGCAAAGCACTTGTCAATTCATTTAATTTCCACAAGAAAGGGGGGGTTGTATTGGGGGTAGGAGAGGAGGCCACCACCATAGGGCTAGGCTGGCCCCAGAGCTGGTTCTTAAGCTCACACCTCTCAGAATGGCTACCATCAACAAATCAACCAATGACAAGTGTTGACTAGGTTGTGGAGAAAAAGGGAACCCTGGTACACTGCTGGTGGGAATGCAGACTGGTGCAGCCACTGTGGAAAACACTATGGAATTTCCTAAAAAAATTAAAAATGGAACTCCCATTTGGTCCAGTCATCCCACTTCTAGGAATATATCCAAAGAAATCAGAAACACCAGTCAGAAAGGATATATGCACCCCTATGTTCATAGCAGCACAATTTACAATAGCTAAGATTTGGAAACAGTCTAAGTACCCATCAGCAGATGAGTGGATAAAAAAACTACGGTACATTTACACAATGGAATACTACACGGCAATAAAAAAGGATTCTTACCATTTTCAACAGAATGGATGGACCTGGAGAATATTATGCTGAATGAGATAAGCCAGTCAGAGAAAGACAAGTACCACATGATCTCACTCATATGTAGAATATAGTGAACCAAATCAACTGATGATAAAAAATAGACCCAGTTATAGAAGCATGAGCAGACTGTGAACCTCAAAGGGAAGGCAGGGGAGGGAGGGTGGGAAGAGATCAACCAATGAACTTGTGTACATGTATGCATAACCCGTGGACACAGACAATGGGGTGATGAGGGCCTGGGGTGGGGGGCAAAGATGGGAGCAGGCTGGAAGAGGTTAATGAGGGGAAGAGGAGGATCTATGTAATACTTTCAATAAATATTAAAAGGAAAAAATTTAACTAGTCAAGGCGTTTTGCAGATATCCATATGCTCAGACTGTTGAAAATTGACTCGCCTTTCTGCCTTCTTTCAGCTCTTTGTGTCAAAAACTGTCCTTTTCTCACTGGCCTCATGGGTTGTGTTGAAGTGCCACCTAGTGTTCTGTGCCAAGAGGCTGTGAGGTGCCACCGAGAAGTGTTGTGTTAGATGAGCTTCATTCAGGCATGGGTCACAGTGCTATTGGCCATGAGTTCTATGTTAATGAGTTAACAATATATATGAGTATGTATATTAATAGATTAAATAAGGTGCCTTTAAACAGAAACACACAACAAAGGTCACATATTGATCCATTGGTGGAAATGATGTGACCAGAGGCCTTCAGGCATCTAACCCTGTTCTCCTGAGGATCATGATCCAATATTTGCCGAATTCAGTGTTACATAGGACTTGGTAGAACAGAACTGCCATGAATAATGAAAATTGACTACATTTTCTTCGTGGCTATTATAGATGAGGTTTTCTGTATCATTATTTGTGTGCATGAAAGCTATTGATTACTGTATATTAAATTTCTATCCTGCCACCTTCTGAGTTATTTTTATTGTATGAATTAGCACTATCATAGATTCTTTCAGGTTTTTGAGGTATACTTTTATCACATGCAAATATAATTTTACTTCTTTTTCAATTTCATTTCCCTAATTAATTTCATTTGTTTAATTGTGTTGGCCATAACTCCTCCCTCCCTTCCCCTTTTTTAAGGACCACTGTACATCTACGTGGAAACGCTCTGAGCTGATAATGGACTGTGTCATTGATCCATTGACTCCTGGAGTTGAAAAAGAACTTAAGAGGCAATGTTGGCGACTCGGTCACTTGATGCTTGGATCTTTATACACCACTCAAGTGGTCATCCAGTCTCTTCTTGAACGTCTGTTCCTTGGCATCTGATAAGAGTGCCTTCTCTCTTTCAGGGAGTAACCCTATACCCATTCCACATAGTTCTGTGCCAATTATACAAGGTGGCAATCAAATCTGGACACATAGCGATTACGATTATTTTTACAGCTTGAACCCCTTTTGTTATTTCTGGCACGTGCTAAAAATGCACATTTGTTCAGTGACAGTCAAACAGGAGTTACCTGAGGCAATGCATACAGATGCACAAGCCACAGCCTAGCACAGCGGTTCTCAACCTGTGCGTTGCGACCCCTTTGGGGGTCGAATGACCCTTTCACAAGGGTCGCCTAAGACCATAGGAAAACACATATATAATTACATATTGTTTTTGTGATTAATCACTATGCTTTAATTATGTTCAATTTGTAACAATGAAAATGCATCGTGCATATCAGATATTTACATTACGATTCATAACAGTAGCAAAATTACAGTTATGGAGTAGCAACAAAAATAATTTTATGGTTGGGGGTCACCACAACATGAGGAACTGTATTAAAGGGTCGCGGCATTAGGAAGGTTGAGAACCACTGGCTTAGCATCTCTCTTGCCCTCTTTATTTCTCGGAGATCTTTCCTGTGCCCAATGTTTTGGAAACAGCTGTTAAATACATTTTATCAGGTTCTAATTTCTTTCTGGTGGGGGAGGGGGATTCAATTTGTTATTCAGTATTGGCTGGAAGTTGCCCTAGCTGGTTTGGCTCAGTGGATAGAGCATCGGCCTGGGGATTGAAGGGTCCCAGGTTAAATTCTAGTCAAGGGCACATGCCTGGGTTGCAGGCTCGATCCCCAGTAGGTGATGTGCAGGAGGCAGCCAATCAGTGATTCTCTCTCATCACTGATGTTTCTATCTCTCTCTCCCTTCTTCTCTAAAATCAATAAAAATATATTTTAAAAAATATTGGCTGGAAGTGCAAATACACTGTTGTTATTGCAATTTCCCCCAGCACATTGGCTGGGCATTATCAACAAAGGACAGCACATTGAGCATATCACTTAATGTCACTGAGTACACCGTGCTCTGTAATGTAATACTAACAAACTATTATCACGTGTCTTTGTCCCATTGTCCTTCATCCCTGCAGTTCTGTGGAGATGAAGAAAGGTAGAATAGATAGAAGGTGCCCACCTTCCAGAAGTCAGAGGTCTCCCTGGAGCCTGACACAAGCACTCAGTTGCTTGTTGAATAATTAAATGAGTGCACATCAGCCCACATGGATGCACGCCGGCCCACATGAGTGCACACCAGCCCACATGGATGCACACTGACCACATGAGTACATGCAGGTCTACATGGATGCACATAGGCCCACATGGATGAACGCAGTCCCACATGGATGCATGCTGGCCCACATGAGTTCAGGCAGGTCTACATGGACGTACGCAGGCCCACATGGATGCACAATGGCCCACATGGATGCATGCAGGCCTGCAGGTGGCATGATGATTACAGCGATTGAATGAATGGCTTCTTCCCTGCCCCACCCATTTTCCACTGGGCTCCACAGCCTTCCTGCCTGGGAGAAACTCCAGGCTCTGGGTGGCAGTATGCCTCCCACAACTCCCTGCCTTGTTCTGGACCATTTCCGTAATTCCTTCCTCATTGCATTCCTACTTTTGGCCTGATGCTGAGCTCATGTCCCTTTTCTTACACATTTTTGGAAGTGGATTCCTCTCTTAATTTCTTTGCCATACCTTGGTGATTTTTAGCTTTCTGGAATGTTAGTATCACTTTTAATTATGTTGTGAATTTTTAGAGTATTGGAATGCTGCCTAAGCTTTTGCAAAAAGCATCCAATATTTGTCTTATTAATAATCTGTATCCTATGGTTATCTAGCCCAAAAGCTATTATTGACCAAAAGTGATTTGAATGAGCTTTTTCATTTTTTAAATTATTTAAAACTAATTTTATGAAGAAATTAATGAATAGGGGTGAATACTTTTGTATGTTATTGCTAAAATGTGTTCAAAGAAAGCAATATCTCATAATCCAGTAACTTTGAAATGTTTCCAATGTAAGTTTTTATTCTGGTTCCACGCTCAATTAGAGGTACCTACAACAGACTACAGACAAAAACAATTAGGAAGGGCTCAATAAAAACAATAAAATAGGAAATGTTCAGTCTTGTAGCTCTCATACAAGTTATTAAGTCTTAATTTCAGTCCTAATATTAAATGATAAAAATCCCTAATTCATATGAGATACTCAGTTTAAAACAAGACTTCAGGCTTGCATTATAACTAACTTCTAAAATTTTTGAAAACGCTACAACAGTAGTCCATCGGATTAAACTTCTGGGTGTGGAAAGTTCTCCAGAAGATTGAGCATATTTTTGTGAGGACAGGGGAAGGAACAGGACAAAGAAATGAAAAGCCACCACCAACAAGCCCCGATAGGTCGGAGATCCCGGTGGGGGAGGCAGAGAAGTCTACCTGGTTACAAACAGGGACAGCGGGGTGGGATGCAGGCAACGGCCTTACCTCAGCAGAGGGGCTAGGTCCACAGTGTCAGGGCTGGGGTCTGGGCGGCCCCGGAGGAAGAACGCTGGCTCTCTTAACCATAGCTGCTACTATACTGCTTTAAGGTCTCCTGGCGGCAATCCTCAGCCCTTTGTTGCTGTGGAAGGCTCTATGAGTGCAGGGCGGGGCTGCTTAGGTGGAGGGGAAGCAGGGATGACTCCGCTGGCTGACTCTAAACCCTGCGCCTCGACCCTTCTCTGGGGAAGTGGTGTCAGCCTTACTTAAGGTATTAGGGCTTTGGCTGTACTGAGACCTAAACTGGCCCAGAAACTGGGGGGTGATCTCACTCTTGAGAGATTTCTGGGTGTTCTGGAGATAAACAATGTCGCCCCCCTCCCACCTTGGGCTTGGGGTGTCTCCAGGGGTAGGATTCTTGGGACCTGTTGCCATGGCAAGGGTCATCTGAATCCGAGGACACCGCCTCGTGCAGAGGCAGCCTCTTGGCGGGTTTCTTTTTCTTTCTTCTAAGCTCCCGGAGGTCGGTGGTGCCAGCTTCTCTGACTGGCCATGTAAGTAAGCTTGAGTTCTTCATGCCCACATCTTCCCTAGAGAGACAGAATCGGGGTCACCATGGTCTCCACAGCTGCTGTGTCTACCGAGAGATCCAAGCCGAGAGGCAACAGGTGTGGGCGAGGGTGTGGAGAAAAGGGAACCCTCGTGCACTGTTGGTGGGAATGTAAATTGGTGCAGCCACCGTGGAAAACAGTATAGAGGATCCCCCAAATTAAAACTGGAACTGCCATGCCCTAGCCGGTTTGGCTCAGTGGATAGAGCATCAGAATGTGAACCAAAGGGTTCCGGGTTCCATTCCCATCAAGGGCACGTACCTCGGTTGCAAGCTCCTTCCTGGCCTGGGCCCTGGTCGGGGTGGGTGTAGGAGGCAACCAGTCAATGTGTTTCTCTCACATCGATATTTCTCTCTCTTTCCCTCTCTCTTCCACTCTCTAAAAATTAATGGAAAAATATTCTTGGGAGAGAATTTAAATAAATAAATAAATAAATAGTAAATGTTAGCATTAAAAAAAAAAAAATGGAACTGCCTTATGACCCAGCAATTCCACTTGGGTATTTATCCAAAGAAAATGAAATTACTATCTTGAAGAGATATCTGCACTCTCATGTTCATGGCAGAATTATTTACAATAGCCAAGACATGGGCGCAACCTAAGTCTCCATCGATGAATGAATGGAATACACACACACACACACACATATACATATATTATTCAGCAGTAAAGAAAGAAATCTTACAATTTGCAACCACTTGAATGGAACTTGAGGGTATTTTGTTAAGTGAAATGTGTTAGAAAAAGACAAATACTGCATGATCTAGTGGTCGTTGCCAGGGTGGGGGAAATGGAGAGGTGTTTGTTGGTCAAAAGGTACCAAAAAACACAGAGAAAATATACTGGACAATTTATTTATCCAGAAATGTCTTTCAAAGAAGGCAACTTGGGAACAAATACCTTGACTTCATTCAGCCATGCCAGCATGGCACACCATTTGAGAACTGGCTTTTTCAGAGCCTTCAGGGTAAGTTAGGACACCAGCTACCTGGTGTTTGTTAAACCATATTTTGTTCCCATAATCAGCATCTGCCACCTTGACCACCAGCCTTCATTCTAAAAAACTTTGACTATGGCTGATTTCAGATCCTTTTGGAAATTGTCAAGAAAAAGTTAATAGGATGGGAAAAATTTTTAGTTATTTCTAAACAGAAAATTCCATCGATCAAATCCCTCTTTAAAGGAGCAAGATTTACCACATGTGATACTTTTCAAAGATCAGCTCAAAAACTCTGGAGGTAGTTTCCAAGAAAGATGAAAAACCTGGCTTGACTATTTCATACCCATTAGGATAGTTATTATCGAAAAGAAAATAAACAAAACTAAAAAATAACAAGTCCTGGCCAGGATGTAGAGAAACTGGAATCCTGTGCACTGCTGGTGGGAATGTAAAAATGGAGCAGCTGCTGTGGAAAGCAGTAGACAGTCCCTCGAAATGTTAAAAGTAGAACTACCATGTGACCGGCAATTCCACTTCTGGTTATATACCCACAGAATGAAAGCAGGGCCTCCCCTGTTCATAGCGGTTTTACTCACAATAGCCATGAGGTGAAAGCAACCCAAGTGCTCAGAGACAGAGAGAGGGGTAAACAAAATATGGTTTACACATACAATGGGACATTGTTCAGCCTTAAAAAGGAAAGGAAGTCTAGCATTTGCTTCAACATGGATGAACCATGAGGGCATTGTGCTAAGTGAAACGAGCTAGTCACAAAAGGACAACTACTGTATGACTCCACCTATGTGAGGTTCCCACAGTAGTCAAAATCATGGAGACAGAAAGTAGGACGGTGGTTGCCAAGGGCTGGGGAGAAAGAATGCCTTGAATCCTCGCAAATAAAAGGAGAGTAATTCCTTCATCTTCATGACAGAAGTCAGAATGCTTTTCTGAAAGGTCAGCAAAAATAGTGTTGGATTTGAGATTAGAACCAGATAGACAAATAACCTGGAGGTAAAAGGTGTGACACTGAATAAAGAATAACCATGGAACCACGGTTTAAGCAATAAGTTGCCCACCTCTGCTTCCTCCCGAGTTCTTAGAGATCATGAATCTCAACCTAGAAACTGATTAAAGGTACAAAGTTATGAATAAAATTCAGGAAGTAAAAAGTGGGGTCCACTTACACTTTGGGATCCTCCTGAATTGGGGGTGACTTTATATGAGAGCAAGAGAGAGCATACTTGTTCTGGCTGATCTTTATAAGTGCATTTCGTGGGCAAAATTCCTGCAATAATACAAAAGAGTAACTGAGAGATGTCCACAGTTCAGATGTAATTTTATTCCAGCTCAGCCCATTGTAATAGCGACTAGCCATTATCCTATTTAGAGTGATACTTAAGAGTGCAGTTTAGATACAGAGCCTCACTTGATAATTGCATGCTGAATAAAAGTCATTGTTGAGTCCTCTCTGTCATTCTCCATGCCCTGGATCATTTGCCAAGTCCAGCCACATACGATTCAGTGGGTGCACACACACACACACACACACACACACACACACACACATCCTCTCACATAACCACCGTCCTATCTTTATTTCGGCCTTGGCCATCTCTTTCCTGGGCTTATAAGCTGTCACCACCGCCCCTTGATGAGCGCTGACCGTCAGCCCCATGCGTCTCCCAGCATCTCCATCAGAGCTGTTTTCAGCGTCCATGCCCTGACCATGCCACACCCTGGGGATGTGCCAGGATGTCTCTTCAGTCATCCCTGGATTTGCTTCCTCCTTTCCTGCCTGCGAGACATCCCACAGCAGTGCCAGCCGGTGAGCTTCTGGCGGCCCCTGTGCTGTCGTTGAACAGCCCCAGGAAAGCCCGTTTCTCTCAGGCTTTCCTGGGTTGATGAGAAGGCACCCTTTCTCCTCCTTGTCTGTCAGGTTGCATTCAGTGCCTCTGGGCCCACTGGCTCAGTTGCTGTTTGCTCACGGCCTTCAGTCCAGAATTGACTGGATGTTTCATTCTGCATAGCAGCAGGCAGGCGCAGAGGGCGAGCGTGCGGCCTGAGCGCCAGACCTCCTGGTGCCTGCCTGTTCTACGCCCGTGTGTGATGACCTCTCTGCTTCGGTTTCCTTGTCCGAAGACAGGGTGACTGGTCCCACGTCACAGTGTTCTGGGCTCTCAGCGGTCCGCTGCGGGCCACGCACTTGGAGCAGCACCTGTGGCACATACTAGGGCCTAATAAAGTTAGCGTCTGTGATTCCATTTGCTCCTGTTTGCTCACCAGTCTCTTTTCCAAGCATAGTAAGTAGTCCATCCAAGTAAAGTTATTCCTATTAGAAACATCATTTCTTCAAACAATTTGAAAAGCAATTGTGAGAACCTTCTCTTCCCCACGGGCTGTCATGGTGCAAAGGTGCCCAGGCCACAGCTCCTGCACTGAAGGAGGTGGGAGCTGGCTGGAAGCCGGTGTGGGAAGAGGGAGGACAGTGGGCGGGCCCCCCCGAGGGCCTCGGCAGGGGGGCACAAGGAGGCAGAAGCTGCTTTGTGGAAAGAAGATGAAAGGCCGTCCAGGAGGAGCAGAAGCCCAGGGCCAGGAAAGGCCGCTGTGTTTCAGCTCACAGGGCAGCCAGGAACGTGTCGGTCAAGCCCAGCTTTTTTTCTTTTCCTTTTTTTCCCTTTCTTCCTTTCTTTTCTTTTCTTCTTTTTAAAATTTTCAGTTATTGTTTACATTTAATATTATTTTGTAGTAGTTTCAGGTGTACAGCACAGTGGGCAGACAATCCTGCACTTTATAGAGTGACCCCGATATTTCCAGTCCCCACCTGGCACGTACAGAGTTACTACAATATACTGACGATGCTCCCTGTGCTGTACTTCACATCCCCAAAGCTGCACTTTTTCTTGAGGTTGATGAGAAGTGTGTGGGGGTGGAGAGGGGAGGGGACATCAGGCAGGCAAATGATATCATCAGGTTCATAACTGATAAGGATGTTTTCTGAAACTTTTAGGACAGATCCATTGGGAGGACCGGCAGGGGAGCATCAGGCAGGAACTTCCTGAGCATCAGCATCAGCGAGAGTGAGAGCGAGAGCGAGAGCGAGAGCTGTAAGGACAGGAAGGACCTTGATGAAGCCAAGGGAGCTCCCAGGCAGGAGGCAGAGCGGGAGCCCAAAAGGCCGTCCCGTGGAGGAGCAGGGAGGCCGTGGCTCCAGTAGTAGGGGCAGCTTTTGTGTGTTGAGTGGGCAGAATCCAAACCACAGGGGGAGTGGATGCAGCTGGGAAACCATTTCTTCAGGACACCTGGCAGGGCCAGGAAAGAGCTAGGTGTGGCCCACAGAGAGGGGGTGAGGGAGCGGCTCCTGCTGGCGACACAGCCCTTTCCCAGAACCAGTTCTACTTACTCTCCGATTGTTACACTTCAAAACCGTGTAGAGTTTATCTTCGACCACATCTGGATTCGGAAGTGCTATGACAATGGCAGGGACATAGAAGTCAAATCCATTGGGTGTCACGATCTTGGCAAATACATAATCTCCAACCTGTAGATGAGAACATGCTTCATAGAAAAGGCCTTCTAGACAGTATTAATATAAGCGTGTTTTAAAACACCCAGGGTTCTAAATTTCAAATACATAATTTTTTCTCAGACAGAGCCAATAGTTCCACAATTCCTGCACTCATTGGCCACCCTGGAATGCAGTGATTGGCTTGAGGAAGCCCCGCTGCAGCAGGGCCTGGGAAGGGTCTGGAAACATCCCCCCAGGACAGGTGGGAAGGGCCTGCAGGGCCTCACATGAAGACCCAGGGGAGAGGAACACAGGCCTGCTCGCGGTGCTCGGAGCACACGGAGGACTCCGTGGGTAAAGGGACATGGAGATCGCTTCCAGCGGACAGGAAGTCCTGGGCAAGGACACAGCTGCTGGGCACTTGTCAGATGGACAGGATCCCGCCAGGAGGAAGTACGCTGACATGTGCCTGGGTCTGGCAGGGGAGGTGGGGCCACACGACCAGGTGCCCCTGCAAGTGGCTCCCTTGGTGCTTTCCTTCCACGCTCTCCAAAACCCATGACACTGCAGTTCTGGGGCTTTCTCGCTACTCTCTGGCCTGGCTGTCAAGGAAAGCATGACCTCTGCCCTTGCTTCAAAACTATTTAGCCCGGCCGGTGTGGCTCAGTGGTTGAGCATTGACCTATGAACCAGGAGGTCATGGTCTGATTCCCGGTCAGGCACATGCCTGGGTTGTGGGTTCAATCCTCAGTAGGGGGCATGCAGGAGGCAGCCAATCAATGATTCTTATCATTGATGTTTCTATCTCTCTCTCCCTTTCTCTCTGAAATCAATAAAAATATATTTTTTAAGAAAAACTATTTAATATAGTTTGCAGTTATAGTTTCAAGAGCACAAACAGCCTCAGCAGCTCCCTTCCCGGACCATCTATGGCCTGTAAAGTGGCCAGTGCAGTCCTGAGCTATATGCCAGGCAGTTAGCAGATCAGGATCATGAACAAAGAAATCTCCAGGCAAGTGGTCATAGAAAAGGGGCCATTCCTCTTCCAGCCCAACCAGAGTGCAGCGAAGGGCCTAGCACGGCAGCCTGTCCTCAGAGGGCTGGGAACGTGAAAGGGTTCAGGAACAGGTGCTGGAGCCAGTACCTGGAGCAGCGGGCAGGGCATGGCGCCCCCCACAGGCGTGATGAAGGAGGTAGGCACCACCTTGGTGTCTCCGTACCTGAAGTTCACCAGTGCATGGGTGGGGCTTATGCACTTCTTCACGACCCCTGGAAGGAATCAAGGTTAAGATATGATAGGAGAACAAGGAAAGCCTGTTGCCTTGGGCTGCCCCTCCTGTGGACTGGCTAATTGTCACACTTTGCCTCTTGTACGACTCACCAGATGGCGAGGGACGCCCCCGGGGGGGCCTGGGGTGCAGACTGCAGGCGGGGAAGGGCATGCTCTGGTCTGGGCACCACAGAGCTGGGGCCAGAGCATGCACAGCGCACTCACCCAGCGTCACCAGCAACCATCTCAGAAACAGATACCCTCTTCCTGGACACCCTACCATCAGCTTCCTCATGCATTTGTTTTAGCCACACTCCCTCCTATAAAGCTTAGATATGAAAACCAATGCTGTTCAATTGTGAGTGAAAAGGAAATGCGAACCCCCATCACACAGATCAATGAAAAGCCCGCGAGGTTGAGCACATCCCACAGCTTCCCTAAAATCTACAACCAAAACGGAGAAAACAAGAACCCAGATGTTTTCATTCTCCTCAGAGGAAAACCAAAGGAAGGTGCCTTGCTGGGTGCACATGTGCTGTCATTTAGCCGAGGTGAAATCGTGTTCCTGTTATGCACGGGTGATACGTATCCGGGGAGGCCTGGGCAGGACCCTCCTGGCAGTGGCAGCTGCCAGGACCTCCGCTCCGAGACAGAAAGTGCACGTCCCGTCTAACCCAAACTGAGGAACATTCCATAAAATAATTGACCTTATCTCAAATAATGTCAATAACATGAAGCAGGAAATGCAGGAGAATGATTCTAGACCAGGGGTGGGCAAACTTTTTGACTCGAGGGCCACACTGGGTTCTTAAACTGGACCGGAGGGCCGGAACAAAAGCATGGATGGAGTGTTTGTGTGAACTAATATAAATTCAAAGTAAACATCGTGACATAAAAGGGTACGGACTTTTTTTTTTCTTTTAGTTTTATTCATTTCAAACGGGCCGGATCCGGCCTGTGGGCCGTAGTTTGCCCACGGCTAAAGAGACATGCTAACTAAATTCAGTACGTGATTCTGGACAGGGACCTGTGCTAGAGGAAAAATGCTAGAAGGCCATTATTGGGACAATAACCAAATGGAAATGTACAGATAAAAAGTAGTATAATAATGTTAAGTTTCCTGAATTGCATAACCTTATAGTGGTTATATTAAGAGATTACCCTTCTTCCTGAGAAATACAAATTGATATATTAATGGTTATGATGATTTTATCTAATCTCAAATAGTAAAAAAATTAATGTGTGGAAGGAGAGAGAGAGAGAGAGAAAGGTGGGGAGAGAGAGAGGAATACAGGTGGTAAAATAAATGTGACAAAATTTTAAAAATTGGTAAATCTGGGTAAAGAGTATATAGGAGTTCTCTGTATTATTATTGCAACTTTTCTGTAAGTTTGCAATTATCTATTTATATAAAAACTCTGGGTGTTACATCACGACTGAGGCTCGACCAACTGGAAGGAAGTCAGTCCTGCAGGGGTTGTCTTAGAAATGGCTGCACCCTCCCTGAGCTGTTTCCCATGAGGGCAGCGAGGTTTCAGGCAGGAACCCGCCCTCGGAGCATAGTCACACTGAGTCCTGGGTCCTCTTAGCCACAGCTGCGCCCTTCCGAGCTGTTTCCGGTAAGGGCGAGGTGTGAGGCAGGAACCGGCCCTCGGAGCATGGAGGCATATCTTTATAAAGTTTTAATACATTACAGTGGGGCCTTGACTTACGAGTTTAATTCGTTCCGTGACGGAGCTTGTAACTCAAATTACTCATATGTCAAATCACTGTGACGTTTTCTGCGCCAACTAACGGTGGGGTATCTGAAGCTGGCTCATAGGTAACCCGAATTTTAGCTCGCGACTCAAAGCAAAAAATTGGCTGAGAGACGGCTCATATCTCGAAAAAACTCATTAGTCGGGACACTCGTAAGTCAAGGCCCCACTGTATATGAGAGGTCATGCTAGTACTGTTTTACCCACAGCGTCTACAGGAATTGCTCCAAATTTACCTCTCGGTGGAAGCACCTTTCATTTCCAATATAAATTACCCATTCCACTAAATGAAACTTCAATTTCTAGACTCGATATAAACAGTGAAGTTGCTAAAACTATTAAAAAGGCCCAACTTCTCTTTATTGATTAATGCACCATGGCATCCAGTCATGCTGTAAATGCCATAGACACATTACTAAGAGAAATTATGAATTTGAATGTTGTATTTGGTGGGAAAGTTCTCCTGCTTGGAGGGGATTTTCGACAATGTCTCAGTATTGTACCGCATACATGCAATCGGCCATAGTACAAACGAGTTTAAAGTCCTGCAATGTTTGGGGATGTTTCAGAAAGTTGTCTCTTACAACAAATATGAGATCAGAGGATTCTGCTTATAGTGAATGGTTAGTAAAACTTGAAGATGGCAAACTTAATAGCAGTTTTCATTTAGGAATGGATATTATTGAAATCCCCTGTGAAATGATTTGTAATCGATCTATTATTGAAGCTACCTTTGGAAATACTGTATCTATAGATAATATTAAAAATATATCTAAACATGCAATTCTTTGTCCAAAAAAATGAACACGTTCAAAAATTAAATGAAGAAATTTTGGATATACTTGATGGAGATTTTCAAACATATTTGAGTGATGATTCCTTTAATTCTACAGATGATGCTGAAAAGGAAATTTTTCCCATTGAATTTCTTAATAGTATTACCCCTTTGGGAATGCCATATCATAAATTAAAATTGAAAGTGGGTGCAATCATCATGCTATTGAGAAATCTTAATAGTAAATAGGGTCTTTGTAATGGTACCAGATTTATTATCAAAAGATTACGACCTAACATTATCGAAGCTGAAGTATTAACAGGACCTGCAGAGGGAGAGGTTGTTCTGATTCCAAGAATTGATTTTTCCCCATCTGACACTGGCCTCCCATTTAAATTGATTCAACGATAGTTTCCTGTGATGCCAGCATTTGCGATGACTAAATAAATCACAAGGACAAACTCTAGACAGAGAAGGAATATTCCTACCTGAACCCGTTTTCGCACATGGTCAGTTATATGTTGCTTTCTCTCGAGTTCGGAAAGCATGTGACATTAAAGTTCTAAATACTTCAGCACAAGGGAAATTAGTCAAGCACTCTGAAAGTGTTTTCTCTTAATGTGGTATACAGGGAGATATTAGAGTACGTTTAATCACTGTATCAATCATTGTTTTCATAACTGTTGTTTTTATGTTTTTGTTGTTTTTATTTCATGCCTCTGTTGTTATATCCTTTTGTTACTGTTTATTAATAAATTTATATATTATTTTCATATACATTTTACTAATTTCCTTTCATCTCTCACACTTCTATTATAGAGAAAGGGCAAATAGCAATATCAAAGTATTTCCGCTAATTAATTCCCTTTTAATGTGCATGAATTTCATGCACCGGGCTACTAGTTTTTTATAAAAATAACTATCACAGTAGACTTGAAATTCTCAATTAAAGAAAAGATTCATTGACTTTAGTGGGGAGAGGAGCAAAAGCTAAGCACCTCGGGTACCCATGCATCACCATTTCAACTGGCCTAGGCAACACTTCCTACCTGGCCACTAAGCAAAGCACGGATTTTACAACTAAATTCAAATGTTTATTTCCTCTGAACCGACTTATCTGAGTTTAATCACAATCGCAGATTAGAACTTCTCAAATAGCCCGATCCCGTGCAGCTAGGAGGAGTGTGTGCTCTCTGCCTCTAACTGCATATTAAAACCAACCAACCCCCAGGGCAGTAATCCTGCTGGCATGGCCTCGGCATTGCAGGTGTCCACGTGTCACCTGTTTCCTCTACTTCCCCAGACAGGTAGCGAAGTGCTCAGCATGTTCTCATCACAGGGGGAGGGTGCTGAGGAAACATTGGAGCCAATCCACTTTGCTCTGAGACCCTGGCCAGTAAACTGATCCCAAGCCCTTAATCCAGCCATTTGGAATCCAGTCCTTGTCAGCATTTTCATTCACCTGCCAAATGGGCTTTGGACCCCTCTCCCGGCTCAGATCATAGGACCAAGCAGGGTGGCTCCTGTAGCCACCGCCCAGCACATTAGCGCCCCAGAGGAATGGCAGGTTTTCAGGCCCTGCTCCTGCAAAGGGGCTTTCTGTCAGCCTATGAGCTCATCTCAGCCGCTCAGATCATAGCCACACTTATCCCACCCACTCCAAAGCACACACCTAGCAAATTTCAGAGAAAATGTCTTAGTTGTCAGTTCTACACAGATGCCTGCCGGAAACCAAACTCCAGCTGAAGCATCCCCCCCCCCCCCGCCTTTTTTTACTTAAAAATAAGATTTTAATTAAACATTACAAAGAATTATTCCTTTAACCCTGAGTCTGAAAAGAAAATCTGTCTAGAGATAGAGATCTTGAGACATCACACAAAAGAAGTGCGCCTCCAATTCATTATGTTGCTGACACATCTCATTACCTTCCTGTCCACACTCCCATGGCTTGTAGGTGTCACTGCTTATGGCCCAAGCCAGGAACCTGAGAGACAGCCTAACCATCCTCAGCCACTCTTGACACGGCAATGAGAGAGCCGTCCAAATGTGACTGTGTCTCCCTGCTTTAAGTGTGGTTCCCCAATAAAATCCACACTTTGAAAAAATCTTTGCCCAAGGGCATACTTATTGATTTTAGAGAGGGGGGGGGAGTGAGGGAGGGAGGAAGAGAGAGAGAGAGAGAGAGAGAGAGAGAGAGAGAGAGAGAGAGAGTTGATTAGTTGCCTCCTGAATGCACCCTGATCAGGGATCAAACCTGCAACTTGGGTACGTGCCCTGACTGGGAATGGAACCCACGTGTTTTAGTGTGCCAAACCACATTCCAACCAAGTGAACCACCCGGCCAGGGAAAAATCGCCATTTCTTAACATGACCCTTAATAAACAGTCCCGTATTTACCTCTCTGAAGCACCTCATTATTTCCTACCCTTCCTTTGCATTCTAGTTCCCGCCATAATCTGCTTTATTTCTCCAGACATGACATGTTTTCTTCACCTCTAGATCTTCATTCATGTTACCTTCACTGTCCGCGAAGCTCTCACGTGAACGTGCCTGGTTGGTGCCTGTAGGATCACCTGCTCCAGGAACTCTTGGGCCAACCGCTCAGGCCTAGCCACACGGCCTCTCCCTCCAATGGGCCACGGGCATTCGGCCTCAGGACTTTGCACCGCTGTTCCCTCCGCTTAGAACTCTCTCCTTCCAGGTAAGCTCATGGCCTGCGCCTGCTCCTTCAGGCCCTCACTCGTCACCTTCCCCGGCAGCTCTTCATGGGCCACCATAGTTAGAATTGCTCCTTTCACCTCGACCCCTTCGTGCTGGATTTCTCTCTGTAGCACTGTATCTGACACACTACATATGTGTCCGGTTGCTTGTCCGTCTCCCTCACTAGAATGTAACCTCCATGAAGATAAGAGTTTCCATCTGTTGCTCACCACACTAGCTTGAACAGCACTTTAGGAATATTACATACATGGAACACAGTAGATGTGCAGTAAAGATTTGTTTGCTAAACAAATGAGGGATTAAAGTAATGTATTTTCTGGCTATCCCTCCCTCCCCGCAAATTATGGGGAGAAACCCATCACTATTTCATTTTAAAAGTGGAATATCTTAGTACGGCTATGAAATCTCAACGTTCTAGGGAAAGCGCAGTTTGAGAACCGCTGGTCCCCTCCCCGATAGCATATTCTTTAACAAAGCAATCTTACAAAATAAAATATCTACCTGGGAAATAAAAGCCATTTGCGTCACATCTTGCAATAACCCTCTGGCCTTTGAGGTGATGCAATTTTTTGGATTTGATTTTCTTTGTTGAATTTCCTTGAAATTTCTGTGGCTAAAATGATAAAAGATTATAAGTGAAAGGAAAGTCAGTGCAGACAGCGACAGTCGCAGGCCCCGTGTCTCAGGCCTCAGAGGGGAGTGCGGGACACGCGTGTGCTGTGCCCTCTCTCTGGAACTTCCGGCTCTCCGCTGCTGGGAACAGGCTTTCACCCAACTGACCTGAGAGCCTTGCTGCCTGAACATAATCAGATTTTGTTAAAACAAAACAAAACCAAACCAAAAATGCCAACCTTTTCCAGAGAATTGAAATAGGATCCAGAGTCTTAAAACATAATATTCAACATATCATTATACAATCCAAAATGCAACAGACAAAAAAAGCAAGCCAATATGACCAGTTCTCAAGGTATGAGGCGATCGATAGATCACAATACTGAGATGACCCAGGTGTTGTAATGATCAGATAAAGACTTAAACCAACAATTACAGTCCATGACGTAAAGCAAAACTTTTGAAATGAATGAAAAAATGTTTTCAGCAGAGAAATAGAAAATAGTTTTAAAAAAAAACTATAAAAATTACAAAATGAAAATTTTAGAAGTAAAAAATAATATCTGGAAGGGCTTAATAGTGGAATTGATATGACAGAAGAGACAAATCAACAGAAATTATTCAATCAGAAGAACACAGAGGAAAGAGGGGTTTTAAAAATGAGCAAGATCCTTCCTATTCCAGATGCCCCTTCAAAGCCCAGCCCAGCCCAGTTCTCTCTTGCTGGGCAAACTCACCAGGCAGATTCAGAAAAAGCAGAGGTGTATCCTTACGACGAATATTATCCAGCCATTTATATATGACTAGAGGCCTAGTGCATGGATTTGTGCACCGGTGGGGTCCCTCGGCCTGGCCTGCACCCTCTCTTAATCTGGGACCACACGGGGGATGTTGGACTGCCAGTTTCGGCCTGATCCCCGCAGGCCAGGCTGAGGGACCCCACCGGTGCATGAATCCGTGCACCAGGCTTCTAGTATGCATATAAGATCTTTGGTTAATCTCTTCCCACCCTCCCTCTGTAATTCATCAGCCTGTTCCATGTTTCCATGCCTGTGAGTTGAGCGTCTGCCCCGTGGTGGTCAGTGCATGGCATGGCTACCAGTTGAATGGTTAAATGGTTGAACAGTCAAATGGTCGCTTAGGCTTTTATATATAGAGATGTGTACTGGTTAATGGTTACCCAAGGTGGGGGTGCAAACAGATGGACTGCAAATGGGCATGAGGGGTCTCTCTGGGGTGATGGGAATGTGCTAAAACTGGATTGTGGTGGTGGTTGACAGCTCAGTCAATTTTACTAAAAATCACTGAATTGAAACAGGTGAGTTTTATGTTGTCAAAATAGTATTTCTATAAATCTGTGTTGTTGTTGTTTTTAAAGGAAGTAAAAATAGACAGTCATTTATTTATGGTTTGCTCCTAGAAAATGCTCACATTATTTTACACACAGTGGGCTATGGAGCGAATGAATACGGAAGCTTCAATAAACTAACAAAATAGAAACAGACTCATAGAGAACAGACTGACAGCTGTCAGAGGGGAGGGGGAGGGGGATGGGTGAAAAAGGTGAAGGGATTAAGCAAAGAGAAACAACACCTCATAGACACAGACACCAGTACGACAATTACTGAGGGAAAAGGGGTGGGGGAGGGGGGAGTAGAAGCTGGTAAAGGGGGGATAAATGATGATGGAAGGGGACTTGGTTTGTGGTGGTGAACACACAATACAATAGACAGATGATGTATAATAGAATTCTTCATCTTAAGCCTATATAATTTTATTAACCAATGCCACCCCAACAAGTTCAATAAAAATTTTTAAAAATTTTAGGAGAGAACCAAGATGGCGGCATGGGTAAACACCGGAGTTTGCTGCCTCGAACAACCACTTCAAAAATACAACTAAAAGACGGAACGGACATCACCCAGAACCACAGGAAAGCTGGCTGAGAGGAAATTCTTCAACTAGAAGGAAAGAGAACAGCATACTGAGGCTCAGAGGAGGCGCAGTGTGGAAAATACAAAGGTGCGGAGGTACGCGCGGAGCGGGCTGGTGGCTGAGGGCGCGGTTGTCGTTTTCAATCGGGAGGGAGGCTCAGGCTCTGAGCTCCAGTTCTGGGCGAGTCTCTAGGGACCCAGACTCAAACGGGAGAAGCGGGACTGTCTGGCATCGGTCGGAACGCGAGGGCAGCTTTCTCTCCGTGGTTTGCAGCGGTTGCTGGGACTCTGAGAGGCAGAGCCTCTGGGGATGGGACTGAGAGTAGCCATAACTGCTCCCTCCGCCCGCCCTGTTTGATCCCATGTGACATGCCCCGCCCAAGCCCTGCACAGAGCCATTTGCCTGATAGCCTCAGGCAAAGGCTAGATTAGCACCTCCCCAGAGGACAGAAGTTTTCCCACTGCAGACACAGCTGATTCTCACAGCCAGTTGGCCTGTAGGTCAAATCCCCCCAGTATCAACTATAACAATCAAGGCTTAACAACAACAAGACTGCGCACAAAGACCACTAGGGGGTGCACCAAGAGAGCATAAAAAATGCGGAGACAAAGAAACAGGACAAAATTGTCCATGGAGGATATAGAGTTCAGAACCACACTTTTAAGGTCTCTCAAGAACTGTCTAGAAGCCGCCAATAAACTTAATGAGATCTGCAAGAAATCTAATGAGACCCTCGATGCTATGATAAAGAACCAACTAGAAACTAAGCATACACCGACTGAAATAAAGAATATTATACAGACTCCCAACAGCAGACCAGAGGAGCGCAAGAATCAAGTCAAAGATTTGAAATGCGAAGAAGCAAAAAACACCCAACCGGAAAAGCAAAATGAAAAAAGAATCCGAAAATACGAAGCTAGTGTAAGGAGCCTCTGGGACAGCTTCAAGTGTACCAACATCAGAATTATAGGGGTACCAGAAGATGAGAGAGAGCAAGATATTGAAAACCTATTTGAAGAAATACTGACAGAAAACTTCCCCTACCTGGTGAAAGAAATAGACTTACAAGTCCAGGAAGCGAAGAGAACCCCAAACAAAAGGAATCCAAAGAGGACCACACCAAGACACATCATAATTAAAATGCCAAGAGCAAAAGACAAAGAGAGAATCTTAAAAGCAGCAAGAGAAAGAAACTCAGTTACCTACAAGGGAATACCCATACGACTGTCAGCTGATTTCTCAACAGAAACTTTGCAGGCCAGAAGGGAGTGGCAAGAAATATTCAAAGTGATGAATACCAAGAACCTACAACCAAGATTACTTTATCCAGAAAAGCTATCATTCAGAACTGAAGGTCAGATAAAGAGCTTCACAGATAAGGAAAAGCTAAAGGAGTTCATCACCACCAAACCAGTATTATATGAAATGCTGAAAGGTATCCTTTAAGAGGAGGAAGAAGAAGAAAAAGGTAAAGATACAAATTATGAACAACAAACATGCATCTATCAACAAGTGAATCTAAGAATCAAGTGAACAAATAATCTGGTGATCATAATAGAATCAGGGACATAGAAAGGGAATGGACTGACTATTCTTGGGGGGGAAAGGTGTGTGGGAGATGCGGGAAGAGACTGGACAAAAATCATGCACCTATGGATGAGGACAGTGGGTGGGGAGTGAGGGCGGAGGGTGGAGTGGGAACTGGAAGGAGGGGAGTTATGGGGGGAAAAAAAGAGTAACAAATGTAATAATCTGAACAATAAAGATTTAATTATAAAAAAAAAGAAAAAATTTTTTAAAAATTTTAAAAAAAGAAATAGGAAGAAAAAGATAAACCAAATAGGCCTTTTCCTTCAAATCACTACATTGCAGAAACTGGAGATTTTCCCTACTAGATTTTAAAAAAAAATTTTTTTTCCCTGTCTCACCATTAATTTATTAATTCTTGGGTTTCTTAAAGAAATTAGTCCTCCTCAATCTGACTGCCCAGCAACATCATTCTCCAGCTTTTCTTTGCAGACAGTCAAGTGTCCCTCTTCTCCATGAGAGGAAGCCAACAGCAGGTGTTTTCACATGCATTTTGAGATTACTTTTTTGCAATGCTCTGGTTATACCATAAATAAAGTGTTAAATGCATATTTTATGAGTTCATCTACAGGACTCCACTTAAGCAAATCTCTACTTTATGAGGCGATTGACTATAAAATTTAAATAACTTCAGGTGGTCTCAACACCATTTGCTCTTGGCCATTATTCATTCCAGTACAGTTAGGATATGAGCGGGCCCACTTCCAGGGCGCCTGCTGCGACTGGTGCAGCATCAATCATTCGGGCCTGTTTGGACGCGCTGCACAGGTTCGTTAGAACAAGTGGGAGCCTGGCCGATCTGCTGGGAGATGAACACGTGGAGCCGGGTCCTCAGAAGTGAAGAAGTGGGAACCAAGGGGTGGTCTCTTGAAGGAACTGTGGGATGTGATCAAATGTCGGCCTATGCAGACACGGACGGAATGCCAGGTGAGCACTACCCTTTTGTTTATGATGCTCCCATTTAGCCGGATTTTGCTTGGGTACCTCCATCCTATTTTTACTAATGTAGTCAGTATGTCAGAGGACAGTCGACATCACTGGTATATGGTGAATGTCAGCTGCTTGTTCCTGGCCTGTCACACCTTCCACGGGAGATGCAGAATGACCGGCAGTCGGAAATGGCCTCAAAGGGAGGAGCCTGGGCCAGGCGGCAGGAGGGGCCGGACCAAGTGCTGCCTGCTGGCTGTGGGACTTGGGGCAACTTTTTACCCTTCCTGAGAGTCAGTTTCTGCAAATGCGAAACGAGGGGTAACCTAAGTGCTCTCTAACGCCCGTAGCTCCACGCCTTTGTCCAGGAGATTCCAGCCTTACTAGGGCTTCCTGTACTGCAGGGACTACTGTCAGCTCTTGTGTAAACTGTCTGCAGTTTTTACAATTTGAGGGAAATGTACCAGCCAGGACTATGACCGTGAGTAGCACAATTTTCTGTCATCATACCCACAGAGATGCCCATACCACAGTCACGTAGGATCCACATAAAGTTTCCCACAGACCCACGTAAAGCTTCTAATTAGATAGAATTTAGAATTTTGAGAATCTGGAACAAGATGAATTAAATCATTGTTACTTAAAAACCTTTACCTAAAGGTAAACTTCCATGAAGGTTACCTTTACATAAAGCTAACTTCTACAGCCACCTGCTTCATGCCACCAGGATTCACAGCCAAGACCAATCGACCCGGGAGGTACCTGCCGGTGGCCACGGAGCCACCAGACAGCCTCTCTGCCTCCAGGCAGATAACAAGTGTTCTTCCAGACAGATGACCACATCGACCCAGGAAGGTCTTTTCCCATTTAGATTTCATCAATATAACAGGGAAGCCATTAAAAGGACCTATGCCTAGATACATTCAAGATTCTAAATGAGGGTAATCACATAACTAACTTACCTAACCCCTTTTTTTCTCCAGATTCCAAATATTGATTTGGTTCTCTCAATATCCTTGCTGGCTGCTTCCGGAGGGGCGAGGCCCTGGGAGGCAGGTCAGAGGGTGTGGGGACCGGCTGGGCACTGTCTCTGCACGCCTCCCGCCCTGTCTCTCCAGCTCAGGACAGTGCTGCTGGGACCCCAGCAGCACTACTTCCCGCCACCCCTTCAACTCCCTGCTCTCGCCATTGCTGGGGGCCTCAGACCCCGGGGCTGCCTTAGCTCTACCTCCACCTCTGCAGGAAGTGCCTTCACTAATGTTTCTTCACGTGGACCAACTGAAGGGGAGTCTGTTTCCTGCCTGGACCCCACTGATAAGGCCTCCACGTGGCTCTCCAGATGCGGAGGTCGGTGGCCAGCCCACACCTGTTCAGGGTAGAGCCGTGACTATGGAAGAGAGACCCCGGGGGCAGGAGAGAGCTGAGGGCCAGCAGCGCATTTCCAGCGGGGGTGCCTCGGGCGTCAGCAGGAAGAGATAACCTGGCTGGGACTTTTGTCACCTCGGGGATCTCTAGAGCTGATCCCACCTTTCCACTCCTGAATATCAGATACTAGACGGCAATTCTGTAGATAATATGGAGGGTTTGTGGGCGTTTTCCTTCCTTCCTTTCGATTCCCTTCAGTGGCTGGTGTCCCTGAGCAGGATTTTCTCAGTCATGAGGTGAGCACTTCTCTTTGGCTCCCTCTCTGTCCCATCAGGGCGCCTCACGCTCCTCTGAGTCCCACCCTGGCCCCGTGTCCTCGCATCACTCCTCAGGAGCCCGCTGGGTCCCGTTTCCGGATGCTAGCTCATCACCGAGGTGCTGGCCTGGGTGTGCAGCTGCCATTCTTCCTGTGATGGCGGCAACATCACTGGTGCACAATCCAGACTCGCATGTCCCACCCTCACACCGGGAGCTCTGTGCCACCGGAGAACAGTGCCAGTCACTGGTGAGTTCGTCTCCCCACCAGACCAAGCATCAGCCCCACAGGCTAAACTTCTACTCGTGGCAGGAGAAAGGTGTGATGCCTCCCTTCTCCCTGTACGGGGGGAACACTGGTCACTGTAAAAGGATGGACTACAGCGCAAGAATGACAACTGGCCCGATTATTACTGGAAACAAAGATAACAAACTCTACTTATTCTGACTTCATTTTATACAATTCCAAGAACTAATTGTCTCCCGTGTGGTGTAAAAGTCACAGCCCAACGTGATGTTTTCAAATCCAAGGTCTCTCTTCTTTCCTTCGTTCTCTCAGTCTCACCTCACCCAGTCTCAGCCCTATCCTCCCTCCTGTGCATTTTCCTACCACTCTTTCTGAGGAAGCCACAGACTCCAGCTTCCTTGCCAGTCACAGCCCTGAGAAGTACGTGCACCCAGCTGTGTGAGGACACCTCCAAGGCCTCTCTTGGGCTGCTTACAGCTCAACAAGACTTTCTGCCTCCGAATTCTCCGAGGAGGTCAGGTTTCCAGGTGCAGAGAGCCCCCTGGGTCCTCCTGGGCCCGGAAGCTGTGAGGTTTGCCCTGGAGCACACCGTGCTTACTGAGGAAATGCTGTAGGAAGTGTGGCTGGGGCTCCTTAGACTGGAGGGTGAACTGTGATTCAGATGCCTTCTCCTGTTCCCACCTCTGAAAGCTTAGGAGTGGCCAATGAGGTGAAGTCTGCAACCATGGCAACAAGAAGTGCTAGTGAGGGAGTTTTCAATACACTCCTGGGGGTCTTAATAAGTAAGAGAAGGTTTCATCCTCTCCAACTTACAATCATTAATCAAAATTCTTGTCCTTTCCTAAAAGGATTTAAAGTGAGGCTCTATTTATATACGAATCAGTAAACAGGACTTGCGTCTGTGATGAATTTCACTCAAGGACCCCACAAGGCCTTACAATCGTGAGCTCTAGTCCCAACCAACGTTTTCCCTGGCCAAGACCTTTTTCACTCTGGTCAAGACCTATTAGTGGGTCGTGAAATTGATCTGTGGTGTCTGACAAAAATGGAATGAAAAGTATCTCAGAATACATCGCACATGGCAAGGAGAAGTATCGTTTTAAGAAAATAATATACAAAACCTTCCATTGCAGAGGGCCCTGCAAAGAATGAAAAGAGCTCTGAAGATAAGCTGCCAAATATGACCCCTCATTCGTTACCTATAGACAACAGTCCTGGGACACAGGGAGACCCCCTTGGACAGAGAGTGGGGGCTTTGGGCACCCTGTGTGAGGACAGGACATTAAAGGGAGAGCCTTAGCCCCTGACCAAGAAGGGGGCAAGAGTAGACCCATTGATACCATGACACAAACTAAATGTCTCCTCTCACTCTGGTTCACGCTCAAGTTCCCACCATCGCTCTCTCTTCTCCTGCCCTACAAAGATCTTGAAGCACTGATCTTCACTTCCTGTATTTACTTCCTTGACTTCTACTCACACCTCTACCCACTGTAAGCTAGCTTCTGCCCCCACACTTCCATGAAATTATTCTGGCTAAGGCCATTAGTGACCTCCCTCTTGCCAAATGAAATGGCTTGCAGACATCCTTCTGTGTGACTTTTCACGACTCCTCAGGGATGGCCTCACTCATGGAGAGAGCAGTCTGGACACTGAGGTGGAGGGCGAGTCGTGTGGAGGGTGCGCCCTGTGCTGCACCTGTCCGAGCGCATCAGGTGTGTGGTCACAGCCGTTTGCAGGTGGGTGCTATGATTTTTCTATCTTAAGATGAAGAAACGAGGCTTGGAGGGCCTGGCTAAGTCACGCAGCTAGAATGCGGCAGAGCTGAGACCTGTGTTCAGGTCTGTCCCACTCATCAGAGCTCCCTACCCTGGGCCGCCTGCTCCTCTAACTTCCCTGCTTCTGTCACTCCACTGTCTGCTCTTCCTCTCAACACCTCAGATGGTCTGCAGATAAACCTCCTTAACTTAGATTTCTCTGCTAAGCTCCAAACATGTGCTGTCTTTGGCCTCTCACTTGGGCACCCCATGGACATTTGAGAATCAAGGGGACCTAAAGTGACTTACCTTTCCCTGAAAATATGTTTTACCCATTTTTTTCATTTATTAATTCTAATATTTATGTGTTCCTACAAGGTACTCATGGCACTGGGAGTAACCAGCACACAATGGACAAATGCCCACCCTTATTCTATTAGGAGAGACAGATCATAAAGAAATATATGATGTCAGGCAGTAAAATGAGCTGAAGAAAACAATGTGGGAAGGAGTTAGAGAATGACAGGGGTTTAGATGGCTGTCCAAGGAACACTGTGGCCCTGAGAAGCAGGGGCCGTATGGAAATGGTTGACAGTATCTCTGTCTCCCCAGTTGTCCAAGACAGGAACCTGTGGGCACCCTCGCCTTTACCCCTGGCTTGCCACACACATGCACTTCCCACAAGTCATGTTCCTGTTGCCTATTCCCTCCCCACTCTCAGGCTTGGCTCAAGGACTAATGCCTCTCAGGAGAATGCTGCACCTGGTTTTGGTATTTCCCCTCTACATTGGTTCTCATCTTGCTGCCAAAAGAATCTCTCCAAGACACAGATTTTCTAACATCTTCCACTTGCTGAAAACCCGTCCCTGGGAATTCATTTCCTATAGGCACCAGCCTTGGTCCTAGGAGAGAATTCCAGGTTCCTCGTATTCTAGTGCCATCTTCCCTTTTCGTCTTGTCGCCCGCCCCCGGGGAGCCCACCCCTAGGGAGCCCGCCATGTTACTCCCACCTCCCTGCCTTTTCACAGACTGTTTCTTTCCCTCAGAACATTTCTCACCCCACAACCCTTATATTACTACACATTCTTCCAGACCAAACTTAATTACCCCCTCCATGAAACTTTCCCCAGCTCCCAGTCAGAACTGTTCACTTTTTCCCATCTGCTAGTTGCTCTATGGGTATGCCTCTGTTGCCACATCTATAATAATCTCATATAAGGATCTGGGTTTCATCCATTCAGTAAATATTTGCTGAGTGCTCGCCATGTGCCAGACACCCTTCTCAGTGCTATGGATGCAGCTATAAAGAAGGCCAGACAAGGTCTCGGTGCTCACGGAGCTTATGTTCTATTCCAACATGTCTCCTCCACTAGGCTGGGCCCAAGTCTTCAGCGCAGTTAACAAGCCCCCACTGCACACCCAGGGTAGAGAAGCACCTTGCGAGGCCCCAAGGAGAGAGAGAGAACAGCCGGCCCAACTGTGTCAAGCACGGAATCTAGTCTAGGTTAGGGAGTGAACAAATATTTTTAGATGAAGAATTTATGGAAATTATATTTATCCCCACGCTGTGGCTAAGGGAAATAAACTGAACAATTAACTTATATCCCATAAAGAATGAGCTTCTGATTCCCATGATTCTAGATAAATTCATCAGAACAGTCTTTATTCTGAACCACAAGTGTCTTCCTTTCACTCCGTCAGCAGCACTTCCCATTTTTAAATGTAATGTGACGTAGAGCACGGAGAGTGCTGCCGAATCCTGCGTTAGGCAGCGGTGTCTCCACAGTTCACCACAGGAAGGCCCATCATTTAGGACCTGCAATGGTCCGTCTCCCAGCTAGAGTGAGGGAGGATTCGGTCTGTGGGTTTAGGTACTTCTAATACCTAGAGTAGTGCTTGGCACCTCATAGGGACTAAAAAATATCTCAGTGAATAAAAGAAAGAACAGAGAGGAAGCTGCATGATGAAAAAGAGTTCCTTTTCAGGGAGAAGGAGCTAATTCACCTTCAGTCTTCTTGATTCTTGGGTACCTGCAGGACGTCTAGGGGAGGCGCCCCACAGACAGCCACACACTTGGAGGCCTCAGATGGTGCCTCCCAAGAAAACACTGAACAATATTTGAGGAAGTGCATTTTTAAAAATAAAAACAAAAAATTACATATGTAAATATATATGTAAAATATATATAAAACAAAATAAATAAAAATGATAAATGCATGATAAAAAGTTTGCATTCTGAACAAAAGAAATAGCTTTCTACACTGAAGGGGGAAATGTCATTTTCAGGAGGGGGAAATAAAATTAAATAAAAACAAACACATACAGGAATCTAGAACAGCAACTACAGAATATCAGGCAAAACCAACATCACTCAGCAAAGATTGAAACAAAATATGATGGATCTCAAAGGTCAGTGCTTTGGGTGTAATTTTAAGACTGTCCTATGGTGAAAATTCAATAGAACTCAGTAAGGTTTCAGATGAACTATGCCAGGTCTATCATAGCCATCTGCAGTCAGAAAAGGGGTGTTATACTTGCAACAGTATTTAGAGCCCCAAAATGTTCATGCCCTCTGAGCTAAGGATCCCACTCCTAAAAATTTATCCTAATAAATTAAACTATGTGCACCATAGAAATCATTAAAACAGGATGTGAAAGGGAAGAAAACTGGAAAATAAGCTAACTGTCCAACATTCAGTGAAGAGTTAAATAAATCAGTGTATATATATATATATACACACACCATGAAATGTTATATAACCACAAAAATACCAATCTCATGACTCAGTCAAAACAAAGAGAAAGTATATGAGATAATGCTAAATTAAAAAGCAGAAGATAAAATGATTATGGACACTCTGACTTCATCTATGTAAAAAATATATTCAAGGAGGAAAAAAACTAGAAGCAAAAGATTCAAAGGGGTAATAAATAATAAAGCATTCCTATAATAAATTATTCTTTCTTTTTACAAGCTTTGTTTTATTAATAATAATTGTTAGTACTTAAAGTAGGCTTTCAATACTGTTCTTTAAATGCTCATTTTACTCTCACAATAATCCTCTGAGGCAGATACTACTAATACTCCTATTTTATAAGTAAAAAAACTAAACTTTAGAGACAAGAGAAGGCTAAAGGAGTTCAGTACCACTAAACTAGCACTGCAAGAAATGTTAGAGGGATTGCATTAAGAAGAAGAAATAGAGAAAGAGAGGAACATAGGCATAAAGAAAAAAAATGGCAATAAATAAGGACCTATCAATAATAACCTTAAATATAAATGATCAAATGCTCCAATCAAAAGACATAGGGTAGCTGAATGAATATAAAAACATGCCCCAATTATATGCTGTCTACAAGAGACCCACATCAGAACAAAAGATTCACACAGTATAAAAATGAAGAGATGAAAAGAAAATATTTCGTGCAAATGGAAATGAAAAATAAAATAATAAAACTGGGGTAGCAATGCTCATATCTGACAAAACAGACTTGAAAATAAAGCTATAAAAGAGACAAAGAAGGTCACTACATAATACTAAAGGTATTGCTCCAACAAGAGGATGTAACCCTGGTAAACATATATGCACCCAATATAGGAGCATCCAAATATATACAGAAAATCTTGGTGGACTTTAAGGGAGAGATCGACAGCAATACAATCATAGTAGGAGACTTTAACACCCCACTGTTATCAATGATAGATCTTCCAGACAAAAAAAATCAACAAGGCAACAGTAACCTTAAATGACACACTGGAGCAGATGGATTTAATTGATATCTTCAGAGCATTTCACCCAAAGCCGCAGAATATACATTCTTCTCAAGTGCACATGGGTCATTCACAAAGATAGACCACGTGTTAGGACACAAAATAAGTCTTAACAAGTTCAAGAAGATTGAAATCATATCAGGCATCTTCTCAGACCACAATGGCATGAAATTAGAAAGCAGCTACAATAAACACACTCAAAAACAATCAAGTACATGGAGGCTAAATAACATGCCATGAAATAATGAATGGGTTACCAAATAGGTCAAAGAAGAAATCAAAAAACATCCTGGTCCTATTTGGTTTGGCTCAGTGGATAGAGCATTGGTCTGCATAACAGAGAGTCCCGGGGTTGATTCTGGCCAAGGGCATGTACCTTGGTTGCAGGATCCTCCCCAGCCTGGGCCCTGGTCAGGGCACGTGCAAGAGGATACCAATTGATGTGGTTCTCTCACATTGATATTTCTCTCTGTCTTTCCCTCTCTCTTCCACTCTCTCTAAAAGTCAAAAGAAAAATATCCTCCAGTGAGAATTAAAGCAACAAACAAACAAACAAACAAACAAACAAACAAACAAACAAAAAACATTCTGGAAACAAATGCAAATGAGCATATAGCAATCCAAAAATCTATGGGACACAGTGAAAGCATTCCTGAGAGGGAAGTTCATAGCACTACAGGCCTACCTCAAAAACAAAAAACAAAACAAAAAGCAAACAAAAAATACTGGTAATAAGTTATCTAACACTACTATAACTTAAAGAATTAGAAAGAGGACAACAAGAAAGCCCAGGGTAAGTAAAAGGAAGGAAATAATAAAGTTCAGAGCAGAAATAAATGACATAGAGACAAAAAAAATTACAAAAGATCAATAAAACCAAGAGCTGGTTCTTTGAAAGGATAAACAAAATTGATGAACCTCTAGCCAAGCTCATCAAGAAACACAGAGAGGACCCAAAGAAACAAAATCAGAAATGAAAGAGGTGAAGTAACAACTGACACCACAGAAATACAAAGGATTATAAAAAAAAAAATACTATGAACGACTTTATTCCAACAAATGGGACAACCTGGCCAAAATGGACATATTCCTAGAAAAATCCAACCTTCCAAAACTCAATCAGGAAGAATCAGTAAACCTGAATAGGCCAATAACTACTGATGAAATTGAAGCAGGAAAAAACAAACAAAAAAAACCTCTCAGCAAACTAAAGCCCTGGTCTGGACAATTTCACAGGGGAGTTTTACCAAATATTCAAAGAACTAACCCTTATTCTCCTCAAACTATTCTAAAAAATCCAAGAGGAAGGAACACTTCCAAATTCTTTCTATGCGGCCAGCATTACCCTAATTCCATAACCAGATAAAGACACGACAAAGAAAGGGAATTACAGGCCAATATCCCTGATGAACATAGATGCTAAAATCCTCAACAAAATATTAGCAAATTGAATCCAGCAATACATTAAAAAGATCATACATAATGATCAAGTGGGATTTATTCCAGGGATGCAAGGCTGGTACAATATTTGCAAATCAATAAATGTGAAACAGCACATAAACAGATTGTAAGACAAAAATCACATGATCATATCAATAGACACAGAAGAAGCATTTGACAAAATCCAAGACCCATTTTGTTTGTTTGTTTTAATATATTTTATTGATTTTTTACAGAGAAGAAGGGAGAGGGGTAGAGAGAAACATCAATCAGCTGCCTCCTGCATACCCACTATTGGGGATGTGCCTGCAACCAAGGTACATGCCCTTGACCGGAATTGAACCTGGGACCCTTCAGTCCACAGGCTGACGCTCTATCCAATGAGCCAAACAAGTTAGGGCCCAAGACCCATTTTTGATAAAAACTCAGCAAAGTGAGAATAGAGGGATCATACCGCAACATAATAAAGGCCATATATGACAAACCTACAGCCAACTTCATACTCAATGGGCAAAAACTAAAACAATTTTCCCTGAGAACAGGAACAATGGTGAAAGAAGACAGGGATGTCCTCTTTCACCATTCTTGTTCAACATATTTCTGGAAGTCCTGGTTATACCATAGTGATCAGACAAGAAGAAGAAATAAAAGACATCCAAATTGGAAAGGAGGAAGTAAAACTCTCATTATTTGCAGTTGACATGATATTATACAAAGAAAACCTTAAATACTCCATTAAAAAACTACTAGATTTAGTAAATGAATTCAGAAATGTAACAGAATAGAAAATTAACACCCCAAAAATCTATAGCATTTTTATACACCAATAGTGAATTCTCAGAAAAAGAAACTAAACAAACAATCCCATTTACCACTGCAACAACAAAAAAATTAAAATACTTAGGAATAAATTTAACCAAGGAGGTAAAAGACTTGTACTTGGAAAACTAGAGGATGTTGAAAGAAGAGATAGTGGAAGATATAAACAAATGAAAGAATATACTGTGCTCATGGATTGGTAGAATTAACATCATTAAAGTGTCCATACTATCCAAAGCAATCTATAGATTCAATGCAATCCCTATTAAAATACCAATGGCATATTTCACAGATCTAGAACAAATACTCCAAACTTTTATATGGAATCTAAAAAGATACCAAATAGCCACAGTAATCTTGATGAAGAAGAACAAAGTTGGAGGGATCAAGTTATACTACAAAGCCACTGTGCTCAAAACAGCCTGGTACTAGCACAAGAACAGACATATAGATCAATGGAACAGAACAGAGATCCCAGAAATTGACCCAAGCCATTATGCTCAATTAATATTTGACAAAGAAGGCAAGAACATACAATGGAGTCAAGACAATCTCTTCAATAAATGATGCTGGGAAAATTGGACAGATACATGCAAAAAAAAAAAATGAAACTAGACCACCAACTTATACCATACACAAGAGGAAACTCAAAATGGATAAAAGACTTAAATGTAAGTTGTGAAACCATAAAAATCCTAGAAGAAACCATAGGCAGCAAAATCTCAGACACCTCTTGTTGCAATATGTTTGCAGATATATCTCCTAGGGCAAGAGAAACTAAGGAGAAAATAAACAAATGGGACTACCTCAAAATAAAAAGCTTCTACACAGCAAAATAAACCATCAACAAAATGAAAAGGGAGCCCACTGTATCGGAGAACATATTTGGCAAAGATACATCTGATAAAGGGTTAACATCCAAAATATATAAGGATCTTATACAACAACAAGGAAGACAATTTAAAAATGGGCAAAGGACCTAAATAGACAATTCTCCAAAGTGGACATACAGATGGCCAAGAGACAAGAAAATGTCAGTCTCTGATCATCAGAGAGATGCAGATTAAAATAACCATGAGGTATCACCTCACACCTGTCAGAATGACTAGAATCAACAAATCAACAAATGATGAGTGCTGGTGAGGATGTGAAGAAAAGGGAACCCTAGTACACTGCTGGTGGGAATGCAGATTAGTGCAGCCATTATGAAAAACAGTATGGAGGTTCCTAAAAAAAAAAAAATATATGGAACTGCTATTTGACCCAATGATCCCACTTCTAGAAATATATCCCAAGAAATCCAAAACACCAATCAGAAGGAATGTATGCACCCCTGTATTCATATCAGGGCAATTTACAATAGCTAAGGTATGAAAACAGCCCAAGTGCCCATCAGTAGATGAGTGGATAAAGACGTTGTAGTACATTTACACCATGGGATACTATGCAGCAGTAAAAAAGAAGGCTCTCTTACCCTTTGGAACAGCATGGAGGGACCTGGAGAGTATCATGCTAAGTGAAATAAGCCAGTCAGAGGAAGACAAGTATCACACAATCTCACTCATATATGGAATCTAATGAACAAAATAAACTGATGAACAAAATAGATACAGAGACATAGAAGCATAGAACAGACTGTGGAATCTCAGAGGGAAGGTGGGGAAGGTTGGGTGTGTGGGAAGAGATAAACCAAAACCTGTATGCATATATGCATAACCCATGGACACAGACAATAGGGTGGTGAAGGCTTGGGATGGGGATGGGTTAGAAGGGGTCAATGGGAGGAAAAGGGGGTATATGTAATACTTTCAACAATAAATATTTTTTAATTAAAAAATAAAAACAAAGAAAAATAATCAACAAAAAAGTTTTGGTGAGGATGTGGAGAAAAGGGAACCCTTGTGCACTGCTGGTGGGAATGTAGACTGGTGTAGCCACTGTGGGAAACAGCGTGGAGTTTCCTCAAAAAATTAAAAATGGAACAACCACCTGACCCTGAAATCCCACCAATGGGAATATACCTTAAGAATCCTGAAACACCAGTCAAAAAGAATATATGTACCCCTATGTTTATAGCAGCGTTGTTTACAATAGCCAAGATCTGGAAACAGCCCATGTTGCATTGGTAGATGAGTGGATTAAAAAGCTGTGGCACATTTACACAATGGAAATACTAGGGGGCAATAAAAAAGAAGGAACTCTTATTTTTGCGACAGCCTGGATGGACCTGGAGATCATTATATTAAGCGAAACAAGACAGTCAGAGAAAGACATATACCACATGATCTCACTTATTTGTGGAATCTAATGAACAAAATAAACTGATGAACAAAATAGAGCCAGAGGCATGGATACATGGAACAGACTGACAGACGTCAGAGGATGGTGGGATGGATGGGACAAAAAAAGGGGGAGAGAATAGCCAAAGAACATATATGCATAGCTCATGGGCACAGACAGCAATGCGGTGAGGGCCAGAGGGAGGGGAGGGCGGGGTCTGGTAGAGGTGGGCACAGGGGCATCTGTAACAGTGTCAACAATAAAAACAAAATATTAAACAAACAAATAAAAACTAAAATTTAGAGTGACAGAGTAATTGGCCAAGATCATACTGGGATCAGTGGCAGATCTGAATTTGGACCTTGTTCTGACTTATAGCAAATCCAGGCTTTTAATCATGACATTATACTTCTGCTTAGTTTTATTTTGCAGCTAAAAGATGTATTGTTTTAAAAATAAGGCCACAGTAAAATCAAATAGCATTTAATTCCTATTGAAAGAAGTCCTTGGACCCTCACTGGGTTGGCGCTAAGTCTTTCAGCTGTCAGTGTGGTGGGTGGGAGAGAGAAGGCAGGCCAGCATAGGGGTGGCAGCGACTGGCCGGGAGGGAGGGAGGCAACACAGACACCTCCACGGTACCCACCTCTGCAGGTGCCCTGCTCACAGTGTCCTCCTTCATGGCGGCCTCCTGCAGCTCCATGGCCTGCTGGATGTACATCTTCCCAGCTAGGATTTCATTCTCCAGCATCGACAGCTCTTTCAGTGAAATGGGCCAATTCAGCCGTTCCAACGCCTCATTTAAAGCTGCCTTGTTTTCCAAGTATCGCATCGGTTTGTTTGCATCCAGCCTAAGAAAGAAAAGGGAAGAAGAAACAAAAGAACAAAGGAAGTGACCATAATAGGAAAAATACGGCAAGATGGTTTTTAGTAAACCCTCTCCAGAGAAACATCCATCAAAGCCGGTGTTGGGTATCAGTTAACAGAACCACAGCCACACCCTCTTGGTAGCTTGCACAAGTTAAACGTAACCCGCTCTGTAAATTCTGGTAGACACTCTTCCTCATGATCTAATTTGATTATCTGATCTTAAAGAAGTTTGATACATGTGACTTTTTTCCAACCATTTCTTTTTGGCATATTTAGAACCCATTTCTTCCTCCCTAGGCCTAACATTTGGTGGAACCAAAAGTGTGCTTCAAAGAAAGTTCACACAACGGTCCCTTAGCAGTGACTCTGGAGAACAAAGGAGGAAAAAACTAAACAAACCCAGTGTCTGCCTCAGTGCAGTAACTCTTCTCCTTGCTCATTTTAGCGATTTTGCTCTCCTCCTTGACCAGACCTGAACTGTCCCGGTTCATGGTTCGGGTGCACTGGGAACAGCAGCTGGACTTTCTAGGAGCTGATGAACAGGTGGTGGGATGGCCCAGGTCCCAGAGTCCACTTCCAGTCCCACTACCAGGGAATCACACTCGGCGGAAGGAGAGAGAGGGGGTGGGTGGGGAGAGAGCTTACTGCATCCCTGTCATCACTGACCGCTGAATGTCACCTCCTCAGACGCAGGGTGTTGGAGGAAGAGTGCAAACCCAGCACAACCACAGGACTCAATCCACAAACAAACTTGTCTCCCGATGACAGCAAAAATTCCTATTAAAAATCTAACTTGGAGTGACGTCAGCAAGATGGTGGAATAAGAAACCCCAGGCCTTCGTTTCCCACCAGAGATACCAACTTATCAACAGTATACGAACCAAATTGCCTTTGAGAGAATTCCAGAAACCACGCAGAGCTTCAGCACGCCACAAACCCAAGAAGAGCAGCCACTGAAGTGGGTAGGAAAGTTTATTGCATGTTGCCTGGCCCAGCCCTCCTTCTCCCCAGGCACAATGTAACACAATTGAGAGAAAAACTTCTTCCTTGGGAGGGAAAGAGGAAGGGGACTATGCGCCCAACATTCTGGCTTGTTGGGGTCTGTGAGAGGGACTGGTTTCTGTCTGTCTGACTCACAGTGCTGACGGGATGGGCTGTTCACTTGGATGCCGGGTTAGGGGCAGCTGAGAACAAAGGCAAGTCCATGGCTGCCACAGCTCCAGAGATCCTGCAGCACCAACCCCAGACACCAGGGCTCCTGAAAAGCAACCCTCTAGGAAATGACGCACACAAGCCTGGAGAAGACGCACCCCCAGGAAAGAGCTGAGAGGTTCCTGGGATCTCCAGCCTGGATGACTGCACAAGGTCTTCCCCGTAAGAAGACAGTGTACAATGACTGGGAGAGGCATCTGTTTCTTTCAAACGCTCTAAACTCAGCTGCAGGTGCTAAGGCACACAGAGAAATGGAGAAAGATGGCCCCATCAAAGACACCACTTACAAACGGCAGTATTATCTCAGTGCCAACACCAGACAAAGGACTAAGGAAAAGAAAACTACCGGACCATTGCCCTTTAGGAACAGAGCGGTAAATAGCCTCAACACAATGGCAGCCGCCAAACCAAACAGCATCAAACACTGCACACCAGGACCCAAGTGGGATTCAACCCAGGCACGCGAGGTGGTTCACCTGAGGAAATCAACTGATTTAATGCACCACAGCCATCAGCAGAAAAGGGAAAAACCCACACAATCATCCCAATAGATGTAGGAAAAGCATTTGACAAAATCCAACAAATACCCCTTATGATAAAAACAATTGAAGCAGAGCAACTAAGATGGCGGCATAGGTAAACACCGGGAAATTGTCGCCTCACACAACAATTGAAAATTACCGCAAAGGACTGAGCAAACATCATCCAGAACAACAGGAAGGCTGGCTGAGTGTAAATTCTACAACTAGAAGGAAAGAAAAGCACGCTGAGAGCCAGAGGCGCTGTGGAGGTGAAGTGCAGAGGTACTGCGGCTCACGCGCGCGTGAGGAAAGGGGGTGGCACCTGAGGACGCGGCTGTCTTTTTGAATCACAAGCTCCTGACTGCTCTGAACTCCGGTTCCGGGAAGTCTCTGGGGACCCAGGACTCATACGGGGAGAGGCTGGTCTGTCGGGCAGCGGGCGAACTTGAGGGCGGCTTTCCCTCAGAGGTGCTTGCAGCCGTTACCGGGACACTGAGATGCGCGACTCCGGGCGGAGAATAGGCCATAGCTGCTTTCTCCGCCCTTTGACTCCCTGAGACCCCGCCCCACCCAGGCTGCGGCAGAGGCTTTTGCATGTGAATGTACCTAACTGCAGCCCAGCCAGGCAGACCCGGAACTTCCAAGAGAAGGCCCAAGGCCCCGCAGCGGCTTGCATTGCCTCACAGCTGAGCCTCTTCATGGCTCCTGCTGTGTGGCCTCAGGCAGAGGCTGAATTAGCACCTCCTTAGATCCAGGAGCCACTGTACCCAGTGGTCAGAGGGGGTCCATCCAGACTGCAACTCCTCAGATCCATAAGGGACACACTCAGGGAGCAGACTCAGTGAGCACCAAAGCCCCACTGAAGCAAGTCTTGCCCCAGAAGGGTATCTTCAGCACAGAAGTTCTCCCACTTTAGACACAGCTGATTCTCACAGCCAATTGGCCTGGAGGTCAATTCCTCCCAGTGATTCTACAACAACCAAGGCACCAAGAGTGCACCAAGAGTGTCCACCCCAGGTAACTGGGGAGGCTGAGCTACTGGGCCCTACAGGACACCTGGCGCACAGGGCCACTCTATCAACACAGGGAAGCTGCCAAAATGCGGAGACAAAGAAACAGGTCACAAATGGCAGAAATGGAGGAAAGCAAACGATTGGATATAGAGTTCAAGGCCACGTTTATAAGGTTTTTCAAGAATTTTATGGAAACCGCCGATAAATTTAATGAATCCCTCAATAAGTATAGTGAGACCATGGAGGACATGAAAAAGGACCAACTAGAAATTAAGCATACACTGACTGAAATAAAGAATAATTTACAGAGATCCAGCAGCAGACAAGAGGATCCCAAGAATCAAGTCAAAGATTTGAAATACAAAGAAACAAAAAATACCCAACCGAAAAAGAAAAAAGAAAAGAGATTCCAAAAATATGAAGATAGTATAAGGAGCCTCTGGGACAACTTCAAGCGTACCAACATCAGAATTATAGGGGTACCAGAAGGAGAGAGAGGGCAAGATATTGAAAACCTTTTTGAAGAAATAATGACAGAAAACTTCCCCTACCTGGTGAAAGAAATGGACTTACAAGTCCAGGAAGCGCAGAGAACCCCAAACAAAAGGAATCCAAGGAGGACCACACCAAGACACATCATAATTAAAATGCCAAGAGCAAAAGATAAAGAGAGAATCTTAAAAGCAGCAAGAGAAAGACAGTCAGTTACCTACAAGGGAGTACCCATACGACTGTCAGCTGATTTCTCAACAGAAACCATGCAGGCCAGAAGAGAGTGGCAAGAAATATTCAAAGTGATGACTAGCAAGAACCTGCAACCAAGATTACTTTATCCAGCAAAGCTATCATTCAGAATAGAAGGTCAGATAAAGAGCTTCACGGATAAGAAAAAGCTAAAGGAGTTCATCACCACCAAACCAGCATTATATGAAATGCTGAAAGGTATTCTTTAAGAAGAGGAAGAAGAAAAAGGAACTCTTACCATTTGCCATAGCATGGATGGAACTGGAGAGCGGATAAATACCACATGATCTCACTCATTTGTGGAATATAATGAACAACATAAGCTGATGAACAAGGACTGATCCAGAGACGGAGAGGCATTGATTGGACTGTCGGGACTTGGAGGGAAGGTAGGGGAGGGTGGGGGTAAGGGGGAAAGATCAACCAAAGGACTTATATGCAAGCATATAGGCCTAATCAATGGACATGGACAACGGGGGGGTGAGGGCATGAGCGGGGGGGGGGGGGGTAGAGGGTAACGTGGGGACAAGGACACATATGTAATATCTTAATCAATAAAAAATATATTAAAAAAAAAAACAATTGAAGCATAGTAATCTCCACTCTGTATGAAACTGCTGTTTGAAACTCTCTGCTATTGTTAGATAGTCCCTAGTCCTGTAAACTCAGTCTGTTGTTCTATAAAATGACTTTGTTTTTAGTTCAAATAATAGAAGAAGATAAACTTAACTGTCTGACCTTGCAAGCTAGCCATCCAATGTAATAGATAATTCCCATTTTCTTATGCCAAGTGCATTCAAGGTTACAACTGTCTGTAACAATAATTCACACAGAGCCCTTTGTAATATCTGCAAACAAAGAGGCTCGAAATGTATAAATATGGGAGACTTCCTGTATGTGGGGTTCAGAATTTGACAGAGGTAATCTGCTCTGAACCTGCGCACAATAAAGATGACTCCTAACTAATTGGCTTGTTAGGTGTCTTGTCCAGCTCGCTGATTTGCGATACAATACAATGAGCAAACTAGGAGTAGAAGGGAACTTCCTTATATGATAAAGGGCATTTATGAAAAACTTGCAACACCCCACCCAGTGGTGAGAGATTGAAAGCATTCCCCTGTGATAGGAACAAGACAAGATGCCCCCTCACCACTGGCATTCATTCAACCATGTGCAGGGAGTCGTATCCAGATAACTAGACAAGAAGAAAAACATAAGGCCTACAGACTGGAAAGAAGTAAAACTATGTTTCAGATAGAGACAACCTCACTCCATATATAAAAATTCACTCAGAATTGATCAGTGGCCTCAGTGTAAGAGCTAAACCCAGAGAAGTATTAGAAGAGATTACAGGGGTAAATAAATGTTCATGACCTTATATTTGGCAATGGATTGAATTCTTAGGTTTGACACCACAAGTATAAGAAAAAGTAGATAAATCAATATCATAAACATTAAAAACTTCTGGGGAGAAAAGGGAAATGATCAGGAATGTTAAAATATTGACCTGATAAAGGCTGAACATCCAGAACTCTTCCAACTCAACAACAAGAGGACAAACAACTCAGCTTAAAAATGGCTGAAGGATTTGAATAGATATTTCACTGAAGATATGCATATGGCCGTATGAAAGATGCTCAACATTACTGGTCCTTAAGGAAGTGGAAATGGAAACTACAGTGAGATATCACTTCACACCCATTAGGGTGGCTTCAGTTTAAAGAAAAGAAGGAAAGTAAGCAAGGATTGTGGAAGAACAAGAACCCGCACATCTTGCTGGTGGGAATGTAAAATGGTGCAGTTGCTGTGGCAAACAATTTGGTGGCTCCTTAAAAGTTAAACATAGAATTGCCTGGGACCCAGCAAACCACTCTTCGTTATGCACTCAAGAGAAATGAAAACCCATGTCCACACCGAGGCTTCTGCGTGAACGTACATCGCAGCATTGTTCATAGCGGAAACAGCATAAACCCCCATCAGCGGATAAGCAAACTGGTAGATATACGCAATGGATCATTGCTCTGCAATAAGCAGGAATAAAGTACTGTCTATGCTACAACTTGGATGAACCTTGAAAATGTTAAGTTTTTACATTAACAAAGTAAAGGAAGCCAGACACAGAAAGTCACACAATGTATGATTTCTTTCACATGATATACCCAGAATAGGCAACTTTAGAGGTAGAGGGAGAGGGGGGGAGGGGAAGGATTACTTAATGGGTACAAGGAATTTTTCTGAGGTGATAGAACAGTTTTGAAACTAGAAGGAGGCAGTGGTTTGTACAACATTTTGAATAATTTAAATACTATTGAATTGTTCACTTTAAAAAAGTTAGTTGTAGGTTATGTAAATGACACAAAAAAATTTTTTTTAAGTGAGGAACTGGCTTACTTTTCTTTTTCCTCTTGAGATAATGCTCGCCAGACAATTTTATTCAAGCGCCTGTTAAAAAAAAAAATGAAAACAGTTAGCACCAACACCTCGTTTCATAGCAAAAGTCTGAGCCCAGGTTCTGAAGGGCAGTGCGGGAGAGCACAGCCAGCTTCCATCCCCACCGGCCCACGCTCCTCCCCCAGGCCACTCAGAAGCCCTGCAGCGAAGGCGGGGCAGCTCCCAGCTCTGCCAGCGGCAGCAGCGAGCTGGGCCTCTGATCGCTGCATGCAGGCACACTGCTTTTCTTCCAAAGCAGACATATAAGTATGGCGTTAATTAGCTTCTTTAGATCTTCTTCTGCCTGGACTCTCCGAGCAAAGGAGGCTGCCGGGGTCACCCAGCGCAGGAGTGCGCCACACTGTGGAGACCTCACTTTCCACTGGGGGGCGGACTGATGAGGGCCTTGCTCGCCCCCACCGCTAGTTGGCGATGCTGAGACTAAACCTCATCCCTGAACAGCCTGCAGAGATGCTTGTCAACCCAAGAAGAAAGGGGGAGGTTGGAGCCTGATGGTTTCTGCAAGTGGGCAGAGATCCTTCTCATCACCAACCAGCGATGCTTCTCGCGGGGCTCCTGCCAGGCCTGTGCTGACCCTACGTCGCTGCCCACCAGGCTCCTGCAGTGCAGGGCAGAGCACTGGCCCAGGGTGTGCGCGGCCATCCGTGAAAAACCGCTTCAGTCAATGAGGGGGGAGAACACGGTCACTCTCCACGAGGCTTCTTCTAACCCCTGGCCCAGCATCAGTCACCAGGGCTCTGAGAACAAACGTGGGGGTTCTATCCTGCCCTGCTCTCCTGGCACAGAAAGGGGGCTGGCGTGGGGTGCACAGGCCAGAGCCAGGCAGCTTCTCGTCCTGGACCTGGGGAGAGGCTGTTCTGTGGAACGGGGACACTGACAGTGCCTCCCTGTGTTACTGCGAGGACTCAGCGGGGCGTGTGTCTGACACGCGTAGGTGCTCGGGAAGCGACAGAGCCAGGGAGTAGGAAGTAAGCCAGCTCGGTGCTCCTGTCTCACTTGAAGTTGTTGGTTCTTTGGGGTCTATTTGAAAATCGGGTTTCTTTAACCATGTGGTTTATGCAACAACGATCAGGGCTTCTGAGACTTCAAAATGATTCATAGATCAACCAAAGGACTTGTATGCATGCATGTTAGCATGACCAATGGGCACAGGCACTGGGGCGGTGGGGGCTTGCCCTCGGGGGTGGGAATGGCTGGGGGGGGGGTCAATCGGAGAAAAAGAAGACATATGTAAAACTTTAGACAATAAAAAAAACGATTCATAGGATGCATTTTGGGTTTGTGTGTGTGTGTGTGTGTGTGTGTGTGTGTGTGCATGCACACTTTTCTAGAAAAAAAACTTATTTAAAAATCCTCCTAAATTTAAACCTTGACAGCAGAGGCAATGTACTAGGGAGGCTGGGCGTGTGGACCAGGGCTCAGAGCTACACGGGTTCGGGTTCAAATCTCAGGTCTCCACTGGCTGCTGTGTGAGCCTGTGTGATGTGCCTCTTTGAAACTCTATTTTCTTATCGATGAAACAAGGATCGCAGCACCCACTTGGCACTGAGAGAACTGGGATGTATGTCCAGGGGTAGGCAAAAGTAGGTTTCAGTTGTTGGAAATGGAAAAGGACATGCAGGCTGTGTTATTAGTTTCATTCACTCAGAAGGTTGTCACAGTGGTCCCATGCACTTACTTTTGCCCACGCCTGCCTGCGACCAGGAATAACCGCGGGCTCATGGCCTCCAGGCTCTGGAGAGGGGCGAGCCACACGTGGCAGGCTGAGAAACCATTGGTTTAGTGACTGTGAGTCCAGTTACTTAGCATGTCTAATTTTAATTCCATCCTTTAGAAAAAACTGTTTCCAAAAGCATATTTTCATCACCTCTGTTATTCCCCTATTGTCCATCTTCACTAAATAGTGTAAAGCACACGGCCGAAAAGTGGGTGGGTGTGAGCTGAGGACAACTGAGAGTGTGGATCCCCGCTCCACGGACAGGAGGGGACGGAGACCCTGGGAATTCCCTTCACATGTGGGATGCGGGTGGTCCCTATGGGATGCGGGTGGTCCCTATGGGATGCGGGTGGTCCCTATGGGATGCCCGAGGGCACTGGACACAGGGCGTCTCTGCGCTGGACTCAGGGATGCTACTGCCCAGTTTTCCTCTTCCGTTGGATGGGAAGAGTGAAATCCGCCTGGGGAGTGACTTTTGCTTACTTTCCATATCTCTGCTCCACAAACCACTTATAACAAGAGCGGCTCATTTGCAAAGCAACCTGTCCTAACGACATTTTAGAAGTCTAGGCGGCAGCCGATCAGTAAGTAGAGGTTACTAACATGGTCCCGGGCCAGCTTACAACTGGCGCTTCGTCCATGGATCTGAGGGCTGCAACCTTGACCTTAGACTCAAAAAAAAAAAAAAAAAGCAGCAGAGTAATCACCCCAGAATCCAGGTTGCCCTGGCAATCTCCATGCCGAGCCAGTACTCAGACACACAAAGCTAGCATTGCTGCTTCCGTTCTTAAAATACTGCAACAGAAGTGCTCCCACCCACAGGCACTGTGTGACCAGACAGCTAGTTAATGCCACCATATTGGCCGAAGGGCTATGAGCCTCCCGCGTGCCTGCTTATCCCCAAGCGTACAGGTGACGTCTGGCTTACTTGCGGTGGGAAACACCTTAGAAATATTATATTGCGGATGGGGTGGGAGTAAACTGTTTCATTACTTTGCATATTAGGCATGTCTGTAGGAAGGTGGAGCAAGGTAGAAAAGGGTATTGACACTCATACCAACAAAATTCTTAAATACTGTTGAATGCAAACGATCAGGAGGTTTATCCTGTGTAACCGTAATGTCATATTCTGTATAATAGTAAAGGATGAAAAAGCTGTGGGACATTTACACTATGGAATACTGTGCAGCGGCAGGAAAGAGGGATCTCTCACCCTTGGGGGCAGCATGGCTGGACCGGGAGACTATTATGTTAAATGGAGAAAGACAAGTACCACATGATCTCACTTATTTGTGGAATCTAATGAACACAATGAATTGGCCAACAAAATAAGGCCCGAAGCATGGAGGCATGGAACAGACTGGCCTACCTCGATGTGGGGAGGGGGGGACGAGAAGAGATAAACCAAAGGACTTATATACTTTTACGCACAGACCATGGACACGGGCATAGGGAAGTGAAGGCCTGGGGACTGGGTAGGGGCTGGCAGGAGAGGGGGAAGGGGGGAAAATGGGAGAGATCTGTAATACTATCTCCAATAAAAAAATACATTTAAAAGTTGGAAAAAATTAATATTAAACAATAATGTTAAATAAACAATTCATTTAATATAAACATCAAATTAATAACACTAAATAAGTAATATAAATGTAGTCAACATGAAAATTAGTCATTAAAATTCATGTCATTACTAATAATAACAGTGTATATACTGTTTCTCTAAAGATACTAGAAGGCTTTCCAGACTCACTCACGGGAAGGGAGGAACGAGCGAGTCACTGACCGCACTTTGGTTCTCAGAGGAATCAGGGCTGCATAACAATGAAACTCATCTACTTATGGTTCTTCAGGGTCAGCAGATTCGGGGGATGAGAGGGGAGCCCGCTGTCAGGACTCGCCAGGTCCATGTCCGAGCCGCGAGTGAACCCCGGAATTGCCTGCCTCCCTCCCCACCCACGGCCGCCCCAGGCTCCCCCAGAGCAGGCACTCGGAGAAGGCAGGTATTGGAATGATTCAAGGAAATTAAATGATAATAGGAATAATGTCATATTACATTTTGAATAGCTGAATTTGAAGAATTTTAATGACTTAACTTGAATTAGATCAAATTAAATTCCAATAGTCAAATATATAGAGTGACATCCGTTAGGAGGAAGAGGCCCAGGGGAAGGCAGGTTGCCTGGGCCTGAGCAGGGAGGGCCGTGTGAGCGAGGATGGAGTTACTGGCGAGGCCTCACTGAGGAGGAGGGAGAGGCCCACTGGGCAGGAAGAGGCATAAATATATGTTCACAGAAAGGCATATTGCATATCTTAATACTTAAACAAAAAAGAAAAAGAGAGTCTAACAGGAGAATACTGTCGTTTCAAAACTGTATCTGCTTCAAACCACAAGGGGCGTATAGGCGTCTTGGAAATGTGGGGAATTGTTTGTAAAAAGTAACTTTTACTTTCAATCAATCAAGACAGTATAGTTCATGCTTTTATGTCCCCCTTCCCTTGGGAAAGGGAAGAGGGTTTGAAACTGTTGGCATGTTGGGGTGAGGTATTTAACACAGTGCCGCACCCGGGGTGTCTGTGTTTGCTGCGGCTCCTGCTGAATTGGCTAGTCCTTGCAGGCGATTTTTTAACAGCTGCGCCAGATGAGAAATCTAAGCTAAAACAGGAGAAAACAAGCCAAAACAAACAAATCCCAGAGCCCTGCGCGGGAGCTGAGGAACACTCACTTTTCGTAGGACTTAATTGCCTGCTCCACCTTTTGCTTGTAGACGTTGAGCTTGACTCCTTGGGGGTTAATTAATGTCATCTTGTTTGTGTCATTGCACACGTGTGCCAGAGGGAACACCTACACAGCAATGCACAGGAAAGCGTCATTGGAGAGGCTGACATGTTCTTTCAACGGTGGCGCCACCTGCTACACAGCACGTTTTCCTGACTCTAAGGTCAATATAGTTGTAGCAAATTATAACATATAGAAAGTCGTTAAGAAAAAAATCAGAGATGTCCTTGCTAACCTCTTTTCTTCCAAAAACTGTATCTTTATAAAATAACCACCACATAAAAAGAAAACAAAACTGTTTGGGGAACTGTCGTCAGGACCAGTGTTGGCTTCATGAACTCTGTCCATCAATGCACCGTGAGAAGCAGGATCTCATGGTTGCTACTTGTAAATTACTATTCGGGTTATACAGCTTTTTCATATATTTAATTTAATTTTCTTATGAGAATATCTGATGATAGTTAACATCTTTTGATCACTTTCCTTATCAGTTTATAAGAGGTTCTCTTTTTATTGATTTCAGAGAGGAAGGGAGAGGGAGAGAGAGAACCATCAGTGATGAGAGAGAATCATTGATTGGCTGCCTCCTGCACGCCCCACACTGGGGATCGAGCCCTCAACCTGGGCATGTGCCCTGACCGGAATCGAACCTGAGACCCTTCAGTCCACAGGCTGATGCTCTATCCACTGAGCCAAACCAGCCAGGGCTATACGAGGTTCTCATACATGTCAGATGGAACTGCGTTCTGCGAGAGCCCAGAGCCCCAGGCTCCGCTCTGGGCTGTCTGTCGGCACCTGCTGCTGCCTTCCGGGCCGGATGCCTCTGCCTGCATCTCAGTACCTGCACATTACACACGCAGCTCTTCCCGGAGTGTAAGCTCCCCCAGAGCAGGGACTGGGTTTTAGTCACGACTGTATTCCTATCACCTCGCACAGTGCCTGGCACATAGTGTGCCCGCAACAAATATTTATTGATCGATAAACATATGTTCACAAAAAGGCGTATTCCATATCTTAATATTTAAACAAAAAAGAAAAAGAAACTAACCAACAGGAGAATATTAAGCAATATGGTTTCAAAATTGTATCTGCTTCCAACCACAAGGAGCATATAGGCGTCTTGGAAATGTGGGGAATTGTTTGTAAAGAGCAATTTGTACTTTCAATCAATCAAGACAATATAGATCATGCTTTTATGTCCCCCTTGCCTCCAAAATTACACAAAAATAATATTGTTGTTGTTATCATTTAAAATAAAATACATAGAAAGGAGAAGGCAGGGTGGACATTTTTCTAGAGATGAAATTGGACAGAGCTGTGAGCAGATGAGCAGGGCTGAAGCCGCGAGCTTGCTGGCTCCGCCTAGAGAGGCGGGGCAGGGGGCTCCCGCACAGCCAGAGGTGGATGGTGACTGCTCCGTGAAGGACAGGGCCCCAGCAGGCTCAGTGCCTGAAGCCCGCACTGGTCTCCGGGTGCCCCCCCGCCCCGACCGGAAAGAAGGCCAGGCTAGGAGAGAGGGCACTGAATCTCTAACCCACCCTCTGGTTCTATATTCCAGTGTCACCATGGAGCTAGAGGGCTGAACGCCACTGAGGCGGCTCAAGGGATGGACTGAGGCAAGTGCAAAACAGGAGGAGAAAGAGTAAAAAACAGATTGAAAACGCTTGTTAAAATGATCCAGTATACTAATTCCAAAATACACACACACACACACACACACACACCCCACAACTGATAGCTGAGCAAATCATCAGAATGTCAATTCACCAAAGAAACTAACTTATGAGCCATCTAACAATGACTTTATATTAATTATGATTTAAATGAATTATGATTAGATTGTTCAAAAATGTAAAAGTCATATAAAAGTACAAAAACATACAGAGTACCATAAGAACAAATGAATGGGAAAAACAACAATATTTTAAATAATAAAAGAACTCTCTCTTGGAAAAAACAGTATTGAAATTGAAAACGAAATATATTAATCTTGTTAAACCATCAAGACCAAAACCAACAAGAAAACAGGCAAAAATTCAGAAAACTGATGAGAAAATCATAAAGTTAAGAGGCCGCATAGTCAAGCCTCGCTACTTGTCGGACACATTGAGTTCAGCATGTGGCTTCTAACAGTCTCTGTCAAAGGCAGGAGCCAGAACAGTGGGTCGACTGGCCTTTGGGAACTAAATGAAACTTAGAGGAAAAAAATCTTTCAAAATAGAGCTACATATCACATAAATTTCCCAGGGGGGCGGGGGGGGGGGGGACGGGGTTGGAGGGGGGAGACAATCCCAACAAAAGGCCCTTACATTTCTATCACCTCTGGGGATAAAAAACCATTACAAGTCTCTGAATAGCCCTCCAAGTTTGCCAACTTATATGGCTTAGTCACAAATCACCACAAAATGCGTAGCAACACCATCCCATTCACCATGATCAGCGTGGCCCTCCCCTCAGGCACTGAAGAAAGCGGCAGGTCAGGTTCTACTTCCCTCTTTTGTGGACTTGGGCCGCACGCCGGGCATGGCCATAGTGTGCTTCAGTGTGGAAACAGCTCAGGGTTGTGCGGATCTGGCTTGTGCACATGCAGACTGAAGGAAAGACAAAGGCATACTCCACACCTTCAATCTGTGGTCTTAGTTTTCACAACATGGTGGTCACGTGAAGGTCCCATGGGATATTCTCTTTATGATGTCAAATTTACTGTGACTATGAGGTCACAGGGGCTGGGAGGTGAGCTGGTGGCCGCCGGCTGCTGCCAGGAAGCCACGGGGAGGGGAGGCGGTCAGTGAAGAGCCTGACAGCTCTGCTTGGGAAGGAATAAACCCTGCCCACACCTCCTTTGAAATGGCGCACTTCTCACCTCTTATAACGCAAATAAACATAACCAACTGATGAGAGACCCTTCTAGACAATATTTGATAACAAAAGGGAGCCTCGAGGTATAGGCTACTCAGTTCTCTGAGGTTAATCTATAAACCTCACCACATGGATATTAATAATCACACCTTGTCTGAGGAGGTTTTAACTAGAGGGAGGAAGTGAAGGAGGGAGACAGACATTGACCATAAAGGCAGAAGAAATTTCTAGAACTCATGGATAGCCAATCTGGGCTGATTCTGTTAGAACTTTTCCCACTGTTGGACCAGAGATACCCTAAAGGAGCCACGGTACTTGAGAATAGCTTTATCAATAATGATAATAGTTTATTCTTTACCCTCTGCCAAGCGCTAGGCACTCTGCATATTTCCTCACTCAAGACCTGTATCAATATATTCATACATGCAACTCCTGTTATAGGGCCTGCCTCTCCACTAAACTCTGTCGTTCTTTATTCCTTGTAAACGTGCTAGTTTCCAGTACTAACCATTTGTTGAACACATGAAAGACTAAAATTATGTATCAATTAAAAGAATGGCCAAGGCTCAAAAATTTTAAAGTTCATCTATATTGTAAAACATAATCAAGTTTGGATCCCACCAAATTTGGAGCCTTGGTAACTGAGGTAAGAGATGAGTGTAACTTTGCTATTTTTAAAGAGGTGTTTGCTAAGTATAGGTGAGCAAGGTTTTAAGAAAGGTATTTAACTTACATAAGAAAACTATTCTTGAACAATAAAAGAATAGAAAAATAAAATAAAATACCATTTCATATAGCAATTGGCAAAGTTCTTAAATGTTAGTGTTCTACATGATAGCAGAGATATAGGAAAAGAGGCATTCTTAAAATTCCAAGTAAACTGCCCAATAATTCGGGTAATAGTTAAATAAATTGTAGTAACTCATATTATTGAATATTAGTGCAACCACTAAAATCACCCAAAAATGGTCATTACAAGGAAATACATTCATAACATATGCTAAATAAAGAAAGCAGAATACAGCCCTGGCTGGTGTTGCTCAGTGGTTATACCATTGGCCCGCACACTGAAGGGTTGTGGGTACAATTGTCAGTCAAGGGCATGTACCTGGGTTGCAGGTTCGATCCCTGGCCTTGGTTGGGGTGAGTAGGGGAGGTAATCAATCGATGTGCCTCTCTCTCTCTCTCTCTCTCTCTCCCTCCCTCCCTCCCTCCTTTCACTCTGCCTAAAAATCAGTGGAAAAATATCCTTGGGTGAGGATTAACAACAACAACAAAAAGCAGAATGCAGAACTGTGTACACAGCTATTAGTTGCTAAAGTAGTGCAGACAGAATTTTACCTGACAACATCCTGTGTTTATAAGCAATCCCACAATCCCCCTTTTGAAAGGAGAAAATAGCATGAAACTGATATTTAAATATTTATTGTTCAACCCTGACTGAATTCACCAACTACTTTTTTTTTTCTCCAATAAAATCAGCTCTTCCAATAAGCATCCACACCTTGCTGCCAGCTTGACCAAGAAAGGTCTGACTGGATACGTGCAATGAGAATGCGAGAGACGTGCGTATCCTGGGCGGGTCACGGCGTACAGATAAAACTTCGGCTGCACAAACGGTCGAGTGCTGAAGCCTCAGTGTGTGCTTTTGAACTGCAATACCTCCAGCCTCCAAAGAGCAGAATGAAGGCAGGGCCACAAAATTAACTGGCAGAGCCAACAAGACCATTCAAAAACCCCTGAAAATATGCTATTTACTTCAGTGTAGATTACAGTATAGATGACATCTTACTTTTTCTTATCTTTACCAAAAGATATGTTTAATTATTTTTAGAGAGAGGAAGATGGGGAGGGGAGAGAGAGAGAGAGAGAGAGAGAGAGAGAGAGAGAGAGAGAGAGAGAGAGAAGCATGGATGTGAGAAAGAAACATGGATCGATTGGTTGTCTCCCATACACCTCATCCTGACCAGGGATCGAACCTGAAACCTTTTGCTATATGGCATGGAGCTCCAACCAACTAGCCACTTGACCAGGCACTTCTTACATTTTTTAATCTAAGCTTTTAGAACAAAAGAGATTGGGGTTTTCTATTTTAATTTTAATGTAAAAATAAATAAATAAAATGGTATAGGAGATACACATTTGTTGGCCTGGAACAACGTTAACAATAGACTATTGAGTAAAAACGAGGGTACAAAACAGTATATTTAGTTTGACTTCATTTTGGTAAAACAAAAACAAAAAACAAAGGATTTACACACAGTGAAAAGGTATAGCCAGCTAAGCACCAATGATTCACCCGCAGGGAATTTTAATTATTGGTTCTTTTTCATTTCTATTTTCTAATTTTTTACACAATGAATATATATAGCTTTTGCAATAACTGTGCTTTTGAATTTTTAATTAAAGAAGCTTTTCTATCAATAGAAAGTTCTGGTGAATGCTACTATATTTGAATAACAAAATGCCAGGTCTGTCACAGCATCCCCAACCTCTTTGCCCCTAACATTCTTCATCAGCTACATGTTGTGAGGACTGGCCTCCCTGCTAGGCTGCTCTCTAAGTTTTAAAGGAACTACTTTGATGATATCAAGTGTTTCACTCAGAACCTAGTGTGAGGACTCCTCTCATACTAGATCAGAGGCCTGCCATGGCCGCCAGGAGTACATGAGCTGGGGTGCCAGCCAGGCCTATCGGACCACAAAGCTCTCTGCTGGACCCAGACTAGGGCAAAGCAAGAAGGCTTGATGGGCTGCTGTTAAAGACATCATGATGATGACGATGAAGATTTAGACTTTCCAATAATGCAGACTCATGTTTCCAAATTATGTTGGTTTTATTATTTTCAAAGGAATTGGCAATAAAGAGCTTCAAATTCTAGATTCAACAAATAACTAAAACAGTTTTATTCTGTATATGGCTTGACAATGAATGATTCTTTTTGAAAGAGGTAAGATAAAATTATCTGGTCCATTGGAAACTTAAACTGCCAGTTAGCATTTTGAAATGGAGAGTTGCTAGGGCAACCTGTCTGCTCAATATTTTATCTCCAAGGTGACAGATTTGATGCTGGTCCAGGAAACACTGAAAACCAAAACAGCATTGTGTTCCAGAAGAAGAAGGAGCCCACACATAAGTCATGAATGAAACCAAGAGTGGGGGACAAAGCCCAGCACTGCTTTACAATTCCACTCAGATGGATGCGGCTGTGCACAGAGCACAGGGGTAAGGGTCAATTAAAATTCGCAATGCAGTGGGTTAAGATTCATGTTCTCTTTTCAGCTCCATTCTAGTTTTTGTCTACTTTTTCATAAAATGTTATGTCCACATCTCAAAAAGCTATACATCCCACTAAGTGGGAATAATTTTAGATTATAGTTTTCTTATTTTCCCATTGACAGCCAGGGTCTCTTAAAGTCAGAGGAAATATTAAGGAATAGGAGATGTCAGTGTGCTTTAAGGGCGAAATTGGAACTCATTACAGTCCATTTCCATCATCATCATGATTCTTGCTCTTACTATCAACAATGAAGGACAGTAAGCACGCTGGGCAGTGTGTTACCTGCCCCAGGTTTGTGAAGAGGACGTGCAGTGCCACAAAGAGCACAAGCCAAGTCCCCTGGAAGATGCACTTGAGAAGCTTGGTCCTCTCTCCGTGGCTTTGCTTTCTAGCGTCAGAAGACGCGGATGTTCTCCTGAGGACCAGGACCTTCACTACTCTTCCTCCCAACTTTTCCTTCTTAAATTTCACTCTTGGCATTTTTCTCTCTCTCAGACCCATGTGGTTTGGGCCTGTCCCCAGTGTTACCACCTGGGTCACGGCCACCTTGACCTTGCCTTCTCACTGCCCCTCACCTTCCCGGCCTCAGACCCCTCCAACTCTTGTCCAGAGACAGCAGTCAGAGCCCAACCTTGATCTTTTCTCTCCTCTGTAAAGAGCCTTCAGATCCCCTCAGAATGACATTCAACGTCCTTAACTCAGTCAAGACCTTCCGTCCCAGCTCTAGCACCTTCCTGCAGCCACACTGAGCTTCCTCTGGAGTGAGACCTTTCTCTGACCCTCAGACTTCCCTGTGTGCTCCCCACGGCCTAGGACCCTGCTCCTCACCTCTGCACCTTCGTAACTCCTTTCCCCCCACCCAGACTCGGGCTGAGCAAATGCCCCAGGTCCGAGCTCTCAGGCCACGTCAGAGCATTTCTCTGACATGAAACTGGATCTTTGACCTACACTTCCCAGAGGTCACAGGAACTAGAACTTCTTATTTTAGTTGCCATTTCCTTAACTGTGTGTCGTATATGTTACCAATATTTTTTTGAGATCTGCCTTAATTTTATTTATATAGTTTTATACAAAATAACATTTTTATTTATTCAATCCATAAATATGCCCTTCATGGTTTTTTCTTTTATTTTATTCTCATGTTTTCCTACCCTATCATGTTTGTTTTTAGAGAAACTTACTTTTGATGTATCAAAGCTTATTGCGAGGGTTAAAAGGAGACAAGATAAGCACAAGAAAACTCTCTTCCCAGGGGGAGTTCACTAAATATCCTCTACTCCAAATAAAACTCAATAATTTAATAAAATAAATCCACAGCACATGAGAAGTTGTCACCAAAGTTGCTAGAAGAAAGCTTCACGTGATAAGCTGATATCAGACTAATCAGGTAGCGTTCACTGCGGGCGTAAATAGAATCTGCCAGTCATAAGCTGACAGGGCCAGGACCACTCACCTTAAGCAAAGTCATGAGGAACCCAGCCTAAGTGATCACACACACTGGAGCAAGAGCCACTGGCCACGCCAACCCGGCTGATGTGGAAGCCCATGGGCATAATTCCTTACATGTGACTGATAGAAAACCTCCCCAATTCACCCACTTCTTCCAAATACACCAGATCTCAGCTATTGCAAGGACAATTAGATAAAGCTCTTTTTAAAAGAAGTTTCCTGCCTTTGATTTCTTTTCAACTTTTTATTATGGAAAATTTCAAATATGTAAAAAAGAAGACAGAACAGTAGAATGAGCCCCCTTCTCCCCCCGCCCATTCAATAGTCTTATAATCCAAATATAACAATTATCTACTCATGGCCAATGTTGCTTTACCTACTCCTCCCCTCCCCCCACTGTTCCCACCATACAGATTATTTTGAAGCTAATCCCAAACCCTTTCCATTCCTCTGTAAATATTTCAGTGTGAGATAAGGTTTTAAGGATATTTTTTTCAATTAGTGATTGTAAGGCCTGACATGTTCCTATTTAAATCATTAGGTGCTGTTTCATCGAAGCTCTGGAGTTCAAGCCTTATGTTCACTTGTCTTTTGTGTTCCCCATCCCCGTGCACTCTGGCTGCTCCACTGGGTCTGTTCTTGCTAAGGGCACGGACCTTCTCATCACACAAGTCAGTGGGAACTCTTCACACTTATTTGGCTTCCTCCACAGGTAACCCTACCACACACCCTCTTATTGGAAGCTCTTAGCTCTTTCTCTCCTTCTGGGACATGAATGGCTGTCACTCATCACTCTCTTAGGGCTCTTTTGTTCTGGCTAACTCTCCATCCATCTGTCTCTCTGTCTTCCTCCCTCCCTCCTTCCCTTTCCTTCCCTCCCTCCCTCCCTCCCTTCCTCCCTCTTTCTCTTTTTCCTTTGGAGACTTTGACGATGCACTCAGGAAGAGAAGGTGAGCAACAGAAGAACCTCGTCTCTCACAAGCAGACAACCCTGAACTGCCAACTAACAAAGGCCAGTTCCTTCTTAGCTTGACAGCGAACATGCTTCTCACCGCCTTTATAAAGAACTCGTTTTCAGTGGGTGAAATGAGCTTTGGTTACAACTGTACAAGACATTGACGTGGACGGCTTTTCATTTAAGCACGAAATGAAAACTATGTCGAGCAGAGACACAGACAATCAGTTCACCTCATCAAAGACCTTGGAAGTCACATGCTTGCCCAGGATGGGAATGTAGGTGGGGCTGTGCGGGACGGCTGTCGCCGACAAGGCGTCCATGATGGTGAGTTTCCTGGCAACCAAGCCGTGGGTCTTGAGCCAGTTTTCTGAAGACAAATCTGAAAAACTGAGAACACTTGACTGTGACATTTTAAAACTCACAACAAAAACAGAACACAACTGTCCCCAGAAAATTAAAACTCACTCTTGGTCATAAGTGTGACTTCCTTCTGGAGTCGGTCTTTCTAGTGATATGTCATCTAGATGCTCGTTTGTCAGCACGATGCTCAGTTCTGTGGACAGGGAAATGGCGGCTGGACAATGTCCTCAGACACTGGGTTTACAGCAAGATGCAAAAGGGGCGCACACGTCTCTGAGCTCAGCTGTGACTGAGGCTGAGAAACGGACCTCACTTCAGAGCACACTGTCCCTCAGAGTGGTTCTCAGGCAACACGCACCGGCGGTTGACACTGAAGACCAACGCCCAGGTGAGCACCACCTGTCATTGTTTTACCCACCCCCCCCACCCCCACCCCCGCCCCGGGCCACGGAGAGGTCCCTCCAGGGAAAACTGAGACATACGCATGCTCTCACTTTCTAGAGAACACATTTTTTAAATGTTGAACAAGAATACCACTCACCACTGGTGGTTTAATGTGGCCCTCATTAGGCTCCTCCCAAAGTACACAGGGGAGCTTTGATCGACATTTTAGTCGGTAACAGTTTGTTTTGTGGCTCCTCAGCTCTGTGTAGGGAAACCAAATCCTTCTTAGGTCCTGCTTAGTTGTAGGGTCAATTCAGGGGTGGGCAAACTTTTTGACTCGAGGGCCACAATGGGTTCTTAAACTGGACCGGAGGGCCGGAACAAAAGCATGGATGGAGTGTTTGTGTGAACTAATATATATTCAAAGTAAACATCATTACATAAAAGGGTACGGTCTTTTTTTTTTTTTTTTAGTTTTATTCATTTTATTCAATTGACCCACGGCTGGGTCAATTGCTCACATCGGTATTTGGGGTTTTAATGCACACCCTTACATAAGCTTGGATTTATTCATGAAAAGGAATATTAGCTCATCAGATCAGCAGCATTTAGACGAAGGGGAATTTGGGAGTGAGCTAGTTAAAAGCCTAACGTATCCTATCCTAATCACATGATGAGCCCTTTAAGGATGGTGCCTGGAGCAGACTGAGGAGATGTGCCAGGTGAGCTGAAACTAGGGAAAAGACATCGCCTCCATCAGCCTGAGGAGCACAAGGGTCGATTAAGCTGTGGCCCAGCACCAACAGGTGTGATGTCACCCAGGTGCACCCCACTACCCAGGGGATTCTGGATTGTGTGTGTGTGTGTGTGTGTGTGTGTGTACTGGGATTTATTATTTATCAACTATCTGAAATATAGGGGAAAGTACTACAGTAATTAAACTTTTAGAAATTTACTATTTTAACAATAATGACTTTATCAACAGTAATAAAAGCTGTTTAGACCGGAGAGGAGTTTATTGGATGGTACCACCTGTGCCAGAAGGGAAAAAAATAAACCACCTGTGGCCCTGGCCGGGTAGCTCAGTTGGCTAGAGCGTCATCCCTATACACCAGGGAAGGTTGTGGGTTCGATCCCCAATCAGGGCACATACAAGAATCACCAATAAATGCATAAGCAAGTGGAACAGCAAATCAATGTTTTGCATAAATAAGTGGAACAACAAGTCAATGTCTCTCTCTAAAAATCAATCAATCAATAAAATATTAGAGTGATATCAAAAATAAATAAATAAATAAACCGATTGCGAAGTATTCAATGTTCAGACTCAAACCCTGCGGTGGCCGAAGCATGGCCACTGGCACTGTAGCTGCACAGGCCACGTGTGTACTAAACACCCAGGCACAGTAAGCAAGTCGCCCCCTAAGAAAACCGCGTTCACAAAAGCAGGTAGACCTGATTTACAAGAGAGTCCTCTGCACAGAAAGCAATCTGGACCCACTTAAAAGGATGTGCCTTAAGAAGAACAAAGTAGGTGGGATCTCAATACCTGATATCAAGCTGTATTACAAAGCCACTGTTCTCAAAACTGCCTGATACTGGCACAAGAACAGACATACAGATCAATGGAATAGAATAGAGAGCCCAGAAATCGACCCGAACCACTATGCTCAATTAATATTTGACAAAGGAGGCAAGAACATACAATGGAGTCAAGACAGTCTCTTCAATAAATGATGTTGGGAAAATTGGACAGATACATGCAAGAAAATGAAACTAGACCACCAACTTACACCATACACAAAAATAAACTCAAAATGGATAAAGGACTTAAATGTAAGATGGGAAACCATAAAAGTACTAGAGGAATCCAAAGGCAACAAAATCTCAAACATATGCTGAAGCAATTTCTTCACCGATACTGCTTCTAGGGCACTGGAAACTAAAGAGAAAATAAACAAATGGGACTACATCAAAATAAAAAGCTTCTGCACAGCAAAAGAAACCATCAACAAAACAAGAAAGCCCACTGCATGGGAGAACATATTTGCCAATGTTATCACCGATAAGGATTTAATCTACAACATTTATAGGGAACTCATACAACTTAACAAAAGAAAGATAAACAATCCAATCAAAAAATGGGCAAAGGACCTAAATAGATACTTTTCAAAAGAGGACATTCAGAAGGCCAAGAGACATATGAAAACATGCTCAAAGTCACTAATCATCTGAGAAATGCAAATCAAAACAACAATGAGGTATCATCTCATACCTGTCAGAATGGCTATCATCAACAAATCAACAAACGACAAGTGCTGGAGAGGATGTGGAGAAAAGGAACCCTCCTGCACTGCTGGTGGGAATGCAGACTGGTGCAGTCACTATGGAAGACAGTATGGAGTTTCCTCAAAAAGTTAAAAATGGAACTCCCATTTGACCCAGTGATCCCACTTCTAGGAATATATCCCAAGAAACCATAAACACCAATCAGAAAGGATATATGCACCCCTATGTTCATAGCAGCACAATTCACCATAGCTAGGATCTGGAAACAGCCTAAGTGCCCATCAGCAGATGAATGGATTAGAAAACTGTGGTACATCTACATGATGGAATACTATGCTGCTGTAAAAAAGAAGGAACTCTTACCATTTGCAACAGCATGGATGGAACTGGAGAGCATTATGCTAAGTGAAATAAGCCAGTCAATGAAAGAAAAACACCACATGATCTCACTCATTTTTGGATAATAAAGACCATTATAAACTGATGAACAAAAATAGATACAGAGGCAGAGCTGCCTCGAACAGACTGTCAAACTACAGCGGGAAGACTGGGGAGGGTTGGAGGGCAGGACGGGGGGAGTAAGAGATCAACCGAAGGGCTTGTATGCATGCATATAAGCATAACCAATGGACACAAGACACTGGGGGGTAGGGGAGGCCAGGGGAATATCAAGGGGGGGGGGGGAAGGAGACATATGTAATACCCTTTGTAATACTTTAAGCAATAAAACAAAATTTTAAAAAAAGAAAAAGGATGTGCCTTCCCCTAAGTATCTATGCCCAGCTCACAGGAGCCGGCCCTAGGCAAAGGGAGCCCGTCTGGCTCGCTGACAGAGAACCTCTCCGCCTTGCCTCTGTCACCGGGAGGGTTCCAGCTGCTGGGAGTGGGAAGGTCGTCCGTCTTCCTGCTGCAAGCTGTGCTCTTGAGGGTGCACATCTGGCTTCTGAGCAGGCTGGTTTTGGTCGCTTCTGCAGGTATGACAGGGAGAGGGGTTAAAGGAGTGTGGGATGGAAAGAGATATTCATTAGATGCAACTATTTCCTTGGATCCTTAAAAACAGAATGCAGCCTCTTTCCAACCTCAGAGCACGGCCCTGCCAGCAATGAATGCTGTGGTACCGGCTTGCTCCACTCATCTTAAGTCAAGCTCTGACCCTTCGGAGAGGACTCTGCCTCCAAGGTCATCTAGTTGTTGGCAGATTCATTTCCTGTGGTTGCAGGACTGAGGACCCTGCTTCCTCGCTGGCTGTCAGACAGAGGCCTCGCTCTGCTCCTTACAGCACCGCATTTCTACTCCGGTGGCCCCTCCATCTGCAAGCCGCCACGCACACTGAGTTCCCCTCGTGCTTCGTCTCTGATTTTCCATTCTGCCACCAGCTGGAAAACGCCTCTGCTTAAGGGCCGTGTAGGTACCAGCCACCTCCTAGACCAGTGATGGCAAACCTTTTGAGCTCGGCGTGTCAGCATTTTGAAAAACCCCAACTTAACTCTGGTGCCGTGTCGCATATAGAAATTTTTTGATATTTGCAACCATAGTAAAACAAATATATATATTTTTGATATTAATTTTATATATTTAAATGCCATTTAACAAAGAAAACTCAACCAAAAAACTGAGTTCGAGTGTCACTTCTGACATGCGTGTCATAGGTTCGCCATCACTGCCCTAGACCTTGTATCCAAGTCGACATGACATAATCGTGGGAGTGATAACCCATAGTCACAGGGGTCAGAGGGGTCATCTTTGGGAGGCTGCTTTAGAAGCTCTGTCTCCCACAGTTGCTGTCCACACCTTTGTATTATTTTCTACCCTCTGTTGAGTCCCTTCAACTAGCACGTGGACACTTACCAATATTGAAACTTAATCTGTGTGTGTTAGGGGATAATGAGCCTATACCAAGATACCTTGAGTTTTCACATGTGATCTCTTAAACTACACTAATTGTACATGTGTCTGTATTTCACAATTTAGAGGCACAAGTACCAAGGCTTTAGTAGTTTTCTTGAATAAAATGTGTTCTTATTTTTCAACAAGAAGGGACTTACCATCTCCCATAAGAAATTAGATAAAGTGAATAATAGTTAGCAATCTACAAATTATCTGTCTTTTGCACGGAAAGGTAATCCCAGGGCCTCCATGCGTGGAGATAGAAGTGAGCTATATGTTAGTCATTGTTTTTCTAGGCCACAAAGGGTGAGTCCTGGTTGCCTGTGTAACCAGGAATTAAGAAGGATGCGTCTTCTTGGGAGCTATGCCTGTGAAAAGGAGCTCAATGATCCACATAAGAGCGCTGACCTCCTGCCCCTGCCCACAATGACAGCCCACCTTGACCAAAGTTACTAGGCAAAAATAACCACACACAGGATGCCAAAACGAAAATAAAATTTTGCTCTAAAAGTCTCCAAGCACTTTCCCTCTCCCACTCTCTCTCTAAAAAGAAAAAGGATCAATGGAAAAATATCCTCAGGTGAGGATTAACAAAAAATTAAGAAATTAAAAATAATAGTCTCAAAGCATAAAAACAGCACTATTCACAGACTCTGCAAATAAAACATATTTATCTGGCAGTGGATTCAAGCATTTAACTCCTCCCCAAGCTCTGTGTAGTCCATCCCCACGTTCTTCACTCTCTATTAAAAACTGAAACAGAATTAGAACTCAGCACAGGGTTGCCTATCATTAGCAATGATCCCACATCTAAGTGAAATGGTGGAGGTGACAAAAAGCCATTAGGATGTTTAGGATGAGTAGCAAGTAGCATCTTTAGCAGATTTATTGGGATGGGCAGGCAGGACTGGCAAAAGGGATGCAGACACGCTAGTGGCCCAGTATGGGAGCCTCTTTGTCCCCATGGGCCTAACACATTCCTCCCTCACACAAAGACACCAGGACAAGTGGACAGATAATTCAAGAGGGACCAAGACATAGCAAGTGGCCCATGCTAGGAAACCTCTCCATCTCTCTGGACATGAGGACACTCCTGAGACAATGGTGGAGAAGCCCCCACAACCCTCCCGCACTGAGAGACATCTGTAGTCCTGGCCTGAGAAAATTCATGCAGTCCAGCAGGGACCAGAAGCAGCCCCAGTGAGACCAGAAAACCAACCACCAAAACCACACCACAGAGGTTGTGAAAATTAAAATGTGATTGGAACCCCTTGACCAGGGCATCTACTTACTAAGAGAAAAGATTTCAATAGGATCCAGAGTCCCTACCATCATGCCCAAATAAATGTTCAGGATACTATAAAAAAATCACCCAACATATCAAGAACCAAGAAAATCACACCTTGAATGAAAAAAACAATCAAATGACTCCAACACCAAAATGAATCAGAAGATGGAATTATCTGACAAGAAATTCAAAAAAGCTATCTTTTTTTCTCATCTTTAAAAAAAATACATTTTTATTGATTTCAGAGAGAAAGGGAGAGGGAGAGAGAGATAGAAACATCAATGGTGGGAGAGACTCATTGGTTGGCTGTCTTCTGAACACCCCACACAGGGGACCAAGCTTGCAACCTGGGCATGTGCCCTGACCAGAATATGAACCGTGACCTCCTGGTTCATAGGTCAAAGCTCAACCACTGAGCCAAAGAAACTATCTTATAGATGCTTCATTAATCTAGCTATATAAAAGCCTAAGCAACCAGCTGACTGGCCGACTGGCTGGTAGCTATGATGCGCACTAACCACGAGGGGGCAGATGCTTAATGCAGGAGCTGCTGAGCGACAGCAACTTTGCAAAGTGCCTTCTTGCACTTTGGGACCCCTCGGAGGATATCGGACTGCCGGTTTCAGCCCGATCCCCACAGGCCAGGCCAAGGGACCCTACTGGTGCACAAATCTGTGCATGGGGTCTCTAGTTAATTATAAGTTCTCTTGAGATAAATGCACAAATAGAAAATCTCAGGAAATACATATAAGTTATAAAAAATTTCCAAGTGTAAAACTGAAAAATAAAATAACAAATTATCTTGAAGAAATGAAACTTATGTTCACATAAACCTTGTACATGAATGCTTATAACTGCTTTATGTAAATATTCCCAAACTGGAAACAACCCAAATGTTCTTCCAACTCTGATATATCCATATCATGGAATACTACACAGCACTGAAAAGGAACGAGCTATTGATACATGTAAAAACTAGGATGAATCTTCAGGAAAATATGCTGAGTAAGAAAAGCCAACCCCCAAAGGTTATGTACTGCATGATTCCATTTATTTAACATTTTTGAAAAGATAATTTTTTACAAATAGAGAATTCAGTGGGTCCCGGGCTTAGGAAAGGTAGGCATGGTTGCAGAAGAGCAATGCCCAGGATCCTTGCGGTGATGACTATTCTGTATCTTGACTGTGGTGGTGGAAACGCAAAACTTCTCATGTGATAAAGTTGCATAGAACCACACACACACAGACACACACAGAGAGACACATACAGAGACACACACAGAGAGAGACACACACAGACACACACAGACACACACACAGACACACACAGACACACAGACACACACACAGACACACAGACACACACAGAGAGACACAAACACAGACACACACAGAGAGACACACACACAGACACACAGAGAGAGACACACAAAGACACACACACACAGACACACATAGACACAGACACATACATAGACAGACACACATACACGAACACAGTAAAACTGGGTAAACTGAATAAGATTGTGTCAATATCCTACTTGGAATATTGTACTATTACTAGAGGCCTGATGCACAAAAATTTGTGCACTCGGGGGGTCCCTCAGCCCAGCCTGCTCCTTCTTGCAGTCTGGGAGCCCACAGGGGATGTCCGACTGAGCTTAGGCCTGCTCCTCATGGGAAGCAGGCCTAAGCCACAGTCAGACATTCTTAGCACTGCTGAGGAGGTGGGAGAAGCTTCCGCCACCACCACTACACTTGCAGCCATCAGCCTGGCTTGTAGCTGAGCGGAGTTCCCCCTGTGGGAGCACACTGACCACCAGGAGGCAGCTCCTGCATTGAGCGTCTGCCCCCTGGTGGTCAGTGTGTGTCATAGAGACCGTTCAGTCCTGGTCATCCACCATTACGGTCAATTTGCATATTACCCTTTTATTATATAGGATTTTTGCAAGATGTCACCAGTCTGGGGGAAGAGTGGGCATACAGAATTTCTCTGTATTATTTCTTACAACTGCATGTGAATGTACAAGTATCTCACTAAAATTTTCAATTAAAAAACCACCAGGTTAGGCTTATTTTATAATATTGTGTGGGTTTCATTTTATTCTATTCCTTGCTTTGAAGAACAACCATTAATGACATTCAAACCATTTTGTTCACAGATACCTGCATGGAGGAGTTTCTTTTTCTGAATCTGTTGATGTGAAAAGTCTTCTGGTACTTTCGACATATTTAGGGAGGACACCCAGGTTGCTTCAACATCAGAGTGAGGATTTGAACATTTTTCTGGGGTTGAAACCAAGGAACAGATTTCTTTTTGATGCCTATTTTGATTTAGATAAAAAAAAATAGACAAAGAAAAAGGAAGAACAAAAAGAAAAAGGCGGGGGAAAACATAAAATTTTCATCAAGAAGGCAGAGTTAGGTCAATAGTCATATTGAAAGTTGCAAACTTAAAGAAGTGAGCTCCCCTCCCCACTTACTAGTAGGTAACGTGTAAGAACAGCCCTTGATCGCTGTCCCACCAGAAGAGTGGACAGGGACCCAGATCTGGAGCCACTAGATATGGCTCATATCGCAGCTCTCGTCCTTCCTGGCTGTGTGACTCAGGGAGGTCGCCCAACCCTCTCTAAACTTCCTCGCGGTCCTTATCTGCAAACTGTGGGAACCAGCTGTGCTCTGACTGCAGGGGCCCATGTGAGGACCAACACGAGGAGAGCCGGCTGTAAACCAGGAAGCACTACAGCAGTGGTTCTCAACCTTGGCTGCACATTAGAATCACCTGGGAATCTTTTTAAAATCCTGATTTCTGGGCCTCATCCTCCGGAAATTCTGTTTCTTTGTTACTAATGTTGTGGCCTCACCCCATAACAAAGAGAATTTCTGGAGGATGAGGCCCAGAAATCAGGATTTTAAGAAGATTCCCAGGTGATTCTAATGTGCAGCCAAGGTTGAGAACCACTGCCCTACAGGAACCCATGTCTCTGACCAAAGGGTTGAACAACCAACTCTTACAAAAGCCTTGGAACCCCTGGGGGCAACACCAGATCGCAGCAAAACATTCTGGTACAGATCTGGGGCCAAAAGGGACCCTGAAATGGCCCCGTATTTTCCTGGACATACCTTCTCTGAAGCTCTGAACACAGCAGCCGCAGAAAGGAAAGTTTCCAGAACCATCTCCTGCTCCAGCAAGTTCGACATGCCCTCCCTCTTCACTCCATCCGCCCCCACACCGTGCCTGCTCCATGGAGCACCACCCAATGCGCACAGTCCTGTGTACCCCACCCCACTGTGCATCTGTGACAGAGGGGCCAGGCCCACATTCCCCTGTGTGTCCCAGTTCTCCTGGTTCCTCACTTGTACTCAATAAATGTTTGAAAAAAAGAAGAAAGAGAAGATAGTTGGGGGCTATTTTTTTTCTGCTGGTGGAAAACTAGAACACGGCAATTTGGTTTTATGTTACAAGGATATAGAAACAGGAGGCACTGCATTTCCTCTTTCCTCTCTGTTAATTCAGAGCTCCTATTAGGTGCAAGCATGCTCTCGTTCAGTCCACCCAACTGTTCCATGACTACCATTACTCCCATGTTATAGATGAGGAACCTAACATGCAATGGGAGGAAGCCCAGATTAAAACACTTTTCCAGATTACATAAGAGGTCACACCGGTACTCTGGAACCTGCCGCCCCTTCCAGCCCCTAAAAAGAGATATATAAAAGAACTAGAATGCAAGTATAGTCAACTGACCAAGCCAACTTCCTGAGGTTTTTTGTTTGATTAAACAAGGAGACAAGGGCAGTTGAGGTACTGGCTGAAGCACAGATAATGTAATTTACACTGAAGTGCTGCCGATTAACTTGATTCTGAATTTATTTGTTCAAATCCTCTCAATTTAGAAGGTACACCTGAGATTTCCCAAACAAATGCTTTAAAAAATGATATTGTAAAGCCTCATTATAAGAGATGCCCAGAATAACAGTTATCTTGTTTTACTGATTCCACGCTCATATCCTGCCCCCAGCCCATATTAATGTTTAATTTGCTAATAGAAATATATTGAATTTTGATGAAGAGGAAATAATGGTTAATAAATGTATTTTCTAACTTCTTTCCATTTTGCTATCATTCTTTTCTTTCTTTCTTTATATTTTTTGTTGTTAATCTTCACCCAAGGATATTTTTTTCCATTGATATTTTTAGAGAGAGTGGAAAGGAGGGAGGGAGGAAAGGAAGGAGGGAGGTAGGAGAGACAGAAATAAATAAACAAACAAACAAACATCGATGTGAGAGAGAAAATCAATTGGTTATCTCCTGCTTGTGCCCCCACCAGGCTAGGGATCGAACCTGCAACCCAGGTACGACCCTTTGGTGTGCAGGCCGATCAGAGCTCTATCCACTGAACCACACCAGCCAGGGCTGCTATCACTCTTTTAAATTAAAAAAAAAAAACCTCCTGATAGAGTATTTATATGAAGCTGTGATACTTGAATTTCTGTACAATACTAAATCATTTTAATAAGATTTGACACATTTTCTGAATGTTGGGATTGGTTTTGATTTTGTGTTTAAAAACTACTAATTAGAAACACATTAGAATATAGAGTAGGAAAAGGCCCAAGAAATCATCTATCCCAAATCCTAACGCCACACCCACCATTTCAAAGATAAAGAACCAAGACCCACAGCAATGGATGGGTGTGGAGGGAAGATAGAACTTGCCAACAGGCAGAGCGAAGTTGGACTTGGGTTCCCTGCACACGGGTGCCCTGCTCTGCCTCGCGGGCTGGGCGTGTTCACACCGGTGTCAGGCCTCCTTCCCTGCACACTCGTGCTGTGCCTGCCTGGCTCGGCTGGGCGTGTTCATGCCGGTGTCAGGCCTCCTTCCCTGCACACTCGTGCTGTGCCTGCCTGGCTCAGCTGGGCGTGTTCACACTGGTGTCAGGCCTCCTTCCCCGCACACTCGTGCTATGCCTGCCTAGCTTGGGCTGGGCCAGTTCACACCGGTGTCAGGCCTCCTTCCCTGCACACTCGTGCTATGCCTGCCTGGCTTGGGCTGGGCCAGTTCACACCGGTGTCAGGCCTCCTTCCCTGCACACTCGTGCTATGCCTGCCTCACTCGAGCTGGGCCAGTTCACACCGGTGTCAGGCCTCCTTCCCTGCACACTCGTGCTGTGCCTGCCTCACTCGGGCTGGGTGTGTTCACACCAGGTGTGGATAAAGCTGGCACTGCTTCTGAGGTCCATGCGAGGGCTTCAGAACTTACTTATCAAGTGAACATGTGGCCTCCTTAAGCCAATCCTTACTAAATTATTGGATGATAAATTCTCTTTGCTTAGAAAAATCCTAACGTAGTCAAACTGTGTGATTCTTTCAGAGAGACATCACAAAGCATCACAGAAGGAAGAAGTGTCAAGGAGCGCAGAGTATCGGCGGGCTTGGGGCAGGGAGACAGGCAGTTTGGCAGCTCACTTGTCGCCTTCCTTTTCGCCGTTGTACCACCAGTCCATGATCAAGGACTCAGAATACAGGTTTTGCATCTTCTCCAAATCATTGCGTCCCTGTTCCATTTCCTTAATTAAAAGAGTGAGATCTTCATTCTGCCCAAATGAGAAGTGAATACACTATGAGATCACATAAGAGTTCACCCTGCAAACATGTCTAACACAAGACCAAGTGTACCAGGAAAAGAAGAATCTAAAAAATTTCATGTAGTTCTTGCATTATTCCATTTTAAACAGCTTTATTGAGGTATAATTTACGTACAGTAAGCTAAATGTATGGAAAGTGTACCATTTGAATAGTTTTGACATTCAAACCTGTGAAACCATCATTGTAATCAAGACAATAAACATATCCATCACCCCCAAAAGTTTCCTCATGCCCATTGTAAATCTGCTCTCCCCACCTCAAGTTTCCCTCCATCCCCAAGCAACTATTCATGTGCTTTCTGTCACTGTAGTTTAATTTCCCAGAATCCTATCTAATAATAGACAAAGATTCAAATTGACCGTACCTTCGCTATGCCCACCATTGGCTAATCAGAGTGATATGCAAATTAACCGCCAACAAAGATGGCGGTTAATTTGCATATGTAGGTGCGAAATGGTGGAGCGAAGACTGAAAGCGGCTCCGACTGGAGCAGCGAGGGCTTTGAAGGCGGCTCCGGCTGGAGCAGCACCAGTTTTCCTCTGGCACCCAGGACCCAGGCCTATCTGCACGAATCTTTTCGTGCAACAGGCCTCTAGTTTTACATAAATGGAATCATAGAGTATGTACCCTTTTTTATATAGCTTCCTTTACTCGGACAATTATTTTGAGCTTCCCTCATGTTGTAGCATGAATAATTCGTTCATTTTTATTGCTCAGTATTATATTGTATACTGAATCCCAACATTTAATCACCTGTTGATGAGAGTCTGAGTTGTGTCCAGGTTTGGGCTATTATTAATAAAGCTATGAACATTTGTGTACAAGTCTCTGTATGAACATCTGCTTTCATTTCTCCTGAGAAAATATCTAGGAGTTGGAATGGTTGGATAATATGGTGAGAAATGTTAAAATTTTAAAGAAACTACCAAACTGTTTTCCAGAATGGTTGTACTAGTTTACATTCGCACATTCTCCACATTCTTGCAAACACTTGGTATGGTCAATCGTTTTAATTTTACTTATTCTAACAGCTGAGCAGTGGTATCTCCTCATGGTTTTAATTTGTATTTCCCCTAATGATTAATAATGTTAAGCATCTTTACATGTTCTTATTTGCCGTACATATATTTTCTTTGGTGAAGTATCTGTTCAAATCTTTTGCCCATTTTTTGAGTTTCCTTATCATTGAGTTTTTAGAGATATTTATGTATTTTAGATGGAAGTCCTTTATTACATATACAATTTGAAAATAATTTCTCCCAGTCTACAATTTGTCTTTTCATTACCCAATTTATCTATTTGTTCTTATATAGGTCATGCTTTTGAAATCCTATTAAAATTTTTTTCTAATATAAGATGACAAAGACTTTTTCTTTTTTTATAAAAAGTATATTTTTATTGATTTCGGAGAGGAAGGGAGAGGGAGAGACAGATAGAAACATCAATGATGAGAAGGAATCATTGATCGGCTGCCTCCTGCATGCCCCCTACTGGGGATCGAGCCTGCAACCTGGGCATGTGCCCTGACAAGGAATCAAACCATGACCTCCTGGTTCATAGGTCAACGCTCAACCACTGAGCCATGCCAGCCAGGTACAAAATTCATTTTTTATATTAACTTTGCATCCTACATTCTTGCTAGTTAACTTTAGTTCCAGTAGCTTTCTGTATATTCCCTTGAATTTTCTACATTGATAACTATGTTGAATGAAAAGACAGTTTCACTTTATTCTTTCCAATCTGTATGTCTCCGCCACCCTGTTTTATTGTCCTAACCAGAACCTCCATTCCACTGGGTTGAACAGGCATGGTAAAAGCAGACATCCTTGTCATTTTCTTGCTTTTGAGGGAAAGCACATACTCTTTTACCATTAAAGTATGTTGTTAGCTGTAGGTTTTTCACAGAAACCACTTGTCAGACTGAGGAAGTCCATTCTATTCATGCTTTACTGACAGCTTTTATTAGAAATGCATGTTGGATTTTATCAAAGCTTTTTCTCCATAAATTGTGATGATTGTAAAGTTGGTTTTTAAAAGCATGTTAATATGGTTAATTGCACCAACCATGAATTTCTGGAATAAACTTAACTTAGTCATTATACATTAGACTTTTTATATATAGGGTATCCCCCCCAAAATGTATACACACTTTCACAGCTGATAACTCACTTAATTTTTACTCCTTTTCAGGTTTAACTGGTTTGAAATAATGGGTAAAGCCAGACTAAGTAAGCTTTGAACAAAGAAAATTTATCCTAAAGTGCCACTAGACTTTTTTTATGAACATACATGAAAGATAAAGTGTACAGTACAAAACCGGCAAGTCAACAAATTGAGGGCACACAAATACTGAATGAAATGATTCTTGATGCTTTGTATTTCCAGCAGTACCTGGATCTGAACAGCTATCAGTTTGAAAACAGCCATTGACAAAAAAAATTATTCATTTCTATAGATTCTTTTAAATTTTGAAAATGAACTGTATGTTAATAAACACTGACTTACAATCATTCAAAGTGTGTATACATTTTCAGGAACACCCTGTATATTTTGCTTTTAATTTGCCAGTTCTGTTTAGAATTTTTGTGTTTATATGCATGAGGAATATTAGCCTATAAATTTTTTATAATGTATTTATGAGGTTTTGATGTTAGGCTAATGTTAACCTCATAGGATGAGTTGGAAAGCATTTTCTTCATTCAATTTTTTGAAAGAGTTTGTGTAGAATTCATATTATTTTCTCCTTTATATATTTTATACAAATCAGTAGTGAAGTCATCTGGTCCTGGAGACTTCTTTACAAAAATATTTTTAACTACAACTTCAATTTCTTAAATAGATGTAGGGCTGTTCAGGTTATCTATTCTTGAGAGAGTTTTGGTAATTTGTCTTTTGAGTGATTTATCATTTAATCTTAGATATGATATATCATTACTTTTGCATTACCAATAAATTGTCTTTGTCTTTTTAAAATTAAACCTTTTCTTTTCAGATAATTGTAGGTTCGCATGCATGTGTAATCTATATATATATAAAAGCCTAAGTGACTGTTACAACCAGATGACCAGCTGGTAGCTATCACACGCACTGACCACCAGGGCACATACGCTCAATGCAGGAGCTGCCTCCTGGTGGTCAGTGTGCTCCCACAGCCAACCTCCCATGGTCCCTTCCCCCATCCGGCCAACCTTTCATGGTCTCTTCCCCTGAACTGGGTGATACGGCCCCGATCAGTCCTGATTGCTGGCCAGGCTGAGAGACCCAACCCGTGCATTATTCGTGCACCGGGCCTTTAGTCTACATATATAAAAGGCTAAGCAACCATCTGACTGTCTGACTGGTAGCTATGGTGTGCACTGACCACCAGGGGGCAGATGCTCAATGCAGGAGCTGCCGAGCTGAGGTGATTTGGCAGCAGCAGTTCTCGGGTGACGCACCTGGAACCACAGGAGGGAGCCCGATTCTGGGGTGCATCACCCAAGAACCGCCCTCTCGCAATTCGGGACCCCTCGGGGGATGTCGGAGAGCCAATTTTGGCCTGATCCCCCCACACGCCAGGCTAAGGGACCTCACCTGCTGGAGGGACCGCGTTCACTCCGCAAATGACCTTTGAGCCATGGCGGCACCCCAGATGCAACCGGCCAGGGAGGGACCATGGGAGGTTGGCTCCAGGGTGTGTCCGGCCCATCTCACCCAGTCCCGCCCCACCAGCCACCTTCTAATTAACTTCCTTTCAATGTGCACGAATCCATGCACCAGGACACTAGTAAATAATAAAGAGAGATCCCATATGTTCTTCACCCAGTTTCCTCCAATGGTAACATCTTGAAAAGAAATAATATAATATCACAACAAGGATATGGAATTGATACAATCCACCAATCATATTCAGACTTCCCCAGTTGTACTTGTCCTCCTCTGTGTGTGTATATATGTGTGTTTAGCTATATACCATTCCTCTGTGCATAGCATGTCTTCTTTCTCCCTATTCTTTTCTCTTTGCCATTGTTTCTGAGCAGTTTGATTCTGATGTGACTTAGGGTGGTTTCCTTTATATTTCTTGTGTTTGGGATTCAGTACGTTTCTTGGATCTGTGGGTTTATAGTTTTAATCCAAGTTGGAACATTTCTGGCCACTGTTTCTTCAATTACACATTTAGTAGACAACTTTAACTTTTCCTCAGCTCACTGATACCTCTTTTTTTGTTTGGATTCTTTTTCTTCTCTGTATTACATTTGGATAGTTTCAATCTTTTGTTCGGCAACATATGATCTGCCGTCTATCCCATTCCATGTATTTTTCATCTCATACACTGTAGTTTTCATCTTTACAAGTTCAATTTGTATCTTACTTGTATCATCCATGTTTCTCCCTAACTTTGCATAGGTATCTAATACAATAACATTAACTGTTTTAATGCACTAACATCTGAGCCAGTTATGGATATGTCTTTATTTTTCTGCTTACATTTTCTCATTATGCACCTGTATTTTCGGGCTTCTTGCATACCTGTACTACCTGATGGGATACCAGACATTTTCAATTTCACTTTGTTGAGTGGTGGACATTTTTGCTTTCCTATTCTTATTCTTGAGGTTTGTTCGGGGATTCAGTACAGATCTTTGGAAACAGTTTGGTCCTTTTGGTTCTTGCATTTAAGATTTCCTAGGCAGCGCTGGATCAGTGTTTGGTTGCTCCCGATACTGAGGCAAGACCCCTTTGCATACTCCAGCCAATGCCCATAGAGCAATAAGGTTTTCCAGTCTAGTTTATGGGAATAGTCACTATTTCCATCTCTGTGTGGACTCTGAGTTCTGTTCCCTACAATCCTCTTGGATGATTCATTCCCCAGAATCCAGTAGTTTCATCACATGCAAGTACTAATCAGTATTCTGGCTCACTCCTCAGGACAGACAATGAGATGAAAAACACATTCTTGAAAAGAGCATTCTTGAAATATATATCCTCAGGTCAAGACTGGAAAATTTAAAAATAGAATCTTATTTATTTTCTCCCATTCGCCCATTAGAGTGAATTGCTTCATCAGATGGTCACGTGGTTATATAGTCAAAGAAGTTAGAAGACAACTACCTAGTACCTGAATTTTTTGAAAGTATCCCACATATGTCCATAAACAGCAGTGGCTAACAGATTTCACATATAGATCCCCCGGGTTGCTTGTTAAAAATACAGATTCCTAAAGTTTGGCAAAATGTTGATAATTGTTTAATTTGACTGATGGGGACATGGCGGGGGATGAGTACTCTTCTACTTTTATTAAGTTTGAAGCTTTCCACAATAAAAACCTGAGCAGAAAACAAAATATAGCAAGGCCTTGGGGTTCTGTGCCTAGAGCCTGACTCAGTAGTTACGGAGGGAGACTCAGGAATCTGCATGCTCACCTGGACCCTAGCCCAGGGGTCCCTGACAGACACTGGTGTACTCACGGTCAAGGGATCCATTTGTGCGACTTCATTGGCTTTGTGGTTGCTGTTCCCCGTCAAGGTGTGGTTCCTGGGCCTCCGGACTGTCACGGGCAGTTAAGTGAACACTCTTCTCAGCTCATCAAGCTCTTACCTGCTCAGCCTCCGGAGGACAGGCATCCCTGGAGCCCAACTGGTAGGAATGGAACTCTCCTCCAGTTAAAGAAGCAAGTTCTCTCAGAAAGTCGTTTGCCATCTTGTCATTGTAATTGAAGGAAATGGTGTAAATAGGAATTTTCTGAAAAAATTTGACTTGGTCTATAACCATTTCAGGTGGCTGAAATGAAAAGTTTTGAGAGAGAGGCGAAGAGGAGATGGAAAGAAAGAAAAAGAGAAAGAGAAAAAAAAGATGTAAAATCCCTTAGCATTTGCTCGAAGATAGTAAAACCTCAGCTGGTAATTTCCTATGTAGCAAGCAGTGAGTGGCTTCTTAGCAAGGTATCAATTCAAGTCAGTACGGAAAGCCAGCACTGCCAGACAGTGCGAGCACAGAGACCGAGGACATGGTCCTCACCCTCTGAGGGTGGGAGAAAGAATCCGGGAGAAACATTAACGAACCAAGTCCCTCAGCTTTAGGTGTGCCTAAACTTAGGATGTTGGGCTATGCATGAGACCCCTACAGGACTGCAGTCAGAGGCCAGGAGTAGAACTTCCTGACAATAAGGATTCCACAGAGTGGGGACCCTGGATATTCACGTGGCTTCCAAAGATCTCCGCCAACAGAGCAATTTCCAGCTTCAGACAAGCCATGGTCAGTGTGTCTCCCACAGAGAGCGAACAAAGAGCCATTAAGTGTCCTTCTGTGTGCTGGGCAGTCTGTTGGGGCACAATGTCCAGTTAATCCTCACAGCATCTTGTGAAGTAGATTCAATATCCTGCTAGCAGGGGTGTTATTTGCTACATCTTCTTGGGGGGTGCGGGGTGCTATTTGGCAGTATCTATCAAAACATATTCCTTTTGCCTGAGCCCACCTCTCAGAATTTACCCTTCACACATACTCACACATATGCACAACGATATATACTAGTAGGCACAGTTACTTTTGCAATGTTGTTCATAACAGAAAGATTGAAAACAACCTAAATGTCCATCTTCAGGGGACATGGCTAAGTAGCCATGTGAAAGAATAGTAGGCAGCTATAAGACAATGAGGAAGCTCTTTATATTGTTTTATTAATAAGGGTCCTCAGAGCTGTGGTGTAACATGCTGCCACTTGTATATTTTAAAGAAAACGTATGTATAAGTACATATCTGCTGGCAAACAAACTATCTCTGAAAGAAGAGAGGAGACACTGGTAACATCCATTGCCTCTTAGCTGGTGAACAGGAAGTAGAAGGAGAATTTTCTCTGTATGTTCTTGTGTACCTTTGTAATTTACACCATGTCAGTGTATTACTATTCAAAAATTACATAAACAAAGTAATTTTGAAGGTGGATGTTTTATGAAATCTATAGTGGAATATGGTGCAGTCATTGAGAATGATGTTTCTTAAGAATTTCTCATGACTTGAAAGATTTGCACATATTAGATTTTTTAAAAGCAAAATTGACTTGTGAATGATTTCACTTTTGTTCTTTCTTATGCTTATGCTGGTCTATATCTCCTAAATTGCAATAAAGTCAGTGGGAGTCTGCTAACAAGAAAGGACCTCTTGTCCAGATGACTTTCGAGTCAGGCCCCCAGCCCCCTGTTTCTAGGGGCTTCTGGCCGTCCAGGAACTACAAGTGCTCAAACGCGGCTTCCTCCACCAGCAACCTCCAAGCCTTCATTAAATCAAGTCAGTTGACATCATCATCGTTAGAACCAGAAATCAGTCAGCTTGACCTCTTTCTCCCTTGCTCCCACTTCTCCTCACTCGGCCGGCCCCACAAGCCCCTCCCGAATCGGTCACCGAGTCCTTTAGGCCACTTCCACGATCTCATCTCAGAAGAGAGTCTCCTTGTCCCCCTTTCTGATGCTCCTACCCGAGGTGGTTCCTGACCAGTGATCAAGGTCTCTCTGCCCCTGGCACTGACAGGCATATGTCTAACGCACAGTGGACAGAACCATACGCTCCTCTGAGCACCCCTCCCCGCCTGTGGTGAAACCCACCTTTCCAGGTGGCCGTCTAGGACCTTCACAATCTCCCCAACCTAACTTTCAAGGCTCTGCCTGACACTCTTCTCTCATTGCCTTGTTCTCACACTGTTTCTCTGAACAGCCCCTCTGCTCCTTCTACCCAGAATACCAGCCACCTCCTCTGTTTACAACATTCCTTTTCATCTTTCCAGACGCAGCGGGATGTCCCCTCCTCACGTGCCTGTCTTCTCTTTGCTCAGACATCGCAGAGCACCAGCACGCCCATCTGTCGGGTTACTGGACGCCCCAGCACGTCCCTGCAGTGCCAGCTTCCCTAAGCAGGGACCTAGGCACCTTTGCAGCCTCACACCTGGCGCCACACGTAGAACATCACAGGGCACAACACTCTGCTTCTGAGAGAAAGTACAGTGACGTGGATGGGAAATCATGTCAAGTACAACTTTACATACATGGTCTCGGCCACAGTAAGTCTAACGCCGCGGCGAGCTCTGCTATGTAATCCCTGGACCACTGGGCACAGGGTATTGCACACTGTTGGCCCAGCTGTCTTCACATGCACACATGTGAAGGAAACGAGTGGGTACCAATTCACTCTAGTGGTTAATTTACATGGCCTGGCCTGCAAATGTGTGTATTTACTGAATGCCCAGAGCATTAGTCTTTCATTCACAAAGCTCAAAAGAAGAAGAACAGACTCCGCTGAAACTTTCAAATATTTCCAGTCAGGCTAAACAGAACAAAGAACATTTCACTAGCAAGGCATGCTTCCCTTTAAATGATCACCGAGTTAACATTAGGGGTAAAACCAAGGGCGTGTGCAGTGACATGTTTAGATTCAGAGTCCCCGGAGGAAAAAAGAAAAAGACTCTTCTCCCTCTTCGTTTATAATAAAATGTAAACCAGAGTTCAATGGAAGGCGGAGAGCTCCTTACATGGCTTGGTCTCCAGGCCTGTGGGTGTGTGGCCATTAACCAGACAGCACTCAAGGCCACATACATTGTCCTCAGTGCTTCCTTAGACAAAGGAATTGCTCTAGTATTTTCTCACCTCGGTTCGGGGACCCTCAGCCAAGGAAACACCTTTCCACAGCTTTTAGATGGCAGGTTAAAAGGCCCCAATCCCTTCCCAGCATCGAGTGTCAGGGCATTGGGGAGTCCCTCTTTGTCCCCAGCTCTGATCAGTACCTGGTCAGGTCTCCCGTCTGTCAAAAGGTAGATTGCTTGTGTTTCTTTATCAGCAAAAGCAATCTGCAGGGCATGCAGAGTGTTTGTGGAACTCCCGACCTACAGAAAAGAGGGAGAGATAGCCGGCACGCACCTGAATCTCAAGAAAGATCTCAAACCAATGTTACGTTCTGCTTCCAGAAAGAAAGGGAAGTGCTTGTGAAATAAAAGATGCATGAAAATGATACTGAGATAATCATTTAAGCCCAGGCATCCCAAGAAGCCAGCCCCTGGGTGTGCCATCAGGCCTCCCTCCAAGGTCCTGGGGCTGGGGGAAGCCAGGGCCAGGCCCCCCTGTCCTGACGGCAGAGCTCGGAGTGCAGGTCCCTGTGAGGCACTAACACAGCCACTGCTCATCCAGCTGCCAGCATGGCTTAACCCTGCAGCCTGAGCACACCCCGGCGGGGATATGTTTGTTTCAAACCAGGACTGATTCAGGACACCCGTGTTCACAAACACAAGTGAGCCATCGTTAGCAATCTGGAGGTTCAACAAAGAAACTGTAAGTTTTAAAAACTCTTGTGGTTTCTGCCCAGGGGTGCAGAGCACTGGCAGGAATGCCACTCCCAAACTCGCAGTGAAAATGCCAGACAAGTGGCAGGCCCCCGGACAGCTGTCACACCCACCAGAGGGCACAGGGCAGCAACGGGCCAAAATACAGGGCGGGCGGCACCTGCAGTCAGGCGGGGCGCACTGGCTTTCCGGGCCAGGATGCAGCCAGACACTCGTAAGAAGAGTTTTTCTGGGATGACTGCGAATCGGTGGAGGCTGCCCAGGGGTACTCGGCCTGGATGCCACAGCTACAGGGGAATCTGTGCTCTCTTGGCTTTTTTACCACAGACCCCAGGGTGCTCACAGAAGAGCCTGGGGGAGTCCCAAGAACGTCTCCTTCATGGTGCAGGATGGGGGAGAGGAACAGCGGCCTGAATCCCCAGAGACCCTCCCTCTGCCTCCCCACAGACCCAAAGCCTTAGTCTGCACGTGGTGGAGTGGGGAGAAGGGCACCTGCCACCCTGGGCCCCGGTGGGAACCAGCACAGCCGAGGAAGGAAGGAGGGAGCAACAAGCCCTCGACACCTGCAGAGGAACGGGCTGGGCTGGGCTCGGAGCTGTGGAGCTGCGGAGAGGCCCACCCCCTCGAAAGACACCGACCACCGAGACGGGCCCATGTGGCCTGAGGAAACCAGGTGAGTGTGTGTGTGTGTGTATGAAGCCACTGCCATTCTCGCAGCTCAAAGCACGTTCCCTGGGATTTCCCCAGGATCAGCTCAGCAGGGATCAAGCGGCTGCTTCTCCCAGCCCCCGTCCTTCTCACCTTCATGTCTCTAACCCAGGACTGAGCCCCTTGCAAGTTATCTTCATTGATGTCAACAAGTCTTTCCCGCCAAGCAACTGCGTGAGCATCAAACTGCACAAAATTGAACTTCCTTTTAAATTTCAGCTGTTCCTGTAAGAGACAATTATTATTTAACCATCAAATCACTCAAATGTAAGAAAATATTAGGACAGGTCATGGTTTGATAAGTTTTAATCACCATGATATCTATTTTCAGTTCTAGAAGGTAAAAACTACATTCAACAGAGAAAATCTTTTCTGGTACAGGCGGCTTTTAAGTAAGTTAGACACAGTTTAGATAGTAAACATTTACAAATGTATATAAGCATGAATATACACTATGTATCATATATGTATACTAGAGGCCCGGTGCATGAAATTTGTGCACGGGGGGGGGGGGGGGTGTCCCTCAGCCCAGCCTGCACCCTCTCATATCTGGGACCCTTTGGGGGATGCCCACAGTCAGACATCCCTCTCACAATCCAGGACCTCTGGCTCCCAACCGCTCGCCTGCCTGCCTACCTGATTGCCACTCACTGCTTCTGCCTGCCGGCCTGATCACCCCCAACTGCCCTCCCCTGCTGGCCCGATCGCCCCCAACTGTCTCTAAGACTGATATTAATGATACACCAAGTGCTCTCACTAAATGCAACATGCTTAAGAAAAAGAAATTCGAAGCAGAGTTCCACTTTGGCCATCTTTCTGGCAGGGCTATGACTACGTAACTCTGTTCACTTGCCTCCCATCAGCCCCTATTTCTCCGACAGGTCTTCCCAATGAGAAGCTGCACTTTGTAGTTGTCCACGCCCCCCCCCCCCCCATTATTTTTTGTGGTTAATACCTCACTACTGCTGGCCCGTGACAGTGCTGTGATGCCCATTTCCAGGTGTGGGAACTTGGGGTTAGGACACACGGCATCTGCTTCAGGCCTACAAGCCAGAGGCAGCACAGGAGTGAGCACGGGACGCTCCTGCTCGCCAGGCTGTGTCTGTGCGCACGTAGCACCTTCACCCACTGGGAATTAAAGTTCCAGTGTGGCCTACAGATGAAAACCATGAAGGTGTGTGCACGCACAGACTTCAGGACAGAGAAAACCTGCAGCAGTGGACACAGAAGCTCCCTTGATAAGCCATGTGTTACAGAAAGGACCCGCCGAAGGGAGGTCTGCTTGCCAAGGAGAACAGGCGGTTCTCGCTGGTGAAAGGAGCCTTTTCCTGAAATGACCGGCTTTCCTGTGGATTTTTTTTAGTGCAAACCTCACCGGTGCACTTCCCATTCCCACAGCAGTGAGACCAGTGGAGTTGTTTTCATGATACACAGTCCCCAATGCATGGGCTGGCAGCTCATCTAACCTGCATAAACTGGATGATCTTGTCCTTCACCAAGTCCAGTTTGCCCTTCATTGAGTGAGACGTATCAATGAGGATGTAGACGCAGTCCTTATACACTTTCCCAAAGAGGGTTCGACTCCCAGCCTGTAGCCATTCAATCCTAGGCAGGAAGTAGTTTGAACGTGAATGGTTAGGGCCTGTGGAGCGAGAGCACCTTCCTAAGAACTTCATGAGACGCCTACAGAGGCCAGAGCTGGGCTGCGCTGTTATATACAATCTCCTGTGGGTGGATTACTCATGTTGAAGGGTTTCTGTGGACAATCCTACATTTGGGCTGGTTCCCTCATTGACTCCCCCTCCCCTAACCATCATCATTCCAAGTAAAACAGAACCAGGAAAATTAATGGGACAGAAAATAAATCCAATACTGGGTTCCAAATTCAAAAGTAAATAATTTGCAGTCATCTGAGAGTCTGAAGCCCTCAGCTATGACTTCAGACCACTTTCCTTCTAGCCCTGCTGACCATAATCCCTGGTAACACCAGCGCATTCCTGGAGCCTCGATGGACCTCATGCACAATGCCAGGCGCCCCAGACCCCTGCAGTGACCATGTGCCAGGCCGCTGTGTGTGCAGGGCTGCTTCTGGGGACGGGCTGGGCTTCCATCACAGGAGGCAAACCTAAATTCATGGCTGCAGGCAAAGCCTGGGCGAGGGAACAGTGAATACAAAAATACCCGAAACTGAGTTCAGAGTTCAGCAAGGTCTAGGCAACTAGAATTAGTAGGACAGACACTGCTGGAGAGTACTGAATGAAATGAAATACAGCATAATAAAATTTGTGAGAGACAGCTAAAGAGCTACTCAGAGGAAATTTTATAAAATAAATGTTTATTCCCTAGCCAGTTTGGCTCAGTGGATAGAGTGTCGGCCTACAGACTGAAGGGTCCCGGGTTTTATTCTGGTCAAGGGCACATGCCCATATTGCAGGCTCGATCCCCAGTAGGGGGCATGCAGGAGGCAGCTGATCAATGATTCTTTCTCACCATTGATGTTTCTATCTCTCTCTCTCTCTCTCTCTCTCCCTCTCTCTTCTTCTCTGAAATCAATAAAAATAAAAAATGATAAAATAAAAGCAAAACAAACAAAGGAAAATAAATGTTTACACTAGAAAGAAAGATCTCAAATTAGTGATATCCATTCTAAGATACTTAAACCCAAAGTAGGGGAAAAGAAATAAATAAAAAGGGTGAGAGTAAAAAGTAATGGCATAGAAAGGAGAAAACCCTGCAGAGAAAAACACACAACAAAACCAAAGGAAAGATGAATAAAATGGATACCTCTAGCCAGACTGCTTAGAAAATAAAGAGGACAAGTTACCAATATCAGCTCTATGAGCATTTACAGAAATTGAATACGTAATTAAAAACCTTCCCACAAAGAAAAACTCCAGGCCCAGATGGCTTCAGTGGTGAATTCCACAAGCATTTAAGGGAGAGATGATACCAATTCTCCACGGGAAACGGAGAAGGAGAGAAGACTTTCCAACAAACCTGGTGTGACAATAGGGACAAAAGACCTGGCAGCTGCCAGGCAGAATGTCTCCTAAGTAGCATCCTTTTTCCCAGACCTGAAATCCAAACAACTCCTCCCAAAAGTCAACCTTGAAACTATAGGCAGAGATGACTCTAGACATAAGGATTCATTTTTCTGAGTAACCCTTCACCAATAACCCATTACCAACTAGGTTTTGAGAAGTTGGGGCTCCAAAGACTTAATATGGAGACAGGTGTCTGCAGCCTATACCTTTACAGCAGAGAACACAGAAGGAAGTAGGGAACTCTCATTTCCAAGCAGCTACTGCAGGCTGGTCCTCGCCTATACTCATTACATTTAGTCTCTAATCTAATCCATAGAACACATTTCTTTTTTTTTTTTTTTTAAATATATTTTATTGATTTTTTACAGAGAGGAAGGGAGAGAGATAGAGAGTTAGAAACATCGATGAGAGAGAAACATCGATCAGCTGCCTCCTGCACATCTCCTACTGGGGATGTGCCCGCAACCCAGGTACATGCCCTTGACCAGAATCGAACCTGGGACCTTCCAGTCCCCAGGCCGACGCTCTATCCACTGAGCCAAACCGGTTTTGGCGAGAACACATTTCTAAATGGCATTATATTCCCACTTTATAATGGAGGAAACTGATGCACAAAAATATCAACAACTTTGCCCAGGGTCACACAGCAAGTGCAGAGTGGGGATTAGAATCCAGCTCTCTCTGACCCTGGAGCCCATGCACCTGAACGGATCTGGTCCTCATGGTCTAAGCTGTCCCTGCCTCAGGAGGTGAAAGCATGAGGTGGATCATTCCCAGGGGTCTGAGGTTGAGGCCACAGCAAATATTAACAGCAGGGTGGAGAGGGACCACATGAAGTTATTTTTAGCTGATTTCTAAAAAGCATATCTATATATATAAAAGCCTAATTGACCTTTAGGCCTGGTCAACTGAACAACCTCCCTCAGCCGGCCAACCTCCTGTGGTTCCTCCCCCGGGCCAGCCTGATTGGGACTGGGCGAAACAGCCCAATCGGCCTGATCTCCAGCCAGGCCGAGGCTGGTGCACAAATTCGTGCACTGGGCCTTTAGTATCCATATAAATTTTTCCACTATAATCAAATGTTTCACATTGTAACAGTTGCCCTGAAGTGTAATATTCAAGAGGACCGATGGAATACAGTCTCGCAATACCTTCGCCCACAACTCTGAGGAGAAGCGCTCCTTAGCCGCCTACAGTGATGCACAACCAGCATGTTAACTACACCTTTGCTGTCTTTAAGAATCTGAATCCAAACATCACCCTTTGGTATTAACAACAAGGCCACCGGCAAACCACCAGCAAATTGACTTAACATGTTTACTGGCCATTTCTCTTGGTTACGCTTTTACAAAGAGGTCAAGCAGATTTGAATTCAGAGAGACCAGACCTCTTGTACCCTCTGCAAACACACCAACCTGCGCCGGATCTGGGCCAGGACTGCATGGATTCTCTCGGTGTACCATGTGCACTTCTCCTTGGTAACGCAGACGTGGACCAAGCTCCCGTCCTTCCAGGGCACATGGACAAATCTGCTACAGTATTTCGCATGGACTGTCTTCCTATTGGTCTCCTATGGAAAGGACAAAGGACAGGAGCCACTCAGAAACAATTCCACCACGAAGAGTCTCCAGGTGGCACCTCCATCTCTGCCTTAGTCATACAGCTCATCACACTCACTCCCATGTAAAATCATTCCACTGCTGGTTCAACCAAGCGTGCACTGGGGTCTGCTCTATACGGAGGCCTGTGCTAGATGTCATGATGATGTCAGAAACATGTGTGCAACCCCGTCTGTGCCCCAGAGAAGCTGCTGTTTCCAGCGGGGGAACACCGGGGATGAGTGCAGGCAGGAAGAGGTCTGAGGACGGCACCTCGAGGCCTTCAGCATTTAGCTGGGAAAGAACTAACAAAGAATGCTGAGAACGAGTAGCAGTGAGACAGAAGGAAAAACAGGACAGTGCATTTTCTGTAAGTAAGAGAATTCAAGGAAGTACCCAAACTACATCATGTGTTGATAACAGAAAGAGACTGAGAATTGATCCCTGGATTCACAACTCAGGTATCCCTTCCAAGTGAGTTTTGGTGGAGAGGGGGCCTTTGCCTGACTGGAGTGCATTCAAGAGTGTGGAAGAAGCGCAGAATTGGAGAGTGGGAATGTATAAAACCCTTAGGGGATTGAAGTCTAGAGAGGAGCTGACGAATGAGGCTAAGGAGGCAGAGCTGGAGGCCAGTAAAGGGTGAACAGTACTTAAGATGGAACAAATAACACCATGTTTATATGCTGATGGAAAAGATCTAGAAATGAGGGCAATACTGATGATACGAATTAGAAAGGGGGAGAATGAATGAATGAATGAATGAATGAATGAGGGAATTGGGATCAGTGCACACATGGAGGGGTTCGTCTTAGACAGAAGCAAGGGCAGTTCAGCCATCCCAGAAGAAAGGAGAGGAGAACCTCCAGACACAGATGCTAGGATATTTGTAGCTGTTTGTAGGTGTTCATGGATGTTCACTCCAATGGTCAGAGCTAGGAGAACAAGGTCGCCTGCTGAGAGCGAGCACGGAGAAGATGCTGAAGTTGGAGGAGGGAGGAGCAGGTAGACGTCTGGCAGGATGAGAGTCTGCGTGGACTGGGAGAGGACATGGGACTGTGCTGCAGCACAAAAGACCCGCCTGAAGTTACAGGTCAGGGATTGAAGGTGAAGCCAGACGCATGGCTGTGTTTTTCTCCTACTTCGCCCACTGTAGTCACTGCACAGGTGTAAGGCAGAAATGGCAGAAATGGATTTAACCAGGGGTGGGGTTTTGCCAGGGAGTGCAAGAATGTGAGAGAGAAAGTAGCTGAGGATGTGTGAGAGGGACTAAGGATAGAGAGAAGAGAGAAGAGAGGGCAGAAACAACAAATCGGACGTCCCAGAGGGGTTGAAAGGTTGATGCAATTAGGACAGCAGAGGAAATGACCTAAAAAAAGTGATCAAACAGTGGACCTTTGGAATTGATTATATGGGTTATGATTACACAGCTATTTGTAATGACAATGTCAATGGTAGCCTATGGCAGGAGTGGTATATAGGGAGTAGAGGAGAACGTCGTTGGAGAAGAGTAGGTCAGAGATGAAAGGTCGGGGCCATCTACATGGTATTGACATCACTAGGAATTGAAACAGGGCCGGTGACAGCAGCCACAAGCTTCATCGCCAAGCACTGATGGAGGTGGCCTGGATCACAGTGGGTGACAGCCACAGAAGGTGTAGTGGATGGTACATTCTGATGACATGGGAAGAGGGCAGGAGGATGACCAAGAAGCAGCAAACAGGAGCAAAGAGGCTACTGCCCACCCCTGCCCACTCCCAGCCCACAGGAGGGGAGTGAACCCAGAGTCTGGGAGCGAGAACCCAGACAAGCAGGAGAAGGGAACACCTCAGATCGCCGGAGGCTCCAGGGGTTTGCTGATGGCTTCTAGGTTCAGAGGGCACAGTGGGCGGGTTCTGGGAGTCAGGGAGAAAGGGAGACTCGGGAAAGGGAGGTCAGAGCCACACACGAGTGAGATTCAGGGGCCCTGTGGTGACGGATGCGAACCGGGGTGAGGGCATTGATGAAATCAGCCCTGATGCCGCCAAGGTGGGCAGAGGGGAAGCTCATCTCCCCGCAGCCCCAGGGGAAGGATGTCCTCTCACTCTCACCACGTTCCTGGGATGGCACCCATGAGAGTTCTGTCTACTCAACCCCAACACGCGGCCTCTGCCGACTGTGCCTTGCACACTCCCAAGTAGAAACACACCAAACCCTATGGTATGTGAATCCAGGGTTAGGCAGCAGAGTCTCAGAATGGGGAAACCACCGTGTGAGAGCCAAGCAGCTTTGAGTTCAACCCCGGCCTCCACCTGTCATGAGGTGGCAGGTGAGTTGCCTCACCATTCGGAGGCCCTGTGACTTCGCTTTGTCACATGTGATATGAGAGCACAAATATGCCACTTCTGTATAAAGCACATGGGCATTCCTAAGTGCTCATTTCTGAGTTCTCGTGCGTTTAGTAAAGAAACAGGCAACGTCTGCTGGGTGTCTCCTGGGCACCAGGCACTGTGCTCAGACAGGCATTTCTTTTCATTTGGACTTTACACCACCTACTACAGATGTGGAGAGTGAGACTAAAAGAGGCTGAATTATTTGCTCAACATCTCATAATTAGTAACTGGTAGAAACAGTGTGCATACCCAGGTCTCCTCGCTCCAAATCTGGTGCACTTTCCACCAAACCAGACTGCCTGGTATAGAGTAAGGGCTCAATAAACATTTGTTAGAGGAAGAGATGGTGCGACCAGAGTGGGTTTGGGAACATCAGGCCTGGCTTTGTATGTGAGCAGCATAGGCAACCGTGCCTGTGATGTGATTTCAGGGGTGCCCTGAAATTTCATGTTACTAGACTTTGCCTGAAATGTCCTAATTAGAAACGCATTCCGTCTCCTCCTCCCACCTGCTCATTATCTTGGAAATGCTACACAGCGAGGCCTTTTTAGTCATTTATTTCTCAGTGCAAACGAGTTTCCTAGATCAGCACCTACAAACTGGTTTTTGTGGTTAAGAGTCTATGAGGCCCTGCCCATGGTAGTGCGGGAGAACCCTACACAATCTACCTCTTTCACGGCCTCGGGTTCTCCCTACCTTATACACATCACAATTTTAGGCATAAATCTGGTTTCAGATATGTAGCCCCAAATACTAAAAATAAAATTGTCCCTTTTTTTCATCAATATTTGGGAAAGAGGATAGCTGCGCTGTATACTTCTCAACTTTTACTACATTATTATTTATTAGCACAAGAAAATTGAGGCAAAATATTCCTCATTTATAAGCCAAATTATTCAAACTTTCCCTATAAAATTTCACATAAAACTGTTGAGGGAAGGAGAAAATCCGTGTTGGAGAGGCCTGAGGGCACTTCCGCGTGGCCAAGAAGGGGCAGTGAGCTAGGTCCAATGGGAAGGATTCATATTCTTTTATGATTATTACTAGAGGCCTGGTGCATGAATTCATGCACAGGTGGGGTCCAGCCGGCCCGCCCCAATATGGCCAATTGGGCCAGGCCAGCTGGAGGGAGGGGCCGCAGGTGGTTGGCCAGCCCCTGGTTGAACTCCCACTCAAATTCCCAGTTGAGGAGACAATTTGCATATTAGCCTTTTATTATACACTAGAGGCCCGGTGCACAAAAAGTTGTGCACTGGCAGGGTGGGGGGTGGGGGGAGTGTCCCTCAGCCCCACTTGTGCCCTCTCACAGTCTGGGCCCCCTTGGGAGATAACAACCTGCTGGCTTAGGCCCGCTCCGGGTGGCAGAGGGCAGGCCCAATCCCTAGGCGCAGCCCCAGGTCAGGCTCAGAGCAGGGCCAATTGGGGAGTTGGGGCGCCACCCCCTGTCATGCACAGAGCAGGGTGGATCGGGAGGTTGCGATGCCACCCCAGTCACGCTCAGGGGAGGGCCGATTGGGGGGTTGGGACGCCACCAACTGTCACACTCAAGGCAGGGCCAATCAGGGGGTTGGGGCGCTGCCCCCTGTCACACACAGAGCAGAGCCCATCAGGGGGGTTGGGGCTCCGTACCCTGTCACACACAGAGCAGAGCCAATCAGGGGGTTGGGAGCTCCCCCCTGTCACGCACAGAGTAGGGCCAATAGGGGAGTTGGGGCACCGCCCCCTGTCACACACAGAGCAGGGCAGATCAGGGGGTTGGGGCGCCGACACCTGCCACCCACAGAGCAGGGCCGATCAGGCGGTTGGGGCACTCCCCCCTGTCACACTCAGGGCAGGGCTGATGGGGAGGTTGCGGCTCCACCCCGTCACACACAGAGCATGGCCCATGGGGGGGTTGGGGCGCCGCACCCTATCACACACAGAGCAGGGCTGATCAGGGGATTGTGGAGCTCCCCCCTATCGGGCACAGAGCAGAGCCGATCAGGGGGTTGGGGCGCCTTCCCCTGTCACGAACAGAGCAGGGCGGATAGGGAGGTTGTGGCCCCGCCCCCTGTCACACACAGAGCCACAGGGCGATCACGGGGTTTGGGCGCTGCCCCCTGTCACATTGCTCCAGGGCCCAGGAGGCCTTGCAGCTCTGCTGATCCCAGTGCTGAGAGGCCTCGCGGCTCCACTTGACACCAGGGCAGTGAGGCCTTGCTGCTCAGCTGATCCCGGTGCTGGGAGGCCTCATGGCTCTGCTTGACACAGGGGCAGTGAGGCCTCGCTGCTCTGCTGATCCCGGTGCTGGGAGGCCTCGCTGCTCCACTGATCCCACTGCTGGGAGGCCTCGCGGCTCCACTTGACACAGGGGCAGTGAGGCCTCGCTGCTCCACTGATCCCGGTGCTGGGAGGCCTCACGGCTCCGCTGATCCCGGTGCCAGGAGGCCTCACGGCTCCGCTGATCCCAGTGCTGGGAGGCATATTACCCTTTTACTATATAGGATAGAGGCCTGGTGCACGGGTGGGGGCCAGATGGTTTGCCCTGAAGGGTGTCCTGGATCAGGGTGAGGGTCCCGCTTGGGTGCCTGGCCAGCCTGAATGAGGGGATGATGGCTGTTTGCAGCTGGTCACACCCCCTTCAGGGTGGGGGTCCCAACTGGGGTGCCTGGGTGAGGGGCTGAGGGCCGTTTTCAGGCTGGTGGGTGACTGAAGCTCCCAACCTCTCCTTTTTTTCTTTTTTTCTTTTTATTCTGGGATTTATTTACCTTCTGTGGTTGTCACTGAGACTGAAAGCCGGCTTTAGCTCTGAGGCTCGGCTCTAGCTCTGAGGCCTCTACTGCTGAAAGCAGGTATCTGGTTTGTTTGGGTTCTATAATTGAAACTCTGTTGCAACTCGAGCTTGGCCGGCTGGCTGAAAGCATGGGGTTTGTTTAGCGTCTATACTTGCAACATAGTTGCTTAGAGTGCAAGCTCAGAGCCCAGCAGCGGCAGGCGGGGAACCTTGGCTTCCTCCTTCATGGGAGCAAGCAAGCCTCCTGTTCGCTTCAGCTGCCTGTCTGCCGGTCGCCATCTTGGTTGGCAGTTAATTTGCATATCACCCTGATTAGCCAATGGGAAGCGTGTCGGAGGTACGGTTAATTACCATGTTTGTCTATTATTAGATAGGACTAGAGCCCCGGTGCACAAAAATTTGTGCACTGGTGGGGGGGGGGTGTCCCTCAGCCCCACTTGTGCCCTCTCACAGTCTGGGATCCCTCAGGGGATAACGACCTGCTGGCTTAGGCCCGCTCCCGGGTGGCAGAGGGCAGGCCCAGTCCTTAGGTGCAGCCCATGGTCGGGCTCAGAGCAGGGCCGATTGGGGAGTTGGGGCGCTGCCTCCTGTCATGCACAGAGCAGGACGGATTGGGAGGTTGCAATGCCACCCCCAGTCACGCTCAGGGTAGGGCCGATTGGGGGGTTGGGGCACTGCCTCCTGTCACACTCAAGTCAGGGCCGATGGGGAGGTTGTGGCGCCACCCCCTGTCACGCACAGAGCCGGCTGATCAGGGAGTTGGGGCACTGCCCCCTGTTAGGAACAGAGCAGGGCTGATGGGGGATGTTGGGGCGCAGCCCCGTCACGCTCAGGGCAGGGCCGATGGGGGGGGGTGGTTTGGGCAACTCCTCCTGTCACTCACAGAGCAGGACCAATCGGAGGGTTGGGGTGCTGCCCCCTGTCACACACAGAGCAGGGCCCATGGGGGGTTGGGGTGCCGCACCCTGTCACACACAGAACAGGGTTGATCAGGGGGTTGGGTCGCCACCGCTGTCATGTACAGAACAGGGCCTATCTGGGGGTTGCGGCGCTGCCCCCATGAGGCTGCTCCAAGGGCCGTGAGGCCTTGCGGCTCCACTGATCCTGGGCCGGAAGGTCTCGCGGCTTCGCTGATCCCGGAGCCAGGAGGCCTCGCTGTTCTGCGGCTTCCCACCGCTTGGAGCCTGTGTATGCAAATTAACTGCCATCTTTTAGCTTCTATAATTGAAACATTGTATCTTTTGGAGCTGTTGCTTCAGTAGCTCAGAGCTGGGTGGCGGCAGGCGGGGAACCTTGGCTCCCTCCATCGCCAGGGCAACCAAGCCTCTTGTTCACTTCAGCTGCCTGGCTGCCAGCCGCCATCTTGGTTGGCAGTTAATTTGCATATCTCCCTGATCAGCCAATGGGAAGCATGTCGGAGGTATGGTTAATTACCATGTTTGTCTATTATTAAATAGGATGATGATTATTGTTTAAAGTATTACACATGTCTCCTTTTTCCCTGATTGACCTCCCCACCCCGCCACGTGCCCCCCCCCGGACAAGCCCCCACCGCCCCAGTGTCTGTGTTCATGGGTTATGCTAATATGCATGCATACAAGTCCTTTGGTTGATCCCTACTCCTCTCCCTCCCCACCTTCTCTCTGAGGATTCATATTCTTAAATAACCAGGGCCTAATGTACCTTTTAAAATGAAAATTTAGTTATGCTTATTTCCTGAACTAATGACATTACTAAGTGATGTCTACAAAATCAGAAAACCAACGAGATGTCCCTACAACCCAGCAATTACTCTGCAGCCAGCATATATGCCAGGAGACAAGTCTGCGTCAATTCTGCATTTTCCTTCTAATTCCGTTTTTATATTTTCCTCCTTGCAGCTCATTGTCAGCACACAGCAGTAAAAGGACAAACATACAACATTGAGTGGTCTGCAGGCCTGAGAGAAAGGCCCTTCCCCGAGGAGCCGTGGCCAGCCCGCCTGAGTGGTGGAGGGCCTGGGGTTCACCTCCAACTTGACAGACATCTCAGTGACGATCTTGACCTTGAACCGGAGATTAGAGATACATAGAGTGTCCTGCCTTTGAGAAGGACCCCAACTTCCTCTCCCAGTCGTGTCTGCTCTGTTGCTGGCATTTCGGCTTTCACTCTGCAGTGGGGTACCTGGGCCTTTCCTACCTTCTCAAAGAGCTTTCCTTCAGTTTAGATACATTTAGAATATTCATTTTATTCCGATGTCCTGTTTCATATTGTGATACTTTTTAGTCTCCATAATTCTGAACTTTTGACAGTTTTGGTTCTATTTACATCTAGCATTTCTCAGCGTGTGGCCCCTGGACCAGAAGCCTCCGCATCATCTGAGGCTTTGGTCTAAATGCACATTCTTGGCTCCCACCCCAGACCCACTGACTCACGCGTGTAAGTGTTTAGGAGCTGTTACTATAGATCAGTGGTTCTCAATCTTCCTAATGCCGCGACCCTATAATATAGTTCCTCATGTTGTGGTGACCCCCAATTTCATTGTTACAAATTGAACATAATTAAAGCATAGTGATTAATCACAAAACAATATGTAATTATATATGTGTTTTCTGATGGTCTTAGGCGACCCCTGTGAAAGGGTCGTTCGACCCCCAACGGGGTCGCGACCCACAGGTTGAGAACCGCTGCTATAGATCCTTATCCTTCCCTGGGAGCAGAGTCAGGCACTTAGAGAAGCTGTGCTCCTTCCCGACCCACTGGCACAATGGAACTACAGCTGTCAAAGGACCTCAACATGCACACCCCCTCCCAGTGGATGGTCCCCCACAGACCTGATTTCGTGCTCACGGGGGATGCACTAAGTGCTGGCGGACAGTCACTAGGATTGGGGCATCTTTAAGATGGACCTAGGGACGCCTGCTGTGGGCATCTTCACAAGTAGTTTCCTTCTTCCATTCAATATGGAGGAGCACAGGGCGTCTCCTTAGAAATAATGTTGCATATTTCTGAGACGCATAATGCCTGAATTACAAGCCCAGCTCCTGGCTTACGTATAATTATTGTATAGTTCACTTATCTCTAGAAAACATTCCCAGAGCTGGCCTCCACTCCCACAGGGGAGTGTACGGTGAGCAGCAGTGTACGGTCCTTCTGCATGGACACCCAGGCAGCTTCCCCCCACGCCGCCTTTAACCTGGTGCTGCCCTGGGCACTGGCCTGAGGGAGGCCTCGCCTACCTACTCAGGGCACCGAGAGAGGCACGGCCCCGCGGGAGTGCACTTACCGCACTGGTCTGCATGGACTCGTTCTCGGGTTTGGCTTTTATATCAACGACTCCATCAGCATGGCGGAAGGAACAGTCAGCAAGGACGCCATAAAATGACAGCTTTTGGGCTTTTAAGCCATATTTCTGCAGCCACTTCTTAGAGTCCCACATGTCTTCTGGATTTGGTTCACTTCCAACAGAGGTTGTTCCTGACTCTATTTTTGGAATCACAGTTCATTAGCCATTCAGATTACACAGCCATTCATATTGCACCCCCACCTTAATATTCACCATGCTCAAACGTTCTTTGGGGGACCCCACTCACTTCAGGAAGCGTGCTTTCCAAAGCAAGGGTGGCAAAGAATCAGTTCACAAGACTAGAAGGCCAGAGCCTGCTACACTTCATCTAACTTCCTCTCTACCTAAGGTGACTGGCCCCATGCATAGGTGGAGATGGCCAATAGACCAAGGCGGTGTGTTTGGGAGAGCATTAAACTTGGGGTCAGAAGCTCTGGGTTCAAGTCCTGCCTCCATCACTTTCTAGCTTGGGCAAGTTCCCACAGTGGTTTGTTGTTTTTAATTGTGGTGAAACATACACAACCTAAACTTAACCATTTTTAGGTGTGCAATTCAGGGGCATTAACTACATTCACATTGTTGTGCAACTATCACCACCATCAAACTCCAGAACTCTTCCAGTGTCCCAAATGGAAACTCTGCAGCCATTAAATAATAACTCCTCATTCCACATGCCCTAGGTCCCTGGGAACCACTATTCTACTTTCTGTCTCTACAAATTTGATTATAAATTTACCTCATATCAGAGGAATCTATACTAATAAAAGGGTAATATGCTAATTAGCCCGGGTCGACTGGACATCTTCCAGACGTCCGACTTCCTTCTGGACAAAGCCATGGTGGCAGGTTCTGAGGCAGAGGTGGTTAGGGGCGATTAGGCTGGCAGGGGAGCAAGCAGTTAGGGGCAATCAGACCAGTGAGGGAGAGCAAGCAGTTAGGGGCGAGATCAGGCCGGCGCAGGGGAGCAAGCAGTTAGGGGGCGATGAGGCCAGCAGGGAGGGCAGTTGGGAGCAATCAGGCCGGCAGGGGAGGGCAGTTGGGGGTGATTAGGCCGACATCTGAGGGCAGTTGGGGACAATCAGGCCAGCAGGGGAGCAGTTAGGGGGCAATCAGGCTAGCAGGCAGAGGTGGTTAGGGGCAATCGGGCAGGCAGGCAGAGGCGGTTAGGGGTGATCAGGCAGGCAGACAGGCAAACGGCTAGGAGCCAGTGGTCCCAGATTGTGAGAGGGATCCCAGATTGGAGAGGGTGCAGGTTGGGCTGAGGGATAGCACCCACCCCCCACGCATGAATTTCATGCACTGGGCCTCTAGTCATATAATATTTGTCATTTTTGTGTCTGGCATATTTTACTTAGCATAATATCTTCAAGGTTCATCCATGTTGTAGTATGTGTCGGAATTTCCTTCCTTTTTAAAGTTGGCTAATATTCTGTTGTGTATACTAGTATGTACTAGTACACATCTTGTTTATCCAGTTGCCTGTCAGTGGACATATGGGTTGTTTATCTTTGGAACTTATGGATAATGCTGCTATTCTTCTCCTAGCTTTTATGCTATTATTGTCATACATTTTACTTACACATCTGTTACAGACACACTATTTTTGTTCCAATGGTTAATTGTCTTAAAGATAACTGAATAGAAAAATATAACATATTTATCCACGTAGCTCTTTCTGGTGTTTCTTTATTACTTTGCATAGCTCCATATTTCCATTTATTTTTCTCTCCTCCTGCCTGAGATTGCTGCCAACATTCCTGCAGTGCAGATGTGCAGATAATAAAGTCCTTCAGCTTTTGTATGTCTTAAAAAGTCTTTATTTTTGTTTTTGAAGTACATTTTCATGGGACATAGAATTCAAGATTGAAAATTTAGAGGACTGAATGAAAGATGGGGCCCCACTGTCCTTTCACTCCCAGCAAGAAATCTGCTGTCATGCTTATCTCTGCTCCTTGGTACAAAGGACTTTCTTCTCACTCCAAAACTCAGGCCCCTCTGAATCCTCTTCTCAACTAGACTGTGATTCTTGGGACTTCCTGCTTATCTTTGCATTGCCCCGTTTCAGCAAAAATCCTGCTAAGTCAGTTTAGCCAGAATCCCCTCAATACCCCAGGTGACCTCTGATCACTGTGGCCTGCCCACAGCAGGAAACCTAGCAGGTCGGTTTAGCCAGAAATCACCCCCCGACACCGTCCCCCCCCCCCCCCCAGCACTCCCCGATTGCTGATCTTTCCTCTCAGTGGTTTTCTGTCTACTGACCTACCCTGACACTGCTCCATGGCTATAAATCTCGACTTTTCCATGTTGTGTTCATAACTGAGCCTAGTTTGTATCACCTCTTTCCCTATTGCAATAGTTCCTGATAGAATCTGTTTTTATTGCTTTAACTACTATCCGGCTCTAGTTTTAATTTAATAATTTTCATAAACACAAAACACACACACGCATGCACAACCACACACAAACATGTATGCACACGCATGTACACATGCGCATGAACACACGCGCCACAGCTCCAGATGCTCCCCGCAGGTTGGGCTCAGGAGCACTCCTTGGGCAAGAACTTGGAAGCAGCCCCACCCCAAGCGGCAGCAGCTCTGACTCTTGCACAGGAGGGACATGAGCAGTACCCACCGCTCTCCGCTGCGGCCATGTCAGACTTGGAGGGCTCGGCCACCAGCCTCTGGATCTGGGCCAGCGTGCTGTAGGCTTCCTCCATCTCCCTCCAAATGAGAAACACGTCCTCTCGGACCCCGGCTCCTGGGAGGGAAACACAGTGTGAGTGGCTGGCCGTGGCTGGCGGTCCAAGCAGGCCTGGCACTCCCCGGCCAGTTTTCTAGAACATTTTGAACATCAAATTCCATGTGCCAAGCAGAACATAAACAGGCTCATAGATACAAAGAACAGACTGATGGTTGTCAGAGTGAAGAGTGGTTGGGGGCTGGCTGAAAAAGGTGAAGGGATTGAGAAGCACAGGTTGGTAGTTACAAAACAGTCATGGGGATATAAAGTACAGCATAGAGCAGCCATGGGCAAACTACGGCCTGCGGGCCGGATCCGGCCCGTTTGAAATGAATAAAACTAAAAAAAAAAAAAAGACCGTACCCTTTTATGTAATGATGTTTACTTTGAATTTATATTAGTTCACACAAACACTCCATCCATGCTTTTGTTCCGGCCCTCCGGTCCAGTTTAAGAACCCATTGTGGCCCTTGAGTCAAAAAGTTTGTCCACCCCTGGCATAGAGCATATAGTCAATAATATTGTAATAATTATGTCTGGTGGCATGTGGGTACTGGAAGTCTCAGAGGGAACACTTTGCAAAGTATATGACTGTCTAGCGGCCCAGGGGTGGGCAAACTTTTTGACTCGAGGGCCACAATGGGTTCTTAAACTGGACCGGAGGGCGGGAACAAAAGCATGGATGGAGTGTTTGTGTGAACTAATATAAATTCAAAGTAAACATCATTACATAAAAGGGTATGGTCTTTTTTTTTTTTTTAGTTTTAATCATTTCAAACGGGCCGGATCTGACCCGCGGGCCGTAGTTTGCCCACGGCTGGTCTAGCCAATATGCCATACATTTGAAACTAATACAGAGTAATACTGAATATAAACCGTAATTTTAAAAAATACAAATAAAATTTTTAGAAAAGAAGTACTAACTGGTAGTTATAGGATAGTTACGGGTATATAAAGTAAGCATAGGGAATATAGTCAATAATATTGTAACAACTATGTATGGTATCAGATGGGTACTAGATTTGTCAGCGTGATCACTACATAATTTATATAAATGTCAAATCATTGCGCTGTACATCCGAAACTAAAATAATACTGTACATCAAATGTAATTGAAAAGTTAAAGTTATTTTTTTAAAATTTCCATGTTTCCCAATAACCTCTGGGAAGCAGAACTGAAATCCCTACGGAAGTGCTGTCATCGCAAGAGACTATGGCTGCGCGTCTGGGCTGTAATAAATCATAAATCTTTATAAAGTAAGCATGTGTAGCAGCCCAAATATTTTAAGGTGAATTACTGATAATACTAAAATATGATAAAGAATAAAAATATTCAAAGGCACCTAATAAATGCCAGGTGAATGTGGCAGGGAAGGGAAATGTAATGGTTTAGGAACGTGACGACCCTTATCCATTCTTGACTTAGCTGAGCCTGCCTTCTTTGAAAGCACCTTCCCAAGTCTTTCTTTTCCCCTGAAGTTACTATGAGTCTCTGGCCTCCTTTTCTGGACCTCTGCTGTCTCGGTTTAGGGCTAGGTTAGACTGTATGACTTTGTTTTTCATGGCATGGCTCATTATGTCACTCTCACAATAATCAATCACAGAGCGTCTATGGTAAGACGTCCACGGCTGGGCCAGAGGCTCTGCCTCACGTAGGTTCTGCTCTAACACATTAGCAGTTTCTGGAGGTTAAGGAGGTGTAAGAGCAGGAAGGATATAGGTGTGACTAAGTACAACAGGAGGGGTCCTGTGGGGTGCTTTGACTGTACCAATGTCAGTATCCCAGCTGTGATACTGTCCTATGGTTTTACACGGGGGATCTGGGTAAAGGGCACATGGATCTCTGTGTCACCTCCTACAACTGTACATGCACCTACAATGATCCCACACCTCTGCGCTGCGTGCACATGGCCAGTGGTGACTGTAAAAGGCTACCATGAGAGGAAGATGCCATCCACCCACTTTCAGTGGTATCTGTGGGCCCCACCAGCCTGGCACTCCTCAAGGCACCTGGGCGACAGGGGAGTCCCTGGCCCTGTGCTGCTTTAAACAGTTGTATAGACAAGAATTTAGCAGTTGTATTTCTCATTTTAAAATTCCATTCCAATAAAAAAGTTATGTGGGTCTGTTTAATCCTCACTCAGGGATATGTTTTTTATTGATTTTTAGAAAGAGGAAAGGAGAGAGAGAAACATTGATTGATTGCTTCCTGTATGTGCCCCAACTGGGGACAGAACCTAAAATTAGGTATGTGCCCTGAACAGGAGTTGAACCCTGGTGTATGGGACAATACTCCAACCAACTGACACACCCGGCCAGGGCTGAAAATGTTATTTAAAACAAACAAACAAACACACAACAACTCTACTTCACAGACTGTATAGAGTTGGCTCAGAGAACACTGATGATGTTATCATTGAAGCAAGCTGGGTACAAATTCCATATTGATAAGTACTTTTTGGGGTGCTTGCTATGTGCCTGACATTATGCTTGGGCCTTCCTGGACATTTTCTTGTTTCTTCTCACCACAACTCTGCGAGCAAATTCTATTCTTGTTCCCATTTACAGCTGTGTAAACTGAGGCAGAGCGAGCTGTCCAAGGTCACACTGTCAGTGAGTGGCAGAGCAGAGTCAAATCCAGGTTGGTGCGACTACACCAGCTCAGCTGCTAGGACTAGTTGCCCTGATAGAGTGGTTACCAAGGGGCCCTGCAGCCCCTACTCCAGCTGCGACAGACCCCACTTACCAAACCTTTCTACTAAGTCTCCAGCCACAGAGATTGAGGGACCCCCTTACCAAGCCTGTCCACTAGCAGTCCCAGGACACTGAGAGACACAGCCACAGAGGAGGAGATCACAGGTCTACAGGCCACCCCAGGAGACTCACCCACCAGGCCACAGGGCTGACCTTGAGCCGCCAAGACAGATGGGGCAGACCAGAGTCGATGTCTCTGAGGTGAAAAGTAGTCAGGAAGGGCGGACACAAGGAAAGGGACGCCGGAGCCAGCCCTCCCGATGTTGGCCAGATCGCCTAAGCAGTGGTCGGCAAACTGCGGCTCGGCAAACCGAGGCTCGCGAGTCACATGCGGCTCTTTGGCCCCTTCAGTGTGGCTCTTCCACAAAATACCGGCTCGTCCACAAAATACTGACTTCTGCACATGGGCCACGAAGTTTCAATCGCACTGTACGTGTGCGCCCACACGTGGTATTTTGTGGAAGAGCCACACTGAAGGTGCCAAAGAGCCGCATGTGGCTCGCGAGCCGCGGTTTGCCGACCACGGGCTAAGGGAGTATTCGTGACTGTGCCTGTAAAGAAGCGGGTGACAGCCCCTGGCAGCGATGGGGCCACCATGGCTTTGCGACCATCAGCAGTCCAAGGAGTGAAAGGTGGTGGGCACCCAGCTCCATGCGGCAACTCCAAAAGTATCCCCACCGCTGTGGCCAAATGCAAACCCAGAGCCACAGGCCTTTCCGATGCTGGGGGAGCCAGCAGCGGCGTGGTAAGTAGCAGGGTTCTCTCTCAAAATGTTTCAAACGAGTCAAGGCTTCCCACTGGTATCTTAAAAGGGAGTGACCACAGGTCAGCATCCGAGGAAATCCCGCCGGCTCCTGATGCAGGGACGGGAGGGTGTGCCTCCGGGGCGGCAGTGACCTGGGCGCGCCCTGTGGGACCGTGGTCGGCACTATCACCACACTGGTGTAGCCATGCAATTAGGCAGCTATAGGTTCTTACGCTGGGGATCGGGAAACAGAACAACTCAAAACGATCCATTTAACTAGTTTTGTTTAAAAACAAAACCAACCCAGCTAGTGGACAAGGAAAGCCACAGGCCAGTAAAAGGCATGACTCCATATTAGGGGTTCTGCTTCCAGTCCCTGCACAGCAGTGCGGACGAGCTGCATTTCCCCGGGCCCCTCTGCGGGGCTTGGTGGATACAGGACAGCTGCAGCCCAGGGAGACAGCCCAGGGGAGCAGAGAGGAAGGAGTTCAGGCACAGGCAAGCTCAGTGCCAGGGAGCTCTGGGAACTTGAAGTTCTCCAGGCTCACCCAGAGAGCGGACGAAACAACGATGAAGCCGTCGGGATCTGGCCGTCGGGGCGTCGGCCAGCCAGGCCTGCAGTGCTCACAGGCAGGACACGGTTCCTCATAGAGACATCCGGCGGCCTGAGAGACCCTCCCACCCAGCGACCCTTCCTGCACCCCCCAATACCCCCACACGCCTGCAGGCGCGCCGCACGCTGACATCAGCTGGGAGAGATGCCGCATTAAGCTGCTGCTCTTCATTTGCTCCCAGAACTGATTTCTCAGACTGGCTGGTCTAAATGAAATAAGACCAGGTCAGATATACTTTGATGTGTCTGATGAAAGGGGACATACTACATCCACAAAGAGATTGAAAGTGGTGAAACCAGCAGTTTTTGTTGTAATGTAAAAATCCCCAGGTACGGGTTAAAGTATGTATTAAGGTGTTTAGTCCTGGCCAGTGGTTACATCGTCAGCCCGCACTAAAGGGTCATGAGTTCAATTCCCCACCAAGGGCACGTACCTGGGGTGCATGTTTGATCCTCAGCCTTGGGAGGGGGGGGCATGTGAAAGGCAGCTGATCAATGTGTCTCTCTCACATTGATGTTTCTCTCTCTCTCCCCCCACCTACCTTTTTCCCTTCCACTTTTTCTAAAAGTCAACTGAAAAAATATCCTCAGGTGAGGAGTAACAAACAATGTATATATTAAGGGGTTTTGTTGTCAAGAGGTCACTGATCTGATGACCACCCCAACCGCAGAGGCCAGTGTGCAGCTGCCGCAGTCTCGCCCGATGGAATCAACCACCAACTGAAGCAAGTCGAGTCACTTCGCCATCTGGATAAACGTCTGACCTCTTCTTGGGGACATGAATGTATATGTTTCACAAGGGCCAGGATGCCTTTAAAAGCAATTTCAAATACCACGTGTGGGCAGCTCTCAGTAGGGGGGTGTGCCACTGGCTCCTGGGGCCTCTCTTCTGAGTAGAGCTCTGTGATGTGCAGCTGTAAGGCCACCTACCAGTCCAGAATTCCACAGGCTCCTAAACCCCGCCCGGGTGCATTCTGAGGGTGGGGCACCCGGAAATTAAAAGCATCCCAGTGATTCTTTTGCAACAAAAGTTTGGGGCTTTTAGTCTAATAGATGAGAAAGGCATGTAAACAAGTTATTCCTATAAAAACATTCTTAGGGGGAAAATAAAGTTCGATGATTTCCAGAAACAATATCCCAATATCCTGATGTCCCTGCTTCTGCCTTGACGTCCAACCTCCTGGATCCCATGCCCGGCCGCCCTCATTGATCTGGTTCACAGCATCCTACTACTTAGAGCACTGTGTACCTTAGATGCATTTTATAATGGCTGCTTCCTGCTGATACATAAAGGAGAAAGAGGGGGAAAACAAAATTTACCGCGTACCAGCCAACATGTTGGGCCCTGAAATATATTAAGTCATTCACTCTCACAACAATCATACAAGTAGGGATTACCACCCATTTACAGATAAGCAGACTGTGGTTCAGGGAAATTAGGAACTCGCCCAAGGCCACACAATTGCTAAGTGGTAAAGTCAGGACTCTGCTCAGGTCTGTGTGCCCAAAGCCGAGATACACTTCCCACCCCGGGACACCGTGCTCCAGCAGCCTCCCACGCTATGGCTGCTTTTAGTTTCCTTCGAGGGGCTTATAGACCCATCACCTCCCAGGATGGAAACCACCCAGGCTAATTCTGAGACACAGGTGACCACGGTGGTTGCCCCCCAAGGCAGGGCCTGATGTGACGTTCTGGTGAGTCACAGCACACACCTGCCGGCGTGGCTGGACTCGGCCTGCCCTGGGACGCAGCCTCCACAGCCAGGCCTGCTGGTGAGCAACTCAGAGAGCTCGCAAGGGTCGGGCTCCTGCCACCTGCAGCTTCTCCCCCTTGTCGAACTGTGACTTCCTTGGACCCGGAACTGTGTCTGTCGGTTTTGGTGACCACTCTCCCTGGCACGCCCCGACTCCTGGCAGCTCCTTCCAAACAGAACAGCGGTCGCCAACCACTGCCTCCTTTCGTCACCGCTCCCCAGAGCTCAGCACGCTGCGGGCTCTCAGATAACAAACGCAAGTGGATCTCTCACCCTGAAATCAGAGCAAGTTTTTCAAATGTTACCAGAAAGCCTCACTATTGCTTTTTCCTAGTAGCTCCATTTAACTGTTAAAAGATTTTGGAGGGATTTCTCTATGCTCATGTCTTGTTAGGTGACACAGGCTGCATCACTCGGTCACTTCAGCATGATTCCAGGAGACTTTTTCTAAAATGTTTTTTATTATTATTTTTTAATCAGAGAGGAAGGGAGAGGGAGAAAGAAATAGAAACATCAATGATGAGAGTCATTGATCATCTGCCTCCAGCACGCCCCCCACTGGGGATTGAGCCTGCAACCTGGGCATGTACCCTTGACCGGAATCAAACATGGGACCTTTCAGTCTGCAGGCAGATGCTCTATCCACTGAGCCTAACCGGCGAGGGCCCAGGAGATTATGCTGGTGATGGAAGAACTGGGCTGAGCCTGCCCACCACTGCCCAGGCCAGGAGAGGTACAGTGAGTGGTGGGTGTCCTGGGGGCAGGCTGGCCTGCAGCCAGGAGCTGAGAATAAAACCAGGAGCCCAGGATGCACACCCACTGTGGGAGGAGGAATATAAGGTTCCCTGCCCTCATCAGGGCTTCCTCTCCCATAGGGAAAACTAGACCTGCACATGCGTCCGGTGAAGGTGAGCGCTGAGGGGAGAAGAGGTGCAGGGGAACAGTTCTTAAGTTCTAAACCGGGATCCCGGAGCTACGGAGACAAGGAGCCACTTTTCAATCCGCAAGCAGAAGCATAGTGGGCATTCCAGGAGTGTGGGTTCCCTCCACAGGAACCATGTCTTTTATTCCTTTTGCATCTCCTCAACCCGAGTGAGACTGTAAAGCACACAAATGGAGTTTAATAAATGCTTGTTAGCCAACCAGATGATTGTCTCCTAGCAGAAAAATATAAAAAATAAAAAAATTCAGAGCACCCATGGTTAGGAGGAGCAGGACCTGGAGGTCAGTGACGTCCTGGGCCATGTCAACTGTGATGTGGCAACAGCTTTGGGATGCAGCTGCTCCAGCTCCACCCACTGAGTTAAACTGAGTCCTGGGAGAAGGAGGCGCCCGCCCTCCTGCGTCAGAAAGCTGTAAGCAGGCGCCCATCCGCGCTTCTAAATTAAATTAGAGACAAGGAACAAGGCAGCAACGCCACGGCCAGTGATGAGCCAGGAAACCGTAGCTAACTAAAGGTCGCCAGCGTCTACCAGGAACACAACCTGGTCACTTTTCCTCCTTAGGCATAAAAGCCTGAGCATATGCTACAGAGAATAAAATCTGGCCTCGCAATATTCAGTTTTAGTCCATGCATTTTTCTCCCCCAACACAAAGGAAGTGCAGCTTTCAAAGACAGAATGAACCACATTTTTACAGCTACACCACTTCTGGACTTAATACCAGTGGGAAAGGGCAGCTTTTCTGCTACTGTTTTGCCAGGAGATACTCTCAGAAAAACTGCCTTTTTCCTATTACCTGATCCTCCTTTTTACTTATTCATTGCTAGGTCTTTCTCGTGAGCACACGGAACCCTACCTGCCGGTTTAGCTCCATTAGCAGGGCCTGGCCAGCATGCGGTGCTGGGAGGGGCTGAGGCCAGCACGGCCCAGTGGGAAGGGGGTGATGGATCGATTAGTGATGAAATGAATGGGTGGGGTGGGCCTAGACGTGAAAGTGCTGTGCTGTCCGACCCGATCTCCTGGAACTAGGAGAGGGTTCTGAGCTACTGGTTTTATTGGTTGTACCTATGAAAAATATGTAAACACGCGGAAGTTGAAGCTGTGCCCCAGTTGTCCGCAGCTTGTCTCCTCCTTCTGTTCCTCCTCCTCAGTATCTATGTATATAAAAGCGTAATATGCAAATCGACCAGATGGCAGAACGACTGGTCGCTATGACACGCACTGACCACGGGGGGCAGACGCTCAATGCAGGAGCTGCCCTCAGCCTGCAGGACCCGATCACCTGATGGGGAACGGGGAACCGGGGGTGGGTGGCGGCAGATGCGGGCGACATCAGGCCAAGGCAGGTGCAAGCGATCACCCCGCTGGTTGCCTTACAGGCCTCGGCAGCAGAGGGTGGGGCCGGCTGCTGGTAGCCGGGGAAGATTGCCCCTGATCGCACCCCAATGACACAGGTGACCTCTCCCTTCCTCTCAATAGGGACATCATTCATGTCCTCAGAGTGCTATTAATAGTGCTATTATTCCCCCATCAGGTGGTCAAAGCCAGGCCCAGGGACCCTTCCCATGCACAGATTTCATGAGCCAGACCTCTAGTAAAGTATAATGCTCTGGCCTGAAATGGGAGCTCAGAGCTCTGACGGCGGCAGTCAGCCTGGGTGCTCATCCTACCACAGAGTCCCTGAATTTCAATTGTGAAGAGCCTGACACTGTAGGCCATCTGAAATAAGTCCATGTGAGCGCCCCCAGTGGTCCAGATCCTGGGCTGGCTACATCAATGCCAAAATTATCTCTTTTTATAGCCGGATGCAAGGCCCTCATTGAGAATTTTATTATTTTGGTTTCATTGAATTTTCTAGCATAAAACAGGAAGAGAGAACCAAACCAAAAGATGAGATTTGCCTTAAACCCAAAAGATCAAAAGCCTTTCTCCTTCCCAGGAGAAACTCCCCAAACCACTCAACAGACCCCTCACTCAGGTCCACAGGGTTCCACAGCCTCAGGAGCAGCTCCCCAAAGGAGGGGGACTGGACCTCGTACACACACAGTCCCTGGGAAGCACCGGCAGTTCAAGGGCCGCCCCAAGACAGCAATGACCCAGCCCCGACCAGGACAATCCACCCAACCTGACAGTTCCTGAAGCCCAACTTACAAATATGCCGGCACTTCAGATCTCCCCCTGAGCCCAGTCTGACAATAGGGAGTGGGGGAAAGTCCTCCCAGAAAGGGCCCCGCCGTGTACTACTCCTCACCTAGAAGGGCAGGTGCTCCGGTCCCAGCTCTGGAGCGGTCCCCCCAGCGGCCCACTCCTAGTATCAGCCTGAAACATGGATCTTCCTCCCATCTGGACACAATTTAACAATTCAGTACCCACTTCCTCACTCCAAATTCCAGTGCCCACCCATCGTATGCGTGCAGATAAGCTGGTCAGCAGCATGACTATTCTGCTAATGCTCTATATGACAGAAGCTGCCATATCTTGTTGGATTATCTTACTTTCTAGAACCAATGGGAGGCCACTTGGAATCCCACAAGGAAACTAACATGAACTGAATGCCAATCTTGTACTAAACATTTCTGGGTGTGCCATATGCTTTTATTGTTCCCACAACCACATGAGGTAAGTGCTATTATTCCCATTTTTACAACTGGGAGAACATCTGTCAGAAAGGTTAAGTAACTTGTCTAGGTCACACAGTAATTAGTGGCAAAACTAGGGTATGAGCCCAGGTCTGACTCCAAAGTTGATTCAATATCCAGCAAACACTTTCCCAGAGCTTAAAAAAAAAAAAGAATCACAAAAACAAAAGATTGTGACAAGCTCACATTGTTGTTCAGCAAATATTTATTTCCCTTCCATCTCAGTGTGAGTGGAGACCTCCCTTCCCACAACTGTTGAACTTGGTCATATGATTTGCTTCAGCCAATGGAGTATTAGTGGACGTTACATGAACAGGGACCTTACACATGGCTGCAGGGTTTGGCTTGGCTCGTGTGCTCGCAGCATTTGCTACAATAAAAATGTACCCTGGATAACACCACTTAAAGAAAGATGAGTCCACCCTCGAGTAATCTAACTGCAGTTGATCTGTAGACCTGTGATCAAGAAATAATGGCTGACATTTTCCAAAGTTGGTGAAAACTGTAAACCAACAGGTCCAAGAAGCTTAACAAACCCCAAGGACATATTTTCATTAGGATTGGCGGGAGGCTCAATGGCAAGGTTTGCTCTTAAAAAGAAATAGCGAGAGGCTTCAAAGGCAAAAGGAGAAACAAGGGAAGGTCCAGGGAGGATGTATGCTAGTCTTTCCTCAACCCTCAGGGTCAGTACCATCTACCGAAATAACATCTAACGAAGAGGGTGAGAAGAGAGTGGCGGGAGGGAAGAGAGGACATGAATTCTCATCCAGGCTAATGTGGGGAAACCAGACACAGTGCAGGCAAACAGACACCAGAAGTCAAGGGCAACAAAAGAGTTTGCCGTAGGTTCTCAGAAATCCTAGGGAACCCAGCCAGTGTTGTCCAGTGGTCGAGCATTGACCTATGAACCAGGAGGTCACAGTTCAATTCCTGGTCAGGGGGCATGCCCCAGTGGGGGGCATGCAGGAGGCAGCCAATCACTGATCCTCTCTCATCATTGATGTTTCTCTCTCGCTCTCTCTCTCCCTTCCTCTCTGAAATCATTATACATATATATATATACACACACACACACACACACCCATCCCACGTTCAAAGGCTGTTAAATAGCATTGTTTACCCATATCTTCAGAAAAAAGATCACTTCTACTGTTGTGGTAAACAACCTGCTTCCCTACTTATAATGGTCTGGCCCTCTAGCAACTTCAGCGTGAAATTATAGCTAATTTGCCTACAAATGTCAGGTGGTCATAATAATCTGGCCACTGTGTGTGTGTGTGTGTGTGTGTGTGTGTGTGTGTGTGTGTGTGTGTGTGTTTAAAGAAATCCAGGGAAGGTCTTCAGATAGCCCCTGACCACAGAATCATGGGTCAGAGGCAGTTTTCTCTCTCTTTTTTCAAAATATATTTTTATTGATTTCAGAGAGGAAGGGAGAGGGAGAGAGAGATAGAAACATCAATGATGAGAGAGAATCATTGATTGGCTGCCTCCTGCCTGATCAGGGATTGAGCCCAAAACCCAGGCATATGCCCTGACTGGGAATCGAACCGTGATCTCCTGGTTCATAGGTCGATGCTCAACCACTGAGCCACACCGGCCAGGCGAGGCAATTTTCTCTTGATCCCTGTGGTGGACAGGCACGACCATCTAGACAAGTGCTCAGTAGAGCTGACACAATAGGTACCATGAACCTTAACCCCCTTCCTATCGTCTCTCTGAGTATTGTCGACAGAGAAGACGGACCACGCACTCCTGGAAGGTAATGCAAGAAAAACTTAAATGTATTGCACCATTGAATGCACCAACCTAAAGAGCACTCGCTGCCCTTGTTAAGACACCCAGAAAGAACAGCCTGGAAAAACAAATGGGAAAAATTTCACCTGAGGGACATTCTTCCGAGGAATTAATGTCCATATAAGAACCCAAAGCGAGCACAGAATAAATAAATGACTGTACTTGCTGTATCTTCCCTAGAAAGGGAAGACCAGAAGGGAAAGGGCCGTGAAGCAGAGCAGGCGGCCAGGAGCAAGCCTGTCACAGAGGAATGTAAGATGTTACCAAGGCAGCCAGAGAGACAGCGGTTAGGAAGTGGATGGTGAATACAGCTATGAGCTACTAAAGAAAACATCCATTTATAGCCGTACATTATGCATATCTCAAAATAAGTCTAGGTGCTCTAAAACGCTTTTTGTTTTTGTTTTAAACTCAGGCCATAAAGAATCAATGGAAAAGAGACAGAGTCACTTAAGTTATAGGATTTACAGGTTGAATTTACAGTGCAGAATTTAAGGTTGCATATAAAATATAGCCAAAATCAAAAGGCAAACAAACAATCACTAGGATAAATTATCCATAAGTAATAGCACCAAAGAGTTAATGTCATTAATACACAGAGTTCACACAATATAGGAAACACAAGACCCCAGCAGACAGAGGAGCAAAAGACAGAGACAATTCACAAAAGAAGTTACATACAAAAATGTTTACTGCTTTTCACGACAAATTGACATTAATTTCTTCGTTAAAGAAAGTCAGATGGAAACAATGAGATACTATTTTTATGCTAATTCAGGTTCAGTAAAATGGATCTTCCCCATACACTTTTTAAAAAATATATATTTTATTGATTTTTTACAGAGAGGAAGGGAGAGGGATAGAGAGTAAGAAACATCAGTGAGAAAGAAACATCCATCAGCTGCCTCCTGCACACCCCCCACTGGGGATGTGCCCGCAACCAAGGTACATGCCCCTGACCAGAATCGAACCCAGGACCCCTCAGTCAGCAGGCCGACACCCCATCCACTGAGCCAAACCGGTTAGGGCCTCCATATACTTTTGATGTGAGTTAACTTGTCTTGAAACATTTTTTGGAAAGCAATTCAATGTGAGAGATTACCTCAAAATATACAAATATATTGATCCAGTATTTTCACTACTAGAAATCAATCCCCCAAGACCTAAAATACAGGAGGAAATACACCACACACAAAAAGATAAGTGTTGTTATCATCTCTAATAGCAAAACAATTAGAAAGTACTCAAATGTCCGACAAGAAATTATTAATAAAATTATACTATACCGCAGCATTCATGAAGTATTGTGTATTTTTAAATGTCACAAAAGTTTTCTAGGAACATGTAAAAATACTATAATATTAAGTGGAAAATGCAATATTCAAGTGGATACGTGATATGACATTTATGCTTTAATTGTTTAAAAGAGTATAAGCAATGAGAAGATGGGAAGGAAAATCTTTGGTGGCAACAATATTTCTTTTCCTTCCCTCCCTGTGTTTTCCATCTTGTCTATACTGTGTCTGCAGAGTACAAGGCAGCCTAGTTTTCATGTGCCTGGGCTCAGACCTCGAGCTCTGCCTCTTACCAGCTGTGTAACCTCAGAAAATAACTCAAGCCCTGCCCGGCTTGGCTCAGTGGATAGAGCGTCAGCCTGCGGATTGAAGGGTCCCAGGTTCGATTCCAGCCAAGGGCACATGCCTGGGTTGCAGGCTTGATCCCCAGTCGGGGGGAAGGGGGTGTGCAGGAGGCAGCCAATCAATGATTCTCTCTCATCATTGATGTTTCTATCTCTCTCTCCTCCCTTCTTCTCTGAAATCAATAAAGAAATATTGTTTTTTAAAAGGGGGGGGCGCCCACATGCTAACCTAACCCACTCCGGGGAGGCCTGTGTGGAGGCCTGGCCTGGCCTTGCAAACTCAGACACCTAAAGTGACCACCCGGGATGTTCTGAAATTAAAAGAAAATAACTCAAGTTCTCTTCTGAAAAATTGGGATAATAAAATGATTCATCTCACATGGCTGTCGCGAAGATTAAATGAGTTAATGTATGTGATGCACCTAGCAACACACACCCCGCTTTAGCCATCTTAGAAAAAATCCTGTGAAGTGACAAAGTTAAACATTTAGAGGGCTGGTACACTTCATCACTCTCATTCAATAACTGGAAGTGGTTTCTAGGAAATAACTGGTGTAATCGAGAAAAAACAGATGATCATTATTTTTTAAGGTTTACAAATTATATTCTCTCTTAAAACACCGGAATTTTATACCAACCTATCAAATGTTATTTTGGAATTTGAGAAATTGATCATAGATGGACTGTGTCCAAATGACACATTTTTGAGATAAACACAATGAGTGGCAACATTATGCACAACAAGAAAATGTATAATAAGAAAAAGTGAAAGATCCGGTCCATCCCACATAGTAGATGCAGATACCAGGTTTCACATTTGGTCTTAGAGCTCACTTTCACGCACTTTCAAACATTTACGATGTAGCCTTTACCTCCAGGCAACTATGTAAGTCAATATCTCTTTCCCTTTTTCCTAGAAATCATGGGGGAAATGAGAATGAAAAAGAAAACAGAAATGCCTTCTGCTAAACTAGGAGACAAAAGTAACACCCAGAGAAGGGCTGCCAAGAGCTCAGTGAATTCCAACAAGTTTCTTCACCACCTTCTGTCTTGGTGCCCCCCTCACTGACCGAGGGCACTAACAGCCCCCACTCCACAGGGCTGTGACGAAGACTGAGTTAAATTTGACGAGAGGCTGGAGCCGTGCCTGGAATATGCCCAGCAATGTCTACGTGTTTGTTCCATTTTAAGATAATAATAATAATACAGCAATGGCAGAGAAACAGAAAGGAGAGTGGTGGGTGCCAGGGGCTGGGGCAGGGAAGAATGGGGATTTGTTGTTAATAGGTGTAGAGTTTCAGTTTCGCAAGATGAAAAGAGTTCCGAATATTGGTTGTACAACAATGTTAAATTGCGGACCAATAGTTTTATTGCTGGCTTTACCCAGTGGCCAGATAAGTTTCTATTGAACGAGTACAAAAAAACGTTTTACATAAATGTTAAAGGCACGCTTTAAAATTAAATACCCATTGCACTTTGAAGTTATTTATTACATATTCTTACAAACTAATATCTTTTAAAAGTTTTCTAAGGCCGCAGCCTTAGCAAACGAGAATTCTCGTGATCTGGCTGAAATGTGTTAATGTATTTACCGAAATAAAATGATTAAGATGTTCAATTTTATGTTATGCATCTTTTACTACAATTTCTAAAAATATTTATCTTAACTACAGTTTCTTTGTGCACTGGTGTAATGCACGGGGTGATGGTGAGTTATCCTCTGAAAGTCAATTACAGAATTAAATCTCTTTAAATGGCAGGTGATTTCCCTGAGCACCCATTCCCAGCCCCTCACTTGACAGTCTTGCTTTTCTATGCAATAGTTGGCAAGTTACCTGCTGAGGAAACCCTCCCTCCCCACACTGGAGGGGAACCTGAGGAAACTGGCACCCATGAATGCCTGAGACAGTTGGTGGGGGATGGGGCGGTGGGGGGGGGAGGGGGGACTGATCAGGAAAAGACTGAAGAACGGTCTCTGAGGCAGTTCACTGAGGGTGGAAACCACAAAATCTCCAAACAAAAGAGTCAAGGATTTGGGGCCGTTTCTGAGTGGGAGAGGTCGACTTGGAACGTTGGCTTTTCTGGGACACGGTGATGGACAGAGGAGAGAAGGTCCATATGTAGGATCTGGGGCTCTCTCCCCAAATTGAGAACATGTGATCACTGAAATGGCATTCGAGTGTCAGGCCACGCTCTGAGCCTTTTGTTCTAAGAGGAATGTTTTAATCTGTAATTTAATTTGTATACGTCGCAGGGTTGAGAAGATGACACTTGCAGAAAATGTAAGCTATGCAGCCAGATACGTCTCCCTTTGACACTGACTTCCAAGGAGTACAGAGGCCAAAATTAAACCCATTGGCAGTAACTGGTCTGCCTTGGGGAGCTGGCGACATCCAGTCTCCACCCCGACTGATCCATTGCCCGCAGGCTTCGTCTTGGCAGTTATTCCCAATAGGATGGCATACATTCTGAATTAACTTCTTAGCTTAGCATCAACCTTGCTTATCAATGGGTATTTTTTCGATTTCCTGGAGTTGTGTACGTCACCGTCAGAACAGAGTGTAGGCTGTGACCTGAAGCAGTGCCTGCCTGAGTGTCACAGGGACCACTCCTGCTCGGCTTGGGGCACTAAGAATTCGAATTCACAAAGCCTGTCTCTGACACACTTTGTGGCCCCACCCCCTGCCTTAGTCTCCACCTGACCCCTGGCTGCCCCAACCTTCCCGCCTGACACACTGCCCCCGGCGAAGCCCCAGTGCCCTTCCTGTCCTCTGCCACACTTACAGAGAGGAGTTTAGCAGCTTAACTGCAGCTTCTCCCTGTCCCCAGAGTCCTGCTTGCCTCGCGCTGAGGACAGACACCTTCTGCTGGCAGGAGGATGGATGGAGGTGGCTGGGCTTTCTCAGCCATCTGACCATCCTGTGCCATGTCACCTCACAAAGGCAGCACCTCCTCCCTGCTTCTCCCAGCGGTGGGCGGTGTGTGCCGCGTCCAGCACCTTACAGTCCCAAAGAAACTCCACCTCCTGGCTTTCCCAGTAACCGTCTAGCACCTTCCGAATCACCACCCTGCTTCTCACAGATTCCGCGAACGCATTTTCTATGCCTGCTCAACTCTCGGATCACACTCCTTGGATGAGAGGGGAGGTTCATTCAGCCCATGCAGAGGCTCCTGTGTGGCCTTGGCCCCCAACACGGGGCAGGCCAATCCCGCACGTGCATCTACAAGCTCCACTGTCCCTGCGTGAAGGGCCCCAGAAACGAGACTGTAGGCGTCCTCGCCACGGCACCCAGCTAACCTGGGCGGAAGGGCTCTGCCTGCCAAGAACTAAGGCCTGCGCTGACATGCCCCGGGGCCACGTCTCCAGAAGGTTCCCAAGTTTGTGAACACTTACCACGTAGGCCGCTTCCCCGGGTGATAAACTTCGGACCGGATGCTACACTGACAAACTCACCATTAGCACCATGAGCTCTGCCCCGGTACCACCTACATAACCCAAGACCCAGTCAGTCCCCGCCTGGTGCTTTATTCCTAAGACACACGACCACCTGCAGTCAGTAAGGCACACGCACACTGTTCTTTTCTATGCGAGGTACCTGGAGGGGGTTTTCCTTTCAGCTTCCTTGAATTCCTGGTCACTACACTGTCACCATCCTTTAGGGAGGATGCAGGGAATCCCGCATACTCTGTTCTCTCTGCAAACGCATGGAACCTGAAACGTGAAGAGATTTGCAACATTAGGCGGGAAAGTGGTGCTCACGCATGTCCATTCCGTCGCCCGAGACCGTGCACTTGCTCTTCCCCGCTGCCTGGCACCATCAGCGCTTCCCTGCACCTCGCCTGTTCCCCCAAGGGGGCACACAGGGAGGTGGGAGGAAACAGGGAACTGTGGATGTGTTGGGATGTTAACTGATCACTCTTCTCTTCATTACAGAGTCATTGCTCAGCCAAATGGTATTTCTTGAGCCTGGAGAAACAATACCCTGTACTTATGTTGATTCTTTGTTCATGGCAGCACAGTCTTGACAAGTCAAGTCTATCGTGGCCCCACAGTGCCCACAGCGCTGTAGTCAGAGCTCAGGCGACAAGGGGCACTGGCTCACCTGCCGATGGCACCTGCAGATGGCACCTGCCGATGGCCGCCAGGCTGCAGTCAGCTTGAGCTCGGCAAATACACTTCCCCGGGACCCACGCAGAGTCCGAATGGGAAGATTTCTTGTGTGGACGGTTTAGGGACTGAGTCCTCCAAGCGTGGCCCAGGAGAGCAGCGCCTGGGAGCTGCCCAGGACGCATGTTCCCGCAGCCACCACGACACTGAGTGCAAGCGGCACTTGAACAAGCTTCCGCCCCAGGGACTCGTGCTCCTTAAAGCCCAAGGAGCGCCGGTGTGGTGTGCGGGTCGTGGGCTAAGCCACGGCCGAAGCCACTTATCTGCAATCTAAAGTCAGTAGTCACGGGGAACTCTCCAGATGGGCGGAGGAGATCTCTGAGGAATGGTCCTCCAGCCTGTCGGGGTGACCTGTGGCTGCTCATCCCTCCCAGAGAGAACCCTGAAGCACAGGTGAGCGCGGGTGGGTGGATGTGGCCTCGCCTGGGCCACGGGAAGCCTCAGTCCCTCCTACTTCTTTTTTATTTTTATTGATTTCTGAAAGGAAGGGAGAGGGAGAGAGAGATAGAAACATCAATGATGAGAGAGAATCACTGATCTTGCACGTATTCGACTGGGGATTGAGCCCACAGCCCAGGCATGTGCCCTGACTGGGAATCAAACCGTGACCTTTGGGCTCACCGGTCGACGATCAACCACTGAGCCACACCAGCTGGGCAGTCCCGTCTATTTCGAAAGGGTTCCAGGTGACACCAGGACGATGGTTTGATGGCAGTGACAGCCAGCCTTGTCCAGTGGCTCCTCATGAGGCCGAGGGACTCAACCTGGCCGTGCCTGCCTCCCACTGGGACCTCTCCCCGAGTAGAAATGGCCAGCATCCTGGCGGAGCAGAGGAGATGCCAAGCTAGTCCTGGCAGGCCCCACCCCCTGAATGCCAAGGCCTTTGGTACCCAAGACTTTCTACTCTCTGATGTGGTCTCCAGATTAGAAAAGAGAGCTAGGCAGACATTCTCTCTGGCTAATAAGCCTCGCTGTGCAGAAAGCAAATCACCATTAAGAGCCCACAGAGCACAGCACACACCTGAGGGCTGGAGGCTCTGCCCTGGGGCACAGGGGCACCCAGAGTCCAGGCCCCGCCAGCTGAGACGCTCAGGACATGCCCTTACAGTTGGACCCTTACTGCACTTTAGATCGGGCTCAAGACCCAAAAGTGCAGGGAGACCAAGTGGGAGTCAGGGTCCTGGCGCCGTGAGGGACAGGAGCACCGTGGCTGTGGGTTGGGCTCGCTTTCGAGGGCCAGGGCAGGAACGGGGGTGGGAGGGGGGTCTACACCTCACCCTCTTCCTCAAAACTAGCACTTCCTGGTGCATGGCCTACAAGTCAGGAGCTGAAATGCAGGGTAAACTGTTAGGCTTTGAAGTGCTAAAGGTCAGAGCAAACTCCCTGTTAAATTACTCCCTGGCCACCCACCTGCCCAGAGGAGATGCCCACCTGAGCTGAGAAGAGGACAAGCAAGGTGGCCGTGCCAGTTGCCTTTTTCTGTCTCCAATAGCAAAGGGGGGCAGTGAGCCCTTGCTGTATATGGGGGGGAGGGGGGGTTCAGGCACCCAGAATGGAAGCCAATTTCTCCCTAGTGCTTTAAGAGCAGCCAGAGCAGTGTCCCTCAGAACCCCCAGGGTTTCCTGGCTCTCCCTCCCTCCTGACAGCATCTCTGGGGCTGCGGCCAAGACATCTGCATTTTAATCAAGCTCCCTGGATAGTTCTTAAGCAAAACGCAGGGCTAACTGCATGTGACCAGGCTCCCCTGCATGGTGTGGAGGCAGCCTGCAAGGTAAAGCCAGGCCTCGGACGATGAGCAGCTCAATTTGAGAAGAAACCTTCCAGGCGGCACTGCACTCGTCTCAGACAGGCTAACTTTCCAAAGGCCCAGGCCTCTCCTGGTACTCACACAGCAGCTGGCCTCTCTCCCTCAGGGCCTGCAATTCACACACAGACAGGCCCCTGAGGGTTGTTTTAAAATGCAGATTTCATTATTATTCAGATATGATGAGGCCAACAGATCACTTCAACTGCCACTGAAAAGACAGCCCATTCATTACTCACAGTTTCTGCTATGAAGGGCATTGTGTCCACCCTTCCATTCATACCCTGAAGCCTCTAAGGTTTAACCTCTGATGAAGGTAAAAGGAGGCCCTCAGGGTGGAGTCCTGATCCGATAGGATTAGCATGCTTTTGAAAAGACACACCAGGGAGCTCACATGCTGTGGATTCCTCACCACCCTTCTCTCTCTCTCCCTGCACCTCTCCTCCCTACCATACCGGACACAGCAAGAAGGCAGCTATCTGCAAGCCAAAAAGAGAGCTCTCACCAGAAACTGAATCAGCAGGCACCTTGATCTTGGACTTCAGCGTCCAGCACAGTGAGACATAAATGTCTACTGTTTAAGCCCCAGCCTGTGCTACTTGGCTATGGCAGGCAGAACTAACACAGCGCCCAAGAAGAGGGGCACCCCCCACCCAGGGCCACACAGGAAAGCGCCAGGGCCAGTCAGGAGGCAGAGGCGGCAGAAGAAACATGGGCCGGAGTCTGTACTGAGATTCTGCAGGAAAGCATGGGCAAGGCAGAGTAAGCAGGCCTGGCATTGGCTATGTTTGCATAATTTCAGCGAGTTCTGAGGCAGAGGAGTTTCTGGTATCTGTTCTGGGGTGAACAGGAAACAGGGGTCTGCATTGGGCAGCTCGCTCAGGGGTCACTCACTCGCTCTAGGATCAGCCAGCCCTGGGAGGGGCAGTCTCTGCAAGGTCAGCAAGGTCCCACAATGTCCAAGCATCCAAATTACGGGAAAAACAAGACAAGACTGCCCTAGCCGGTTTGGCTCAGTGGATAGAGCAACGGCCTGAGATCCCAGTCAAGGGCACGTACCTCGGTTGCAGGCTCCTGGCCCAGGCCCTGGTCGGGGCTCGTGCAGGAGGCAACCAATCAATGTGTTTCTCTCACATCAATATTTCTCTCCGTCTTTCCCTCTCTCCTCCGCTCTCTCTAAATATCAATGGAAAACTATCCTTGAGCGAGGATTTAAAAAAAAGAAAAGAAAAAAGGCAAGGCTAGTACAGGGTGGAGAAGAAAAGGTGCGTGGAGACTGAGATGGCTGGGGAGACGGGAAGAGCACAGCGCAGACTGGCCAGGCCCCTGTCCCTGCAGTCCGTCCAGGGCCCATTTCTGCCTACCTGCCGTGGGCCTTGGCGCTCAGGTCCTTGAGGAAAGCCACGGTGCCTTCTCCCCTGGCGTTGAAGGACACGGTGCAGACAGGACACGGCATCTCCAACACCCTCTGCAGGAGCAGCTGCTTGGACTCCTCAGGAATGTCCCCCACCACAAAGTAGTACACGGATTCAATCTGCAAGAAAGCAGTCCCAGCAGCTCACCTCCTGCCCGCCCCGCCTTGTGCAGGGCTCGCTGGCAACACTTCCTACAAAATGGCATTTTTTAAAGTGGGTGGTGGGGGTAGAGAAGAGAGCGCAGAAAGGCAGCAGCACTGCTCAACGTTTTGTGAGGACATTTGGGACCAAGGTCAGGAAGTGAGGGGTCCAAGGCCTGGTGCCGAGACCTGTGGGAGTGGCCGCAGCCTCAGGTATGCAGGGGAGGAAATGGTTGGCAGCCTGGAGAGGAGCCTCCTCTGGGCCCATGAGTGCCGCACACAGCGCAGGGGCAGGGGCAGGGGCAGCTGTTTTCAACAGGAAGACACACAGCCACTGCGGGCAGGAAGCTTATCAGCCATTTCCATGGCGGAGCCAGAATCCTGCAATCCAACCCCTCCATCCTTGGTCTGAGGCAGACTGTGGCAGGAAGACACATTCCCGGCTGGTTCATCCTCGGGTCTCATCTCACAGGGAAGCGTATGCCTGGAGGGGGGTGAGGCTGTCCGGACTTCACACGGCAGGCGAAGACCCAGGTCCATCCACAGGGCCTTGCCTCTTGTTGCCATGACAACAGTGAGAGAATGAACAGCCCCTGTGTCAGGACACACACACACACACACACACACACACACCAGATAGGAGGCAATCCCCAAAAGCTCCCTGCTTCATTTAGAGTGATGTCAGTCCCACCCAAGGGACCGGCGACAACGGTCCTACAGCGACCACAACACCCTTGCTCCTTTCCAGGATTTGCCTTCCACGGTGCACGCCTCTGCCTCCCCACCCCCAGGAGCTCTGTAACTTGGGGCAAGTAATTCTAATGAAGATAAGAGCGAGAGTGCAGTAAACAAGATGACCTGCACTTATGTACATAAGAGAGCCCGCACTGCACAGCATCTACACCTGCCTACCAACACCTGGATGGATTGTCTCCAGATGCTGGGGGAACCCCCATCTTTAAGGGATTAGGAGATGCCTATCCCTTTAGGACTTGTGAGCCTCTCTCTGCTCTAATCACAAGCCCCTGGAGCAGTAGGTAAACCATCAATGATCTCCCCTGGACTCCCAGCCTGGGACTTACACCCACCTGGCACAGAGACGGGCTTATGATCAGCTCCCCAGCTGGTTAGGAGGACATCCTGTGGGCAGTGGCCAGGGCAGGCTCTGTGCCCCAGAGCCAGGATGGGGAAGGCGAGGGAGGACTCAGGCCAGGAGCTAGGAGACCACAGTGAGAGCGGAGACCAGCCTATTGCAGCAACAACCCTCCACCAACACGAAAGAGCCCCCTGTGCCTGCCCTACCTCCCATCCCCACTTCTTCTTGCGCCGCCTCCTGAGCCACCTAACCTAACACTCTCAGGCCTTTTAAACTCCAGCTCCGACTTTAAAAAGGATGGAAGGGGAGTAAAGACTGAGGGAAGCGGCATATGCTCTCAGCCAGTCACCCAGTGGCAGAAAAACACTGGAGGAGGAGCAGTGTTGTCCGGATTCCTCCTTATTCCCAAGATTGTTCTTCCAGCAAGCGCACGAGGCCCACTTTCTCCTGCTGTCATCCGTGACCTTGTGTGGATGCAGGGTGGATGCCGCTGAGCTACTCCGGGCAATGCTTGTTTCAGCCGTGTTTGTGCCAGTGTGGCACGGGTGGTGCATCCTCTCAGAGGATCTAAATTCACATGTGGCCTGAGACGGGGAGCAGACACAGGGGCACCTTCTGGGTTTGCTAGCTCAGCGGGGAGGTCAGGGAGGGTAAACACCCAGCAGCGCCCCTGCGGCGGGCGTGCAGAGCCGGCTGCTTTGCCCTGGCAGTAACCCAGGAGTCTGGAATCCCTGTGCAGAATGTTTTCCCTCGAGATTTCATCAAACTAAAAACTGCTGTAGCCAGCAGCGAGTCGGGATTCCTTCCCTCGCGAAGGCGATAGGGTTACTCATTAAGTTCAGTCCTCAGCTTCTTAACTGCCTATTTCTGGCCGGCTCTCAGGTATCCGAGCTACATGCTTCCCACGAGGCCGCCTGTCCCGCCCCTCCCCCTGCACCCTGCCTTTCTGCCTCGCCGTCCGTTCTCATAACGACACTGAGAAGAACAGAGGAGAATAAACGCTGCCTACCACCAGCCCCTCCCCAAACTGGCCAAATGCCCTTTAACGTGAAATGGCGCTGGGGCCATCTGCTATTTGGGACAATAAGCTAACATGAATTATTTTTCACAGCAGTCCTGTGGGGTATGAATTACCCTCATGCCCAGTTTACAGATGAAGAAACTGAGGCCTGGGAGGTTAACTGGCCTGGTCTTGCAGCTAGTAAACCCAGGCTGCCTGACCCCGTGAGCTGCTGTCCTTGCTTACAACCACTTCACTCTGTCGCCTCTTCACGGCAAGGCTGGCCACCTACTGGAGGTGAAGGTGAGCTCCCAGCACTGTGAAAGCAAGATCATGGACACCAAGCGGCCAGAGGCCAGGCACCCTTCTCACTTCCTTAGCTTCCACACCATCCGAGGCTCCGACCACCAGCTGTCAACGTCACTGACCAACGTTGAGTCCAGGAGGTCGTCTGGTTCAGGGATTTATCTCCCCGGGAACCCTCCCCCCCACCCAGCACCTCCAAGCTCCCCGGGGCAGGCCCGGCTGGGGCAGGGGCAGCCAGGACCAGGGCAGCTTCCTCACTGACCTGCACTTCCCTTCGTGCCAATCTCATTGAATCTGATAACACAAGACCTGGAAAATGTGTGGGTTACATTCAGCTATTTCCTGTGTCACAAACTCTTGCCACTTTATACGGCATAGAATAGGGCGGAGCTTTTCTGTTTCACTAAAAATGTCTTGTTCTGCCTAGGCCAATGTCCACAGCTTCCCGCGGTAGCTGCATCTGCTGGCTAAGGAGTCCTCCGTAGCCTCCCAGCCACAGGCCTGGGGGGGAAGAAGGACCAGCCCCAAGAGGCTGCCTCCTGACTCCCGCAGCTCTCGCAGTCAGAGCCCCAAGGCCTCTGGGTCTGAAAATCCCCGTTCCGCAAGGAAGCAACAGTGACAGTCGACCCCATCAGCATGGCGAGGTCTGGCAACACTTTCTCGTTCATCATACAACTTTGGCCACTGCAACAGTTTTGACCAACCCGGACCCTGAGTGGAACTTCCAGATCCTCCCTGACCTGTGGCAGCCCTTTCCTGGAGCAGCAATTTTGGTTTTCTGATTCTCCTACTGGCAGGAACTACCCCCGTGGTATTAATCAGCTCACATCTCAGATCTGCCCTAACACCCTGACCACCACCAACTTTCGGGACTCCCGGGCTTCTGGGTCCCTGTGTCCACCCGCCGTCCCTATCAATCACAGAGGCTCAGCAATTTCGCCTGCCTGGTCCCACACAGACCACCTCTCTTCACTTCAAAAAACTCAAATATGCACCCTAGGTTGGGGAGGGGACTCTCTTAGACCACATCTAGCCCCCAAGCCCAGGAATACCAGCACTGCCCTGGCGTGTGACTCAGTTGGTAGAGCACCATCCCGTGCACTGAAAGGTTGCCGGTTTGGTTCCCGGTCAGGGCACTGCCCAGGTTGTGGGCTTGATCCCCAGCAGGGGTGCCTGTGGGAGGCAACAGATCCATGTTTCTCTCTCCCATCAATGTTTTCTTCTCCTTCTCCCTTCTTTTCTAAAAGTCAATAAAAAACATTTAAAAAGAAGAATATCAACATTATTTCCTTCCTATTCCTTCAATGTTCATCAAAGACTTAGCGAGCCCTTGCCAGGCACTGCCACTGCTAGGGACACAGAGGTGAGATCTGATGCCTGTCTGCATCTCTGAAGGAAGTAAATGGAACGCCTGAGGTGGCCCCTCCTTGTCTACTGCCCAGTGGGGGCTCCTATGGAATCACGGGGGTCTGTCTCCCATTCACCCACTTAGCCGTCCAGTAAAAGGGTAAACGCATTTGTGCCTGTCAGTGGATGGAGAGAGGCTGAGAGAACACAGAACAGGAGCCCCTGGGAGGTGGCCGCAATGAAAGCAGAGGCAGGGCCCCTGGTTAGCTTCTCAGGCAGCCGAGATCACCAGTCTTTCCTTCCTAACATGTCCTGGGCCAGCAGGCCTTCTGGGGCCCTGCACCTCCTCCTCCTCCTCAAGACGGAGCAACTACCAACTTCCAAGAGACGTGTGCAGGGTTCTGACCGCAGTGTGCCGCAGGGCAGAGCCCTGAGCCGGACAGCACACCTGGGCCTGGGGGAGATGGCAGCCCCTCTAGACTGCGGAATCCCTCCAGCACCCCAGGCTGCCCTGCCCAAGAGCCAGGACTTCCCCCCACGACACTTCAGTACTTCACCCATGTACAGTGCTCTTCACCTGCCATGATGAGAGATGTAAGCCCACCCTCTGCCCGGCTCCTCTGGGCTTGGAGGCTCATGCTCATCCCGCTGTTCAATCTTCCTGGCCTGTCTGTGGCGACAGAGCCCAGTCCGGAGGAGGCCAGGGCCTCTGAACATTCTCCCTCCCCGTAACCAAGCACACGGGACACCCTCCCTTCTCGTGTGGACCCGACACAAAAACCCAACCTCTGAGTATGTCTCTGGACACAAGACAATACTCACTTTCTTGGTTCCTCTCAGGACTCTCTTCTGGGAGATGCTAACCCAAAGCAGGTTATCATCAGTAGGAAAAGTCTGGGTGTTTAGCTTTATTGTTCAAGTTTCTTAAGCCCTAATCTTTTCCAGTCATAGCAAACAGCAGCAACATGGATGAGTTTGAAACTCACTGGGGTGGACTGAGTTTCACAGAGCAGGGGACCCATTCCCTCCCCACCCCACCCTACACACACATGCGAGCTTTGCTTTACTCCTCATAAAGCATAAGGCTTGGCAGTTTCATTTACAGAATTTCCCTTGGGACCACAACCAAGCAAAGCGCTAGGTGGAGGGGCCACCTGTCTAATGCACTTCGCAGTTGCCATACTCCACAGTCTCTCCTCAAGGGTCTTCAGATGGCATTTGATGGTCAGTGCGTGTGGGCTTCTTTCTGGCTTCTTCCCCTTCTGGACTTCCCTGGAACTCACTGAAATGTCCCTTATTCCCTGCGCTGGGATGAAGCCCAGAGAAAGGAGAGGCACAAACCAGAGGCAAGTAAAACAGAAAACCAAGGTCACGGGGAAATCTTGCAGTCAAGCTGTCAGTCAGCTGTGATAAGGGTAGCCAGGTGAACAAAGAAAGAAAACACCCATGAGGGCGCGTGTGCATGTACACACACACACACACACACACACACACACACACGAGCCTGTGAAATGTCCCATTTCTTGAATGCTAATTACAATGTCCAGACACTTGAAATTTTACAGATGTTAAGACAAACTTGAAAGGCCAAAGAACAAAGTAGGTTGTATTTTGTTCTTCTTTAATGAGAAACATTTGCTCTTCTGGCTTCGTGAGGATAAACAATGTGTTTCCAATGTCCAACCATCCTCCTCAGTGTCCATAAACACAGCCTGGTGACCACTGAGGACTACCCTTTCAAGGTGCCAGCACAGGGCCTTCTAGCCCAAGAAAGGACTTCTTAATGCAGCAGAATAAAGCTTGAAATCTATAAAATTCCCCAGCTTCCAGGGTTGGAAAGCAATTAAATGTTAATATTAATTACTAGGTATTAATTAAGTAGCTGTATCTCAAAGGAAGGGGACCCTCCCCCACGCAGGGAGTTGAGGCGGGTCAAAGGACCCACCTGCCCAGAGGACTTCCTCTCTGGCTTGCACTAACGCTTGACAGTCCCACCCTTAGAGTCACTCACAAAAACACACATCCTTGTGGCTGAAAGACACATAAAACACCACCATTAATCACTTCTTCCAGATAAATCTTTATTTCCAAAAGGTCACTATCAAAATGTATAAATGTGAATACATTCACATTTGAAAATGGATGAATCATTGGCATGGATGTACATCACCCTGGAAAGCACATGACAGACCCATTTGTGAGAAGGGGAAGTGGGAAAGCTTCAGAACATGGGTGTGGGGGAAGCCCTACTTCCTCATCGAAGGGTGCTATGAGGACTCTTCCAACCTCTCCTCCCATAAGAGTTGCCTGATTCATCTAATTGTCAGGAGAGCAAGAGTGGAATTAAAGTGTTAGAGATGCAGAACCAGGTCCTAACTCCCTGTCCTTCCTCGATGCTCAGGGGCTCTGAGCAGCATGTGGCTCTCCTGGTAGTGGCTAAATGAGGGTCGACCCCAATCACCCCACCAGAGGAGCCTAGAGGACAGGGAGTCTCATTTTGGTTGGTCCAGCTCTGCCATCACCAAAGCTGTGATTTTGATCCCTGTCTGGGGCTTGTCACTCTGTCTCATTTGGTTCCAAATTCAGAGGAGAATAGGATTAAGATTTATGGGGCTCTTCAGTGCCAATGAGGCAGCCCCTGTGGGATGCCCCTGGGAAGGGACTCGGATCAGGTGAACGGCAGTATGAGGATACCAAGGTGAGACATAAGCCTGAAGCCGCCTTCGTGACTGGGGGCCAGCCCTGGACACACACTTACAGTTCTGTCTTTCCCCGCTTCCTGCAGAGCGTCCAGGCGGCTAGCCTGGCTCAGAGCCTGCTCGAAGGTCAGTTTCTCCACCCAGCTGATGGCGGCAGCTATGGATTGTTCCATCGCAGGAGCAGCATTCTCCTGCCATTTCACAGGCTCTCGGGAAGCCCTGAAAGGAATCGCATAGGGCTGTCACCAGCAGCGGTCAACAACAGCTGTCAGCCCTCAGTCTCACAGTCCTGAGCAGCACCCACTTAACATCAGCACTGACAGAAAGACAGGCAGCTCCCAGCCTCTGAAAGAGGTTTCCAAAGCACCATTACCTTCCATCAGCTGTGCTGACTTGGGAAAACAATGTTTATGGAGAACAGAGAATTTCAAACATTATAAAGTAGATTAAAATTATTGAGGAAGTGCCCTAGCTAGTTAGGCTCAGTGGGTAGAGCATCAGCCTATGGACTGAAGGGTCCCAGGTCAATTCTGGTTAAGGGCACATGCCCAGGTTGTAGGCTTGATCCCCAGTAGGGGGCATGCAGGAGGCAGCCGATCAATTCTTTCTCATCATTGATGTTTCTATCTCTCTCTCTTTCTCTCCCTTCCTCTCTGAAATCAATAAAAATATATTTTAAAAAATTATTGAGGAAGTTATTTTTATAAACAGGCAGGTTTATATGAACTGTCTTCTATTGCTAGTAAATTTATAAGGATTCACAGCATTCAGACTTGCAAATTAGCAACAATTTTATTACTATAAAATGCTGGTTCTTTTATTACATTGTTTTCATTGTTCTGAAAGAATCCCATCAATGTATTTTTGGATTAAAAATAGTTTTGTTCTGCCTGACTGGTGTTGCTCAGTGGTTGAGCATCGACCTATGCACCAGGAAGGCAGCGGTTCAATTCCCAGTTAGGGCTCAATCCCCAGTAGGGGGCGTACAGGAGACAGCCAATCGATATTAATGCTTCTCTCTCATTCATGTTTCTATCTCTCCCTCTCTTTCTCTCTCTAAAAAAAACAAAACAATAAAAATATACTTTATAAAAAATAGTATTGTTCTGAGCTCAACAGAGCATAAGTCTTTTAAATTTATTAAATCATTTTGATTTCAAAAACAGCCATTTGAATGTATTTATCTCCATGTTTATAATCCAGTGACCTACATGAATCATATGAATTTATGAGCATAAGAATGATGTGAAACATGGCTTCAATGAACCTCCAGAGACAGAGGCTGCCACACACATGTGTCACCTGGGCGGCTTCCCGGTAGAGAATCTGGCCGCGTGGCCCATATGCTAGAGCATTTCCAAGAAAGGTACAATGTGGTAGACTTAAGCACTTATTTCCTTCAATATATCTGTGACAGGAACAGGAACATTGGATAGGACACGATTAGGCAGCATCCCCAAAGATGTCATCTATTTAGCTAAAAGTATTTTATTTTTAAAAAGGAAAAACTCGCCAAAACTGGTTTGGCTCAGTGGATAGAGCGTCGGCCTGCGGACTGAGGGGTCCCAGGTTCGATTCCGGTCGAGGGCATGTACCTTGGTTGCGGGCACATCCCCAGTGGGGGTTGTGCAGGAGGCAGCTAATCGATGTTTCTCTCTCATCGATGTTTCTGGCTCTCTGTCTCTCTCCCTTCCTCTCTGTAAAAAATCAATAAAATATATTTAAAAAAAAAAAAAAAAGGAAAAACTCAGTGTATTAACCAATGTCATCCCAATAAATTCAATTAAAAAAGAAAAGAAAAACGGAGGTAGATGCCCCCCTCCCAGGTGCTTCTTGTCGGGGAGGTGCAGCCACTGTTCCACATGGGAAGTTGGCCTGCAGTCCAAATCCTCTCAAATCCAAGAGTCTATGAATGATTGCCTGCGAAAGCCCTGAAATACGGGAGATTCTATAAAGCCAGCCACCTGCTGTTCTGATTCAGGGGTGAACTTATGGAGAGGTCAACTTGAGTTGCGAGCTCAGTCTGAAAACCAGGGAAATTTGCGACGAGTTTAAATTCACTATCCAAGCTAAATTCTAAAATGAGTGAAGGGATTTTTACTCAATATCGTTCATATTCTTATATTTTTTCATCTTGCCATGCATTGAAGAAAAGTGTGTTTCTAAATCTCTCCTAATCTGAAAACTAAAATACCAAGTGCAAAGCAGATAAAAGTTTTCTGAGGTATTCACTGTGGGCTCTCTGCTGGAAGTCTATATTCCAGGGAAATTACAAAATTACATCCTCTCCCCCCCCCCCCCCGCCCCCCGCGCCGCCCCCCCCAAGAGCTCACTATGCTAGTGACTCGGCTTAACTCCGCAGGAACGGAAACTGCCTATGGAGTTCCCGGAAGCACCCGTGCCCAGGGGACGCTCACCGTATGATGTTGAACTTGGCTACGAGAGCCACCTGCTCCTCGAGGACCATGGTTAGGGCGTCTTGGCACAGACGGAGCTCCTCCTCCCGCATGCCACCCAAATCCAGCACTATGGTGACGCACTGTTCCAAGATGACGCCAAACACCTGCCGGCTCCTGCTGGTGAGCCAGTTTATCCGCTGCTCATAGCTCTCCGCCGCTTGTTTTAAATGTTCCACAAATTGGCAGATCAGTTCTGATTTAGCTGTCAGCTTAATGGAATTTAATTAATTAATTAATTGTTGACATAAATAAACAAATAAGGAGGATACCAAAATAAGTCACCTGAACCGCAGTGCAGCCAGGAACAACAGGGCCCACTGAGCCGAGGCCCCTGCCATCAAGAACTGCATTCATAACAATTTTGCAGATGACCTCCAACCCCCACATAATCCAAAAGGAAGGGTTCTAGTCTTGCAGCTAAAAACCTGTGGCTGATTCCCCACAGGAGAAAAGATGATCACGTGTTATTATTCTTTTAAAAGATCTATTTCTAGATCATGTTTTATCTTTACAGTTACAGAATAACCATTATCAGAAAATTTCCAGGGGCACTTTTAAGAAAGCAAGGAGGAATAAAAGGGAGAAGCTCATTTTTATAAGCCTCACTAAAAAGTTTTCCTAACTACAACATGCCAACAATATTTCTGCAAATGCTTCTAGCCACGCCAGCACACCTGCCGGCTTCCTCCAAGGATGCTGCGCCGGCGACTAGCCTCCTGCTCAGACCTCTATCCTGTGTCCTCTGTCTCTCAGCCCCGGCTCCCCTGCATCTGGATCACTTGGTCACCCACAGCCGCCACCAACACCCGTTGGGGCCGTCACTGAAAGGTGACAGACGCTTGCGGGCCATTTCTTGCACACACAAACCATCATCCACACAGACCAGGCACAGTCGCGCAAGGCCTTTCGGGGTGTAAGGTGGTGGGAGACATGGGAAAGGAATAAGAAAAAAATTATACTTATTCTGTGAAGAATCAAAATTTTAAAGATCTGGTACCTTTGAAAAACTTCAACAACTCTCAGAACACTCCCAAGTACCTCAACTGTCTTTTGAACATACCACGTACCAGGGAATTCCACAGTTTCTTGCCTTGGCTCACACTGTCCCGTCTGTCTTAAACTCCTTTCCTTCCCCATCCCCTTGTCCCTCAAATTTATCCTCAAGCTCCGGCATCACTGGAAGCAGTGAGCCTCTCTGCATGGGCCACTCCAGACCTCGGCAGTGACCACAGGGCCCGTCCCGAAGGGGATTCCCACTTACATTGTATGCTGTGCCATCCTCCGCTCTGTAGACCCGTGGGAATAGTCCGTCGGCATACCGGGAAGCCACAAATCTCCCCAGAGAAGTCACATAAGCTGCATTTTCAAAAAAACCACAATCATCAAAATGGTGCATTATTAACACTTATTCTTATTTCAAAATGCTTTTCTCTAACACCATTCAGATCCCCAGTGATAGCTACACGCTGTGATGCTTTGCATTCTGAAGTATTTCTGGGTGCTAAAATGTAATTGCTTATGACATGGTAATCCTTTAATACATGAATGAATGAGGAGGAAAACGGGATTTGCTTTTTGATTTCCTGATTCGTTTGTCCAGGATGATTAAGTAAGAGGTCAACAAGAAAACATAGGAATTGTGTTTAATTTCTCAAAACTTTTATTCAGGACTTGGACTTGTTTTCAGAGTTTTAAAAGTTAAACTCAGATATTGTCCATTGTTCTCGCCAGTGGGGGTTCATGAATAGATGAGTGAATGAAGCACGCGGGTAATGGATTCAGGATACTCACACAGAGTTCAAAACCACAAGATTTATCAGATTATGTGCCCCACTGTTGAGTATCTGTTGCACAAACACACACTGAGCACCCACCACGTGATACACACGGTGCTCACGGAATGGGAATACAATGCTGCCTAAAACATTTTATCCTTCATGGGACAGGAGGCTACAGAAAGGATTCAAGGACTAACTCTGAGTTGCAGGACAGAAGGTGAGGCAAGGCTTCCCCGAGATGTTCTTATTGTGATGATTGCTTTATCGCTGTTGTTGTTCAGTTCCCACAGTAGAAGAGAATGGTGGTACTCTCAGACCTAGCACGTCCCACTCCCTGCCTCTCTTGGAAAGGGAGAAAGGGCAAGGCTGGATTTCACAGCTTCCCTGGCCAGGCTTGGTCCCAAATCAGGGGTGAGAAAATTTACAAGACCTGCAGCTCAATGTTCATAATAGTAAAGAGTAAAGAATGAGCTACTGAATTCCATCAGCAATAACTTCAATCATGTGGACAAAAAAGGGGCCACATACCAACCCTGACAAGCTCAGGGAAGGCCTGCATAGCAGGTCTACAAACTCAGAGACCCAAAGTAACTACACAGGATGCTCTGAAACTAACACTTGCTAACTGAAAGCGAGCTGTGGTGAGTAGTCACGGCCTAGGTCAGTGTTTTCCTTGACAAAGGTCAATCTTTACCTTAAAGGAGACTGTCCACTGTCTTTTTACATCTATTATAACATACCTTTAGAATGTCAGAGTAGTCCCCTTTTTTCCAGACTCCTCAGGGTACAATCTCCAACTAAGAAGGGACCACGGAATTTCTCATTGTTACCTTGCTGCCTAAATACCATCTCCATGTGCTACTAATGTTAACTATCCTAGACCCACCATGCAAAAAAGTATGCCTCTCTCCATTTTACTTTTTATCCGGCCCAGAGATTTCCCACATTGCTTCCTGCTGCCTCCTCAATGTTCCAACAATGGATTTCATGTAGCACCCCGTACATCTCCTTCTTTGATTGTAATATATAAAATAAGCTGTAGCTCTAGCCGGTTTGGCTCAGTGGATACAGCGTCATCCTGTGGACAGAAGGGTCCCAGGTTCGATTCTGGTCAAGGGCATGAACCTCAGTTGCAGGCTCCTCCCGGGCCTGGGCCCTGGTTGGAGCGCATGCAGGAGGCAACCAATCAATGTGTTTCTGTAACATCGATGTTTCTCTCTGTCTTTCCCTCTCTCTTCCACTCTCTCTAAAGATCTATGGGAAAATACTTTTGGGTAAGGATTTTAAAAAGAAAAAGAGAGAGAGAGAGAGAGAGAGAGAGAGAGAGAGAGAGAGAGAGAGGTTATTAAAGGAATTTGTAAAAAAATAAATAATAAATAAAATACGCTGTAAAGTGGCTATCCTCTGTAGAATTTTCTCAATCCGTTGAGATTTTGCTTCCAAGAAAGTGTCATCAATTTGGCTAATAAACTCATAACTGTTCTCTACAGGTTTGGACGTTTCTTACATTGTCAACACTCAAACCTCTCAAACTCTAAAATCTCTGTTTCCAAGAATTCAATTTCTTAACTGGCACAGATAGAGCAACTTCAAATCACCGACAATACTCTCTCTTTACTTAAGACATTTACCTGGGATGAGGAAAGAGTACTGTTTTGGGGGGACTGAAGGAGATGAGCCTACGGGAGACTGTATAAACTGCAATTGCTAATTAAAATGTGAGGCATTGTGAATATTGCATCTAGCAATGGTGAATTTTATAGGCAAATCCTCACAGAGAAAAAAGTATTAACTCAGAAAAAAAATGTAAAAATAGCTACTTGAAGGTACTAGAGAGCAATCAAGAACAGACAGAAACTAGATTGGCATTCATCCTTGAAAGAAGGCAATCGGTGAGCTTGTCACAGGGAGGACAGAGTTTGCAGTTTGAGTCCAACCAACTTAATTACCTGCTAAAATAAGAATCAGCTCTCCACACATCAACTGATGAATGGATCGACTGTGATATATCCATACCATTCATCTCCTTATATTATTTGGCCATAAAAAGGAATAAAGTACTGATTCATACTACAACATTGATAAGTCTTAAAAACATTATGGTAAGTGAAAGAAGCCAATCACAAAAAAAACACATTATATGATTCCATGTATATGAACTATCCAGAACAAGCAAATCTATAGACATAAAGTAGATTGCTTTGGGTTGGCAGTTGAGGGATAGGTTGGGTAGATAAGGAGTACCAGGTTTCTTTCTAAGATGATGAAAATGTCCTAAAGTTGACTGTTGTTATAGTGGCCCATACCTATGAATATATTAAAAAGGCTGAATATGCCAAAGCAATATCTTCACCGATACAGCTCCTAGGGCGATGGAAACTAAAGAGAAAATAAACAAATGGGACTACATCAAAATAAAAATCTTCTGCACAGCAAAAGAAACCATCAACAAAATAACAAGAAAGCCCACTGCAGGGGAAAACATATTTGCCAATCTTATCACTGATAAGGGTTTAATATCCAACATTTACAGGGAACTCATACAACTTAACAAAAGGAAGATAAACAACCCAATCAAAAAATGGGCAATGGACCTAAATAGATACTTTTCAAAACAGGACATACAGAAGGCCAAGAAACATATGAACACATGCTCAAAGTCACTAATCATCTGGGAGATACCTGTCAGAATGGCTATCATCAACAAATCAACAAACGACAAGTGCTGGAGAGGATGCAGAGAAAAAGGAACACTCGTGCACTGCTAGTGGGAATGCAGACTGGTGCAGCCACTGTGGAGAACAGTATGGAGTTTCCTTAAAAAACTAAAAATGGAACTCCCATTTGACCCAGTGATCCCACTTCTAGGAATATATCCCAAGAAATTAGAAACACCAATCAGAAAGGATACAGGCACCCCTATGTTCATAGCAGCACAATTTACAATAGCTAAGATTTAGAAACAGCCTAAGTGCCCATCAGCAGATGAGTAGATTAGAAAACTGTGGTACATCTACACAATGGAATACTATGCTGCTATAAAAAGGAATGAACTCCTACTGTTTGCAACAGCATGGATGGACATGGAGAGCATTATGTAAGCGAAATAAATCAGGTGGAGAAAGATAAATATCACATGATCTCACTCATTTGTGGAATATAATGAACACATAAACTGATGAACCAAAACAGACCCAGAGACAGAGAAGCCTCGATCAGACCGTCAAACCTCAGAGGGAAGGCAGGGGAGGGTGGGGATAACGGGGAGAGATCAACTAAAGGACTTGTTTGCATGCATATAAGCCTAACCAATGGACATAGACACCAGGGGGGTGAGAGCATGAGCGGGGGGGTGGGTGGGGGGAGGTGGGGAGGCAATGGGGGGATAAGGACACATATGTAATACCTTAATCAATAAAGAAAATAAAAATTAAAAAAAAGTTTTTTTAATGCTCAGTTGTACACTTTAAATGGGTGAATGGTATAGTATGTGAATTACATCTCAATAAAACTGTTATTTTAAAAAGTAGAAATGAGAATCTAAGTATTTTCTACTGAGACAGACATCAAAAAGATTTTTTTTAATGTAAAACAATGCCACCCTTACTAAAATTTTTGTTTTAGAAAATATACTTATTTTTCTTAAAAATGTTATGTTGGGTTTGTTACTTTTAAATTAATTAATAAATATTTTTTTAACTTTTTAGTCTTAACTTCCAATATGGTAATTATCAATAGATATAAAATATTCAAATTCTTAGATTAAAAAGGGTATAATATGAAAGTATATAAAGGAAATGTAATGAATTGAATAAAGAAATATCATTAAAAACATTTACATACTAGCAGTAGGTAATCTATTCTAATGAAAATGGCTTTCTCATGGAAATCACAGAGGCCAGAAGGAAGTGGCACAATGTTTTTTAAGTGCTAAAAGAATAGAACTGTCTACCCTAAATCTTACCCATGGAGAGATTATTCTTCAGGAATGATGGAGAAGTAAAGACATTGTCAGACAAGAAACTAAAAAGATTTGTTACTAACAGAGCTGCTTTTAAAAAGATAATAAAGGAAATTCTATAAACAGGGAAGGAAATAATAAAAAAAGGAACTCGAAACATCAGAAAGAACATAGTAAGCATAAATATGGATAAATACAGTAGCCCTTCTCAAGTTTTCTAAATTGTTTGGTTGTTGAATCAAAAATTAGAGCAGAGTCTAATGTTATTCTCAGAGTATGAAAAGAAAATAATAAATTATATTATAAATGGGGAGAGTAAAGATACATAAAGGGAAATATAGTTTCCACTCTTCAATCAAACTGGTAAAATGTTGATACCAGTAGATTTGGATAATTTATGTATTTATAAGGTAATAGCAAGCACAATGACTAAAAATGCTGTAGGAAGAGCTATACTTTAAATATACTATAAATAAATAAACACAGGAAATTCTAAAAAATGTTTAAGTAAGCCAAAGGTAGGAAAAAGAAAATAAATGGAAAACATAAAACAAAAAAATAAATAGTAGACAAACCTAACATAGCAAAAATTACATTCAATGTAAACTGTCTAAATACAACAATTAAAAGAGACTGGCAAAGAGGATTTTTAAAATGACCCAACAATAGGCTATCTTTAAGAAACTTGCTTCAAATATGATATATGTAAATAGTAAAATATAAATCATATAAGTATTAATAAAAAGAAAGCCGTATTGGCTATATTAATATCAGAAAAGTAAACTATAGAGCAAAAAATATTACTAGAGACAGAACAAGACATTATATAATCATCAAAGTGTCAAGCCACTAGGAAGACATAGCAATCCTAAGTATATATACTCCAAACAACCAACTGTAAAATATGGGAAGCAAAAACTGTTGAAACTGAGGAGAAATAGACAAATTCACAACAGTTGGATATTTCAATTGATAGAACAACTAAACAGAAAATCAACAAGAATACTCAACACCACCATCAATAAGCAGGATCTAATCAACATATGTAGAAAACTATACAACAGCAGAAGAATATATTTTACTAGAAGCCGGTGCATGAAAATTCATGCACTGGAGGGGCGTCCCTCAGCCCAGCCTGCCCCCTCTCAGAGTCCAAGAGCCCTCAGGGGACAACCCAGTGATCAGGGGAAAGCGACACCCCATCACACCTCTGCTGCTGCCACTTCCAGCAGCGCAAGCCTTGGCCGGCCCTGGTTACCTGAGTCTCGGGTGGCCCTGGGCGGCTGTGGGGCTGAGGGGACTGGGGGTCTCTGGAGGCGGGCCCGGCCTTGCCACACGCCTGCCACCCCGGTGGGGCTGAGGGTACTGAGCACCGCCATCTTGTGCTGTGGGCACTGCCATCTTTGAGGGTGGGACAGTCAATTAGCATATTACCTCCTTATTGGCTGTGGACACCACCATCTTTTGCGATGGCATGAGGGTCAATTAGCATATTCCCTCTTTATTAGATAGGATTTTCAAGTACCTACAAAATATATACCAGGACAAATCATACCCATGGCTATAAAACAAAGTTCAAAAAATTTAAAATAACTAAAACCAAACACTTATGTGCTCTGCCCACAATGGAAATAAACTAGAAATCAAGAAGGTAACAGGAAACTCTCCAAGCTTTTGGAAATTAAATAACATGTTTTAAAAAATCCATGGGTCAAAGAGGAAGTCTCAGCAGAAGTAAAAATACTTTAAACTGAATAAAAATGATAATACAACAGATACAAATTTGAGGGGTACAACTCAAACATGCCAGAAGGAAAATTTATAGCACTAAATGCTGACATAAAATGAGATGAAAAGTCTCAGATCAATAATCTAAGCTCCCACCTACAAAAAGAAGAGCAAAATAAATCCAAAGAAAGCAGAAGGAAATAATCAAGGTCAAGGCAGAAATCAATGAAACTGAACATAAAAATAAGAGAGAAAAATCAAACAAAAAGCTGGTATTTTAATACAATCAAAAAAATTGGCAAACCTCTAGCAGAATGGACAAAGATACATGCCCTGGCTGGTTTGGCTCAGTGGATAGAAGCAGATAGAGTATCGGCCAGAGGACTGAAGGTTCCTGGGTTTGATTCTGGTCAAGGGCACATATCTCAGTTGCAGGCTCAATCCCCCATGGCCCTGGTCAGAGAGCGTGCGGGAGGCAACCAATCTATGTGTCTCTCTCTGTGTCTCTCCCCTTCCCTTCCACTCTCTCTAAAAATCAGGGGGGGAATATCCTCAGACAAGGATTAATAAGAGAGAGGAGAGAGAAAGAGAGAGAGAGAGAACATGAATTACTGATATCAGGTATGAAACAGGGAATACTAGTATCACTAATGACCCTGCAAACATGAAAAGAATAATGCAATACCACAAACAACTTGACACACATATTAAACAACTTAGATGAAATGAATCAATGCCTCAAAACAAAAACTACTATAACTCACTCAATATGAAATACATCATATGAATAGTCCCATATCTATTAAGGAAATGAACTTGTAATTCAAAACTTCTCCAGAAGAAATCTCCAGGCTTGAGTAGGTTCTCTCAAGAATTCTACTGAGCATATAAAGAAGAATTAACATTCTACACAATATTTTCCAGAAAATAAAAGACACAGAAACACTTCCCAATCCACTCTATGAAGCCAGTATCACCCTGATACCAAAACCATACAAAGGCGGTATAAAAGAGAAAACTCAAGACCAATATCTGCCATGAATACAGAAACAAAAACCCTTAACACAATACCAGCAAACAGAATTCAGCAATATAAACAACTAGAGGCCCGGTGCACAAAATTTGTGCACTCAGGGGAGGGGGGTCCCTCAGCCTGGCCTGCGCCCTCTTGCAGTCCAGGAGCCCTTGGGGGATGTCCAACTGATGGCTTAGGCCTGCTCCATGCGAGGCATGGGACTAAGCCAGCAGTGGGACATCCTAGTGCAGCCGCGCAGGCGGGAGAAGCTCCCTCCATCACTGCTGTGCTCGCCAGCCATGAGCCTGGCTTCTGGCACACTGACCACCAGGGGGCAGATCCTGTGTCAAGCGTCTGCCCCCTGGTGGTCAGTGCGCATCATAGTGACCGGTAGTTCAGCCGTTCAGTTGATTTGCATATTAGGCTTTTATTATATAGGAGTATACAACATGACCAAATGGTGTTTATTCTAAGATACAAGGCTGATTCAATATTCAAAAACCAGTCAATATAACCAACCATATTAACATCCTAGGGGAGAAAAATCGAAAGATCCTTTCAAATTTCAACAAGTATTCATGATAAAAACTCTCAGAAAACTAGGAATATAGGGGACCTTCCTCAACTTTATTTTTTTTAAACCTACTGCTAACAAATAGCTGATGGTGAAAGACTAAAAGCTTTCCCCTAAGATTTGAAGTGAGGTAAGGATATCCACCTTCACTACTGTTATTCAACACAGTTCTAGAAGCTTTAGCCAGCACGAGGCAAGAGAAAAAAATGCAAGACATAGATATCGGAAATGAAGAATGAAAACTTTCCCTATGTGGAGATAACATCATGGTCTACCTAGAAATATGAAGGAGTTAACAACAGCAGGAAAAAACAAACAAACAAACAAACAAACAACAAAAAAAAACCCTCTTAAAATTAATAAGTTAGGTAAGCTCACAGGATAGAAGAGCAACATACAAAAATATCAAGCATATTTCTGTATATACTAGCAATGAGCATATGGAAATAAAAATTTTAAATACAGTATCACACTTACAATTGCTCAGAAAATGAAATATTTAGTACAAATCTAATAAAACATGTGTAGGACATATACCAAAAATACAAAACACCTGAATGAAGGAAATCAAAAGGCATACATGAATGGAAAGATATTCAGGTCTAAGATGTCAATTCTCCTTGAATTAAAATAAAGCTTTAATCCAATTCCTATCAAAATCCCAGCAATATTTTTGTAGACATAGACATGGTTATCTAAAAGAAAAGATAACGGAACTAGAGTAGCTAAAACAATTTTGAAAAAGAATAAAGTAGAAGGAATCAGTCTATCCAATTTCAAGACATTCTATATAATAATAATGTAGTTATAGTAATTAAGACTATGGTAATAGTGGAGAGATAGACACACAGATGCATAGAACAAAACAGAAAACCCAGAAATAGCCCCATACAAGTACAACCAACAAATTGTTAACAAAAATGCAAAAGCAATTCAAAAGAGGAAGAATAGTCTTTTTAAAAAATGATCCTGGAGCAACTGGATATCCATGGTCAAAATAATGAATCTTAAACAGAAATGAACTCAAATTGGCCATGAGCTAAATGTAAGATGTGAACTAAAAAACTTTAGGCGGGAAAGTAGGAGAAATTCTTTGAGACTCAACGAGATCCAAACAAGATATTAGTCAACAAATGGGACTTCATCAAAATTAAAAACTTTTGCTCTGGCCGAAACCGGTTTGGCTCAGTGGATAGAGCGTCGGCCTGCAGACTGAAAGGTCCCAGGTTCGATTCCGGTCAAGGGCATGTACCTGGGTTGCGGGCACATCCCCAGTGGGAGATGTGCAGGAGGCAGCTGATCGATGTTTCTCTCTCATCGATGTTTCTAACTTTCTATCTCTCTCCCCTCCTCTCTGTGAAAAATCAATAAAATATAAAAAAAAAAAAAACTTTTGCTCTGAGAAACAGAAGTTCTGGATAAAGACAAAGCTAAAGACTAAGAGAATATATCTACAGACCACATATGTGACAAAGGATTCATTTCTAGAATATATAATATATAATAGACTCTCAAAACTCAACATTTAAAAAAATCTAATTAGAAAATGATGAAAAGACATAAACATTTATTTTACCAAAGATGATAAAGAGCAAATCAGCACATGAAAAGATGTTCAACTAAACTAGGCACTGGGGCATTACAGATTAAAGCCACAACGAAATATTACTACACAACTATTGGAATAGCTAAAATTTTTAGATGCTGACACACTAAATGCTGTTATAAAGAGGAAAAGCTATCTTTCATAATTACTAATTATGTAGTATAGCCATTCTGAAAAATAGTTTGGCAGTTTCTTAACAAAACATTAAAACATATACTTAACGTACCACCTCACAATTGCATTCCTGGGCATTTATCTCAGAGAAATGAAAGCTTATGTTCTATACAAAAACCTGTAAACAACTGTTCATAGCTTTATTTGTAATAGTCCCAAACTGGAAACTACTCAATGTCTTTTAATGGGTGAGTGGTGAACTGATGGTACATCCATACCATAGAACACTACTCTGCATAAAAAGAAACAAACTATCACCCTGGCCAGTGTGGCTCACGTGGCTGAGTGTCAAAAGGTCCCTGGTTCGATTCAAGGTCAGGGCACATTCCCCGATTGCAGGTTCAGTCCCTGGTAGGGATGCCTGGTGAGGCAGCCAATCAGTGTTTCTCTCTCACACCTATGTTTCTCTCTCCCTCTCCTTCTTCCTGGTGGCCACCAGGAGTTAAGGATGCTGGGAGACAGAGGTCTGTATGATGATCAAGGGGTAGCACTGGAAGAGCTTCAGTCAGTCACCCAAACCACTGAAAGTACAGACATAACCACTGAAAGCATAGTGCAGAAAGGTATACCTAAGCCCATTGAAATTTAAATGGAATTAAATGAAATACTAAAAAATATTCAGTTTCCCCAAAAGAAGGCAGGAAAGGAGAAACAAAGGGTAAAAAAGATGGGACAAATAGAAAACAAAAAGTAAAGTGGGAAACCTAAATTTATATCCATTATTACATTAAAGTAAACAAAACAAAACAAACACTATAATTACAAGATAGAGATCATGAGACCGGGTTAAGGAGGCACAGAGAGAGACTACAGGTAGTTTGAGAGTAAAAGACTATAAAGATGCATGCCATGTGAAAGCTAAGCATGACAAAGCTGTGGTAATTATATTAACATCAAACAAAGTAAATGTCATCACAAAGATATGACAATCCCAATGTATATGCATTTAGAGCTTCCAACTAAACTGACACAACTAAAAGGAGAAATGGACACATATACTAGACCAAAAAAAAAATCGCTAAAGATACAGAATACTTCTATCATACTATCAACAATCTTGGCTCAATTAACATTTACAAATATTATGTAGAAACTGCATAATACACATTCTTTCCAAGTGTGTATGGAATATTCATCAAGACATATGAGGGGCCATAAAACAAATCTCAGTAAATTTCCAAAGACTAAAATCTTATGTTCTCTAACTCAACAGAATTAAATTAGAAATCCAACAAAAACAAGGTATCTTTCAAAGTCCTAAACCACTTGGAAATCAAACAATACATTTCTTTTTTAAAACTGAATCAAAGAAAAAAGTCACAAGAAAAAAAAGAAAATATGTTTAACTCACTCATAATAAAAGCACTACCCATCAAGATCAGTGGGATTCAACTAACGCAGTGCTTGAGGAAATACTTATAGCTCCCAATGACTACATCAGAAGAGGAAAAAAGGCTTACAGTTAATTATCTAAGTTTCTACCTTAAGTTAAACTCAAAGTAAGTAGAAGAAAATAAATAACAAAGATCAAAGCCGATACAAATGAAATAGAAAACAAAAAGTAGAAAAAAATCAACAAAGGCCATATTTGGTCCTTTGAAAAGAGTTGTGATATACCACTAACAAAACCTGTCCTGAAAAAGTGAGAGAAACACAAATTATCAATATCAATGGTGAAAGAGGTGACATCTCTACAGACTCCACAGGCATTAAAAAAATGTTAAGGGAATATTATGAACAGTGTTTTGCCAGTATATTTTTTTAAAACACACTGATAAAATGAACAAACTCCTTGAAAAACACACCTTCCCAAATGACCATGATGAAACAGAAAAATAAGAATAGCTCTATGTCTACTACAGAAATTGAACTTCTTATCAAACTTTTCCTACAAACAAAACTCTAGGCTCAGATAAGTTTCACTGCTGAGTTCTATCAAACAGTTAAAGAAGAAATAGTGCCAATCATATATATATATATATATATATATATATATATATATATATATATATATATATACACACACACACACACACAAACAACATCAGAACATAGAGGAGTAAATATTTCCAAATAATTTTATAAGGTTAGTATAATCCACTACCCTCACACATTGCCATACTCACTGCTGGAGGGCAGCACTCGTGGGAGTTAATAACCAACATTCAAGCCAATGCATTTAGAAAAAAAATTAGACTACAATGCAAGGAAGGCCACCACAGGAAAACAGCACCCTCTCCCTGAAACTACACATCACTACTGACCTCCCTCCAAAAGGGGTTAAATACACATCCCAGGGGATAAATACAAAAAATTTGTATTTCACCTTTCAAAGAAGAAAGAAGGAAATTAAGCATTACCAATGTTTAGTATGCAGATTAACAAATGTACATCTATATAATACTCATATATTGGGGGTGCCAACGTTTTTTTACCCGCAAGGAAGTGAGATCAAAACAAGCTCAGAGACCCGTGGTTCTTCAGGCAGCGAGCTAAACTGGGTTTTCCAGCCAGCATCGCTCTGTGAGTACTCTACCTTCACAGTGTGGAAATCCAATTTGTGACAAAATCTGTTTCAAGTTCAATTTGTTGCTCTTTAGCCCATGCAGTTGGAGCCATTCCTTGGATGAGATGAGACTCTGCTTGGCCACGTCTGTGTTGGTGTTGCTCTGTCCCGCTTGCCTCCGAAGCTGCTGCTCAGCGATGGTAGAAGATGAGCTTGATATCTCCATCTCTGTGTTAGGATCTAAGTCACAGGGGCCTCCTGTAAAGGCAATTGTCAAACTCAGACTTCCTGAAAACTTGGAAACAATATAATATCAACAGAGGATTGGTTTGAAATAAATTACAGTACATCCATGAAGTGGAATTCTATCTACCAGTTAAAAATTACAATACAGCCCTGGCCGGTGTGGCTCAGTTGATGGGGCACTGATTCCTCATTAGGGCACATGCCCAGGTTTCAGGCTCGGTCCCCAGAGGGGGCATACAGGAAGCAGCCGATTGATGTTATGCTCTCACGTGGATGCTTCTCTCTTCTCCCTTCCCCTCTCTCTAAAAATCAATAAACTATTCTTAGAAAAAACAAACACAGAAAACACTGTGTTAGTGCTTCTCCAACCTTTAAACAAATTATCATACAGATGTATATTTGTTGGAAAAGAAGATATCTACATATACTGCTAAAAGATATCCATAAAATTCAACATCCATAGGTAGGTACTCATACACACACATAGAAAAACATTTAGAAAGATATATGCTAAGAGGCTTATAGTAGTTTTCTGTGTGGTGAGAGTGTTTGGGGCTTTTGCCTTTTCTTCGTTGCTTGAATTTTTGCATTATTTAAAGGTTTCTAAAACAACACTTCTTTTTATAATCAGAAAAATACAAAGGTCTTCCATTTTGGAAAATAAATAATAATCACTCCTGAACCTTCATTACACATCAGTATTCCAATTATAATCATATGCATCCAAAGAAGGTAAAGAGGATGAACCCGAGAGGAAGCACAGTTCTGCATGTGGAGTGGCCACCTGCGAGCTAGTGAGAGAGTGGGAACCAGACCGAGGCTCAGCGCAGCCAGAACACACGGCCTCACCTTCCGAATGTTCTCTTCTCTAAAACTGTAAAGTTGGATTGACACATTCTGGCTCACATGGCCAGCTGTTCTGGGACCAACTGGACTCAAGGCAATATTCAACATATTAAACTTATCTAGACCGGCCTAAATATAGCCAATGTGCACAGGAGGAAAGGAGTCTCCAAACCGTAATGCAATCTTAACCCACTCACCACAACTTCAGGAAGGGCCTGACAACTGGGGAAAGAGTCGAAAGCTCTACTTACTTCTGCAGTCGGGGTGTGCAATGCATATAAATGAGTCCCCTGGACTAGAATACTTTTTAACATGGAAATAGTCCTTTATCCCATCTTTAAAACTGTATTTCCTAAAAGTCTCCCTTGAATTTCAAACACAGAAATCAGTTGGACCTTAGCTAGGGAGATTTTTTTGAAAAGAAGTTATAAGTGTCATTATTAGCAAACAATTTTATGTGTATTCTGGGTAGTATATATTTAATCCTTGTAATAACCTTATGAGGTAGGTAGCCCTATTATTCCCATTTTACAGATGAGGAAACCAAGACTGAAAGAGCTTAACTAAGGTCTTCATCGTCTCACAGCAGGTGATTCCAAACACATCAGTTGCCTTTAGGGTCTAGAACACAAAATGTTCTGTGCCTTTATTATAATAATGATAAAAAACAACTGCAGCAACTCCCATTTGCTGGCCAGGCCCTGAGATGAGCTTTTTATATGTGCTGTGTCATAAATTCCTCACAACCATATTTGTCCGATACTGTTAACACCCAGTTTACATTTGAGGAATCAGAAGCTTCGAGAATTTAAAGAAGTTGTTCACGACCCACAGCCAGTAAGTGGCAGGAGCAGGAGTCAAAGCCATTTCTTAACCATCTGCTATGGCACAAGCCTACCAACACAGTGATTCCAGGAGGACTGCTTTCTCCTAGGGCTTTGGGGTCCTCACTAAAGAGAGAGCAATAACCTTTATTTTCAGAGCTCAGGATCAACAGGCTTCCTGATTTGTCATTTTCAAGTTTTTAAAGATAATGATTTCTATTTTAAGGTTTATGCAAATTTGTACTGTCCAGATATGTTGAATTCCAAAGGTACACAAACTCATGTTATTGGTGAAGATATTGCCTTCTTCCTAAGGGGGCTCAATTTGATGAGAATATCACAAAAGTATTTGGACAGCATCACAGAGGAGTGGGAAAACTGAGAATGAAAATGCTGTATAGGTCCATGTCATCACAGTAGGTGACTTCCCTTCTCCACCGTGGTGGCACCACCCATGGTCCCTAACTCCCAGCCATACAGTACTTCTGCGTGGATAAGCACTTGACATACTGGAAAGAGCTATGTACAAACACATTACTTAAAATCATTGTCCCTTGGTAACTGTGCTTTGTTTCGTATACCCACTTTTACTGCAAGCATCTTTTTACCCTCACACCCCAGTCATATTGAGCTATGACGTTTTGTTTCCTCCTCCTTCCACTCTAGAACCACAGAACATGAAAACAACAAAAGCACAGACTATATGCTTCAACTTTCTTTTGGGGATCTGTCCAACAAAGACTGATATTTACATTTGGCCAATGGTTCTTACAGAACAAAAGGAGGCTCAGAATAAAGATTTTTTATTACTTATTTCATCATTTCCAATTCACCTTTCTCTTCCCGGAAACATACTCACCCACCTCCTATATTCTTACTAGAGGGAGCTACACGCCCTAGAGCAGCGGTTCTCAACCTGGGGGTCGCGACCCCTTTGGCGGTCGAACGACCCTTTCACAGGGGTCGCCTAAGACCATCCTGCATATCAGATATTTACATGACGATTCATAACAGTAGCAACATTACAGTTATGAAGTAGCAACGAAAATAATTTTATGGTTGGGTCACAACATGAGGAAGTGTATTTAAAGGGCCAGAAGGTTGAGAACCATGCCCTAGAGTAAAAAGGGAACACAGGTACATAAACTATCCTAAGACTCCCAAACTGAATTTTGGAAATTTAAAAGAGGCTTCTGAGCCAAGGGGGTATGTTCTTGATTCCAAACAAAAGGCAACTGAACCCTTTAAGGTGTGTGCCCCAGCCCCTTTTGCACTCACATGACTTAAGAAATATGAAATTAAAAAAAAATAAAAATCTGGTTAGTCCTATTGGATCAGAGAACCTGTAGGAATCATTGACCCGGATCTCGCCTCGGGGTTTTTCAGCCTGAGAATGCCCACATTGTGGGAAGTGAAACCAACTGGAAAATGGAGCTTATCCAGAGAAAACAGAAAGGAGAGAAAGGGCCTCTCCAACGGAAGGGATCCTTCTACTCAGATGGGATGAGAGCTGCTGTGTCAGGGCAAGGACGCCGAAGACCTGCAAGCAGCCCTCCTGCACGCGCCCGCCCGCTTCCCCACCGCCCGGGCGGGCTCCTGTGGTTCTCCCCAGGAGAGCCCCGGCCTTTGCTTGCACACTTCACCAAGGTGGCCCTGAACACTTGAGATTTGTCCTCTCTAGACTGCAAGAGGGTTCCATGACTACAGGGACAACTATCCGAATGTCCTCAGCACAGCACCTCATACACAGCACCCCATACACTCTGCATGGGTGTTAAAAGTTTAATTAACTTGATCACTCAGAATTGCTGAGAATCCTGATTTCTTTTTCAAACAAGGCAAAGATTGGCATTTCTAACAAGGGTAAGATCAGGAAATTGATATCTGTTTAAACAGAGATATTATTTTCTGGATATTACTATGTTGTTGTTGTTATTATTACTAGTATTATTCAGGATTTCTTCATCTGAGGTTATTACAAATTGGGGAAAGAGGAACCCAGGAGTAAGAAATAACACATTCCAGTTGAGCGCTGCCCTAAGTGCTATCCCAAGGGCCAAAGCTTGGGGAAACAAGAAGGGATTTCCTATATAGAAAGAAGTGGGGAGGCGGGGGAGAGAAGGAGGAGGAGGAGGAGGAGGAGGAGGAGGAGGAGGAGGAGGAGGGGGAGGAGGAGGGGGAGGAGGAGGAGGAGGAGGAGGAGGAGGAGGAGGAGGAGGAGGGAGGGAGGGAGGAGGGAGGAGGAGCAGCAGGAGGAGGAGGTCAAAGTCTGATGAAAGCAGGGAGGGAAGGCAGAATTGGGGTAAAAATAGAAAGATTAATCTGTCACAAGTCCAAAGGCTCCAACCAAGGGAACTAGGTCTGGGCCTCATGTACGCCGGTGCTGCCGGGGTCTGCCATGCTGGGCAGCAGAGAGGTGGCCACGGCTGCTGAGGGGAGCACCTGCAGACGTCCTCACGGCTTCTGACAGTAGGCCTGATGGTAAGAGGCTGAGGCCCAACGCACAACTTCGAGTCTGTTAATTCTATTAACATGTCCTATACTTCTGCTTTATTATCAACACCCAAAACTTCCTGTATCCTTGTTAGCTTCTGAAAAAGAAGTCTGGGCTAAGTGGATATATCTTGTGATTGATGTGAGTTTTGAATTTTGATTGTTCCAAAAATAAAGCAAGTTGGGATGAGGCCCCGTGAGTGCCCTGCTGTAACACCCTACCCCCACCCCCACCCATTCTCTGCCCTTGAGGGGCAGGGCTAGGCCGAGGCAGGGAGACTGACATGGGCTGTCCCGCGGCTGAGAAAATAGGGCCAAGAAAAGAAAATCTGAGGATAATTGGGGTGCTTTAGGAGGAAGGTCATTGCTGGGGAAAAACGAAACAAAAACAAGATTAAAGGAAAACTACCAAGTGGAAACTAAATATCAGCTTTATGCCCATATAATAGGAGCCAAAGAATGGGGCTCATCTTGGCGGTGTGATTGTGGAAACCGTGCAGGTGCGGAGGCGCGGAGGGAGCCGGCCGTTCCAGGACGGAGAGCAGGAGAAAGTCAATGCAAACACATGGCCCGGGTTTAGGCTACTCCTGTTCTGATAAATAAGTTCCGGTTCTCGCATTACCTCCAAAGCCCAGATTGCCTTCGCCTTCCTACTTGGCCCCTAAACAGCGTGGAGCTCGGGGCTGGCGGCCCCTGCGGCTGCGGGCCAGGCGGAGGGAAGGGCTGTGGGGTGGGCGGGCGGCGACCAGCTTTCCCGCCCAGACCCAGGTACCAAACCGGTAAGTGAGGAGGCGGGCGAGTCGCCGAGCCTCTCCGGGCCGGTTTCGGCATCGGTAAGTCGGGACAGTCCAGCTCGGACTGAATTCCCGAGGCTTCCCGGAGCCCCGCGGAGGGTCTGACGTGGAGGGACCGCGTCCTACACTTACTAGGCTTCGGTCAGGTGACTGGCAGGCGGTTCCGGTTCGGCAGCCACCCTCCCATCCTCCCGCGGGCCTCAGACCCGAGAAGGCGGGAGAGGGACGCCTCCCTCTAGGTGACAAGCGGCGCCTCCCGCGCGCGAAGCGTCCATGCTCCTCGCTCAGGACCCCAGTTGTTCGATGTCCCTTGTGACCGAGTAGCCGCGTGGCCAGAGGATGACCACGGCGTGGCGGTTGCTAGGACAGCGCCAATCACCGCGCGGCTCCCGGACTGGGGGCGGGGCCAAGAGCCGGGGCTCGTGGGCGGGGCCGTCAGAGGCGGGGCTTCCAGGTGGGTTCGGGCGGGGCTGTGAGGGGCGGGGCCAGGAGCCGGGCGGGGGGCGGGGCTTCCAGGTGGGTTCGGGCAGGGTCATGAGGGAGGCATGGAGCAAGGTTCCCACGCCAGCGGACTGGGAGAATGGGACTGTCCTCTGCGTTTGCTGTCACCGGGGAAGTCAACAACGGTAGCGAACATTAATAAATAATATCAACAAACGAATACACAGACCAGGCAGGGTAAGGGACCTGGCGAGAGCAGCCGTGGGGGAAGGCGGGAAATAAGCCCGTCAGAGAAACTAAAAGGCCATATGATCTCATATATGTGGAATCTAATGAACAAAATAAACTGAGGAGGAAAATAGAAACACAGGCTTGGATACGTGGGACAGAGTGATAGATGTCAGGGCGCGGGGACTGGATGAAAGAAGGCGCAGAGATTAGCCAAAGAGCATATATGCCTAACTCATACACACAGACAGCAGTGTGATGGTGGCCAGAGGGAAGGGGAGGCGGGGCTGGGCGGGGGTGGGTAGGAGGGGATGGGGACATCTGTAATAGTGTCAACAATAAAAATAAATTTTAAAAAATAAAGGCGGGGAGGCCAGCACATTGTAGGAAACATTGCCATTAACTTCTGTGCTCACTTTTCAGCGTGCAGAGGACTTACTTTTTAATTTTCATGTCAATGCTGTAAAGAGAGATTTTCTTCGTTTTACAGTTGAGGAAAGAAGCCTAGAGAGCTGGGGCCCCTGTGGGTTACTCTGCCTGCAGGAGGTGGAGCTGGGACAGGGGCACCTCGAGCTGCAGTTTTGCAGACTTGCAATTTTGGAGGCAGAGGCTGCAGTTACCAAAAGCACTCTTATCTATTGGATATGAGAATTCCTATGGGCATTACTTTCTTCATTCAGCTTTATATATAATCATTTCAGTTTTTCCTTATCAAATAAGCAACGAGCTTATAATATATGCCTGTGATTTTTCAGTCACTCAGAAACAAAACTGTACTTAAGAAAAGCTTCTTTAGAAAAAGATCCCACAGGCAAGTATTGTTTTTAGTATATTGGGATATTAAGCTGTAGTTTACATTTTTAAAACTCAAGAAGTTTAAAATAACCCTATTATTTCTAGGGTTTTTTGTTGGTTATTAACTTTTACTACGATTCAGCAGAATTGTGTATATTCATCTTAAACTAGTAAATTAACGAGTGGCAGCTATAATTTACAAAAGAATAAACTGAAGTGAATCTTAAAAAGTTCCATAGTTATCCATGATGAGCGTTTAACACACCTGTCACCAGATAGTTAGAAGATTGTTGTCAGTTCCCTTCATCAGCATATGGAGCAGTATGTTGGAATTTTAGTTTTGATGGCAATAAGATTTCCACTGGGAAGTAGATGTTTCAGATGCTTATTTAGAGAAGGACCAACAGCACTTAATCGTACCAGAGCATTCAATCCTCTGTCCAACACCTCATCGCCAGGATGGACCAGAGCTGCCAGGACTCAGGCAAGGAAGCAAAGGCACAGTTTTTTAAAAAACAAAAAATGTATCTTTACTGTTGAAAGTAACACAGATGTACCCCCCCCCCCCCCACTGACCCATTCTAGCCCACCCTCTCCCCCCACCCAGGTTTTTACTTTATTGTCTGTGTCCATGGTTATGCATATAAGTACTTTGGTTAATCTCTTCGCACCCCCCTAAACCCCCACCTTACCTCGGAGGCACCGCTTTTTCAGGAGCACCTAAAAGTAATTGTCTAAAAGCCTCCTTTGACACAAAGGTATATGGGTGTCTAGTTTCTCTCAGACCCTCAGTTAAAGTAATAAAGAGAGGATCAAATGGAAGATTTTCAGGTCATTGCCACTGTAATCTGTTTTACTGAACCGTGGACCAACCTACAAGGAATACCCCCTTTAAAGAGCTGCAAGTGCAGGAGGAGCTGTGCCTGCTCACCACAGTTTAATTGTTTTAGGAGTAAGTCTATCACTTGGTCGAGGATGAACTTTTCCTGCAGACTCTGGTTGACAATGAGGATTCGCTTCCTTGATCTTTGGTCCTGTGTTTGATTTATGCACTTGATGATGTTCTTTGATCATAATTAGCTGTCACCCTTTCTCAGCTGTGCAGCTCCATGGCACTCCGATTTCTGCATGGCTTCCCCTTCACGCCTCACACCAGCCACTACCCTAGATGGGGCTTTTGACCGGCGCCCACTCCCCCAACAGCCAGGTGTGGGGGGAAATGAAGCTTCATGTGGTCCTCAGATCTGGCGGTGCCTGGGAATTGTTGATTTTTTACTGCAGTAAAAGTTTGAACAAAATTCCTAGAAAGTCATTCTCTCAGTGCCACTTTTTGTCTTTTGAAGTCCTCTTCAAATGGAAGGATGGTTTTAAAAGCGTACAGCAGGTTTCTCCCCTCCCTGGAGAACTTTTCCAACGTCATGATCAGTGCCAGCTCTCATCCCTTGCAGAGCTGCAAGCCTTAGTCTTTAAGATCCCAGTGCCTTTGGGAGAGGAGAGCAGGAGGCGGGAGGGGAGGAGAGGGGGAGGGGAGGGGCAGGGATAAGGGCAGGGAGAGGGGAAGGGGAGGAAGCTGCAACACCAAAACTGGATTTTCAGACATAATGCCCAAGCAGCCTCTCCTCTGAGGTGTCTCACAAATGTCCCCCTTTCACCACACCCCAAGTTAGGGATTCCTGGTGGCACTGAATTGGTGGCGAAGACCTTCAGTTGACACACCTGTATCAAAAAAGTTTAAGAAAGAACACCTTTACATGAGACAAGTTAAAATGAGATATGTGAGCTCTATTATTTTTATTAATGGTTCCTACATTTTCAACTAACTGGTTAACAATTAGCCCTAATATCTTGAATAAAAGAGACTCAGCTATAATAAATTTTGTTTCACTGGACAAAAGAAGTAGTTAAAGAAAAGGTTTGATGTTCCCTAGTTAAAAAAAAACAAAAAAAAAAAACGAAAAAACCTACAGGAATTTATTATATTTTCCAAATGTAAGTAACCTGATAAGTGAGTTAAAGTAGCCATTGGGAGACACTGGATGAAGGATACAAAGAATTTCTCTACTGTTTTTGCTATTTTTTTGAATTTATAATTATTTTTAAATGAAAAGTAAAAGAAAAAAAAATACAGAATGTTAAAGTGCAGCGCCAGGAGAGACCCCCCAGAAGTTTCCACTTTCTCTTTCTGGTAGAACCACAGAAAGTTGTCTGCTAAACACAAGGAGTGAGGGACAAGGGAGGCCTGCTCTGCATTCAAGATGAGAAATCAGCAAGTTTTAGAGGAAACAGCATTCCTGTGCCCAGAGGAGGCAGAGCTGTTACAAAACCATAACACTGTAGCCTGAGGAGGGAAGAAGAACAGGAACCTGGTAGTAGTAAATCTTAGCAGGAGATGGAACTCATTCTTTTTCTTGGATTGTAAGACTCGTCTGTTAATTTTACACTGTCAGACGCCATACAGTCAGACTTCAAAGCGATAGCGGCAGCAGCACCCATTTCAATGTCCATTTCCAGGTTCTGATTATGTGCTATATATCGTTATGTGAAACAATACCATTGGAGGATGGGGAAATAGTACAAGGAATTCTCTGTACTATTTTTTTTTACAACTTCCTGTGTCTATAATTACTTAAAAATAAAATTAAAGCCCAGACCAGTGTGGCTCAGTTGGTTGGAGCATTGTTCTGTAAACCGAAAGGTCGCAGGCTCAGTTCCCTGTCACAGCACATACCCAGGTTGCAGGTTCAATCCCTAGTCGGAGTGCATATAGTAGGCAACCAATTGATGTTTCTCTCTTACATCAATGTTTCTCTCTCTCCCTCTCCCTTTCTCTCTCTCTAAAATCAATAAAAACATATCCTTGGGTGAGAATTAAAAAAATAAATTAATTCAATTAAATAAAAGTTAAAAAAATAAGGAATATATTTCAAAGTTTATATAGTTGACTTTATAAACTTTTGCTCATTATATCTTATTCTTGACAGAAAAAGAACTGTAATTTATCTGGGGTGTTGGATCCATTGTGAAGACAGATGCATTTGGGGTAAATGTTGGGCCTGTTATTGTTAAAGTACCATCTTTAAAGTATCGAAACTTTCCCCATCACTATAACAAGGATCATCATAAAATATTTAACAAGAAGCACTTTTTATACCTTCAGGGAAAGACAGACCCAAGAAAGAGTTTCCTTCTGCATATCATAGCCAGAAATTTAGTTTCCAGTGAAGAAATAGCCTGTGATTGTTTCTGTTTTCTCTACAAAGGGTTTCAAAGTCAGATTTGCAGGAAACTTCTGTACACATGTGTAAGCCTAACCCTAGACCAGGGCCTGGCTGTGAAAAATACAATGTATGGGGTGCCCGAGAATGTGATGGTCCCCAGATACTATTGTTATCTCTGGGTACTCAGTGTTCCTGGTCTCCATGGACATTTTTACAGCCAGGCATGCAGCTTTGTCAACACAAGGGCCATCTCTACACCTTCATTTGGACTTGAAATGTTACCCTTCTGAGTCACAAGCTGAACTCCCACAGAAATCTGCTCCATCTGCCCGCCTCTGTGTCTGACTGCCCCTTGCTCTGGAAGCATCCTTCTTTGTTCCCTGTGAAGACTCTCAGTTAAGGGTGGGGGGAGATTTTTTTTTTTTTTTTTTTTTTTTGCAGACAGAACAAGTGGCTGTTCTGCTGCCTCATTTGGAATTATAAACAAGACTGTCAGTGTCTAGTGAGCATTGTCTTTTAAAACAGACCTGTCCTGAGGAGCAGGATTGTTTTGAGAAAGTAGCTTTTTGCAATGTGTTTGATGGCATTGTCTGACAGTCACTTGTGAAGTGTGTTTTAGCTGATGCTTTCAGCTGGCCTGGTGCCCTACAGCTTGTTTACTGCAGTGCTACAACGTGTGCTCTTTTGTCCCACTGCAGTGGGACTCACACAGGGTGCAGCTTACTAGAAATGGAGGCCCTTTTTGTGACCTTGATTTTACATTTGAGCCCCTAGTCACAAGTCTTCCTTTTTGAAAGAGAATAAACAAACCCTTTATCCTCCAAGATTTGTAGCTATCCTATATAATAAAAGGGTAATATGCAAATTGACCCTAACAGCAGAAGGACCAGAACGACCGCTCAACCAGTCACTGTGAGGCACACTGACCACCTCTTGGTACCTTTCCCTGGCCGGCAGGCTCCGAACGCCCAATGGAGAATGGAGAACTGGGGGTGGGTGGCGGGGGACATGGGTAGTGTCAGGCCAAGACCCCTGCCCCACCAGTTGCTCCACACACAGAGGGCGACCCACAGGGGAGGCAGGGCCCGCAAGCGAGCAGGAATGGCCAACCTCTCGGTCCCTTCCTCCGACCATCAGGCTCCAATCGCCTGATGGCAAACAGGGAACTGGAGTGGGTGGCAGCAGGGGGCGGGGCCAGCTGCAGGCAGCAGGGAAATATGGCCCTGATCGTAGGTCAGGCCTAGGCACCATACCCACGCACAAATTTCATGCGCTGGGTCTCTAGTATGTGAAATAATACTGTCCTATCTTCCAAAATCAACTTATATGAGAGGTGAGAAACCCAACCCCTTCTGAGGTTTCATTTCACTTAAGTAAATCCTTTTTGAGGTTTAATTTCACTTGAAATGTGCATTTTGTGGTTGCAGATATTGTCTAATACTTAAATTCACATAACTAGGCACTGTGCTATAGGGATAGAAGTAATCAAGTCAAACACAGTCGTTTCCCTTAGGAAACTTGCACCTAAATTATAAAGTCATCAATACATAAAAAATAAATATATATCAAATCAAGGTTTATAATGGTGTAAAATTGAAATCAACTTGAGTTTTAAATGAAAGGACTCAGTTAAATAAATTGTGGTGTATACAAACAAGCCATTAAAAATGAGTATACAGACACATTTAATCACTTGGAAAAGTTGAAAATAAGTGAAAACAAAAGACCTAACATATTGTGTCCTAGTATAAAAGTCCTAGACGGAAATATAAATAATTGTAGGTTATTTCCAAATGGTATGATAGTAGGCAGTTTTCCTTTTCTTATTTTTCCTTTTTGTAGTTTCTAGATAATATAATAAATGTCCATTTATTTTATAATTTGAAAAATAACCATTTTCCCCCATTATTGCAAGAAAATACATCCTTAGTGTTATTTATGATATGAAAGTCTGATACTAATCATTTCTTTTCTTTGAGAATATGCAATTGTTTTCTATCCATAAGCTATCTCTGGAAGGAGACTCAAGACTGCAATATTGGTTACCTCCAGGGAGGGAAAATGAGAAGATATTTCAGTAAATATTGTTTTAAATGTTCTGAATTTTATGCCATACAAATGTGTAGGCTATTCAAAAAATTTAACTTACAGCTTGAAAATTAAAAAATTAATCAGTATTAACTGAAAGTCATCTTTAGCAGTCTTAATCAAGTCCTTGCCTTACTATGGTTGGCAAGCCTTAGATGCCTGAGACCTCAACTAGCATATCCAATGAGGGCTTTTCCCACTCACTCACTACAAGGAATGCATAAGAGGACTGCACTTACCTAAAGCAAGGTCATGGCTAGGAGCCTGACTGTTGACTCGAATGTGGTCTGTAGGCTACCGTTGACAAAGCCACCTGTCAGTTTGCTTTGCTTGCTACACAGCTGTTGATTCACTGGGGTAGAGAAAAGAAGGGGTGAAGGAGAATCATTGATTTAATTGTCTGGGTAAGATACGTTGACCTCAATGATCAAAATTGAGCATAGCCTTAACACCATTACTCTAGTGGCCATACCAGGGTGGGGCAGGAACCACAGGAAGGGGGTCATGGGGGGGAGGGGGAAGAGGGGACATCTGTAATACTCTCAACAATAAAGATTTTTTAAAAAAGCTGTGGTACATTTACATAATGGAATACTACATGGCCATAATAAAGGAAGGAAATTTTATCTTTTGCAACAGCATGGATAGAGATTATTATGCTAAGTGATATAAGCCAGCCAGAAAAAGACAAATACCATATGATCTTACTTATATGTGAAATCTAATGAACAAAATAAACTGATGAACAAAATAGAAACAGAGTCATGGAAACATGGAACAGACTGACAGCTATCAGACGGGATGGAGGTTGGGGGACTGGATGAAAGAAGGTGAAGGGATTGGCCCCAAAAAAACATATATACATAACACATGGACACAGACAACAGCGTGGTGATGGCCAGAAGGAGAGGAGGGTGGGACTAGGTGGAGGTGGGCAAAGTGGGAAATGCACATGGAAAGAGTTTTTGCCTGGGGCAATAGGCATACGACACAGTCTGCAGGTGATGTTTCACTGAGTTGTACACTTGAAACCTGTGTGGTTTTGTAAACCAATGTCACCCTAATAAATTCAATTTTTTAAAAAGTAAAAAAAGGGGGGGGGGACAAACTCTTGTTTCACATACAACTGTAAACCACCCTATATATTACTGTCCATCAACAGAATGCCATTAAATTCAATAATCTTTGATATTTTGCCTATTTTCAATCATAAAAAAATCCATAGCTTTTGAGCAAAAGAAGCCAGACACAAAAGAGTGCACACGGCAGGTCCATTTATATGAAGTCCTGGAACAAGCAAAACTAACGGTTAGTAATAGAAACTAGGTGGGTGGCTGTGTGGGGCAGAGGTCAGGGGAAATTGACTGCAAATAGGCATAAGGAACCTTTTGGATGTAATGGAAATATCCCATATTTATGATTGATTGGTGTGGTGAGTACACAGTGTACATACATATCATAGCTCCTCAAACTAGGCACTTAAAATGTGTGCATTTTATTGTATGTAAAATATACCTCAGTTTTTCCCAGAGATGAAGGCAGTCCATGAGAACATAGCACTCCAAAGATCTCCCTAAAGGAACTGACTTTGTTTGAAACAGAGTGTGGGGAAGTTAAGTTTAAGAGGGCCCTCAAAAACAGTGGAGATTTTGGTGGTCAGCAAATAAGAGTTAAGTGGTAGCTTATTTTAGTCAAGTATAACAAGCTAAATCATAGGCCAGCTAGTTCGCCCAAGAAACAGTTAAAAAGTCCTCCTGGAGTTAGAAAAAAATCAAAGACTGGCCTCAAAAAATTATTCTTATGTGTTCCAGGGAATTGCCCAAAACAATGCAGCAACTGGAAATTAGTGGACTCAAACAGCTGGGCATGAGGCAAATGAAGCAGACAGATAACAGAAATAGACAAAGGCAGCACTGCTCAAGCCACTAACCTCCCAGAGTGGCTGTGCGCATGCCCAAGTACCCACTCTCTGAGGAGAGATACCAAATGCATTGTGTTTCATAACAATACTTATAAGATGCTGTAAAAGCAGAACTTAGAGGGAAACTTATAGCTCTAATCACCTATACTAAAACATACACATACATCTAATATAAATAACCTAACTTTTTACCTTAAAGCACTGGGGAAGGAAAGAGCAAACTCAACACCAAAGCAAAGAAAGAAGAAAATAATGGATATAAGAAGAAATCAATGGCAAAAAAAAATTTAAAAAAAATAGATAGAGACAATACTAAAACCAAAAGTTAGTGCTTTGAAAACATCAATAAAATTGATAAATCTTTAACTAGACTGACCAAGGGAAAAGAGAGAAGACTATAATCAGAAATGAAAGAAGAGACATTACTACCAACCTTACAGAAATAAGGATTATAAAGAAATACTATATACACCAGTGGGCCAACAAATTATGTATCTTAGAAAAATAGTAAAAAATTTTTAGAATTTGAGGCTGATTCAAGAAGAACTAGAAGATCTGAATAGACCTATAACAATTAAAATATTAAATTACTAATTAAAAACTATTTTCAAAGAAAAGTTCAGATCCAGATTGCTTCACTGGTGAATCCTAACAAATGTTTAAAGAACAACTAATACCAATTCTTCACAAAATTTTCTAAAAAATTGATAAGTAGCGGCTATTTCACAACTTTTTCTGAGGCAAGTATTATTCTGATATCTAAACTAAGCAATGACTTCTCAGGGAAAAAAAAACAACTCTAGACCAATATCTCTTATGAATATAGAATAAAAAAACTTCAAGAAAATATTAGCAAATTAAATTCAGCAATATAGAAAAAGGATTATACACCAAAATCAGGGGGCATTTATCTCAGAAATGTAGGATTGGTTCAATGCAATATACCTTATTTATAGAATAAAAGGCAAAACCCATATGATTTTCTCAATAGATGCAGAGAAGCATTTAACAAAATCCAAAACCCTTTCATGATGAACAAACTAAGGAATTTTCTCAACCAGATCAAGGCCATCTATTTTAAAAACCCACAGCTCACATCAAACTTAATAGTAAAAGACTGGCTGCCTTCCCCCTAACATCAGGAACAAGACAAGGATATCTGCTTTGACACTTATATTCAACACTAGAGGTCCGGTGCATGAATTCGTGCACCACTGGGGTCCCTCGGCCTGGCCTGTGGGATTGGGCCAAAACCGGCTCTCTGACATCCCCTGAGGGGTCCCAGATTGCAAGAGGGTGCAGGCCAGGCTGAGGGACCCCAATGGTGCACGATTGGGGCCAGGGAGGGACACGGGAGGTTGGCCAGCCAAGGAGGGACCATAGGAGGGCTCCGGGGCATGTCTGGCCCATCTCATTCAGTCCTGATCAGCCAGACTCCAGCAGCAAGCTAACCTACTGGTCGGAGAGTCTGGTCCCTGGTGGCCAGTGCATGTCATAGCGAGCGGTTGAGCGGCCTTAGCATATCATTAGCATATTATGCTTTGATTGGTTGAACAGATGACTGGACACTTAGCATATTAAGCTTTTATTATATAGGATTGTACTGGCAGTTCTAGCCAGGTTGATCGGCAAGAAAATGAAAAAAAAAGGCATTCAGATTGAAAATGAAGAAGTAAAACTAAATTTTCAGATGACTTGGTCATGTATATAGAAAGTCCTGGAGAGTCCACTAAAAAGCTATTCGCACCAATAAATTCAACAAAGTTGTAGGATACACAGTTAATATACAAAAATCAATTGTATTTCTGCCCCTCCAATATGGCTAAGTGGTTGAGTGTCAACCTATGCATCAGGGGGTCACACATGCTAGGGTTGTGGCTTAATACCCAGTGGGGGACGTGTGGGAGGAAGCAGGTCAATGATTTCCCTCTCATCATTGATGTTTCTATCTCTCTCTCCTTCTCCCTTCCTCTCTGAAATCAATAAAAATATTTTTAAGTCAATTGTATTTCTATAGACTAACAATGACCAAACTGAAATTGAAATTAAGAAAAAATTCCATTTACAATAGCATCAAAAATAATATTTAGGAATAAAATTAAGAAAATAAATGTAAACCTTATTTATGCTCTGAAAACTATACAACATTGTTGAAAGACATTTAAAAACACCCAATGAAGTGCAAAGACATCTCATGTACAATGATTGGAAGACTAAATATTGTTAAGATTGCCATACTCCCCAGATTGACCTACAGATTCAATAAAATCCCTATCATAATCCCAGCTGGCCTTTCCAGAATGTAATAAACTGGTCCTAAAATTCACTTAGAAATACAAGGGTCCCAAAATAGCCAAAATAATCTTGAAATGAGAATAAAGTTGGAAGATGCTTACTGATTTCAAAACTTAACTACAAAGCTACAATAATCAACACAGTCTGATACTAGCATAAGGATCACTGTATTGGCCAATAAAATAGAATTTGGAGTCCAGAAATAAATTCTCACATTTATTTTCAAAAGGGTGCCAAGACCACCCAATAGGAAAGAATGTTATTGGATTTCATCAAGCAAAAGAATGAAGTTGGACTCCTACATCACAAAAATTAACTCAAAGTGGATTAAAGACTTAAATGTAAGTGCTAAAAATACAAACCCTCAGGGAGAAAAAAAAGATTTAAACTTCATGACCTTGTATGAGGCAATGGTTTCTTAGATATAACACCAAATACATAAGTAATAAAAGGAAAAAAAAACAAATAGGCCAGCATCTATATTAAAAAATTTTTTTAAAGGATATAATCAAGAAAGTAAAATGACAACCCATAGAATGAAATCATATATCTGAGAAGGGTCTTGTATCTAGACTACAAAAGATTCTTACAATTTAATAAAATAAGTAACCCAGTTTAAAAATAGACAAAGGATCTGAGTAGACATTTACCCTAAGAAGATATAAAATAGACAACAAGCACATACAAAGGTGCTTAACATCATTAGTCCTGGGGAAATACAAATTAAAACCACAATGAGAGAGGCCTTCGCACTCACTGAATGGCAAAAATAAAAAAGACAGGTAATTGTTGGGGAGGATGTGGAGACACTGGAACCCTCCTACATTGCTGCCGGAATATAAAGTGGACTGTGGCAAACCATCTGGCACTTCCTTAAAATGTTAAACAGAGTTACCATATGGCCCAGCAATTTCCTAAGATGTATGTCCCAATGTCCCCAGACATTTCCCTAGGCATATATTGAAGAGAAACGAAAACATAGATCTATACAAAAACATGTACAAGAATGTTTATAGCAGCATTAGCCACAATAGCCAGAGTGGAAATATGGCCAAATGTCCATCAACTGATGAATGAATAAACAAAACATGGTATTTGCATACAATGAAATATTATTCAGCAATAAAAAGAAATGAATTACTGAAACACACTATAAAATAAATGAGCATTGAAAACATTATACTAGGTGAAAAAAGCCAGTCACAAAGGAGCATATATTGTATAATTTTATGTACAGTATATGAAATGTCCAGAGAGTCAAATTCCCAAAGACAGAATGTAGCTTGGGGGGTGGAGGGTAAGGGAAAATACTCAAGTATAATGCTTCTTTTTGAAATGATAAAAATGTTCTAAAATTAATTGTGGTGATGGTTGCACAAGTCTGTGAATATAATAAAAACCATTGAATTGTATACTTTAAGTGAGTGATATGATATGTGAATTACATCTTAAAAAAGCTATTACTTTAAAAGGCAGATATAAGAATCTAGCTATTTTTTATTGAGGCAGTCATTAACAAGATTTGTACAATGTAAAACAATGCCACTCTTCTAAATGAAATTTTTCTTTTGGAAAATATATATTTTTAAAATTTTATGTTTATGTTAACATATATTGTTAATTGTTATTTTAAATGAATTAAATATATTTTAACTTTTTTAGTTTTAACTTCCAATTATGGTAAATATCAATAAATATAAAATGCATAAATTGTTATAGGTATAAGAGATTATAAATAACACTATGATATGCAAGTATATAAAGAAAATGAAATGAGCTCAAAGAAATACCACCCTGCCAGTGTGGCTCAGTGGTTGAACATCGACCTATGAACCAGGAGGTCCCAGTTCCATTCCCGGTCAGGGCATATGTCCAGGTTGCGGGCTTGATCCCCAATGTGGGTTGTGCAGAAGGCAGCCAATCAGTGATTCTCTCTCATCATTGATGTTTCTCTTTCTCCCTCTCCCTTCCCTCTCTGAAATCAATGAAAATATATTTAAAAGAAAAAGAAGAAATACCAAGCTAAAACCATTACATAGAGTAGTAGGTACTATAAAAAGATAAAAACACTGCTGAAAATTGTTCAGAACTTTATTTAAAAACAACAAACAAATTCCCTTTTATATTATTACTAGAGGCCTGGTGCCTGAATTCGTGCACAGGTGGGGTCCCTTGGCCTGGCCAGCAATCGGGGCAATTAGGGCCGATAGGGCCAGCCAGCCATTGGGAGGGACTGCAGGAGGTTGGCCGGCCACAGGAGGTTGGCTGTGGGAGTGCACTGACCACCAGGGGGGCAGCTCCTGCATTGAGCATCTGCCCCCTAGTGGTCAGTGCACCTCATAGTGACCGCTCAATCGGTCGTAACAGTTGCTTAGGCTTTTATATATATAGATTTGAAGATGCATATTACATTTTCAAAATTAAAAGTATATTTAGAATCACTGTAGATTAGTTTAGAAAAAAATCCTAGCAAAATGAATATGCCTATTTTTATATATTGTAAGGCTAAATTGTATTCTAAGGTGTCTTTAGGACTCTTTTCCCCTTGTAGGACTTTGGTTAGCTGGTGATGTGATAATAGTCTTTGTCAACTGGGCGATACCAGAACCAACAAATGGTTGCTGTGAGGGCAAAGGGCCTGACCCAAAGAATCAACTTTCAGGTCATTCAGTGGACCTTTAAGTTTGCTTCTGTTTGCATTGAAAGTTAGCAACACCCACAGCAACTCTCCAGCAGTTAGAAACAAAGGCCCCTGCCCTTGGCACACATTCTCCATGGTTATGAAGCCTCATTGCTAAGGAAGCATGTGGTGTGGCTTCAGTTTACAAAGCCAGAGCCCTGGGTTTTCCTCAAGGTCACTGCTACCAGGCCTCCCTTAACTCCCACACCAGCCCTTCCTGGGATCTGTGTGGCCACCTGCCACTCTTCCTTTACATCTATAATAATAAAAGCATAATATGCTAATTAGACTGGATGACCTACCGGACAACTTTCCAGACAACCTTCTGGATAAAGTCACAGTGGTGGGGGCCAAGCCCCTTGCATGAATTTCATGCATTGGGCCTCTAGTTATGAATAAAGAGAACTTGAAAGGTTGGCCTTTCAAAGTCAAAGCCAAGAGCCTCCCTCCCGCCCAGTGGGCCTTCACTAAAGAAATGTTAGTTTGGTAGAGCTGGATTGGATTCTTGGGGTTGGAAAAGGGTTGAAAAAAATAAAGGAGCAGGTAAATCCACAGGGACAGAAATTAAATTAGTGGTTGCCAGGGTCTGGCGGAGGGGAGAATGAGAAGTGACTGCTAATAGGCACAGAGGTTCTTTTGGGGGTGATGAAAAATTTCTGGAATGAAATAGTAGTGATGATTGTACAATTCTGTGGATGTACTAAAGACCACTCAGTTGTACACTTTAAACATCTACATTTTATGATATACTAGACGCCCAGCGCACAAAATTCACCTAGGCCAGGCCTGTGATCAGGGCTATCTTCCCCAGCTGCCCACAGCTGGCCCCGCCCCCCACTGCCATTCCCCCCTGGCTCCCCATTCACCATCAGGAGATCGGAGCCTGCCAGCCAGGAAAGGGACCAAGAGGTTGTCAGTGCGCCTCATAGTGGCTGGTCCAGCGGTTGTTCTGCCGTTAGGGTCAATTTGTGTATTACCCTTTTATTACATAAGATAGAGGCCTGGTGCACAGGTGGGGGCTGGCTGGCCTGCCCTGAAGGGGGCCCTGAATCAGGGTGGGGGGGTCCCTGTTGGGGGGCAGGACCAGCCTGGGAGAGGGGCCTCAGGCAGTTTGCAGGCCAGTCATGCCCCCAGCTTTGTCAGAAAGGACGTCTGGAATGATGTCAGGAAGACTTCCAGTCTATCCGGTCTAATTAGCATATTACCCTTTTATTAATATAGACTAGTGGCCCAGTGCACGAAATTTACGCACTAGAGGTTGTCCCTCAGACCCACCTGCACCCTCTCCAATCTGAGACCCCTCAGGGGACATCCTTCTCACAATCCAGGACCACTGGCTCCTAACCGCTCACCTGCCTGCCTGATCACCCCTAACCACTCTGCCTGCTGGCCTGCTCGCCCCCAACTGCCCCCCTCCCCCCGCTGGCCTGTTTGTCCCCAACTGTCTCCCCCCCGCATCGGCCTGATCACTCCCAACTGCCCTCCCCTCCTGGCCTGATTGCCCCTAATCACCTCTGCCTCGGCCCCGCCACTATGGCTTTGTCCAGAAGGATATCCGGAAGGTCTCCCAGTCTAATTAGCTTATTACCCTTTTGTTAACATAGATGAGTTCTATCTCAATCGATCGATAAATGGGAGTTATTTCACTGGCCAACAACAGCAGAGGGAGCAGGGTGGTTTAGTAACATGAACAGCTAGTTCACAGGCATATTGAGCAACAGTTTTTATTTTCTCAACTGAAAACTTGATATGAAGGGGTTACTGGACTAGACATTTTGAAGGTGGTTTTGTGTGAGACCAAAGGTCCTGCATTCTCTCTTGGGAATGGAACAGAAGGTTGATGGCTATATTTCTGACATTTGAAGATCAGATTACATCAGCACAAATTTATGCAGGTTAATATTTGAATTTGCATTTGATCTGGGAGAAACTACTTATTGAAAGATTGGTGGCTCTTGTGAATGCTCTAGTCTAGTGTATTTTAAGGGATGTATTGGGAGCAGGGGTAGAACTTAGGACACACTTCTGGACAAAAGCTAAAGGCAGAGGTCTCAGTGGAAAGAAGGGCTATCTTGGATGCAGGAAGATTCGGAGCCAAACATGAAGGAAATCATGGACTCAAGAGGAAAAGAGTGGGAGCTCCAGGCAATGAGGTGTCCCTGCCCCTACTGATTCCCAGTCCGCCACCACCCCTTCCTCAAGGGTTTAAACCAGGGAGGTAAGCTCAAGGCCCTAGACCACTTCTGCCTGATGGCTTAAAGGGTCTTCTAAAAGGGCGCCTGAACTGGTACCTAATCCCGTCTGACCTCTTGGGTAAATAGGCTACTGTGTTGATAGAGAAAAAGGTCCTAACTTGGTACACCCTGCCCACTCCTGGGGCGTAGGTCTAGCAAGGAAGCAAGGTGGAGGTCTAGCAAAAGTCATGGGTAGACTTGCATGTGTCACCGTGTAATTCCCTGTGCTCTCCAAGAGGGAACACATGCATGCCAAGGAAGGGAGTGACGGTGCCATGTGAAACCAGTGAGTGTGGGCCCCACCCGGCCTTCCCTGGACTTGTATGTAAGCCCCAGGGAAAGAAAGGGGATGAGTAAAAATGTAAGGAAATGGTTTCAGTTGATGTGTTGGTGTAACACAAAAAGAGAGGGCAGCATTCTGTTTTCAGCTGTGCTAAGCTGATCTCTAGGCCCAACAACTGTGCTCTATTTTGGGGTTCTCTCGGCTCTGCCAGTTGGAAGTGGGTAGCTGCTCGGCATTTCCTTCCCCACAACCTCACACCCAGACAGTGTATAACAACGAGTGTTAGGCTCCGACCAGATGCTGGCATGTGTGCAGCCTTATTAGGAACTAGGTCCCAGAAGTCACACAACCAGTTCTGTGACCTCCGTGAGGTTCCTACTCTCCCTTTACTAGGCACCCGATACAGATTGTATTCGTTCCTTGGGGCCACACTAACAAAGTACCACCGTCTCAGAGGTTTAAAATAACAGAAATGTATTCTCCCACTGTTCTGGAGGCTAGGGGCCTGAAACCAGGGTGTCAGCAGGGCCAGCTCCCTCCGAGACGCTGGGTAAAATCCTCCAGCACCCCTCCAAGCTTCTGGTGGTGGCCGGCAATCCTTGGTGTTCTTGGCTTGCTGCTGCCTCACTCCAATCTCTGCTGTGTCCTCACATGACTTTCTCCCTGTGTGTCTCTCCTCATTTTCTTCTTGGTTATCCTAGTAGCTGCAAGGCTCCATTTCGGAAAAGGCCACATTCACAGGTATTGGGGATTGGGACTTCCGCATATCATATTGGAGGACACCATTCAATCCAGGACACACACCTTGCCAGAAACGGCCACTCCAGAGCCAACCCAGCAGTGTCCTGGCCACAGGCCCCCCCAGGCTTCTGGTTGAGCCCGGCGATAATGGCCCTTGTGAAGGGAAGAGCAGTGGAGTCCAAAATCCTTGTCTAAATGGCAAGTATTAGACTACAGTTCTTCTGACTCTTGTGCCCCAGTTTGCAAGAGCCAGACTCACCGTTTGAACAGCTCCTATTACACGGGAGAAAAGTACGTTCTGATAGCCCTTCTGTTAATTAATCCTTAGGATCAGGTTTCATGAGTGTTTTGTGCCATGGTCCCCTTTGGCAGCCTGGGAAGCCCATGAACCCCTTCTCAGAAAAAAAAAAAAGGAAATGCTTTTAAATGAATTAAATAAAATATATAAGGACATAAGCAGTGGTTCTCAACCTTCCTAATGCCACGACCCTTTAATACAGTTCCTCATGTTGTGGTGACCGCCAACCATAAAATTATTTTCGTTGCTACTTCATAACTGTGATTTTGCTACTGTTATGAATCGTAATGTAAATATCTGATATACTATATGTGTTTTCCGATGGTCGCGACCCACAGGTTGAGAACCGCTGTAAGGAAACCTACTATATTGAAATACACGTCTCAAAATAGTTTTTAAAAATTTGTGCTATACTAGCAATATATGTGCTTCTTTATTAACACTTTAAAAAACAAGCTCTAGAGGCAAGTCTAGTATTATTGTGATTTTAAAATCACGATGAGTGTAAACAATATTTGGAGATACAGAAACTGTAACATCAAGGGAAAACCTGAGATTCCCGCTGTGGCAGAACCATTGGTACCGTTCTCCCCATCTTACCGCCGCCCTCCCCCCACCCCACCCCCGTTTGCTGCCTAGTTTCATGATGGAGGGAAACAAAGTATTTTAGTTTGTGGATGGTGAAAACAAAGATGTTCTTTCCCCATCCAAATGGAAAGACTTCCTGAATCCTCGCCTTAGCCCCCTGGAGGCCAGTGGGCTCCAGCTGAGCAAGCCCTGTCCCCGTGGGTGCGGAGCTATATTCCTGATGCGGAAGCTTCCACAGCCTGGGAAATGCCATGACACTGCCTGCACTGAATCATCTTAACACAGGTTATAGGTCCTCTAACTGCAGAATTCTGGAGGCCAGGGCCATTCAGGCACCGTGGAGGAGGCTGCAGATACCGGGGTCCTGGCCAAGATGGGAGGAGCGGGTCTCAGAGAAGCAGCATTGTCAGCTGGAAGCGGGGCAGGAGTGGGGAATGGAGAGGATGGGGCTGACCGGGAGACAGGGCCAGCACAGGGGAAATTAAACCATACAGATGGTCACCGCCAGCAGGCAATTAACTAGATGCATTTGTAAACACTTGGAAGGTACTCCTTGGGCACCACTAGACATTCCTGTGTCATTTGGTGGGTAGCTGGAATAAATGAAATGTATGTTATATTTGAATGTTTCAGATGAGTTTCATCTACAAACAGCCCAAGTTCAGAGCTTGAACTTATGCAGATAGTTTTAGAGATTTGAAACAAGCAAACCAAAAAATCCAATACAAATATTAATCAATGTATATTATTATTAAATTCCAATTACTTTTATCCATTAATAATTGTCATTATTAATTTGATGTGATGAATAATATTAAATTGCTGCTCACAATCTATATATGTATATATATCTACACTAATAAAAGAGAAACATGGTAATTGGTGTACGACCGCTACCCTTTTCATTGGCTAATCAGCGATATATGCAAGTTAATTGCCAACTAAGATGGCGGTTAACCGCCAACAAAGATGGTGGTTAATTTGCATATGTAGGCACAATGCAGGGAGGCGAAAGGGAAAGCAGGAAGAAGCCCCCTGCCACTGACAGTGATCGGAAACCCAGGGGGGAGCTAAGAGCCGGGGGGCAGGGCAAAGGGCCCCCCAGCCATGATCGGAGAATCGGGCGCCTTTGCCACCCTGGCCAGTGATAGCAGGAAGTAGGGGTGGAGCCAGCGATGGGAGCTGGGCACGGTCGAAGCTGGCAGTCCCGGGAGCTAGGGGTCCCTTGCCTGGGCTTAAAGCGGAACCTGCGATCGTGAGGCGCTGCAGCTGCAGGTCCCCGCTGCCCGGGCCGGATGCCTCGGCCAGAGGCGTTAGGCCTGGGCAGGGGCGGAGTCTGCAACTGCGGGGAGCAGGGGCAGAGCAGGAGATCGCGGGGAGCTGGTGGTCCCCACTGCCCAGGCCTAATGCCTCGGCCAGAGGCGTTAGGCCTGGGCAGGGGCGGAACCTGCAACCGTGGGGAGCTGGGGGTGCCCTGCCCAGGCCTAATGCCTCGGCCAGAGGCGTTAGGCCTGGGCAGGGGCAGAGCGGGAGATCGCGGGGAGCTGGGAGTCCCCTGCCCAGGCCTAATGCCTTGGCCAGAGGCGTTAGGCCTGGGCAGGGGCGGAGCCTGCAACCGCGGGGAGCTGGGAGTCCCCTGACCAGGCCTGACACCTCTGCCGGAGGCCTCAGGCCTGGGCAAGGGGCCGATCCTGTGATTGGAGGGTGATGGGGGTCAACACCTGAGGGCTCCCAGTATGTGAGACAGGGCGGGCTGGGCTGAGGGACACTCCCCCCCCCCCACCCAGTGCACGAGCTTCATGCACCAGGCCCCTAGTATATATATAAGCCTAATATGCTAAGTGTCCAACCTATTGGTCGACCAACCCATTACTATGACATACACTGACCACAAGGGGGCAGATGCTCCAACCGGTAGGTTAGCTTGCTGCTGGGGTTGGGCCAATTGGGACTGGGTGAGATGGGCCAGACACACCCTGGAGCCCTCCCGCAGTCGTCCACCGGCCCGATCGGCCCCAATCGGGACTGGGCAAGATGGCCCTGATCACCAGCCAGGTGGAGGGACCCCACCAGTGCTCGAATTCGTGCACCGGGCCTCTAGTGGGAATATAATTTCCCACAGCACTGAATCTATCATTGTGTTCTATTTGGTGACTCAGTTCTCTCACCATTTTCTCCCTTTGAACTATTGGGAAATTTTCTTCAATCATGGATGGCATCATTTGGCCTTTACTTTGGAAGAATGCCCTGCTTACATTTACATATGATGTCCTTTTTTGCTCTTTTCTACTGAGCCTGCAAATATTAAAGTTTTCTGAGAGGGTTTGTGTGTGTGTGTGTGTGTGTGTGTGTGTGTGTGTGTGTTTTATCATGAATTGGATGTTAGATGCTCTTTCTGCTTCCATAGCCTAGTATTTTAGTGGACTACATTAATTAATCTTCGGGTACTGAACCAGTTTTGCATCTCTAGAATAAATCCTGCTTACTTTTTGCCGTATTATTCTTTTTATATATTGCTGAATTGTATTTGCTAATGTTATGCTAAGAACTTTTGCATCTATTTTCATGAGGGATATTGGTCTAACCTTTTCTTTTTGTCTGGCTTTGCCTTAGTATCAGGGTAATAATATGAGCTTCATAAGATGAGTTAGGAAATGTTACTCCTTGCCCCCTGTCCTTTCACTTTCCAGCATGGGTTGTGTACAATTAAATCTCTAAACTATTGGTAAAATTCTTGGGAACTGATTATATCTTTGGAAGAAACTTTGAAATTATGAATTTGATTTCATATTTATAGGGCTGTTTAAATGAGCTGTTTTATAAATGTGAATTGTGGTACTTTGTGTATTTTGAGGAATTGGTCCAAATTGCCTAATTGTCAAATTTATGTGGATAAAAGCAACAAAGTTTCAATTATAGAAAGTAAATAAATCCCAGAATAAAAAAAAAGAAAAGGAGAGGCTGGGAGCTTCAGTTGCCTGCCAGCCTGAAAACGGCCCTCAGTCCCTCATCCAGGCTGGCCAGGCACCCCAGTGGGGACCCCCACCCTGAAGGGGGTGTGACCAGCTGCAAAGAGCCATCAGCCCCTCACCCAAGCTGGCCAGGCACCCAACCAGGACTCCCACCCTGATCCGGGACACACTTCAAGGCAATCCAGCCGGCCCCCACCCGTGCACCAGGCCTCTATCTTATATAGTAAAAGGGTAATATGCAAACTGACCCTAACAGCAGAAAGACTGGGAATGACTGGTCACTATGACACATACTGACCACCAAGGGGCAGACGCTCAATGCATGAGCTGCCCTCTGGTGGTCAGTGCGCTCCCACATGGGGAAGCTCTGCTCAGCCACAAGCCAGGCTGATGGCTGCCAGTACAGTGGTGGTGGTGGGAGCCTCTCCTGCCTCCTCAGCAGCGCTAAGGATGTCTGACTGCAGCTTAGTTCTGCTCCCCGCTGGCAAGTGGACATCCCCCGAGGGCTGCCGGACTGCCAGAGGGATGTCTGATTGCCATCTTAGGCCCAATCCCCGGGGGAGCAGGCCTAAGCCAGCAAGTAGTCATCCCCCGAGGGTACCCAGACTGCGAGAGGGCACAGGCCGGGCTGAGAGACTCCCCCCCCGACGAGTGCACAAATTTTTGTGCACCAGGCCTCTAGTCCTATATAATAAAAGCCTAATATGCAAATCAACTGAACAGCAGAACAACTGGTCACTATGACACACACTGACCACCAGGGAGCAGATGCTCAGCAGAGGAGCTGCCTCCTGGTGGTCAGTGTGCTCCCACAGGGCGAGCACTGCTCAGCCAGAAGCTGGGCTCACAGCTGGCGAGCACAGGGTGGTGGTGGGATCCTCTCTGGCCTCCACTGCAGGCGGGTGGTAAGGAGCGATGGGCCCTGGACTGCAAGAGCCCCAGACGGAGAGAGGGATGTCTGACTGCCGCCTTAGGCCCAATCCCTACTGACATCGAGCCTAAGTTGGCAGGCAGACATACCCAAAGGGGTCCTGGACTGCAAGAGAGCTCAGGCAGGGCTGAGGGACCCCCCTTCAGTGCACGAATCTCGTGCACCGGGCCTCTAGTATATAGATAAATTATCACAGTGTCTTGTCCTCATTTTACCAGTTGAGTGAAGCATAAAAATGTATTTCCCTTTATGGCCCTTTACTGTGTCCCACTAATAATATAATTTTCTTATTATTTCCTCTACATACATTTAGAACCACATCAAATAGTATTACAATGTTTGCTTTTATCATCAACATAAAAACGAAGAGGAGAAATAAAAAATACTATATTTTTGCTAACTACGTTCTTTCTTCTTTCCTGTTTTTCTTGAGGTTCCTTCTTTTATCATTTCCTTTCTATTTATAGACTTCCTTTATTCATTACTTTAGGTTAGGTCTGTTGGGAGCAAATTATTCAGTTTTCCTTCATTTGAAGATATCTTGATTTCTTCTTTATTTTTAAAGAACATTTTCATTGGATATAGGATTCTGCTGTCATTCAAATTGTTTTTTCCCTTTAGATAGGATGTTTCTTCCTGATTATTTTCAAAAACTTTTTTTCTTTCTCTTTAGTTTTTAGACTTTGACCAAATGCATCTTGGGGTGGAGTGTGTGTGTGTGTGTGTGTGTGTGTGTGTGTGTGTGTGTGTGCTATTGGGGTTTGCTCAACTTCTTCAATCTGTAAGTTTAGATCTCTTGTTAAATTTGAAGAGTTTTCAGCCATTATTTCTTTCAGGACTTTTAAAATCCTGCCCTCTTTCTCCTTTTATTCTGGGAATCCAATGAGATAACTATTAAATTGTTTGTGACAGTCCCTCAAGTTCTAAGGATCCTTGAATTTTTTTCAGTCTATTTGTTGTCTGTTGCTCAGAATGAGTAATTTCTATTGTTCTATCTGACTATTCACATATCCTTTCCTCCATTTTGATGTCAAACTTAACTATTACATTTTTGGTTATTGTAGCTTTCAGTTGTAAATTTTCCATTTTGTTCTTCTTTAATCATCTGTTTCTTTGCCCAACTATCTATTTCTTTGCTAAGAGCTCCTGCTTTTGCATTTGCTTAAGCATGTTCATAATTGCTCATTGAAGCATTTTTATCATGGCTGTTTTAAAATCTTTAAAGTCAGATAATTCTGACATCTCTGTCATCTTGGTGTCATCTTTTTTTATTCAGTTTGAAATATTTCTGGTTCTTGATATGATGAGTGATTTTAAAAATTGAATCCTAGACATTTGGGGTAACTTGTTATGAGACTCTGGATCTTATTTAAACCTTCTCTTCTAGTAGGCTTTGTTGACACTACTCGGGCAGAGGCGAAGTTGCCACCTTGTTACTGTCAGATGAGGGTACATTCCAGGCCCCCACTTGGCCTCCTTTGACACTCAAGGGTGATGAGGCTCCTCATTAATGCTGAGCGGGGGTGGAAATTCATTTCTCTTCACTGTGTGTTCATGGTCAGGAAACGTAGGGGTTTGTCATTTACTGCTCCCCAGTGGCCTCACTGACACCACCTGCGAGCGGCCCTCCTATTGCTGAGCACGGACATCCCGACTCCACCAGGCTTCTGTGACACCACCTGCTGCGGGGGGTTGGAGCACTTCCACCTGGTGAGGGTGGTAGTCTAGGCCTCTGGCTCCGCCTTTGCTGGTGTAGGTGGGAATGGGGCCACAGGCATTTTCTTTAGTATTTATCTGGGGGAGAGCAGTTATTGTCTAAAAGTTTCCTGCCTTGTAGGCTCCACCATCCCTGGTCCTTTCACTAGAAAAAGTGGACTTTGTGGAGGTGTTTTTGTTTGTTTGTTTGTTGTTTCTTGTCTGCATCATTGTCATTTCCAGGTTTCAAGCTTCTTTCATCTTGAGTCTAGAATATAAGAGGGGAAAAAAGAATCCAGGGACCTCACCAGCATGCCATTCCTTGGATCCTGAAGGCCAAGCTAGCCTGCCTTCTCCTCTCCACCTTTCAGTCTCCTTATGTTGTTTTCTATATAATGTCAATGGTGTTTAGTGGAGGAATAGGTAAAGTCCATCGACTCTATTTCCCCAGAAGTGCCCTGGTGCTTCTTTAAGATCTGTTTTGGAAGTTTTTCTTATAAGAAGAAAAGGAATAGGGAAGCTAGCTGTGCCACATAAGACCATGTTGCCTCAGCAATGACCTTTTCGGTGGTTATCCAGTTAGAACAGAGTTGTCCCTGCCTGTCTGACCTTCAGTTCCCAGAAGTAGACCTGAGATGGGAATTTGGGTGAAAGGGATATATGAGGAACTGAATAGTAAGGGGGGGGGGGGGAGGTTGGGAAGTGAAGGAGGCCAAACAAAGGTGGTTTGTCTCAGAAGTGACTTTGGCTTGAGCCCTCAAGGATCAGTGGAGACAGTGCATGTGTCCCCTCCGAGTTGTCCTGATGGAAGGCAAGAGCAGGGCCAGCTTCGTGGGAATCCAGTCATATGGGCTCCATACTCAGAAGGCCCCACGCCTCATTTAATGCTCTGCTTCCCTCATCTTGAAGTTCTTAATAATTTTTAAGCAAGTATTCATTTTGCACTAGGCCATACAAATTATGTAGCCAGGAGTTGGAGACACTTAAATTCCTAGGCATACTGGGTTCTTCTTTAGCTCAGGTATTCTGGGTTGTGGAGTGTCTCCCTAAAATTCATGTCCACTGGAACCTTGTGGCCTTATTTGGAAATGTGGTCTTCACAGATATAATCAGTTAAAATGAGGTCCTTATAAGAAGAGAAAATAGGCACACACACACACACACACCCCAGAATGCCAAGTGAAGACAGGCAGAGGTTGGAGTGAAGTGCACACAAGCCCAGGAACACCAAGGGTGGCCAGTAGCCCACCGGAAGCTGGAAGAGGCATGGAACAGTGTCTTCTCAGATCCTCCAAAAGGAACCAACCCTCCTACTTTTTGATTTCAGACTTCAGACTTTTAGCTCTGAGAGAGTACATTTCTATTGCTTCAAGCTGCCCACCTTACAACAGCCCCTGAGAAAGCAATACACCAAGTACTGGCTGTTGGAAGCGACAGTACATCCAGCCAGCATGCAAAAAAATTGGCAAAGGATCTAAGGGGCAGGGGCAGGGGCAGAGCCCGTCTGGGGCCAGGAGGAATTGTGGGTTGGGGCCCTGGACATCTGTAAGGGTCTGCACTCACCCTGTGAGGATCCCCATGTCCAAAGGAGCACAGCATTAATAACAAGTTTACAAAAACAGTTTTTCAGGCCAAGAGAAAGAAAGAGACCACAAGTGAAAAGAAAAGGCTGTTTCTTCTTATAAATGAAAGGACCCACATTTCCATCTCGCACCAGGCCTTGCCAATGATGTAGCCTTGATAGCAGTGACCCAATATACGGTGTATATAAGCCACTCGCTGAGCCGGACACTCTAAAATGTTAAAGACATCTGTAACGGTAACAGTAGCACAGCAGGGAGGACCAACCGGCACACTGCTCCTAACAGCTCAGAGCTGTGCACACCAGCTCTGGCCTCCCTCTCACACAGCCTCAGCTCACCTGCTCCGAGAAGGAGCTGTACCACGGACCCTTAGATGTGGGGTAGCCTATGTATAATGAAATTATGTTTACTTTGTTTATTGCTAAGTTTCGCTAATAGAGTCCTGGCGAGGCCCATAAAAAGTGAATCCTGAGCCTTCCCTTGATTTCGAGCTTCTAAGGCAGGGGTGGGGAACCTTTTTTCTGCCAAGAGCCATTTGGATGTTTATAACATCATTCACGGGCCATACAAAATTATCAACTTAAAAATGAGCCTGCTGTATTTGCTCAAACATTTAATTAACTCACCCCTAATGCCGTGGCAGGGCCAGAGCAAATGATTTCGCGGGCCTAGTGCTGCTGTGAGACGCATGTTCCCCACCCCTGCTCTCTGGGACCATGGAGGAGAAGCTCAGGTTGTCCTCCACCCTCCTGCCAGCTTTTCACGCTTGATTTCCTCAGACTCAGGTTGCAGTGTTACCATGTGTCTCTGGGTGTGTGCCAACCCTTCAGAGTAAACAGAATTGCTGTCCAATGGGGCTTATTTTTGCTCCGGTCCACCATGATCATTCCTGTTTTCTCTTAATTGTGTTTCTCTGGGGACATTCAGGCTGCTTCCAACGCCAGCTGACCGGCAGGATGGGCTCCTCCTGGGCCTGCTCCCCAGCAGCTGGCAGGAACAGAAGCAACGCACTTGAGCCCTGTCCAGCCTCCACCTGGGCACGGAGGGAAGCAGGTAGGCCAGGCAGGGGCGGCTGCGGTAGGGGGGTCTGCGGCCCAGTGACTCGGGCACAGAGGGAGCAGGATGCACCCAAAGGACAACATAGGCTTTCCTAGGACTGTCCATGAGGGGTCCATGGAGGAGCATTAGAGAACATGCCTGTGCCACAAAAATAATAAAGCACAAGGAAGGACCTGCCTCTGTGGGGCCCTGAGGGCTGTGCCCACAGCAAGCCTGCCAGGGCTCCAGTCCTCCATGGCTCCCTGGCGATGGGCTCAGCCACGTAAGGTCCTCACTTAGCCCCTTCCCCGGAGTCACCATAAAATATGAGCTCCACTGGGGCCTGACCACTAATGGGTGTGAGGGATTTTACTCTTGTGATGGAAATGTTCTAAAACGGTATTTGGGGGAGGGGCTGCACAACTCTGCACATTTACTGGAATTTATTGTTATACACTTAAAACAGGTCAATTTTATGGTACATAAATTATACCTTGATAAAGCTATTTAAGGCAAAAGAGGAAACAAAAAGAAGTGTGTGTGTGTGTGTGTGTGTGTGTGTGTGTTCCCTTAATAATTCCTTTCCATTCAAATGCTCACTCCATGTTGAATTGATGTATTGTTTTTAAGTCAATTTTGTGGAGGTATACTTTACATATAAATAAATAGAGTCTGATGAGTTTTGACAAGTGTACATGTCTGTGTAACCACTGTCACGTCGTGATATAGAACATTCCCATTCTCCCCACGTGTCTCCTTGGGGCTCTCTGAGTCCGTTCACCCCCGCACCGCAGGCCCAGGCCTCGGCTGTTCTGCTTTTTGTCGCTGTAGGTTAGTTTTGACTCTTCTTGAATTTCATAAAATTGCACTCTTTTGTGTTCTGGCTTCTTTTGCCAGGCATATTTTTGAGATTCATCCTATGTCCCTCTTTAAAAATAAAACAAACTTGTATTGGTGGTCTCTCCAAAGTGGAAAGGCCCTGAGAGATTAAAAATGGTGGCAGAGTAGGAGGATGCTGCACGGACATGCTCCCAGGAACAAGCTGGAATTACAACTGAAATACGGAAAGGCTTCCTGAATAATCAATGGAAAACTTTATAGGGGAGAACCCTGATATCCAAGGACCGAAGGTGGAGCCGGCATAGAGACTGGTAGGAGAGGCAGAGGCTTGACCCACACACGGCAACTGAAGTCCCAGAGAGATATCTCAGCTCGGGATGTGGGGGTGGGGGTGCTACTGAGAACTCTGGGATCTAATCCCAGAGCTGGGCTCCCCAGCAGAGAGCACCAAACTGAGGAGGGTAACATCTAGCTGTGAAAAGCAGTGGGGCGCTGCCTGCCAGGAAGTGGCAGCTGAAAGTTCAGGCAACCTCTTCAAGGGCCAAGGCACAAACACTCCCGGTGGAGCCACCCACCTTGTGCTCTGGCAGAGGGAGGGTGAAGTGGACTGGAGCTGTGAGAGCAGAATCCAGGAATGGGGACTCGGGGTAGGGGGCTCTGAGGCCCGATGGACAAGCCTATGTTGTCCTTTGCACATTCCAGTAAATGTGCAGAGTTGTGCAGCCCCTCCCCCAAATACCGTTTTAGAACATTTCCATCACAAGAGTAAAATCCCTCACACCCATTAGTGGTCAGGCCCCAGTGGAGCTCATATTTTATGGTGACTCCGGGGAAGGGGCTAAGTGAGGACCTTACGTGGCTGAGCTCATCGCCAGGGAGCCATGGAGGACTGGAGCCCTGGCGGGCTTGCTGTGGGCACAGCCCTCAGGGCCCCACAGAGGCAGGTCCTTCCTTGTGCTTTATTATTTTTGTGGCACAGGCATGTTCTCTAATGCTCCTCCATGGACCCCTCATGGACGGTCCTAGGAAAGCCTATGTTGTCCTTTGGGTGCATCCTGCTCCCTCTGTGCCCGAGTCATCGGGCCTCAGAGCCCCCTACTGCAGCCTCCCCTGCCTGGCCTACCTGCTTCCCTCCCGTGCTCAGAAGACAGACACCCAAAGTTTCCTCGGCTCAGTCATTCCCTCACACAGCCAGAGGACATCTTTTCCACATAGATATCTGCCATGCATGGGGGGAAGACAGTCAATACACCTTATTGGATAACACCTTGCCCTGAGGTCACTTAAGAGATTAAAAGTAACAATTAGCCTCCAGGCAGAAGCAGCTGCCCCACCCTGTTGAAAAAACTCTTGCCACACCTGAGAATGATTGCCTGGGGCACAATTCAAGTGGGAATCCTATCAGTCTGTAGGCAGAGGTGGTCTCTGGAGGCTTTGGGTCTTTGCCTGGTCCAATTAGTCAGAAACAGCCTTTAACACTGTCCTGCACTAGAGATTGAGAGGTGTAGAGGATCTACCTAATACATAGTCACAAACCCAACCAGACAACCAAAATGAGAAAACAAAGAAACAACCCCCAAATAAATGAACTAGCAAATTCTCCAGAAGAAGAGATAAATGAACCAGAGATAAAGAAATTCATCTGAAACAGAATTCAGAGTAATGATGTTAAAAATGCTCAACACTATGAAAAAAGATATAGTAACTACGAAAAAAGAACAGTCTGAGATAAAGAATGACATAACACATCCTAACCGGTTTGGCTCAGTGGATAGAGCATCAGCCTACAGACTGAAGGGTCCCAGGTTCGATTCCAGTCAAGGGCATGTAGCTTGGTTGCAGGCACATCCCCAGTAAGGGGGGTGCAAGAGGCAGCTGATCGAGCTTTCTCTCTCATCCATGTTTCTAACTCTCTATCCCTCTCCCTTCTTCTCTGTAAAAAATCAATAAAATATATTTATAATTAAAAAAAAGAATGACATAAGACAAATAAAGAACACAGCAGATTAGGGGAAGCTGAAAATCAAATCGGTGAATTAGAAAACAGAGTTGAAAATATCACTCAATTAGAGAACAAAAAAGAGAAAAAAAACAATTAAAAACCAGGAAGACAGCTTAAGGGAGCTGTGGAATAATGTTAAACATAACAATATTAGAATAGTAGGTGTGCCAGAAGAGGCAGAAAGGGAGAAAGGAATAGAGAAGGTGTTTGAAGAAATAATGGCAGAAAACTTCCCTAACCTGGTAAAGGAAAAAGTCACACAAGTTCTGGAGGCACAGAGAACCCCAAACAAGAAGAACTCAAACAGACCCATGCACAGACACATCATAATTAAAATGCCAAAAATTAAAGACAAAGAGATAATCTTAAAGGCAGCAAGAGAAAAGAAAACTTACCTACAAAGGAGTTCCCATAAGGCTGACACCTGATTTCTCATCAGAAACTCTACAGGCCAGAAAGGAATGGCATGAAGTACACAAGGTAATGGAAAGCAAGGATCTGAGACCAAGATTACTATGTCCAGCAAGGCTATCATTCAAAATAGACAGTCAAATAAAGAGCTTCCCAGACCAAAAAAAATAAAAGTCTAAAGGAGTTCATCACCACCAAGCCAGCATTACAAGAAATACTAAAGGGATTGCTGTAAGGCAGCAGTTCTCAACCTGTGGGTCGCAACCCCTTTGGGGGTCGAATGACCCTTTTGCAAGGGTCGCCTAAATACATCCTGCATATCAGATATTTACATTATGATTCATAACAGTAGCAAAATTACAGTTATGAAGTAGCAACAAAAATAATTTTATGGTTGGGGAGCACCACAACATGAGGAACTGTATTAAAGGGTCGTGGCATTAGGAAGGTTGAGAACCACTGCTGTAAGGGATTGCTGAGAAGAAGAAACAGAGAGAGGAACCTAGCCATTTGGAATTAAAATGGCTATAAATAAGTACCTCTCAATAATAACCCTAAATGTAAATACATTAAATGCTCCAATCAAAAGATGTAGGGTAGCTGAATGGATATAAAAACATAACCCAACTATATGCTGTCTACAAGAGATCCACCTCAAAACAAAAGATGCACACAGGATGAAAGTGAAGGGATGGAAAAAATTTTCCATGCAAATGGAAAAGAAAGAAAAGTTGGAGTAGCAATACCCATATCCGACAAAATAGACTTTAAAAGCATGATGCTAAGCAAAATAAGAAAAAGATGAATATCATGTGATCTCACTCATTTGTGGAATATAATGAACAACATAAACTGGTGAACAAAAATAGAGCCAGAGGGGGAAAATATTCTAGAACATAATAGAAGTAATCCTGTTATTTGCAGATTTTAAATATTTCCTACAACTTTTGTGATATCATACTATGTTAGTACAGTTTTGGTAATATTATTATACTTAAAATCCGTTCATTCTTAAAATATTAATGTTTATCGCATGTAATATTATTATATGTAAGATCATTTTTCTTGAATAATTGGTATTTATTGCATGTAACATTATCATTTTTAAAATCATTTTTCTTGAAATAATTTTTTTAAAAAATCAGAAAACAAAAAAGTGGAAAGGCCAGATCTAGCACAAGAGTACGTTTTCTGAATGGGGAAACAACTTCCTTCATTAGTCAAGGCTCCTAGCTGAAATTTTTCTCAAAAATTAGTTTGGGAGAGGAACTTTCATTTATAGTTTAGATTGAATATTTATATTATCTCTGTTAATTTTTTTTTAAAGAGAGAGAGAAAGAGGATCAGGTTGGAGGGAGAGAAGACAGAAGTATTTTAAACTAAAACACCTGCCTAAAGATGCTGCATAGTTCATGTTGTCAGGCCAGGTGAGTAATTCCTCAGGAAGGGCAGAATATTTGATCTCACGGCAAGTAGTAGACACTCAAGTACTTGTTGGAAGATTGAATGATTCTGAAAATGTAATACTCACAGGAACAAACAGTATTTCTCCAACCTTGCCTAAATTACTGTATGAAACAGGTGTGAAATCTGCCCTTAGTTGTGGGCAAGTTTTGCTCACAAGATAGCAAGCCATCACTTTGAAGATGCAGAGCGACTTTTTAAAGCAGATAAACCAAAAGAACAAAATGTGGGCGTTGGCTAACCTAGGAGAGTGTGAAGTCGAAAATGAGGCCTGCAAACCATTATTGAAGCCAAACATTGGACTTCGAATGGTTGAAGCCTCTTGGGGAAAGAGGTGAGACCATGAGATTTAGCAGAAGGGGCTCCATGCAGAGCATTCCGCACGGATGAGAGAACAGTGGTCCTGAAGAGGTCAGATCTTTCTCAGCCCTGTCCCCTGACAATACACGCCATCTCCAGAAGTTACCAAGAACAGGGTCACGGAGGTCTGTTTCTAGAACTAGCACCTGGAAAGACATTCAAAGCCTCTGCCTGGGCTGCCCTCTCCTGCCGTTCTAACTAACAGTATCATTTTCCAAGTATTTCAACTTAGAAGAGTACCCGGGAGTCTAAACACACTCATTCCCTTATGCTCTTTGTTCCCTGCGTGCCCCAGCTTCCATGAGGGATCAGCTTCCTTTTCACAGCCTAACCATTGTCTTCAATTCACTTTGGGTCACCCAGATACCACCGCCTCCTATTCCTTTTCCCACGACAGCTTGGAGCCTCCCAGCCCACTGGCTCATCCCCGTTGGCATCAGGACAGAAAGCTTTTACACCTACACAGGTGCTTTCAACCCAGGGAGCCCTCACCTGGTCCAAGGCCTGCTCCGTCCCTCCCTGAGTATTATGGGTTGAATTGTGCCTCCCTAAAAATGAGTTGTTGAAGTCCTAACTGGCAGTACTGCAGATAGGGTCAATGCAGATGTAATTAGTTGAGATGAGGTCATACTAGATGGACCTCTAGTCCAATATGACTGGTGTCCTTAATAACAAGACAGCCATGTGAAGACACAGAAACACAGGTAGAATGCCATCCTATCTAATAAAAGAGAAACATGGTAATTAGCCGTACTTCCGCTACCCTTCCCATTGGCTAATCAGGGCGATATGCAAATTAACTGCCAGCCAAGATGGTGGCCGGCAGCCAGGCAGCTTGAAGCGAACATGAATGAGGCTTGCTTGCTTCAGTGACGGAGGACTCCAACGTTCCCCGCCTGCCGCTGCCAGCCTCTGAACTTGCAGTTTGAAACATTGTTACAAATATAGAAGCTAAACAAACTCCAGAAACCTGCTTTCAGCCACCCGGGATCTCAGAGCTGGAGTTGAAACAGTGTTTCGATTATAGAACCCAAACAAACCAGATACCTGCTTTCAGCAGTGGAGGCCTAAGAGCTGGAGCCAAGCCTCAGAGCTAAAGCTGGCCCGAATGAAAAAAAAAAAAAAAAAAAAAAAGGAGCGGTTGGGAGCTTCAGTCACCCGCCAGCCTGAAAACAGCCCTCAGCCCCTCACCCAGACTGGCCAGGCACCCCAGTGGGGACCCCCACCCTGAAGGGTGTGTGACCAGCTGCAAACAGCCATCATCCCCTCACCCAGGCTGGACAGGCAACCCAGTGGGGACCCCCACCCTGATCCAGGACACCCTTCAGGGCAAACCAGCCAGCCCCACCCGTGCACCAGGCCTCTCTATCCTATATAGTAAAAGGGTAATATGCCTCCCAGCACCAGGATCAGCGGAGCCACGAGGCCTCCCAGCACCAGGATCAGCATGACAGGAGGCAGCGCCCAAACCCCCTGATCGCCCTGCGGCTCCGTGTGTGACAGGGAACGGGGCCACAACCTCCTTATCCGCCCTGGTCTGTTCGTGACAGGGGAAGTTGCCCCAACCCACTGATCAGCCCTGCTCTGTGCCTGATAGGGGGGAGCTCCCCAGCCCCCTGATCGCCCTGCAGCTCTGTGTGTGACAGGGTGCTGTGCCCCAAACCCCTGATCAGCCCTGCTCTGTGTGTGACAGGGTGCGGTGCCCCAACCCCCTGATCGGCCCTGCTCTGTGGGTGATAGAGGGCGGCGCCCCAACCGCCCCCCATGGGCCCTGCTCTGTGTGTGATGGGGTAGAGCCATAACCTCCCCATCGGCCCTGCCCTGAGTGTGACAGTGGTGGTGCCCCAACTCCCCTATCGGCCCTACTCTGTGAGTGACAGGGGGGAGCTCCCCAACCCCCTGATGAGTCCTGCTCTGTGTGTGACAGAGGGTGGCGCCACAACCTCCCCATCCACCCTGCCTTGAGTGTGACAGGGGGCGTTGCCCCAATCCCCCAATCGGCCCTACCCTGAGCGTGACTGAGGGTGGCATTGCAACCTCCCGATCCGCCCTGCTCTGTGTATGACAGGGGGCGGTGCCCCAACTCCCCAATTGGCCCTGCTCTGAGCCCGACCAGGGTTTGCACCTAGGGATTGGGCCTGCCCTCTGCCACCTGGGAGCAGGCCTAAGCCAGCAGGTCGTTATCTCCTGAGGGGTCCCAGACTGCAAGAGGGCACAGGCCGGGCTGAGGGACACCCCCCCCCCCGAGTGCACAAATTTTTGTGCACTGGGCCTCTAGTCCTATATAATAGAAGCCTAATATGCAGACCAAACAGGGGAAGGACTGGTGGAACAATCGGTCACTATGACGTGCACTGACCACCAGGGTGCAGACACTCAACGCAGGGGCTGCCCCCAGCCTGCAGCCCCCCCTTCCCACCAGCCAAGGCAAGTGCCAACGAGCTCCCTTCCTCCCCCCTCCGCCGGTCACCCCGCCAGTCGCCCCGCAGATCAGCCCCGATTGCTGGCCCGGCCTAAGGACCCTACCCATGCACGAATTTCGTGCTTCGGGCCTCTAGTGTGATAATGAAGGCGGAGACTGGAACTATGCACTACAAACCAATGAACACCAAAGATTGCCAGCAAACTAGCAGAAGCTAGGAAGAGGCAAGGAAGGACTGACTTTCCTGGAGGCTTCAGGGGGGAGCCCTGCCGACACTGATTTTGGATTTCTAGTCCCTAGAACTGTGAAGCAATACATTTCCATTTTTTGAAAGCCACCTAGTGTGGTACTTTGCTAGGGCAGCGCCAAGAAACTAATTCAGTAGGTAACTCATCTGCCCTCAGCTGTCACCTCTGCAAGAAGCCAGTCAGAGGGAGGAGCCACTCCTCTGTCACCCATGTTCTATACCCTCTGTGTCACTCCGGTGAAATGAGATTTCTTGAAGAATGATTTTCAAAATTTTTTTGCTTTCCTGCTGTTTCTCCCAAGCATATGATCAGCCCTTATATAGTCAGGGATATGATAGGACTGGGGAGAAAAGCCTACCAGCAAGGTCCTCCGTGATTTTTGGAATCCAGAGCCTGGGCCCCTAGGGGAATGTGGAGGACTGAAGCACAGACATAATATTTGGGAGAAATGAAGTTTAAAGAATGGGGCTCACTACCATGCCTGCCAGGTTAGAAAGTGCCCAGGTGTGGAAGGAGGAGATTTGAGTTCAGGACTGCAGGATTTCAGGGAAAGAGACTGCAACTGGTTTCCCTAGAAGAGCTGGGAAATGTGGAGTCGGGGAGGCCCAGGAATGGTTAGAAGCACTTTATCAGCATTTAATCCTTATAGATCCCTACAAGGTAAGCACAGGGTGGGCCAAAGTAGGTTTACAGTTGTGAGTATGCGGAACAGAATTTATTTTTTGTATTATTACTTACTAGAGGCCCGGTACACAAAAATTTGTGCACTCAGGGGGGAGGGGCGGTTCCTCAGCCAGGCCTGTGCCCTCTTGCAGTCTGGGACCCCTCGGGAGATAACCTGCTCCCGGGTGGCAGAGGGCAGGCCCAATCCCTAGATGCAGCCCCTGGTCGGGCTCAGAGCAGGGCCGATTGGGGAGTTGGGGCGCCGTCCTCTGTCATACACAGAGCAGGGCGGATCGGGAGGTGCGATGCCACCCTCAGTCACACTCAGGGTAGGGCCAATTGGGGGGTTGGGGCACCGCCCCGTCACACTCAAGGCAGGGTCGATGGGGAGGTTGCGGCGCCACCCCCTGTCACACACAGAGCAGGGCCAATCAGGGGGTTGGGGCGCTGCCCCCTGTCACGCACAGAGCAGGGCCCATCAGGGGGGTTGGGGCTCCGTACCCTGTCACGCACAGAGCAGGGCCCATCAGGGGGTTGGGGCGCCGCCCTCTATCACCCACAGAGCAGGGCCAATCAGGGGGTTGGGGCGCCGCCACTGTCACACTTAGGGCAGGGCCGATGGGGAGGTTATGGCTCTACCCCATCACACACAGAGCAGGGCCCATTGGGGGGGTGGGGGGTTGGGGCGCCGCACCCTGTCACACACAGAGCAGGGCCGATCAGGGGGTTGGGCGCCGCACCCTGTCACACACAGAGCCACAGGGCGATCAGGGGGTTGGGGAGCTCCCCCCTATCAGGCACAGAGCAGGGCTGATCAAGGGATTGGGGTGCCTTCCCCTGTCACGGACAGAGCAGGGCACATAGGGAGGTTGTGGCCCAGCCCCCTGTCACACACAGAGTCGCAGGGCAATCAGGAGGTTTGGGCGCTGCCCCCTGTCACACTGATCCCGGTGCCGGGAGGCCTTGCGGCTCCGCTGATCCCGGTGCTGGGAGGCATATTACCCTTTTACTATATAGGATAGAGAGGCCTGGTGCACGGGTGGGGCTGGCTGGTTTGCCCTGAAGGGTGTCCTGGATCAGGGTGGGGGTCCCCACTGGGTAGCCTGTCCAGCCTGGGTGAGGGGATGATGGCTGTTTGCAGCTGGTCACACACCCTTCAGGGTGGGGGTCCCCACTGGGGTGCCTGGCCAGTCTGGGTGAGGGGCTGAGGGCTGTTTTCAGGCTGGTGGGTGACTGAAGCTCCCAACTGCTCCTTTTTATTTTTTTTTTTTAATTCTGGGCCAGCTTTAGCTCTGGCTCCTGCTCTGAGGCCTCTGCTGCTGAAAGCAGGTATCTGGTTTGTTTAAGTTCTATAATCGAAACACTGTATCTACTCCAGCTCTGAGATCCCGGCTGGCTGAAAGCAGGTTTCTGGGGTTTTGTTTAGCTTCTATATTTGTAACAATGTTTCAAACTGCAAGCTCAGAGGCCGGCAAGGCAGGTGGGGAACGTTGTAGTCCTCCGTCACTGAAGCAAGCAAGCCTCATGTTCGCTTCAAGCTGCCTGGCTGCCATCCACCATCTTGGCTGGCAGTTAATTTGCATATCTCACTGATTAGCCAATGGGAAGGGTAGCGGACGTATGCTAATTACCATGTTTCTCTTTTATTAGATAGGATTACTTATTGTATTCTTTTCATACCAACAACTGTAAACCTGCTTTTATTATTTATAAACTAGAGGCCTGGTGCATGAGAATTCTTACACTGGGGAGAAGGGATTCTCTCAGCCCAGCCTGTACCCTCTCACAGTCCAGGATTCCTCAGGGGATGTCCTACTGACAGCTTAGGTCCTTTGTGGGAGGCAACTGAAAGGCCAATCAGGGGACAGTGCTGGCCTCCATCGACCTTCTGCCACTGCTGGTCACCGCCCACCCCTTCACCTTCCCCCCCCCCCACACTGGCATGTGCCTGGCTGGCCTGGTGCCACCAGCTTGCCGGCCCTGCCCACCCCCACTGGTCATTCCACCATTCAGTTTATTTGCATATTATGTTTTTATTATATTGGATGAGGGAATGGAGACTTAGAGTGAGTAAGTTGAACAAAGACACACCCCAGGTAGGTAGGTGCAGTAGCCAGCCTCCACCATGTCCTCCCACTGTCACCGGTGAGGAGTCTTGCCCCCACCCCAAGATAGAAACAAGAGAGAAAGTGAAACAGATTTTTTAAAATAAGATTGCTGAAAACAAGGTGGAGGGAGAGGAGAAAGGGAGTGAGCTTGATGCATCACAGTGCGCACTGATGGAGAGCCTGGCTCCTTGAACCATGGAGTCGGCACACACAGGCTGGGTTCCTCAGGCAGGCGCAGAGTAGACATCCGGTGTGAACTAGTGCAGGCAGGGTGGAGCTCTTTGGGATGCGCCTGAAGAGAAACTTTAAACTTATCTAGGAGAGGCTTAAAATGAGCTGAAGAGCATTCCCATCCACCTAAGAGAGGCTCGGCCTGTGTCACCATGAGCCCTGCTTCCTGCTATCACACCCTTATGTAGTCCCAGCCTGCCTGTAGAATAAAGACAGGCCTGTGGGCCCCAGCAAATATGGCAGAAATGATAGTATGTCTCTTCCAAGCCTCAGTCCTAGAGGACCTGCGACTGCTGCCTTCTCTATGGGATTGCTCAGTCTTGGAGAATTTACTGCCATGTCCTGAGGACACTCACGCAATCTATGAGGAATCTCACATGGCAAGGAACTGAAGCTTTCTGTCAACAGCCACGTGGGTGAACCTTCCAGCCCCAGTCAAGCCTTCAGATGACTGTAGCTCCGGCTGAAGTTCTCAAAGTGTCAAGCTGTTATCCTTTTTCAGAAAGTGGGAACCTCAGCCCAAATACAGTGGGCAGCAGCCCTAGGTGTGGCCCTTGCTGGGGTTCACTGGGAGGTACCCAAGTCACCTGAAAGTGTCCATATTTAAGCAGCAGTGACTAAATATCTTCTGAGTTCTTCTGCATGCAAGGCACCGTGCTTGGCATTGCAGTATCCATCTTCAAGAAACCTGGAGTGTGAGACAAGCATGCAGAGAATTAAAACCCAAGAAAAATATTCTGGGTCCATGAGGTTGATGACAGCCCATAAGCTAAATCCTGGCCAGTGATGCTCACAGGGCAGCTGGGGATTATGGCCTGGACATGGTGATGGGCACTGGAGTGAGAGGCTCTGGCAATTGGGAGCTTGTGGACAGGTTTTTCGGTACAGTAGCATCCAGGAAAATTATATATATTTTTTCACCAGCAAAACCAAGACACACTTGGGGATAAAGGTCTGAAAGCTCCAGATCAAAAGACGAAATGTATAGGAACAACGTTGACAGTCCAGTTGAGCATGGAAATTCAGGTTGGACAGAGGGAACCAGGAAAGGAAGTTTGAAGGCTGGTTTTGGAGATACCTTGCCAAGAGCAGAGGTATGACTTGAGGTGTCAGAGTAACAGCCCTTGCCTCCCTAGAGAGTGGTCACTGGACTGAAAAGACTGTGAAGACTGCTGTCCGGGAGGTAGAAAGCAAGTTCATGTCTGGTTATGGAACCGGGAGAGACTGTAGGACCCTGAAGGATAGGCAGCATTTTTAGCAGCACAGTTGGAGGAATCAGATATGGGAAAGTGTGGGAAGCTACTACCTATTGTCTTCACTAGCAGAGAGGTGTGGACAAGGAACCCAGAAGGCTGGTGACCCTTGAAGCCCTGGCAAAGGTCAGGGCTGTGCACCCAGTTAGTCCAAACAATGGTAGCTGAACTTCCCCATTTATTATTATGTAAATCCTTGCTGATGGGCTAGTCTGCCTGTTACTGGAAATTGCCTGCCTAAGGGCTATGGGTGGATCCCAAACCAATAAAAGGTTGGCGAGGCCTGAGCACCAGTGGAAGTCCTTCCCCTTGAGTTGGACTTGCCCGCCTGGTCCCCCAATATTTCCAAATTATTATTTCTTGTCTTGTCTCTTTCATTTGCGTGCGGCCCTCTTCCAGATCCTGAACCCTGAACCACGCGGGACGTGGGGGGAAACTTTACACAGGAAAGTGCAAGGCACGCTTGAAGGACGTCACACGGCAGTCACACACCAGTAGGGAAAGCGGGGAGAATGGCATCAAATTATAGAAGAAAAGGCATTTGGCTGGTCATTTAACCCAATTGTCTTCATGGGCGGAGGGCTCTGAATGCCAGGCTGCAGCATTTACCCATTGTTCTGTGGGCATTGAGAAGACAATGGGTTTGTTGAAAAGCTGGGGGTGGGCTTCATTTCTAAGTTAAAGAACTGGCATTTAATTTATTAGAAAAAGAAGTGCCACGTGCTCTAGAGCTCTACTTTCCCTCCTGTTGGGACTATTTCCTATTTGATTCCTAAATCTATTGTAACATTTTGGCCTTTGAAAAAGTTGCTGCTGCTCCGTGAAAGAAATTCACCTGTCTAACCAGACAGTTGGATTCACACTCAGCTGAAATGCCATAGACTATTTTTCACAATTTTTACATTTTTATTAGCTTCTAGACAGAGGAATGTACTGTGATGGGCTTGTCTTGCCCACACATATGCAAGTTTAACCGTGTGTGACAGTTTGATGATTTGATTGTCACTTCAATTGAGTGATTGGCTTTGGTAGTGTTGTGGCAGAATGCATGGGCGAACGATCAGCCAGCACTCTGAGGGAGGAAAGCTTAACCTTTACTTCACAGATCTGCTAGTCCAGGGGAATTCCAGATCCAAAGCCGGCACTGGACTCATGGGAAGGCTCTGACCTATATATCTCCTCCTGTGGCTGCCCCTCCACCCAAGTCAGCTGTGGCAGGGCCCTGGGGTTAGGCTCTGCAGCTCCGCCCAAGTCAGTCAGAGTGGGGAAGTAAGACTACAGTTTTAACCAGATACTGAACTGGGTTGCAATACCCTCTCTCCTCCCACCCCCATTATCCTTTTCAGTAGCACCAGGCAAGATTGAATTTAAACTTGAACTCAGTTCCCTACTCACCACTTAACATGACTCTTGAAAGACTATATATGATTATATATGATGCAGAACTGAAACTAAAAATAATTTTGTATGCAAAAGACTCTCCGAGCCTTCTGGTTCTAAAATGCAGCATAAAGAGGGCAGTTTCCCTCTTCTCAGAGAAATCACCCAAAAGGAAGAAGAATAAAAAAAAAACAGGAACAAACCTCTTGAAAGAAATTGAGAGACATCTGCAATCCTAAACCAAAATAGATAAGGAAGGGCTCCCAAGTTCAGTGAAGGTCAAGTAGGCACTGGAACAATAAAGAGGAGAATATCACGGTGGGAAACATCAGGCAAATCCAGGAAAACCTAGTTCCTCAAAGTAAATGACACACCCTACGTGACAAAACCAGAAATCTCCTTTTGAAACAATAGGAACAGTGCACCGGGTTGAGCACTTAAATCCAAAGGCTCGACAAAGAACAAGGCAGGGCTGAAAGAGGAAGACAGACCAGCCACGGCTGCAAGCGGGTGGCGAGGTGGGATGGTGTGAGCTCCTGCCTGGCTTATCTCATCTGACTGCGGAGAAATAAAGGATAAAAGAACTTTCACACATACAACCACCTTTAGCCTGCAAAACGGCTCTGCCCCCATTCAATGTAAACCTTCAGGAAGAGCTTTTTTTTTTTTTTTTTTTTTTTTAAGTCACAGAATCTAAACAAAGTTACCACATTAATAAAAAGATGAAAGTAACAGTGGGAGTGGCAGATGAACACTCACCGAAAAGACTATTGCCACAGAACAGGTGAAGCCTTGACTAAGCATAGTACCAGAAATTTTACAAAGAAATGAAGTATTTGTTCATGGGAAAGAAAAAAGAAAGAGCATAATGCAGCAATTGAGGAGCCCAGAGGAAGAAGGAATAGATGAGTTAACCCAGCATAGGGAGGCAGTGGGATAAAAAAATAAAACAATTACAGAAAGACTAAAATAGGTGTAGAGAGAAAAGATTTAGCTGATAATACAATAAGATAAAAAGAAGACAGAGCCCTAGCTGATTTGGCTAAGTGGATAGAACGCCGACCTGCGGACTAAAGGGTCCCATGTTCGATTCCGGTCAAGGGCACATGCCAGGGCTGTGTGCAGGCTTGATCCTCAGTAGGGAGCATGCAGGTGGCAGCCGATCAGTGATTCTATCTCATCATTGACGTTTCTATCTCTCTCTCCCTCTCCCTTCCTCTCTGAAATCAGTAAAAATATATTTTTTAAAAAGAGAGAATTGTAAAAAGTGAGCTAATTAAATTAAAATGACCAAAGAATTTTAAATGATTTGGTGATATCTCCAACTATGATCGAGTAGTTTATATCAGATCAACCTTCCCCACCTCCCCTATACCCCTCCCAAACAACAACAGATTAGGCACAGAAAAGGGAATTAGGAAGTTGCAAAATAGGCCAGTTGGAACATCTAAATTAAAATCCCGAAAGGAAAAATAAAAGACAGCAAATACAGAAAAGAGCATAAGAGACGCGTGGGACACAGTGAAAGAGTCTGACATACATAGAATTCAAGTTCCAGAAAGAGAAAAATATAGGGAATACAGCTGCAGAAAGTCTGGCTTATAATTTTCCAAAAGTGGTGGGAGATATCAAGTCACAGATTCAGGAATTCTAGTACCATAAATACAAAGAAAACCATACCTAGGGCCATCATTAAAAGGCTGCAGGCCAAAGATAAAGGGCACATTTTAGAATCAATTTTAATTAGAAATTAAGAATAAAAACACTTTACATTAAAAAGAACAAAACACTTCTAGCTGACTTTCAACAGACATTTTGAAAGCTCAAAGAAATTCATTGTATATGGCGGCATAGGTAAACATCGGAGTTTGCTGCCTCGAACAACCACTTCAAAAATACTAAAAGACGGAACAGACATCATCCAGAACCACAGGAAGGCTGGCTGAGTGGAAGTTCTACAACTAGGAGGAAAGAGAATAGCATACAGAGACTCAGAGGAGGCGCAGTGCTGAAGTCAAATACTAAGGCACAGAAGCGCACACGGAGCGGGCTGGCAGCTGAGGGCGCGGTTGTCTGTTTCAATCGGGAGGGAGTCTCAGGCTCTGAGCTCCATATCCGGGTGAGTCTCTGGGGACCCAGACTCATATGGGAGAAGCGGGACTGTCTGGCATCAGTGGGAACTCGAGGGCAGCTTTCTCTCGGGGGAGCTTGCAGTGATTACCAGGACATTGAGAAGTGGAGACTCTGAGAGCAGCCATAACTGCTAGCCCCGCCCTGTTGATCCCGTGGGACCCGCCCCGCCCAAGCCCTGCAGGGAGGCTTTTGCTGGATAGCCTAAGGCAGAGGCTAGATTAGCACCTCCCTAGAGATCCAGGAGCCAATGTACCCAGAGGTCAGAGTGGGACCATCCAGTTTGCAGCTCCGTGGAACCATAAAGGACACACTCAGGGGGCAGACTCATTGCGCACCAAAGCCCCATTGAAGCGAGTCTTGCTCCGGAGGGGTGTCACCAGCACAGAAGTTCTCCTACTGCAGACACAGCTGATTCTCACAGCCAATTGGCCTGGAGGTCAATTCCTCCCAGTGATACCTACAACAATCAAGGCTTAACTACAACAAGACTGTGCACAAAGACCACAAGGGGGTACACCAAGAGTGTCCTCCTCAGGTAATTGGGGAGGCTGAACCACTGGGCCCTAGTGGACACTTAGCACAGAAAACCACTTTATCAACACAGAGAAGCATAAAAAATGTGGAGACAAAGAAAAAGGACACCAATGACAGAAATGGAGGAAAGCAAACTACTGGATATAGAGTTCAAAACCACGGTTATAAGGTTTTTCAAGAATTTTCTAGAAACTGCCAATAAACTTAATGAGATCTACAAGAAATCTAATGAGACCCTCGAGGTGGTGATAAAGGACCAACTAGAAATTAAGCATACACTGACTGAAATAAAGAATATTATACAGACTCCCAACAGCAGACCAGAGGATCTCAAGAATCAAGTCAACATTTGAAATACACCCAAGCAAAAAACACCCAACCAGGAAAGCAAAATGAAAAAAGAATCCAAAAATACGAAGATAGTGGAAGGAGCCTCTGGGACAACTTCAAGCATACCAACATCTGAATTATAGGAGTGCCAGAAGAAGAGAGAGAGAAAGATATTGAAAACCTATTTGAAGAAATAATGACAGAAAACTTCCCCTACCTGGTGAAAGAAATAGACTTATAAGTCCAGGAAGCGCAGAGAACCCCAAACAAAAGGAATCCAAAGAGGACCACACCAACACACATCATAATTAAAATGCCAAGAGCAAAAGACAAAGAGAGAATCTTAAAAGCAGCAAGAGAAAGAAAGTCAGTTACCTACAAGGTAGTACCCATACGACTGTCAGCTGATTTCTCAACAGAAACTTTGCAGGCCAGAAGGGAGTGGCAAGAAATATTCAAAGTGATGAATGCCAAGAACCTACAACCAAGATTACTTTATCCAGCAAAGCTATCATTCAGAATTGAAGGTCAGATAAAGAGCTTCACAGATAAGAAAAAGCTAAAGGAGTTCATCACCACCAAACCAGGATTATATGAAATGCTGAAGGGTATCCTTTAAGAAGAGGAAGAAGAAGAAAAAGGTAAAGATACAAATTATGAACAACAAATATGCATCTATCAACAAGTGAATCTGAAAGTCAAGTGAATAATCTGATGAACAGAGTGAACTGGTGATTATAATAGAATCAGGGGCATAGAAAGGGAGTGGACTGACGATTCTTGGGGGGGAAAGGGGTAAGGGGGATTCGGGAAGAGACTGGACAAAAATTGTGCAGCTATGGATGAGGACAGTGGGTGGGGAGTGAGGGAGAAGGGTGGGGTGGGAACTGGGTGGAGGGGAGTTATGGGGGGAAAAAAGAGGAACAAATGTAATAATCTGAACAATAAAGATTTAACTAATCAAACAAACAAACAAAAAAAGAAATGCATTGTCATCTTTAGGTACTGAAAGAATATAACTGGAATTCTCTATTCAAGGAAAATAGCATCTAAAAATGAAAGAGAAATAAAATCATTTTCAAAACAAAAACAAAAAAATAAAATAAAAACCTAACAGACTATTATCAGCAGACTACCTAACTAAGAACTAAAATTTCTTCCTTCTATTATTTTAAAGTCACATGACCTCAGCTGGAGGTGCAGGAGGGAATGAAGAAAACCAGAAAAGTAAAAAATGAGGGTAAATTGAAATCAATACAGAGTTTAAAATAGTACTTTTACTTGAGGAGTTTAAAATATATATTCAACTAAAATACATGACAACAATAGGACAAAGGTAGAAAGAAGGTAAGGAATGAAAGTGTTCAAAGGTCTTTGCACTGTTTAGGAAGTGGTGAAAACATTTAAGGGAGACTCTAAAAGGTGAAAGAAGCATGTCACAATCTCTAAGGTAAATAAATAATAAGAAAATGTGTAACTAACAATAAAGGGAAGGACATAGAATGACATAAAAGTATTTAAAAAAAAAACCTTGAACACCCTGTTAATCGAAAAGAAGTGAAAAAAGGAGTATAAGGAAACAAAATAAATATAAGACAAATAGAAAAATAAATAGTAAGTTTATTTAAACCCAACATATCAGTGATTATATTAAGGGTAAAGGGACAAATTAATTAAAGACAAAAAGACTCCCAGGCTTCATTGAAATGAGTCAAATTTTATATTAAATATAGGGACTCAGAAAGATTGAATTAAAACAGGGGTTATCAACCTGTGGGTCGTGACCCCTTTGGGGGTCGAACGACCCTTTCACAGGGGTCACCAAAGACCATCGGAAAACACATATTGAACATTATAATTACATATTTTTTGTGTGATTAATCACTATACTTTATGTTCAATTTATAACAATGAAAATACATCCTGCATATCAGATATTTACATTACAATTCATAACAGTAGCAAAATTACAGTTATGAAGTAGCAACGAAAATAATTTTATGGTTGGGGGTCACCACAACATGAACTGTATTAAAGGGTCGTGGCGTTAGGAAGGTTGAGAACCACTGAATTAAAAGAATAGAAAAAATATATGATATAAACAATAACTAAAAATAGGCCGTAAAAGCTATACTAATATTGTTAGGGGCAAAAACAGACTATTGGAGACTAGCTATGGTTATGGGAAATATTAATCATGCTCTGTTAGCCATGATTGCCTTATGTTGATTAAAGAAAGGACATTTTGACCTGGCTGGGAGTTGTACCCACCTAGGACCTGGCAGTCAACCTTGGACCTGGCAGTCAACCTTGGAACCATTCTCGTTCAAGAATTGCCTATTATCATGCAAAATTAATGGCCTTGTTGCCCAAACAATGGAGCCCCGCCCTACCCTCCTACTTCCCCTTGCTTACTTCCCCATGTAATCCCTGTTCTACCCTATATAAGCAGCCGGCTTATGGGGGGCTACAGAGCAGATTTTTGTGGATGACCTGCTGGTCTCCTATACTGCCAGCAGTATTGGAATAAATGCTCATATTTGATTCAACCCTGTCTCTGCTTAATTGGCACAAGTAGTGACAGGTAGCACAGACCCATTGATTGTCCCCTTACAATATCAGACAAAGTAGAGTTTAAGACAAGAATTCTTTTATATATATATATATATATATATATATATATATATATATATATATATATATATATATATTATTGACTTTTTACAGAGAGAAGGGAGAGAGATAGAGAGTTAGAAACATCGATGAGAGAAAAACATCGATCAGCTGCCTCCTGCACATTTCCCACTGGGTATGTGCCCGCAACCAAGGTACACGCCCTTGACTGGAATCGAACCCGGGACCTTTCAGTCTGCAGGCCGACGCTCTATCCACTGAGCCAAACCAGTTTCGGCAAGAATTCTTTTTTTAAAAATATATTTTTATTGATTTCAGAGAGGAAGGGAGAGGGAGATAGAAACATCCATGATGAAGAGAATCATGGATCAGCTGCCTCCTGCACTCCCACTACTGGGGAACGAGCCGTAACCTGGGCATGTGTCCTGACTGGGAATCGAGCCTGTGACCTGCTGATTCATAGGTCGATGCTCAATCACTGAGCCATGCCAGCTGGACTAAGACAATAATTCTTATTACAGCCTTGGCCGATGTGGCTCAGTGGATAGAGCGTGGGCCGGAGCACAGAAGGGTCTCAGGTTTGATTCCTGGTCAAGGGCAGGTACCTGGGTTGCAGATTTGATCCCCAACCCAATCAAGGCTTGTGCGGAAGGCAACCAATCGATGTGTCTCACTGCGATGTTTCTCTCTCTCTAGCCCCTTCCTGCCCACCCTTCCACTCTCTAAAAATCAATAGAAAAAATATCCTTCGGAGGGTTAACAAAAACAAAAAAAGAATTATTATTACAGATAAAGAATATTTAACAATAATAAGATAATCAGGTTAACAGAAAAGTGTAATTATTCTAAGTAATCTAGAGGTCAAAGAAGAAATCACAATGAAAAATAGAAAAAAATATTTAAAGTTAAATGACAACAAAAACAAAAATCTGACATTCAGCTAAAGCCATGCTTAGAGGGAAATTTATAGCTTTAAATGCATATATTATGAGCGGGGAAAAAAAGCTGAAAGTCAATTTTGTAAGCATCCATTTTGTTAAATTGATCAAATAAAGAAGCCATTACACTGAGGTGGGTCTAAGGCCTTAGCCAGCCTTTGTAAGCAAACCAAACCTAAACCTCAAAATGCATCAAGGTTAAGACTCTAAACCTACTGACAACCAATAACAAACAGCCAGCTAGGCTTTTCCAAATAAGGTAAATGCTTGCACCATAGCTGAGCAAATAATTGCCTTGCTTTGCTTCCAACTTCCCTCTGTGACAGTCTTTCTAGTAGCTCCTGCCAGTGGTGTGCCTCTAACCCAGCCGTGGGCAAACTACGGCCCGCGGGCCGGATCCGGCCCGTTTGAAATGAATAAAACTAAAAAAAAAAGACCGTACCCTTTTATGTAATGATGTTTACTTTGAATTTATATTAGTTCACACAAACACTCCATCCATGCTTTTGTTCCGGCCCTCCGGTCCAGTTTAAGAACCCATTGTGGCCTTCGAGTCAAAAAGTTTGCCCACCCTGTCTAACCACTTCAGGTCTGGCACTGTCCTGCTATGATCAATTTTTACTCAAATCAACTCTTAACATTCTTAATGCCTCCGCTTATCTTTTTTTAAATTTTGTTTTATTGCTTAAAATATTACAAAGAGTAGTACATATGTCTCCTTTTAATTTTCCCCCTTGTCCTTCCCCCGGCCTCCCCTACCCCCCAGTGCCTTGTGTCCATTGGTTGTGCTTATATGCATGCGTACAAGTCCTTTGGTTGATCTCTTGCCCCCGCCACCCCCCGCACCCCCCCGCCCCGCCTCAGCTTATCTTTTTAACAATTTCAAGAAAACTAGAGAAAGATCATCAAAATAAAACCAAAGGAACTGAAAGAAGAAACTAATAAAGAGCAGAAACCAATGTAAGGGGGCATTAGCTCGTGATTCTAACAGAGGGATGTATGGTTTACGTTATCTCTTCTGTTCCCAGGGCTAAAGCTAGTTGGCATAGCTCAGATGGCTAGGAGAGCAATGGACAGACACCAAGAGTGTCTTTAGGGGCCACAGTTGTGGGATGCTCTTAGACCAGCTCTGTCCAGTAAACATTTCTGCGATGATGAAATGTTCCATAGCTCTGTTGTTCCATGTGGTAGTTTAACCATTTGTTGCTTATTAAGCATTTGAAATGTGACTAGTCGCAGTGGTCGGCAAACTCATTAGTCAACAGAGCCAAATATCAACAGTGCTTCTTCAAAATAGACTCGCCCAGGCCGAAAACCGACTTCTGCGCATGGGCCACGAAGTTTCAATCGCACTGTACGCGCCCCCGCACGTGGTATTTTGTGGAAGAGCCACACTCAAGGGGCCAAAAAGCCACACGTGGCTCGCAAGCCGCAGTTTGCCAACCACGGGACTAGTGGGACTTTTAATTTTCGTTCATTTAAATTTAAATAGGCACATCTGGCGACATGTGATGGCAGCTGCTGAGACAGGCCTTCAAAAATCATGCACGCTGGTTTTCCAGCTCCTGCTATGGCAACTCCCTGAAGGCAAAGTTCAAGTTAGATACTCAAGGGAATGAACGATGCAGAAGGTGTGACCCCTGTCCTTGAGAAGCGCGCCGACTGATGCGAGACACAGAACTACACAGGCAACTGGCATAGCACCAGTTGAGTGCAGTGACAGAGGGAGAGCGGTTCTGTGGGTGCACAGGCAGAACCCCATGGCCCTATGTGTTGCTCAGAGAAGTCTTCCCAGAAGGGTGGAGGCAGGGCTGAGGTACCAGAATGAGCTGGCCTTAGGATAGGAGGTTGGAGAAGGGCCAAGGGGAGGAGGCAGCGCCCTGTGGTTGTCATGGAAACCACTGAGGCCCTGGAAATCGCAGCCTGCCCTTGTGCTGCTATTTAATTAAGCCACCAAACTGTGGCAGAAAATTGCCATTCATTTAACTTATTTTTATACTTTATTTCATCCCAAAAAGAGTTAAGGAGGGTTGTAAGCACAAGCATACAGCACAACAGGATAAAAATAGAAAGCCCTTAGGCTGAAAGGAAAGGAAGGACAACTAGGAGATGAACCCAGAGGCTTCCGGCTGTCTCCATCCTCGGCAAACCATCAGAGATTGGTCACCAAGGAAACCCTGCCTGCTGTGACACTGGGATGCAAGGCACTTAACAGCATAGCAGTAGGGCCCTGGGCCAGCATCCCCAGGTAGTACCCAGCCAAACAATTGCCCAGGGATGAGGGTGATTTTGAGGAAGGCAGCACCACAGAGCCCTCACAGTTCCGTAAGTGCAGGGATCAAGAACATGTAACCCACACCTATTACCTAACACCCTGCGATGGGTTGAATTGAGTCCCCCCAAAAGCTATATGGTGAAGTCCTAACCCCAGTATTTCAGAATGTGACCTTATTTGGAAAAAGGGTTCTTGCAAATGTAATCAAGTTACAATGAGGTCATTAGGATGGGCCCTAATCTAATCTAACTGTGGAAATTTGGACACAGAGACACACACAGAGGAAAGGGGGCCACATGAGGATGGAAAATTGGAATAATGCACCCACAAGTCCAGGAACTAGATTGCCAGCAAACCATCAGAAGTTAGCCACAAGCAAGGAAAGGTCCTTTCTCTATAGGTTGCAGAGGGATGTTGCCCTGCAGACACCTTGATTTTGGACTTCTAGCCTCAAGAACTATGAGACAATACGTTTTTGTTGTTATAGGCCACCCAGTTTGCAGTGCTCAATTACAGCAGCCCTAGGAATTAATACCCACTCTGACTGTGAAGTCAGGACCAGCTTGGAAATGAGTGAGCTCTGAGCCTGGGAGACGGGGACAAGGCTCGAGGGGAAACTGAGTGTCAGCGAGTGTCTGGATGAGAGGTTGAGTGTTTCAGCAACAATATCTCCAACCCTAGAAACTTTCACCATTAATCAAATTTTACTGTATCACAAGGAATAGAAGCAGAATACATGCCCACACATACACACACACACATTCAGTTCACACACAATCTTAGAAAGACTTCCCCTTTCCTGATCAGTGCTCTGCTTGTTTCTGGTTTTGGTTTGTTCGTTCCTAATGTCTTTGATTAACCATTTGTCTGTATAGTCTGTAACATTTTATTTTAAAACACAAATATCTAGTTATAACTCGTGCACTTTTCATTCCCTGTCAGAATTGCAGACAATGTTACTCGTCACACCTGACAGAGCCTTTAGATGCGCCCCTCAGTGACTAACATCACTGAAAATGAAAAATTATACAAAGGAATAATAAAAAATATTTAAGGTGGGGGTAAGGCCAACTAGTCAGTTTGCCTTAGTGTATAACAAATATTCAACATTTTTGGTGCAATTTTTGATTCCTAAAATTTGATTTGATAACAGCATCCCAATGTAAGATGGCCTTTGATGTTTTGAACACTTTTCTGTTTCCATTATCTGCCAAATAGCAATAGTATTAACATGGCCTCATGGATTGTGGGCTTCACAGCTAACTGCCAACTGTGACTTGAACATGGTTAGGTGCCAGGGTGTTAAGTTTGAAAGGTCTTCCAGGCCCTGCCTGCCCACAAGGAGCTTCCAGTGAACTTTGGGGTACCAGCAAGTGTGATACTCAGCCCTTCCCCCAATGCCTTCCTTGACCTGGAAGAAAGTCTTTCCTAGAAGGTTAAAAAAGACAGAGACTGTGATAGCAAATAAGACGGATTAACATCTTTCACATTCTTAGCTTGTATTAGTGGCAGCGTGTAGAGCAGCAGAGGTTGGGCAGAGAGCCATAGGGCTAAAAGACAGGCCAAGTGAGGCATGGCACCCAGGAGGGAGAAGAGCACAGAAGTGAGAGATGTTTGGAGCAACAATTCCAAGGATGTGGTTACTATTTGCCGGGGCTGACCAGCAGACCCTGAGCAATGGATGATTACTCTGACACAGGATTGCTGTGAAAGAGAGGGCTAAAGGACTGCCTGGCCAAAGGAACCAGACAGCCTCAATCGCCTGCCTCTTCAGGCTTTTACTGTAACAGCAGTTTGAAATAAAGTTTATCTTTTAGATACAATCAGTAGGGTAAGTAATCTTGGGAGGACAAACATGTCTGCAGTGTCCTTTAAGCAAGGACACCTAAAGATTAAGCATAAAGATTCTGGTAAACACCTGAGGGTCCACACGTACCAGACTTGCTTGGAAAGGCCAAGAAACAATTAGGAGCAGTCACATTCGACCATACTCCCCTAAGTCAGAATTCCAATAAACAGGTGGGCCACCTTCAGCCCACTTCCTTCCTTAAAGACTTTCCAACCAAGTCTCCTGTGCTCCCGGACAACTACTGGGGACAAGAAGGCAATAAGTGAATGAGCAGTGCGTGAGGTGACTCCCAGTGAGCAGTGAGGCAGTGATATCATCTGCTGAGGCAAAGAATCTAGGGGAGGGGAGGGTCTTGGAGAAGGGTGATAAATTTAGTTTCATTCTCATTGCACAGAGTAGCTTGTAACATATTCCATCCTGGAACTCCGAGTTGTACATGGACCTCAGAGGCCACTTGGTCCAACTAACATGGGCATCTCTTCTATAGCCTTCCTAACTGGTGACCTTCAGCAAGGATGATGCCCTTGCTAGCTCCTTGGACAGCCCATCCCTTTTTAAACAGTTTACAGGTTAAAATGTTCTTCCTGCTGGGATGGTGTTGCTCAGTGGTTGAGCATCGACTCAGCAACCAAGAGGTCATGGTTTGATTCTTGGTCAGGGTACATGCCTGAGTGGTGGGCTCAATCCTCAGTAGAGGGTGTGAAGAAGGCAGCCAATCAATGATGTTTCTCTTTCATCAATGTTTCTTTCTCTATATCCCTTCCCCTTCCTCTATCTCTATAAATCAATAAAAACATATTTTAAAAATGTTCTCCCTTACTCTTAAGACTATAAATTCCACTTACTACAAATTCAAAATTAAGAAATAGGTTAAAATCTTGGGCAAGATTTGTACACAAAGATGTATACAGGCAAATATTTTTACCAGTGATGATTGTAACAGCCTAAATGCCCCAAATTTGAAGTTTGTTGACTAAAGCTATTGAACTTTTAAAAAATATTTCTTTTTAACTCTACCCAGTGGACACACACACACACACACACACACACACACACACACGAGTGTATGTAAAACTGGTGAAATCTGAGTAAGTTCTATGGATTGCCAATGTCAGTTTCCTGGCTTTGATAATGTGCAGCAGTTATGCAAGTGTTACCACTGGGGGAGACGTGTCGATTCACGTGAAGACTACCACAATCAGAATTGCTGTATCACCACAGAGATCTCCCCATGCTACCCTTTTATAGTAACAAGCACCCCTATCTTCTCACTTCCTTCGTAACCCAAGACAACCACTAATCTGCTCTTCACTAGAATGTTGTAATTTCAAGAATATTGTATAAATGGAATTACATACTACGTAACCTTTTGAGGCTGGCTTTCCTCACTCGGCACGATGTCCTTGAGGATCATTCAAGTTGTTATGAGTAAGAATAGTTCCCCTTTTCATTGTTGAGTGGTATGGATGTTCCATCGCTTGTTTAACCAGTCAACTGTTGAAGGACGCCTGGGATGATTCTAGTGGGGGGCAATTACGACTTAAGCTGCTTAAGTTTTTGTGTAAACATAAGTTTTTATTTCTCTAGGATAAATGTCCCTACGTGCAATTGCTGGGTATGTAGTAGCTGCATGTTTAGTTTTACAAGAAATTGCCAAACTATTTTCCAGAAAACAGTACCATTTTACATTCCCAACAGCAGCATATTCTGGGGAATACTTGCCAGCATTTGATGCTGCCACTATTTCTCATTTAGCCATTCTGATAGGTGGGTGGTGGTACATCATTGTGGTTTTGATTTTTATTTCCAAAGTGGCTAATGATACTGAATACCATTTCATATGGTTAGTTGCCATTTGTGTGTCCTTTTTGATCTTTTCATGTCTTTTGTCCATATTCTAGTTGAATTTTTAAAAAATATATTTTTAGTGATTTCAGAGAGGAAGGAAGAGGGAGAGAGATATAGAAACATCCATGATGAGAGAGAATCATCGATCGGCTGCCTCCTGCAAGTCCCCCATTGGGGATCAAGCCCACAACCCAGGCACATGCCCTTGACTGGAATCGAACCTGGGATCTTTCAGTTCTCAGGCCAACACTCTATCCTCTGAGCCAAACCCGCTAGGGCTGTTTTTGTTTTTTTTTTAATGATGAGTTTTGAGAGTACTTTATATATACAAGGTGTCCCCAAAAAATGTATATGCATTTTTTTTCTGATAGCTAAATTGATGTTTCTTTCTTTTCAAATTTAACCCATTGGAATTAATAATTCTTCAAAGTATATACATTTTCGGGACATCTTATAGATTCAAGGACTTTATTAGATATATGACTTTTTAAAAGTTAGTTTTATTGATTTCAGAGAGGAAGGGAGAGAGAGAGAGAGATAGAAACATCAATGATGAGAGATAATCACCGATCCGATGCCTCTTTCAAGCCTGCTAGTGGGGAATGAGCCCGCAACCCAGACATGTGACCTGACCGAGAATCGAATCATGATCTCCCGGTTCACAAGTCAGTGCTCAACTACTGAGTCACACTGGCCAAGCAATGATTTGAAACTATTCTTCCCAAATTTTTATCTTCTTTCTATACTTTTGGTCCTTTTGTAGAGCAAATATTTTAAATTTTGATGAGGCCCACATACATCCATTCCTCCTTTTATGGACTGTGCTTTGGATGCGAAGCCTAAAAACTTTTAACCAGGTTTGAGGACCCTTGTGTTTTATTCTATGAGTTCTGTGGCGTTAACGTTACAATCCCTTTTGAGTTGGTTTTTGTTTAAGGCATAAGGCTTAGGCCAAGGTTTATTTCTTGCCCACGGACATCCAGCTGCTCCAGTGCCATTTGTGGGAAAGGCTGTCCTTCCTCCACTGAATTTCTCCTGCAACTTCTGTCAAAAATCAGTTGGACGTATCTGTGTGGATTTATTTCTAATTCTCTATTCCATTCCTTTGATCTGTGCGTGTGTATCTCTCCATTGGTACCATGATGCTTTGATTAATAAAAGTAAGGCTTAATATCAAGTAGAATGTTTTTTTCCACTTTAAGCTTCTTCTTCAAATTGATTTATCTATTCTAGTTTCTTTACCTTTTCATATAAATTTTAAAATAGTTTGTCTATATCTAGAAAAAAACCTTTCTGTGATTTTGATAGGAATTACATTAAGTCTATAGATCATTGGAGAGAATTGATATCTTTACTATGTTGAGTATGACAATCCATGAATAAGGACGATCTCTCCATTTATTTATTTATATACTAGTGGCCTGGTGCATGCAATTTGTGCACATTAAAAAGGGATTAATTAGAGGAAATATTTTAATATTGTTATTTGCCCTTTCTCTATAATAGAAGTGTCAGAGATGAAAGAAAATTAGTAAAATGTATATGAAAATCTTCTTCCTGTCAGAGTCTGGGGCACACCTTGGGACCCAGAGTCAAGTCCCCACCCACCCACGTACACCTCAAAATTGTGCAAGACCCAGACCCGGCTGGCCCCCCTGCCCCCATTGGGCTAGATCCAGACCTGGCTGGTCCCACCCTTGTCAAGCCCCACCGGGCAGGGGGCACAGCCTCAGGTCTCCCAGCCCAGGCCAAGGCGGGGGGTGAGCCTTAAGGTCCCCCGTCAAGCCCCACCAGGTGGGGGACGCGGCCTGAGGTCCCCTGGCCTGGGGCGAAGGGAGCAGCCTGAGGTCCCCGGCCCAGGACTGGGGCGGGGGGACACACCTTGAGGTCCCCCACCAAGCTCTGCCTGGCAGGGGGTGAGGCCTCAGGTCCCCTGGCCTGGCACCAGGGCAGGAGGGGCGGCCTGAGGTTCCCCATCAAGCCCCACAAGGCGGGGGGCACGGCCTGAGGTCCCCCGGCCTGGTATCGGGGCGGGGGGTGCGGCCTGAGGTTCCCTGTCAAGCCCTGCCAGGTAGGGGGGGTGGCCTCAGGTCCCCTGGCCTGGTGCCGGGGCGGGGGGGGGGGTGCACCCTGAGGTCCCTCGGCCCAGCACTGGGGTAGGGGGGGCGCACCTTGAGGTACCCCGTCAAGCCCTGCTGGGTGGAGGGGCGTAGCCTCAAGTCCTCCGTCAAGCCCCGCCAGGCAGGGGTCACGGCCTGAGGTCCTCCCGGCGTGGCACCAGGGTTGGGGGCATGGCCTGAGGTCCCTTGTCAAGCCCCACAGGAGGAGTCGGGGGAGGGGCACAGCCTCAGATCCCTGCTGATTGCTCCTTAAGGCTCGTTACAGGAACTTGGCCTCTGCTGTGGGTGCAACCATCTTGTATTATGGAACCTCCCCTCCCCCCCCCTCCTCTGCTGTGGGCACCATCATCTTTGTGGTGGAGTGAGAGTCAACTTGCATATTCCCTCTTTATTATATAGGATTTAATTGGTATTTTGTAATTGTCATCCTACAGATACTATACATGTTTATTAGATTTACACCTAAATATTTAATTTTCTTTGAAATAATTACATGTTAGCAACTTAAAAAAATTTTGGATTCCATCTGTTTTTGTTAGTGTACAGAAACATAACTGAATTTGTGCTGCTGATCTTGCATCCTGCGACTTTGATGAGCTCACTTATTAAGATACTAGAGGCCCAATGCATGAAATTCATGCAAGAGTAGGCCTTCCTTCCCCCAGCTGCTGGCACTGGCTTCCCTCCAGCACCCGGGACCCAGGCTTCCCTCACAAAGGGATGCCCCGGCCATCCACCACAGCCCACTAGTTGGTGGCCTGGGCCTCCCTTCTTGGAGCGATCATGGGGCGATGGCCAGGCCCCTGGCCAACCATATCCCACCCACCTTGGCTGGCCTGGTGCCAGTGGGTGTCATAGCATGGTCCCGGATGGTCGTCCAGATGGGACAGTCGTCTGGATGGTTGTCCCGCTGTTTGGCCGGTTGGTCGATTTGCATATTACACTTTTATTATATAGGATGATCCACATACAAATTCACCCTTGTAAACTGTAAAATTCATTCCTTTTTAGTATATTCACAAAGCAAGCACATATCACCACTATCTAATTCCAGAACATTTTCATCAGCTAATAAAGATCCCCCTACACATTAGCAATTACTTTCCACCCATTTCTCCTCCAGTCCTTGGCAACCACTGATCTACTTTTGTTTCTGTGTATTTGCCTATTCTGAACATTTTATGTAACTAGAATTATACAATGTGTGCCCCCTGAATCTGGTTTATTTATTTCAGTCATATAACAATTTCAAGGTTCATCCATATTGTAGCATGAATCAGTGCTTCATTCTTTCATGGTGGAATTAGATTCCCTTGTATAGATATGCCCCATTTTATTTATCCATTCGTTGGCTGATGAAAATTTTGATTCTCACTTCAGGTTACTATGAATAATATTACTATGAACATATGTGCACATTTTGTGTGGACATATAAAAATGTTTGCTTTTAGTTCTCTTAGGTATATTCTTAGAAGCTGAATTGCTGGGTCATATGGTAACTCTATATTTAAGTATTAAAGGAACCACCAGACTGTTTTTCAAAGTGGCTGCATCATTTTACATTCCCACAAGCAATTTGTGAGAGTTCCAATTTCTGTACATCCTCTCTAACGTGTGCTATTGTTTGTCTTTTTCTATTTTAGCCATTGTAGTAGGTCTAAAACCATTATTTCATTGTGGTTTTAACTTTCATTTTCCCTATGACCAATGATGTTGAGCACCTTTTCATGTCTTTATTAACCATTTGTATATATTCTTTGAGTAAATGTCTCTCCAAGTCATTTGCCCACTTTAAAATTTAGTTACTTGCCTTTCATTGTTGAATTGTAATAGTTATTTATAATTCAATAGTTAACTTCTGCATACTAGATCTTTGTCAAAAATATCTCCCATTTACTGGGTTGTCTTTTCACTTTTTTAAAAAAATATATATTTTATTGATTTTTTTACAGAGAGGAAGGAAGAGGGATAGAGTTAGAAACATCGATGAGAGAGAAACATTGATCAGCCGTCTCCTGCACACCCCACACTGGAGATGTGCCCGGAACCAAGATACATGCCCTCCAGTCCGCAGACCGACGCTCTATCCACTGAGCCAAACTGGTTACGGCTCACTTTTTTTTTTTATTGAGATATAATTAACATACAGCTCTGTATAACTTAAAGGTGTACTGCATAATGACTTGACTTACATATATTGCAAAATGATTACCACAAGTTTAGTTAACTTCCATCTCCTCATATAGTTACCAAAAAATTTTTTCCCTTTTGATGAGAACTTTTAGGATCCACTCTCTTAACCAACTTTCAAATATACCATGCAGCAGCATTAAGTACAGTTATTATGTTGTACATTACACCCCCAGGCTTATTTATTTTATAACTGGAAGTTTTTACCTTTTGGCCACCTTTATCCAATTGCCCCACCACCACTACCTGCTTCTGGTAACCACAAATCTGATCTCTTTTTCTATGACTTTTGGTTTCTGGGGGCTGGGGGGTTAGATTACACATGTAAGTGAGAGCACACAGTATTTGTCTTCTTCTGTCTGACTTATTTCACTTAGCATAATACCCTCAGCGTCCATCCATATGGTCCCAAATAGCAGGATATCTTCTTTTTTATGGCAGAATCGTATTCAGTGGGACACATGTGCCACATTTTCTTTATCCCTTCACCTGATAGTTTCCTTTGAAGCACAACAGTTTTGGGTTTTTTTTTTTTTATTAAGTCCAATTTATTTGTTCTTTGGTTGTTTGTGTTTTTAGAATTATAGCTTAAAACAGTGTCTAACCCAAGTCACAGATACATATGCTTATGTTTTCTTCTAAGAGTTTCATAGTTTTAGGTCTTAGATATGGGATGTTGGTGTGTTTTTTTAGTTGATTTTTGTATCACGGGTGAGGAAAGTGTCCAGTTTCATTCTTTTTGGATGTGATTATCCAGTTGTTTCTGCATCATTTGGTGAAAAGACTCTTCTTTCTTCCTTTGAATGGTCTTTGCATTTTTGTCAAAAATCAATGGATAATAGCTGTATGGGTTCATTCCTGGACTCTCAATTCAGTTTCATTGAACTATATATTTATCCTTATGCCATACCATACTGTCTTGATTATTGCAGCTTTATGGTAAATTTTGGAAATAAGAAGTGTAAGTCCTTCAACTTTGTTCTTCTTTTTCAACATTCCATAACAATTCTATCTTTATACATTGTGTATCTATCAATATGGATTTGCAATTATTGATTTATGCAATTGTCTTTTAAATCAAGTAGGGGAAAAATAAGAAGAAAAAATACATTTATATTTTCTTTTATATTTACCTATATAGCAACATTTACTGGAATTCTTTTTCTTCAGATGGATCCAAGTTACCATCTAGTGTTCTTTTACTTCTGTCTGAAGGATTTCCTTTATCATTGTTGATAAAGCAGGCTTGCTAGTGATGAATTTTCTGGTTTTTTTTTAAATTTGGTAGTGTCTTAATTTTGCCTTCTTTTTAAAAGATACTTAGAAATCCTGATCAGTATTTTTCATTCAGAACTTTGAATATTTCATTCCATTGCCTCTTGGATCAAGGGTTCTAATCAGAAATAATCACCTAATCTCATTGAGGATTTCGAGTATATGATGATATGCTTTTTTCTTACTGCTTTCAAGATTCACATTTGTCTTTGGCCATCAATTTTATTCTTTGAAGCAGGCTGAGATTTTTGATGTATAAATTAACGTTTTTTTGAGATATTATTTCTTAAAATATTATTTGTGCCCCTTTCCTCTTCTGGGACTTAAAAAGACTCTGAAAGTCTCTGTTCATTTTCCTTCATTCTTTTCCCCCTCTATACTTGAGACTAGATTATCTCATTTGATCTGTCTTTAAGTTCACTTAGTCTTTCTTCAGTATGCTGAAATCTGTTGAGCCTTCTAGTGAATTTTTATTTAAGTTATTGTACTTTTCGATGTGGTTCTTTTTATAATTTCTCTTTATTAATATTCTTTATTTGGTGAGACATCATTGTCACACTTTTCTTTAGTACTTTATACATGGTTTTCTTTAGTTCTTTTAACATGTTTAAAATAGCTGATTTAGAATCATTATTACCATGATTCTGGGTAGTTGGTTTTCAAGGCTGCAACAGAGCTGGGTTGGAGAGAAAGGGGGGAGGAAGAATAAGTAGAAGACAACTTAAAATGTCAGAAAAATCACTGATCTGACTCTAATTCATCTATTGAATGAACACTTGCTCTTGGGGTGCCAAAAGCTGTTGGTTAGTTTCCAAAATTCTGAAAATTTTGCCATTTTTCTTATTGTTTTTATGGAGTTTTGCCAATCCTTACCCTGCTATTTTTATTGACATTGCTTAATTTCATTGATTGCTGGTCTTATTTTGATTATTTATTTTCTCAGCACCATTTTAAATGCATCCTCAATTGTCAATGTATGGTATTTTATTTTCATCCAGTTACATCTATTTGTTTCCTTTGAGACTTCCTCTATAGCCATAGATAATTTAGAATTCTGTTTTTGTTTGTTTTTTATATATTTTTGTTGATTTCAGAGAGGAAGGGTGAGGAAGAGAGAGATAAAAACATCACTTCTTTAAGCCTCCTCATGCGAAATCTGCTGTCATTCAAATTGTGCTTTTCCATCTAAGTAAAGTGTCATTTCTTTCTGGATGCTTCAAGATTTTTTTTATTTGTTCTTAGGTTTGACTGTAATGTGTCTTGCTGTAAATTTCTTTGGGTTTATTCTGTTTGTGGTTCACTCAAATTCTTGAGTGTGTTGTTTTATATTTTTTCCCCAAGCTGGAAAATTTTCAGTCATTATTTTTAAATATGTTTTCATCTCCATTTTTTTTTCTTCTCTCCTCCTAGGACTCCACTAACATGAATGTTGGATTCTTTTCACTATCATCCCACAGGTCATGAGACTGTTCTTTTTCTTTCAGTGTATTTTCTTTTGTGACCATAGTATTTCCATTATATTTATTTTTTTCTTTATTGATTAAGGTATTACATATGTGTCCTTATCGCCCCATTGCCCCGCCCTCACACCCCCTTTCATGCCCTCACCCTCCTGTTGTCTATGTCCAGTGGGTAGATTTATATGCATGCATACAAGTCCTTTGGTTGATCTCTCCCCTTTACCCCCACCCTCCCCTACCTTCCCTCTGAGGTTTGACGATCTGATCGAGGCTTCTCTGTCTCTGGATCTGTTTTTGTTCATCAGTTTATGTTGTTCATTAGATTCCACATATGAGTGAGATCATGTGATATTTAAATTTCTCCACCTGACTTATTTTGCTTAGCATAATGCTCTCCAGGTCCATCCATGCTGTTGCAAACAGTAGGAGTTCCTTCCTTTTTACAGCAGCATAGTATTCTATTGCGTAGATGTACCACAGTTTTTTAATCCACTCATCTGCTGATGGGCACTTAGCTATTGTAAATTGTGCTGTTATGAACATAGGGGTGCATGTATCCTTTCTGATTGGTGTTTCTAGTTTCTTGGGATATATTCCTAGAAGTGGGGTCACTAGGTCAAATGGGAGTTCCATTTTTAATTTTTTGAGGAAACTCTGTACTGTTCTCCATAGTGGCTGCACCAGTCTGCAGTCCCACCAGCAGTGCACGAGGGTTCCCTTTTCTCCGCATCCTCGCCAGCACTTGTCGTTTGTTGATTTGTTGATGGTAGCCAGTCTGACAGGTGTGAGATGGTACCTCATTGTTGTTTTCATTTGCATCTCTCAGATGATTAGTGACTTTGAGCATGTTTTCATATGTCTCTTGGCCTTCCTTATGTCTTCTTTCAAAAAGTATCTATTCAGGTCTGTTGCCCATTTTTTGATTGGGTTATTTATCTTCCTTTTGTTAAGTTGTATGAGTTCCCTGTAAATGTTGGAGATTAAACCCTTATCGGAGATAACATTGGCAAAAATGTTCTCCCATGCAGTGGGTTTTCTTGTTGTTTTATTGATGGTTTCTTTTGTTGTGCAAAAGCTTTTTATTTTGATGTAGTCCCATTTGTTTATTTTCTCTTTAGTTTCCATTGCCTTAGGAGCTATATAGGTGAAGAAATTGCTTTGCATATGTCTGAGATTTTGCTGCCTGTGGATTCTTCTAGTATTTTTATGGTTTCCTGTCTTATGTTTAAGTCCTTTATCCATTTTGAGTTTATTTTTTGTGTATGTTGGTGGCCTAGTTTCATTTTTTTGTATGTAATTGTCCAATTTTCCCAATACCATTTACTGAAGAGACTATCTTGACTCCATTGTATGTTCTTGCCTCTCAGTGTTTATTCTTTAAAAGAAATTTTTTTTATTGATTTCAGAAGGGAAGGGAGAGGGAGGAAGAGATATAAACATCAATGTTGAGAAAGATTCATTGATCAGCTGCCTCCTGCATGCCCCCTACTGGGAATCTAGCCCACAATCTGGGCATGTGCCCGATGGGAATTGAACCATGACCTCCCAGTTCATAGGTCAACACAAAACCACTGAGCCAGTGTATTTTCTTTTGTTGTTCACATTGGTGGGTGTAAAATCTGAGTCTCCATCAAACACATCCCGTCCTGGTGATTCCCTGAGTACTCACCCCAGCCAACTAGTGCACAAACTGGAACCTCTCTCAGTATCTATCACTTATAAGGTTGGCCTTGGCCTGTAGACTTCCCTGAAATTTCTGAACGGTTGACAAACCCCAAACAAGCAGTGGCTGGCCTTGGCATGCACTGTACCTCTTGCTAGGTGGCCCCAAGCCCAACACTAGTGGCACCCAGACTTGGTTCACAGCATAGCCTCTCCCACATGCCTCTTAGCCCAACTTTTAACTCCTACCAGGTTGCCCAAGGCCAAGCAAAGCAGCAACTGAACTGGGCCTGTACCAAAGCTCCTCCCAAGAGGCCCCAGAACCAACACACCCAGTGACTGGCTTCAGATCACACCAGAGCACCACCCAATTAGCAGCTACACAAATGATACAACCCTAGGGTGAACTCAGCAGGCATTAGAGCCCTGCTACCGCAAACCTCACTCCATGGGGTCAGTTTGTACACAACAGCTTGTCTGCAGTAGTCATAGCCAGTCCCCACAGCCAGTCAACCTGACGGTTGGTTCCACAAATGAATGTGTCGACAGCAATCTAGGCTCAACAACAATAGAATGTCATACACCATCCACACAAGGAGCACCCCTGGAGCACCCACCTGAGGTAATTAGGGAGACTGTGTCTCTGGGCTTCACAGGACACATACTACATAAGGACACTCTGCCAAGACTGGGATATGTAGAAGACCTACCTAATACATAGGAACAAACACAGAGGGGCTGCAAAAATGGGGAGACAAATAAACATGCCCCAAATGAAAGAACAGGAGAACTCTCCACACAAAAAAACTAAATGAGACAGAAGCAAGCAAGCTACCAGATACAGATTCAAAAAAATGGTTATAAGAATGTTCAAGGAACTTAGTAAGAACTTCAACAGCATTAAAAAGTGGGGGAGGGAACATAGAGGCCATAAAAAAGAACCCAGTCAGAAAGGAAAAGTTCAATAGAAGGAATCAACAGCAGACTAGATAAAGCAGAGGACCGAATCAGCAATATGAAAGTCAAGGTAGTAAGAAACACCTAATCAGAACAGTAAAAAGAAAAAAGAATTTTTAAAAATGAGAACAGCTTAAGGGACCTTTGGGACCACATCAAAAGTAGCTACATTTGCATCATACGGGTACCAGAAGAAGAGAGAGCAAAGTATTGAAACCCTATTTGAAGAAATAGTGACTGAAAATTCCCCTACCCTGGCAAAGGAAATAGACATACAAGTCCAGGAAGTACAGAGTTCCAAACAAGATGAACCCAAAGAGGACCACACCAAGCTACATTATAATTAAAATGCCAAAGGTTAAAGACAAAGAGAGAATCTTAATAGCAGTAAGAGAAAAGCAGTTAGCTACCCATAAGAAAGCTTCCATAGGACTGGTCAACTGATTTCTTAATAGAAACTTTGCAGGTCAGATGGAATTAGTACAAAATATTAAAAGTGATGAAAAGCAAGACCCTACAATCAAGATTACTCTACCCAGCAGAGTTATCATTTAGAATTGAAGGATAGATAAAGAGTTTCCCAAGCAAGAAAAAAATAAAGTAGTTCATCACCACCAAACCAGTATTACAAGAAATATTAAAGGGACTTCTTTAAGAAGAAAGATAAAAAATATGAATAATAAAATAGCAATCACTATATATCTACCAATAATTACTTTAAATATAAAAGGATTAAAGGCTCCAATTAAAGACATAGGGTGGCTGAATGAATAAGAAAACAAGATCCTTACATATGCTGCCTACAAGAGCACACACAGATTGAAAGACACACACAGTCAGAAAGTAAAGGGATGGAAAAAGACATTTCATGAAAATGGAAACAAACAAAAAAACCTGAGTAGCAATACTTATATCGGATAAAATAGACTCAAACAAAGGCTATAATAAGCAACAAAGAAGGACCCAGTAATTCCACTTCTCGGTGTTTATCCAAAGAAAACCAAAGCACTAATTCAAAAAGACATCTGCATCCCTATGTTCATCAAAGAATTATTGTATGAAAGCAACCTAAGTGTCCATGGATAGATAACTGGATAAAGAAAAGGTGGTGCATATATACAATAGAATATTATTCAGCCAAAAGAAAGAGTGAAATCTTGCCATTTGTCACAACATAGATGGATCTAAAAGGTATTATGCTAAGTAAAATAAGCCAGAGAAAAACAAAAACCACATGATTTCACTTATATGTGGAATCTAAAATAAAAAAAACCTCACACAAAACCAACAAAACAGAAGCAAAGTTAGGTATAGAGAACAAACTCACCCTCAAGGCCATGTGGGAAGGGAGTCAGGGGTGGGAGGGCTGGATGAAAAAGGGGAAGGGATGAGGAAATACAAATTGGCAGTCACAAAATAATCACATGGATGTATAGTACATCATAAGGAATATAGTAAAAATATTGTAATAACTATGTGTGGTGCGAGGGGATACTAGACTTATCGGGGGTATCACTTCATATAGTTGTATAAATGTCTAATCACTATGCTGTATAATTGAAACTAATATAATATTGAATGTCAACTGTAACTGAGAAAAAATTTTTAAGTTTTTAAAAGATAAATAGGATAAATTCCCCTGCAGGAATATATGAGTCCTTATTACTAAAATTGGGACTAAAATTAAATATGAATTTATTCTAATATATCTCAAAGAATATTTTGGAGGCTGCTGGTTTCATGGGCTGTTTAATAGTATTATGTTGAATCATCATTTGCCATACTGCATTATAATTATGTGTTTACATATCTCTCCTTCTTGTGACCTCCTTATGGGACTGTCACCTCCTCCAGAGCAGTAATTAATGACTCATTTTGATATACTCAACATACAATATAAGGCTAGGGGTTGGCAGCATCATAAGTATTTGTTGAGTGAGCATAGTCTTACTTCAGAAGATGACAACCAGTGTAAAGCAATGATCAAATGACACATGGCCCAACTTTTTTGTAGCATTAAAGCAACACACTATAATCTTGTCAGGCAGAGTTAGAACCACAGACTCTGAGGCCAGACTTCCAGGGTTCAAATCTATACTTTATCTCTCGCTACCAGCATAACCCAAGGCAACTTAATCAACTTCCTTTAGCCTCAGATTTCTCATCTGGAAAATGAGGATACTAGCACCCTCTACCCATAGGCTATGTAAGGATTAAATTAGAAAGTAATGTAATATAGCTAGCACAAAGTCTCACACATAGAAAGCACTCAGTGAGCAGTGGCTATTTATGTCATTACCTTTTCTGTTTCTCATCTGCCTCCCACCACCTCCCTTACTAAGCATCAGCCAATTATCAGTATTCTCCCTTCTAGCTTCCTTACCCACCCACCCCCCTGCCTGTTACTACCACCCCTCCTCAGTGTCTATCTACCCACTTAAACCAAAAGGGCAGCATAAGCTGTCAGCATATTTCACCTTGTGTTTATACCCACTTACACCTGGAATGCTTCATGCACAGGCCCAACTCACCCTCAAGGCCAGATGATATCTGAGCCTGCTCATGAAGCTTTATTTACTAGCACTTAATGTTTCCCTTCCCTCCTACATCATTTGTCTGGTGCACATGATTTGGCATTTGGCTGTGTGCTCTCGTTGTTTCACACATGCAAGTGCTCTTCCCTCAGAAAGACTCCATTTCCTTCTGGGATGGCCTCCTAGACTCGAGACCTGGGAAAGGACCACTGTAGAATATTTGGAGAACAGGAGGCCATCAGACCAGCTCTGTAGATGTCTGTGGGGTTGCAGAAACTGTGCAGCGGGAGTCACACATCAGCTTCCCAGAGTCCAGGTGGCAGTTTTGTGGGTGAGATACTCAAAGTGTTAGATAACTGAACATTATAACTCAACTAGAGGCCTGGTGCATGGAAATTTGTGCACTCGGGGGGTCCCTCAGCCCGGCCTGAACCCTCTCACAGTCTGGGAACCCTCAGGGGATGTCCTACTGACAGCTTAGTAAGCTGCAGTCTGGCCTCCCTCTGCCGGAGGCGACCGGGCAACTGATCAGGTGACAGCACTGGCTGGAGGCGCCCCGCCCTCCCCCCCACATAGTCCTTCTACTACCGCTGGTCACTGCCACCTCCCCTCCCCCCATCGTCATCCTCTCCCTCTGCCTTCTGGCACGTGCTTTGGCTGACCTGGTGCCACCTGCTTGCCAGCCCATCCCCCCCCCGCCGACTGGTCGTTCTGCCATTCGGTCAATTTGCATATTATGCTTTTATTATATAGGATGTTACCCAAAGAGGTTTGATGGTCTTGGACTTCATGAGTAGAAGATGGGGTCTAGAACAAGAGCAAGAGCTCCATATTCTCCCAGCTGGTGTGGCATAACTGTATTCCACCCTGCACACTAATGGGTTGGAGTGGCATTAGACAGCCCATTAGTTGATTATAAGCACAACCAAAAGAAGGAAGCAAGGGTGTTGAGTCTAGAAAAGGCATCAGAGGGTGAACAGCTAGAAGACATGAAGATATTCAGTTGAGTATATCTTAGTGTAATGTCCTTTAATAAAGACTTTTAGAGCTTTCTCTAACCCTTAAAATCTAGCCTTGATGGTGACATCGTTATAGCAACTTAGCAGCAGGCTTTTTATCAACTTACCTTCTCTTAAAACTATTGACCAAGTGTCTTGGAAAGGAGCTTTCTCCTTTCTTTCTCCCATCTTAACTATGAAAGAATCAGCCTACATTATTCTCCTCAGATAAGGGCTTTAAATCAATATAAACTATCACATACAAAATGTGAGGTCTGGACACCAATGGGAACAATGCTCTCTTAGCTGACTGTTCCTTATAGAAAGATGGTGGATATTGCGATGTTGGGATTATGATACTGCAGAAGTGTTAGTCTCGTCCACACATGTCTGCATGAGATCAGAAGGAAGAGAGTCAGCAGGCACAACCAATGATAGAGTTTACACTCTAAGAACTCATGATAATAAAACATTCTGAGAGATTTTAAATGTTAAAAAAGACAAAGGAGTGAATAGGACCCATAAGGCAGAAAGAGGACATTGGAGAAAATAGAGAACCAAAGAGAAATTTTGAAAATTAAATATATAGTCATTAAAATTTTAAGACTCAATAGACCAGTTAAACAGACTAGAAGATGAGGGAGGGAGAGGGAGAGAGAGAGCTGGTAGTTTGGAGGTTGGGTCTGAGGACATTACACCAAAAAAACAGAGAAAGATCAGAAATTATGAAAATGACATTAACATAATCTCATGAAAAAGATGACAAAATCCATATAAATCTAATAGGAGTTCTAAAGGAGATAATAAGAGAATTAGGGAGAGGCAACATATTGAAGAGATAACAGCAGAGAATTGACCATAATTGAAGGAGGATGTGCTCAGATTAAAAAAATGCACTGGATTATGAGCAAGATAGACAACAATAAATCTACCTGTTGGCAGGTCAGAGTGAAGCTGAGGAGCACCAAAGACAAAAAATTAGGGTCCTCTTAAGAAAAGGAACTTGCTGAAACCGGTTTGGCTCAGTGGATAGAGTGTCAGCCTGTGGACTGAAAGGTCCCAGGTTCGATTCCAATCAAGGGCATGTACCTGGGTTGCGGGCACATCCCCAGTAGGAGATGTGCAGGAGGCAGCTGATCGATGTTTCTCTCTCATCGATGTTTCTAACTCTCTATCTCTCTCCCTTCCTCTCTGTAAAAAATCAATAAAATATATTTTAAAAAGAAAAGGAACTAAAGTAGCTTACTGAGAAGCCACATCCTATCCTACCCGGTGGTCTGGTGGTCTTTTTCAGGCCAGAGACAGGAGCAAGAACTGAGAAATAGCCAGTTATTCTCCAAATGAAAGTTAGGAAATCTGAGAGAGACATTGGGCCCAAAAGAAAGTGACGGATTAATTAAAACCATGTTGCAAGGCTTCATTGTTAAGATTTATTGATAATATTAGCTGGGCTTTCACCCATTAAGTGTGTGTGTGTGTGTGTGTGTGTGTGTGTGTGTGTGTGTGTGTTGGGGTGGTGTCAGGAATCATAAATTTTCTGCAATCCATCTCCTCCTTTTTAGTACACATGCATAGAAGGACTGTGGAACTGTCCTCCCAGAGCAAGGTTTTGTTTTAGTTTTTTTAATATATATAAACCTCTTGTCACTTTTTAAACCAATCCAATCTGATTTTTGTCCAAATGATTTTATAGAAACTGTTCATGATGAAGACCATCAATGGTCTTCTCATCCAATAGATTCTTTGCAGTCTTCAGGGTACCTGAGCTTTCACTACCCAGAACTGACCACACTTTTTTCCAAGATAATTTCTTTCCTGGTTACCATGACATCATACCCCCAACAGAAGTGGGACAGGACCACCTGGATGACTAACAAGTGTTGAGGGGGTTAAGATGACAAATTTGCATTATTTGTTTGAGGAAATTGATGGTAAAGGGGATATACCAATATAACTGCTTGGACACACTCTGCAGGGTCAGAGGAGAGTTTTTGTTTTAAGCTATCTGGAGAGCGACATCAATGATGTAGGTAAGTATGTCATCAGGCCTTCTTTTCTTCTCTTCCATGACCTGCAGGAACGCAGCCAGGGTACCATGAGGATGTGCCAAGTGTCAGGTTCTGTTAGGTTCATCTACAACAGAGTGGCTGGTTCCCCACTCAGTTTTCCTCTAACTATGGCGTGTCCACTGCACATCCCTCTCTCTGTAGTAATCTCGGCCCCAACTCGCATAAGATGGTAAGGCTTTCTCTTTTCAGAGAACTTTCTGGCAAAACATAAATATGACCTCTGAGAACTGCTAACCTGAACACTTGAAGGTTGATTCCAATAAGAACTAAGAATTTCTGCATAATTTTGACTTTCATAATTACAAGGTGATGACAAAAGTGGAGTTTTGTAATGAGTTTTAACTATCGTCACTCAGAAAAGCTTCACTCCTGGCTGTAGAGTCACAGCCCATTGGAATATGATTGATAAAACTGCTTCTTTCATGCGTGTGAGGTTGGACAAATCACTTAGTATTTTTGAGCTTCAATGTCTTTATCAGTGAAATGAATGAAGGGGCAAACTGGACTTTGGGTTGCAACAAGGATTCACACATGTTCAGACCTCACAGACGACCCTCTGACTCAGGGGGTTGGACCCAGACCAATGTATGCTAAGAAGCCTCTACAGATGATTCTGACATACACTGCTGGTTACCAGCTTAGAGTTTTTTAATTCCTAAATTTATATTAACACTCCCAGTTCGCTTAAAGTAAAACCTGCCCAACAATAGTACTAAAATTTCTCTCATGAAATTTTGGTGCTATAATTGCATTTAAACTGTTGTTTTTTTCAAAAGACACTTTATTTGATGAATAATTTACTTATAATAAAGGAAACCCAAGTAGTAATGCCTCATTAATCTCTCTGGCTCTAATAAATATACTATTTATTTATTTATTTATTTATTTATTTATTTATTGTTAATCCTCACCCGAGGATATTTTTTCATTGATTTTTAGATTAAAACTCAGGATTAAAACTCAGAAAGTGGAAGGGAGGGGGAGAGACAGAGAGAGAGGAACATCACACATCAGTTGGTTGCCTCCCACATGTGCCCTGGATAGAGCTTGCAACTGAGGTATGTGCCCTTGACCGGAATGGAACCTGACCCTTCAGTCTGTGGGCCGATGTTCTATTCACTGAGCCAAACTGGCTAGGGCTATATATAGGGCCCATCATTTGAATGAAACTTAAGTACTTGATTTAGGAAGAATGTTACCACAATAAATGAGGTATTTTTATTGGAAAACATTCTATAATATTCATGATAAAAAAAGGGCAGTGTAGGCGTTTCCCGGAAAAACTACCTCATTTCATCACTAAACCTTTAGTCCTGAGAAACAGAGCAAAGTTCTTATATCAGAGATGAGAACAGAGAACTGAAACTTACCATGGAATTGAGAACAGAAATGACAGGCAAAGCTGAAAAGCAGAAGAACATTATAGGGAAATCGCCCTCTCTAACAGAGCCCAGTGGATGAGTCAGAAAGAGCGGATGAAGAAGAAATCCTGGTGGATGGACTTGGAGCCTTGCTGGGCAAGACAGGAGGCAGGAGCACAGCCTCAGCCAGCGGTGAGTGAAGCCAATGCCCCACCCACCCAGGGAACAGACACAGACCCCCACATGCTGAGCAAGGTGGGGCAGGACAGTACCTCTACCGCTGCTCGTGCTCCGTCAGGTCAAAAGCTAGCCTCAAAATAGGAGTTGGGTTAAGTTACATAAAAATGAAGTTGTTTTTCTGGCGCACCCAAGTTTGTAGACTGGGCTCCATCCCTGCCACAGTATTGCTCTTGTCAAGACTTTTGTCATCACTGTCCCTTCATTCTGGGAGCCCTTGCACCTCTGCTCTGGGGCTCCAATGGAGATCACTGACATACCGAGTCTTTCCTGCTACAAGATATCATCTCTCCTTCCATTCACCCAGGTCCAGAGAGCCCCTTCCCCCGCACCATTAAAAGTGGGAGAATGGATTCATTCATTCTTTCATTTCATTCATTTATTCTAAAAATGTCATGTGTCAGAGACCACTTGAGGCAATGGAAATATAGCAGGGAATAGCTAAGTTCCTTCTCTCATGAAGATTGTATCCTGAAGGTGAGAGACAGACGGTAAATAAATATATACCGCAGACATATAATGTAGTGACACTGCTCTGCAGATAAATACAGTAGGGTAAAGAAATGAAGAGAGACAGAAGGCATAGACGCTATTTTGGAGATAGTCGGGGGGCCTCTCTGTTGAGCTGACGTTTGCGCAGAGAGCTCTGTGAAGTTATACAAAAGCTTATACAAATGATAACGACAGAGAATCAGCCAACTGGCACAGGAGGGAGACTGTTCCCTTGGCAGTGTACAGGTAAAGACAGGTAAATGCCACCTGGATGCACATCTTTACTGGAGAGAGAAACAGACCAAAAATAAAATCTGGTAGCAGCAGAAATGGGCTTCCACTTAAAACAACATTCCTTTAAACACATATAAAAGTACTTAGCAAAAGACTAAGATTCTGACAAAATTTAAATATCTAAACCTATCAATTAGCATTTCCAAATAGTGTTTTTCCTTACACTGTACTGACTTGAAAATGCTGAGAGGTTTGGAGTTTGGTCCTAGCCATGCTCCAAGGTTCCTCAGAGAAACAGAGAATAAAGCCAACTGAAGGCCTTCTCTCAACTGCAAGTGAGAGACAAGACCGTGAAGGGGAGACAACAAAGCTTGTCTCAAAATCAGGTGGCCCTTGGTTTGAAACTGAGACAGAGAAGCTGTATAACTTGCCTAAGATCACACAGCCAGTATGACACAAAGCCAGAATTAAAACTCAGGCAGATCTCAAGGGAATTGTGCTGAGGGGAGCAAAAAAACAATCTCAGACCGGTTATATACGGCCTGATGCTAGTCTTCAAGTAACAAAATCACAGAGATGGAGAGCAGATTAGTGGTTGCCAAAGGTTAGGGAGGGAGGTGATAGCTGTGAGAGTAGCGCGAGAGAGCCTGGTGGTGATGGACCAGCTCTGTATCTTGATTCTGACGGCGGTTACACAAATTTGCATGTGATAAAGTGCAGTGGACTAAACACACACACACACACACACACACACACACACGAATGCATTAAAACTGGTGGAATCTGAAAAAGCTTTATGCATTGTTTCAATGTTTAATTTCCTAGTTTTGACAGTACTGTAGACTATATTTCTGTGAGATGTTGCCATTGGGGGAAACTGGGTGAAGGGTACCCAGGATTGCTTCCTGTTTTTATTTTTTACAGCTGCATGTGTAAAATACACTTCAAAATTAAAAGCTAAAAAAGCATCGTAGAGCGAAAGCCTAATGTGCTAGCAATCGAGAGCTAAGGCATTCATCTCTCATTTGTGCCTATCCAAAATCTTCTAGAGCAAGGATGTCAAACTCAAAGGCTAACATGGGCCAAATAAACAAGGCTGAAGTGTATGTGGGCTGCAAAGAAACAAAAGCTTCAATTTTCATGGAAACGTAGGTTTATTTCGGTAGAGACATGCTGAATACAAAGGGCTGAAATAAACGAGTAATCATTAACATCAAATAATAGAACATTTTAATAAAAATATTTTTTCTTGAATATTAACTTAGCAGACACTGAATAACTGCACAAATTAATAAGGGTAATGCAAATAAACCTATTTTTCTTGTTCTCTAAAAGCGAAATATTTCCTGTTGCGCGTGGCAATCAGCTGCTAAAATAGTCACTGCTGGTATTAGTGGAGAGAAATGGTGTGCTTGAGCATAAGTCGAGTGAAGGAAATGAATGCAACACGATTATAGTGATCAGTCATTAGCGAACGTTGTAGTCCATTATTAATAATTATGTATAACAGGATATTGTAAAAATTAAGTTATGAAATTTTTATTAAAACGTTTCTTACATACCATTATATTGGCTGGACTGCAAAAATATTAGTTGTGGGCCACATGCGGCCCATGGGCCGTGAGTTTGACATGCTTGTTCTAAAGTCTATTTGATGATTTCCTGGATTGTGAATTCACCTTCAACTGTAGAAGCCAGATCCTGCCTTTCCCAGCCTTCCTTCCCACTGCGATACAAACATTTGACGTGGGTTCCGCCTGTCAGATGAAATCAGTGTGAGACATGGTGTGGGCACCCCCTGCAAGAGCCCAGGGAGCCACGCTGCTGTGCGGGGAGGGCACAAGGCAGCATGGTTCTGGGGTCAATGCTTCTTACCAGCCTGATTCTGAAAAGGAGTTGTAGACGATGTCCCTAAAGGCTGAGCCTAATATATCCCTTCAGCCCTTCTAAGGACATTGTGATCTTTCTAATAGACGTCCTCCAGTTTAAACTAGAGCAGCGGATACAGGATATAGAAGCTGAACTCTTAGTCACGAGGACAGAGTGAGCATCATGTCTAATAGTCAAGATGGTCTCCAGAATGAAAGAAAAAGTGCGTGAAGCAGGAAGCCAGAAGAATGGTCAAACAACCAATTTTCAGATTAACTGATTTTTCTCTATTGTTTATGTGTTTTCTATTTCATTAATTTTCGCTCCTATATTTATTGTTTCTTTCTTTCTATTTATCTGCGCTTAATTTTCTGTTTTTCTAGCTTCTTAAGATGGAAGTTTACATCATTCGTTTTAAACTTTTATTCTTTTCTATTGTAAGTATTTAAAGTTATCCTTTTCCTTCTAAGCAATGCTTAAGCTTCATCCCACAAATTTCAATGTCAGATTTTCATTATCCTTCAGTTAGACATACATTCTAGTTTCTCTTGTGATTTCTTCCTTGACACATGCATTATTTAAAATCTTTGGAACAGACTGATGAATCTCAGAGGGAAGGTGGGAGTGGGGTGGTGGGTGGGAAGAGATTAATCAAAGAACTTGTATACATATATGCATAAGCCATGGACATAGACAATAGTGTGACGGAGGCCTGGGGGGTGAGGGGCCGGGTGGAGGGGATCAATGGGGGGAAAAAAAGGGGACATCTGTTATACTGTCAACAATAAAGATAAATTTTAAAAAAATAAAATCTTTAATTTTCAAACATGTGGGGATTTAATTTTCCTGATATTTTTTTTTAAAAAAAATGTTTGTATTGATTTTACAGTGAAGGGAAGGGAGAGGGATAGAGAGAGAGAAACATCAATGAGAGAGAAATATCAACTGGCTGCCTCATGCATGCCCCCTACTGGGGATGGAACCCCAAACCCCGGGCATGTATCCTGATCAGGAATTGAATCAGTGACCTCTGGTTTATGGGTTGACACTCAACCACTGAGCCACCCCACCGGGCTCTTTTTAAAGCTAATTTCTATTTTAATTCTTTTGTGGTTGAAGAACATACTCTATGATTTTAGTCCTTGTAAACCCATCGAGGACTGTTTTATGGCCCAGCAGGTGGTGTATCTAGACCAGTGACGGCGAACCTTGTGAGCTCGGCATGTCAGCATTTTGAAAAACCCTAACTTAGCTCTGGTACCGTGTCACATACAGAAATTTTTTGATATTTGCAACCATAGTAAAACAAAGATTTATATTTTTTATATTTATTTTATATATTTAAATGCCATTTAACAAAGAAAAATCAACCCAAAAAATGAGTTCCCGTGTCACCTCGGACACGCGTGTCATAGGTTCGCCATCGCTGCCCTAGATGAACACACGTGCACGTGAAAAGAATGAGCATTCTGCTCTTTCTACACGGAGCACTCCGTAAACATCAACTCAGTCAAGTTTCTGGACAATGTTGTATAAGCCTTCTCTGTTTTTATGACTTCTGCCTGCTTTTTCTATTAAATACTGACAGAAGAGTATTAAAATCAGCACTATAACTTTGTATTAGCCTAGATCTCCTTTCAATTTCATCAGTTTTTATGATTTCCTTTTTATTTTGAATACTTACAACCCCTTGTATCAGTTATCTATTGTTGTGTAACAAATTACCCCCAAATTTAGCAGCTTAAAACACCACTTATCATCGGGAATCTGGGTATAGCTTACCTGGGTGCTTCTGGCTCAGAATTTCCCAGAAGTTGGTCATCAGAGTGTCAGCCTGGCCTGTAGCCATAGTCAACTCAAGGCTCCCAGTTAGCTTCCAAGCTCACTCACGTGGCTGTTGGCAGGCCTCAGGTCCTTGCTGGCTATGGGCTAGCCTTGCCCAATGGGCCTATCCACAGGGACACTCATAACATGGTAGTTTCCCTCCCCCAGTGGGGACACACAGAGGCTTTTGTAACCTAATCTTGAAGTAAAATAACATCACTTTTGTCATATTCTATTCATTAGAAGTGTTATTAGATTCAGCCCACACTCAAAGGTTATAGAGGGTGGTTTTCAGAAAGGTGTGAATAACAGAATGTGGAGATAACTGGAGACTATTGTAGAGGTTTCCTACTACACCCCTCAAGGTACTTAACAAAGAAAGAAACCTCAGTCATATATATACTTTGTGATACTGGATAATTTCATGGCACCCATGAAAGTGATGAGCGACCAGTCCTCAGGAGACTGGAACTTGAGGCAGCTCCAGGGACTCTGCAGCAGAAGTTTGTGGATGGTCAGATGTAAGCTCTGCCATTTACATAACTCAGAATTTATCCTCAATGTCCATACCTCTTAGTGAAAATTTAAAGAGAATCTGATTGGACTAGACTGGGATAGGCATCCATTGCCAATCAACTATGGCAGGGAAAACAGATCATGAAGAATAAACCCATGCCCTAACTGGTTTGGCTCAGTGGATAGAACGTTGGCCTGCGGACTGGGGGCTTCCCAAGGTACAAGGTCAAGGGCATGTACCTTTGTTGCGGGCACATCCCCAGTAGGGGGCGTGCAGGAGGCAGCTGAATTGATGTTTATCTCTCATCGATGTTTCTAACTCTCTATCCCTCTGCCTTCCTCTCTGTAAAAATCAATAAAATATATTTTTTTTAAAAAAGAATAAACCCAGGTGCCAGAGGTCCACCCCATGGGCAAGGGAGCAGTGCTCACAGAGGAAAATAGGTCCGTCCAGGGGTCACCTGGCGATGCTCACAACCAGCGCCCCCGCTATGAACAGACTGCAGTGATTGGAACAGAGAGTGGGTGAAGAACTGCAATGAGGACCAGGGCCTTAGAAGGCAGGGAGGAGCCTCTGTAGTCACCTTTGTGTCACATCCCTGGTCTGTTTGTGGCCCAGGCTCATGTCCCACACATTTTTGCATACCTCAAAAGTCTCTGTGAACCGTGTTAACTACCAACAGAACTTGAGTGCCCTGCCAGGGTCACCGAGTAACCCAGGAAGAGGAGTTTAGCTCAGAATTCGACACAAGTCTCACATGTTGGACTGTACAAGCAGCTGTGGCCTCTGGAGGCACTCAGCCTCTTTAGGGAGCAAGAATGGGTGGTTCTGAGGTATGAGCATTATCTGCTGCCACCTTGGGCTAGTTTGGTTGTTTCCAGTATTTGCCAAGTGCAAAAATTTCCTGGGACTCAATGATTTGCTCTCTCAGGCCAGGTCTTCCTGGTCAAAGTGATGGCCTAGGACCCTTTGTTAGCCATGTCTAGAGAAACTAGATCTGGGGCTGAAGCAGCTGGAGGCCCATTATTGCATTTAAAATTTTATTATGGAAAATTCCAAGCATACCTAAAAATAGAGAGACTGGAATAATAAACCTCTATGCACCAATCATCCAGCTTCAACAATGATCAATTCATGGCTAATCTTTCATCTATAATCTTACCCACTGCCCCCACTTACCCTGTACATTATTTTGAAGCAAGTTCCATAAATATTTCAGTATGTATTTCTAAAAGATAAAGTTTCATTTTAAAAATCTATCGGAATCATTATTACGCATCTGATAATTAACAATTTCTCATAAAAAATCAAGCCAGTATTCAAATATCCTGTTACTGCTCTTTCAATGTACAAACTCTAAACACTAAAATTTGAGTCCCCCAACTGCTTTTAAAAGCATTCATATTTCATTGATGGCTATATTCACCATAAAAATATATTAAATAACTAAGAAAAGTATGCATGATAATAACTTAAATTTGTTCTTTACAACTCATATTCATGAGAAACTAAAACCAGTTTCCATCATCTTTTCCCAAGCTGCTGTTTCTTATTTTCCAAGAAGAAAAGAAAATAAGTTAAAGCCTGGGGTGGTCATTAAATAGTCCCGCCTGCCTCTCTTCTTCCAGACACAGGAAGGGTTACACTGCCCCAGGCCCCGGAAGTTGGGTGTGGTCATATGACTGGTTCTGACCAATGAGTTGTGAGTGGAAATGATGAAATGTCAGTTCCCACCAGATACATCAATGGCCTTTATGAGACCCCACACACCCAGGACCCTCTTTCAACTTTGCTACAGTGACCCAGGTTACCCCATCAGCCAGGGTCTTAGAGGAACATGTACTGGAAGACAGAACCAAATCATTAAGTCATTATATTCTGAAGTTGAACAAAGAAAAATGTTATCAGATCAAGAAAAATACTAGAGGTAACCTGGGTTACCTTGACTCATGTAAAGTGCTTATGCTTGAGTACGTGACCAGGGAGGTTCAGGCTATGGCTAATGTCATTTTAGTGAAACCCTTTTAAGCAATCATTTGATTCACCTCTTACCATGTCGCTGAATTGATCTGTACTGTCATTTAGGTAGAGTGGTGGTATTCTAATTCTTTAGCCTTGACATTATTATAAGATTAATACAATAATTATAAGAGCACTCTGCCAAATAAAACACTGTAGACATATAAAGATATTAAGTTAAATGGGCCTAAAGATGAAACAAAAACTGAAACTCTGGCCTGGACAGTCATGCCCCTGCCCTGCCGATATCTTGCACAGGTCCCTTCACTAACGGGCTTCGGTTTCCTTCTCTGTAATGATAATCATTATCCCAACAGTGACATTACTGAGCATCTGCCGTGTGCTAGGTAGTTCCATGAAGCTTAGTTTATTCCGTCCTTACAATGAGCCTTCAGTAGTCATTTCTGCCATTTTTTAGAACATGAAACGGCGGAGACAGACAGATGCTGAGAAATTTGCCCACAGCGCTGGAAGTAGAGGGGACGGTATATTTAAGGTCAACTCCTTGTTCTAAAATCCTGTGGATATTTGGAGTGAAGTTATGAGTAAAATCACATTGTCAAAAAATATTTTCTCCAACGAAAAGAATAGTTCCTTTATTTGCAATTACATCTTCCATCATGTGCAGACATATTTTATAAATATCAAGGACTCTGCTATGACTGTTCCTGGCCTGTGTACTAACAAAGGGGTTCAAAGCACCAAACCTTTGTGATGGAACACAGATGCTAACCATGATGTAGGTTAACTCCTTGAGAACTTGCATAGACTATTTCTTTGATGACATTTTTTTTTCATTTTTTAAAGCTCTATTTAAATGAATGTATTGGGGTGACATTGGTTAATAAAATTGTGTAGGTTTCAAATGTACAATTCTGTAATATAGCATTTGTGTATTGCATTGTGTGCCCACCACCAAAAGTCACATCTCCTGCCGCTGTATTTTTGACCCTCTTTACCCTCCTTCCCTCTGGCGACCAGCACACTGTTGTCTGTGTCTATGTGTTTTTGTTTGTTTATCTTGCTTATTCAATTGTTGGTTTCAGTTTTATATCCCACATGAGTAAAATCATATGGTTCTTGACTTTTCTGCCTGATGTATTTCGCTTAGGATGATAATCTCAAGAACAAGTCAAAGATTTGTTAATTGGTGGTCATGAAGACATTTTTACCAGCCATTTAAGTGGTTATAAAATGCCGGACTTAAAATACCAAATTTAACTTGTGTTTAAAATAACAGAAATTGAAGTGATGACATTTAGACAAAGTCGAGTTCACTTTCTGGAAAACATTGCCCAGAGGGGTGTGTATGTGTGTGTGTGTGTGCGTGTGTGTGTTTGTGTGTGTGTGCGCGCGCGCTGGGATGCCTACTTTTAGGCTGTCTGCTGTTACAGCGTCCACACAAAACGGCCAATTGTTGATTCCTCATTTAGGGAACTCAAGCCAGGCTTGGCAGAGAGAACTGTGTCTCTTCCTACCTCATCTTCATCTCAGTAGTGGCCATGATTTTACTGTTGGACATTACAGTATTAGTGTTTTCATCACTCTGGTTTCCATCTGAGCATGTTGAATATGTTGGCCCTCCCCTTTACAGACCGGTTCTGGCATTCTTTACAGCTACAAATAGCTAAATAATAGGGAGAGGTAGAAACAACTGTCCCTCAACGCACTGTTCAATTTCCTTTCCACCCTGAGTGATTTTCCAAGGCTGCTAATTACCATCCAACCATGGCATTTTAAGTGCAAATGAATGATGGTTGAAGTAGATTTCTTTAACAATGGTGTTTAGTAAAGTTCAGAAACTTGGGACAGCCTAAAATTAATTTTCAAAGTACTTACTGAGCACTAGAGAGGACAATGGTAGGGGAGGTGGGAGGAATTAGAAAAATACTAGAGGCAGCCTCTGTCCTCAAGAATATTATTTCCCTTCTTTTAACGGAGAGACCACCAAACAACATGAACATCTCAAAAAGTCACAAGATTGTGTCTTTCCTACCTCAGCTTCTTCTCAGCGGTGTCCTTTTATTTTCTTTTTACTGTCATATATTTTAGGGTTTTAGTTGTTTTTCATAATTTCTGGTCTCCATCTGAGCATCTTGATTATGTTGGTCCTCACCTTTACGGACCATTACTGGAAGTTTTACAGTTACAAACAGTTAAATAATAAGTCTTCCAGGAGAGAGGAAATTAGAGAGGTACTGGAGCCTATTGTGGAGAATTTGAAATGGCAGGCTGAAATTTTGGTTATTTCAACCTAAACTTTTGCCATGAAAATGCTAGAAAGATGAATACAGGCGTGTAGAATGTGTCCGTTGGTTTGGAAGGGAACTAGTGAATAAAACCATAGTTAATTCTGGCATCTAAATGAAATATGCTTATTAGTTGAGGGGTGTATGCAGTAATGGTATAATCATTGATCAGGCCTTAGTTCATGTGAATTTGGAAAATGCAAAGGAGTCTCGTTTTCTTGAAGACTATATGAGTAAAGAGCTTCAAATTGGATGAAATCCACAAAGGTATCAAACTCAGCCCACCACCTCACAAGCTACTTCCTCAAGGTACAGCATGGAACTGCCTGGGGCTTATTTGTCCACCCCAAACGCTACAGCAATTTACCTAGTAAGTTGAATATTCGTAAACCTGGGGCTTGTGAATTAATTTTTTTTTTCTTTTTAAGAATAATAGTTGGGGAAACCTACCAAAGAATAAGGCACACAGCAGACAAAATGAGCAGAATATTCTGTGTATTGAGGAAGATTGTCAATATGCTACATTTCTTCTCATTCACTTGATTGCTGTGGGCTTTATTCATACCCTGGACTAGATGAAAGAGACAAAGAAATAAAAACAAAGGAGAATCAGTTGAAAAAGCTGGATAAATACAGAAATTGGTAGAACCCAGAGTTGCTTTCCTTTAATCTCTCTCCTCTTTTCTCCTTCGGTTCACTCCCTCCTATTATGTTTTGTACACGTTTATCTTACCCACTAGATTTTAATTTTCCTTGAGGGGAAGGACTACGTCTTGCTGATCTTTATCTTTTGGTCTATTTATCCATCCACCCACCCATTCATCCATCCACCCATCCAATCATTCATTCATGTTCCACAGTGTTACTGAGTGCTTAATATATTCCAGAAACTTGGGATACAACAGTGAACAAAAATAGATGGGGGCAGGGGGGGGGGTGGAAAACAGACAGTAACAATGTATAATGATTAAGTTATATGGTACTATAGAAAGTAATAAGTTTTATGGAAAAAAGAAAAATGAGCACAGGATAAGGAGGACTGGGCCTTGGGAGTGGGTATATTAAACTTTAGTATTAACAGTATTAACAGTAGTGATCAGAGTTTGCTTCACCAAGGGGATATCTAAGCCTAGATTGAAAAGAGGTGAGAATGTAAGGCAAGCAGAAAACTAGGGGAGGAGAAAGCACTTGGGAGAGAGGGAAGAGCTGGGTCATAGGCCCTGGAGCAGAAGCATACCTGGTATGTGGTGAGTTCAGCTGAGACAGACTGAGCCTGGAAGAGTACAGTGAAATGGAAGGCCAAGATCACAGTGAACCAAATCATGTGCCACAGGAAGTATCCTAAGAGCTTTGGCTTCTACCATGAGATGGGAGTCCCTGTAGGAGGGGCAGAGGATGACCTGTATGGTTTTTTTTTTTTCCTTAAATCTTTATTGTTGAAAGTATTATATGTCCCATTCCACCACCCTCTCCCGCCCATTGACCCCTTCTCGCCCACACCCGTCCCACCCCCATCCCCCAGTGCCAGGCCTTCACCACCCTATTGTCTCCACCGGTTATGTATGTGCCCATTTACATTCTTTGGTTGATCTCTTCCTATCTCACCTCCGCCTATGTTTTAAATGGGTTATTTTAGATACAGTGTTGACAAGAGACCATAAATGTTCAAATTTATGACAAAATGTAAAGCAAAGACCACAGGGTTTCAAAAAAAAAAAAATTTCAAGGCTGAGTATATGTACTTGCCAGGCAAGGAAACAAACCAGTGAAAGAGTTCGCTAAGTAACTCATTAGTTGGGAACAGTCAAGGTTTTAAAATTTTTATTTATTAAATTTATTGGGGGGTAACATTGGTTAATAACATTATATAGGTTTCAAGTGTACAATTCTATGATACATCATCTTTATATTGTTGTGTGTTCACCACCCAAAGTGTAGTCTCCCCCCACCACCATATGTATGTTTGACCCTCAAGTCTCTACCCTCTTCGTCCTCTCCCTAACCCCCTTCTTCCCTGTTGTCTATGAGTTGGTTTGTTGCTTTCTATTTTATATCCTACATATATAAGTGAAATCCTATGTTCTTTGTCCTTTTCCAAGTTAGGGTTTCTTAAATGCTAGAAAGAGGAGGGGGTTCAAGATGCTTATACTAACCAAGGATTGAAAACCAGCAGTCTGGATAGTGTGGGATGAAACAAGTCCTGTGTTTGCTGGACAGGAATGAGTCTCCAGGTACGTCTAACAAGGGTCTAGCCAAGGGGGTCACTGAAAGTTCAGTCTTTCATCAGCTTTAGTTTGTTTTTAACCAGCTGAAGTATAACAGCATTCCATTTTGATTTCTCCTAGGCAAGTGCTGTAAGTGGAAAAATTTCCTTTTGCAGTTAGAAACAAGGAAAGCTGGTAGGCAGCTCCTGTAAAAATCCAGGCAGAAGATGATGGGGCTCAGTTCAGCATGTACACAGAGCTGGTGAGAAGTGGTTAGATTCTGGATGTAACTGGAGATGAATGAAGAATGGCTCCAGGGTTTTTGGCTGGTGTAACTGATGGTTAGAGTTGCCCTGGAAATAGGAAAAGCTGTGGTTGGAGCAGGTTCCAGAAGATTAGGAGTTCATGGGAGTTCAAGATGTGTATTAGATGCCTGAGTGGGGACAGCAATAGAGGCTGGTTGGCTGGTAAAATAAAGTTGGGACTTGAAAGAGTATAAGATGGTGTTGAATAGCAGAAGACCACATGCATTCACCTGGGGAGCCAGTGAGAGCGCTCTGGGGACTCCAATAGTGTTTTCCCCACCTTGCCCCCAATGTTAATTCATATATATTTAATTATAATGAAAGTATTCTTGTAAGCCTTCTCAAATATTCTGTGGAATGATCTTTGAAAGTTTCACTGTGCCTAATACGGTGTTTTGAAAAAAGTGGGTACTCAATAATAGCTACCTTTTACAATCTCCTACTATTTGCCAAACACTATTTTATGTTTACAAATTTATTAGATGTCATTTTACAGATAAGGAAACTGAGGCCAAAAGAGTTGAGTAATTTGCCTAGGATTATATAAATAGGTAAGAAAGGCAGGACTGAGATTTAAGTCCAAATTCATCTGAGTCCCTTTAAACTCTGCTTTCAATAGCAGTTTACTAATCTGGGTCGAGGACAAAGTGAGCAGGAGATGAGGAGTTCCAACAGCTTGTCATTGCTGCGCGTATCAATCTAGCACAGGAGTCTTCAAACTTGACTATCAGAACCGCCCGCTTGTGGACACACAGACTGCTGGACCGCCGCTGTTTCCCATTGCACAGGCCTGGGAAGCGGCCTGCTGATCTATATCTCTAACAAGGCCCCAGGTGATGCTGAGGCTGCTGGTCTGGGATGACACTGAGAACCGCGGGTTTGGCAGGTTTTTCCTGATTTTGCCAGCTAAACAGTCTGCCTCCATCTGCCAAATGCCCAGGTCTAATTCCCAAAAGGGGAGGGGGGTTCCAGAGCTAGTCAGGACGTCGTCATAAGGGCCCTTGGCGATAGTTACTTCAGTGTTGACTCCGACCTCTCTTATTCCCAAGGCACATGGGTGTTGGCGGAGAGGGAATGAAGGGGTGACAGTGGCTCAACTCCGGGTGTCTTCCAACACACAATTTACCAATCTGTTTAGTAAGAGTCCTTCTTCTTTTAGCATTACTCCCCCAGCAGCCTCATCGTCCTTTCCTGGGAACTAACTTCATCATCACCCATCTGGCTGCCATTGTCCATCAGGCACAAGGGAGGTTCTAGTATAGTGGGCCCTAAAAACTTACAAAACTATTGAGGGGGGCCCTTTAAGAACAAGAATACCAGACTATAAATACACAATTAAGTGCAGGGCCTTCGAAGGAGGGGCCCTAGAGTTTAAACTTCATTAGCTTCATGGGAAATCAGTCTCCTATCAAACATGTCTGTATATGTCTAACTCCAATTATACACATATCCAAGTTACTTCCCATGGGGCTCATGAGCCCGGGGCTAATCAGAGGACGTGGTTTATTTCTGTGTAAGAGAACCTGAGTATTTCATGGTTGGGAGGTTTGTCTGCCCTGAACATGGCAAAGGGCTGCTGACTCCTTGTATAGCACATTAGCAGGTAAGCTGGGACCCAGCTCAGGCCCTCAGTTACCTTAGCTGCCTTGTGCAGTTTTCTTGTCTCTGTTGCTTTAGGTTATACAAATATGAAAAAGCCAACTTAAGAGATAATGATTATTCCTATTTCACTACATCAAGAACAAAAAGATTACTCAATTTTAACACTAATATTCAGAAAAGTAAAATTGCTTTTCAAAGTCATTAGGGTAAAGCCACTAAAATAATTTGTAAATAAAATAAATTTAAGGGCTTGCCTAGGGTAGCACTTGGAGGTTCTTTTGTCTTTCTGAAATCTTATTTTCCTATATAATTTGTTCTAAGCTGTATTAAGGGTGGACTTAGCCTTAAAATTACAGAGATTCACTCAACAAATACTTCTCAGCATAATAAATGGCTCTGGAGTTGGGGGAATTACTAAAATAGTCACTAAGTTAGGAGTTTGGGAAAGTTACTAGGATGAGTAAAGAGGAACTCCCTCAAGGAGCTTAACTTAAGTTTGGAGAGAAGAGCCACGTGCACCAAGCACCTCAACCTAAGGGCATCTAAGAGGCATGAACGAAGGCGACTCCAGGGGATGGCATTTGATTTAGGCCTTGAAGGAAATCTATACTAATAAAAGGGTAATATGCTAATTAGACCGGGATGGTGGTGGGGCTGAGGCAGAGGCGGTTAGGGGTGATCAGGCCAGCAAGGGGGGGGGCAGTTGGGGGCCAGCAGGCCAGCAAGGGGGGGCAGTTGGGGGAGATCAGGCCGGCAGGGGGGCAGTTGGGGGCAAGCAGGCCGGGAGGCAGAGTGGTTAGGGGCAATCAGGCAGGTGAGTGGTTAGGAGCCAGAGGTCCCGGACTGCAAGAGGGATGTCCGACTGCCAGTTCTAAACCGGCAGTCGGACATCCACTCAGGGGGCCCAGATTGGAGAGGGTGCAGGCTGGGCTGAGGGACACCCCCCTCCCTGCATGAATTTTGTGCACCAGGCCACTAGTCCTATCTAATAAAAGAGAAACATGGTAATTAGCGTACATCCGCTACCCTTCCCATTGACTAATCAGCGAGATATGCAAATTAACTGCCAGCAAAGATGGCGGCCGGCAGCCAGGCAGCTTGAAACTAACATGAGGCTTGCTTGCTTCAGTGATGGAGGAAACCAGCGTTCCCCGCCTGCCTTGCCGGCCTCTGAGCCTGCAGTTTGAAACATTGTAACAAATATAGAAGTTAAACAAAACCCCAGAAACCTGCTTTCAGCGAGCCTGGATCTCAGAGCTGGAGTTATACATTGTTTCGATTATAGAACCCAAACAAACCAGATACCTGCTTTCAGCAGCAGAGGCCTCAGAGCTGGAGCCAGAGCTAAAGCTGGCCCAGAATAAAAAAGAAAAAAAGAAAAAAAGGAGCAGTTGGGAGCTTCAGTCACCTGCCAGCCTGAAAACAGCCCTCAGCCCCTCACCCAGACTGGCCAGGCACCCCAGTGGGGACCCCTACCCTGAAGGGTGTGTGACCAGCTGCAAACAGCCATCATCCCCTCGCCCAGGCTGGACAGGCACCCCAGTGGAGACCCCCCACCCTGATCCAGGACACCCTTCAGGGCAAACCAGCCGGCCCCCACCCGAGCACCAGGCCTCTATCTTATATAGTAAAAGGGTACTATGCCTCCCAGCACCGGGATCAGCGGAGTTGAGAGGCCTCCCGGCACCGGGATCAGCGCGACAGGGGGCAGCGCCCAAACCCCCTGATTGCCCTGTGGCTCTGTGTGTGACAGGGGGCGGGGCCACAACCTCCCTATCCGCCCTGCTCTGTTCGTGACAGGGGAAGGCGCCCCAACTCCTGATCAGCCCTGCTCTGTGCCTGATAGGGGGGAGCTCCCCAACCCCCTGATCGCCCTGCGGCTCTGTGTGTGACAGGGTGCGGCGCCCCAACCCTCCCCTCCCCCCCATAGGCCCTGTTCTGTGTGTGACAGGGTAGAGCCATAACCTCCCCATTGGCCCTGCCCTGAGTGTGAGAGTGGCAGTGCCCCAACCCCCTGATCGGCCCTGCTCTGTGGGTGATAGAGGGCGGCGCCCCAACCCCGCCTCCCCCCCCCCCCCACGGGCATTGCTCTGTGTGTGATGGGGTAGAGCCATAACCTCCCCATCGGCCCTGCCCTGAGTGTGACAGTGGCGGCGCCCCAACCCCCTGATCCGCCCTGCTCTGTGTGTGACAGGGGGCGGTGCCCCAACTCCCCTATCGGCCCTGCTCTGTGAGTGACAGGGGGGAGCTCCTCAACACCCTGATGGGCCCTGTTCTGTGCATGACAGGGGGGAGCTCCCCAACCCCCTGATCAGCCCTGCTCTGTGCATGACAGGGTAAGGAGCCCCAACCCCCCTGATGGGCCCTGCTCTGTGAGTGACAGGGGCAGCGCCCCAACCCCCCTGATGGGCCCTGCTCTGTGTGTGACAGGGGGTGGCGCCACAACCTCCCCATCGGCCCTACCCTGAGCATGACTGAGGGTGGCATCGCAACCTCCCAATCGGCCCTGCTCTGAGCCCGACCAGGGGCTGCACCTAGGGATTGGGCCTGCCCTCTGCCACCCAGGAACAGGCCTAAGTCAGCAGGGCGTTATCTTCCGAGGGGTCCCAGACTGCGAGAGGGCACAGGCCAGGCTGAGGGACCCCCCCCTCCCCCCACCAGTGCACAAATTTTTGTGCACCAGGCCTCTAGTCTATAATGAAAGTGTAATATGCTAATTAGACCAGACAGCTGAACGACCTTCCGGAGGAAGCCCGGGCTGCGAGGGCCGAGGCCCTTGCACTAATTTCATGCACCGGGCCTCTACTACGTTAATAAAACCTCTGAAGACAGCGTAGGGCAGCAGGGCCCCTGGACACTTTTCTGAAGACCAACCTGCCCTCTCCCTCCAGGGTCACTGCTGCTTTACACACACACACACACACACACACACAGCAAAGCGGGCACAACCCAAGGGCAGGAAGAGTCCCGCAAGTGCTCCTGACACCCTGTCCCGAGGGTACAAAGAGGAACCGCGCAGGTGCCCGTCCTCCTGGCGCGCCACCAGGCTCTGGATCAGGCCGGGCCGCCCGGGCGGCGGTGGAGGGCGGGTCCCTGCGAGGGAGTTTCCGCGCGAGCCCCGGGGTGGGGCCTCCGGGGGCTCCCGCACTGCAGCGTCGCGGATGCGGTCACGGGCCCCTGTCAGAGCAGCTGCGGCCGCCCTAGCGCCCCGCCCCCCCGCGCCCGCAGCCCCGCCCACGGCGGCTGCGCCGCGAGGCCTGCCGGTCTCCGCGTGATCGACGTCACAGCCTCCGCGAAGCGTGCGCCGCCATCATAAGTCCTGGCGGCCGCGCCGGGCCGCCCCTCTCGTCCTCCCCGCGGGCCACGTAGCGGGTTGGGGTGGTGCTGTCCCCGCTCCGCTGGCCGGTGAGCCGTGGGCCTGCGACAGCCGGACGAGCAGATCGGGGCCTCGGCGTCCGGGCGCCAGCCGACCGGCGGCCCCGGTGACGGCGCGCGGGGCGGTGCCCAGGGCCGCGCCCCGCCCCCCGCAGGCCGGCGCCGTAGCCGTGGCCGTTCCCGTCTCCAGTATGGCCGCCCGCCTCGCCTGACCCGCCGCTTCTGCGCCTCGCCTCCTCGCGGGCGATGTGGAGGCCGCGGCCGTGACTGACACGCTCGCTCCCACGCACCCACGGGCCCAGACCCACGCCCGGAGCCGAGGCCCTGGGCCCGGAGCCGCTCTCGTCCCCGGCGCCGCCGCCCGAGCCCGGAACACGGCGCCCGCGCCGCCGCCGCCGCCGCCTCGCCGAGAAGGGCCGCGCCGGACTCGGAGCGCGGCGGCCCCCGGCCGGCAGGGATGGGGAAGCGGGCCGCAGGAGCCGCCGCCGCCCCCACGGCCGCCGGGGCCGGTCTGGAGCCCGCGGCCGGCCGCGGCAGGGGCCCGCGGAGCGCGGCCGCCGGCCTCCTGGGAGCGCTGCACCTGGTGATGACCCTCGTCGTGGCCGCGGCGCGGGCCGAGAAGGAAGGTGGGTGTCGCCGGCTCGCGTCCCCGGCCCCGCGCTGTCACCGCGCCCTCGCGGAGGCCGCTGTCGGGCCGCCACCGGGAGGCCGGGCCGCGGCGTGGGGCTCTGTGTGGCCGAGGGTGCCGGGTCGAGCCCGGTCCCGAGCGGCCCGTTGCGGTCCGGAGATCTGCTCGTGGCGCTGGCCGCTCCGCGCGGCTCGGGTCCGCGATTCCTTCCCTGGTCCTGCCCGGCCGCTGTCACTGCCATGTCAGAACTTCCTGACCCCTCCGACGTGCTGGCCGCTGGGCCCGCGGGGGGCGGGGGGGGGGGGTCATATTTTTAGACTTGATTGCTGTTGGTAGGCAAATTTCAGGACACTTTTTCCCTTGGTCGCGGTTTTAATAACGGCATGCAAACTGTTCACTGTAAAATATAGTAGTGACGGTAGCGAGACGGGTGGGAAGTCTTGGAAGCACAGCCCACAGCCTTTTCCTTTGACTTTGTTCGAACGTTGCTAGGGTGGGAGTCTTGTTTCTGCACCTTCCCCTGCAGTGTCTGTCGCTTTGCAGGCTGGACGGTCGGACCCTTCGCTAACAGTCCTCCCTCCACAATGCAATTCTGTTTAGCGCTCCAGGAAGCCGTGGAGAGGCTGTTTACATTTTTTATTTTAAGATACGCGATTGGGTGGCATTTTCTTCAACATGAAAGTTTCTAGTTTGCAAACCTTCATGATTTGCAACCCAGGGCTGGCCCCCGTTTTTAAAAACTCTCGTGAGTACTGTATGACTAGAAACCGGCACTTTCCCAGGGTTAAACGTTGCTTTGTCACCTAGAAGGCCACATCTGTCATTTGTCGATACTGTCTGTTTTTGAGCCTGGGGAACTGAGTCACAGAGTCTTCCTGGGGAAATTACTGAAAGTGAATGGTTTGTAAAAAGCGAAGCAAAACTTGCTAGCTTGGCTTTTGTTTCACACTGAACTGCCATGGCAAGAAAACTTCATGTTCCACGTTACGTCCGACCAAAGTGACTTGCTTTTTACTGTTACCGAAAGCACCAGCAAATGCAAACCAAATTAATGTTAAAGTGCAAATGTGCTTCGGTTTACTGTTTCTTTATTTTTGTTCAAAACATTACATTTCTTCACTTCACACTCTAAGCAGCCTTAGTCTGGGTTAACGTAGGTGGAAAGTATTCAAAGACTTGGCATCTATAGGAAGGATTAATGGGCAGATGCAAGTTTATTTCCAGAATAAAATATTGATGCTTTAAGACCAGTCAGGCCTGGAGTGGTGTAGTTCATCACTGGTTACCGAACTGTCGTGAGTTGATTGTTATTGTGTGTCCATGGTGCCCAGCACAGCCTGGCATGTAGTTGGTGTCCAGTAAACCTAAAATAGTACAATAATGTAATGGGCTTCTCTCCTCGAGTTTAAAGTTGTCCTTGGCAGGCATGCGTCCTTGCTTTTCTATACCTTTGCTTACCTTGCACAGTGCCAGGCACACAGTAGGCATTTAACATTTGTTTGAGTGTGTGACTTTCTTCATGGGCCATTAGCACAGGGAAATAAAAGAATGATTGAATCGAGTAAAACATTAAGTTTGTATTATCCTACTGCTTATTTTTCCAAGAGCCATATTATACATTAATTCTTTGTGTGTAGATAAGGAAACAAATCCCTTGTTTGAGAAATATCAGCCTAAATTATATTTGCTAATTTCCCATTTGTATAGTTTATAAGTTTTAGTGCACCTCTCTGATCCCCATAAATGTAAGGGCCAGGTGAGGAGAATGCCTGCCAGGATGTAAAGTATGAAAAGAAGTCATTGAATCAGCCAATGGTCCTGGCAGAGTCAGACATCTTGTGGCCATGTGGTGTCTGTGTGAACAATTACATGTACAAGTGAGCTGTTTAATATCTTGATGGTAATTACACTTACATAGCACATAGGCCTCTGCCCATCATGAATGGGTCTGGCTCTTACCAAATATTCCTGAATGTAGTTCCAAAAATGGCTTTTACTTTCAACCTTCCTGCTGATCAAATTCTAGTATTGTTTCCTTTTGAGTAGGAGAAATGAGATTGATTTTCTCACACGATTGTGATACTGCGAGTTTGACATCTGACAGGGCACAAACACAGCATTTGCCCCAAAAGGATGCTGTTGATTTTTTTCAGCAAGTCTGGGCAGATTTCTGAAGGTAACAGTTCTCTTTGTCCACTCACAGACACCCTAGGGATTTTTGTGCTCATTTTAGTAATGTCAACTAGTTTTCTTTTTCAAAGTTAAGATTTACCTGTAATTGTAATGATGGTCCTCTGTGTATTTTGTAAGTTTGTATAGTTTTTCTCCATTGCAGTAGAATTTCACCAAAAAACCTTAAAAGCAAAATAAAATTCCATTGTCTCCTGAAGAAAACTAGCAGAAATAGCTAGATTACCTAATGCAGATTTTCATACTTGGATTAGATGTTGTTAATTTTCTAAAGTCAGTGAGCCATTCCTTGTCTTACCATCCTATATGTCTTAACATAACTATATCTTAACATCGTCTTTACTGACCTATGAGGCTGTAGTATAACTAGTCCAGAGAAAAGGGACTTTGAGAATGTTTTAGTTGTGCTCTACAGTTTATAAGGACATTGTAAAAGTTGCCAGATGTAGAAGTTACTATAATTACTACAAATAACTCGTTTTTTCTGGATATGTCAAGATTTTTCTTGATGCTAAGATCTAGCTATTGAGAATCGTGAAAGCAGGTGTGTGGGTGTGTGTGTATAGTGAAAATATATTAAAAATATATGTGTGCATATACTAAATGTATAATTTTAGTAGTATTTTGGTTTACCAATCAGCCCATTATGACCAGCAAATGGAAGCTTTTTTTAAAAAAGCATCATGTTGGGGACATGTGGGAGGCGGCTGACCAGTGGTTCTCTCTCATCATGGTTGTTTCTGTCTCTCCCTTCCTCTCTGAAATCAATAAAAAAATATATATATATACATATATATATATTTAAAAGCGTCATGTCATGTAATATATACTCTTGTGCGTTTTTTTTCTGGCATAGTAAAGAACTCTATTTCTGATACAGAAGCCACCAGTGCATGCTAGTCTTGTAACTCCTGCCAGAGTTTGGCCTGCTTGTTTTATGGTAAAAATTGTTGTTCCACTGTCTTCTGGCCTCAATACTCTTTATAAAAAATTTTATTTTTCAATTAAAGTTGACACTCAGTGTTATTTTATATTTACTTCAGGTGTTCATAACAGTGGTTAGACAATCATACAGTTTACAAAGTGATCCCCCTATATTTCAGGTACCCACTTGACACCATGCTTAGTTATTACAATATTATTTACTATATCCCTTATGCTGTAGTTAATATCCTGTGACTATTTTGTACTTCTGAAATGGGTTTATGGAAGGCATGGTTGTCTTTTTATTTATTTTATTCTTTTTTTTTTTTAATATATTTTTTTAATATATATTTTATTGATTTTTTACAGAGAGGAAGGGAGAGAGATAGAGAGTTAGAAACATCGATGAGAGAGAAACATCGATCAGCTGCCTCCTGCACACCTCCTACTGGAGATGTGCCTGCAACCAAGGTACATGCCCTTGACCGGAATCGAACCTGGGACCTTTCAGTCCGCAGGCCGACGCTCTATCCACTGAGCCAAACCGGTTTCGGCTATTTATTTTATTCTTAAAATTGACTTAGAGAAAGAGAGAGAAAAAAAATACAAATACACAAAAAAACATTGATGTGTGAGAGAGAAACATTGATTGGTGGCCTCCTTTACAAACCCCGACCAGGGATTGAACTGCAACCTGGGAATTGAACATGCCACATTTCAAAAAATATATTTTTATTGATTTTTAAAGAGAGAGGAAGGGAGAGAGAGAGAGAGAGAGAGAGAGAGAGAGAGAGAGAGAGAGAGAAGAGCGAAGAGCAAGACATCAATCGGCTGCCTCCTGCAAGCCCTCTACCAGGGATTCAGCCCACAACCCAGGCATGTGCACTGACTGGGAATGGAACCAGCAACATTTCAGTGCAGTAGATGACGCCCAACAGAGCCATCTTTTAACTTATAAATAAAACAGTCATTTTATGTCTAGTAAATATAAATTTGGATAAAATTCCAGAAATATGACTGTTTTAGTAGATGATAATTTGTATTTCAATTTTGTTTTAAAAAAGCATAAGAACAAAGTGTTTAGGAATAAAGGCCAAAAGGAGTTAAAAACCTAATTTGATTAGGTAATTTGTTTTAGGAAGTAGAATTGATTAGGAGTGGTATTTACTTTTTTAAAAAACTCTATTGTTGAGAGTATTACAGATGTCCCCCATTCACCTTCATTACCCCCCCTCCCCCATCCAATTCCCATCCAGTCCCAGGCCTTCACCACCCTATTGTCTGAGTCCATAGGTAATGCCATGCATATAAGATCTTTGCTGAATCTCTTCCTGCCCCCTCGCCCCCCTTTCCTCTGAGATTCATCAGTCTGTTCCATATTTCATGCCTCTGATTCTATTTTATTCATCAGTGTATTTTTTTCATTAGTTTTTTTTCTTTTATTTTGATTTTAGATTCAATTGTTGATAGAAATGTATTTATTGCCACTTTATTGTTCATGTTTTTTATCTTGTTCTTTTTCCTCTTCTACAAGAATACCCTTCAACATTCCATCTAATACTGGTTTGGTGGTGATGAACTCCTATAGTTTTTTCTTGTCTGTGAAGCTCTTTATCTGACCTTCAATTCTAAATGATAACTTTGCTGGGTAGAGTAATCTTGGTTGTAGGCCCTTGCTGTTCATCACTTTGAATATTTCTTGCCACTCCCTTCTTATAGATAGGTATGGGGCATGCTGACATCAGCTACTGCTTGTTTAAGAGATTTTAGGGAAGACTGAAGCTTGGAACAGGACAGACCATTCATACGGAAAAGCTGCTGCAAACACCTTGGGTGGGGCTGCAAATTGCAAAGGGCAGGTTCTCAGGGAATCACCAGGGCAGAGCAAAAAGTGTGAGCCAAGCTTATGGAAACTCAGATATGGCTTCCTGTCAGCTCTGCGATGGGAGAGGTCCTAGGACAGGAACAATGACCCCCACATCCCCAAATCTAGGAGAAAGCCACCCCCAAATTCCTGCTCCAATGCCAGACAATCCAGTTCGGCCTTGAATGTCCCAGGTTCCTTTCCAGCCACCACCCCCAGCATTGGAGTCCAGAGGGATTGAGCCTGAGTAAGTCTGTGCACTGGCCTTTAAAAGGAACTCCCTGGGTCTCCAGCAGCCTCTGTCACTCAGCCACAATCCCCGCTTGTTTTTACAGCCCCTAGTGGTTGGGACTTCTCTTCCCAGCACTGGGACTCTGCTCAGAGGTCTGGTGTGGGTCTGGGACCCCTTGCTTCTCATGGGAGGCCTTTGTAGCCACATCTCTCTCTTCCGATTAAAAAAACACCACACTTGGGTGTCTGACCAGTCTGTTCTGCGCCTCCACCCCTCCTTGGCTTCTGGCCCCCCAGCCCCAACCAGTTTCAATGTGCTTTCTTTACTTCTCTAGTTGTAGGACTTCCATTCAGCCAGATTTCAGGTGGTTCTGAATGATGGTAGTTCTGTATTTTAGTAATTTTGATGTGGTTGTGAGAGGTGGCGAGTACCTGCGTTTACCTACACTGCCATCTTGGTTCTTCAAAACGTACTTACTTTCTTCTAATCAATTTATTACTTTATATAAATGTAAAAGTATTTTAAAAAGTGACTTTCGCCGAAACCGGTTTCGCTCAGTGGATAGAGCGTCGGCCTGTGGACTGAAAGGTCCCAGGTTCGATTCCGGTCAAGGGCATGTACCTGGGTTGCGGGCATATCCCCAGTAGGAGATGTGCAGGAGGCAGCTGATCGATGTTTCTCTCTCATCGATGTTTCTAACTCTCTCTCTCTCTCCCTTCCTCTCTGTAAAAAATCAATAAAATATATTTTTAAAAAAAAGTGACTTTCTTAACAGAGGTGTTTTAATCCTTTGTATAGGGGTAAAGTGGCTACTCTACTCTAGGGCCTAGTAAGTAGAATTAATATTGTTTAAAGCTGTTCGCTGCTACCAGGAGCCTTGGAATCCTGTAGTTGGAAAGTGTCCTCTCTTCCTCTTGTTAATGACTGTTTCCTCCTCTTTACAGTCCTTGCAGGACTCAGAGACACCTGCCAAAAAGATCACCTTTGGGGAGGTAGATATAAAGCCCTCTAATTTGTTATCATCTAGAGTAGTAATAAGCCACACTACTCTTGGGGAAAATTAAATTATTGCTGGTGCTTGATATTTTAGAAATTCTCCTCCACCTGCATGTGGTTTGAGCTTTCTGATTGTCTTTGCGAGACTGCCACGAGGCCTGCTGTCTATGGCTGCATTTTCTCTTGCTATCTGTTGTAGCAGCGTCAGGCATTGTTGATAGCTGCTTCTTGGAACTTTCTGCCTTGGTTTCTGTGACTTTGTACTTCTTGGTTATCTTCCTGCTCTAGTTGTCTGTCCCTGTCCTCTAGCTGCCCTGAGGGTGTCTTCCTTCATGTGCATGTCTAGGCGCCAACACATTGCACATGTCCAGAGCAGAATTATCTTGAGCCACCTCCAGTTTCCCGGTTTTTATTAATGCCATGATTATTCTGTCTGCCACATCGATCTCATTTTTGACTCCTTCCCAGGCAGCACCAATGCCTGTTAATTCTCCTGGTGAGCTTTCAGCTCCCCCTGCCTGGAGCACTGCAGTGGGCTCTCACCTCCCACCTTTCTCCATTTCTCTTCAGTCCTGCAATCCCCTCTCTCTGAATTTGCATCATCTTTGTTACTCATCTGTCATTCATTTCTAACTTAATTATGTACTGCCTTATTTAGCTACTTAAATTATTTTATGAGTGTCATTCTTTGCCCAGATTGGAATTTCTGTGGGGCAGAACCTCTGTTAGCATCTACAGTTTATGCACAGCAGGCCTTCAGTTTTAGTGGAGGTTTACCTAGAACAGGGGTGGGCAAACTTTTTGACTCGAGGGCCACAATGGGTTCTTAAACTGGACCAGAGGGCCGGAACAAAAGCATGGATGGAGTGTTTGTGTGAACTAATATAAATTCAAAGTAAACATCATTACATAAAAGGGTACGGTCTTTTTTTTCAATAGTTTTATTCATTTCAAATGGGCCGGATCTGGCCCGCGGGCCGTAGTTTGCCCACGGCTGACCTAGAATGACCTTCTCCCCTTCTCGAATCGGAGACCTCGATTGAGGGTCAAGAGTACATGTAAAATTCTGAACTTAAGATGTAGATGTTAGGAATTCTGCCATAATTGGACATAAGGTGACACCACTTTTTCTTCCCTAAATGAGTAGTAAACACCACCTAAATCATTACTTTGTAACTTTTGGATTTTAAAATTTCAGATTCTCATAAAACTCCAATTTATAGATCATGAATCAGGCACAAAGAAATGAAGTAATACAGGCACACCTCAGAAATATTGCAGTTGGGTTCCAGACGACCACAATGAAGCGAGATTTTTTTTGCTGGTAGAGGGTCTTGCCTTCATTTATAAAACACGAAAACATCCGTGGATAAAATGTATTCCCAAGGCAACAGATCTGGTAGGTAGTTGAGCCAGGATTCCATTCCAGGCCATCTGGTCATAAACTAAGCTATCTAATCCTGAATGAGTACTTAAGGTAGTAGTAGATTTTGTTGTGTTATACTCCAGCTGGAGAGAGCAGACCTGCCAGTTTTTGGCAAAACCAGTGTATGCTGTGAACATTCATATTACTTCCTATCAACTTCTTAGCCATTATGATGATCACAGGCCATTCTGGGCCATGCACATTCTTAAAAGGAAACCAAGGGACCCCATGAACAGATAAACCAGGGAACACACTTGATATTGATGATTTAGGTACCATTGCTTAGGTTAGATTAGGCTATATTGCATTCTGTGAATACTTCTTAATTCTAGGTTGATGTGGCAAGTTTGTCTAGAAATGTAGAATATTCTCAGAAACTTGCCATGGATTGAAAGGAATTGGAGATACTTCTGAAAGCCGGCATTGACATTAGCTTCTCAAAATCTCTGATGGACTTCCATGAGAGGCCCAGGAGCTCTAGAAATTCATTTTCTGTTGCTTTGTTCTTAATGAAGGCATTTTTGGATTAAGTCAGTGATTTTCAACCAGTGTGCTGCGACATTGGTATGCTGCAAGAATTTTTAAAACATGCAATACTGACTATGTACTCAGGGGCACTGACTTCTTTTCTTTTAGATGGTCAGAGTAAAAAAAAAAAAAAATGAGGACAATAACCATCCCATGTGAATGAATCAAATTTATACTTATATTTTTGTCAGAGCAATAAAAAATATATTTTTTGGTGTGCTGAAGAATTTTAGTAATTAGTTTATGTGTGATGAGATGAAAAAAATTGAAAAGTGCTGAAGTAGTAATTAGTTTCATCTGTAGTAGTACATGAGTTTTTCTTTCATTCCTGTGTGAGTGCTTTAGAAAGATTTTTAGAAAGCCGTAACTCTTTGATTTATATTGTATATATCACTTAGGCCAAAGGTCTGAAAAATGCCTAAGGTCTAAGAGGATCTTTTACATGGTCTGTCATGATATAGGGTCAAATCTGCTATATTTATTTGGTTATTTCCATATAATTTTAAAAACACTTGACATAAAACTTACCATTTTAACAGTTTTTAATTGTACAGTTTCATAGTGTTAAGTACTCAGATGGCTGTGGAACAGGTCCCGAGAACTTTTTTATTTTGCATAACTTAAACTCTGTACCCATTAAACAGTAACTCCCCATTTCTCTTTCCCTCACCTAGCCCCTGGAAACTTCCATTCTGCTTTTTGTTTTTATGAATTTGGCTAATTTAGATTCCCATATAAATGGAATCATGCTTATCTGAATTGGTGACTTGGGCTCATCTCAAGTATTGCTTTTTTTTTTTTTAATGTTTTTTCTTGATTTCAAAGAGAGGAAGGGAGAGGGAGAGATAGAAACGTCAATGATGAGAGAGAATAATTGATCGGCTACCTCCTGCACATCCCCTACTGGGGATCAAGCCCCCTACCAGACCATGTGCCCTGACTGGGAATCAAACCATGAACTCCTGGTTCATGGGTAACCGCTAACCCCCACACCAGGCCAGCTGAAGTATTGCTTCTTGATTTGCAAATGGGGCATGAACTAGTGGTTAGCAATACCAAGAAGTAACTTCTGTTTTCAGAGCCAGTGCAGCTGTAGCTATATTTCCCATGTAGGGGAGTTATGTTGTATTTAGAGGTTTACCTGACTTATTAGGGGCTTTTCTTGGGTTATGGCTGGAGGAGAAAATGGATTACTGAGAATTCTGCTGAAGAGAGAAAGTGTAAGAAGAAAGAAGCAGTTTAGATTTAATTTTATTGGAATCGTACAGATTCTTGTAAATAGAAAATATTTTCTGAATATTGTCAGTCCCTTTTCAATTGCTTCTGGAGGTTAAGGACTGGGTCATGTTCTTCCTGTCCCTACCATTTTAAGAGGTTCAGCACATTGAATTCTGTCTTGGTAGGAGCAGCAGTGAACCATAAGCAATTAAAGATGAACCAGAATAATAAAGTATTTCTGAAATGATAATATTTATCTAAGTTTGATGTTTTTACCATTTCAGGAATACATTATGTATGCAGTTACGGCCTATTGGTAACACCTGTAATTACTTGATCGTGGTGGCCAATGTTTATCAAGTACTGTCTTTGTATTGATTGAACACTGTTCTAATTGCTTTGCATTATATCTCATTTAATCCTCACATTAGCCCTGTGTGAGCCACAATTCTCCTTCCCTCACTCCGCAGATCAGCTTGTTCTTGGCTGTAATTCCTCTGTGGCTGTCAGTACTGCTGGGGGGTGCTTGTTTATGATAGTATAATACTCAATTTTAATCTCTAGTAAAATGAGATACTATAATATATAACAAATATTTTATTCCCTGTGAACCCTGAAAGGCTGAAGAAAATTTTTGAAGAAAATTTTAAATTACTATTTGCTTTTTACTTAGCATTGCATTAAAATGTTACAAATTTGGAACTTGTTGACATCCTTATACAACTTTCTATTTATTTTCCTTACACACACACACACACACACACACACACAGTTGAACTGTATGAAATTGGCCGTTTTTGTAGAAATAAAATGATTGAATGACAACTGAGTGTATATATAGTATTGCATTGCATTGCATTGCCTAGATCTTGAGAACCAAGTTAAGTAAGAGTGGTTCAAAAGTGAACTATCCTTATCTTTTTCTGATCTTTATAGGGTAAAACCTTAAGTGTTTCATTGTGATGTATGATTGTTGGATGTAGTTGGTTGAAATTAAACATTCTTGGTAATAGGAAATTTCTTGTATATTTGTTTTAGTTTTAAGAGTTACTAGGATAGATATGACATTTATCAGATGAAATATCTTATACTCTTTTAAGTTATGATTTAGGCTGTTTGGATTACAGCAGCAGTTATCTTAAGTCAGCACCACTGAACTCTTTTGGTGAATTAATCCATTTCTCTATCCCATCTATCAAACTTGCCCATTGATTCACTGGACAGGGGCTGCTAGCTGCTAACAGACCACTCTCTCACACTTTGACACATTTCCTCCCTGTAGTTGATGTGTTTATATTTTTATATTGTGGGGGGGGGTGTTTTTTTTAACCCAAAACTCTTTTTAAAGTTTTAAAAAATATACTTTAGACATTGTCAAAAGCTATTAAAAGTTTTAACAACAACAAAAAAGTAGTTTTAAGAATAAATTTAAAAACAAGGAATGTTCAGAACTGAGGAAAACTTTAAAACATTCTTGAAGGCAGAGAAGATTTGAACAGTGAAAAGACATTTCTTGTACATGGATAGGAGAATTCAACATTATAAAGATGTCAGTTCTAAGTTAACGTTAACACAATGTAATTTAAAAATACCAACAAAACTCTTTATAGAGTTAGAAAAGTTGATGTTAAAGTTCACATGGAAAAAACATGTAGGAATGTTGGGGAAAGGCTGAAAAAGAAAAGTTATGAGGGGTGAGCAGCACAAGCAACTTGTTAAAACATACTCCTAAGCCATTATATAATTGAAAAAGTAAGGTATTGGTGTGTAAATAGATAAGTGGAATAGAATAGAAATTCCATAAATAAGCCTAAGTACATGTGGCTTACGCTAATCATTTGCTTTCCTTCTGGGAGTCTGGAATGTGCTGGACAGAGGGTGCGTATGGGATCAGCCCCCAATTTAAATCCTTAGACTCAATACTAGTTTCCTATTGCTGCTGTAACAAATTACTACAACTTCAGTGGCTTAAAACAGCACAAATTTATTCTCTTATAGTTCCGAAGGCAGAATTCTAAAATCGAAGTGTTGGCAGATCTGTGTTCCAGAGACTTCAGGGGAGGATTTGCATTCTTGCTTTTGTGGGCTGTGAGGACTGCTGCATTTCTTGCCCCATGGCCCCTTCTTCGCCTCACTCCACTGTCTTGCTTTAGTTCAACTACTTCTCTCATTTGTCACATTCTGTCCCTCTCATCACCTGCCTCCTTATAAAGACCACTGTGATTGATTATATGTTTTGTATATCATGATTTTTGTTTAAACTTCAATGATTTTTTAAAAGAGATTTATATTGTGTGTGTGTGTGTGTGTGTATTATTAACACGTAGTTACCGTTTCTGGAGATATTCATTCTTTTTTATATCCATAGTTCTTTTGCTTGGAGGATTTCCTTTAATGTTTCTTGTAGTGTGTATCTTCCAAGAATGAATTATTTTAGCTTTTATATGTCTTAAATTGTCTTTATTTTGCCTTTGGTTTTTAAAATGTATTTTTGCTGGGTATAGAATTACAGTTTGATATTCCTTAAATGTTTTAAATTTCTTTTAGTACTTTCTAGATGTTATTTTCACTGTTTTCTCCCTTGCATTGTTTCTCATGAAAAATTTGATGTCATCTTTATCTTTGTTCCTTTGTATGTCATGTATCTTTTTTCTCTTGATGCTTTTAAGATTTTCTGTTTTTCACTTGTTTTGAGCAATTTGATGACTCTTTATATTTTTTTTCATGTTTCTTGTACTTAGGGTTTATTGAATTTCTTGGATCTATGGATCTATAGTTTTCATTAAGTTTGGGAAATTTTCAACTATTATTTCTTTAAATATTTTTCCAGTTCTCTGTCCAACTACAGTTTGGAGACTCCAATTATCCATGTATTAGGTATTAAAATTGCTGTCACAACTCACTGTACTATTTAGTTTTTGCATTAAAAAATGTTTTTACTGATTTCAGAGAGAGGAAGGAAAAGAGAGAGAGAGAGAGATAGAAACATCAATGATGAGAAAGAATTATTGTTGGCTGCCTACTGGGGATCAAGCCTGCAACCCACTCATGTGCCCTGACCAGGAATCAAACCGTGACCTCCTGATTTATAGGTTGATCCTCAACCACTGAGTCACACTGATCGGGCTGCATTTTGGTTTTATTGCTTTGCCTTCAAGTTTCTTAATCTTTTCTTTTTCGATTTCTAATCTACCATTAATCCTATTCGGGGTATTTTTCATGTCTAGAAGTATGATTTCAGTCTCTTTTATTTCTTTCATTTCTCAGTTAACTTTTTGAACATATGGAACATAGTTATACCTTTTTATTGTCATGTCAGCTAATTTTTACACCTGTGCCAGTTCTAGGTTGGTTTCAATGGATTCTCCTCATATTTTCTTACCTTTTAGTATGTTTGGTAGTCTTTAATTAGATGCCAGACATTATGAATTTTATTTTGTTAGGTGCTGTATTTTTGTATTCCAAAAATATTGTTGAGCTTTGTTCTAAGATACTGTTAAGTTTGACCTTTTTTGGGTTTTGCTTTTAAGATTTGTTAGGTGGGTATAGAGCAGTGCTCAGTCTAGGACTAATTATTAACCACAGCTGCGGTAAGACCTTCTGAATACTCTATCCAAAATCCCAATGATACTCTGAAGACCTACACTTTTAAAAAATGTGTTATAGTTTGTCTATCATACATAATATATGGAGGTAATTTATTTTTATTTCAGATACAATTCTGATGTTAATTTTTATTGATTATGTCACAAAATTGTGATTTGAGAATTTTCAGCTCATTATTACCTGGCCATCTATAGAAACTTCTCAAGTTGCTACAAATGTAATTTTAGGCAGGTGTCAATCTACCTTATTTTTCAGTATTTTTTTTTCTTTTTAAAAAAATATATTTTATTGATTTTTTACAGAGAAACAGAGAGAGGGATAAAGAGTTAGAAACATCGATGAGAGAGAAACATCAGTCAGCTGCCTCCTGCACACCCCCTATTGGGGATATGCCCACAACCAAGGCACTTGCCCCTGACCAGAATCAAACCTGGGATCCTTCAGTCAGCAGGCCGACGCTCTATCTACTTAGTCAAACTGGGCCAGTATGGTTTTTTTCTTAAAATCATATAATAGTATCTTCCCCTCTCTCACTTATCACAGTTACCCTCTTTTGTGCTTTGTCACTTTTTATCAGGCAGAGCAGCTGGTCACTCCTTGTGTGTCCTTTCCTGTCAGGCCTTCAGCAGTGTCAGCTCCCACATGCCAATAATTTCAGTGCTCTTTGACAAGTGTCAGTGTTGTAGACCTGTGATTTTCTTCCTGTCCTTTACCCACAATTCTTTGGGAAGGGTTGTATGTACTTAATATTGATAGGAAAAGTTTTATACAACAGTTCTGAGTGATTATCACTTTCTCTTCTGTTATATTTAACTCCCATCTTCCTCATATGTCTAAATAAGTATTCATGGAATTCTGAATACAGAATTTGTTTAATACAGTATTTCTTCACACTAGTTCAGCTAAAAGTCAATGAATGAAAGGAATGATAATACAGAATGATAATGCAGATTTTAATCGCCCCCCCCCCCAACCACACAGACACTCACATTAAACACAAAACAAAGCAGGTTTTGCATGTGTAAGCATAGTTGAAGGTCAGTAGGGTCAGTTTTGAGCAGGTTGTCAAAGCCAGTGACATTTGTTTATGAATCCTCCTGCTTTGCTGCCACTGGCACACATCCCTGGGTGAAAGTGCATTAGATGTGCCCAGCATGGGAGACCAGTAAGAAGTTGGCCAAAGCACTCAGCACTTTGTCCCTGTTGCAGGAAGAAGTCTGGGGTTGTCACCCTTCTCTGGCCACAGTTCTGGGACCTGGTCCCTGATTGGCTGAGCACCTGTTTTTCCACCTGGCTGGTCTCTGCCTGGGGTCTGGTGCCTGGTAAATAGATAAGGTCAAGGCTTTGCAGATGGATGACTTTTCTTCACATATTAGTTTATCATTTACTAGCTCTGTGTGTCCTTGGGACAAATTAATTAATTGTGGACTTCTCTAGCTATAAAATGGGCATACATGTGCTTAATAGAGTTGTTTGACATTTTACATGTGTACTCAAATGTTAGTTTTTGATATCTTTAGAGAAGACTTTCTACCACTAATTTTTTTCCTTTCTCTGAGCTATTTTCTTTTTTTTTCTCATTCCAACATTGAAAGAGATTTCATTTCTTAATATTCTGCCACATGAATTCAGGTTCAGTCTAACTAAATAATGTCCTAATATTATTTATATCCTATCTATTTTTTTTTATTGTTTAAGTATTACAAATAGCAGCACATATGTCTCCTTTTTCCCCCATTGACCTCCCCCCACGCTCCCCCACCTTCCAGCACATGCCCTCACCCTCCTAGTGTCTGTGTCCATTGGTTATGCTTATATGCATGCATACAAGTCCTTTGGTTGATCTAATGCCACCACTCCCCCCTCTTACTCTCCCCTGCCTTCCTGCTGAAGTTTGACAGTCTGTTTGATGCTTCTTTGTCTCTGTATGTTGTTCTCTTTGTCTCTGTATTTTGTTCATCCGTTTATGATCATTTTATTCCACAAGTAAGTGACATCATGTGATATTTATCTTTCTCTGACTGGTTTATATCGCTTAGCATAATGCTTTCTAGATCCATCCATGCTGTTGCAAATGGTAAGAATTCCTTCTTTTTTACAGCAGCATAGTATTCCATTGTGTAGATGTGCCGGGGTCCAACCCCAGCGGGTCCAGGGGTCCCCAAAGGTGTGGATGGAGTCGGCGAAGAAGGAATGACACAGAGACAGCGTTCAGTTGATCAGCAGCCTAGCCAGGATCTCTAGCCAGGATCTCCAGCCAAGTTCTGGTCTGGATCTCCAGGGAAGTTCTGGTTCAGGATCTCCAGCCAAGTTGTGAGTCCATGTTCTCTTGCTAGGTTCTCCAGGTTCTCCAGCCAGGTCCTGTCACCAAGTTCCCTCGCTAGGTTCTCCAGCCAGGTTCTGTCCAGGTTCTCCAGCCAGGTTCAGTTACCAGGTTCTCTAGTCAGGTTCTCTTGCCAATTTCTGTAGTCAGGTTCAGTCCAGGATCTTTTGCCATGTTTTCTCGCTAGGTTCTGTCTCTAGGTTCTGAGGCCAGTTTCTGTCCAGGATCTTTTGCCATGTTCTCTCCAGCGAAGTTCTTCTGTCTCTAGAGAACGTTCTGTGTAGGTTCTGTGCGTAGGTTCTATCTCTCTTGGTTCTGTATTCTAAGTTCTGTCTTCTAAGTTCTGTGTTCTAAGTTCTGTGTTCTAAGTTCTGTGTTCTTACATCTGTATTTATACCAGTTGATTCCAATCCTATCAATCTCTATTCCAAAGGTTAGGGCGTTTCTTATCTCCATTCCAGGGAGTAAAGATTATGTAGCTTAAGCATGATTGTTCATAGTTAAAGTGATTAATTACCCGCCTGGCACTTAGTTAAGAGGTTTTATTCCCTCCCTAACTTCAGGGGAAAATCCCTACCTGGGGAAACAACCTTTCTCAGAGACCTTGGTTAAAACACATAGTGCCAAGAAGGTGAGCAAACATATTAAGAACAGTATGCCATATATGCCAGGTCCCTTGAAACAGCAAGCATGGACCGGCTCCCGGCATAGATGTACCACAGTTTTCTAATCTACTCATCTGCTGATGGGCACTTAGGCTGTTTCCAAATCTTAGCTACTGTAATTTGTGCTGCTATGAACATAGGGGTGCTTAGATCCTTTCTGATTGGTGTTTCTGGTTTCTTGGGATATATTCCTAGAAGTGGGATCACTGGGTCAAATGGGAGTTCCATTTTTAGTTTTTTGAGGAAACTGCTTACTGTTCTCCACAGTGGCTGCACTGATCCGCATTCCCATCAGCAGTGAACGAGGGTTCTTTTTTCTTCTCATCCAGCACTTGTCGTTTGTTGATTTGTTGATGGTAGCCATTCTGACAGGTGTGAGATGGTACCTCATTGTTGTTTTGATTTGCATCTCTCAGATGATTAGTGACTTTGAGCATGTTTTCATATGTCTCTTGGCCTTCTGTATGTCCTCTTTTGAAAAGTGTCTGTTTAGGTCCTTTGCTTATATTTTTTATTGGGTTGTTTATCTTCCTTTTGTTAAGTTGCATGAGTTCCCTGTAAATGTTGGAGATTAAACCCTTATGGGAGATAACATTGATGGTTTCTTTTGCTGTGCAGAAACTTTTTACTTTGATGTAGTCTCATTTGTTTATTTTCTCCTTCGTTTCCATTGCCCTAGGGCTGTATCAGTAAAGATATTGCTATTCTGCAGCCTATGGCTTCTTCTAAGATTTTTATGGTTTCCTGTCTTACGTTTGAATTCTTTATCCATTTTGAGTTTGTTTTTGTGGATGGTGTAAGTTGGTGGTCTAGTTTCATTCTTTTGCATGTATCTGACCAATCTTCCCAACACCATTTATTGAAGAGACTGTCTTGACTCCATTGTATGCTCTTGCCTCCTTTGTCAAGTATTAAATGAGTATAATGGCTTGGGTCGATTTCTGGGTTCTCTGTTTTGTTCCACTGGTCTATATGTCTCTGAGCTATTTTCTTTGGCTGTGTCTCTACTTACATCTTCCCACCCTTTTCTCCCAGGGAGAAAAAGTGCCTGGAGCTTTTTGTCTGTTGGATCAGTCCTTAATACCCTAATGCTTCCTACTAAGCAGTTGCTTGGGGGCAAGGACAGCCTAAGGACACACCCAAAGAGGTAGTCATTCCTTTAACATGTTATGTATTTTATTTGAATAATGAATACAAATACTGCATTTTATTTCATGCTGATTCAGTAGAAAACCAATATTTCCTAGGTGGATCCTCCTGGAAGATGTCTCAGGTTTTCTACTTTTAGTTCACAGCACACAATCCTGGAACTATTTTTTACTGCCTTCAGCAGCCTTATTCAAGTCATTTTCAGTCAGCACAGAGGGTACAATGGAAAGATGCCAGTCTTTGTTTGCAGAGGGGTCCCTGCACTGCTCAGCGTTAGAGAAGTTGTGAAAGACTATGAGGAAAAATTCAAGAACTGGTTGATTTTGCATTACTTATGGAACACCAGGTAGTCCAGTATAGTCCATGATCCCCTTTGGAAGTGAAAGCTCAGGAGAAAGTGTGAGGCTTTGATTTCATGGTTCAGTTTCTGTAGATTCCTACTGCATCAGTTTTATTTTTTATTTTATTTGAGCAGGTTGTCTACAGTGATGATGTTACTGAACAGGGGCCTGGCCCTAAGTGGGTCTTCCTAGGGCAGTGATGGCGAACCTATGACATGCGTGTCCGAGGTGACACGTGCACTCATTTTTTTGGTTGATTTTTCTTTGTTAAATGGCATTTAAATATATAAAATAAAAATCAAAAATATAAGTCTTTGTTTTACTATGGTTGCAGATATCAAAAAATTTCTATATGTGACATGGCATCAGAATTAAGTTAGGGTTTTTCAAAATGCTGACACGCTGAGCTCAAAAGGTTCGCTATCACTGTCCTAGGGCCAGGTCATGTGTGTTGATTCTTGATTTTGTGCAGGAAAGATTTCACAACACGAGTCCAGGTGTTCATGAGGGTATGTTTATTAAACTTGGGGACAGTGAAACAGGGAAGGGCTTAACATAGAAGAAGCAACATGAGAGACCTAGGCTGGGCTGCTTTACTTCTCTAGAAATGTCATAGGAAATGAGTCAAGGTGACTGCTTTAGCTCACTGGGAAATCAGAACAAAGGGGGCCTTAGGGACAGGTTCAGTGGATTAGCCTGGAAGGAGCTGCTGTTGCCCATTGCTTCCCTGGTTGCAAGTCTCATGGGGTCCCTTAGATTTTAGGATATGAGTTCCAGTGGGTGAAGGGATAGGTATATGTGTGTTTCTAGAGGGAGAGCACTGCAGGGTCCTTTATCTTGAGGCTTTTATTTCTCTTTTGCAGGCAGGAATCTTAGGTGAGGTTTCAGGGGGAGGGTTTCAGCAAATTATTCATTAGTTTTCCAGGTGTGCCCTTTCAGGGTCATGGTCACCACTGATTGATTGGTCAGCGCCTGGGCGGGGGGTCCTTAGTCATTGCATCTGGTTCTGGCATCACCTGGTTTTACTGTTTTTCTGGAGCTGAAATACAGGTGAGGCCTAGATGTTATCTCTAGGGAGGCAACCTTCTATATCAGACTGTAAATTGCTGGGGCATTTTGTTCAACTACTCATCTTAGTTTCCCCATTCCACTTGCCAAGGAATTTTCCTAGCTTTTTACCCTCCTGCCTCAATATATGAATAATTGTCACCAGATGGGTGTGTAGATATATGCTGCAAGATTAGGAATAACAGCCTGGGTAAAGGAGTACCAGCACAATAAGATACATTCAAGGATATCAAAGAAGGCTTAAATTGTCATTATTAGATTCTGAAAAGGGAATGTTTTCAAAAACATAAGATAGGCATTTGGGTGTCTGCCAGCAGGGGAGGAAAGAGATAATGGGCTAGCAGAGGGAGTCTGTACTGGAGGAGTTGGATGAAATGGGAGGAGGGGGAGGCAGAGAGACCTAAGCCCCATGAGCTTGGCCTGAGGCCTGGAGGAAACTGGTGAAAAAATGGTTGTATCTAAACCTTCACCCCCACCTGGACCTCTAGGGTATCTATCGGGGGCTGGCCTGAAGATATGCATGTGTACAGGTGACTTCAGAGTCTTTGTACAGTTGAAAATAAAAGTCTTAACTTACGTGTTTGGTAGTCATAACACATCACCAAGTTGTATTTTAGTGAGTGAATTAGCTAATTAATTACCAAGTGTTGTTATATCCTTTTTGTTCTAATGGGAAGCCTTGCCTTAGAAAACTGGCTTGGGAGGTGAGCTGGGAGGTGGGTCTCATCCCCTGATGCTGGCAGCCAGGAAGCTGTCAGGTCTCTGTCTTCACCACACAAAGACAAGTGGAAGGTGTTGGGAGTCACCGTTGCTTTGTACAGGTTGCCCTGTGAGCACACACCAACACTGCTTGGCATGCTTTCTGAAGATTTATGTTTTTGTCTCACTATCTCCCTTCTGAGGATGGAATCCATTCTCAGAGGCCTCGTTAGGGGGAGATAGGAGCATGTACTGTTACTTGCATTATGCCTGGTAACTGCAAATGCTCAGTAAATCTTGACTCAGTGGGAAATTGAATGATACACCGTCGGGCTGGTGCATTGACCATCTCAGTGTTTACCTCAGAACTTCATGTTGGTGTCTTAAACTGTTTGTACTTAAAACATTAAAACACCACGTAGTTGTTTTTTTTAGACCCTCTGAGCCCTTATCTCATAGTCACATCTCAATTCTTATTTGGTCACCAGAGAAGGCTGAACACTGGCAAGCTAATTCATTGTTATTCACTGGGCGCTATGTCTTAGCCCAGCCGTGGGCAAACTACGGCCCGCTGGCCGGATTCGGCCCGTTTGAAATGAATAAAACTAAAAAAAGAAAAGACCATACCCTTTTATGTAATGATGTTTACTTTGAATTTATATTAGTTCACACAAACACTCCATCCATGCTTCTGTTCCGGCCCTCCGGTCCAGTTTAAGAACCCATTGTGGCCCTCGAGTCAAAAAGTTTGCCCACCCCTGTCTTAGCCTGCGTCTACAAAGATAAAGGCCCAGTTCTGGCCCAGCAGGAGTCTCCAGTACAGTTGGGGGAGACAGACACTGAGCTACAGGTTACAGTGGTTGCCAGGAGAGGCCAGGGCAGTGGATAGGACTCTAGTGCACTAGGGGCTTGGGAAATGTGAGAAAAAAACATTCACTATGATCCAATGTATGTATTTCTTTTTACAAGCAAAATGTTTAGCTTTGAATAAAGCCTTTGGGGTCCATAAGTAAGCAAGCACATTGTAAACTGACCTAGCTCAGAGTAAGGAACCCATTTTGGGGGTCTTAGGCTTGATGTTCTACTATGTTATGATATGTCTGTGTCTCAAAGAGGGGGTTTGGGTTCTCTTTCCTACTCTCTTCTTCCTACCTTAAAAACACGCCAATAGCTGCGTATGTGAGAAGACAGTGTGTTTTGATAAAATGAAAAGCATTGAGGCGCCAGCACTTACTATCTCTGTGGCGTTGAATAAGGTACTTAGGCCGAGAGAGTGCTCCTACCAAAGGGGAATAAAGGGAGAGTTGTGGCGTTTAAACTTTTGCTTCCATTGTACTTAATCTACCACCACCTTTTCTCCTCTAGCATTAACCCTCTTGAAAAATTCCCCATTGTCAGCTTTGGATTAGCAAGTATACAGTTTTTAATTATAGGTAATTTGTTAATTACCTATTAAAAGTCCTAATTTTCATGTGATCTTTATGTTGAAAGAGCGAGGGCTACGCCCTCCATCTTACCCCGGATCCTCCATTTTTTGGGCAGCAGCCATTAGCCATGTGCTCAGCAAGGAGCTTCTTCCCGGAAGCCCAAGCCTCTGCTAGCCACACCTAGGATTTCTTTAAACTAACCAATGACAATCAAGGGAAGTGCGCGCCATAGACACAACCACATCCTGTGTAACAAGACCCAGACTTGCTTCTGGCCAATCGGCAGGGCCCACAGTCCTCTCTCCTCCCCTTACTCCAACCCCCCTATAAAACCCCTATTCCCATAGGGCTGGCTCTCTCTGCCCCCTGCCGCTGCGTCGGTGAGTGTGGTCGGGGAGCTCGAGCTAGCTCGAATAAAGACTATCTGCTTTTGCATCGGACTCGGCTGGCTCCCTGGTGGTCTATTGGGGATCCTGAAATCTGGGCTTAACAATATGTTGATTTTATTTCCTTCTTTCTGCTGCTTGGTTTGTACCCAAGGAATTTAAATTAAATGGAACCCTCTCAAACCTTCCATTTTGTATTCACATATGAGTAAATTTAACGCTGTACTGTTTTAAGTTACACATACTGTTCTCTATCAGTGTGCATCTCTCATGCAGCCTGTATTTATTGAGCACTTTGCTGGGCTCTGGGAACATGTTTGAATAAGACATAGTCAATAGCTTCCAAGAATTTCTTGTTAGAGGGACAGACATCTATTTATATAAAAACCCTGGGTGTAACGCGTCACAACCGAGGCTCGACCAACCGAAAGGAAGTCATTCCTGCAGGGGTCATCTTGGAAACAGCTGTGCCTTCCCGAGCTGTTTTCCGAGAGGGTGAGGTTTGAGGCAGGGACTGGCCCTCGGAGCGTGGAGGCATATCTTTATAAAGTTTTAATACATAATATTAGAGGTCGTGGTAGTCCTGTTTTACCCACAGCGTCTACAGGAATTGCTCCAAATTTACTTCTCGGTGGAAGCACCTTTCATTCCCAATATAAATTACCCATTCCATTAAACGAAACTTCAATTTCTAGACTCGATATAAACAGTGAAGTTGGTAAAACTATTAAAAAGGCCCAACTTCTCATTATTGATGAATGCACCATGGCATCCAGTCATGCTGTAAACGCCATAGACAGATTACTAAGAGAAGTTATGAATTTGAATGTTGTATTTGGTGGGAAAGTTCTCCTGATTGGAGGGGATTTTCGACAATTTCTCAGTATTGTACTGCATGCTATGTGATCGGCCATAGTACAAACGAGTTTAAAGTACTGTAATGTTTGGGGATGTTTCAGAAAGTTGTCTCTTAAACAAATATGAGATCAGAGGAATCTGCTTATAGTGAATGGTTAGTAAAACTTGGAGATGGCAAACCTAATAGCAGTTTTCATTTAGGAATGGATATTATTGAAATCCCCTGTGAAATGATTTGTAATGGATCTATTATTGAAGCTACCTTTGAAAATATTTCTATAGATAATATTAAAAATATATATAAACGTGCAATTCTTTGTCCAAAAAATGAGCACGTTCAAAAATTAAATGAAGACATTTGGATATACTCGATGGAGATTTTCACACATATTTGAGTGATGTTTCCATTGATTCAACAGATGATGCTGAAAAGGAAAATTTTCCCATTGAATTTCTTAATAGTATTACTCCCTCAGGAATGCCGTGTCATAAATTAAAATTGAAAGTGGGTGCAATCATCATGCTATTGAGAAATCTTAATAGTAAATGAGGTCTTTGTAATAATACAGATTTATTATCGAAAGATTATGACCTAACATTAACTGAAGCTGAAGTATTAACAGGATCTGCAGAGGGAGAGGTTGTTCTGATTCCAAGAATTAATTTGTCCCTATCTGACACTAGCCTCCCATTTAAATTGATTCAACGACAGTTTTCCATGAAGCCAGCATTTGTGATGACTAAATAAATCACAAGGACAAACTCTAGACAGAGTAGGAATATTCGTACCTGAACCCATTTTCGCACTTGGTCAGTTATATGTTGCTTTCTCTCAAGTTTGAAGAGTATGCACGTTAAAGTTAAAGTTCTAAATACTTCATCACAAGGGAAATTAGTCAAGCACTCTGAAAGTGTTTTCACTCTTAATGTGGTGTACAGGCAGATATTAGAATAAGTTTAATCACTTTATCAGTCATTGTTTGCATCACTGTTGTTTTTGTATCATGTTTTTGTTGTTTTCATATGTTTTTACTGTTTTTATATCATGCCTTTGTTATATCCTTTTGTTACTGTTTATTAATAAATTTATATATTATTTTCATATACATTTTACTAATTTCCTTTCATCTCTCACACTTCTATTATAGAGAAAGGGCAAATAGCAATATTAAAATAATTCCGCTAATTAATTCCCTTTTAATGTGCATGAATTTTGTGCACCGGGCCATTAGTAAACAAATAATTACAATGTTGAGTGAAACATTCATATCAAGGTTGTGTGTGCCACAGGTAGGAAGGAGTGAGGTTGATTGTATAAATACATCTGTGTTGATCAGCTTATATAAAGGAGAGAACAACACTAGTGAGGATGTTAGGCCTGAATCCACATAATCCAGATTTGTAGTGAGTCAAAACACTGCCTTATACTAGGTGTACCAGTCAATAATGCAGATTTTGTAATCAAAGAAAACATGATAATTTCAAGAGAAACATCAAAGTGTTTTATTCAAAGTAATGTCCGTTGCTAGCTACACATTTCCCCCATATTTAGGTAATTTGTGGATACCGTCCCAATAGAACTTTTCTTGTTTTGAGGCACACCATTCAGAGACCCAATTTTCCACCTCTTCGTATGTTTTGAAGTGCTGCTCAGAAAGTGCGTGTGCCATGGATCGGAACAAGTGGGAATCTGCAGGAGCAAGGTCTGGTGAATACGGCGGGTGGGTTAATACTTCCCAGGCAAGATCTTTTAACGTGTCTTTAACTGGTTTGGAAGTGTGTGATGGTGCGTCTTCATGAAGCAAAATTACTTTGCCGTGTCTTCTGGCATATTCTGGTTGTTTCACGATCAAAGCAGGGTTCAAATTGATTATTTGATGTCAGTAGCGATCAGTATTAATGGTTTCACCTGGTTTTAGAAGCTCATAATACACCACACCTTTCTGATCCCACCAAACGCAGAGCATTGTCTTCTTTCTGAAGCTGTTTGGCCTTGCAGTCGATGTTAATGGTTGACCTGGATCAACCCATGATTTTGTGTGTTTGGGATTCTCAAAATAAATCCACTTTTCATCGTCAGTCACAATCTGATGCAAAAAAGACTTCCTTTTGTGCCATTGAAGCAACATTTTACTGATGACTTTTTGGTTTCCCATTTGTCTTCCGTTCAGTTGATGTGGCACCCATTTTCCCTCCTTTACAATGTTTCGCATTGCTTGTAAACAATCGGAAATTGTTTGCTGAGCAACATTTAATTTTTCTGCAAGTTGTTTTTGAGTTTGACACGCATCTTCATCCCATAATGCTTGTAATTGTTGGTCTTCAAACTTTTTCGGTTGACCTGGACGTTCTTTGTCTTTCAACATAGACATAATCACTTTTAAAGCATTTAAACCAGCGTTCACAAGTATCTCGAGATGGAGCATGTTCACCATAAGCTTCCCGAATTATTCAGCAGCACTTTTCCTCAAAATAAAGTAATCAACTATAACTTCCCGCAAATGTTCTTTTTTTGGCATGAAATTCGACATTTTTAAGTGTAAAAATATCTATGATGTTAACACCTTCAGCAAATTTGACATACGAACTTTTGAAGCTTGTTGTCAATACAACAAAATAGCATACATATCAAATTGCATATATATCAACATGTGTAAATCCATCTATTGAAAAAAAATCTGCATTATTAACTGGTATACCTAGTAGTTTCATTTGGTATACCTAGTAGTTTCATTTGACCCACTCCTGCTACCCATGTAATAAGTGTGCCCTTTTTTTATAGTTTCAAGGCGGGGCCCGGGGGGGAGATAGGTGTGGCTGAATTAAAACTTGTGTGAACCCTGGGAAAAGTTTGGTCAGAGCAATCTCACATCTTCCTGATGAGTGACCAGTCTTGTCATCTTGCGTAAGAAGCCTGGCTGCCTATCTCCTGTGGAGGTGAAACATACAGCTGATGTGGAATACCACCTTGATTGTGACCTTGAGTAGGTTAGCTAGCCTTCATGCCTCAGCTTCCTGATATGCTTTAATGGGGATAGTAGGAGTACCTCCCTTGTAGGGTGGCTGTGAGGACAAAATTACTCATCTGTAGGGTTTGGCATGTATTAAGTGTTATATGAGTGCTAGCTCTTGTTGTTGTTACATATTCATGTTATGTTTCAACCCTGATCACTAGTGTAACACCCAGGTAGCCAGATTGAGGTTACTCTCAGACCAACTCCTTGGTCGGAAGGAATTCCATGTATTCAGCTCCCAGACATTTACTGAGGGACAAATAACCTGTCAGACACTAGGTTGGTCATTGAGGCCTCAAAGATGAATAGTTAGTGATCCTGTCCTCAAATAGTTTGTGCTTTTTATTTGTATTTATTTACATTCAAGATCAGGACACTTACATAATTTGAAAAAATGAAGAAATAAGAAAATTAGAAAAGGATTCTCTTTTAAAGTAAAATATGAGGTAGTTTAGTAAAATTTACCCCTCCAGACCTTATTAACCACCCCAGATCCTGTGCAGGTTTAGCAGAAAAGTCAATATACAAAGTTTACATGTTCAATGTATGCACTGTCAGCCCTAGTAATCAGAAGTTTAACAACATATCCATGACTGAAATTTGTTTTATGACAAAAAACTATAGACACTCCTGTCAAATTAATGATGACAATTTAAATTAAAAGTTAAAATGGATAATCGCATGTCAGTTTTTCTTTAATTTCTGATTCTGCTTTTGATTAATTTTTTCTTCAGGTCTCTTCACTCTTTCTTTTACTGAATTATTCTTAAATTACTGCTCTTTCCTTACATTTATATTTTTAGATCTAGTTGAGAGCCATACTGGGAAACTTGGTTATTGCCATCTACCTTTATGTGAATTTCAAATTGTATTTGCATAATTTCTTCATGGGCAGACTAAAGAAAGTAGAAGCTAGCTTTCGAAGTTAGCCTGTATAGGGGTAGGCCAGCTTACACAATGTAAATTCACTGGAGAATTTCTTTAGATTTCCAGAAGAGTAATTTTCATTACAATGAGGCAGTGATTTTCAACCGTTTTCATCTCATGGCACACATAAACTAATTACTAAAATTCTGAGGCACACCAAAAACATACATATATATTTTGCTAATTTGACAAAAATAGGTATAATTTTTATTTATTCACACTGAATGGCTGTTGTTGTGTTGGCTATTATCATTTTTTAAATTAGATATTCTAAAGGAAAAGAGGTCAGTTCCCCTGACTAAATAGGTATTGCATGTTTTAAAAATTCTTTAGGCACGCCAGTTGAAAATCGCTGCCCTGTGCAGTTTATGAGATCAAATAAGTTGGTGCCCAGTCATAGGGCTTGTCACACCATCCAGATTTATCATACCTGGTTTCCACTAGGTCAGTGGTTCTCAACCTTCCTAATGCCGTGACCCTTTAATACAGTTCCTCATGTTGTGGTGACCCTCAACTTCATTGTTACAAATTGAACATAATTAAAGCATAGTGATTAATTACAAAAACAATATGTAATTACATATGTGTTTTCCGATGGTCTTAGGCTATCCCTGTGAAAGGATCGTTTGACCCCCAAAGGGGTTGTGACCCACAGGTTGAGAACTGCTGCACTAGGTGCTTAGCCCAGTGACTCTATAAGTGGCACTGACAGTAGGTGCTTAGTAAGTGGTGGCTGTTATGTGCCAGGTACTCTACAGTAGTGCCTGTTTTAACCAGTTTGTCAGTATTTTACAGATGATGGGTTTAAAGACCACAAGTCAGGGTTTTTCCAGACTTTTCTGATAATGGTTAATAGTATCTATCTACACTAATAAAAGAGAAAGATGCAAATTGACCATACCTTCATGACACCCACCAGCCAATCAGGAGTGAGCATGCAAATTAACCCAATAAAGATGGCAGGCTAATTTGCATACACAGGTGCTGAGTGGCCGGGGGCAGGGCAGGACGCTTGCGCTCTGCACTGCTCCAACTGCTTTGGGCCTCTGGGCAGCGTGGGAAGGTGGAAAGGGGGCTCCAGCCGGAGCAAAGGTGGTGCTGGCAGCCAGGGGAAGGAAGGCCCATTCTTGCATGAATCTTCGTGCATCGGGCCTCTAGTATATACACATAAAAGCCAGCAACCAGAACACGCAGCAACTGAAACGACAGAATCACTAGTTGCTATGATGCCCACTGCAGCCTGCGAACTGGCTCGATCAGGGGCGGGGCCTGCCGGCCAACCTCCTGTAGCCCCACCCCAATCGATGCCCCCACCCCGATCAGGGCCCTCTTGCGGCCTCTCCCCACAGCCAGCCCAGCCCCCAGTTGGCTTCCCCTACCCCAATCAAGGGTGGGGCAGCCAGCCAATCCCTCATGGCCCCGCCTCCTGGCCTGCCCCACCCACGATCGCCCCCCCCACCCCAATAGGGGGCGGGGCCAAATGGCCAACCTTCTGTGGCCCCTCCCCCTGCTGGCCCTGCCCCTGATGGGCCCCCACCACCCCGATTGGCCCACGGCCCCTCCCCCAGGCTGGCCCCACCCTCGATTGGCTCCCCCCACTCCAATTGGGGGCGGGGCTGCCGGCCAACCTCCTGCGGCTCCTCCCCTCGACAGGCCCAGCCCCGATCTTCCCCGATTGGTGCTGGGCCGGCCGGACCCCACCTGTGCATGAATTTGTGCACTGGGCCTCTAGTATATTTAATAATTTTGCCATTTGATAATGTCACCCTATTTTAGAGATGAATACCCTCCTCCCCAGGATTTGTTGGGTTTGAATGCAAATAGCGCATGCAGATTGCTTAGCTCAGTGCTCAGCATGTAGAAGACATTCACTGGATGGTGTTAGACATTTTTTTAAAAATATTTTTTTTATTGAGTTCAGGAAAGAAGGGAGAGGGGGAGAGAGAGAGAGAGAAACATCAGTGATGAGAGGGAATCATTGATTAGCTGCCTCCTGCACACCCCCTACTGGGGATCGAGCCCGCAACCCAGGCATGTGCCCTTGACCGGGAATCAAACTTGGGACCCTTCCGTCTGCAGGCCAATGCTTTATCCATTGAGCCAAATCAGCTAGGGCTGGTGTTAGACATTTTATTCTGGCTACTGTTTTTTAACGTGTTTTTCAGTCTCTGAGTGAAATATCTATATATCTATATCTATATATTTATATCTATATATCTATATCTATATCTATATCTATATCTATATCTATATCTATATCTATATCATCTATATCTATATCTATATCTATATCTATATCTATATCTATATCATCTATATCTATATCTATATCTATATCTATATCTATATCTATATCTATATCTATATCTATATCTATATCTATAAAAGCCTAAGCGACTATCACAACTGAACGGACGACCGAACAGGCTGTGTGGGGCAACCAGGCCCACAGGTGGGTCAGTGAGGAGCGACCAAACAACCGAGCAGCAGGCTGCGTGGGGTGACCAGGCCCGCAGGGGGATTAGTGAGGGGTGACCAAATGACCGAGCAGCAGGCTGCGTAGGGCGACCAGGCTGGCGGGGGGGAGCGTAGTTGGGGGCAACCAGGCTGGCAGGGGGGAGGCAGTTGGGGGTAACCAGGTCAGCAGCGGGGGACAGTTAGGGGTGATCACGTAGGCAGGCAGGTGAGTAGTTAGGAGCCAGTGGTCCTGGATTATGAGAGGGATGTCTGACTGCCGGTTTAGGCCCGAACTGGCAGTCAGACATCCCCCGAGGGGTCCCAGATTGGAGAAGGTGCAGACTGGGCTGAGGGACTACCCCCTCCCCCCCATGCACGAATTTCGTGCACCAGGCCTCTAGTGTAGTATAAGGAAGGACAATCTGATTGCAGGATTCGACTTAGTCAAGGACATTATATCTTAATTATGCATTTAACAAGCTCTGTTCTTAGTTACATGTGATTTTTGCTTCCCTCAGTAGTATTCGACTTCTTCCCTAATTGTATTCCTGTGATTTGTTTGTAGTGGGACTGAATTTACTCAAAGGGAGGTATGTGACATGCATACCAATTTCAGTAATAGGAAGTAAGCAAAATTGCAAGGAAATGGAGGTCATAGATCGACCTTGAATAAACCTAGTATAAAAATAGAATCTATAACAATTCTCCTAATTTCCTAAATTTAATAGCAGTATTTTTGAACTTATAGATGATGGTGTCCTTTATTTTCTTTTGTCTGGAGACATAGGAGTTCTGATTGAGAAAGAAAAAGAGACCTTTGACTGCAGCTGTGTGTGGTAATGGGTGTGTCGGAATTGCTATCATCCTATTGGCAGAACATTCAAGAAAGTTTGTGAGTTTTCTTGGAAGCAGGTGGGAGTGTTGTGGAACATTACTATACCTATGTCACTTTTATGTAAGCTTATGGATCAGAAAACTGGATTGAGAAAAATGTTTATATTTGAAAAGATTATTTATCATTCTTTTTTAAAATTTAATTTTTTTATTTTTTTAAATAATTCTTGTTGAAAGTATTACATATGTCCCCTTCCCCCCCCCATTAACTCACTCTAGCACTTATCATTTTTTCAAACATTCATTCCATACCCAAATATTTTGACCTGTTAACAGAAATTTATCACAATATATTTGCATAGAGGAAACTCTCTTTTTAATACATTATTGACTGAAAATTAATATGGACTAGGCATTTTGTCACCAAAAAGGATTTATGCAGGAAAAGGAAAAGACTGGCAGCCCAGCTTGTGCATACATGGCAAGCCAGATACCCACTCAGCCTGATGTGCCAATTTGGAGAGGTATTTTTATACAAGGGAAGAGGAAGTTAACAGAAGGGGAAGTTAGAACCACAGAGCTTTATTATAAGCATAGAGAGTTCTTTTGTAGAGTTCTCATGTACTCTCGTGATTGCCTAGGAGACTTCCATAAGCCCTAGCTCCTTCCATAGATCCTCTGTACTGATTGTGTTTTTTTTAACAGTTTCAGTTAGTCTTTATCAACATAATGTAGTACAAACATTTTCTGGATTTAAAGTGAAAAATCAAATTATTCTAGCAATCTTTAAAATTTTTTAAGCTGACTACTTTCTGTGACCTTTAAAAAAACATAAAGAATCAACATAACTCCTTTTTCTCCCCTTAATACAAAGGAAATTAATAAAAGACTCAAACTAGGTGACAGGTTTATGCCTTAGGGGTATTTAGAACATATGTAGCTATAGTAATATGCACGTAAAATAGCCCTGTTTGGTGAGTGAACTTCACTGAACTTGTGCCACCTTTATGTTTTAACCAGCTTTATTGAAGTGTAATTTGCATAAAATAAATTGACCAATTTTAAGTGTATACTTTGATTAGGCTCTCAAACATACCCAGTTATTAAACCACCACCGTCATAATATAGGACATTTTCAGTCTTAGAAAGTTACCTTGTGCCTCTTTATAGTCAATGCCTTCCCCTCATACTAGCTCTAGGCAGCCACTGGTCTGCTTTCTGTCACTATAATTTTGCTTTTTTTTTTTTTTTTTTATTAAATCTTTATTGTTCAGATTATTACATTTGTTCCTCTTTTTTCCCCCCATAACTCCCCTCCTCCCAGTTCCCGCCCCACCCTCCGCCCTCACTCCCCACACACTGTCCTCATCCATAGGTGCACGATTTTTGTCCAGTCTCTTCCCACATCTCCCACACCCCTTTCCCCCCCAAGAATAGTCAGTCCATTCCCTTTCTATGTCCCTGATTCTATTATGATCACCAGATTATTTATTCACTTGATTGTTAGATTCACTTGTTGATAGATGCATGTTTGTTGTTCATAATTTGTATCTTTACCTTTTTCTTCTTCTTCCTCTTCTTAAAGGATACCTTTCAGCATTTCATATAATACTGGTTTGGTGGTGATGAACTCCTTTAGCTTTTCCTTATCTGTGAAGCTCTTTATCTGACCTTCAGTTCTGAATGATAGCTTTGCTGGATAAAGTACTCTTGGTTGTAGGTTCTTGGTATTCATCACTTTGAATATTTCTTGCCATTCCCTTCTGGCCTGCAAAATTTCTGTTGAGAAATCAGCTGACAGTCATATGGGTACTCCCTTGTAGGTAACTGAGTTTCTTTCTCTTGCTGCTTTTAAGATTCTCTCTTTGTCTTTTGCTCTTGGCATTTTAATTATGATGTGTCTTGGTGTGGTCCTCTTTGGATTCCTTTTGTTTGGGGTTCTCTGCGCTTCCTGGACCTGTAAGTCTATTTCTTTCACCAGGTGGGGGAAGTTTTCTGTCATTATTTCTTCAAATAGGTTTTCAATATCTTGCTCTCTCTCATCTTCTGGCATCCCTATAATTCTGATGTTGGTATGCTTGAAGCTGTCCCAGAGGCTCCTTACACTAGCTTCGTATTTTTGGATTCTTTTTTCATTTTGCTTTTCCGGTTGGGTGTTTTTTGCTTCTTTGCATTTCAAATCTTTGCCTTGATTCTTGCGCTCCTCTGGTCTGCTGTTGGGAGTCTGTATAGTATTCGTTATTTCAGTCCGTGTATGCTTAATTTCTAGTTGGTTCTTTATCATAACATCGAGGGTCTCATTAGATTTCTTGAGGATCTCACTACATTTATCGGCGGCTTCTAGACAGTTCTTAAGAGACCTTAAAAGTGTGGTTCTGAACTCAATATCCTCCATTGACAGTTTTGTCCTGTTTCTTTGTCTCCGCATTTTTTATGTTTTCTTGGTGCACCCCCTAGTGGTCTTTGTGCGCAGTCTTGTTGTAGTTAAGCCTTGATTGTTATCGGCAATACCGGGGGTGATTTGATCTCCGGGCTAACTGGCTATGAGAGTCCGCTGTGTCTGCAGTGGGAGAGCTTCTGTGCTGGATCTCTAGGGCGGTGCTAATCTAGTGTTTGCCTGAGGCTATCTGGCAAATGGCTCTGCGCAGGGCTTGGGCGGGGCGGGTCCCCGGGGATCTACAGGGCAGGCCGGAGCGAGCAGTTATGGCTGCTCTCAGTTCTGTCCCTAGGGGCTCTGCCTCACAGAGTCCCAGCATGCCAACGTTCTGCCACCTGGCGTGGGTTTTGTTAGGGATGGGCTGCCATCACCACTGCAAACCTCGGAGAGAAAGCTGCCTTCGAGTTCCGACCGAAGAGACAGTCCCGCTTCTCCCGTTTGAGTCTGGGTCCCTAGAGACTCGCCCGGATCTGGAGCTCAGCGTCTGAGACTCCCTCCCGATTGAAAACAACAACCGCACCCTCCGCCTCCAGCCCGCTCCGCGCGCACTCCGCACCTTAGTATTTCACTTCAGCACTGCGCCTCCTCTGAGTCTGGGTATGATATTCTCTTTCCTCCTAGTTGTAGAATTTCCACTCAGCCAGCCTTCCTGTGGTTCTGGATGATGTCCGTTCCGTGTTTTAGTTGTTTTTTGAAGTGGTTGTTCGAGGCAGCAATCTCCGGCATTAACCTATGCCGCCATCTTGGTTTCTCCAAATTTTGCTTTTTATAAAATTAAAAATAAATGGAGTCATGCTGTGTGCAGTAGTTTATGCCTGGTTTTACTTTGCACAATGCTTTTGGGATTCATCCATGTTGCATATATAGAACTTTGTTTCTTTTTACTGGTATTGTTGAGTAGTGATCTTTTATATGGATACTAGTGCTCAGTGGATGACATTCGTGCACCTGGGGGGCAGGGAGTGGGGTCCCTCAGCCTGTCCTGCACCCTATTGCAGTCCGGGAGACCTCGGGGGATGTCCGACTGGCTTAGGCCCCGGCAGTCGGACATCCGTAGTGCTGCCGCGGAGGCGGGGGAGGATCCCACCACCGCCGCTGAGCTCGACAGCCACCGTACTCACCAGCCATTAGCCTGGCTTCTGGCTGAGTGGCACTCCCCCTGTGGGAGCGCACTGACCACCAGGGGGCAGCTCCTGCTTTGAACGTCTGCCCCCTGGTGGTCAGTGCATGTAATAGCAACTAGTTGTTCCACCATTCAGTTGATTTGCATATTACCCTTTTATTATATAGGACTAGAGGCCCGGTGCACCATAATTTGTGCACTCGGGGGGTGAGAGGCGGGGGGGTCCCTCAGCCCGGCCTGTGCCCTCTTGCAGTCTGGGGCCCTTCGGGAGGTAACGACCTGCTGGCTTAGGCCGGCTCCCAGGTGGCAGAGGGCAGCCCCAATCCCTAGGTGCAGCCCCTGGTCGGGCTCAGAGCAGGGCTGATTGGGGAGTTGGGGCGCCGCCCCCTGTCATGCACAGAGCAGGGCAGATCAGGAGGTTGCAATGCCACCCTCAGTCACACTCAGGGTAGGGTCGATTGGAGGTTGGGGCACCGCCCCGTCACTCACAGAGCAGGGCCCATCAGGGGGATTGGGGCTCCGTACCCTCTCACACACAGAGCAGGTTCGATCAGGGGGTTGGTGAGCTGCCCCCAGAACCTCAGAGTAAGGTCGATAGGGGAGTTGGGGCACCACCCCGTCACACACAGAGCAGGGCGGATCAGGGGGTTGGGGCGCCGCACCCTGTCACACTCAGGGCAGGGCCGATGGGGAGGTTATGGCTGTACCCCGTCACACACAGAGCAGGGCCCGTGGGGGGCGGTTGGGGCGTCGCCCTCTATCACCCACAGAGCAGGGCCGATCAGGGGGTTGGGGTGCCGCCACTGTCACACTCAGGGCAGGGCCGATGGGGAGGTTATGGCTCTACCCCGTCACACACAGAGCAGGGCCCGTGGGGGTGGTTGGGGCGCCGCACCCTGTCACACACACAGCCGCAGGGTGATCACGGGGTTAGGGAGCTCCCCCCTATCAGGCACAGAGCAGGGCTGATCAGGGGGTTGGGGCGCCTTCCCCTGTCATGAACAGAGCAGGGCCGATAGGGAGGTTGTGGCCCTGCCCCCTGTCACACACAGAGCCGCAGGGCGATCAGGGGGTTTGTGCGCTGCCCCCTTTCACGCTGATCCCGATACCGGGAGGCCTTGCGGCTCCGCTGATCCTGGTGCTGGGAGGCATATTACCCTTTTACTATATAGGCTAGAGGCCTGGTGCACGGGTGGGGGCCGGCTGGTTTGCCCTGAAGGGTGTCCTGAATCAGGGTGGGGGTCCTCACTGGGGTGCCTGACCAGCCTGGATGAGGGGATGATGGCTGTTTGCAGCTGGTCACACACCCTTCAGGGTGGGGGTCCCCACTGGGGTGCCTGGCCAGTCTGGGTGAGGGGCTGAGGGCTGTTTTCAGGCTGGCGGGTGACTGAAGCTCCCAACCGCTCCTCTTTTCTTTTTTTTTAATTCTGGGCCATCTTTAGCTCTGAGCCTTGGCTCCAGCTCTTAGGCCTCCGCTGCTGAAAGCAGGTATCTGGTTTGTTTGGGTTCTATAATCGAAACACTGTTTCAACTCCAGCTCTGAGATCCTGGCTGGCTGAAAGCAGGTTTCTGGGGTTTTGTTTAGCTTCTATATTTGTAACAATGTTTCAAACTGCAAGCTCAGAGGCCAGCAGCGGCAGGCAGGGAACGTTGGAGTCCTCCATCACTGAAGCAAGCAAGCCTCATGTTTGCTTCAAGCTGCCAGGCTGCCGGCCGCCATCTTGGCTGGCAGTTAATTTGCACATCGCCCTGATTACCCAATGGGAAGGGTAGCGGACGTACGGCTAATTACCATGTTTCTCTTTTATTAGATAGGATAGGATAGGATTACATAGGATACTACAATTTATGTATTCACGTGTTGATGGATGTTTGGGTTGTGTCAAGTTATGTATGATCTGTTACGATTAAGGATTAATGAACATTCAAGTAAAAGTCTTTTTCTTTTCTTGTAAGTAAATTACCTAGGAGTGGGGCTGATGAGAGTTTGCTAAGATTACCTTTATAAATAACTGCCAAAACATCACCAGCAGTGTGTGAGTGTTCTAGTTGTTCTTGCTGCACATCCTTGCATTTTTTTGGATGTGTACTGGTGTTTCATTATGGTTTTCATTTGCTTTTGCCTAATGGCTAACGATATGGGTACCTTTTCATGTGGTTCTAGGCTACTTATAGATCTCCTTTTATAAAATTTCTAGTTAAATCATTAGTCTAATTTTTATTGAGCTGTTTGTCATATTAACTTTTATAAGTTTTTTAATACTCTGCATGTAATTCTTTTATCAGATATATATTGCTAGTATTTTTTCCAAGTGTATGGTTTGCTATATTTTGTTTATTTATTGTTAACCCTCACCCAATGATATTTGTTTCCATTGAATTTTCAAAGAAAATGGAAGGGAGAGCCAGAGAGAGAAACATTGATGTGAGAGAGACACATCAATTGGTTGCCTCCCGCATGTGCCCCACCGGCCAGGGACCAAGCCTCCAAACAAGTAATGTGCCCTTGACTTGAATTGAACCTGCGACCCTTCCGTCCACAGGCTGACGCTCTTACCACTAAACAAAATTGCCCAGGGTTGTTTTTTTCTTTTTTAACAGTGTATTTTTGAGAGCAATTATTCTACATTTTAAAGAAGTCTAAATTTTTCAACATTTAATATTGATGGTTCCATGTTATTTAAATCTTAAAATAATTTTTGCCTACCACAAAGTCACAAAGATTCCTCCAATGTGTTTCTCTAGAATATTGTGGTTTTAGCTGTTATATTTAGGTCTGTAATTCATCTTATTTTTGTATATGGTATGAGGTAGGAGTAAGTATTTATTACTTGCATATGGGTATTTAGTTGTTTCAACACCATTTATGAAAAAACTTCTTTTCCTCCACTGAACTGCTCTGTATCTTAGTGCAAATCAGTTAACCATAATAGTATATGTATTACTGGTTTTGGATTCTCAATTCTATGCCATTGATTTACATAGAAGTCTTTAAGAGTCAGTGTAAATTCTCCGTCATTCTTTTTTAAAATCACATTAGCTGTTTTAGTTTATTTGCATTTCCATATAAATTTTGGACTTAAGTTGTCAATTTTTAAAAAAAGGCTGCTGGAATTTAGAATCTTTAAGTGTTTAGATTAGTTTGGAGAGAATTGACAACAATGTTGAGTCTGTCAGTATACAAGTATTGTATGTATTTTGTTAAAGTTAGTAAATCTGTCTCATGTTTTTGAATGCTACTGTAAATGGAATTGTATTTTTATTTTCAATTTTTAGCACATAGAAATATAATTGATGTTTATGTATTGACAGTGTATCCTGCAGTCTTAATTTACTTACTAATTCTAAAAATGTCCTTTTTTGGGTAGTTTTATTAGGATTTTCTACAGACATAAATTATGTGTATGAATAAAAACAGTTTTATACCTTCCTTTCCAGTCTGTATGCCTTTCGTTTCTTGTTTTGCCTCAGTGGCTAAAACTTTTGGAATAATCCTATATAATAAAGAGCTAATATGCAAATGGTCATCGCACCCTTGCACCAGGGCCAGGGGACCTGAGGCCGAGCTGGGGGACTTGAGGCTGTGCCCCCTGCCCTGCAGGGCTTGACGTGGGTGGGGCCAGCTGGGTTTAGGTCTTGCGTGATTTCAAGGTGCGCGCGGGTGGGTGAGGACTTGACTCTGGGTCCCGCGGTGCACCCCCGACTCTGACAGGAGGGAAATTTTCATATATATTTTACTAATTTTCTTTCATCTCTGACACTTCTATTATAGAGAAAGGGCAAATAGCAATGTTAAAATATATCCTCTAATTCCCTTTTAGTGTGCATGAATTTCGTGCACTGGGCCACTAGTCTATAATAATAAAAGCGCAATATGCTAATTAGACTGGACGACTTTTGGGATGACCTTCTGGACAAAGACGCGGTGGTGGGGGCCGAGGCATAGGCAGCTGCTGTGGCAGCAGAGGTTGAGCCCCTTGCATGAATTTCGTGCATTGGGCCTCTAGTGTTGAATAAAAGTGGCAACAGTGGTAATCCTTGCCTTGTTCTCAGTTTTAGGGGGAAAGCTTTCAGTATTTCATTATTATTAGTTGTAGAAATTTTATAGATGACTAGAGGCTCGGTGCACAAAATTCATGCGGGGGGGGGGGTGTCCCTCAATCTGGGCTGCATCCTCTTCAATCTGGGACACCCTAGGGATCGGGCCTAAACTGGCAGTCAGACAACCCTCTCATAATCCGAGACTGCTGGCTCCTAACCGCTTGCCTGCCTGCCTTCCTGATTGCCCCTAACTGCTTCTGCCTGCTAGCCTGATTGCCCCTTAACTGCTCCCCTGCCAGCCTGATTGACACCTAACTGCTCCCCTGCTGGCCCGACCGACCCCAACTGCCATCCCCTGCCACCCATCTTGTGGTGACCTTCTTGTGGTGGCCATCTTGTGACAACGTCTCGTAATGCCACCTAGGCTTTTATTTTTATTATATGGGATCATACTCAAGTTGAAGAAGTTCCTTTTTATTCTTAGCTCACTGATAGTTTCCATCATGAATTGGGAATTTGTCAAATGCTTTTTCTTTATCTGTTGAGATAGTTATATATATAGTTCTTTTCTCTTTTAGTATGGTTAGTATATTTTTTAGTATGTACCAGTATAGTGCAATACATTTTTAAAATTAAATCAACCTTGCATTCTTGTATTCTCATTTCCACATATTAATTCACTTGTTATTTATTGCTGAACTCAATTTGGTAAATCATTGTTAAGCATTTTTGTATCTATATTAAGGGATATTGGTTTCAATATTATTTTGCTTTTTTTTTTTAAAATATATTTTTGTCTTTTTCTGGTGCCAGAATAATGTTGGCCTCATAAAATAAATTGGGAGGCATTTTCTTCTTTAATATTGAAATATTTGTATAGAATTGATTTTACTTCTTTTAAGGTGTTTCAGGAAACCATCTAGAACGTAGACAGGAAAACTATAGGTAATTCTGGAACATTTTATTGTGCCAGAAACCAGAGGTGTGCTCAAGGACTTATGGAAACACTAGAGGCTTGGTGCACGAAATTCGTGAACAGGTAGGGTCCCTAGACCTGGCTGGCGATCAGGGCCCATCGGGGCCTTCTGGCTGCCGGCTGGGGCCTCCCTCCTCCAGCTGCTGGCCTTCCTTCATTCCACGCCGCCCTCTGGTGGTCAGCACACGTCATAGCGAGCGATCGGACTCCTGGTCAAACTCCCAAGGGGACACATTGCATATTAGCCTTTTATATATATAGAATATATATAAATAGATGTCAGAAGGACATAAGCGCTGGCTTGAAGGGACTCCAGTTGGCCACATTTGGGACATTTTGAGCAGAAAAAAAAGGTAATACGTTATATTAGGAGGAAAAGTTCATGAGTCCATAGTGACTCTCAAAAATGAAGAGCGGAAGGAAATTAAAATGGCATTACCAAAAAATGTCATGTACAAATAAAATGTACAAGGAATGATTAAATTAGAAAAATCACCATTTACAGCTACCAGTGTAATAATTGATTTAGGCAAGAATCATCAATGAATGCTAAAATCATTGGTGAAAGGTTGTTGGATAGATGCACACTATCTCAGTATTCTCAACTTATTAATGACAGAGGGAAAGAGACATTTTTATGAAAGAAAGATCTTGTGGATACTACATTAACCAAGGGATTTCATTTAGCATCTCCAGTAATATCAGACAAATTGACATCTGCCTGATGATGGGATGCACAATCCTCTTATATAATAAAACCTTAATATGCAAATTGACCAAATGGTGGACCAACCAGTTGCTATGATGCACACAGACCACCAGGGGGCAGATGCTCAACGCAGGAGCTGCCCTCTGGTGATCAGTGCACTCCCACAGGGGGAGCGCTGCTCAGCCAGAGCCGGGCTCATGGCTGGCGAGCGCATTGGCGGTGGCAGGAGCCTCTTCTGCCTCCACTGCAGGCAGATGGTAAGGAGCGAGGGGTCCCGACTATGAGAGGACGCAGGCCGGTCTGAGAGGACACCCCTCTCCCCCAGTGCACAAAATTTCATGTACCGGGTCTCTCATGTCTATATATTATTCTTGCCAAAAATATTTAATGTGAATCTAAATCATGAGGACACAGTCTTCAAAAATATGTCATGAAAGACAAAAAAATGAAGAGAATTTTGATTTAAAGGAGACTAAAGAAACATTACAGCCAATTGTAATGCACGATCCTTGATTAGATCTGGACTTCAGATTGGGTGGATAATTAAAACTTAAATTTCAGAGAGGAAGGAAAAGGGAGAGATAGAAACATCAATGATGAAAGAGAATCATTGATTGGCTGTCTCCTGCATGTGCCCTACTGGTGATCGTGCCTGAAACCCAGGCTTGTGTTCTAACTCGAAATTGAACCATGACCTCCTGGTTCATAGGTCAATGCTCAACCACTGAGCTATGCCGGGCTCGACTACGTATTTTTAATACTATATCAGTGTGAGTCTACATGTATGTGATAATGGAATTGTGATTGTGTTGAATGTCATTATTCTTAGAGAATACATGCTGAAGTATTTACTGGGAAATGCCGTGGTAACTGTAGCCTACTTTTAAATGGCCAGTAAACAAATAAATATATATATAGAGAAGGAGAATGTACTAAAACAAGTTTGACAATATCATTTTTCTGTAGGTTTAAAGCGTTCTACAGTAAAAGCTTTGGCAGAAAATGTTTTCCTGTTTGAGAGTTGAGGCTGTGCAGTCTTTACCCTGTGGCTGAAGCAGTGGTTGTACAGGCTTGTCCCTCTCTCCCTCACCCCTTCCTTACCCCCCAAGACATGACCTTAAGTCTTAACTTATTGAAGACAGACCCGCTGACTTTAGTTTATGTCTCTCTTCACCCACATGTGTCTTTACTTCAGTCTTTAGAAAGAGCATTTCCAAGGCAAACTTTTCCCCCTTCTCTTAATCCTCTGAGGCAACCATGTTATATAGTCTGGCTTCTGCTCTGACACTCAGAAACCTGTCTCAAGACTGACCAGTGCCTTCCAATTGACCAAATCTGGTGACTTATTTTAAAGACTTTGCCTCCCCTTCCCTCATCCTCTCTGTATGATAACCTTTGACACTGTTGAACCCTCCTCCCTCTTGGCTTCCATGACACCTGCTCTGCTTTTCTGTTTCTCTTTCTCAGATATTCTGCCATCAGTAGCTCCACTGCTGCCTGAGGGAGATTCTGCCTTGTATTAAATTAAACTATAGGATTCAGCTCTACTATTTCTTCCTTGGTAACTTTTTGTTTTGTTCTATTTTTTTAATTTGAATTTCAGTTCTTTTTCAAAAAATTATCTTTATTGTTGAACATATTACAGATGTCCCCCTTTTTCCCTATTGACCCCCTCCACCCTGCACACACATACAGCCTTAGGACTCTCCCCACCCATTCACCTACCCATCCCCACCTCTCTTTGATTTGTCAGTCTGTTCCATGTTTCTATATCTATGGATCTATTTTGTTCATCAGTTTATTTTGTTCATTAGATTCCACATACGAGTGAGATCATATGATAATTGTCTTTCTCTGGCTAATTTCGCTTAGCACAGCAGTTCTCAACCTGTGGGTCGCGACCCCCTTTCAGAGGGGTCGCCTAAGACCATCAGAAAACACATATATAATTACATACTGTTTTTGTGATTAATCACTATGCTTTAATTATGTTCAATTTGTAACAATGAAAATACATCCTGCATATCAGATACTTACATTACGATTCATAACAGTAGCAAAATTATAGTTATGAAGTAGCAATGAAAATAATTGTATGGTTGGGGATCACCACAACATGAAGAACTGTATTAAAGGGTCGCGGCATTAGGAAGGTTGAGAACCACTGGCTTAGCACAATGTACTCCAGGTCCTTCCATGCTATTTCAAAGGGTAAGAGATCCTTTTTTACAACTGCATAGTATTCCATGGTGTAAATATACCACCACTTTTTTATCCATCTACTAATGAGCACTTTGCCTGTTTCCAGATCTTAGCTATTGTAATTGTGCTGCTATGAACATAGGGGTGCATATATTCTTTCTGATAGGTGTTTCGGGTTTCTTAGGATATATTCCTAGAAGTGGGATCACTGGTCAAATGGCAAGGGAAACAAAAGAGAAAATAAACAAATGGGGCTACATCAAAATAAAAAGCGTTTACACAGCAAAAGAAACCATCAACAAAATGAAAAGGGAGCCCATTGTATGGGAGAACATATTTGCCAATGATACATTTGAAAAGATGTTAATTTCCAAAATATATAAAGAACTCATACAGCTTAGAACAGTGGTTCTCAACCTTGGCTGCACATTAGAATCACCTGGGAATCTTTTTAAAATCCTGATTTCTGGGCCTTAGGTGATTCTAATGTGCAGCCAAGGTGAGAACCACGGGCTTAGAAGGAAGACATACAATCCAATTTAAAAATGGGCAGAGGACCTAAGTAGACACTTCTCCAAAGTGGACATACAGATGGCCAAGAGACGAGAAAAACTGCTGAAAGTCACTAATCATCAGAGAGATGCAAATTAAGATGACAATGAAGTATCACTTCACACCTGCCAGAATGGCTGCCATCAGCAAATCAGCAAATGACAAGTGCAAGGATGTGGAGAAAAGGGAGCCCTAGTACATTGCTAGTGGGAATGCAAGCTGGTGCAGCCACTATGGAAAACAGTATGGACTTTCCTTGGTAACTTTTTCTTCATTTTTCATCTCTGTGGGTATCTCTAGTTAGATGTGACCTCTCCCCAAGTTCAGATATTGCCCTGGGACTGTCTGCATCAGCATTTTCACTTGCATACTCCATTGTCCATCTCAAGTCCTGTCTGTCCAAAGTTGAATTAAGCCTTTGCCTTCATACTCCCCTTCAAATCTGGCATCCACCTAGCTTCAGTGGAAAAGACGTTTATATCACTGACCTCCAGAACATATGTACGAACGCCCAGACTGAGTCCCAGAGAATGTGATTCAGAAGGTTTAGGAGGAGGCCCAGAACCTCCCTTGTACTGAGTGTTCAGGTGATTCAGTGCAGGAATCCAAGGACAGTACGTTGAGAATTGCTGTTTTAATGATCTGTTTAAGGGTTAGTTATTATACTAGTTCGGCATGGGATTTTTCTTCCTTCAAGCAGCCAATCTTGTTGCATGACACTTCCCCCACTACCAAAGTATGGAGGATTGTTGAGAGGCAGCCTAAGCTTGAACTTTATAGAAAAACAGACCTGAGCTTTCATCTTGACCTGCCATTTACCAGCTGATGTGACCTGGGTCATGTTACTACAAAATGGGAAAAAGCGCATAACTTATATAAGATAGCCTAGCATGGGGTATGGCTCAGCCTCTATCTCCCTCTTCAGCTTCTTTAATACCTCCCAGTGCTCCCTAAATTTCAGACCTACTACATGACCGTTATTTTCTGAGAGTACCATCATTTCTCACACCTCTAATTCTTTTGCCTTGGGCTTTCTGGTAATGCACATCTATCTGACTCTTGCTTGCCTTTCTCATGTAGCCACTGCTTGTGTAACCGAACCCAGGTTCTGCTGCCTGCTGCGACGACAGGCAAACTCGAAAGCCAATCTAGTGAGACAGGTGCTGGTACTAAGGAATGAGGTTTATTTGCGTGCTGGCATCTCAAGAAGATGGACTTTTCCCAGTCCTTAAAAACCCATCTTAATATCTCAGTGCAGGCAGAGGTTTTTAGAAGGATGGAGAGGAAAAGCAGAACAGAGATCAGGGGGAGGGGTTGTGGGCAGGCCATCTCTCCCATGAGTGAAGGGAAGGGGAGCAGAAGGGAAATTTGTAGATTTACAGGGGAAACCTGACCCAGCTGGTGCCATGCAGCTCTTCTCTCCTGGAGCAGGCTGCTATAAGCTGTAAGAAAAAAAAAAAAAAAAAGAAGCTAGATAAGAAGTAAAAAACATAGGAATTTATATACTCTAAGAAAATAGAGTTGCTGTATCCTTGAAAGAATGCAGAATATATAGCCTTGGTCACCCCATTGAAATGGAAAATCATGGTTACCCTTGGAAGCATTCGCAGCCTCTTGGAGCTGGATTTGGTGGAGTCAGTGCACCTGGAGCCCCAGTACTTCATTTGTCTGTGTCCCATCTTAGTTTTGTGAGCTCCTCGAGGACAGGCAGTGCCCAGCCTTAACCCCAAGCACAGTGCTTATGTGCAGTAGCTTCCTGTAAAAGTTTTCTTTTGTTTTTTAAAAATAAACTAGCAGAGTACCTACTCTGGCATTAGCTAACCGTATTTTGGAGGTTTAATTTTGAAAATTTCGTCCTCACTTGTCAGCATACTTGATAGCCATACCAATCGGCAGGATAAATGTATGTCCGTTTGGAGTAGAAGTTTTAGCACTTCACATTTTTTCTGATGTCTGAAGAGGCAACTTGCTTCTTGTCTTAACTTTAAGGTTTGTAATTGACTCACCCCACAATGCGATGGTAAAGTAACCCTACCCCTCGCTACGAATGAGTAGCTGGTACATTCTATTTATAGTCAGAGGTTAATGCCAAAAATGGTATCCCTAGAGCTTTGAAGCAACCAGGACAGATGAGGTATAATTAAGATTTATGCGTAGGTACTAGAGGAGTGATTTTCAACTGGGGTGCCACAAACATTTTTTAAACATGCATTACCTGACTATTTAGTCAGGGGCACTGACCTCTTTTCCTTAGATTCTCAAATTAAAAAAATGACAACAATCAATACAGCAATAGCTGTCAGTGTGAATCAAAATTATACTTTTTTTTTTTTATCAGATTGGCAAAAAATATACTTTTTGGTGTGCCTCACAATTTTAGTAATTAGTTTTATGTGCCATGAGATGAAAAAGGTTGGAAATTGCTGTACTAGAGAGAAAAATATGTGTAACTACATTTTTATGTTCATGTAATAATGAAATATATAAATAAATAAACTTAAAAGTTTATAGTAATGCTAAAATTTATATTTAAGTAAAACATTGAGTACTTGGGCATACTAGGATTTTTGTGTGTTTTTTGTTGTTTGGAATCTGTCAAATTTGGAGTCTTATTTTCTCTTTGTAAACATCTCACATTTGTTTGAACATCTAATTTCATTTTTAAATTAATGTTGTTGTACAATTTTATTTTTATAAACTTAGGAAATAAGCTATTAAAGACTGATAGTGAATAAAATTAATTATGCATTGGCAAAAGTCATGTTTAATAGTAAAAACAATCTAGTTTACATTATTACTGAAGAAATGTTCTTTAACTCTTCTAATTATAACATTTTCTCAATTTAATATAATTTATGTTTTCACCACAGTTACTATGCCCGAGAAAATTTTCCAGATTTTAATTCTTTCTTTTTCCTTTAACCACTTATGGAGTATGACTTAAGTGTTATCTGTAGGAGCTCCTTGAAAGAAATTTGAAATTTTAATTTGTACTCAGAAACTGTTTGATCAGAATATAGGAAATCACAACCACATGAGTTAAAACAACGATTGGAATTTTTTTTAAAAAAGTGTTCTCTTGCCCTGGTCCAGTGGTTATAGCGTCGACCCCTCCACCAAAGGGCCTTGGGTTCCATTCCCCATCAAGAGCACATACTTGGGTTGCAAGTTCTGACCCCAGTCACGGTCAGGGTACGTGCAGGAGACGACCAATCTTTGTGTCTTTCTCAAATGATGTTTCTTTACAGCCTTTATCCTTTGCAGTCCACTTAGTGGTGGACTCTGTTTAGAGAAATTCTTCAGCCCTCTCCCCTCCCCCTTTTCCCTTTCCCCTCCCCCTCTTCCCTCTCCCCTCCCCTCTCCTCTCCCCTCTCCTTTTATCTCTTCTCTCCCCCTTTCTCTCTTCTCTCTTCTCTTTTCTCTCTTCCTCCCTCCCCTCCTTGCCTTCCCTCTTTCTGAAAATCAGTGGAAAAAAATATCCTGGGGTGAGGATTAGCAACAAAAAGTGTTACCTTTATAATCAACAAATTATCTGATGGGACATTGTAACTATTTCATACTTCTACTTATCACAAGCAAAACAGATTGTTGTAAGATACTAAAATGTTTGGCATTTCTTTGCTCATGGATGTCCAATTGCTCTAGCACCATTCCTTGACAAGGCTGTCTGCCTTTCCTGGGCTTCTCTGCACCTTTGAAATCAGCCAGGCTTATCTGTGTGGTTCAGTTCTATCTCAGGCTCTATCTCATTGATCTGTGAGTATATGCCTCTCCTGTACTAAACTGCCTGGAGTACTCTAGCCATATCATGAGGTAGATTACGTTTTTCTTTTTTTAGTATATTTTATTGATTTTTTTACAGAGAGGAAGGGAGAGGGATAGAGAGTTAGAAACATTGACGAGAGAGAAACATCGATCAGCTGCCTTCTGCACACCTCCTACTGGGGATGTGCTCGAAACCAAGGTACATGCCCTTGACCGGAATCGAACCTGGGACCTTTCAGTCCGAAGGCTGATGCTCCATCCACTGAGCCAAACCAGTCAGGGCAAGATTATGTTTTTCCACTTTATTATTTCGCAAGATTATTTCAGCTACTAGTGTGCCTTTCTCTGTAAATTTTAGAATAGCTTGTCCTATGTCTGAGACATCGATAGGAATTGCATTAAATCTGTATATTAATTTGGGTAGTATTGACATTTATACTATGTTGATTGCTCCAGTAAGTGTGTTTATTTATTTAGGTCTTGTTTTTTAAATCAGCATTTTGTAATTTTTGGCATACAGATTTTTGTTAAGTGTATACCTAAATATTTTATTCTATTGTGTGTTGATTGTAAATGGTGTTTGGGTTTAATTTTGGCTTCCACATGTTCGTATATAAAACTGTTACTGATTCTTGTGTGTTGATCTTATATCCTACTACCTTGCTGAACTCACTTATTTTAGTTTTGGTGTTTTCCATAGATTCCTTTGGGTTTTCATGTCATCTGTAAATAGGGATGGTTTCATTCTTCCTTCCTAATTGATCTGTATGCATTTTATTTGTTTTTCTTATTGCAGTGGCTAGAACTTCTAATACTATGCTGATAGGATTTGTGAAAGCGGTACCCTCACCTTTCCCCCAGTTAGGGGCAAAGGATTCATTCTTTTGCTGTTACAGATGATATAGCAATAGGTTTTTTGGTGTTTGGTTGGTTGGTTGGTGTTTTTGTTTTGTTTTGTTTTGCAGATGCACTGTATCAAGTGGAGGAAATTCTATTCTGTTCTCTCGGTTTGCTGAGGATTTATATCATGCATGGGTGCCAGATTTTGCCAAAAGCTTTTTCTTCATCAGTAATTTTTATCATGTAATTTTGGTATGGTGGATTCCATTGACTGATTTCCAAATATTCGTCTTGCATATACGAAATGAATCCCAATCAGCTATCTATAATAATAAAAGCATAGTACGCTAATTAGACCGGACAGCCAAATGACCTTCTGGATGAAGCCGGGGCTGTGAGGGCCGAGGCAGCCACCATGGCTGCAAGGGCTGAGCCCCTTGCATGAATTTCATGCATCGGGCCTCTAGTGGTATATAGTTCTCTATTTTATACACTGCTAGATTCAGTTTGCTAGTTATTTGTTAAGGATTTATATATCTAAGTTAGTGAGGAATGTTGGCCTGTAGTTTTTGTTTTTGTTTTGTTTTTTAATTTATGTTTTTGTCTGGCTTTGGTATTAGGGTAATACTAGCCTCAAAGTAAATTGGAAGTATTTCATCTTGTATTTTCTGGAATAGATTATGTAAAATTGGTGCTAATTCTTCTTTAAATGTTTGATAAAATTCTTCAGTAATTTATGCATGAAAATTTCTCTTTTGGGAGATCTTTCGATGGACAAAATCAGTGTTTTTCATGACTATAGGTGCATGCTGTCCATCTGTTTCATCTTGGTTGAGCTTTGGTATTTGGGGATTTTGGTGAATTGGTCCATTGTTTTGCAAGTTGTCGAATTTATGATCACAAAGTTGTTCATGGTATTCTTTTGTTGATCTTGTAATGCTGAAGTGCTACCCCCTGGTATTGGTGATTTTTGTCTTTCCTGGTGTTGGTGATTTTTGTCTTTTCTTTTTTGGGGGTATCAGCCTTGCTAGAGGCTAGTCAGTTTGCTGATTTTTTATTATTATCACAATTAATTTGTGGCAGCAGTTTGGTTACCAAGCATCTATATTTCCAGTACTTGCAATGTAACATAAGTAAGGAGTTTACTATTGCTTGACAGAAGGCTTTTTAAAAGAGGGTGTTTAAACAATCACATTTTTAGAAGTTGCAAGGTGATTTTCTTTCTTGTAAACTTTATATTAGAAATATTTTTGAACTTTCAGAAAATTTCTAAGAATCAAAATAGAATAAAAAAATGTTTTTACTCAGATTGACTTATTGTTGGCAGTTTGCCCCATTTGCTTTATCATTTGCTGTTGGTTCTTCTTGCCCACACACGTGCACACTAACAAGTGACTTTCTGTAGTGAAAGAACTATTAAGCCTAAAGTTCTTCTGGAGTCAGGTTACATTTTGTTTCATAGTTACAAAGTATTTAACGTGCCATTCAGGCAACCTTTTAAGAAAAGATTCAGAAAATAGAGGCATCAGCAGCATCCACAGAGCGTGCGAGGCATCACGGGGTGGCAAACATGGTCCTGATGGCAGGCTAGGCCTAGGGGACCCTACACGCGCACGATTTAATCGTGCCCTGGGCCTCTAGTGGTATATAATCCTCTGCATATTTTGCTGGATATAGTTTGCTTGTATACTGTTGAATACTTGATAACCATATTTATAAGAGACTAGAGGCCCGGTGCACAAATTCATGCACGGGTGGGGTCCCTCGGGGTGGCCTGTGGGGATCGGGCCCCAGCTCACGCCTCCAGACTCACAGCCCCAGCTTGTGTCCTCAGCCTCACAGCCCGCAGCACCGCCTGGCACCCAGCCGTGGCCTGGCACCGCCCCCTCACCTGCTCCATCATCCTGCCTGCAGGATGATTGATCGGGGCTAGGCCCCCCTGCCTGGCTCCCTCAGTGCCTGGGAGCTGGTCGGCAGCCCTGTCCCCTGCCACCGCTGGTCGCCGTCTGCGGGGTGATCGGTCCGGGCCATGCTGGGGTCCAACCCCAGCAGGTCCAGGGGTTCCCAAAGGTGTAGATGGAGTCGGTGAAGAAGGAATGACACGGAGACAGCGTTCGGTTGATCAGCAGCCTAGCCAGGATCTCCAGCCAAGTTCTGGTCTGGATCTCCAGAGAGGTTCTGCTTAGGATCTCCAGCCAGGTTCTGTGTCCATGTTCTCTTGCTAGGTTCTCCAGGTTCTCCAGCCAGGTTCTGTAGCCATGTTCCCTCGCTAGGTTCTCCAGCCAGGTTCTGTCCAGGTTCTCCAGCCAGGTTCAGTTGCCAAGTTCTAGTCAGGTTCTCTTGCAATGTTCTATAGTCAGGTTCAGTCCAGGATCTTTTGCCATGTTCTCTCCAGCGAAGTTCTTCTGTCTCTAGGTTCTGTGTAGGTTCTGTCTTCTTAGTTCCGTGTTCTAAGTTCTGTATCTTGCTGTCTTATTACATCTGTATTTATACCAGTTGATTCAATCCTATCAATCTCTATTACAAAGGTTAGGGCGTTTCTTATCTCCATTCCAGGGAGTAAAGATTATGTAGCTTAAGCATGATTGTTCATAGTTAAAGTGATTAATTACCCGCCTGGCACTTAGTTAAGAGGTTTTATTCCCTCCCTAACTTCAGGGGAAAATCCCTACCTGGGGAAACACCCTTTCTCAGAGACCTTGGTTAAAACACATAGTGCCAAGAAGGTGAGCAAACATATTAAGAACAGTATGCCATATATGCCAGGTCCCTTGAAACAGCAAGCATGGACCGGCTCCCGGCAGGGCCGGGCCCCCCGCCCGGCTTCCTCAGCTCCTGGGGGCCAGGTGGCAGCCTCGCCACCGCTGCAGGGGCGATCAGCAGGGCAATTGGGCCCCAGCTCGCACCTGCCTTGGCCTGGCACTGCCCACTCACCTCCACCATCCCGCCGTGGTCCCACTCTCATTGGGGCCGGCAGTGCCTCCACTGCCGTCTGCTGCCAGCACCGTGTTGCTGATGCCCGCCATGTTCTGCGCCACCCCCTGGTGGTCAGCACACGTCATAGTGAGCGGTCGAACTCCCAGTCGAACAATTTGCGTATTAGGCTTTTATGTTATGGGATACATAATCAGTAATTTCCTTTTCTTGTGATAAATTTATCTGAGTTTGGTATCATTATTAGGGCCTCATAGAATAAGTTGGGAAGTGTTTCCTTCTTCATTACTTTTTGCAAGAGTTTATAAAGCATTGGTGTTAGTCCTTTTTTAAATATTTTGTAGAATTCACCAATGAAGCCATCTGTCCCTAGGCTTTTCTTTATGGCAGGGGTGGGGAACCCTTTTTCTGCCAAGGACCATTTGGATATCTATAGCATCATTCGTGGGCCATACAAAATTATCAACCTAAAAATTAGCCTGCTGTATTTGGTCAAACATTTAACTCACCCCTAATGCCTTGGCAGGGTCAGATCAAATGATTTCACGGGCCTATTTGGCCCGACAGCCAGACATTCCCCACCCCTGCTTTATGGGCAGATATTTGATTACTAATTTAATCATGTTATAGGTCTATTCAGATTTTCTATTCTTGAGTTAATTTCAGTAGTTCCTGTGTTTCTAGTTATTTGTCCATTTCATTTAGTCTATCTGATTTATTGGTGCACATTTTTCCTAGTTATCCTCTTACCCTTTTATTCCTATAAGGCTGGTAAACCCTTTTTATCTCTGTAAGATTAGTTCTGTTTCATTCATGAATTATTTTCAGTCTACCTAAAAAGTTTGTTAATTTTGTTGATGTTTTCAAGGAACCAAATTTTTTTTTTATTTTTTTTTATTTTCTGTTCTCAATTTTATTCCTCCTCTAATTTGTATTATATCCTTTTTTCTACTTATTTTGGGTTTAGATTGCTCTTCTTTTTCTAGTTTCTTAAAATGGTTAGGTTAGATTATTAATTTGAGATATTTGTTTCTTTTTAATATAAGCATGTACAGCTGTAAATTTTCTCCTGAGCACTTATTTACCTATATCTTATAAGTTATGGTAACTTGTGGTTTTGTTTTTAATACAAAATATTTCCTAATTTTTCTTTTGATTTCTTATTTGGCACATTGATTATTTAGGCCTGTTTTTAATTACCACATATTTTTTATTTCTCTCTATTGATTTGTAATTTTACTCCATTGTGGTTGGAGAACATGCTTTGTATGACCTCATTCCCTTTAAAGTTTTTAGGACTTGTTTTATAGCCTAACATTGTCTGTCTTGGAGAACGTTTCATGTACACTTAGTAGAACATATATTCTATTGTTGGAGTGTTCTACTGATGATGTTAGATCTAATTGGTTCCTAGTGTTGTTCGGGTTTATTGTAATTTCATTGTTGATATTTTGCGTAGTTTTTCTATCCATTTTTAAAGGTCGGATATTGAATTCTCCAAGTATTTTTGTTGAATTTCTTGTTTCTCAACATTCCTATCAGTTTTTGCTTCTTGTATTTTGGAGTTCTCTTGTTAGGTACATATATGTTTATAATTGTTATATCTTTTTGATAGATTGATGTCTTTTGTCTCTAGTAACATTTTTGTTGTCTTTTTTTTAATGATTGTCCTGGGCATAACAATTAACACTTTAATTTATATCAGTTATGTTTTGTTCAGATTAATACCACCTATTCAAATATTTTTTCTCCCCCTTCTCCTTTCCTTTTCTTCTGGGACACCAATTGTGCAACTGTTGGTGGTATTCTTGACAGTATCTCATATAGGTCATTGAGGCTTTGTTCTTTTTTTTCTTCATTTTTATTTCTCAGACTAGATAATCTCAACCTATTTTCATGTTTGCTCATTCTTCCACATTATTGAAATATGCTATTGAGTTCCTTTGGTGCATTTTTTTCCCCCCGGTGAGGATTTTTGTCTTTATTCGATGATCTTAAACAAATGACTGTGAAACATTGAAGGAAGAACCCGCCATCGTTACACCCACATCTGGGTGTCGCTGTTTACATTCCCCTGTTGAGCCTATATCCTTATAAGCTTTTTAGCAAGAATATGTGGCACACTTCCGTTTCATGGTCAAGACAGGATCAGAGGCCATGGACACTGACAGCAGATCGGTCTGTTTCATTCTGTCTGTTTCCGTGGTTACATCTACTGCCGCGTCTCGATTTATTTATTTATTTTTAATTAAATCTTTATTGTTCAGATTATTACATTTGTTCCTCTTTTTTCCCCCCATAACTCCCCTCCCCCCAGTTCCCGCCCCACCCTCCGCCCTCACTCCCCACCCACTGTCCTCATCCATAGGTGCACGATTTTTGTCCAGTCTCTTCCCGCATCTCCCACACCCCTTTCCCCCCCAAGAATAGTCAGTCCATTCCCTTTCTATGTTCCTGATTCTATTATAATCACCAGTTCATTCTGTTCATCAGATTATTTATTCACTTGATTCTTAGATTCACTTGTTGATGGATGCATATTTGTTGTTCATAATTTGTATCTTCACCTTTTTCTTCCTCTTCCTCTTCTTAAAGGGTACCTTTCAGCATTTCATATAATACTGGTTTGGTGGTGATGAACTCCTTTAGCTTTTCCTTATCTGTGAAGCTCTTTATCTGACCTTCAATTCTGAATGATAGCTTTGCTGGATAAAGTAATCTTGGTTGTAGGTTCTTGGTATTCATCACTTTGAATATTTCTTGCCACTCCCTTCTGGCCTGCAAAGTTTCTGTTGAGAAATCAGCTGACAGTCGTATGGGTACTCCCTTGTAGGTAACTGACTGTTTTTCTCTTACTGCTTTTAAGATTCTCTCTTTGTCTTTTGCTCTTGGCATTTTAATTATGATGTGTCTTGGTGTGGTCCTCTTTGGATTCCTTTTGTTTGGGGTTCTCTGCACTTCTTGGACCTGTAAGTCTATTTCTTTCACTAGGTGGGGGAAGTTTTCTGTCATGATTTCTTCAAATAGGTTTTCAATATCTTGCTCTCTCTCATCTTCTGGCACCCCTATAATTCTGATGTTGGTACGCTTGAAGCTGTCCCAGAGGCTCCTTACACTATCTTCGTATTTTTGGATTCTTTTTTCATTTTGCTTTTCCGGTTGGGTGTTTTTTGCTTCTTCGTATTTCAAATCTTTGACTTGATTCTTGCGCTCCTCTGGTCTGCTGTTGGGAGTCTGTATAATATTCTTTATTTCAGTCAGTGTATGCTTAATTTCTAGTTGGTTCTTTATCACAACATCGAGGGTCTCATTAGATTTCTTGTAGATCTCATTAAGTTTATTGGCAGTTTATAGAAAATTATTGAAAGACCTTAAAAGTGCGGTTTTGAGCTCTATATCCTCCATTTCTGTCATGTTTCTTTGTCTCCGCATTTTTTATGCTTTCTTGGTGCACCCCCTTGTGGTCTTTGTGCGCAGTCTTGTTGTAGTTAAGCCTTGATTGTTGTAGGTAATACTGGAGTGGATTTGACCTCCAGGCCAACTGGCTATGAGAATCAGCTGTGTCTTCAGTGGGAGAACTTCTGTGCTGGATCTCTAGGGCGGTGCTAATCTAGCCTTTGCCTGAGGCTATCCAGCAAATGCCTTTGTGCAGGGCTTTGGCGGGGCGGGTCCCAGGGGATCAACAGGGCGGGCGAGTGAGCAGTTATGGCTGCTCTCAGTCCTATCCCCAGGGGCTCTGCCTCTCAGAGTCCCAGCAACTGCTGCAAACCTCGGAGAGAAAGCTGCCCTCGAGTTCTGACCGACGCCAGACAGTCCCGCTTCTCCCGTTTGAGTCTGGGTCCCCAGAGACTCACCCGGATCTGGAGCTCAGAGCCTGAGACTCCCTCCCGATTGAAACAGACAACCGCGCCCTCAGCAGCCAGCCCGCTCCGTGTGCGCTTCTGTACCTTAGTATTTGACTTCAGCACTGCGCCTCCTCTGAGTCTGGGTATTCTTTTCTCTTTCCTCCTAGTTGTAGAACTTCCACTCAGCCAGCCTTCCTGTGGTTCTGGATGATGTCCGTTCCGTCTTTTAGTTGTATTTTTGAAGTGGTTGTTCGAGGCAGCAATCTCCGGCGTTAACCTATGCCGCCATCTTGGTTTCTCCGCGTCTCGATTTATCCTTTGATGCATTTTTTACTTCAGTTATCGTACTTTTAATTTCCATATTTCTTTTTAAAAAAATATATTTTATTGATTTTTTACAGAGAGGAAGGGAGAGGGATAGAGAGTTAGAAACAGCGATGAGAGAGAAACATCGACCAGCTGCCTCCTGCACACCCCCCACTGGGGATGTGCTCACAACCAAGGTACGTGCCCTTGACCGGAATCGAACCTGGGACCCTTCAGTCCGCAGGCCGACGCTCTATCCACTGAGCCAAACAGGTTAGGGCCCAAATTTCTATTTGTATTTTTTTTTTTCTAATTGCTTCCTCTTTATTGGTATTTTCTATTTGGTTAGACATCATTCTCTTTAATTTTTTTCTTTTATTATTTATTTACTAACATACTTAAAAAGCTTATTTAATATTTTTATTTAGTAAGAGTTATATCTGGACTTCTGCAGGGACAGTTTCTGTTTATTGCATTTTTTCCTGTGTATGGGCCATATTTTGTCATTTCTTTATGTTTCTTATACTACTTCATTAAAAGTTGGGGAATTTCAGTAATTATACTTTTTTATTGGGTTTCTTTCATCAATCCCTTTGTACTTTTAATGTGGGAAGTAGATAAATTAGATGTAACTTACATCTTTCAGATAAGAAAACTAGCAAGGGAAGGAATAAAATTTCAATCATAAAGTATCTTTATAGAGAGGTTCATACAAAACTAGTTCAGAATGTTTAAAAAATTTTATTATTGAGCATTTTGCTGAAACAAAATCCTGAGCAAGTATAACTATGAAAGATATATTAATGTCATTAGTGATGATTAATTTTGAAGTAGTAATGCCAGTATTTTATCCAATATTTCTTATCTTTCATCTTTCAGACTTTGTCCTAGGCATAGATGGCAAAATAAGCAAACCAGGAACTAGTTACAGATTGTGATAAAATAGGGCATATGAGAGAGTATAACAGGGAACTGCTTGAAACAGTCACAGAGGGCCTCTGGGGTGTTTTTAAGACTGATACTTGACGGAGAATACACCAGCCATGAGAAAAGGATTTCAGGCAAGGTGGCTCTTTGACACAGGATTTGGGGCCCTTCCAAGTCATGGCTTTTCTTTAATCTGGTTTTTAAAAAGATCAGTTAGATAAAGACCAGGTAAGTCTGATCTTCTAGTTTGATGATGGAAATTTATGTGATGATAGTAGCCATCAAATACAGTATGTTTCCAGTACTTTCTTCTTGGTTTTCTCTATTAAATAAATGGAAAGTTTCTAACTACGAACTCCTACTTTTTGTTGCCTACATTGAGAGCATCTGGCTAGCCAATTAATTCTTAATAGCTTCTTGTGTTCTTCTTACATCAATAAATCTGTCTTCAATAGGAGTATTAACAAAAATACACTTTCTGGATCAGCTGAAATTTCAGTTTGTGTTAACAGGTGAGGAAAGGGATGAGAAATGGGGGAGCTGGGCAGAATCTTCTATATTCACAGTCCTTTCTTCTGAACAGCTTATCACTGTAGAGATGTTCTTTGCACTCCGAATGTACTCTATGTCAGTAATTCCTTTGGAGTCATTAGCTCTGACCTAAGTTTGAAATTCATCTACAAGCTAGGACTAGAGACAACAACCAGAAAGAGATCATTTGCACCAGTTAATGCAAATACCAACTTATACCTGAGCAAAAAGGTGGGATTTCATTCATGCACTTAATATTCATTGAATGTTCTCTGTATACTAAGAACTGGTGGGGAATGAGCAGGAGTAGAACAGGTTGTATGGAGAAGAGACTGTTCTATGATGTGACAACTGCTGGACCCAGAACAGACATCACTTCCCCTAAATCCTCTCAGAAACTGATCCCTCCCTTCTGCCCAAGGCAAGCTCCTAAGGTGGATTTTCCTTACCTGGGGCTGATCTCGCTCCTGTGCCCCTATGCATCCTGTCCTGTTCTATATAACTCGTTAGCACCTGCTACAGAGGCAGAGGATATCCATGTTCTCTTGTCCGCTCAAGACACTCCTCATATGTAAGTTACCTTAATAAACTCTTGATTTAATGATGGACTTGTCAGCCTCTTTCTCTGGTCTCTCAGCTCTGGGAAATTTTACCAACAGGTTGGCAATGTGGTTAAAGAGAAACACAACAATGGAGGAGGTGGGTTTCCCAAAGTAAAATCTGTATGTGATTACTAGAATAAGAGGAAAGTGATGCTCGAAGGCAGGAAAACACCACTTAATTATGTACAGTGATCTAATTAGCTAATATCTCATTCTGCTGCTTGACTTTCAGCTTTAGCCATATACCAGGTATATGGGATTAGACAACAAGTTTCTTCCCTGAGTGCCCAAAGACCAACAATGAGGAGCCAATTGAAATACCATTGTTTTGTGCTTTTTAAAAATTAACTTTTTATTTTAGAACAATCCAAGTTTTATATAAATATTTCAGAAATAGTACGGAGTTCCTGTATACACTCTTATCCAGTTTTCCCTATAATTAACATCTTCCCTTAATGTGTACTTCTTATTACAATTAATGAACCAGTATTAATACATTATTATTAAGTGAAGTGCCCATGTTTTATTCAGATTTCCTTAGCTTTTACCTAATTTCCTTTTTCTTTTCTAGGATCCTATTGAAGATACCCCATTACATTTAGTAGTTATGTCCCCTGAGGCTCCTCTGGTCTGGGACAGTTTCTCAGACATTTCTTGTTTTTTCTTATGACCTTGACAGTTTTCTGGAGTGCTGGTCAGATACTTTGTAGAATGTCTCTCAGTGAGATTTGTCTGGTGTTTTTCTCACAGTGAGACTGGGGCTAAGTGATTTGGGGAGGAAGACCACAGACATAAAAATGCCATTTTTATTATAAAGCATTTCAAGGGTACATACTGTCAACATGACCTTTCACTGTGGAAACTGACCTTGATCATCTAACTAAGGTAATGTTCTCCATTGTGAATTTACTATTTTTTCCTTCCTTCCTATATTGTTTTCTTTGGGAGGAAATCACAGTGTGTATCCCAGGCTTAAAGAATAGGGAGTTACACTCCATCAAGAGTTTCTGTATAAATTATTTAGAATTCTTCAGTCTAGGAGTTTTGTCTCTTCTCCCCCACTTATTTTTTTATTCACTTATTTATTTATATTAGTATGGACCCATGGATATTTTATACTTTGGGTTATAACTTTATATTACTGCTCAAGTTGTTTTAGCTTTGGCCATTTGGGAACTCTTTCTGTTCCTATGACATATTCCAATCAATGTAGGTTTTTTGGTTTTTAGCACTTTCTCACTTTCTGGCACAACAGGATGCTCCAGTTTCATCCTGTATTTCTCCTGCCCTCGCCCTAGATTCAGACACCTCTCCAAGAAGCCCTGGTTCCTTTTGGTGGAGGATGGTGTTAGGAACCAAGACCTGGGTGCTCAGTGTGCCCTTTGCTCCTAGGATGCAATTACTTCTAGGCCTTCTCAGCGGACAGAGCAAGGAAATGTATGTGTGTACACTGACCTGTGTATATACACATCCATAAGTTTCTGTATGGAATCATCTATATCTGTATTATGCTGAACATACTGATGTTGCCAACTCTAATCCATTACCACATAGATTATTCTAGTCTCCTTCCTTTGCTTTTATGTAAACTCTTATCCCAACAGTGAGAAATTTAACTCCCACTATCTTCCACGTACTTAATTGTTCAATTTCAGTATACATGTATCAGCATCAGAATTATTAACCCAAACCCCTGTGGGAAATAACTTTGTCAGCTAGAATACAGTGCTTATGTAGTTTCTTTTGCTTGTAGTCTTACAGATTCCACTAATTTCCAAATTATTTATATTAGCATCTTTCCTCATCCTGCTCCCCTCTAGTGAGTTGGTTTCATACATTTGTAATATCTTTAAATTGTTTTGTTACCTTCTGCATTCCAGTATGGGATCCCTTGATCTCCATTTATGAATTTTTAAAAATCCTCACCCAAGAATATGTTTTTATTGATTTGAGAGAGGGGAAGAGAGAAAGAAACATCATGTAAGAGAACATCGATCAGTTGCCTCCTGTACAACTGGGGACTGAACCCGAATCCTGGTATGTGCCCTGATCAGGAATTGAACCTGCCACCTTTTGTTGTACGGGACAACACTCCAACCAACTGAGCCACACAAGCTATTTCCTAAATATTTTTTTAAATTGCACACATGAGGTTCACTGTTTGTGCTGTAGAGTTCTGGTTTGACAAATGCAGTGTCATGTGTCTACATTACAATGTCATGTAGAGTACTGTAATTTCACTGCCCAGAAAAATTTGCTGTGCTTCACTTTTTCAGCCTTTTCTTTCTCTCTCCAAACCCCTACCAACCACTGATCTTTTTACCATCTGTACAGTAGTATTTCCTTTTCCAGAATGTCATATACTTGGAATCATACAGTATGTATGTAGCCTTTTCTTTTACTTCTTATCACCAACTAGTAGTTCATTGTATGGATGTACTATAGTTTGTCTAGTTGCCTGTTGAAGGACATCTTGATGGTGTCCAGTTGTGATGATGAATAAAGCTGCTGTAAGGAATTGCATGCAGATTTTTATGGACATATATTTTCAAGTCAGTTGGGTGAATATCTAGGAACATAATTGCTGGATTATGTGGTAAAAGTGTGTTAGCTTTGTATCTTGGCTTTGCATTGTGCTCGGTTTTTTGGAACAGAATAACCTCTTTTTGCCATTTTCCTCGCCCATCCCTACCAAGCCTGTTTTGACTTTTGATCTCAAGTCATATCATCCTTCTAAAAGAGCAGATGATATAAAATGTCAGCTTATCATTTTTTGGGGAAATACAATCCTCTAGTGATCTTTGCTATGTGTTTGTGTTATTTCTAGTAATCTATCAGTGTAAATAATCAGCTACATTAGTTGAATATGACTATTTTGTTCTTTCTGGCTGTATAGTAGGAATAGATATTTTGCAAGTGGTTTACACAGCCTGTAGTTTATTTAAAACTAGTTTCTAATTGAGTTGTGTTGTTTTATTTTAAAGCATTCCATTGTTGCTAAAACCCTGAAGTATTAGTCATATTTTCCTCTTTAACTATCGCCATCAAGCAGTATATTTTTTAAATATAAAAATTGTAGCAATTAATTTCAAGGTAAAAATATTTTAAATAAAATTTATGTTTCTTTAAATGATAGTATGTTTTGTTTCCTTCACAGCATTTATTCAGTCGGAGAGCATAATAGAAGTACTGCGTTTTGATGATGGAGGGCTGCTACAGGTAATTTTATTTTAAATTCAAGAATTAATTCAGTGTCAAGCCTTAAATGATACCTGATTATTATTTTTCTTTTAACTATGTAGCTACCTTCTTTGAAATATATTTTATGAGCTTTATGTGGGGAAAGGTCAGTAGAATCATCTATATACATAAAAGCCTAAGTGACCGTTACAACCGAACGACCCATCAACCAGCCACTATGACACACACTGACCACCATGGGGCAGACGCTCAACGCAGGAGCTGCCCCCTGGTAAGTCAGTGGGCTCCCACAGCCAACCTCCCATGGCCCCTCCCCCCGGCTAGCTAACCTGTGGTCCCTCTCTCGCCCCCCCCCTCCCCTAGCCAGCCAACCTCCCGTGGCCCATCCCCCCCTGGCCGGCTGGTCATCCACCCATGGCTCCTCTCCCTTCCTCCCCACCCCCACCCCCAGCCTGCCAACCTCCTGCCGCCACCCCCCCATAGGCCTCGATCGCCGGCCAGGCCAAGGGACCCCCCCCCCCACCCGTGCATGAATTCGTGCACCAGGCCTCTAGTTGGTAATAATAAAAACCTCCTTAGTTGTAGGAATTATCTTTTAAATTAAATATTTCCATGAGGGGTAGGGAGTGAGTCAGATCAGGAGCAGTGGAATCTTTGTGACCTCCATGAGGATGGAGCCAGTGAGTGAAACACTGAACTCGATGTTGGCCCTCCAAATATTTATCTGGACAAGAACTTCTCTAGAGAGTATAAGTTCTATAGATTTACATCTATATCATCCTTCCACTTGCCATCTTAAGCCCATCTTTAAATATATTTTACATAAAATTAGAAAATGTAATCTGATAAAATCCTGTCTTTCAGATATTACCATGAAACCTGTTTTAGTCTTCTCAGCTAAAATCAGTTCTAGAATTTCAGAGCTGAAAGGAACAATAAAAGCTGTCTTAACCAGTCGTCTGGTTTTTGTGGCTGGTGTGTTTTCTGCCTCCCCCCTCCCCCAAACTTTATTTATATTCTGCACTTGTCTTACCACCTTGTAATGATAGCATTTGTTTTTAATACCATGTTATTTGGCAGCATAACTGATAATTTTATGTTCATTTTATATTTAAAGGAAACCAAGTTTTAGATTAAGAAAGTTTCCCAAGATCTTGGGACTTTGTGGTAGTGGAATTGGTATTAGAATTTTGGTCTTCTCACTCTAGGTGTGATTATTAGTCTCTGTATTATGTTGTGCTGCCTATAACGTATTTGTTTACTTGTTTATAACTAAAAACATGACAAATAGTTCTGAAAAAGTATTTTCTTTAGTTGTGATAAAGGCAGAGTTCTTGACACCAAAGACTTGACACAGAAGTACAATCTCCATAAAGGAAAAATTGATGAATTAAAAATTTGCTCTGCAAAACACCATCTGAAGTAGGTAAAATGTCAGGCTGTGGACTAAGGGACAAAGAACCTAGTTCTTAGAATATATAAAGAACTCTCAAAACTCCATAATAATTTTAAAAATCTAAATTAGGAGCTAGCAAAAGATATGAGCAGACATTTTACTGAAAAGGATATATAAATAACAAAAAGGACTTGGGAAGCTATTCAGCATCATTATCCATCAGGAAAATGCAAATCCAAACCACACACACAAAATAGTGACAACACTAAGTGCTAGCCAGGATGGAGACAAACTGGATCACTCATAATAATATATATCCAACATGCAGGAGGCAGCCAATCAGTGAGCTCTCTCTTCATTGATGTTTCTATCTCTCCCTCTCTCTTTCTTTCAAATAAAAAGATATTATATGTATATGTATATGTGTGTATGTGTGTGTGTGTGTGTGTGTGTGTGTGTGTGTGTGTAGCTGAAATATTTTAAAGAAAATTATAGACATGGAGACATTTTACCTTCACTCAAACATTCACTTTCAAAAATAAGGACATTTCCCACATCTGCCATATATTCTCTATGTACATTCTCCAAAATACCATTTCAAAATAATATATATTAATAGGGAAAAATAGTGCCACAACTCTCCTGTTATTTCTATTTATAATGTAGAAGCTAACCTTTTGGGATAAGTTCACTGATGGTATTTATTTTCTTTTTTAAAATGTTTTTATTGATTTGAAGAGAAAGAAAGGAGAGAGAGAAACATCAATGTGGGAGAGAAACATTGACAGGTTGCCTTCCATACACACCCCGATTGGGGATCGAACCTGCAACGTGGGCATGTGCCCTGACTGGGAATCAAACCAGTGACCTTTCGCTGCATGGGACAATGCTCAACCAATTGAGCAACACTGGCCAGGACACTGATGGTATTTCTTAGAGTTTGGGCGTTTGCTCACACATAATTAAATGTTTTATGTTCTTCATTGTTTGCCTCCCAACTTCTTGCTTTCTCTCATATCCTCCTCAAATCTATCCTCTACAGTAGCCAGAATAATATCTTTAAAACCATGTCTGTGTCTGTCTTACTCCCCCAGACCTCTCATATTGCCTTTAGAATATACACAGTTCAACTTCTTACCATGGCTTCTCACCACAGCACAACATAATCTGAATCTGCCCCCTGCCTTGCCTTCCAGCCTCATTTTCCTCTCTTCTTTCCCTTCTCTCTAAACTCCAGCCAGATAGACCTGCTGTCTTTTTTTCGAACATGCAGGCTCTTTCCTGTCTGAGGACCTGTGCACATGCTGTTTTCTCCACCACCACCCACTCTTGCTTCCACCACTCAATCTTACTTCTGCATACAGCTCTTTTTACCCTTTAGGCTTTAGTGTAAATGTTATCTCTGCAGACAGGCCTTCCCTCATCACATGTTTAAGCACGTCACCTATTCTCTGACACAGCACCTTCCCAGGATTTTCATAGTCCTTTATTCAATGTTTAAACACATTTTTCTTTAATTTTTTTTTCCCCATCACTGTTTATCCCTCTTAAACCCTCTTCCACCTCTACCCACCTCGCTCCCCCTCCAATCCCCTGAGGTCTATAATGGCAGGAACTGTTACACACCAGCACGTGGCATACAGCGGTCACAGTGAGCAGTGAGGCTCATGGAGCCTCACAAAGTGATTGTGAAGAGGACTCTTCTCATTGGAGGTGGTCTGGCAAACTTTTAAAAATCAATTACATTGTCTTGTATTATTTTCTTGTGTGTTAAAAAATGTCATCCAAATTATTCTCACACTTAAATTATAGGTTTTCCCTTCTATCTGAAAGCAAAGGTTTCTGTGAAACTTCTCATAAGCCGAAATGGTGTAAAGCAGAGAAGCACAGTCATATCTATGGAAAAAATTTAAGTGTTCCCAGACCCAAAATTCAACACAGGCACAGTGTCTTTATTTTGTTCATCACGATCAATATACGTAATTATGTCCAGTTTCATGCTAAAACTTAATATCCTTGCGAGTTCTCTTAGCCTTTTCTGATACCCGAAGGACACGGCTTGCAAAGGGACACACAAAATCAAGGGAGATACGGCTAGGATGCTCTGGGTTGTTTTGGTTACTGAAAGCAGGTACTAACGTAGGTGTTCTGTGAAGTGAAGTGGCATAATGTGAACTACAAAAAGCAGAGGACACCTGTACATACTAGTAGTGTGACAAGTCACTTCATATGATTTGGGCATCAGGTTTAACCTGGAAATTCAAGTTCGCATAAGATCAAGATTGAAATTACAATAAAATATTTTGGATATTTCGTATGTCTCTAGTACAAAGATTTTGTTTTAGTATTTTTACCATTGTTTTCTTCCTTTCACAGACTGAGACAACACTTGGATTCAGTTCCTATCAACAAAAAAGGTAAAGAAGGAATATATATATATTTTACAATATATAAAATTCAGTAGATTTAGTAAAATACTAACATACTTTCAGGTCCTTCCGGGGGATTCCTGCAATGTTCTCCATTTCTTCCCCATAGTTTTTTTGATGAAGAGGGAAAAGTATATTATAAATCATATTATATCATGTATTTCAAGTCTTGTGTATGGAAAACTAGGTTTTAAAATCTGAATTTGCATGTGATGCGTTGTGTAGTATATCATCTATGAAAGGCTTTTACTCAGAGTTGAAACTTTTTGGCTTTGTCAGAGGATCAACTTTGTAACTCCCTAGAGACTTTTCTTGTGGCTCTCGCTGCCTTTTATGGACTGACCATTGCTGCCTTCAGTATTGCCAGAGGTCATTTTGTCTGCAGGCTCCTAGAGGGGGAACTGGGAATAGTGAGACCCAGTCCCCTGGAAAGGATGCCTTTAAAACACAGATTCTCATGACTACAGGAGAGTGGTTTTACCCTCGGGTGTTATGAGACTGTATACACGCATGTGAATTGAAGATGCCTTTCACACCTCCAAATTTTTTGGTCTTTTGGTAGCTTCTCACATCTATTATGGAGACAATATAAAGAATGATAGTGCCCGATCCCCTTCCATATCCAGTGAGGGCCTGCAGCTGGTTTCTGGAGGGGAAGAAGAGCTTTCTGTGAATGAGAGATCCTTGATACTAAAGTGCATCCAGGAGTATCCTCACACCAGTGAAATTCAGATGGCATCAACAGAACATTTTATTTTGAGACAGAAGTAGCAAATATTCCAATTAAGACTAGGACAGCTAAAAACTTTACTTCCAAAATATGTATAATGAAACTCCTTCAGTAATCACTGTTTTTTGCTCTTTCCTATCTGCAGTTAAATGTCCCTGCTCCCCTATTGCTCTCCCTAATGTTTTACTTATGCCTCTTGGGACCTGATCTGCTGTGACCCATGCCCTAAGGACATGCCAGCTGCCAACAGTGAGGTGTAGACTTCTCTGCTATTATGATTATAAATTATAATGCTGCCTTGTGTCCTTCACCCCTCCCCAAATGTTTTTGACTCTGGTTGGATTATTTCCAGACCACTGAGAGTCTAGCTTGATGTCACCTTGGCTGGACCGTCTAAGAACCGTAGAACTCTGACCCATCTGAAGCAAAATTAGTGTTGAGAAAAGCATGCCTGATATCTTGTGCTTCTTCCTCAATCCTTTATTCCAGCACTTAGGAAATTAGCTATGGAATTATACTGGGCTACATTTATGAAAATGATCTTATTCATCATGATCATGATCAAGATCTGGGCTTTGATTTATTTTCCTAGTATATTGAAGAATTTACATGAATACATGATATTCTGATCTCACATTCCACTTATCTATTATCTAGATCTGTCTAATGAACTACCCTGAAACTTAACTGGCAAAAAAAACAATATCTTGCTATGCTGTCAGATTCTGTAGGGCAGGAATTCAGGTAGAGTTTATCAGAGACAGCTTGCCTCTGCTCCATGGTGATCGGGGCCTCAGCTGGGGAGACGCCAGAGCTGGGAATGACTCAATGGCAAGAGGCTGGAGATAGGATTGCTCTCACGTTGATGCTAGCTTGTTACCTGGGACTTCAGCCGAGCTCTCAACTAGAACACCTGCATGTAGGCCCCTCTGTGTGGCCTTTCACAAAGCTTTGGTCTTCTTTATAGCATGTGGCTGCATCCCAAGAGTGAACATCCCAAAGAGAGCCAGTGGGAGCTGGATCACCTTTTATGACCTATCCTCATAGAGTTTTTGATCACTTAGGTTGGCATGGAATTAAGGCATTGGTGGGGTGGGGGCAGAGATTTACACCTGTTGATAGCGAGAATATTGGAGAATTTGTAGATACATTTTAAAACAATCATACCTCTTTTCTCTCACCAAGACAATGAATTAGATAAACATTAGGTTCAAATTGGTATGCAGTAATACCATATGGTATGGACTGGATTAGGCAGTCAACACAGGCTGCTACAACAGAATACCACACAGATTGGGCGGCTAAGCAACAGACATTTATTTCTCACAGTTCTAGAGGTAGGGAGTTCAAGATCAAGTTGCCAGCAGATTTGGCTCCCCAGTGGGGCTCTCTTCTTGGCATGCAGAGATCTGCCTTCTCCCTTTTGTCCTCACATGGCAAAGAGAGAAAGAGGAAGCAAGCTTTCTGGTGTCTCTTCTTTTAAGGGCCTAACCCTGATGACCTCATCTAACCCTAATTACCTCCCAAAAGCCCCATCTCCAAATGCCATCACATTGGTGGTTAGAATTTCAACATATGAATTTTGGGAGGATGCAGTTCAATCTATGGTCATATACAAGTTTAAATTTAGATTTAGCTCATACCAACCAACTAAAAACTAAAGAGCTGGCCCTGGCTGGTGTAGGTCAGTAGTTACAGTGTTGGCCTGTGCACCGAAGGGTCGCTGGTTTGATTCTCAGTCAAGGGCACGTACCTGGATTGTGGGTTCACTCCCTGGCCTGAATTGGGACACCTGTGGGAGGCCACCAATCATTGTGTCTCTCTCATACTGATGTTTCTCTCTCTCTCTCTCCTTCCTTTCCTCCCTCCCTCCCTTTTTCCTCTTCCTTCCATTGTCTCTAAAAATCAATGAAATAAAACAAAGCAAGAAAAACTAAAGAGCTGTATTTATGAATTACATTTAATAAGTCATTTGTTTAAAACATGTGACTTGGAGAAAATATAGTCTATGTATTTCCCTAGCAGTAATGATCAGAACATAGCTTCACACTGGAAGAATTTAGCCAGTTCTTTTTATATGTGGCTCAGTGCTGCACAGTCAAATTAAACAGTGCCTGAACTCTTATTTAAATATGAATAACTTTAATGGAAATGTATATGTAAAGTAAAATATGAAATGGAAATATAAAGTAAAATGTGCAGTCATGTAACAACAGAAATTGTAAATGTATAGTTGTATCAGAATAGAAATTGTATTTTTTCTTTCAGTTCAAATACAAACTTCTATAAAAGTGTCAGAGTTTGGGTTTGAAAATTTGATGAAAGTTATCATATAATCAGAGATTATTCTAACAAGAGACCCCAGTGGATTGTCTCGTTGAGCCCCTTTGTTTGACACATGAAGAAGCTGAGACCCATCGAACCAAGGGATGTGCCCAAGTTTAGTTAGAATTCATTATCTTCTTTTTTTTTTAATCCTCACCTGAGGATACATGTTCACTGGTTTTTAGAGGAGGAGGGGGGACATTCGTGTGAAAGAGTAACATCAGTTGGTTGCCTCATGTCTGTGGCCAACTGGGGATCGAACCGCAACCTTAGGTATGTGCCCTGACTGAGAATCGAACCCACAACCTTTTTGGTATATGGAACGACACTCCAGCCAGCTGAGCCACCTGGCCAGGGCAGAATTCATTCTCTTCTGATTGCCAGCTCAGTGTTGCCTTCTCTTTGACTATTCTTATACCAAATATGGAATTCTTCAATATTCACTATCTGTTCTCTTTCAGCCAGCATTCCTAGAAGAGGCTATAGAGAATTAGTAGGAATTAGAGGGGGAAAGACGATGAAAGAGCAGGGATGCCAGTGGAGGCATGCAGAAGGCATGCATGAGGACTTGAGAGTACAGTGCAGGGAAGAGTGTTGAAGAGAGGTGGGAGTAGGTTCTGCTTTCAGCTTCTTACAGTATCTGCTCTGTGTGGGGGCTCTGGATATACCCCCTGCTTCAGGGGTCTGGAAGGGTCGTGGAGACACCACTTCAGATGAGGTCATCAAGCATATGTGTTGTTGAAGGGACAGGATACCTGTGGAAGGAAGCAGCACACTTGGAGAGGGTATTAGAATCAATTGTGAAAACCTCAGGTTTTAGTTTAGGGGATCAAGGTATCTAAGACAAGTGGCTTAAAATACCTATTTAAAAGCTTTTTGACATTTTGTGTCATATTTATAAGGGGGAAAAATGAACTTTAAATTACCTCACAACATAAACCACAATTAAAAAGGACAGTAGGCATATATGTAAGAGCTAAAAGCATAAAACATTTACAGTAAGTTTAGTAGAAATGTTTGCAACCTGGACAAGCTTTTTTTTAGGATACCAAAAACACATATCATAAAAGAAAAATGATAAATTGGACTTATCAAAATTAAAAACTTCAGCTCCTCAGAAGGCACCATTTCCCCCAATTATATTAAGATAGAATTGATAAATAACACTGTATAAGTTTAAAATATATAATATGATGATTCTATTTGTATATATATGCAAAATGGCATGCAGGGAGTGGGCCTAAGCCAGCAGGCGGACATCCCCCAAGGGATCCTTAGCACTACAGCAGAGGCAAGAGAGGTTCCCGCCACTGCTGCTGCACTTGCCAAACGTGAGGCTGGCTTCTGGCTGAGCAGCGCTCCCCCTGTGGGAGCACACTGACCATGAGGGGGCATCTCCTGTGTTGAGCATCAGCCCCTGGTGGTCAGTGTGTATCATAGTGACTGGTTATTCTGCTGTTCAGTTGATTTGCATATTAGCCTTTTATTATATGGGAAAATCAGGTCATCTGCAAATAGAGATAATGTCACTCTTTCTTGCCAGTTTTGTTGCCTTCTGTTTCTTTTTCTTGCCTGAATACTCTGGTTAGGACTTGCAGTATTATGTTCAGTAGAAATGGTGTTGTCTTCTGATCCTAGAAGAAAACTTTTAACCTTTCATGTTTGTGTATGAAGTTAGCTGTGTGCTTATCATGTGTGGCCTTTATTATGTTGAGGTACATTCTTTCTATACCCAGTTTGTTGTATTTATCATGAATGGATATTGAATTTTGTCAAATTCACTTTCTACATCTATTGAGATGTACTGTATGATTCTTACCTTTTATTCTATTAATGTGATGTATCGCATGTATTAATTTGCACATGTTGAACCATTTTTGCATCCTAGAGATAAATCATGGTGTATGAGCCCTTTAATGTGCCGTTTTTTGTATTTATATCCATCGGGATATTGGCTTGTAGTTTTCCTTTCTTGTAGTGTCCTTGGTATCAGGGTAATGCTGGCTTCATATAATGAGTTTGGAAGTGTTCCCTCCTCTTCAGTTTTTTTGAAAGTGTTTGAGAAGGATTGGAATTAATTCTTCTTTAAATATTTGGTAAAATTCACTGTTGAAACCATCTGGCCCTGTACTTTCTTCCTATTCGGAGGTTTTTGTCTGCTTGCTTGTTATTTTTGTCTGCTTGCTTGTTATTTGTCTGTTTAGGTTTTCTATTTCTTTATGATTTAGTTTGGGTAAGTAGTATGTTTCTAGGAATTTATCCATTTCTTCTAGTTTTCCAATTTGTTGGCGTATACTTATTCATAGTATGTGGTCTCTTAGGATCCTTTGTATTTTTGTGGTATCCTCTTACATATATAATTTTTATTTTTGGGTCCTGTTTTTTTCTTGGTTAATCTAGCTAACAATTTGTCAGTTTTGTTTATCCTGTCAAGGACTAACACGTAGTTTTATTTACCTGTTTTTATTGTTTTCCTGTTCTTTGTTACATTTATTTCTGCTCTAATTCTTCTGCTAACTTTGGGTTTAATTTGTTCTTTTTCTAGTTCCTTGCTGTTTAAAGTTACTTTGTTTATTTGTGATCTGCCTTTTTTCTTGATGTATGCTTTTATTGCTCTAAATTTTTCTCTTAGAACTGCTTTCCTTTATCCTTTATCCTTAACACAGGATTGATGTGTTGTGTTTCCATTTTAGTTTGTCTCAAGATACTGTTTCATTTCCCTTTTGATGTCTTCTTTGATCCATTAGTTACTCAGGAGTGCGTTGTTTAATTTCCACGTCCTAGTACTTGTAAGTTTTCATGTTTTCCTCTTATAACTGAGTCTAGTTTTATACCATTTCTAGAGGCCCAGTGTACGAAATTCGTGCACTCGGGGGGCGTGGTCTTCCAGTACGAGAGCCCTTGGGGGATGTCCGACTGATGGCTTAGGCCCGCTCCTGGTGGGGAACGGGCCTAAGCCATCAGTCGGACATTGTTAGCACTGCTGCAGAGGCGGGAGAGGCTCCCGCCACTGCCACTGCACTCGCCGGCTGTGAGCCCGGCTTCTGGCTGAGCGGCGCTCCTCCTGTGGGAGTGCACTGACCACCAGGGGGCAGCTCCTGCATTGAGCATCTTCCCCCTGGTGGTCAGTGCGCATAATAGCGACTGGTTGTTCCACTGTCAGGCCGAACCAGCTCTTCGACATCCCCCAAGGGGTTGCAAGAGGGAGCAGGCCAGGCCAAGGGACCCAATGGTGCACGATTGGGGCCAGGGAGGGACGCGGGAGGTTGGCCAGGTGGGGAGGGACTACAGGAGGCCTCCAGGCGTGTCCTGCCCATCTCACCCAGTCCGATTAGCTGGACCCCACCAGCAAGCTCACTTACCATTTAGAGCACCTGCCCCTTGATGGTCAGTGCACGTCATAGCGAGCAGTTGAGCAGCCTTACCATATCATTAGCATATTATGTTTTGATTGGTTGAATGGATGACTGGACAGCTGGACACTTAGCATATTAGGCTTTTATTATATAGGACTAGAGGCCCAGTGCACAAAAATTTGTGCACTCGGGAAGGAGGGGGGCCCCTCAGCCGGCCTGTGCCCTCTCGCAGTCTGGGACCCCTCGGGAGATAACAACCTGCTGGCTTAGGCCTGCTCCCGGGTGGCAGAGGGCAGGCCCAGTCCCTAGGTGCAGCCCCTGGTCGGGCTCAGAGCAGGGCCGATTGGGGAGTTGGGGCGCCGCCCCCTGTCATACACAGAGCAGGGCGATCGGGAGGTTGTGATTCCACCCTCAGTCACACTCAGGGTAGGGCCGATTGGGGGGTTGGGGCACCATCCCCTGTCACACTCAAGGCAGGGTCGATGGGGAGGTTGCGGCGCCACCCCCTGTCATGCACAGAGCAGGGCCAATCAGGGGGTTGGGGCATTTCCCCCTGTAACTCACAGAGCAGGGCCCATCAGGGGGGTTGGGGCTCTGTACCCTATCACGCACAGAGCAGGGCCAATCAGGGGGTTAGGGCGCAGCCCCCTGTCACGCACAGAGCAGGGCCCATCAGGGGGTTCGGGCGCCGCCCTCTATCACCCACAGAGCAGGGCCAATCAGGGGATTGGGGTGCCGCCACTCTCACACTCAGGGCAGGGCCGCTGGGGAGGTTATGGCTCTACCCCGTCACACACAGAGCAGGGCCCGTGGGGGGGGGGGGGGTTGGGGCGCCGCACTCTGTCACACACAGAGCAGGGCCGATCAGGGGGTTGGGGCGCCGCATCCTGTCACACACAGAGCCGCAGGGCGATCAGGGGGTTTGGGCGCTGCCCCCTGTCACGCTGATCCCGGTGCCGGGAGGCCTCGTGGCTCCGCTGATGCTGGTGCTGGGAGGCATATTACCCTTTTACTATATAGGGTAGAGGCCTGGTGCATGGGTGGGTGCCGGCTGGTTTGCCCTGAAGGGTGTCCTGGATCAGGGTGGGGGTCCCCACTGGGGTGCCTGTCCAGCCTGGGTGAGGGGATGATGGCTGTTTGCAGCTGGTCACACACCCTTCAGGGTGGGGGTCCCCACTGGGGTGCCTGGCCAGTCTGGGTGAGGAGCTGAGGGCTGTTTTCAGGCTGGTGGGTGACTGAATCTCCCAACCGCTCCTTTTTTTCTTTTTTTTTTTTTTTATTCTGGGCCAGCTTTAGCTTTGAGGCTTGGCTCCAGCTCTTAGGCCTCTGCTGCTGAAAGTAGGTTTCTGGCCTTTGCTTACAATGTTGCGATCCTGCTGGCTGAAGCCCGGCAGGTTTCTGGGGTTTTGTTTAGCTTCTATGTTTGTTACATAGTTGCTTGCAGCTCAGAGGCCTGTAGCGGCAGGCGGGGAACGTTGGAGTCCTCTGTCACTGAAGCAAGCAAGCCTCATGTTAGTTTCAAGCTGCCTGGCTACCAGCCGTCATCTTGGCTGACAGTTAATTTGCATATTGCCCTGATTAGCCAATGGGAAGGGTAGCGGTCATACCCCAATTACCATGTTTCTCTTTTATTAGATAGGACTAGAGGCCTGTTGCACGAAGATTCGTGCAATAGGCCCTCTTTCCCCTGGCTGCCAGCACCAGTTTTCCTCTGGCACCCGGGACCCAGACCTTCACTCTGGCCACCGCCTTCCATCATCGCTCTGGACACAGTCTTCGCTGCAGCTAAGCCTTCAGTCTTTGCTCCTCCCTCCGGTGGGAGTCTTCAGTCTCCGGCCAGAGCTGTTCCTGTAGCTCCTTCCGCCCCCCACCCTCCCCCTCATAGCTTGATCGCTGCTTCGCCTGCAGACCTTGCCAACGGGCTCCTGGGTTCCAGGGGGTCGCCTTGCCTGCAGCCTGGCTTTTCGATCACAATCATGATCACAGGCTGCAGGCAAGGCGGCTCCTGGGTCCTGGGGTGCCACCTTGCCTGCGCCCGGCTTTCCGATCACAATCACAATCATGGGTCGAAAGCAAGGCGGCTCCTGGGTCCCGGGGGGCTGCCTTGTCTGCGGCCTGGCTTTCCGATCACAATCATGATTACAGGCTGCAGGCAAGGTGGCTCCTGGGTCCCAGGGGGTCCCCTTGCCTGTGGCCTGGCTTTCCGGTGGCTCCTGGGGTCGCACATGGGGGCCTGGATGGCGGCTCCCGGTGTCCCGCCCTGCCTGCCATATGCAAATTCGCTGCCATCCTTGTTGGGGGTTAATTTGCATTTCACGCTGATTAGCCAATGGGAGGCGTAGCGAAGGTACGGTCAATTACCATGTTTGTCTATTATTAGGACTAGAGAGGCCTGGTGCATGAAATTCGTGCACGGGGATGGGGGGGACCCTCAGCCCAGCCTGCATCCTTTCCAATCCAGGACATCCTCTCATAATCCGGGACCGCTGGCTCCTAAGTGTTCACCTACCTGCCTGCCTGGTCACCCCCAACTGCCCTTCCCACCCCCCACTGGCCTGGTCACCCCCAACTGCCCCCACTACCCCCCACTGGCCTGGTTGCCCCAACTGCTCTTCTCTGTTGGCCTGGTCGCCCCTTACTGCCCCCTCCCCCCGCCAGCCTGGTCGCCCCTCACTTCCCCCCCTGCCGGCCTGGTTGCCCTCAGCCTGCTGTTCAGTCGTTTGGTTGTCTCTCACTAATCTCCCTGCTGGCCTGGTCGCCCCCACACAGCCTGCTGTTCAGTCATCCATCTGGTTGTTTAGGTCATGACGGCCCCTAGCTTTTTATATATTAGGATGATTAGAAAAAATACTTGCTATAATTTCAACCTTCTTAAATTTGCTAAGACTTGTTTTGTGGCCTAACATATGATCTGTCCTAGAATGTTGCATGTGAACTTAAGAAGAATATGCATTCTGCTATTGTTGAACAAAATGTTCTGTGTACTTCTCTTAGCTCTATTTGGTCTATAATATTGTTCAGTTCCACGGCTTCCTATTGATTCTCTGTCAGGATGATCTATCCATTGTTGATAGTGGAGTATTAAAGTCTCCAGCTATTATTATGTTTCTGTTTATTTCCTTTTTTAGTTAAATGTTGATATTTGCTTAAAATATTTAGGTGCCCTGATGTTGGGGTGCATAAATATTTATACTTTTTAGGTTGTCTTGATAGATTGATCCCTTTATTGTTAAAGTCTTTTTTGTCTGATATAATTATAGCTATTCCTGCTTTATTTTAGTTATTTTTTTGAAATATTTTTTTCTATCCTGGCACTCTCAATCTATATGTGTCTTTAAAGCTAAGGTTAGTCTCCTGCAGGCAGCATACCTTTGGATCTTGTTTTTTCTTATTTCATTCATTCTGCCATTCTAAGTCTTTTGATCAATTTTTGTTTAAAGTAATGACTGATAAAGTAAGGACCTACTATTGTCATTTTGTTAATTTCTTTCTTTTTTAAAATCCTTTGTTCCTTCTTTCTTACCTTACTGTCTTCTCTGATTTGATGACCCTTTGCAGAAGTATGGTTTGACTTCTTTATCATAATTTGTTGTGTAACTACTACAGGTTTTCCTTTTTGTGGTTACCATTATACTAAAAAATCACATTTTTAACACTCTTTTTAAAGATAACAACTACTTAACTTTGATAGCATACATAAACTTTTCACTTTTACTCCCCTCCCCACACTTTAATGATATCAAATTTTACATATACTTTATATTGTGTATTCAGTAACAGGTTATTTTAGGGTTTGTTATTTTGGTACTTTTTAAAAACTTTTAAACTGGAGCTGTAAATGAATTAGCACCATAATCACAGTATTAGAAAATGGGACTTGGTGACTATGTATTTATCATTGCCAGTGAGTTTTGCACATAATTCATGTTTTTAAATGTTTGTTAGCATCCTTTTATTTCTACTTGAAGAATGCCTTTTAACATTGTTTGTAGGAAAGGTCCAGCGAAAGTGAACTCCCTTAGATTTTGTTTGTTGGGGAAGTGTTTATCTGTCCATCATTTCTGAAAGACAGTTTTGCCAGGTATAGTATTGTTGATTGGTAGTTATTTTCCTTCAGTATTTTGAATATATTTTCTCACTCTTTCCTGGCCTGCAAAGTTGTTTTTTTGTGGGTTGGTTTGTTTGTTTGTTGTTGTTTAGAAATCCACCTATAGCCTTATATGTAATGTATCTCTTTTCCCTTGCTGCTTTCAAAATTCTCTGTCTTTGATTCTTTTTAAATATATTTTTGTTGATTTCAGAGAGGAAGGGAGAAGGAAAGAGAGAGAAACATCAATGTTGAGAGAGAATCATTGATCAGCTGCCTCTTGCTTGCCCCTTATTGGGGATCGAGCCACAACCTGGGCATGTGCCCTAATCAGGAATCAAACTGTGAATTGCTGGTTCATAGGTTGACAACCACTGAGCCACACTGGCTGGGCTCTGTCTTTGATTTTTGACAGTTTAATTATAATGTGTTTTAGTATAACCTGTTTCAGGTCCAACCTATTTTGGGTCATTTGGCCTTCATTAGTCTTTGTTTAGTTTAGTGTTTTGTTTTTTTTTAATATATTTTTACTAGAGGCCTGGTGCATGAATTCGTGTGGGATCCGGCTGGCCTGCCCCGATGGGGGCCTATCGGGCTGGGGGGCCAGTGGGGAGGAGGGGATGCAGGAGGTTGGCCAGCTGGCCCTGCCCCCAGTCATTGGGGGGCGGGGGGCGGTTGGGGTCGGGGCCGGCCAGGGGAAGGGGCCATGGGCAGTTGGGGGGGTCGATCGGGGCCCCCATCAGGCCCGTTGGCCGCCACAATGTGCGTCATAGCGACCAGTCATTCCATTGTTTGGTCACTTGGCTTTTATAAATATAGATTGATTTCAGAGAGAAAGAGAGAGGAGAAAGAGATAGAAACATCAATGATGAGAGAGAATCGTTGATTGGCTGCCTCCTGTATGCCCTACACTGGGTATTAAGCCCACAACTCGGGCATGTGCTCTGACCGGGAATCGAACTGTGACCTCCTGGTTCATAGGTCGACGCTCAACCACTGAGTCATGCTGGCAGAGCAGGCCTCATGAATCTTAATGTTCATTTCTCTCCCCACGTTTGTGAAGTTTTCATTCATTATTCTTTTAAATATACTTTCTTTCCCTTTCTCTGCTCCTTCTGTGATTCCCATAATATTTTTATTATTTTTCTTGATGGTATCCTGTAGGCCAGTGATGGCGAACCTTTTGAGCTCGGCGTGTTAGCATTTTGAAAAACCCTAACTTAACTCTGGTGCCGTGTCACATATAGAAATTTTTTGATATTTGCAACCATAGTAAAACAAAGACTTATATTTTTGATATTTATTTTATATATTTAAATGCCATTTAACAAAGAAAAATCAACCAAAAAAATGAGTTCGCGTGTCACCTCAGACACGCGTGTCATAGGTTCGCCATCGCTGCTGTAGGCTCAACATGATTTCTTCACTTTTTTTTGTTCTTCTGTTTGCTCTTCTAACTAGATATTTTCAAATTAACTATCTTCCAGTCCACTGATTCTCTCTTCTCCTTTGTCCAGTCGATTGTTGAAGCTCTCTGGAATTCTTCATTGCATTGATTTTTCAGCACTAGGGTTTCTGTTTGGTTTCTTTTTTAGTAATTTCTATTTCTTCTCATTTTGTTCATGCATTGTTTTCCTAATTTTGTCTATATGTCTTATAGTTCACTAAATGTATTTAAGAATATCATTCTTAATTCTTGGTCAGACAGTTCGAATATCTCTTTCTTTAGGGTCAGTTATTGGAGCTTTATTAGTTTCCTTTGGTGGTATTGTGTTTACCTGGTTGTTCGTAATTCTTTATTCCTTTCCTTGGTATCTACACATTAGAGTCAGTGGTGTCCTCTTTCAGATTTTATCTCCCACTTCAGCAGAAACAGTCCTTCACCACTCAACTTAGGATGCTTGATGGGTCAGCTGGTAGTATTTGTCCATAGCTAGGGTCTCAGTTTTGCCAAGGTCACTTCCTGAGCTCTGAGTTCAGGGGTGCTTTACCTGAGAACAGTTAGGTAAAACTACTGGCTTGTATCCTGGCCAGTGTGGCTCAGTTAGTTGGGTATTGTCCCGTGCACTGAGGGGTTGCTGGTTGGATTCCTGGTCAAGGCACATACCTGGGTTGTGGGTTTGTCCCAAGTCAGGGTGTGTGTTGGAGGCAACCAGTGTTTCTCTCTCACATTGATATTTCTCTCTCTGTCTCTTTCTTCCTCTCTCTCTAAAAAAGAAAAATCAATAAGAACATATTTTTTTAAAAAACACTACTGGCTCTAGCCCAGCAGTTCTCAACCTGTGGGTCGCGACCCCTTTGGTGGTCGAACGACCTTTTCACGGGGGTCGCTTAAGACCCTCCTGCATATCAGATATTTACATTACGATTCATAACAGTGTTTATATATAAATTAATGAGTTAGACACATTTACTTTATGCAGTACACTTTCCCCTTGATTGGATTAAGAGTTCATGCAAGTTTGGGTTTCACAGTTAAAACTGATGAACTTTATCAGTAGAAGTATCTCTTGTTTCAAAGGAGCCAGAGTTACATCATGTCTTAGATTCTAAGACTTAGAAGAACAGAAATTAAGAGTAGATTCTGTACCTCTTGCTGCATGTAGCAGCTGTCTTGTGAGGAATTGTGCCTTCTTTGTCCCAACATCTTTAGTTTTGTGCTTTAGTACAGTATCATCTTAATGTTGGGTGTTTTTCTTCTTATTTGTGTATGTCATTTTTGCTGTTCACCATATGTAGAGGGATTATCAAGCAGCACTGAGGATTGCTCTTAATGGCAGGGTTAAAAACACCTTTGACTTTAGAGTGTTTAGCTCAATTACGCCACTCCTTAGACTATTTAATCTTTATAAAATTGAGTTAAAGCTAAATTTCCTACATATTTTGTATGTTCTTGTCTATTTCTAATGTATTTTCTCTGTATCTTGAATAAAATTACTGTATCATCTGAAGCTTGTGTTCTTGTGAATTGTGGTGGTGATGGATTTTGTCATCTCACAGAATGGGTTTTATTTTTATATCACTTCTTAAAATGCAACAGAAAGAGAAATATGGACTATTTAGAAACTTCAGTGGCTGACTGAATTTCTGACTTTCTTGGTATATAAACAGATGACTGTAGTTATGTGGACTCAAACCCCAGGTCGTTTATATTTAGCATCACCGTTAGATCGTGGTGATGTTGAGGAAGTTTGCTATTCTGAAACCTGTTCTAGTGGGAAGTACCAGTATCAAATGGGATAGTTAGACATGATACTCAAATATTTAGGCCAAGATGGCATAGATCAGTGTGTTCCAGACTCTCAGGTTAAAAAGGTATTTCAGTGCTTGGAAATTTCTGTCCCCAAATTAATTTTTGTTTAGTTCCTTTGCCATTTTATTTATTTATTTATTTATTTATTCATTCATTCATTGATTTTTAGAGAGAGTAGAAGGGAAGGGAAGAGACAGGGAGAGAAACATCAATGTGATAGAGAGACACATAGATTGGTTGCCTTTCGCATGCACCCTGACCAGGGCCAGGGATCGAGCCTGCAACTGAGGTACATGCCCTTGACTGAAATCAAACCCAGGATCCTTCAGTCTGCAGGCCAATGCTCTATCCACTGAGCCAAACCGGCTAGGGCTCTTTTGCCATTTTAGTTATAATATGTATAATGTCTTCCAAGTAAGTTGTAGTTGTACTATGTATTTATAGTTCATTGTACATGTATAAAAAATCCAAGTGAGTATGTTAAGGTATGTTATTATCAACTGTATCAACCAAATGAATTTCAGCATTTCATCTACCTGAGCAGTTTCTGTTTTGCATTGCCTTTCAGTAGGGAAATTACTCCTGTGTTGTTGTTGTTTTTAATTTTGTTAAAACACACATTTGCTGATATGCTCTAATAAAATAATGCACATCCCTAATAGAACATTAGTCTTAACCTTTCCTAAAGATACTTTTTTGGTGACAAAATTTAAGTGTCTGACTTTGGCTTGGGAAATAGGTTATTTGAGGAATTGCTTCTTAAGCTGTTTTCTTTTTACTTACAGTATATCTCTGTACCGGGGTAATTGCAGACCTATACGATTTGAACCACCAATGCTGGATTTCCATGAACAGTAAGTTTAAAATGTTCAGACCATAGTTATTCCTTCCAACTATTACATATATTTTATTCATGCATTGTCTTGCCTTTTGCCTGTGTTATCTATATGAGAAAGTTAATGTTCAAGTCACCAGGGAAACAAATAATGTTTAATGCAGTTTACATATGGGAAGCAATATTATGAACAAAACATATAATAGTAACTTTTGAAGTTTGAAAACTGCTCACATATTTCAGTCTCTTTTCAGAGACTCTTACCTTCAGAAGCAGCATAAAATTTATAGGTTACCTTTTCTGATTAGCACTTAATTTCCATTTTTATTATTTAAATGTTTCCTGTGGATATAGAAGGATATACTATTTGTTTGATACATGGGTTTTTATTTTTATTTTTTAATCCTCACCTGAGTATATGTTTTCATTGTTTTTTAGAGAGAGAGGAAGGGAGGGAGAGAGAAAGGAACATTGATGTCAGAGAGAAACATCGATTCGTTGCCTCCCATATGCTCCCCAGCCAGGGATTGAACCCACATCCTAGATATGTGCCCTGACCAAGAATGAAACCCACCACCCTTTTTTAGGTGTTTGGGATTGTGCTCCAACCAACTGAGCCACCCGGCCAGAGAGATACATATGCTTTTAAAGTACAAACTTTTTAAAAAATTGATTTTAGAGAGAGAGAAAAAGGGATGGGGGGGAGGGGAGAGAGAGAGGGAGAGAGAGAGAAACAAACATTGATGTGAGAGAGGAAATCAGTCAGCTGTCTCCTGAATCCACCTGGACCAGGGATGGAGCCCGCAACCTCTCTGTGCATGGGACAACGCTCAACTAACTGAGCCACACTGGACAGTCTAAAGTACAAACTGTTATACACCACCAAAACAATAATGTTAATCAGCTACAGTAAAAGCATTTAAACACATGGAAGCTAAATAGCATGTTATTAACACATTAAGCGCCCTGTCTGTTTTGTCTGCCGGACAGAAAGTATAGCATGTTATTAACACGTTAAGCCCCCCAAAATGGAGAAACTGAATTTTCATAAATCCTTGTTATAAAACCACCACATGAATATAAACAGTTTCCTAAATTTAGAACTTTTGACTATAGAAAATCAGAGGAGATGTGAATGAAAGAATTTGCCTGGCACTTTTATTTTTTAATTTTTTTTTGTCTGGCAATCTTAGAGTTAAGGTTCATTTTTATGAAACTTGAAAGTAGTTTAGAACAAACAAAATGAATTGTTTTGCAAAAAGTACATTATCATTGAGTCAGAAAGTAACTGATTGCTAAAGGAAATCAGAGATGTGTTTTAACACATATCCTCTTTTTAAATATGTTTGTTTTTCACCCTCAGAAACATAAAACTTAGTTGATTGAAAGTTTTTCCTTCATGGACTACTTTTCTGTTTTTGCCTGAAAGAATCCCTGCTCTTTCTTAAATGAATATTAAGTGGAAAAAGAATTATATTAGGATACCTTAGTATAGAATGGCCCATCTTTATATCTCCATGCCAGGTTAGTCACCATCTACCCCACCCTGCATTTTTGTTCATACATTGCCAGTTTATTTTCCGTTTTTGTTTTTTTTTCCCCCAGTTATCCAGCCCTTAAGATAAGTGACCCTGTTCTTAGCTCAGTAGTAAATCCTGATTAATCTACGTCAGCTGTAATAATCCCATTCTTGTTTGTGATCAATTCAGGGATGGATGTGACTCGATTTTACCCAACATAATGAGGTCTGGTCTACTAATGGATTTCTGGGGAAGCATTTTTTTCACTCTAAAGGGGAGATAGATACAATAAAGAAATACCCTTCTTCCTTGCTGAGGATTGTCTGCATGTGAATCCTGAGGTGCCCTGGCAACTCTCTTGTAATCAGTCAGAAGTGCTAGCCTGAGGACAAAGTCAGCGAAGTTTCTCTGACAGAGGAGAAAAATGGAAAGAACTTGTGCCCTTGACCATATTGTCAAACTGCTGAATTAATCCACCCTGGAACTGCCTGACTTCAGGTCTTTTAGTTAGGTAGCACTTACTATTCTTGCTTTCTTGCTCTATTGTGGAGTACATGGCATTGCTGACCTATTCTTCCCTCTCAACTCTTCTCCGCCTCTACCCTTGTGAACCCCTCTCTGTGTTTTCCTCCTGTGTCTAAGGCTATTTTCTTAGTCGCTTTCAGGATTCTGTTCTTCTATCTGTCCCTAACTGGCTGCTTCTGTTTCCTCCACACTTCTTACCTGGTGATCTCTTTCGAACCTTTGTTCTCGGCCAATGCTTTCCCAACCTGTACTGCCCTCTTCGCCCACCATCACTCACCTACGTCCTCAACAACACCGCAACCTCAGTGTGTCCTGCTCTTGCTTCTGTGTTTCCAATCTCTATGAATGGGGCCAACCAGTCAGCAAAGCCTGAGTCGAGGCTTCCTGGTTCCTCCTTTCCCTCAGAGTGCCCCATCCCTTTTCCCACCAAATCCTTACCAGAATCCTGTTGGTTTTTCATGTCTGCTCCTCTCTCACCTTCATTGCCCACTCTTCTTCTCTTAAACCACGCCTTTGTCATTTCTTACCTAGACTATGACCACATGCCTGCCATGTTCCAGTTTATGATGTACACTACCAACACAGAAATCTCTGTACCTTCAAAATCAGATCATGTCATTTTCTGTACTCCTCCCCCCCCAAAAATCCTTTAAACCATTAAAGGATTTAATCCTTTAAACCATTAAAGGACTTAATCCTTTAAACCATTAAAGGATTTCTAATGTCTTCAGGATAAATATTAAATGTCTTAACATCAGATCTGTCCTTTATCTTTCTTATATGCCATTCCACCCTAAAAGTAGGTTATACATACTTTAGGAGTCTCCATATAAAAATAATGTTTTTGGAAGCCTTTATATAGTCACAAAAGTATAAAGAACAGATAACGAATGTACTGTTAGCCCAAATTCAATAACGAACATTTCTGCCACATTTTACCTCACTTTTGTTGATTTTGAATCATTTGAAAGTGGCAGACAATGACATTTCATTCCTGTGTTCTTCAGCAGACATTTGCATATATAAGGACATTCTCCATAGCTGCAGTGCCATTGCTGGTATTGTAAGACAGTTAACAGTCATTACATAGTGCCTTTAATTCCTCTGCTTTGGTCAGTGCTATCGTTGGTTCTAAGGGATAGAAATCTCACTGAAACTAGTTGAGGCAAAAATGAGCATACATTGCAAGGAACTCTGAGGACAGGAATATGTCTAAGGAAGGTCAGAGATGTAGCTGGGACCTGGGGACAATGACCCACATTATCCCTCGGCTCCAGGGCTCCTCTGTGCTGCTTATTTCTGCCTCTCTGCATTGGCTTCTTCCCATTACCAATATTTCTTTCCTACAATAACAGATTCACTGACTGCTCTGCAGACGCCCATTCTGTAGCCTCCTTCCATCTGGGAAGAAGAGCTTTTTTTTTTAGTTTGAAAAATCTCAGCGTAGTGCAGTGATCACCTTGACTTAGATCAGATGTCTACCCCACCAGTCAGTTTGGTAGTGGACATGTCTTCCAGGTGTTGTCCCTATGTTTCACCCAGAGAAGAGAAACCATACGGTGTGGGCAACTGCTCAAGCCATTTGCAGTCAGTTACAACTCCTTGGCCTATTAAATCCCTAATGACCTTCACTGCTATGGAGGATGGCTGTCCTCTGTGAAGTAGGCCTTCCCCATCTTCTCTGGCGGAGGTAGAAACTGCTTTCTCTCTGCTCCACGGGTTGTGTTCACTCACTGAGCTGGGATGGATCCACACCCAAAATTAGCTCCAGATGTCAAGACTGATGACATCACATGCACGCACACCAAGAGAGTATGAAAAGGTTTAACATAATGAATGAGGCTTTCTGGGGAGAGCTGCGTGAGTTCCCAAGCAGGTCTGAAAAATGGCTTGAGAGCGGAGAAAGGAGACTGACTTGGCTTTGAGTGTGTGGTGGACTTGCATGGTTTGAACTTTTCACTAGACCCAAGAGGGAGAGTATACAGGCTTTCTTACTGGCTTGCTCAGGTGTGGAACATAAGGTGAAGGGACATTTGGGGCTTGAAACTGTCAATAATCAAACATGGAGTTAGAGCAGTGGTTCTCAACCTTCTGGCCCTTTAAATATAGTTCCTCATGTTGTGACCCAACCATAAAATTATTTTCGTTGCTACTTCATAACTGTAATGTTGCTACTGTTAAGAATCATAATGTAAATATCTGATATGCAGGATGGTCTTAGGCGACCCCTGTGAAAGGGTCGTTTGACTGCCAAAGGGGTCTCGACCCACAGGTTGAGAACTGTTGAGTTAGAGTCTTCATTATTCATGACATCTACTAGCTTCTGTCAGTGCACTGTCAGTGCACTGGTGATCGCCCTGATTGTTTTGGTATCTGCCTTCCTTACCAGGCCAGGCTACTGAGTAAATACATGCTGTTTATCTTTGTACCTCTGGCACATATTTCACATTTAACACTTATATACAATACATTAAATCCAACAAGATTGCCTGCTGATTTATTTTGCTTCAGTTAAATTAGTTTCACATTTTCAAGTGTTTTTGCTGGACTACACTAAATATTTGCTATACCTTTTCTTTTTGGTCCAGCAATTTACTGGTTTAATGCCATGCTATAAATATTTCATTGGCTTGATATGTATAGCAGTAATTTTAGAACTTCGGAAGTATCCTTAACAGAACACTTTGTAATATTTTTTCCAAAAATTTTAAGTGCAGTTGTCGTTGCTCACTACCTTGACTGATGCACTGAAGTTTTGTCTTAAGTATTCTGTGAACCTTTTCCCACTGCTTGTCATTTTTGCTAAATCAGAGTCACTCTTTTAAAAAAAAGAATAGTTCATTAATTTTTAGAGAGAGAAGAGAGAAACAACAATGTGAGAGCATAACTTCAGTCCCCTGCCTCCTGCATGCTGCCTACGGGGGATCGTGCCCACAAACTGGGCATGTGCCCTAACGGGGAATCAAACTGAGCCACACCGGCCAGGGCCAGAAGTCACTCTTAATTTAAGATGCCCTTTGCAGTGTCTGGAAGAACTTTACGTGAGATGGAATTTAACACTCCAGGTAGCATCTGGTTGCCATGCAGGGCCTCCAAGAGGGCTTCAGGCTCTTTAGCCAGGAAGCAGCTCTAGTTCCCTGGCCACTTTCTAGAACCCCTGTATTGGCTTCTCTCACTGCTCTCTCCAACTTCTTTCACAGTAAATTAAACTAATTTTTGTAAAAAAATGATTGACTGTCTTCATCCATTTTGTTTAAATTTATTCTTTAGTTCTTCTTGTCCCCTTTTCCTCTGCCTTCTTTTCTTTCCCTCCACCCTTCTCCTCCTTTCTTTAACACTTGGCTGGAATAATCTGGGCATCACGACCTCTTACCTTCCTCCTGACCCCCCTTCAGTTATTTACGCCAGTGCTGTTAAATATTCTCTTTTTCCATAGCTCTTTCTTTCAAACATTTATTGTAGAATAAAATATGTTTTGGATGGAAACTTGGTTTATTGAGTTCATTTGGTTTATATCGTAATTAAGAGCAGAAAATCTTGATTTCAAATCTAAGGCTTAAAATGGAGACTTATGCAGATTGAATAGACTTGCTAAAAAGGGAGGTCTTTATTGTCGAGTTAAATTCCTTAGCACTTTTTGGTATTCCAAGAAAATCAAGCAGGCCCTTTTTTCTAAAGGCATGTTTGGTTCCTTTAGCTTTTTCATTTCTAGCTTTTCCACCAATACCCTAGCTAAACCCTCAGCCTAAAATGTGTTTGAGAAGATGGTCGGGTGTGTGGTAGTTGAGTGGTACAAAGTAGTACATACTGATTTGGTGCAATTTCCTGCCAAAAGTTGTGTTAGTAAGAGTGCTGTGTCACTGTCATTCATAAGATTTGTCTCAAGGCAGTTGCGCAGCCATCTTTTCAGCTGTTTCCTGGCATTGCATGTCCTCTTTCTGGGGCATAGGAAACTTGCCATTGACCACAGAATTGCAACTTGCTTTCCAAGCTAGTTTCTAATTCATAGCTGCTTCTTCCTAATTCTTTGGAGCCTTAGACTCTTCTAAAATATGAATAGTTAGTAGCTAGCTCTGCATTCAGAGAATAGCTGCATATTTGATTCAGCTTGGTTTATCTATAAATAATTCACACTATCCCCTTTGGCCCAACTTCTGTCTTTGAAGCAGCTCATAATGGAAATAGGACAAGCACCGGTAGACACTTGAAAATCTTTGTTTTATTTTTAAATCTACCTGTCTAGCCAAGCAGTCATACATACGCTGCTTGTGAGAGGCAGAATTCTAAGATGGTCCCCATCTTCTCCCAGTTGTATTCAATCAAACACTAATTTCGATGTTGCTGTAATTGATTTGATAATATTATTAAGGTCCAAAGTCACTTAACCTTTAAGATAGGGAGGTGATCTGGGGGCCTGACCTGATAACCTGAGCCCTGGCTGTCGCAGACAGAGACAGAAATGTTGTAAACTTGAAGCGTGAGAGGTGTTTGACTCAAGGGATTTTCTTTGTGCTGGTTTTGGAAAGGGAGGGGGCCATATGGCAGGAGACTGAGAGCATCCTAAATCTTGTCAACAACCTGAATGAGCTTAGAAGAGGACTTTGAGCTTTGATGAGTGAGGCCTTGAGCAGATAAACAAGGCATGCTCTTTTATGCATGCTGGACTTTTGCCTTACAGAATTATAAGATAAGAAATACATATCACTTTGAGCTTCTAAGTTTGTGGTAACTTGTTATGTAGCAGAGAGCTAATGCACTACTTAATTATAGTGTATGTATTAATTGGCACTTGACCAAAGTTTTCCATGGTATAATGTGACCTTTCTCTCTCTTCAGTCTCCCACTTTATCGTGGATTCTGCTCATATCACCAAGGGAACTGGGAAGAGAGCATGGCAGGAAAAGCTGTTCGTAGGAGGTCTTTAAGTAGGTCTAGCCAGGGAGTGCTCCTTCTGCTTCCCGGGGCGTGGACTGCCCAGAACTGCAGGGCGCCTGCTGACACTCTTCCTGAGACCTTCCCTCTGTTCTTGTTACTCCAACTTCTTTGAACAACATAAGTCGATGACCCTTCTCATCTGAGTAAGGGTTAATTTTTGTAGGGTGGGGCTCAGGGCCTTTCCTCTGGTCACTTAGAAAGGGCAGGGCAGCCTCCATGGCCTTGTGCAAATCAAGCATTCTGAGGCTCCTAGAGCCTCCAGACTTGTTTCCTAACCCCAAAGTTTTCTCCTACAGGGGGTCATCTTTCATCTGTCTTCTTGAAGGATTGTCCTGTCTTTTTTATCTTAACTAAGGTTGATTGCATAGAGGTCGCAGGAGGAAAAACATTTAGTACGAATTCTTAGGGAGATGAATGACTAGTTGTCAGTTAGCCTACAGGACATTTGAGTTGCAAAAGAGCACATTTGTTGAAGAAAGCACATAATCGGTAAACTTTCAGGATGTAGGGAGGACATTTTTATTTCTGTATATTGTTATTCTACTTATCTATATAAAGCTTGAGGAGGAAGAATCTATCTTCCATACTGTCTTTATACAGCTTCTTCCTACAGCATCATGGCCATGATTTGAAGTCCCAGCTGGATCTGTACCCACTTCCCTAATTGTGTTATGATCCTGGGATTGATGAGTCTGTTGGGTGAGGGATCCAGCTCCTGAGAAAGGCTGCACCCCAAGCAGGAGGGATTTCACACATTGGGGGCTCCTGATTGGAGGAGCTCATAAATTTTCCTCTGGATTCCCTCTGTGCCTCAGGACCCAAGGCCTGGTTCCACTTTTGGGCTTTTTCCTAATGGCTGAACGATATTGGCCCTCATGTTGGCTGGGCTATAGGCCATGGGATGCTGTTGGACAAGCTCTGGCAGGCACTTGAAAATCTTTGTTGTATTTTTAAATCTACCTATCTAAGCAAGTAGTCGTATCTGCTGCTTATGACAGGCAGAATTCTAAGACAGTCCCCAAATTCCTGGCCTGTGAGATGCACATACATCTTCTCCCGGTTGTATTCAGTCAAGTACTAATCTAGATGTTGCTTCTCTGGGTAGAGCAGAGAATGTCTCCTGTGGGATCCCACCTTGCACAGGCAGTCTGGGCACAGCCTTCCAGTGACAGCAAATGCAGCCAATCATCTGCTCCCACTTTTGCAAGAGGTAGCATCTGCAGTGATAAGTTCTCAGAAGACCGGTAGGACTTGGTTTGGGCCTTAAAAGCACTAGAAAACATTTAACCTTAACAACAGCAAAACTTTATGTCAGCATTATAAATTCTCAACCTGATGGAAAAATAAACAGCAGGGCAAACTGTTATGAAAACCTTAAAAAAATGCATTAAATGTTTACAAAAGACAGTGGTAAGTTCTTATTTACATAGTTTGTGGACCTTAAGCCTATGAACCTGACTTTTGGGGGTAATATGGAAAGAAAATATTGTTACTCTAGTCTAGAAGAGAAAAACGTTTAAAATAATCCAAGACAGTGCCCATGATCCTGGGATTGATGAGTCCGTTGAAGCTGTAAAAGAAAATGAGTGAAGTGCTGGTGAATTAGGTTTGATGTTTACAGGATATTGACATTCATAAAGCCTTACAATCAGGAATTATTTCAGCTTTTTAAAAATTTTGGGTTTGGCTCATTATTTTTGTTCATATTCTTCAAATAGTTCTACATTTCAGTTTTCAAATATTAACACTTCTAGTTATGGCCTACATATCCCCATTTTCTTTTTGATTTTATAGCTCTGTCTTAAAATATTTTAAATATGTAAATAATATTCTTTCTTGATGAATACTGAAGTAAATTGTCAGTCTGCTTTTCTGACTCATTAATAGATTTTTACATATCTGTCCTATCTGTTGCCTTTATATGTTATATTTTTATACTAAGATTTTCTTTCGTTTTCTATGATTTCTTGCTTTTTCCTAATATCTTGCCATATCTCCTTAAGTATATTACCTTATTCTTATTTTTAATTCTTGGTTCAATTTTTCTAGCTTCTGGTCTGCATTATTCAGCCTTTATTAGATGATGCTGTGACCACAACTAAACCCAAAATCTCACTGGGATTTAGACTGAAAGAGCACTCCTCTCTGGGAAATGCCACTTTCTTGGCAGAGAGAAAAGAAGCAAGAAGGCTCTTAAAACTTCATGATGGATGTCACTTTTGCTCACATTACAGTGGCTAAAGCAAGCCGTAAGGCCAAGCCTAATGTTACTAAGGTGGAAAAGTGTAATCTCTCATAGGTTCAGAAGCAAATGGGTAACATTGCAGCCTATGATGGCATAGTATGTTTTTTAGTGGATTGTTTTCCTCACAGATCCTGTTATTTTTTGGTGTGAACTTAGGAGCTCCTGTCTTGTAATGCATATTGAGGAAGGAGAGAAGGCCAGGCCTTGGTCTTTATCACTTGTGAATTTAAGAAGGGAGATGATCCCCAAGGTGGAGCCCCAGTTCCACACATAGACCACTGAGTGTGCGTTATATTTATCCCATGAGAGGAGACAGTGTGTTAGAACATGAGCTAAAGCTGGATATGACTTTGGACAAATTAATTAAATTTCATGTGCTTCAGTATCCCCATCTGTAAAGTGAGGATGATAATAGCCCCTAGCTCATAAGGCAGAGCTTCTCACATAACTGCCAATTTCTCCTCCTAAATTGAAGAGCATGTATCAGTGGAATTGGGGAAGAAGAGGACATAATTCAAATTAGAACGAAGGCAGAGTGGTTTTACAGAAAGAGATAAAAGGATCTGACTATTTTGTTTCCTGCCTGCTTCCTTACAACACTGCAAGCTTCATCCAAGTGGAGACTTGCTTCATTATTTTCCAGCACCTGGCTCAATATGTGTCATATAATTGACACTCAAATATTTGTTGAATGGCTAAGTGCATCTTTATGTGTAACTTTAAATATAAATTAATTTAATAAATTGTTTTAAACGTTTATAAATGTATTTGCCTAATAACTTTAATGTTTGATTTTTTCTTTTTTATTGAATTTATTGGGGTAATATTGCTTAATAAAATTATATAGGTTTCAAGTGAACAATACTATAACAAATGCATTATCTGTATATTGTATTGTGTGTTCATCACCCCAAGTCAAGTCTCCTTCCATCACCATTTACCCCCCTTATACTCTCGTTAATGTTTGATTTTTTTAACAACTAGAAATTAACTCAACAGCTAGAAATGATCTTTGAAGCATTATTGACAGTAATTTTCTTTTCTTTTTCTTTGTTTTGTACAGGCCAGTTGGAATGCCAAAAATGGAAAAAGTTTACTTACATAATCCTAGTTCTGAAGAAACTATTACTTTAATATCAATATCTGCTACAACATCACATTTTCATGCATCATTTTTTCAAAATAGGGTAAGTCTTTCTTATTTATAGCAGATTTTTATTGAGTTTGAAATGTCTAGAATTTTTAAGCATATTTTTAAAATTTTTTTGGAGGGGGGGTTAGAGAGACAGAGACAGAGACAGAGAGAGACAGAGACAGACAGAGACAGAAACATCAATTGGTTGCCTCCCATACACACCCTGACTAGGAATTGAACCTGCAACCTGGGCATGTGCCCTGACCGGGAATCAAACCATCAACCTTTTGGTGCTCAGGATGGCACTCAACCTCCCGAAACACACCAGCCAGGGCTATGTATATCTTCTTTATTCATTCATCTAACGGTGGACTCCTAGGTTGCTGCCATGTCTTCACTATTGTAAATAATGCTGCAAGGAACATAGGGTACGTGTATCTTTTTTAATTAATGTTTTCATTTTCTTCAGAAAAACACCCAGAAGTGGGATTGCTCGGTCATAGAGTTATTTTATTTTTATTATTTAAATATTTTTATTGATTTCAGACAAGAAGGGAAAGAGAGAATCATCGATCAGCTGCCTCCTTCGATCGGCTGCCTCCTGCATGCCCCTCAACCCGGGCATGTGCTCTGACGGGGAATTGAATTGTGACCTTCTGGTTCACAGGTAGACAATGCTCAACCACTGAGCCCCACTGGCCTGGCTGTAATTTTATTTTTAATATTTTGATCAATCTTCCTACCGTTTTTCATAGTGGCTGCACCAGTAAGCAATCCTACCAACAGTGCATGAGGGTTCTCTCTCCTCCACATCTTCGCCAACACAGTTGTTTGTTGATTTATTAGTGATTGCCATTCTGATAGGTGCGAGGTAATATTTCATTGTGGTTTTGATTTGCATTTCCTTAATGGTTAGTGATGTGGAACATCTTTTTATGTGTCTGTTGGCCACCTGCATGTCTTCTTTGGAGAAATGTCTGTTCATGTCCTTTGTCCATTTTTTAATTGGGTAGTTTGGAGTTTTTGGTGTCTTTTTTGTTGTTGAGTTGTAGGAGTTCTTGATATATTTTGGATATTAACCTCTTACAGATATTTTATTTGCAAATATCTTTTTCCATTCAGTTGGCCGCCCTTTCGTTTTGTTAATAGTTTCCTTCACATTGCAAAAGCCTTTTAGTTTGATGTTATCCAGTTTGTTTATTTTTACTTTTGTTGTTTTTGCCCTAAGAGACATACAAAAAAACCCCCCCAACACACATTGCTAAGATTGCCCTGGCTGGGTGGCTCAGTTAGTTGGAATGTCATCCTGTGCACCAAAAGATTGCAGGTTTGATTCCCAATCAGAGCACATACCTACATTGCAGGTTCAATTCCTGGTCCAGTGTGTGTGTGGGAGGCAACCTCTCCATGTTTCTCTCTCCTCCCCCCCCCCCCTCTTCTCTCTCCCTCCCTTTCTCCCTCTCCTCCCCCCTCCTCTCTCTAAAATCAATAAAAGATATTCTTGGGCGAGATTGAAGATTGCTAAAATGGATGTTAAAGAGTTACTACCTATGTTTCCTTTATTTGTATAATTTCATGTCTCATATTTAAGTCTTTAATCCATTTTGAGGGTTTTTTGTATATAGTGTAAGAAATTAGTTTCTTTTTTTTCTTATGTACTTTTCCAGTTTTGACAACAACACCATTTATTGAAGAGACTGTCTTTATTCTTATCTCTTTTGTCATAGTTTAATTGGTCATGTAAGCTTGGGTTTATTTCTGAGTTTTCTATTCTGTTCCATTGATCTATGTGTCTGTTTTTGTGCCAGTACCATAGTGTTTTAACTGCTGTAGTTTTGTAGAATAGTTTGAAATCAGGGAGCATGATACCTCCAACTTTGTTCTTTTCTCAAGATTTCTTTGGCTATTCAGAGTCTATTTTGCTTTATCCTCATATGAGGATATTTTTTTCCATTGATTCCATTAGAGAGGAGAAAAGGAAGGGAGGGAGGGAGGGAGATAGAGATATAGAGATAGGAGATAGAGGAGAGAGAGAGAAAGAGGAGAGAGAGAGAGAGAGAGAGAGAGAGAGAGAGAGAGAGAGAGAAATATCGATGTGAGAGAGACACATCAATTGGCTGCCTCCAGCACGTACCCTAACCGTCGTGCTGGGGATCTAGCCTGCAACCAAGGTACATGCCCTTGACCAGGAATCAAACCAGTGACCCTTGGGTCCATGGGCTGATACTCTACCCCAACACTCTAACCACTTAGCAAACCAGCCAGGTTATATTCAGGGTCTTTTGTGGTTCCATATAAATTTTAGGATTGTTTATTTTAGTTCTATGAAAAATGCCATTAGTATTTTGATAGGGACTGCATTAAATATGCAGATCATTTTGGGTAGTATGGACATTTTAATGATTCCATGAACATATCCCTCCACTTATTTGTGTCTTCTTCAGTTTCTTTCATCAGTATCTATAGGTTCAGGGTAGAGGTCTTTTACCTCCTTGGTTAAATTTATTCCTAGGTATTTTATTCTTTGTGATGCCAATTGTAAATAGGATTGTTTTCTTACTTTCTCCTTGTGATCATTCAGTATTAGTATATAGAACCATGACAGATTTCTGTATATTAATTTTCTATAATTCAACTTTACTGAATTCACTTATTAGTTCTAATAGTCTTTGGTGGAATCTTTATGTTTAGTATCATGTCATCTGCAAATAACAGTTTTACTTTTTCCTTTCTAATTTGGATACTTTTTATTTCTTTTTCTTGTCTGATTGCTGTGGCTACAAATTTCAATACAATGTTGAATAAAAGTGGCAAGAGTAGATATCCTTGTTTTGTTCCTGATTTTAGAGAAGAAACTTTCAGCTTTTTATCATTGATTATGATATTAGCTGTATGTTTGTCATATATGGCCTTTATTATGTTAGGGTATGTTACCTCTATACCCACTTTGTTAGAGTTTTTTCAATAAACAGATGTTGAATTTTGTCAAGTGCTTTTTCTGCATCTATTGATAAGATTATATAATTTTTTGTCCTTCATTTTATTTATGTGGTGTATCAAATTGATTGATTTGTGGATATTGAACCATCCTTGTGTTCATGCAATAAATCTCTTTTGATCATGGTGTATATTTAATGTACTGATAAATTTAGTTTGCTGATATTTTGTTAAGGATTTTTACGTCTGTGTTCATCAGGGATATTTGTCCTGTAATTTACTTTTTCTTTGTAGTGCCTTTGTCTACAAGGTTTTAGTATCAGGATTAAAGCTAGCCTCATAGAATAAGTTTTGGGAGCTTTCCCTCCTCTTCAGTTTTTGTTTGGAATAGTTTGAGAAGGATAGTATTATCTCTTATTTGAATATTTCGTAGAATTCATCTGTGAAACTGGTTCTGGAAATATCTGTTATCTAAAATATTTCTTAAAATGAATTTCCCTCGAGTTATTCTTTGTTGTTACCTAAAAGCTGTTTTCAAAGTTTTTATAATTATACTAGAGGCCTGGTGTGTGAATTCCTGCACATTGAAAGGAAATTAATTAGAAGGTGGTCTGTGGGGCAGGACTGGGCCAGACGGGCTGGATACGCCCTAGAGCCAACCTCCCATGGTCCCTTCCCAGTTGGCCGCACCTGGGGCGGCCCTGGGGCTCAAAGGGCATCTGTGGAGTGAGCGGGGTCCCTCTGACAGGTGGGGTCCCTCGGCCTGGCCTGTGGGGATCGGGCTAAAACTGGCAGTCTGGCATCCCCTGAGGGGTCCCAGAGTGCGAGAGAGCACTCCACAAAGTTGTCACTCAGCAGCTCCTGCGTTGAGCATCTACCCCCTGGTGGTCAGTGCGTGTCACACCTGTCAGCCAGTCAGCCTGTTGCTTAGCCTTTATATATATAGATTAAAAAAAATTCTTTTTCCTCACCAGAGGGACATTCTTAGCAATTAGAGAGAGGGAGGGAGCAAGAAGGTTAAGAGAGAAAGAGAGAGAGCGGGGAGGACCAAAAGACCAATGTGAGAGAGAAACATTAATCGGTTGCCTCCTGCACATGCCCCAATCAGGGATCGAACCTGCAACCATTCAGTGCACAGAGGGTCGCTCTAACCAACTGAGCCACACATATGCATATCATTTTTATATGATATCCTAATTGTAATATTTTATATGATATCCAAAATGTAATATTAGCAGGACTATAAAATTTCTTAATGCAATAGTTCTCTCAAGTTATTTTCTATATCTTTACCTATAAGCCTCTTTTGCAATTTTTTTTTATCAAAGAACTAATGGTCTCAAATGGTAGTCTCCCAATGCTGGGAGAGACCTGTGTATTCATCTAGTCCAGCACCCTTATTGTAGAAGTGAAGAGCTAAACCATCAAGGGGTTTGCCCTGGTGAAACAGTTAGTGTCTAGTGGCAAGGGCTAAGGCGAGGACCTGAGTGTTCTGTTGGCCTTACCCAGTGATTTGGATCATGGTAAGGTACAGTTTGTGGCATGTACGTGACAACTTGTACATAGAGATGCACATATGGAAATCACCCAGCTGTCAGGCATTCAGACATGTTGGGTTAAAGGCAAAATAATGAAGTGCAAATAGAAACAGTTTTAAAATAGTTCACAACTGCCTACAGATTTATTAACTTGTTAACTGTCTTTGCTAATTCAAACAGTGTCTTGTTTCTAAACTTATCCAAGCTTCAGCCTTATTAAAGGTGAGGGTTTTTACTTTTTTCATGGTGCTATCACAATACAGAGACTAGAACAATAGTTCTAAACACAGATTCTTCATGTAGGCAATATAAATAAGTGGGAGTGTAAGTCCACGTGCAGTTCTTCGAATTTTCCAAAAAGTCAGAAATAGTCATTTTTATATGATATCCTAATTTTTACATATTGACAGTGAATTCAACTTTAGAAAGACAGGTAGTGTGGACCAAACAAAACAAGCCAAACATCAACCATGTGCCTTTTTTAAAAATATTTCTTTATGGATTTCAGAGTGGAAGGGAGGAGAGAGAAATAGAAACATCAATGATGAGAAAGAATCATTGATCAGCTGCCTCCTGCACACCCCCTTCTGGGGATCGAGCCTGCAACCCAGGCATGTGCCCTTGACCGGAATCAAACCTGGGACCCTTCAGTCTGCAGGCTGACACTCTATCCACTGAGCCAAGCCGGCTAGGGCCCATGTGACATTTTGACATGAACTAGGCTCTCGCAGGGACTGACTTCTATCTATGCATCTTACACAAAGAGAATAGTTTTTCTGAAAATTCTTCAAAAGACAAGTAAATGTGTATATAGTCAGAGAACAAGTTAAAAACCAACCTATTTTCCATTCCTCACAATACAGAGACCAGAAGATTAAGGTAAACTTCATTTCAATCTGTGACTAAAATTAAAGTGTTTTGGCCTACTTATTTTAGTATGCTTAATATAATAAACTAGAGGCTCGGTGCACAAATTCGTGCAACGGTGGGTTCTGGGTTGGCGAGGGGCGGCGGGACACAGGAGGTTGACCAGCCAGCCCTGCCCCTGATCGGGGGGGCGGGGGGAGCCATGGGAGGTTGGCTGGCTGTTCCCACCCCTGATTGGAGGGAGGGGCTGCGGGAGGTTGGGGGGGAGGGGCAATCGGGGCACCGATCAGGCCGGTTGGCTGCAGCAGTGTACGTCATAGCTACCAGTCATTCTGGCATTCCGGTTGCTTGGCTTTTATATATATAAACTAGGGGCCCGGTGCACAAAATTTGTGCAATGGGTGTGTGTGTGGGGGGGAGTGTCCCTCAGCCCAGCCTGCCCCCTCTCACATACTGGGAGCCCTCAGGCGTTGACCCCCATCACTCTCCAATCGCAGGATCGGCCCCTTGCCCAGGTCTGACGCCTCTGACAGAGGCGTCAGGCCTGGGCAGGGGACCCTCATTTCCCCCCATCACTGGTTCTGCCCCCAGCCCAGGCCTGATGCCTCTGGCCCAGGCGTCAGGCCTGGGCAGGGGACCCCCAGACCCCTCCGATTGCTGGCTCTGCCCCTTGCCCAGGCCTGATGCCTCGGCAAGAGGCGTCGACCCCCATCACCCTCCGATCGCCTGATCGGCCCCTTGCCCAGGCCTGACGCCTCCGCCAGAGGTGTCAGGCTTGGACAGGGGACCCCCATATCCCCCCAATCACTGGCTCTGACCCCCACCCAGGCCTGAGGCCTCTGGCCCAGGAATCATGCCTGGGCAGGGGACCCCCATCTCCCTCTGATCGCTTGCTCCACCCCCCGCCCAAGCCTGACGCCTCTGACCCAGGCTTCAGGCCTGGGCAAGGGGACCATCACATCCCCCCAATCCCCAGCTCCGCCCCCCACCCTGGCCTGATGCCTCTGGCCCAGGCATCAGGCCTGGGCAGGGGACCCCCAGCCCCCCGCCCAGGCCTGATGCCTCGGCCAGAGGAGTTGACCCTCATCACCCTCCGATCACCAATCACCAGATCGGCCCCTTGACCAGGCCTGAGGCCTCCGGCAGAGGTGTCAGGCCTGGGCAGGGGACCCCCAGCTCCCCGCGGTTGCAGGCTCTGCCCCTGCCCAGGCCTAATGCCTCTGGCTGAGGCGTCCGGCCCGGGCAGCGGGGACCCACAGCTGCAGCGGCCCTGCGATCGTGGGCTTCGCTTTAGGCCCAGGCAAGGGACCCCTAGCTCCTGGGACTGCCAGCCTCGACCGTGCCCAGCTCCCATCGCTGGCTCCACCCCTACTTCCTGCTATCACTGGCCAGGGCAGAAAAGGCACCTGATTCTCCGATCATGGCTGGGGGGCAGGGCAAAGGCGGCCGCCTTTACCCTGCCCCCCAGCTCTTAGCTCCCCCCTGGGTTTCCAATCACTGTCAGTGGCAGGGGGCTTCTTCCTGCTTTCCCTTTCGCCTCCCTGCATTGTGCCTACATATGCAAATTAACCACCATCTTGTTGGCAGTTAACTGCCAATCTTAGTTGGCAGTTAATTTGCATATAGCCCTGATTAGCCAATGAAAAGGGTAGCGCCGTACGCCAATTACCATTTTTCTCTTTTATTAGTGTAGATAATCTCTTTTCATGGATTGAAAGTCATTAATGAATGTTAATGATTACTTTTAACTAGAGGCCTGGTGTGCGAAATTTGTGCACCTGGGGGAGGGGCCCTCAGCCCAGCCTGCACCCTCTTGCAATCCAGGACCCCTCAGGGGATGTCCAACTGCCAGTATAGGCCCGATCCTGCAGTTGGGCATCTGGCAGTCAGACATCCCTCTCACAATCCGGGGTCCCTCTTGCAACCCAGGACTGCTTGTCCCTAACCACTTGCCTGCCTGCCTGCTCGCCCCCTGCCTGCTCAGTGCGCGTCATAGCAACCAGTCATAGCAACCAGTCATTCCGCTGTAACATTCCCTTAGGCTTTTATATATATAGATTAGATGTAGAAGCCTGGACATTATTTTATTTCAGGTTAAACTCTGACATCCATGCGTGTTATTGGGAATTGACAAAATGTAATATTAGCAGTAGTATGGAGTACTATGGAGATAATAAAAAGAATGAATTAGAACTGTTCTGTTTATATGAAATAAGGAGGCCCGGTGCACGGATTCTTGCACTGATGGGGTCCCTTTCCCTGGCCTGCGGGGATCGGGCCGAAACCAGAAGTCCAACATCCCCCGAGGGGTCCTGGATTGTAAGAGGGTCCCAACTAGGCCAAAGGACCCTACTGGTGCATGAATCCGTGCATCAAGCCTCTAGTATGCATATAAGATCTTTGGTTAATCTCTTTCCACCCTCCCCCTTTCCCTCTGAGATTCATCAGTCTGTTCCATGTTTCTATGCCTATGGGTTGAGCATCTGTCCCCTTGTGGTCAATATGTGTCATAGCTACCGGTCGAACAGTCGAATGGTCGCCTAGGCTTTTATAAATATAGATGTGCTATGGTATATATGTTAATATGTAGTAAAGCACATTGTAGAGTAGAATATGGTACCATTTTTATAAAACAAAATTTCTATATATTTGGATATCTTAAGAAGAGTCAGAGTAATGTACTGTATAGACAGATACACAGGTTAACTGGATAACCTGAAAAAGAAGAGAATGAAGAGGGTTGGTGGCATTAATTTCATATACAGTGGGGCCTTGACTTATGAGTTTAATTCATTCCGTGACGGAGCTCGTAACTCAAATTACTCATATGTCAAATCAACAGTGAACAAGTGAGACACGTGATGCTGGGCTGATGTTGTGGCGTTCACTGTGACGTTCGCTGCGCCAACTAGCGGTGGGGTATCTGAAGCTGGCTCGTAACCTGAATTTTAGCTCGCAACTCAAAGCAAAAAATCGGCCGAGAGACGGCTCGTATCTCGAAAAACTCATTAGTCGGGACACTCGTAAGTCAAGGCCCCACTCTATCTTTACAAGGTATCACCAGGTGAAATAAGCACTTACTACTTTTGAAATTTAAAACATAAGAAAATGTAAATTAAAAAAATAGTTTGCCATCTGTGTGGAAGTAGGAATTAATTAATTTAACAAATATTTGTTGAGTGCCTACCAGTTTTCAGGAACTTTGTATTTATCAGTGACTAACAGAGGTTCTTTTTATGATACTTACCTCTGGATAGGGGGAGAAGGGAGGTATGACAGCAGCATAGGGGAGGCAAGAGTTGTAAATAAATAAATTTTTTCCCAAGACATTGTTCACTGACAGCTTTATTCCCCAATAAGTAAAATATAAAAGTGGGTCTGAGAGATGGGAGAAGTACATTTTACATCCTAAATATAAAACAAAAAAAGAAAATTCAATTAAAAGAGCATTTTGAGTATCAGTTACATTCCTAGTTGGCAGCATTCTATAAACTGTGAGGAGATACAAGAAACCTGTGTGGCCCCTAGACATTAGGTAGTTTACAACCTAACTGAAGACTGTATAAGGCTCTCCAGGAAGAGTTGACAGAGGACATTTAACAGGCTGAAATGAGTGTTAAAAACATTCAGTCTAATGGGAGTCGATGGACAGAGACCTATGCAGGCGGGAGGAAGACTCCATAGAGGAAGACAGGCTGGGAGGATGTGAACAGGCAGAGTCCTCCACCCGCAGGGCCTCCTCTCCCAATGGGCCACCATCTGATGGCACCACGCCCCTTGGCCAAAGGCCTGCTTCACTGTGTTACAGGCCCTATTGCAGCAGTTCTCAACCTGTGGGTCGTGACCCCTTTGGGGGTCAAATGACCCTTTCACAGGGGTCGCCTAAGACCATCGGAAAACACATATATAATTACATATTGTTTTTGTGATTAATCACTATGCTTTAATTATGTTCAATTTGTAACAATGAAAATACATCCTGCATATCAGATATTTACATTATGACTCTTAACAGTAGCAAAATTACAGTTATGGAGTAGCAACAAAAACAGTTTTATGGTTGGGGGTCACCACAACACGAGGAACTGTATTACAGGGCCGCGGCATGAGGAAGGTTGAGAACCACTGCCCTATTGTATTGCACGTATCAAGGGTTGGCCTTTACAGAGGTCAAAAATAACTCATTACCGGCATTCTGTTTGGACCATAGTCAACATATGCTGACGAGGTTTATGAACAGCAGACGCCATGCCACTTCTCACACCCCTGCTTCCATTGCATCCACAAAAACACCCTCATCCACCCCAAACCCAGTGAAGGCTGGTTAGTCTCAGGACGCCTTTCTCACTGTCATCCTCAGCAGCCACCCAGAGGCCAAGTCTCACACCCATCTGTCCTCTCAGAAGCTCACATTCTATGCTAATTACTACTTCTCCCATCTCTCAGACCTACTTCTGAACTCTCATGTTTTTCCCGTCTTTGGGAAATTCTGTCTACAAAGTGACTTCTTGGACAGTTGAGTCCATTTTAGTCCTTCAGCATTTAAGTTCCTGTTCTTTGCTAGCACTGTGAGAGGCCCCAGTCCTGCAGGAGGAATAAGTAAATTTTATAAGATGTTAGGTGATGAAACAAACTGAGAAGAGATGGATTAATACAGTGAGGGTGTGGTTCATTTTTTTCTTTTAATTTGAGATATAATTGACATAACATTGTGAAAATTTAAGGTACATTGTGTAAATGTACCTTGAATTGGAACATTTATATGTTGCAACATGATTACCACCATAGGGTTTGCTAACACCTCTATCATCACATAATTATCTTTTTTTTTCTTTTTTGTGGTGGGACCGTTAAGATCTAGTCTCTTAGGAACTTTGAAGTTTATACTACAGTATTGTTGTCTTATCACTATTCTCTGCATTAGATCTCCAGAAATTATCTACTTATTTGCATATTTGTACCTTTAAACAACATATATCCCCAATCTTCTCTCCTCCAGCCCCTAGTAACCACCATTTACTCTGTTTTTACAAGTTCAACTTTTTTGATTCCACATAAAAGTGATATCATTAAGTATTTGTCTTTCTCTGTCTGATTTATCTCACTTACCATTATGCCATCAAGATGCACCTGTGTTGTCAAGTGGCAGGATTTCCTTTTTTCATGCCTGAATAGTAAACCATTGTGTATATATCACAATTTCTTTATCCATTCATCAGTTAATGGACACTTAGTTGTTTCCATATTGACTATTGTGAATAATGTTGCAATAACTGTGGGTGTGCATATATCTCATTGATATCTGTTTTCATTTCCTTTGGATATATATACCCAGAAGTGAGATTGCTGGATCATATGATAGTTCTTTTTAATATTTTGAGGAATTTTCATAGTTGTCCATAATGAGTGTATCAGTTTACATTCTCACCAACAGTGTATAAGGATTCCCTTATCTCCCCATCCACAATAACTGTTACCTCTTCTTTTCTTAATGATAACCATTCTAAGAGGTATGAGGTGATATCTCACTGTGCTGTGTTTTTTTTAAAATATGTTTTTATTGATTTTTTATTTTGAGGAAGACAGAGATAAACATTGATTGGCTGCCTCCCGTGTGCCCCCTACTGGGGATCAAGCCTGCAACCCAGATATGTGCCTCAACCGAACTGGTGACTTTTTGGTGCATGGGTCGACGTTCAACCACTGAGCCACACCAACCAGGGCTCACTGTGATTTTGATTTGCGTTTTCCTGATAATTAGTGATGTTGAGCATATTTTTATATACTTGTTGACCATTTGGATATCTTAATTTAGGAAAAAATGTCTATTTAGATCTTCTGCCCATTTTTTATTTGTGTTGTTTGTTTGTTTTTCTGTTACTGAGTTGTATGACTTTTTTATGTGTTTTGGATATTAACCCCTCATTTGATACTAGGGCCCAGTGTATGAATTCGTGCACCTTGAAAGGAACTGTGGGTCACGACGCTGTGGTGGGTACAGGGGCGGGTCTCAGCCCATCCTCCGCGTCCCCATCTGACCCCTACCGCCCTGGCCCTCGGTCCCATATCTACCGGCAGACCCGCTCCCACGTGCTGATGGCGTGGAGCGATTGGGGCCAGTGCTAGCAGTGGGTGCAAGCGGGACCAGCGCCGGCAGCAGGTGTGAGCACTGGGCAGGACTGCGGTGTGCAGGAGCAAAGAATTTTCAGTAATCACCAGAGGCTCGCCCCGATGACAACAACTGGCTCCCCGCCTTGGCCTGGCACCCCCACTCACCTGCTCCACCATCCTGCTGCAGCCAACGCTTGCCATGTTCTGCGCACGCCCTCTGGTGGTCAGCACATGTATAGCAACCAGTTCGGTTGTTCCACTGTTCAGTCTATTTACATATTAGCCTTTTATTATATAGGACTAGAGGCCCGGTGCACAAAAATTTGTCCACTCGGGAGGGAGGAGGGGGTCCCTCAGCCCGGCCTGTGCCCTCTCGCAGTCTGGGACCCTTGGGAGATAACGACCTCTGGCTTAGGCCTGTTCCCAGGTGGCAGAGGGCAGGCTCAATCCCTAGGTGCAGCCCCTGGTCAGGCTCAGAGCAGGGCCGATTGGGGAGTTGGGGCGCCGCCCCCTGTCATGCACAGAGCAGGGCTGATTGGGAGGTTGCGATGCCACCCTCAGTCACACTCAGGTAGGGCCGATTGGGGGGTTGGGGCACCACCCCCTGTCACACTCAAGGCAGGGTTGATGGGGAGGTTGCGGCGCCACCCCCTGTCACGCACAGAGCAGGGCCAATTGGGGTTGGGGCGCTGCCCCCTTTCACGCACAGAGCAGGGCCCATCAGGGGGGTTGGGGCTCCGTACCCTGTCACGCACAGAGCAGGGCGGATCAGGGGGTTCGGGCGCCGCCCTCTATCACCCATAGAGCAGGGCCCATCAGGGGGTTGGGGCGCCGCCACTGTCACACTCAGGGCAGGGTCGATGGGGAGGTTATGGCTTTACCCCGTCACACACAGAGCAGGGCCTGTGGAGGGTGGGGGGGTTGGGGCACCGCACCCTGTCACACACACAGCTGCAGGGCGATCAGGGGGTTGGGGAGCTCCCCCCTATCAGGCACAGAGCAGGGCTGATCAGGGGGTTGGGGTGCCTTCCCCTGTCAAGAACAGAGCAGGGGGGATAGGGAGGTTGTGGCCCCGCCCCCTGTCACACACAGAGCCACAGGGCGATCAGGGGGTTTGGGCGCTGCCCCCTATCACACTGATCCCGGTGCCGGGTGGCCTCTCAGCTCCGCTGATCCTGGTGCTGGGAGGCCTCACGGCTCCACTGATCCTGGTGCTGGGAGGCATATTACCTTTTACTATATAGGATAGAGGCCTGGTGCATGGGTGGGGCCTGGCTGGTTTGCCCTGAAGGGTATCCTGGATCAGGGTGGGGGTCCCCACTGGGGTGCCTGGCCAGCCTGGGTGAGGGGATGTTGGCTGTTTGCAGCTGGTCACACACCCTTTAGGTTGGGGGTCCCCACTGGGGTGCCTGGCCAGTCTGGGTGAGGGGCTGAGGGCTGTTTTCAGGCTGGCAGGTGACTGAAGCTCCCAACTGCTCCTTTTTTTCTTTTTTTCTTTTTAATTCTGGGCCAGCTTTAGCTCTGGCTCCAGCTCTGAGGCCTCTGCTGCTGAAAGCAGGTATCTGGTTTGTTTGAGTTCTATAATCGAAACACTGTATCAGCTCCAGCTCTGAGATCCCGGCGGGCTGAAAGCAGGTTTCTGGGGTTTTGTTTAGCTTCTATATTTGTAAGAATGTTTCAAACTGCAAGCTCAGAGGCTGGCAAGGCAGGCGGGGAACAGTTGGTTTCCTCCATCACTGAAGCAAGCAAGCCTCATGTTAACTTCAAGTTGCCTGGCTGCCGGCCACCATCTTGGCTGGCAGTTAATTTGCATATCTCACTGATTAGCCAATGGGAAGTGTAGCGGACGTACGCTAATTACCATGTTTCTCTTTTATTAGATAGGACTAGTGGCCTGGTGCACAGATTCGTGCACAGTGAAAGGAAATTAATTAGAAGAAAGATTCGTGTGGTAATTACGTTACTGCACCATCAACAATGACAGATTGAAACACACACGTGCGATTGGCGCCAGTGAGAGCTTTATATGTATCACGCAAGCGTGAGTCAACGTTTATTTTTAAATTGCCAGTGTGCATCATATGTACCGGCCAGTTGGTCAGTTGGATGGATGGATGGTCAGTCAGTCAGCCTTATATATATATAGATTATTATATAGGATGTGGTTTGCAAGTAATTTCTCCTATTCTGTATATGGCCTTTTCATTTTATTGATTGTTTCCTTTGCTGTGCAAAAGCTTTTTAGTTTGATACAACCCTACTTGTTGGATTTTGCTTTTATTGATTGTTCTTTTGGTGTCAGATACAAAAAATTCTTTCCAGCACCAATGTCAAGAAGCTTCTTCGCCTATGTTTTCTTCTGGGAGTTTTACAGTATCAGATCTTACATTTAAGTCTTAATTTTTTTCCATTTTGGTGAGTGGTGTAAGATAGGGTTGCAGTTTTACTTTTGGCACGCAGTCATCCAGATTTTCCAACACCATTTGTTAAAGAGACTATCCTCTCCCCGTGGAGTGTTCTTGCCTCCTTTGTCAAATATAAGTTGACCGTGTATGCAGGGGTTTATTTGGCAGCTCTCGATTCTGTTTCATTGGTCTATATGTCTGTTTTTGTGCCAGTACCATAGTTTTAATTACTATAGCCTTGGAGCATAGTTTGAAAAGCTTTGTTCTACTTTCTCTTGATTACTTTGGATATTTGGGGTCTGTTGTGGTTCCAAACAAACTCAATGATATTATTATTCACTTTGTTTAGTGATTTTGTTGTCAAGTAGAGTTTAGTTTATTGTTGCCTACCAAGATTTAAACCCAAACATTCAACTATTTTTCTTGCTCCAGGGAACATGAAAATTAAGACCCTTGTTAAAAAAAAAAGGGGGAGGAGGGTTGTCTAAAAAACGGTTTTGAGTAAATCTGAAAAAGTATATTTTTTTATTACAGTATATTTTCAGTAAAATTCATCCATTTTAGTGTACAGTCAGTGTACCTCATAACATTCATAACTAACTACATTTTGTTCAATGATGGACCACATATACAAAGATGGTCCCATAAGATTGTATTGGAGCTGAAAACTTCCTATCACATAGTGACATTGTCAGAAAATCATAGCGCAGTGCGTTACCATTTTCTGCTTTCTCAGGGCTATTGGCCCAGGTGAGTTTCCCATAGACATCTCCTCTTTCTACACCAGTGTTATGACTGGACCACCCTGTGATTCTTAGAAATGAGTTTATTTCTGACAGGCCCTAGGAGCATACAAGAAACTACCTAAGAGAGAGCAACAGGAGCCTGGTGTTTTGCTTTTATTGGGGTTGAGAGTGGGAGCCCATGGTTTTGTGGGCTCATCTTTATTGGTGAATTTAAAATACCATAAGAGGGAATTTAAAGTACAGGAAGAGAAAAAACAAGTAGCCCAAATGATCAGTTATACCAACCAGGATCTCTAAAACAAAGGAGCATCAGTGGGAAGAAGGCAGCCTGCCTCTTTATCAGGTCATGTGTCTGGCAATGCTTTTGTTGGCTTTGAAGTAGATGCCTCTGCAATCAAAGCTTAAGTCGGGCACTTGTATTAAAAAAGAAAAGCTAGTTGTTGGTTCTCACACTACGGTTACTTGTTTGTGGTAATGCTGATATAAACAAACCTGTTCCAGTCCTATAAAAGTATAGCACATGCAATTACAATAGTAGGTTGTACCATCTAGGTTTTGTGTAAGTGTACTTGCACAGCAAAATCACCTAACCACGAATTTCTCAGAATGTACCCCCTCATTAATCAGCTTGTGACTGTAGAGTTCTGAGTTTTAACAAACTCATAAAGTCATGTAATCAACAACTCAACCAACTGTAGCCTCTGAGTAGCGCCTATTCCAGAAGCTTATATAAATGGAACTGTACAGTGTAGAGCTTTTCAAGTCTGGTTTCTTTCATTTCACATTGATCCAAGTAGTTGGATGTTTCAGCTCTTTGTACCACTTCATTGCTGGGTGATAGTTTATTGGAAGGCAGCATTGCCATTTTTATCCATTCACCAGTTAAAGATATTTGGTTGTTTCCAGTTTGGAGTTGTTAAAGCCATTATAAACATTAATTTATAGATTTTTATACGAACATAAATAAAAATTTATGTCTGAGCATTCCAGTTGTTCAAAATTTTTATTACACTCCACTGTTACATTTGGGTTCGTTTTTTTTATTTTAGTCACTCAAAGAGGAGTACACTTTTTTACTTTAGTTTACATTTACTAATGACTAACGATGTTGAGCATCTTTTCATTGACAAAGTTTTCTTTATCACATGTGTGATTGACAGATCTTTTCTTTCAGGCTGTATCATTTCTTTACAGTCTCGTGTAGAAGCTTTCAAAAAACAGAAGTCCTTAATTTCCGTGAAGTCCAGTTTATCAAATTTTTGTTTTATGGGTCATGCTTTTAGTGTTGTAGTAAGAACTCTTTGCCTCAACCACAGTCACGAAGATCTCCAGTTTTTCCTTCAGATGTTTAATAGTTTGAGATTTCACATTTAGGTCTGTGCTGCATTTTGAGTTAATGCTTGTTTATGGTATGGGACATGGATCAAGAGTTTTCTTTTGTTTTGCATATGAACATATAACTGTTCCCACACCATTGGTTGAAAAACCTGCCCTTTTTCATTGAAATCCCTCTGCATTTTGTTAAAAATCAATTGGCCTTGTATGCGTGGGTCTGTTTGCTAGACTCCATTATGTTGTAATATGTTTACTCTTTCGCTAATACACAGGGTCATGATTATTATAACTTTTTAGTAATTCCTAGAATCATGTAGTGCGAGTCCTCCAATTTTGTTTTTCTTTTTCAAAATTGCATTGTTCTTCTCATTCCCTTTTCTTGCCATTTAAATTTTAAAATTAGTTGGTCAATTTATTTTTTAATCTTGCTGCAATTTTTTATTTTTAATTAACTTTAAATGTATAGAAAAGTAAGTACAGATAGTCTTCATATATCCTTTATCCAGTTTCTCCTAATGCTGATATCTCAGATAATCATAGTACAATGATCAAAACTAGGAAATTAACATTGGTGAAATATTGTTCATTAAAAACCTTGTATGGATTTCATTAGTTTTTGTATCAGTTTACTTTTTCTATTCCAGGATCTTATTTCGCATTGCATTTTCTCCTCAGACTGAAATTTTTATGGCAATTGCATTGGATATATTAATACTTTAACAATATTGAGTCTTCCATCTATGAACACAATATTATCTCTTCATTTTTAAAAAGCCTTCTTTCATTACTTTCAGCAAAGTAGATGTGCATGTTACTAGACTTATCTATACTAATAAAAGGGTAATATGCAAATTGGTCACGACACCCTCAGTCATGCTAATTAGTCACGACCAGTATGCAAATTGACCATCACTCCAACACAAAGATGGCCGCCCCATGTGGCCACAAGATGGCCTGTAGGGGAGGGCAGTTGTGGGCCATCAGGCCAGCAGGGGAGGACAGTTAGGGGTGACCAGGTCAGCAGGGGAGGGAAAATGGGGGCAGCCAGGCCTACAGGGGAGGGCAGTTAGGGGTGACCTGGCCAGCAGGGGAGGGCAGTTGGGGGCAACTGGGCCTTCATGGGAGGGCCATTGGGGGCGACCAGGCTGGCAGGGGAAGGCAGTTGTGGGGGACCCAGGCCTGCAGGGAGGGCAGTTGGGGGCGACCCAGGCCTGCAGGGAGGGCAGTGAGGGTGATCAGGCCTGTGGAGGAGGGCAGTTAGGGGCAAACAGGCCAGCAGGGGAGCAGTTAGGCATTGATCAGGCTGGCAGGGGAGTGGTTAGGCGCAATCAGGCAGGCAGGCAGGTGAGCGTTTGGGAGCCAGCAGTCCTGTACTGAGAGGGATGTCTGACTGCCCGTTTAGGCCCGATCCCTGATATGCTAATTAGCCACGCATGACCAGTATGCAAATTGACCATCACTCCAGCACACAAGATGGCTGCCCTATGTGACCACAAGATGGCCGCCACAGATGGCCTGTAGGGGAGGGCAGTTGGGGGCCACCAGGATTGGGCTTAAACGGGCAGTCAGACATCCCTTGAGGGGCCCCAGATTGGAGAGGGTGCAGGCTTGGCTGAGGGAAACACACACACACTCCTGTGTATGAATTTCATGCACCGGGCCTCTAGTACCTTAATATTTCTTTCTGTGTGCATGTTATTATAAACTAGTAGTCCGGTTCACGAAATTCATGCACATTAAAAGGGAATTAATTGCCCTAACCGGTTTGGCTCAGTGGATAGAGCATCGGCCTGCAGACTCAAGGGTCCCGGGTTCGATTCCGGTCAAGGGCATGTACCTTGGTTGCAGGCACATCCCCAGTGGGGAGTGTGCAAGAGGCAGCTGATTGATGTTTCTCTCTCATCGATGTTTCTAACTCTCTATCCCTCTTCCTTCCTCTCTGTAAAAAATCAATAAAATATATATTTTTTTAAAAAGGGAATTAATTAGCGGAGATATTTTAATATTGCTATTTGCCCTTTCTCTATAATAGAAATGTGAGAGATGAAAGGAAATTAGTAAAATGTATATGAAAATAATATATAAATTTATTAGTAAAATAAACAGTAACAAAAGGATATAACAACAACAGAGGCATGATATAAAAACGACAAAAACATGATATGAAAACAACAGTGATGCAAACAATGACTGATAAAGTGATTAAACTTATTCTAATATCTCCCTGTACACATTACAAGTGAAAACACTTTCAGAGTGCTTGACTAATTTCCTTTGTGCTGAAGTATTTAGAACTTTAACTTTAATATCACAAGCTCTTCAAACTCGAGAAAAAGCAACATACAACTGACCATGTGCGAAAACGGGTTCAGGTACGAATATGCCTACCCTGTCTAGAGTTTGTCCTTGTGATTTATTAATAATCATCAGAAATGCTGGCATCATGGGAAACTGTCGTCGAATTAATTTAACACATTGTTTGCAGGTAGTTTTTGCGCACTAACAGGTGGCGTGGGCCATTTTTGCTAATTTTTTGCGCAAATAGCAACGTTCGGTACAATTACGATAACTTTAGTTTATGTATTTATACGTTACCCACATTCTATCGCTAGTCTATAAAAAATGTATTAATACGTGTCCCACGCTCTACTGCTACAGTCAACGTAAAACATATAAATATGTTTCCCGCATACAATGTGTTAAATGGGAGGCCAGTGTCAGATGGGGATAAATTAATTCTTGGAATCAGAACAATGAGCTCTCCCTCTGCAGATTCTGTTAATACTTCAGCTTCGATAATGTTAGGTCGTAATCTTTTGATAATAAATCTGGTACCATTACAAAGACCCCATTTACTATTAAGATTTCTCAATAGCATGATGATTGCACCACTTTCAATTTTAATTTATGACACAGCATTCCTGAAGGAGTAATAATATTAAGAAATTCAATGGGAAAATTTTCCTTTTCAGCATCATCTGTTGAATCAATGGAAACATCACTCAAATACGTGTGAAAATCTCCATCGAGTATATCCAAATTTTCTTCATTTAATTTTTGAACGTGCTCATTTTTTTGGACAAAGAATTTCATGTTTAGATATATTTTTAATATTATCTATATATATACTATTTCCAAAGGTAGCTTCAATAGTAGATCCATTACAAATCATTTCACAGGGGATTTTAATAATATCCATTCCTAAATGAAAACTGCTATCAAGTTTGCCATCTCCAAGTTTTACTAACCATTCACTATAAGCAGATTCCTCTGATCTCATATTTGTTTTAAGAGACAATTTATTGAAACATCCCCAAACATTACAGTACTTTAAACTCGTTTGTACTGTGGCCGATCCCATAGCATGCGGTACAATACTGAGACATTGTCCAAAATCCTCTACAAGCAGGAGAACTTTCCCACCAAATACAACATTCAAATTCATAATTTCTCCTAGTAATGTGTCTATGGCGTTTATAGCATGACTAGATGCCATGGTGCATTCATCAATAATGAGAAGTTGGGCCTTTTTAATAGTTTTACCAACTTCACTGTTTATATCGAGTCTAGAAATTGAAGTGCATTTAATGGAATTGGACATTTATATTGGGAATGAAAGGTTCTTCCACCGAGAAATAAATTTGCAGCAGTTCCTGTAGACGCTGTGGGTAAAACAGTACCAACACAACCTCTAATATAATGTATTAAAACTTTATTGTGGGGAGCCGCTACAGTGTTTTGGTCAGGTTCAAGCCTTGGACTGATGAGAGGGTACAGTCCTCTCATTGCCACATGCAAGTCCCAGCTTGGAGGGCAGGGCCCTCCCAGCACAATTATAGCCAACAGCTATAGTTGTAAGCTTGAATCTATGGTCCATACACGTGGCCCCATGTGCCTGAGTGATGTAGGCTTGATAGAGTTCAGGTGCATGTAGTTGAGTAGGATTGAAACCCAGGAGAATGTTGTAAACATCTTGGTCATGCCCTTACTTTGCCTTGTGGCATCTGCTATAAAGTAAAGACACAGCTGTGGGCGTGATCGCTGTCTTGGAGAAGCAGCATCCCACCGAGACCCAGATTTCATTCTCTTGTCTGTCTTTTCTAAACCTTTTAGCTGCCCCCACTCAGGTTCACCCTTGGCCATGCTGGCGCGGCACACTTTATAAAGATATGCCTCCAGGATCTGAGGGTGGGTTCCTGCCTCAAACCCCACTCTTACAGGAAACAGCTGGGGGGGGGGGAGGGCGCAGCCGTTTCCAAGACAACCCCTGCAGGACTGACTTCCTTCCGCTTGGTCGCGCTTCTGGCTGTGATGTTACACCCAGGGTTTTTATATAAGTAGATTATATGTTTTTAAAAATTAGAATTCCATCATTAATTGTTGGGATAGGGAAATACAATCGAACATTCCTCCAACTTTGTTAAACTCTTTCATTAGTTCTAAGAGCATCTTCTAGGATATTTTTGGGATTCTTTCTATAGAAATCTATGTTATCTGTGAATAACAACACATTTTTCTTTCTTTCAATTGGGTATGCCTTTATTTCTTGCCTCATTGCACTGGCTAGTACTTCCAATACAATGTTGAATAGCTGTCATGGGAGAGGATAGCGTTACTTTGTTTCAGAGTTGGCGGAGAATGCATTCAATCATTCACCATTGAATATGGTAGTTCTAGATGCCCTTTAACAGGTTGAGGAAGTTCCCTTCTATTGACCTACTTTACTTAGATCTTTAAATCATGAATGGACATTGAATTTTGTCTAATTATGTTATACTAGAGGCCCGGTGCATGAAATTCGTGCACTTGGGGGTGTCCCTCAGCCTGGCCTGCACCCCCTCACAGTCCGGGAGCCCTCGGGGTATGTCTGACTGCCAGCTTAGGCCTGCTCCCCACAGAGTTCTTAGCTACAACACTAAAAGCATGACTGGCTCAAGGCTTCTGGCTGAGCGGCACTCCACCTGTGGGAGTGCACTGACCACCAGGGGGCAGATACTGCATTGAGCATCTGCCCCCTGGTGGTCTGTGCATGTCATAGCAACGGGTCGCTCCACCGTTCAGTCTATTTGCATATTAACCTTTTATTATATAGGACTAGGGTAAAAATCCAATAATAGCAGAAAGTAATATTTGCCTTTAAAATTTGAATGGGAAAGAAGAAAGGAGGAGGAAAAGGGTTAAACATTTTTTCTTTTTCTAATTTTCAATCAGTGGTTTCCTTCTTGTTGCTTTGAAAAATGAGCCAAATGTGCACCTGACTAAATATTAACATATTTTGGCTTTTAAGAAAGCTTAGCTATGTTATGCTACAGCTTCAACTCCCAGCCTTCATTTCTGTCATGTAGTTTTGTTAAGCAGAATCATAAGCTTGCTTTTTTGAAACAGCAAATGCCAACTTTCTATTTGAAGCTATCTACTAGACAGATAGGTAGATCTATATATAGATATACAGGGTGTCTCAAAAATGTATACTAGTACACACTTTGAATAATTATTAATTCAAATGGGTTAAATCAGAAAGGAAATAAGCTATCAAAAAATGTATGTGTATACATTTTTGAGGGGACCTATATATATATATATATATATATATATATATATCACTAATTTTTAAGGATTATTACTAAAATATAGTTTTGATTCAAATTCCATATAGGATAACAATAAATTGATGATTTTTGCTGTGCCCATTAAGAAGAAAAATTAATTTTATTTGAAAATGCAGACTGAAACATGGGAAGGCATACATATCGATGCAATCATGAAGAAAGAAGCCTACATTGTCAGTGCTGGCATGCAGTTGATACCAAACGGAGCTAAATCCAAGAGTTCCTTTTCAAATTAAAAGGGAAATTTTAATTGCCAGAAAGTGGAAAAAATATTAGGCCAAAACAAACTCTAGTATTTACAGTTGCACTAAGTAATGTAACCTATAAGAATTACATAAAGTTTAAAGATTAACTTTTGCTAGAATGTTAATTTATCAAATTATATTTATAACAGACTTTTATAAGTATGTGTATCAGTGGATGGATGGATGTCTGGTGGATAGATGGATGATGGATGGTTGGGTGGATGGACAGATTAGGATCTCAAGACCTGGACTATTTCAAATATTCAATATTAATAAAAGAATAAATAGTATATACCCTACCTTCTGAACATCAGCATCATGTTTCTGTTGAAGTTTAAGCTTCTCTTCATGACATTTAGCTTCTATCATTTTGGTTTTCATGTACAACTTCAAGGAAAATATTTTAAAGGTGTTCATAATTTGCTTTTCCCTTTGGCAAAAATACACAATTAAAATAACTCCTAATATGAAAGAGAATAGTATTTTTCCACTTTTACCCTAGAGCTAGAGGTCTAGAAATCACATATATATATACAAACATGTTGGTATTACTTCCAAGCTAATTAAAAATCTTTCAGATAAATTGTACCTGCCCTACCAAGTTTGGCTTAGTGGATAGAGCATTGGCCTGTGGACTGAAAGGTCCCAGGTTTGATTCCAGTCAAGGGCATGTACCTTGGTTGCAGGCACATCCCCAGTAGGAGGTGTGCAGGAGGCAGCTGATCGATGTTTCTCTCTCATCGATGTTTCTAACTCTCTATCCCTCTCCCTTCCTCTCTGTAAAAACCAATAAATATATATATAAAAATTACTAGAGGCCCATTGCACGAAGAGATTCGTGCAATAGGCCTTCCTTCCTCTGGCTGCCGGCACCGGTTTTCCTCCGGCACCCAGGATCCAGGCCTTTTGTCCAGCCACAGCAGAGAAGCCAAGCCTCTTCAGTCTTCAGTCTTTGCTCCGTGCCTGCATAGGCAAATTAACCGCCATCTTTGTTGGGTTAATTTGCATAGTCGCTCTGATTGGCTGGTGGGCGTAGTGCAGTGACACCGATTTGTATGTTTCTCTTTTATTAGTGTAGATACCTGATGGGTAAAGTTGACACTACTAAATATGGATTTATCAATTATCCCCCCCCCAAAAAAAAGTCATTTTAAAGTGATATTTTGCTGGTATTTTGACGTTTATTATTTCCTATCTGAGAAAGTCTCTATTTAACCATTTTACTTTTTGCTTTTCTTATATCTATGTGCTCCTTTAAAAATATGTTTCATCACCCTGACCAGTTTGGCTCAGTGGATGGAGTGTTGGCCTGCAGACTGAAGGGTCCCAGGTTTGATTCCGGTCAAGGGCATGTACGTTGGTGCAGGCACATCCTGAGTAGGGAGTGTGCAGGAGGCAGCTGATGGATGTTTCTCTCTCATCGATGTTTCTAACTCTCTATCCCTCTCCCTTCCTCTCTGTAAAAAATCAATAAAATATATTTAAAGAAAAAATATGTTTCACCAATATGATAGTTTGAGACTGAATGTCCATAAATATATGGCTTATTACTGATAAACACACTTCTCTCTCCAGGTGTCATAGACCCCGATGCCCTCCAGGCAGTGACTTCATCTCCTTTTGAGCACTCATTAACTCCCATCCTGCTCAAACCAATACCTAATGCACAATGTTTGCAGCAAAACTGTAACCAATACTTGTTGATAATAACATGTGTGTCTTTGAATTTAAAGAATAATAGTAACTGGTTTTAAGAACAACATAAAATTGGTTTTCTCAACTATAAAAGTATTGGACCACCTGATTTCTTACTGTTTAAAAGAATATGCACAATAGAGTCTGACAGACCTCATTTCTAACTCTAGTTCTAATCCCATTATGTATTAACTAGAGGCCCAGTACATGAAAATATGTGCACTTGGGGGGTGGGAGGAGGTGTCGTCCCTCAGCCCGGCCTGTGCCCTCTTGCACTCCAGGAGCCCTCGCTCCTTACTGCCGGCCTGCTAGCTGCTCCTTACATCTCTGCTCGCTGCTCCTTAGCACTGCCACAGAGGCAGGAGAGGCTCCTGCCACCACTGCCGCTTAGCTCTCCAGCCATGAGCCTGGTTCAGGGCTTCTGGCTGAGCAGTGCTCCCACAGTGGGAGCGCACTGACCACTAGGGGGCAGCTCCTGCGCTGAGCATCTGCCCCCTGGTGGTCAGAGTGTGTCATAGCAACCGGTCGTTCAGCTGTTCGGTGAATTTGCATATTACCCTTTTATAATATAGGATGTATCTATTGAAATTACCATATGGTTTTTCTTCTTTAGTAAGTTGATAATATCAGTTACATTGATTTGATTTTTTAATGTTGAACTAGAATTGCATTGCCAAGATAGAAACTACTTGGTCATAATGTATTCTTCTTTTTCATTTATTTGCTAGATGTAGTTTGCCAGTACTTTGTAGATGATTGTATGCCTACATTCGTTCATAAGGAATATTAGCTTATAGTTTTCTTACCAACTCTTTGTCTGGTGTGGGTACCAGGTTAATGCTGGACTTATAAAATGAGGTGGATAATATTCTCTTCTGTATGTTGAAAGTTTATATAGATAGGTGTTATTTGTTTCTTTAAATGGTTGGTAGAAAATTCTTCTTACCAGTGAAACTATCTGAACTTGGTCTTTTCTTTGTGGGAAGGTTTTTTTATTTTAACTTCTACTTTTTCAATTACAGTTGACATACTATATTATATTAGTTTCAGGTGCACACATAGTGATTAAACATTTATATAACTTATATAGTCACCCCAGTAAGCCTAGTACCCACTTGACACCATACATAGTTATAATATTATTGACTATATTCTCTATGCTGTACTTTACATCCTTGTCTCTCTTTTTGTATTTGGCAGTTTGTTCTTGGAAAGATTTTTAATTACAAATTAAATTTCTTTAATGGATGTAGGACTGTTATAGTTACCTGTTTCATTTTGAGGGAGCTTTGTCAGATTGTGGTTTTTAAATTTTTTTAAAATCCTCACCTGACGATATGTTTTTATTGATTTGAGAGAGAGAGGAAGGGAGAGGGAGAGAGAGAGAAAAAAATCAATGTGAGAGAGAAACATTAATCAGTTGCCTCCCATACATGCCCCACTGGGTATCAAACCGACAACCTGAAATTGAATCTGAGACCCTCCAGTGCACAGGACAATGCTCCAGCCAACCGAACCACAGCAGCCAGGGCAGATTGTGGTTTTTAGACAATGTGTCCATATCTTATAGTTATTAAATTTAGGGACATAGAGTTGTTTGTAGTATTCCCTGTCATCCTTTTTACATGTAAAGGATGTACTATACAGCGTCCACATTTTAGTTTCTTTTACTTTTGTCTTCCTTTTTATTCTTGATTATTCTGTCTAGGGTTTTATTCATTTTTTGAAGAATGAGCTTTTTGTTCTGTTGATTTTGTTTGTTTGTTTACTTCATTCATTTCTGCTCTTATCTATTCCCTTTGATGTTTTGGGTTTAATTTGCTCTTTTTCTAAGTTTTTTCTTTTCTTTTAATCCTCACCAAAGGATATGTTTGTTTACTTTAATCCACACCTGAGTCTATGTTTTATTGATTTTCAGAGAAAGAGGGAGAGAGAAACATCAGTATGAGAAAGAAACATCAGTTGGTTGCCTCCTATACACACCCTCACCAGGGATTAAACCACAACCTTTTGGTGTATTGGACGATGCTCCACCTAACTGAGCTACCCAGCCAGGGTTTTTTTTCTAGTTTTTTAAGGTGGAAGCATGGATTATTGATTTGAGGCTTTGTTTTTTTAAGTACTAGCAAGTGTGTAATACTGTAAATTTCCTTCCAAGTATTGCTTTCATTGCAGCCAACAGTTTTTGATACATTGTGTTTTCATTTTCAATTAAATAAAAATATTTTATAATTTCTGTAGTGACTGCTACTTTGACCAATGGATTATTTTGAAGGTGTTGGCTTCATTTCAAATTATTTAGGAATTTACCAGATACTTTCTATTACTGATTTTTGGCTCAGGTGTGGCCTCCACTTAGTTAAGTCTATAGCATCCAAAAGTTCTATATTCGTATTTTAGCCCAAACTCAGCCCTTAGCAGTGTGTAAACATTTTAGCTGAATTTATTTTACCCTCTTGGTGGAAGCCTCATCTTCCCATTCTCTGCCATGTGTGAGCCAGTACTCACATTCCATCTCTCCCTGGAGATGCTTGTCTCTCCTTAGATTCTGGGCTAGTTGATACACAAAGGTTATTTTTTTGTTATTGATAATGCAGGAGAAATGTGCTTCATAGCTTTGTACATGCTAAGGTGAAGTCAGAAGTCTCAATATCATATTTTAAGCTATAATTTGAGGAGTATTTTAGAATTCTAGACAGAGAGGCAGAATGCGCAAGGTTGATGACTTCATTATAATGCATTTTAAGGCTTTGTTGCAGACAGAACTGCATTCGCAGTCTCTCGAACTTCTCAAGCAGCCCTGTTGTTTTGTTGTAATAATTTTTTTTGCTAACTACAATGACATTCTCAATTTGCACAAGATAACAGGAGTAAGTTCTTATCCCCCCTATCTTCTTTCCTTAGTGGAAGGTGCTGTATGTTTTGTGCCTTGTGTGAATGGGGAGCAGAGGACAAGGGGTTAAGGTCTGCGCTTATTTCTTTGGAATAGCACAGGTTGCTGCTTCTTAGGAGTAACGTATATAAAAAGTTGAGGTTCAGCTCACTTCTGCTTGATTGTGTGATGAGGAACAGCAGCCTGTAATGAGGCACTGCATTGCAGCCCCATGATTGCTGAATGAACAGAATCCAGGGAAACCTGTTGTGTGGGGTTTTAGACTGGTATTTTCAAAGATATGTGACTAAATCTCCATTCTGAAGACATCTTTTTTATTATTTTCCATTGCAAAATAGTTTGGCTAATTTACAGCTTAAACTGGGGGGGGGGGGTATGGAAATTATCCTATCTAATAAAAGAGTAATATGCAAATCAACTGTCACTCCAACACAAATATGGTGGCACCCATCGCTACAAGATGGTGGCGCCCAGTCCTCTCAGCCCCACTGGAGTCCTCCAGTCCCGGGGGGGCAGCCGCTGAGAGCAGGGCCTTCTTGGCCGTTGCCATGGTGACCCAGGAGCAGCCAAACGGGCCCGGCAGACAGCGCACAGCAGGGTCTGCTTGGCCTTCGCCTGCAGCGACCCAGGAGCACCAAGCAGGCCCCGCAGACACCGAAGAACCAAGGGGAACGGGCCTATGCAGTCAGTAGGTCATCCCCTGAGGGCTCCCGGATTGGAGAGGGTGCTGGTCGGGCTGAGGAACCCCCCCTTCCCCGCCCCACCGTGCACGAATTTCATGCACCAGGCCTCTAGTTTTATGATATTTGTTTTAGAGAATTTTAGCTATCTAATTGTGATTAGCATGATCTGATTTTTTGGTTACTAATTTATTTATTGCTGTTCTTTTACAGAAAATTCTTCCGGGAGGAAATACATCATTTGATGTAGTTTTTCTTGCAAGAGTAGTAGGAAATGTAGAAAATACTTTATTTATTAATACATCTAATCATGGGGTATTTACCTACCAGGTAAGAACCAATATTAAAACGTCCATTTGTTTTCTAAAATATAGTCATCATCTTCGACCTATAAATGACCAGCTTTTACAATCTCTCTTCAATAACTTTTAAGGATAACAGAAAATGTAAGAGTTTAGACTTGAAGCATTTGTATACCTATTGTTGTGTCTGTGAATATACCTGTTCAAATTAGATTGAACAAATGAATAAAGCTACTGCTAAAGTGTTAATGTAAGATTGATTGACAAAAGAATCATAAAAATATTTTCACACTAAATTCTTTTTACTTTTTGCATACTTGTGAAACATACTCAATAATAGTTTCAAGATTAAAACATACATGCCTGCTTTTCTTAGTAAATATATAGTTTTACATATTTTTAATAAGCTTATTTTTTATGTACAGTTATTCAGGTTATTAAAAAAAAATACCGTTTTTTGAATCAAGATTTTTGTAATCAAGTTTATCAAGATTTTTAAGAATTCCTCATACTTTACATACACTTCTGCCTGTGTTATAGATACTGTTATTCTCAATTTTTTAGATAAGGAAGCTGAAATGTATAAAGGTTTTTTAATTTGCCCAGATTATGCTATTAGTAGGTTGTTGAGCAGAAATTCAACCCATGACTTTGTAACTCTGAAGACCAGTCTCTTAGCCACTGTGCTATTGCCATGGAACTCAATTTCATTGTTTTACTTTATAGTTTTTGTGATTTTGTTTTTGAACATTTCTTCTCCAGTGCCCAGAGCACTTGATTTATTTTGAAAACTAGTATCAAAGTAAACATTCCATTCAGTCATAAGCATATATTGTACTTATTTAATGAAAAGAAGTCTTTAATGGTTGTTTAGTAGGTAGTCAATAAACTTTTAAAGGCTTGTATAGATAAATAACCATGGTGCTTTATAGATGACACTCATATTAACACATTGTGGACCAGTAGTTTTATTGCTAGCTTTACCCAGTGGCCAGATAAGTTTCTATTGAACGAGTACAAAAAACTTTTTACATAAATGTTAAAGGCACGCTTTAAAATTAAATTACCCATTGCATTTTGAAGTTATTTATTACATGTTCTTTCAAGCTAATACCTTTTTAACCCCTAGAGTGCCGGGGAGCGCGATTGCGTTCCTCCTGTCGTTTGCCAAAAGTGCCGGGAGCGCTATCTAAGCTTCGAAATGGCGTCCAGTTTTAAGTCTGCTTTTATTAGTGATGATGATATTGCTAAATATGTCAATGTAGTAAAGGTTTCCTTAAGTTTTTGAATATGTAACTTCATTTACTTGCGATTCATAATTTTTTTCCTAAACTGCTGTAAAATCAGCAAAAATGCCTTGGCAATTTTAGCACAGTTCCTAGGATATTTGGTTGGCACTCAAAGGGTTAAAGAATTCTCGTGACTGGCCACAAGCCTTAGAACAGAAAACATGAGAATTCTCGTGATTCGTCTGCAATGTGTGGAGTAAATAAAAAGACTGTCATTAGAATATGAAGACCTTTGTCCTGCAGAGGCACCCCAAGTGACCTAGGTGTCATGGCCAGTCTGGACTACTTGAGTGTCATGATCAGGTTGTTCTCAAGATGAGCCTCAGTGGCCAACTGTCTTTCTTTACCTCAGTCTTCCTTCTAAATATCTATCGATTCTGTCTATCTCTCTCCTATTCACTGCCATCTTCTAAGCCAGGGGTGGGGAACCTTTTTTCTGCCAAGGGCCATTTGGATATTTATAACATCATTTGCGGGCCATACAAAATTATCAACTTAAAAATTAGCCTGCTGTATTTGGTCAGACATTTAATTAACTCACCCCTAATGCTTTGGCAAGGCCAGACCAAATGATTTTGTGGGCCTGATAGGGCCCACAGGCCGGATGTTCCCTATCCCTGTTTCAAGCTGTCATTACCTCTCACTCTATTACACAGTAGCTTCTAACTGGCCTTCCATTCCGCCCCAGTCCCTGTAGTCAGAGTGTTCTTTTTTTTTTTAACATAAATCAGATCTAGTTGAATTCCCATGTACATCCTTAGGTTTTTCCATTGCTCTTAGAGCAAAGTGTAAACTTCTGACCAAGACCTACAAGGATCTAAGAAGCTGATTCCTATATAGATCTCCTACCTCATCCTATTTTACCATACTTCTCTTTTTCTTCCTGATCTTCAAACAAGCCAAGCCCCTTCCTGCCTCAAGCCTTTGCCTGTACACTTCCCCTTGTCTGAATCCACTCCCAGTGCTGGCTTTTATCATCTTTCAGATGACAACTTATGTCACATACACCCCACCCCACCCCGGAGAAGACTACCCTGACCACCCTCTGTAGAAGAAGTCCCTCCCTCCTTTAGCCAGTTGTTCTATATCACATTTCCCATTTTTTAAACCTTCTATTGTTATGCATTCTCACGCATTCTAGAATGTACATTTCATGAGAGCAGGTGCATTATCTGTCTTGTTCACTATTCAGTTATTCACTACTGTGTTTGTTTGTGTCTAACACATTGTAGGCACTTTGTAAATATTTGCCATTTGAATGACTGGCTAACACTGATTAGTCAACCCAGGACCTCCCATGTGGGCATGACCTAGGGCTGGGCTTGGTATTTGAGAGATTGTCTGGGCTCTAGATTCATCTTTTAAGGGTTGGAGTAGGGAAATCTTTTGAGGCCCTTATTTTCTTGTCTATCCCACAACTTCATGAAGGACTGCTGTCATTTTATTTCCAGTATATCGTATAAATTATTCCAAATGCTTGTGTTTGTAGTAAATCAAATATGTAGCCAAATCAGATATAGAAACCACATGTGTGCTCCTTTTAAAGGGAGTTGAAACTTTTCTCATCTGTGTTAGACTCACCAGTTTTCCCTAGATCAATCAATCATGACCTATAAAAATGTTAGTTATACAAGCAACTCATACTGCTTTTTTTCCTACTTTGAAACAGGTATTTGGAGTTGGAGTTCCAAATCCTTATCGATTGAGGCCATTCCTTGGGGCTAGAGTCCCTGTGAATAGCAGTTTCTCACCTATAATAAACATACACAACCCTCACAGTGAGCCTTTGCAGGTGAGTCTGATGGTGATTTTGGTAGAAATTAATGCTTAGCTTAAAATCTCCATTTTCAAGACTTTAAAATAATGGGGTTTTAAAGATGTGTTGAAGAGGGGTATTTTAATGCATCTTGCTGTGGCCTAAATTTTGAATGTCAGCAGTCTAGATACTGGATTTTTGGAACCATTACAATTATGGCTTCTCTGGTATTACAATTTAGGCAGCTCTGCATTTAATTTAAGAAGAGTTTTCCATTATACAAGGTTTCTACTTTTCTTGCATATAATCTCTTTCTGGTCCAATATAAATTTTTAAAAGCACAGTTTATACTTTTATTTTTATTTTTTTACCTATTTTTTGATAATAATTTTTTGGTGATGGTAGTCTGGAAATTGAAGTCTAAGAGAAGGGTAATAGAGAATCATGATTAAAAGCAATTTTATTTTTATTTTGTTTTCTTTGTTAATTCTTACCAGAGAATGTTTTTTCCATTGCTTTTCAGAGAGATTAGAAGGGAGTGGGGGAGAGACAGAGAGAAATATCAATGTGTCTCTCTCACATCAACCAACTGCCTCCCGCACACGCCCCTGACCAGGGGACAGAGAATGAACCCGCAGCCCAGGCAGGTATCCCTGACCAGGAATCGAACCCGGAACCCTTTGGTGTGTGGGCTGATGCTCTAACCACTGAGCATACCTGCCAGTGGGAAATTTTTTTAAATCTAACTCTTTATCTTATCCAATCTTTTAGTAGTAATTGTTTTTAAATTTGAAATTCCTCCTCACTGGTTCCTTGTCTCTTCCACAGTGGGTGTGGCTGGTTGTGGCTTCTTCAGATATTTTCCCAAACCCCACCCACATCCCTAGTGACTTCCAAGTACAGGACATTTGCCACCACTATAGCTTATCTAGTTCTGTTGTCTGTGTTGGATGGAGATGCGGTTGCTTTCCAGAGTGGTTCCTAATATCTACACCCAGAGCCCCCAGAGTTCGTTAGGACCAACCCTGCAGGACTTATAATATCTTGAAAATGACAAGTGGAGGGAAATACTATATATTGTGGTGAGCTGGTAACCAAAATGGTTTTTATCATCCAAGAGCCCTCTGGTAGACATGTTCATAAACAATGAAAGGGGAAATGAGGAAGAAGACGAGATTTTCAGAGCTTGAATTGTGAAGTGCTTAGGAATCCTGTGCTGAAGTAGTAAGAAAGCAGCTTCTCCCCAGCACTTGCTGACACTGGCTGAGGAGAGCTACTAATAAAAATACTCTGCCTGGAGTTTAACTTTTTAAATTTATCTTTATTGTTGAAAGTACTGCAGATGCCTCCTTTTTTTTCATTAGATATCTTCATCACAAAAGGAAAAATCTTGTGTCCTGCTTGCTTGTACATGAAAAGTGTTCTCTCTTCATCACCATCACTCTGTTATTTCTATCCTTTTACTACTTTAGGTAATGATGTCTTTTCCTGCAGAAACCTCGTAAATTCTTGCTACTTTCTTGTTTTGACTACTTTTAGTCAAAGACATTGAAACAAAAAGCTTGGTCTTCGTTCTGTCAGACCCTGCTGCAGGCGCTGCCTGCACTGCCACAGGGGGGTGACAGAGCTCCCAGGGAGTCCCCTCTGGGGCAGCCGGAGCAGAAGGAGGGTCCTGGACTGGGCAAGTGGTGGACGGCCTACAGTTGTTTAAGTGGCCTTTTCTCCTCAGCCTCAAGCCATCAGGCTATCAGCTAGAACAGTTCCTTCTCTGGATTCAATACTGACTTGTTTTCTTTTGTTCATCTATAGTCTTTTTCTAGTTAAACATTTTAATTCAAGAAGATTTAGCCCAATAGACTTTTTACCACACACAAGAGAGCAAATAAAAAAACCAAAGCTGTCTTCTTAAAACCAATGTAGATTATCTGGAAAGCATTCTTCTTGAGGGAAACATTTTTTTTAAATCCAAGTTCCTACTTGATGGGCGTTTTAAAGATTGATATATAATTGACATATCCTATCTAATAAAAGAGAAACATGGTAATTGGCGTACGACCGCTACCCTTCCCATTGGCTAATCAGCGAGATATGCAAATTAACTGCCAGCCAAGATGGCGGCCGGCATCCAGGCAGCTTAAACTGAACATGAGGCTTGCTTGCTTCAGTGACGGAGGACTCCAACGTTCCCCGCCTGCCTTGCCAGCCTCTGAGCCTGCAGTTTGAACATTGTAACAAATATAGAAGTTAAACAAAACCCCAGAAACCTGCTTTCAGCGAGCCATGATCTCAGAGCTGGAGTTGATAGAGTTTTGATTATAGAACCTAAACAAACTAGATACCTACTTTCAGCAGCTGAGGCCTGAGCTGGAGCCAAGCCTCAGAGCTAAAGCTGGCCCAGAATAAAAAAAAGAAAAAAGAAAAAAGGAGCGGTTGGGAGCTTCAGTCCCAGCCTGAAAACAGCCCTCAGCCCCTCACCCAGACTGGCCAGGCACCCCAGTGGGGACCGCCACCCTGAAGGGTGTGTGACCAGCTGCAAACAGCCATCATCCCCTCATCCAGGCTGGCCAGGCACCCCAGTGGGGACCCCCATCCTGATCCAGGACACCCTTTAGGGCAAACCAGCCGGCCCCCACTCATGCACCAGGCCTCTATTCTGTATAGTAAAAGGGTAATATGCCTCCCAGCACCGGGATCAGTGGAGCCGCAAGGCCTCCCGGCACTGGGATCAGCGTGACAGGGGGCAGCGCCCAAACCCCCTGATCGCCCTGCTGCTCTGTGTGTGACAGGGGCGGGGCCACAATCCCCGCACCCCACGGGCCCTACTCTGTGTGTGACGGGGTAGAGCCATAACCTCCCCATCGGCCCTGCCCTGAGTGTGAGAGCGGCGGCGCCCCAACCCCCTGATCAGCCCTGCTCTGTGGGTGATAGAGGGCGGCGCCCCAAACCCCCCCCCCCCCACAGGCCCTGCTCTGTGTGTGATGGGGTAGAGCCATAACCTCCCCATCGGCCCTGCCCTGAGTGTGATAGTGGTGGCGCCCCAACCCCCTGATTGGCCTTGCTCTGTGGGTGATAGAAGGCGGCGCCCCATCCCCCTGATCTGCCCTGCTCTGTGTGTGACAGGGGGTGGTGCCCCAACTCCCCTATCAGCCCTACTCTCTGAGTGACAGGGGGGAGCTCCTCAACCCCCTGATGGGCCCTGCTCTGTGCGTGACAGGGGGGAGCTCCCCAACCTCCTGATGAGCCCTGCTCTGTGTGTGACAGTGGGGAGCTCCCCAACCCCCTGATCGACCCTGCTCTGTGCATGACAGGGGGGAGCTCCCCAACCCCCCTGATGGGCCCTGCTCTGTGCGTGACAGGGGGGAGCTCCGCAACCCCCTTGTCAACCCTGCTCTGTGCGTGACAGGGTACAGAGCCCCAAGCCCCCTGATGGGCCCTGTTCTGTGCGTGACAGGGAGCAGTGCCCCAACCCCCCAATCGGCCCTACCCTGAGTGTGACTGAGGGTGGCATCGCAACCTCCAATCAGCCCTGCTCTGTGCATGACAGGGGGCGGCACCCCAACTCCCCAATCGGCCCTGCTCTGAGCCCGACCAGGGGCTGCATCTAGGGATTGGGCCTGCCCTCTGCCACCCGGGAGCAGGCCTAAGCCAGCAGGTCGTTATCTCCCGAGTGGGCCCAGACTGCGAGAGGGCACAGGCCGGGCTGAGGGACCCCCTCTCCCCCCCCACCCCCCCGAGAGCACAAATTTTTGTGCACAGGGCCTCTAGTAATATTATATTAGTTTTAGTTATACAACATAATGATTCCATATTTGTATACTAGTATATTGTGAAATGGTCACCACAATAAGTCTAGTTAACATCCATCACCATGCATGGTTACAATCCTTTTTTTCTTGTGACAAGAACTTTAAGATCTACTCTTAGCAACTTTCAAATATGCAAAACAGCATTATTAGCTATAGTCACCGTGCTGTACCTTTACATTCCCAGGACTTGTGTATTTTATAACTGGAACTCTGTATGGAAGTCACCTTAACGTAGTAGTTCTATCATATGTTATACTATCATTAGTCTTAACCTTAAATTTAAGAAAATACTGTAAAGCAAGGAATTGCATCTGATTTTTTTCATTGTACAATACACACACACGAGTATGTTTTCCCTGGGAAAAATGTTAATTCAAACAAGTATAAAGTAAAAGTCCCGTCAAACTTCTTCCCTTCCAATCCAGCACCGTCCAGTATAACTTTCTGGGATGGAGAACTTCTGTATCTGCTCTTTCTTTTTCTTTTTTCCTTTTTTAAAAAAAATATATTTTTTATTGATTTCAGAGAGGAAGGGAGAGGGAGAGAGAGTTAGAAACATCAGTGATGAGAGAGAATCACTGATCGGCTGCCTCCTGCACACCCCCTACTGGGGATCAAGCCCACAACCCAGACATGTGCCCATGACCGGAATCAAACCTGGAACCCTTCAGTCCGAGGCCAACACTCTATCCACTGAGCAGAACTGGCTAGGGCTGTATCTGCTCTTTCCAGTACAGTAGGCACGTGCCACACGTTGCTATTGAGCACTTGAATCTGTGGCGGAGCAATTGGGGCCGGCACCAGCAGCAGGTGCGAGGGGTGGCTGCTGCCCTGATCGCTCCTTGGGAACAGGAGGAGGTGGAGAAGCCCTCAGGGGTAATCAGGGCTGCAGCCGCCACTCACACCCACTGATGGTGCCGAGTGATCAGGGCTGGCGCTGGCAGCGGGTACGTGAGCCAAGCTGGACCATGGCGCACGGGAGCAAAGAATTATCAGTAACCACCAGAGGCTTGCCCCGATGACAGAAACCGGCACCCCTCCTTGGTCTGGCGCCCCTGCTCACCTACTCCACCATCCCGCCATGGCCAACGCCTGCCATGTTCCGCACATGCCCCCGGTGGTCAGTGCACATCATAGCGACCGATTGTTCAGTTGTTCCTGTTGTTCCATTGTTCAGTCTATATGCCTATTAGCCTTTTATTATATAGGATGTGTGAATAAAAAAGCACTTGTGTTACTATAAGAATTTGTATTTCTATAATTTGATCATTTTCATAAACTGTAAATGTCCTATGGATGGATTTTCGAAAATTCAGTATTTGAGACACCTACACTGTTTCACAGTTTAATATTTCAAAGTCAACTTGTTTTTGTTAAAACTATCACCATTGTTTACACATATGGGGCACTGACTCTGGTGGTATTACATGACACTTACCCTACATTTATATTTGTAAATGTTTTTAAATCTTTTCTGATAAACAGTTAGGTTATCAAACTTATTTCCATATAAACAGCAAGTCACATGCATTGAGGATATGACTTTGAACTTAACTGCCATGGCTCTTTTGTCGCAGGTTGTAGAAATGTACTCTAGTGGAGGAGATCTTCACCTAGAACTTCCAACAGGTCAACAAGGAGGGACCAGAAAACTGTGGGTGAGTGCTAACCCTTTTCTTCTCACATGTGGTCGCACGAAACCAGTGATTTTCTTAAATACACCAGAAAAGACCAGAAAAGACTTAATTCCTATCACCTGAAAAAATATGGGTGACGTTTTCTTAATTGCTATCTTAATATTACATTTATATCAAATATATTTGAAAATTGGATGAGAGAGTGAGAGAAAAGTAATTTTTGGAAAGAGCAGTGAATAAAATTGGTGGGATCTTTAATCCACTGTGGAAAGGAAGAGATTTTATATTGGTAAAGTTGTCTCTGAATCTAATTGCTTATAATTTGCTTACTCTAAGATTTATAAATACAACCCTGTGGGAAGGTTCCATTCGATTTTTGAAGGTAGAGAATTGACCGGTCAGACTTATTAGAGGAGATGACATTTACAGAGGAAAACATAGTCAAGCCTTTTATGATGACTTGGAAATTTTTAAATTCTTAGGTGACTTATGTCCACCTTTAATATTGTTGAATATTTAACAGTAGTTTGTGTCAGTGATAGAAAACCACTTTTCCTTAGAGAATACTACTAAATATTAACCAAATCAATGAATATGTTGTAACTACCTTACTTGTAAAGGTTCCTGCCATAAGAGAGTTTTGGGTTTTAATGTCATCTACCATGCTTTAATCAAAGAGGGAAAAGACGTAAGTAAATGCAGCTTTTGTACCAAGGCCACTCACACTGTCGGTGCCACTCTGAGTAAGTTCTGAAGATCAATGTTTCTTTATGAATTGCACTGTTAAACACCAGTCTCAACCAGGGAAAGGATATGTAGGGCCTTTTTAGGACTTAAACATTTATATGCAAATTTGTCAGTGATCAGCTAACAGCTAAGATATAGAAACATACAGTGGGGCCTTGACTTACGAGTGTCCCGACTAACGAGATTTTCGAGATACGAGCCATCTCTTGGCCAATTTTTTGCTTTGAGTTGCGAGCTAAAACTTGGGTTACGAGCCAGCTTCAGATACCCCACCGCTAGTTGGTGCAGCGAACGCCACAGTGAACGCCACATCAGCCCAGCATCACATGTCTCACTCGTTCACTTCTTAATTTGACATACAAGTAATTTGAGTTACGAGCTCCATCACGGAACGAATTAAACTCGTAAGTCAAGGCCCCACTGTACTATCAGGTAGTAATACATATAGTCCATTTACTAGTGTATCCTTTCTGTAAAATATTTTACCTCGTAGTTATTATTTGAAAAGCCTTTGAGAGAAATAGTGTATAAAAACAATGCTTCAGAAAATTAACTTTGTACGGTATTAACTTTGTATATTTATCTAGATAGAAGAACTAAGAATTTTCTATGAAATACAATTGCTATCTAATAAACATAAGAGGATTCAGGTTTCTAATTAAGAACTATAATGAATGGTAGCAGAAATTACGTAATGTTGTAATACTCCCAGTGAGTACAAGAAAAGATAGAGTGACTCTTAGTCCTACAAAGCTAGAGAGAAAAACATCAGTTGGCCTTGACCTACCCCCAGCTCATTTTCAGTTCCTTGAAAATCCAGAGACCATGCCAACTCCCAGAGATGGGCAAATGGGATGAGTGGATGGTCTCGCTCTCGTGGCCCCAGGAGGGTTCCAGTCACCTCCGCCCTACATTAAAAAGTTGAGAGTAAGGTGACTGAAGAACAATAAAATGTAAAACACAAGGATTTCCTAAAATATGCCAAAAGGTGCAGAGAAATTCTCATCACCCCTTGGAGGCCAGATTGTTCTAAAACCAGGAAAAGAATTACACTTCCCAAAAAAGCCTATTTTTTTCGATGTCTTCTTCCTAGTGCCTGAAAATTGGTGCTGTCTTCCATGACTACAGCCTTCCTGACCACAGTTGGCAAACTGCAGCTCTACTTGGAGGCTTTGTTTTTGTTAGGTCTTAAATGAAAGGAGAGCAGAAAGGAAGCTCTCTTGGTTATCCATGTAAAGGCTCCTTCTATAAAACCTTCCTTCTGATGGTGACATTTCTGTTGGTTAGAGAATTTCAGAACTGAATTATGCACCTAGGCACCACCCATACATTGAAGAACAACTGATTTTGTGGATTAATTCTACCTTTTAATGATTATTTTGAAAGTGGCAATGTATATTTTTGACATTTTAACATCCTCCCAAATTGGAATGTATTTTATAATCAGTGGAATATACTTAATTATCATTGTATTTTTTCTTAGTAGTTATCCTATATAATAAAAGCCTGATATGCTAAGAGTCTGGTCGGCCATTCAACCAATCAAAGCGTAATATGCTAATGATATGCTAAGGCCTCTCAACCGCTTGCTATGACATGCACTGACACCAGGGGGCAAACAGTCGACCAATTGACCAGTCACTATGACCTGCACTGACCTCTAGGGGGCAGACAGTCGATCAGTCACTATAACATGCACTGACCACCAGGGAGCAGATGCTCCGACCGTGTTAACTTGCTGCTGGGGTCCAGCCGATCAGGTCTGAGCGAGACGAGCCAAACACATCCTGGAGCCCTCCTGCAGTCCCTTCCTGGCTGGCCAACCTCCCACATTCCTCCCCAGCCCCGACCCTGATCCCGATCCCGATCCTGCACCAGTGGGGTCCCTTGGCCTGGCCTGCGCCCTCTCGTAATCCAGGACCCCTCAGGGGATCTCAGAAAGCCAGTGTTGGCCCTATTCCGCAGGCCAGGCCAAGGAACCCCACTGGTGCACAAATTCGTGCACTAGGCCTCTAGTATAAAATAATTATGCATCTTTCGGTCGATGTCATCTTATTTAATAATCTGGTGGCTTTGGAACATTACAAAAGGTGTGCTACATTATGGTCTGTTAATTTGTCAGGAAATTCCTCCTTATGAAACCAAGGGAGTGATGAGAGCCAGTTTTTCCTCCAGAGAAGCCGATAACCACACAGCTTTCATAAGAATAAAGACTAATGCTTCAGACAGCACAGAGTTCATCATTCTTCCTGTTGAGGTTGAAGTTACAACAGGTTTGTGGAAAACTGAAGGCACTGCAAGTTTGTTTGTTTGTTTGTTTGTTTGTTTGTTTGTTTTCATTGCATCTGACTCTGGCAAAGTGAAATATAATTGTTTACTTTTCTTCTTTCCAAGCTCCTGGAATTTATTCCTCAACAGAAATGTTAGATTTTGGTACACTGCGAACACAAGGTAAAAAAAGAGACAGTGTCTTTATAGGTTTTAAAAAAGCCTGTTCAGTACTAAATGGTTCTACTTTAACCCCTTTGTAATTCAGCTATGAAAGTTCCTTCTAGTGCAGTGGTTCTCAACCTGTGGGTCGCGACCCCTTTGGCGGTCGAACGACCCTTCCACAGGGGTCGCCTAAGACCATCCTGCATATCAGATATTTACATTACAATTCATAACAGTAGCAACATGACAGTTATTGAAGTAATAACAAAAATAATTTTATGGTTGGGTCACAACATGAGGAACTGTATTTAAAGGGCCAGAAGGTTGAGAACCACTGTTCGAGTGGGTTGTATGATCTTGTACAAATCTACTGGGGGAACTGAGAATCCTTGCAGTTTATACCCATTTCTCTGAGGGACACCCTTGCTTACCAGATGGCAAAGCAAGGCCATGGGATACCTTCAGAAAGGTTTTCTAAATGGAAGTTGAGGCATAAAGTAGCATCCCTGTGTTGGAGTCCAATTCCACACCAACTTCTAGATTTTTGTTTAGATATTGATTATTTAATTGCATTATGCTGACATGATGTTAAAGATGAGTCCAAGATGGTCAGAGAAAGAATTCAGATTCTAAAATTGAAAACAATCAAGTGAAGGATTTTTTAAGGAAAAAGTGAGAGTGTAGTTGGCCATTGAACAATGTGTTTGAACTGCTCAGGTCTGTTTATATGTAGGTTTTTCAATAAATACACAGCTGTCCCTCTGAATCCCAGGTTTAGCACCTGTGATTCAACCAACCAAGCATTGAAAACCGTATTTTCAATTTGTGTTTGGGAATCTGTGGATGTGGAGGGCAGACTGCATTGTTCTGTACCTTTTTATATAAGGAGCTTGAGCGTCTGCATATTTTGGTATCTGCTGGGTGTCTTGGAACCAATCCCCCTCAGATACGGAGAGGATGTAGTTAAGTTTTAAGAGGGTCAAAAGTGATATGTGGATTTTCAACTACGTGGGGATCTGTACCCCTAACCTCTGTGTTGTACTTGTAATTTGGGATGTCTGCGGGCCATATGTGATTAAAAATTGCTTGTTTGAGATTGAAGATCCATTTTTTAATATTAGATTCAGGTTTAATATGATGATTTCACATTGCACATTTTTAATTTGCTTCATTGTGCTTTGCTAGAAAATTACAAGCTTTAATGTCAGCTTCACTAAAAAAAATGTTTTGGTTTGGTTTGTTGAGGTGGGGGAGTTCTTGTAACACTCACTGTGTTTATGAGTAAGGTGATTCTACCTAATTTTTTTTTTTATTAATGTGATGGCCATTTTATTTCACATTCTAGAATAGATTCAATTTGATATCTAATAAGATTCTAACTTGCTATAAAACACACCGTTTTAAGAAATATTTCTTTTCCTCAATTTTAACAGATCTACCAAAAGTTTTAAATCTTCATTTATTAAATTCAGGAACAAAAGATGTACCAATAACAGTAAGTTTTTACTTATCTTTTTTCTAATTTATATATTCTTTGTGTTTAAACTTATGGCAAAGTTAAAAATAATTAAATTCTTCCTCTAAAAGAACTTTGTTCTGTGGTGACCTGGTGACTAAGTATGATGTAGAAACCTATTCTGCCTTAACCACCAAATTTTAAGAATGAGAAGGGAAAGTAGGCGATCTTCTCCAAGTAAAGTTTGAACCGAAGCTTATGAGGTTGACAGAATCATATAAAAGACATGTGGATTCTGGTAAATCCTATATGGCATGTGCAAAGAAGACAGGTTATACGGATTCCATCAGGTTTGGTTGTTAGCCTTAATGTATAGAAAGGTAAAAAGAGAGAAAAAAAATTCAGATGTGGTGGCAAGAGAAATCATGAAGCAAAGAATTATGGTAGATAACAGTAGAATGCTGTTAACATTTGTCACAAGTGTTCCTTGTAGCTGGCAGCTCTAGTAATTACCCTAGGTAGCATACTATAAACTAGGCCCCCACTTCCCCTCACACATATACACAGAACAGATGACTTTTATGCCTTATAGTGGAATTGGCATGCCATTAAATGGTTTTAGGTATGAAAAAAAAGGACAGGGATATTCATATTTTGTGGTAGGCATAACCTCGCCTCTTAGTAAGGTTTCCAAGCATGTCCGCGAGTTTGACATGCTTGGTTTAGAGATTTGATGGGAAAGTGCCTTTACATAGCCCAGTCTGGTCCAGGTTTTTACATACAGTGAATGGACCACAGCAAATGTCTTTTTCAATAAACATATCCTAGAAATGAAATGAGCAGTTAAGCCTAAGAATGTGAATGAAAAAAAGTTAGTGTTCAGTACATTTATGATGCAATTAAATAGGCCCATGTACCTCCTTTTCTCTTTTATTTGCTCCATGCGAGGTTCTTCACAGGGATTACCTTATTTAATGCAACAATTCTATAAGGCGCATGGCTTTTCCAAATAGTGAAAATGAGTCAGGGTTGTTTTTTTTAATTCTCATCTAAGGATTTTTATTTTATTTTTTAGAGAGAGGGAAAGAGAGAGACAGAGAAATATCAGTGTGAGAGAAACATCAGTTGTACCTCCTGTACATGCCCCAACCAGGGATCAAACCTGCAGCCTTTTGGTATTTGGGATGACACACCAACCAACTGAGACACCTGTCCAAGGCGGAGTTAAAGCTTATTATTATTAATATACTAGAAGCCCGGAGCACGAATTGGTGCACCAGTGGGGTCCCTCAGCCTGACCTGCAGGATCGGGTTGAAACTGGCTCTCTGACATCCCCCAAGGGGTCCCGGATTGCAAGAGGGTGCAGGCCAGGCCGAGGGACCCCATCGGGGCGGGGAGGGACATGGGAGGTTGGCCAGGTGGGGAGGGGACTGCAGGAGGGCTCCAGGGCATGTCGGCCCATCTTGCTCAGTCCCGATCAGTCAGACCCCAGCAGCAAGCTAACCTACCTGTCAGAGCGTCTGCCCCCTGGTGGTCAGTGCATATCATGGCGACTGGTTGACTCTGCCCCCTAGTGGTCAGTGCACATCATAGCAAGCGGTTGAGCGGCTTTAGCATATCATTAGCATATTATGCTTTGGTTGGTTGAATGGACAACCAGACGCTTAGCATATTAGACTATTATTATTATTATTATTATTATTATTATTATTATTATTGAAACAAAGTATAGGAAAGCAAGCAAGAATTTATTGGCCACAGCAAAAACATACATAGGAAGGACATAGAAGAAGCAACAGAGGAGCCTAGGCTGGGCTGCCTTGGCTCATCTGGGAAGTCAGAGAAGAAGGGGCCTTGGAGACAAGTTCAGGAGGTTAGCCCGGGAAAAGCTGCCACTGCCCACTGCTCCCATGGTTGCAAGTCTCATGTCCCTAAGAGGGTAGGGGGTAGTGCCTCTGGGGGAAGGAGAGGGAGATGGGAATGGCACAGGTGTGCTCCCTGGAGGGAGAGTGCCAAGTGAGAGCATTTTTTTTAAGTGACTTATTCAACTAAAAACTCAGAAATTACATGAAAGTATATAAGGCATATAATGACATTTAAGTCTGTATGAATATATCATTTTAATTTCAAATTGGTATTCTATTAAAAACCTATTGATCTGCCCTAGCTAGTTTGGTTCAGTGGATAAAGTGTCGGTCTGCAGACCAAAGGGTCCCAAGTTCGATTCCGGTCAAGGGCATGTACCTTGGTTGCAGGCTCCTCCCTGACCCAGGCCCTGGTCAAGGTGTGTACAAGAGGAACCAATCAATGTGTTTCTCTCACATCAATAGTTCTCTCTGCCTTTCCTTCTCTCTTTCACTCTCTCTAAAAAATCAACGGAAAAATATCCTTGGGTGAGGAGTAAAAAAATAATAATGAAAAAAAGAAATAAATATAAACCGATTGATTGATTATATATATATATATATATATATATATATATATATATATATATCTGTATATCTCGTCTGTATCTGCCTTTGTATGTATTTTTTCTAATATCCAAAGTCTACAACCAGCCAAGTGTTTGGGTAGATTTGTGTTATTTCCTCATTATTTCTTCATCAATAAATATTTTATGAACATCAATTATATGCCACCTCCTGTGCTGAGTACTGAGAATACAACAGTGAATCAGACCACCAAAGTTATACAACATCATTGTAGATCAAGCCCAGTTCTAAGAAAGAAAGAAGCAGAATGGCATGTGAGGGTAGGGGATGGTTCAGATAGGGTTGTCACTTGAGCTGACATTTGTGGTCATAACTGAGGATTAAGAAGTAGGCACCCATAAGAAAAATCGGTAGACAAGTGTTCCCAGCACAGATAGTGGCAAGTACAAGGGCATGAGGCAGGAACACCTTTAGATGTCATGGGAGGTGCAAAGGTTGAATGTAAAAGGTGAGGGCAGGAGAGTCACAGGGCTGCTGGGGCTCTGTGGTGTGTTAAGATTTTAAAGTGCAGTGAGAAATTACAGAATTTTAAGCATTTATGTGTTGTAAAAGGTCACAGTAGCTACTCTGTAGAGAATGAACTCCAGAATATTAGAAATCTTTTGCAGTGGTCCACTTGAGATGGTGGTAGCTTAAGACTTCTTACCTTACCAGCCAGAAGATGATCCAGTGAGTTTTATGAGAGCTTCCTAAGGCTTTTCCTGTATTTTTCTGCGTAATAAGCCGGACTTCAAAATTGATGCATTTTAGGAGGGCCTCTGCCCTCCTCCATTTCACAAATATGTAGCTTTCAGGATAGTCTAGGCAGGGTTGTGTGTGTTTTTTAATTTCCCTTCAGGGAATTCAGTCTCTGAATTATCTTTATAGATAGAGGACTGTTGAAGCAAGCAACTCCAAATACAGGTCCCCCACCTGTTAGTGGGCAAGATGTACGGGTCACACCTTCCTGACATTGATCGTCTATACTGCAACTTTGGGAATATTTAGAAAACATTCATGGAACATTAATGTTATAAAATCTGGAGTAAGTTTGCTTGAGATGTTCTAAGAGGAACACTTGCCTGAAGTTTCCATGCTAATTTAATTGATGAGTAAGAGTCACAGGTGTACTCATTCGTTTTACCAATATCAACTTGATAGGAGCCTTAGCAAAGTTGTGTTACTGTTTTATACAGTTACTAGATACTGCAAGGTTATTTTCCTTGCTTGCTCAAATGTTGTAAATTTCGGAAAGTTCTGGGACCTTAAGTCTCACTTGAGAGTTGGATACGAGCGCTGTGAGAAAAGACTGGAACTCTATTTAGAACCTGGGGGAGCCTGCCTTTCCTCGGAATCTTGCCACATTTTTTTCCACTTCTTGGTTGTCTTTAAATAAGCAGCAGCTATTAACTGATACTGTAACTGATGTTAGTGTAAATATGCTTATTACAAGTTAGTAATAACATATTTTTTATTTAAAGCCACCAGTATAAGCCAACTATTTCAGGGTTTGGTTTTGTTTTGTTTTTGTTTCCTTGGAAAATGGGTTTTAACTGATTTAGGGGTTTTTTGAATGGCAACAATTCAGACTACTTATATAAAACACATCAACTGAATATTTGTTAACTATTAGTGCAACATATTTTAAAGTAATAATATTGAGTATAAAATTTTTCTCTGGTAAGGAAAACCTTAGCAGTGGTGTTTCATATGAGAAGAACGGTTTTTTTCACCAGCTATCCTAAGCTCCTAGCATGTACAGTGACTGTGTTGTAATAAACATCATCGTGTAGCTGTTTCCCACGTGGTGCTCTGCAGGCTGACGGCACTCAGAAGTGTTGTGGCTGTTTGTGCTCCGTGTAGTCTAGAAGCTTGCCTGGCACAGTCACGGTCCCCTTGCTGCTCTGTCCTAGTCAGTCAAGCAGGTGAGAGAGTTTGGAGCCATATTTGTAAAAGTCCTCCTCAAAGCAGGATGAAACTGGCTAATTTGAAAACACAGCAAAATTAATAGAATAAAAAATATTGTAGCTAGATGGACTCTTGGAAGATATCTAATCCAAACCCCTAGGGTTTTACAGATGGAAAAAATCAGGCCCACAGTGGATGGGCAGCTTACTCAGTCCCACACTGGTCACTGTGGGATTGTCACATGTGCTCCTGTACTGCTTCCCTTTCCTTCAGAAGAAATACTAACATAGTAGTACAGTGTAATGGAACCAAATGAAACGTTACCCAGTTTTTGTTCATCTTACAGTTCAAACTGCTTTGAGCCTGCACACACACGCACACACACACACACACACCCTTCAAGGAATGAGGAGACTTGTACTTTAAGTGGTTGCTAATTACAGTAAGCTTATTGATAATACATATATTAATACTAGAGGCCCAATGCATGAATTCATGCACAGGTGAGGTCCAGCAGGCCCAGCCCCAATCAGGGCAGATCAGGGCTGGGCCTGTGGAGAGGAGGAGATGGCAGGAGGTTGGCTGGCCGCCCACACCAATCAGGGGCTGATTAGGGCCAGGCCGGCTGGGGGAAGGGGCCCGAGGGCGATTGACTGGTGCGCCCCCCCACCCCCCAAATGGGGTGGGGGGTGCCAATCGGGGTCCAGCAGCCTAGGGGAGGGGCCATGGGTGGTTGGCCAGTGGCCCTGCCCCTGATTGGGGTGGGGATGGAGGCTGGGCAGGGGGAGGGGCTGCAGGAGGTTGGCTGGCTAGTCCCACCCCCTATTGGGGTTGGTGATCAGGGGCGGGGCTGGCCGGGGAGAGGGACTGTGGGCCAATCAGGGTGGTGGGGGCCCATGGGGAGTGTGGCCCGCTGGGGGTAGGAACTGCAGGAGGTTGGCCAGCCAGCCCCGCCCCCTATTGGGGTCGGGGGTGTGTGATCAGGGGCGGGCCTATCGTGGTGAGGCAGGCTGATTAGGGGCGGGGGGAAGGGAGGGGCATTTGGCCAGTCGGCCCCACTCTAGATCAGGATGGGAGAGTCCGATCAGTGGCGGGCCAGCAGGGGGGGCGGGCGGTAAGGTTGGCCTGCCGGTCCCACACCCTGATCAGCCTGGTTCGCTGGCCACAGTGGGCGTCATAGCAACCGGTAGTTACGGTCGTTAGCTGTGAAGATTTCAGGCACAGAAACTACAGAGCTACTTAGGGCCATGATTCCAGGCCCAGTCAAGACCTACTGATGACTGAGTTACCAGCAGAGGGCCAGAGATGCTCTGCCTGTAGGTAGTGGAAAGCAGTGTGTAGTGATTATGTTAGTGCATGTTTGGGCATGGGGTGTCAGGTGAAGAAGGGCCCTGGACCAAGTCGGGACCCTCGTTTCCAATTCTGCCTCTTGATGCCTAGCTACTGAAACATCACTCAGTACTGCACAGTTCTCTTCACCTCTAAACAGGGAAAGAAGGTGGAATCTCTAAAGTTCCTTCCAATGAAAAGTGCTTCGTGTCAGTGAGAATCATCAGTTAAAAAGCTACTTTTTATTAAGTTTAAAGAATTCTGGCCTCTTCCGATTACACATTCCTGCGATCACGTCACTGCTCAGTGCCACAGCTGGGAATGAAACCCTGCCCCTGGCCAGCAGCACCTCGCTTGCACAGCACACCCCAGAGCACAGAAAACAGCGTTAGGAGTGGCTCTGCAACGCCGTCCTGCCAAAGGGGCAGCAGCCCCCAAATTCATGTTCATTGTTCATCTTCATATAGCCAGGATGACAAATTTTAGCACTATGGATTCTTTCAGAGCGACTCTGTCATAAATCTTCGTGTCTCCCTCTCTTATTTATGACTTAGGTATTCACTTGAAAAAGTAAATACCTTTTTTTCTGTTTTATGTACTCAACACCCCATATACTAGTTTGTCTTTAGATTTTTATCTATCATACATTTTTCTTTTGATCATTTTATTTCATAAAGATATTCTACTGAAATTAATTTGACATTTTATTAGTTTGGCTTACTCCATTTTAAAGGGACCACATAGTTAAAGTTTTAAAATTTTGATTCTGCCTTACTTTTCCAGTATACTTCCCAGTGTAATGTAACTGAACAGTTAGACTAAAGCATTACTATCTGTATTTTTCTCTTTGCAGAGTGTTCGACCCACACCCCAAAATGACGCTATAACGGTACACTTTAAACCAATTACCTTAAAAGCTTCAGAAAGTAAATATACCAAAGTTGCAAGTATTAGTTTTGATGGTAAGTATTAAACTTTTTCTAACACAGTGGTCTTATTTTGATAAACAAAAGGCCTCTGTATCAACATCTTAATTTAGAGAACATCAAGAACTCTTATGAAAGGCAAGATAACTTTACAAGCCTAAATTAGTATTGGCAAATACAGTAGAATTAAATTAAATTGAATTAAATTAAAACTTGGCTCTCCTCTTTATATCCCAGTTATGCTTTGTTTTAATTATGAAGTCATTAATTTTTATAGTTAGGTGATAATGTATTTGAATTTTGGAAACATGTTTGAATTTGAGAGCAAAAATATTCTCTAATGTTTTTATATATTGGCTTTTATAAGCACAGCATACAGTGCTGCCCAAGCTAAAATAATAACTTTTGTGATAGAATTATTATGCTGTATATTTTGATACTTGAAATGTTAACTCAACCTCGACTACCATATTTGAGTAGTATGTTTTTATTCATTTTTTCCCACTTTACTAGAATATTTTTCAAATAGTGACATAATAGCTGCTTAACTATATGTAATTAGATTTAATGAGAACTGAAACTTGCAGTGAGGCTTGTGTCTACGGGGCCCATGAAAGTGAGCATCCCTGAAGCTTAAACTTTGGCTGTATGATAAAGCCATGTTTGCTCGCAGTCCACATTTTACAGCTAAGCTCCTCATCAGAAGAGTGTTTGATCACTGAGTAGCCTTCTGCATGTCGCAGAACGCTGGAACACTGCACAGTGTGAGAGCACCATGCTTGCTGCTTGCACGTGGAGGATTCTCAGGAGTGTTTGGACCAACTGCACTGGCTGGGTGCCACCTTCAGTCTCCTCATCCCATGAGCTCAGAGAAAACTCCAGAGGAGCTCAAGATGAAATATGTTGCAGACTATCATAATCCAGCTGTCAAGTAGGATTATAGAAGGTTTTGATGCCACAATTATTTCCAAGCCTGTGATAAACTATCTCTGTGTTGCTAAGATACCACAATCACGACCACCAGTATCAGTTTTAGCAGGTACATTCTCTTTTCTTTCCAAGAAAGAGAGCAGCCAATAGTAATTCCTGACCCCTGAGAGCACTGAGAACCCACCCTCCTACTAAGTCCTAGGAATGAGGTCTGCATCAGGGCAGTGCTGTTCCTGCCTCCCATGTCCTCAAGCTCCTGGACTGGCAACCCAGTAAATGTTTCCATTCTTGAGATGAATGAATGTCAGCGATGTTGGTTCTTCTGAGATCATGGGCTCTAAAATAAGTGCTGCTTAAAGAAATTGTGTAAAATTAAATACAGAGGCAAAGGGGGAAAGCATTGTTTAAAGCAAGTGCTATATTTCTTTATATGTCGACTTAAGAGAGAGGAAGGGAGAGAGAGAGAGAGAAACATCAGTGGTGAGAGAGAATCATTGATCGGCTGCCTCTTGCATGCCCCCAACTGGGGATCCAGCCTGCAACCCAAGCATGTGCCCTGACCAGGAATCGAATTGTGACCTCCTCATTCATAGGCCCACACTCAACCACTGAACCACACTGCAGGCACAAGTGCTATATTTATTAAAGTCTATTTCTGTCTGATATAAATATTGCTACCCCAGCTTTTTTTATTTGTTTCCATTTGTATGAAATATCTTTTTCCATCCCTTTACTTTCGGTCTCTGTGTGTCTTTTATTCTAAAGTTGGTTTCTCTCTTTTTTTCTAAGGTTGGTTTCTTGTTATCTATTCAGCTACTCTAAGTATTTTTTTTTCTTAATTTGGAGAGGTTTTATTTTTTTAATGCTTTCCACATTGAACCTCAGTGAATTAAAGCAAAATGTTATGAATAAAAAGTCCAGAAGTCTAGTTCAGAAAGCAAGATGAGTCAATATTTGCAAAATGTTTATAGATCCTTGCAAATATCTATTCCAATTATACGTCAAATCATATTAGAGTCGGCACCAGGACTGTAGAATGTGCTCTTTGTAATGGAGTTTTATTTCACTTTTTAAATTTATTGTTGAAAGTATTACGGATGTCCCCTCCTCAAGCCTCCCCGCACTATTGTCTGTCCATGGGCTATGCACATAAGTTCATTGGTTAATCTCTTCCTGTCCCTACCTTCCCTCTGAAATTCGTCAGTCTATTGCATGCCTCAATGTCTCTGGATCTTTTATGTTCATCAGTTTATTTTGTTCATTAGATTCCACATGTAAGTAAGATCATGTGATGCTTGTCTTTCTCTGACTGGCTTATTTCGCTTAAATAATAATCTCCAGGCCCCTCTCCCTATGTTTTTTGATCGGTGCATTTCATCATATGTCTGTTATCCTATATAATAATCCTATAGAATAAAAAGGTAATAGGCAAATAGACCGGATGGCGGAACAATTGGTCGCTATGATGTGCACTGACCACCAAGGGGCAGATACTCAACACAGGAGCTGCCCCCTGGTGGTCAGTGCACTACCACAGGGGGAACACCGCTCAGCCAGAAGCCGGGCTGGCAAGCGCGGCAGTGGCGGGAGCCTCTCCTGCCTCCACAGCAGTGCTAAGGATGTCCAACTGTGGCTTAGTTATCAGTGGGACATCCCCCAAGGGCTCCTGGACTGCAAAAGGGTGAAGGCTGGGCTGAGGGACCCCACCCCCACCCCCAGTGCAGGAATGTCCTGCACCAGGCCTCTTGTGTGTTTAGAAAAGTGTCTATTCAAGTCGTCTGCCTATTTTTTAATTGGGTTGTTTGTTTTTTGGTGTTGAGTTATTATCAGTTCTTTATAAAATGTATCACTGGTGAATATCTTTTCCCATTTAGTAGGTTGTCTTTTGGTTTTGTTGATGATTTCCTTTGCTGTGCAAAAACGTTTTAGTTTGATGTAGTCCATTTGTTTATTTTTTTCTTTTGTTTCCCTTACCCAAATAGATATATCAGAAGAAATATTGCTGAAATGACAGAGATTTTACTTGCCTATGTTTTATGGTTTCAGATATTCACATTTAAATCTTTAATCCATTTTGAGTTTATTCTTGTATATGGTGTAAGAAGTTGATCTAGTTTCATTTTTTTGCATTTATCTTTCCAGTTTTGTCTACACCATTTATTGAAGAGACTGTCTTTACCCCATTGTTTATTCTTGCCTCCTTTGTTGTTGATTAATTGACCATACGGGCCTTGGTTTATTTCTGCACTCGCTATTCTGTTCCATTGATCCATGTGTCTGTTTTTATGCCAGTATCATCCTGTAGCCTTGTAGTATAGTTTGATAATCAGGTAGTATGATACCTCCAACCTTGCTCTTCTTTCTCAAGGTTGCTGTGATTATTCAGGGTTTTCAGTGGTTCCATATAAATTCTTGGATTATTTGCTTTAGATCTGTGAAATATGCCATTGGTATTTGAATAGGAATTGTGTGGAATCTATAGATTACTTTGGATAATATGGAAAATTTTTTTAATATATTTTATTGATTTTTTACAGAGAGGAAGGGAGAGGGACAGAGAGTTAGAAACATCGATGAGAGAGAAACATCGATCAGCTGCCTCCTGCATACCCCCCACTGGGGATGTGCCCGCAACCAAGGTACATGCCCTTGACCGGAATTGAACCTGGGACCTTTCAGTCCGCAGGCCGACGCTCTATCCACTGAGCCAAACCGTTTAGGGCATAATATGGAAATTTTAATGATGTTAATTCTTCCTATCCATGAGCACAGGTATATACTTCTATTTATTTGTATCTTCTTCAGTTTCTTTCTTCACGGTCTTTAAATTTTCTGAGTACAGGTGTTTTGCCTCATTGGTTAAGTTTATTTTTAGGCATTTTAGGTTTTTTTGTAATTGTAGCAGGGATTGTTTTTTCAGTTTCCCTTTCGGATACTGTTATTTTTTGTGTATAAAATGCAACTGATTTCTGGATATTTATTTTGTATCCTACTACTTTACTGAATTCATTTATCAGTTCTGGCAGTTTTTTGCTGGAATTGTTGTGGTTCTCTATATACAGTATCATGTCATCTGCAAATAATGATAGTTTTACTTCTTCCTTTCTAATTTGAATGCCTTTTATTTCTTCTTGTCCAACTGCTATGACTAGTACTTCCAATACTATGTTGAATAAGAGTGGTGAAAATAGACATCTATGTCTCGTTCCTGATCTCAAGGGAAACACTTTTAGTTTTTCCCCATTAAGTATAATTTTAGCTGTGGGTTTGTCATATATGGCCTTTTTTATGTTGAGGTATGTTCCCTTAATTTCCACTTTGCTGAGAGTTTTTATCATAAATGGGTGCTGGATTTTGTCAGACTGTTTTGTCTGCATCTATTGATGTGATCACATGATTTTTATTCTTCATTTTATTTATATGTGTATCATGTTAATTGATTTGTGGATATTATACCAACCTTGTATCCCAAGAATAAATCCCACTTGATCATGGTGTATGATCTTTTTATTGTATCACTGAATTCAGTTAGCTAATATTTTGTTGAGGATTTTAGCATCCATGTTCATCAGAAATATTGACCTATAATTTTCTTTATTTGTAGTGTCTTTTTCTAGTTTTGGGATTAGGACAATGCTGGCCTTGTAAAATGAGCTTAGGAATCTTCCTTCATCTTGAATTTTTTGTGCTACTTTGAGGAGGATAGGTGTTAGTTCTTCTTTGAATATTAGGTAAAATTCACCTGTGAAGGCATTCAATCCAGGACTTTAGTTTGTTGGGAGTTCTTTTTTATTATTATTATTACTGCTTCTGTTTAGTTGTAATCAGTCTGTTCAGATCTTTTATTTCTTCTTGATTCAGTTTTGAAAGATTGTGTGTTTCTAGGGATTTATCCATTTCTTCTAGATTGTCCAATTTGTTGGCATCCTATATAATAAAGAGGTAATATGCAAATTGACCATCACACCCTCACACAAGATGGCCGCCCCCATATGGACACAAGATGGCCAGCAGGGGAGGGCAGTTGTGGGTGATCAGGCCTGCAGGGGAGGGCAGTTGGGGGGGGACCAGGCCTGCAGGAGAGGGAGGGCAGTTGAGGGGGACCAGGCCAGCAGGGGAGGGCAGTTAGGGGCGACCAGGCCAGCAAGGGAGGGCAATTGGGGGTGACAGGGCCAGCAGGGAGGGCAGTTGGGGGCAACCGGGCTGGCAGGGGAGGGCAGTTGGGAGCAATCGGACCAGCAGGGGAACAGTTAGGCATTGATCAGGCTGGCAGGGGAGTAGTTAGGGGGTGATGAGGCTGGCAGGCAGAAGCAGTTAGGGGCAGGCAGGCAGGCAGGCAGGCAGTCGAGCTGTTAGGAGCCAGCAGTCCCAGATTGTGAGAGGGATGTCCGACTGCCGGTTTAAACCAGCAGTCAGACATCCCTTGAGGGGTCCCAGATTGGAGAGGGTGCAGGCTGGGCTGAGGGGCATCCCCCCCCCCCCCCCCCAGTGCACGAATTTCATGCACCAGGCCCCTAGTATACTTATAGTATTTTCTTATAATCCTTTGCATTTTTGTGGTGTCAGTTGTTACTTCTCCTCTTTTATTTCTGATTTTATTTATTTGAGTCCTCTCTCTTTGTTTCTTGTCAGTCTTGTTTTTCTTTTCAAAGAAGAAGATCTTGGTTTTATTGATCTTTTGTATTTCTTTAGACTCCATTTCATTTATTTCTGCTCTGATCTTTATTATTTCCTTCCTTCTACTTGGGGCTTTTTTTGTTGTTCTTTTTCTAGTTCCTTTAGGTATAAGGTTAGATTGTTTGAGACTTTTCTTGTTTCTTGAGGTAGGCCGATAATGTTATGAATTTCCCTCTTAGGACTGTTTGCACTGTGCCCCATAGATTTTCTGTTCTTGTGTTTTTATTTTCATTTTTCTCAAGGTATCTTTTGATTTCTTCCTTGATCTCATTGTTTACCCATTCATTGTTTAGTAACATGTTATTTAGCCTCCAGGTGTTTGTGTGTTTTCAGTTTTTTTTCTTGAGATAAATTTCTAGTTTCATACTGTTGTGGTTGGAGAAGATGCTTGATATGCTTTCAATCTTTTTGAATTTAAGACTTACTTTGTGTCCTAACATGTGGTCTATCCTAGAAAATATTCCATGTGTACTTGTAAAGAATGTATATTCTCCTTTTGGTTGAAATGCTCTGAAGATATCAATTAAATCCATCTGATCTAGTGTGTCATTTAAGGCTGCTATTTCATTGTTGATTTTCTGTCTGAAAGATCTATCCCTTGATGTCAGCGGGATGTTAAAATCCCCTACTATGACTGTTACTGTCAATCTCTCCCTTTACATCCATCAGTATTTGCTTTATATATTTAGGTGCTCCTGTGTTGGGTGCATAAATGAAGGTTATAGTCTGTTACTGGATTGATCCCTTTATCATTATGTAATGTCCTTATTTGTCTCTTATAGCCTTTGTTTAAAATCTATTTTGTCTGATATAAGTGTTACTATGCAAATGCTATATTAAAAGTGGTTTTTATTATCATGGACAATCCCTCCAACATTCTACCTGCCACCCCAGATCCCAACACAAAATACCACTGGGATTGCTGTGAAAATCAGCAGGAAATATGTGTTTTATTTAACTTTTAATATTTTCAGAAGACACCATATATATCAACTCTATGGTGTTGACTTACCAAGCAAGCATCTTTCTCATCAAGTCACTATTCTTTAGGATTTTTAACTGAATTTTCTTGAGGTTTTTAAAAACTTTATTTGCTAAAATATAACTTGATAAGATATCATGAAATGCCTTAATTATGGCCCTTATGATCAACTTAAGATCAGAATAAATAGTGAAAAATTAAAAGTACCCAGGAGTGGCTAAAATAGCAAGCAGAAAGAAATGAGGCTTAATAGGGATTTTAAAAATCTAAGTCATCATCTGTGCATAGCCAGCCACACAGTGTATATCATACCTTTATATATTTTTTATTATTATTATTTTTATTTTATTTCATTTATTTTTTTGCCGAAGTTGGATAGCACCCATTGCAGAGCCCACCTGTAAATCCTTCTAAGTGGAAGCGCTCCTGGAGTACTTCAGAGGGGATAAAGATAGGCGGCTTTATTTGCTGTGAAAGGAACATCCTATAGTTACTCAGGTTGGATCCAGCCGAATCTACTTCTATAATTCCAGCGAGAATTATGTAGAACAGAATTTAGAGATGGGCATTTATAGCAAGACTCTGGCCACGCAAGTAATGTTTCTTTCTCAGTGTGGCTATAAACCAGTGGCTCTCAGTCGGGCAGTTTTGCTCCCAGGGACATTTGGCAGTACTACAGGCATTCTTGATTGTCACAGCTGGGGGTGCTACTGATTTAGCAAATGGAGGCTCAGTTTGCTGCTGACCTTCCTACAGTGCACAGGACAGCCACCCCACCCTACAACAAAGGGTTACTGTGGCATAAAATGTCAATGGTGCCAAGGCTGAGAAAGCCTGCTATAAATATAAGCAACGCTGGGGGCAGGAGTGGCCAATAGAGGTCAATGGGGGGAAGAGGAGACATATGTAATACTTTCAACAGTAAAGAATTTAAATTTTCAAAAATAAAGAAAGAAAGAAATATAAGCAAAACCAAAGCTTATGGCTGTAGAGCAGTAGCTCAATCCTCCCGAATTGTGTTTATTTGCTAATTCCTTATTTGTCCCATTACAGGAAAATTAAAACATTATTTTTTATGAAAAATGTGATAATTTGATTTAAAATACTGTAAAACTATTCAACTTGAAAGCTCAGTTTTCCTTTTAATATTTTTTCAGTCCACATAGTCACTCTCACACTTCTGTGTATAAACTCTTTAGAGGTAGCAAAAGGTAACAGATTTTCTTGTGTGTGTGTTTCCTTTCAGCATCAAAGGCAAAAAAACCATCTCAGTTTTCTGGGAAAATCACTGTTAAAGCAAAGGAAAAAAGTTATTCTAAACTTGAAATACCATATCAAGCAGAAGTATTAGATGGGTGAGTTTCTCTTTAAATAAGCTTTGTAAGTTTTTACTAGTCAGTAAATTCTCTTTTCCTGTTAATTGACTTTAGCAAAAACATAGTAGCTAAATTCTCATAAACTCATGGAATTATTGTTGAAAAGAACAACTTGAACTATAAAGGAGAAAAGTCTACTACATATTGTTTATATTTTACTTAAAAGATAAAAGTAAATGGGTTGATGTGATTTGGGCTTAAATAAAGTCTTGATGACTCAGTAATGCAATAGAAAAAGGAATCTATGAGTTTTAAATAATGTTTAACTCAGTTGAACTGTTTCCTTTCTGTAAATTCCTTTTGTAACATGGAAATAGTCATGGCTTGTTACTAAAGTATGTTGTCACTTGAAACAAAATCATATATATACTCCTTTAAATAAACTCATATGCACTGTGCTAGAATTACAACTTTTTGTAAATGGGTGATAATATATATAATTCATTTACTAATTATACTGTAACCCAGCAATTTTCAACCTTTTTCATCTCATGGCACACACAAACTAGTTACTAAAATTCTGGGCACACCAAAAAATTTGTTTTTGCAGATGTGAAAAAAAAATAGGTATAATTTTGATTCATTCACACTGTTGTTGTGTAGCTATTGTTGTATTGGCTATTGTCTTTTTTTTTTTACAATCTAAGGCAGCGGTTCTCAACCTGTGGGTCGCGACCCCTTTGGGGGTCGAACGACCCTTTCACAGGTGTCGCCTAAGACCATCGGAAAATACATATATAATTACGTATTGTTTTTGTGATTAATCACTATGCTTTAATTATGTTCCATTTGTAACAATGAAATTGGGGGTCACCACAACATGAGGAACTGTATTAATGGGTCGCGGCATTAGGAAGGCTGAGAATCACTGAAAGGGAAAAGGCGTCAGTGCCTCTGACCTCTAAATAATCAGGTGTTGCATGTTTTAACAATTCTCGTGGCACACCTGTTGAAAATCGCTGCTGTAACCAGTAAGTTAATATCCAACTTGGTGGGGACAAAGATGGTTATAATTTAATGATAAACATTTTTTATTAGCTTACAACTCTTTCTGTTAATATGTTCTTGGTTTTAACTTTTTGATTACATATAATTCAGTTGAAAATAGTTCTTTATATAACATGTCAATATTTTGCATTTTGTTTTAAATCATGTGGTCAATCACTAAAATATTTATAGTTTTAATTCTCTAATAACAGCCCCTTAGTGCTAAACATAAATTATTGCTCACAACAAAAGAACTTGGATTTTAAGTTAACACATGGAAATAAAAATGATTTATTTTGTTGTTTTTTTGTCTCAAATAGTTATTTGGGATTTGATCACGCTGCAACATTGTTTCACATCCGAGACAGCCCTGCTGATCCTGTGGAAAGGCCAATTTACCTTACTAACACTTTCAGTTTTGCGATCCTCATTCATGATGTGTTGCTACCAGAGGAAGCCAAAACAATGTTTAAAGTATGTCTGGGACCCTTCGTACTTTAACTTCACTGATCTACCAGCTAGGAGATACTAAGATGTTTTTTTCTCTCCCATCATTTCTTAGGTTCACAACTTCAGCAAACCAGTCTTAATTCTTCCAAACGAATCAGGATACATTTTTACCCTCTTTTTTATGCCATCCACATCATCTGTACACATAGATAACAACATTTTACTCATTACCAATGCTTCCAAATTTCATTTGCCTGTGCGGGTATATACAGGCTTTTTAGATGTAAGTATGTTATCTACCTTTAAAATTTAAACCCCTTCCCCGTTTTCTGTGTTTTCAGGTATCATTAGGCAGTCACCATTATTAGGCACCCTTGCATTTTGCCGTTTACTGTGCTTTACAAGTAAATCTGATTCCTCCCTCGTCTGTACTTTAAGAAAAGGGGTTTTTACCCTTCCCAGCAGCAGTCTCCCCTCATGATACGGTTGAATCTTCTAGTTACAGTCTCCACTTAGATCTTCTCCACATTCTGCTTTCTCTTGATTTTGCTTTTAAACTGTTATCATCATGGGGAAGCTAAAAACAAACAAAACAGGGGAAATTCATAATGGGGGGAAGGGGATAAGGAGGGTGAAGAGGGAACTGTGTAGGGAAGAGACTAGGAAGCATCAGGGTGAAGAGAAGAACCAGGTAGTAACAAAGAAAGGAAGGTGATAAAGACACATAGTTGGAATAGTAATCTAAGCAAAAGTTTAGCATATAAGCCTTCCTACTACAGAAAATCAGACAGAAAAAAAAATCCAGTGTCCTGAAAGCAGTTGATAAAGGTTTATAAAATAAATGAAACTGATAGGAAAAGAAAAAGAAAATGAGGACAGAAATGTAGCTCTCCAAAAAGCTGGCATCAGTAAGAATATTGGAGCTGGAGATCTTCATATTATTCTGCTCTTTCATTTGTTTTGCTTGAATGATTATGTATTTGTAGCTGCTTTCGTGATGTGTGGTGTGACCGAGACCAAGGGCTCTCTGCCTGTCTTCTAGGGCTCTTTCCACTTACCCTCTCCCTTTCCCTTTCTGCTGCTTTTATGTGCCTTCAGAGGAAGAAAAGCTGTTCAGTAGAAGCCAGGAGTGTTTTCATTTCGATTACTCATAATGTTTTCAATATATAAAGTTTTTAATCATATTTTATGTGTGTATATATGTATATTTACATGAAATATAGAAACCTTAGAATATCTTAATGTAGCCATTTTTTCTTGATAACTACATATAATTTAGTTCTTTTATATCTTTTCAGTACTTTGTATTACCCCCCAAAATAGAGGAACGTTTCATAGATTTTGGCGTACTGAGTGCTACAGAAGCGAGTAATATTTTGTTTGCAATTATAAACAGTAATCCAATTGAGGTAAAAAAAAAATCTCTTTTTATTCTAAATCACATTTAAGTATTTTATTCTAGTGCTGCAATAATCACTTTCATATCTTTTTCTTTTTTAAGTTGGCTATAAAAAGTTGGCACATCATAGGAGATGGCTTGTCAATAGAACTCATAGCTACTGAAAGAGGCAATAGAACGACAATAATTGCAAGCCTTCCAGAGTTAGAAAAATCCTCTCTATCAGACCAGTCATCAGTAAGTAAACCTCATTGTTTCCTTAAGTGTAGAGTATGTCTAAACGCCAGACAAAAGACTATTGCTATGTCACATACTTCAACTCATATTTTCATGAGATTCGTAATAGTAGTGGTTATTTGGTTTTGAAAGGACCTCATTGGTCATTTACTTCAAGCCCCTCCCTTTATGATGAGAGCACTTGAAACCCAAAGGGGTTCTACCTTGTCATAAAAACTTCTGTAGTAAGCAAAATTTAAATTATCCTATATAATAAAAGCCTAATATGCTAAGTGTCCGGTTGTCCGTTCAACCAATCAAAGCATAATATGCTAATGATACGCTAAGGCCGCTCAACCGCTCGCTATGATGTGCACGACCACCAGGGGGCAGACGCTCCAGCTGGTAGGTTAGCTTGCTATTGGGGTCCGGCTGATCGGGACTGAGTGAGACGGGCCAGACATGCCCTGGAGCCCTCCCGCGGTCCCTCCCGGACTGGTCAACTTCCTGCATCTCTCCCCAGCTCCGATCATACACTGGTGGGGTCCCCAGCCTGGCCTGCGCCCTCCTGCAATCCAGGCTGAGGGACACTTCTCCCCCACCCCTCCACCCCCGCAAGTTCACACATTTCATGCACTGGGCCTCTAGTCCTTTTATAATACAAGTGCCATTACAGGAGAAGGTCCCATAGGTACTAAATTAATCCTGTGTTCAGTGATACAGTAGTTCTGGTCAATTTTCTGCACTGATTAGAAGAGTTCAAAGAGGTAAACATTGTTTGATCTCTACCCATGTACTTTTTTCTGTCTTATAAATATAGATGGCTGGAAGCGCAAAACAAGAGAAAGTGGGTATAGTAGTTTTAGTCTAAGCCAGAAGTTCTCAACCTGTGGGTCGAACGACCCTTTCACAGGGGTTGCCTAAGACCATCGGAAAACACATATTTTCAATGGTCTTAGGAACCGAGACACCACTCCTCTATCCGTCTCCAGGCGGGCCCACCCACATGCAGTTACGCTCACATACAAGTACCCGGCGTATTAAAGGGTCGCGGCATTAGGAAGGTTGAGAATCACTGGTCTAAGCCCTCCCCACTGCTAAAAAGGGAACTTGGAGTTTACACCTACTCGGAACAGAATTAGGATCCCCTCTCATGAGAAGAACCAAAACTGACTGCATCTGTAGGTGCAGATAGAACCTCTTGCAGCAGTTTTATAAAAGGAAAATCAGATGCCCTAATGCAGAGATTGAGGACAGATACACTTTCAGGGAATGCCTTAAGTTTTAAAAACTGATTTAAAAATTGTCTTTAAAACCAATGGAAAGATTCCCCCAAAACAGTGTTTTCAGAGGGCAGTTTGGCAATATATACCTCTCTTAGAATTCTTTCCATGCAAGCTACTTACGAGCCAAAAGTTGTGAGAATGAAGATGTTTTTAATAGCATTATTAATGATTCTAAGCAACTGGAGATAGCCAAATGCATAAAAGAAATCATGATTTTATAATTAAGTATTGAAGCAAACAAACAATTATAAATATGATTGTAGAAACTTGGAAAAGGATTTATGAAAAAGTCGGAAACTACTAAATAATGTATTCTAATTGCAACTATGTAGCATTCAAGCTGCATAATTGGATATTTCTGAATAATGGTGGATTTATGGGTGTTTACATTTTAATAATTAATAATGTTTTAAGTTTGGTTCAGAAATAAAGCCTCTTTTTAAAACAGAAAGACATGTTAATGAGAGGTAATATTTGTCACTCCAGCTTAAATTTTATTCCTAATACAAATAAAATGCTGAAGAACTTTAATAATGAGACCAGCCATTAATATGTTCCTTCCAACAGTAAAGTTCGAGTAAAATTGTATGCATGTCTAATCCCAGATGGTTGAATTATACTGTTTCCTTATAAGACATTATAAATAATTTTAGAAATCTGGATTATTTCCTAGCAGTAAATAGCATATGTAACACATACTATTTAAATTTGAGAGATCCACTTAACAACATAAAGTCTGTTTGACAATTTAGGGTTTTAGAATTTATTTTTAAATAAAACTATAACTATAGCCTGGCCGATGTGGTTCAGTGATTGAGCATCGGCCCATGAACCACGAGGTGAGGTTCAGTTCCCAGTCAGGGCACATGCCTAGACTGCAGGCGCGATCCCCAGTGTGGAGGGTGCAGGAAGCAGCAGATAGGTGATTCTCGTCATTGATGTTTCTACCCCACTCTCCTTCTCCCTCTCTCTGAAATCAATAAAAACATATTTTAACCCTTTGCAGTCCAATGTTATTTTTGGAATTCAAACAGTCTGGTCCAAATTAATTGATGGGATTGAATGTTGAACTTTTTAATGTTCTTATTGCTCGATGTTGGATCTGCTCCTAGCGCCTGGTCTGTCGAATCAGCCTCGAGGTTGGACTGAAAAGGGTTAAAAAACAAAACCAAAAGTTTTAAAAACTATAAATATAAAACAAGGGACAAACAGATCATTTTTATGAACCCTGACTGTTGTGCTAAGGTGAACTTCAAAATAGAATCTCCAAAAATGACTTTTTTAAAGTTTGTAATGCCTAATCTTTCAACTGTTTTCTAAAAAGCCAAACCTGTGAGCTAAATTAGCATTCTGTACCTTATAAAACACACATTGCCAACATTCTCTGCTCTTCAGACCTGTGTTCTGACTTGGGTAGTTATAAAATCATGATGAAAATATTAGAATCACAGAAAACCAACACAGAAATGCTTCTAAAAATGGGAAAGTGAATATATTTGGTCTATCAACATTTGTTGTCTTGATGTAAGTACAACTACTAAGATCTAAAATATAACTTCACAAAATGAATTTCATGGTTTAGTTGGGTGTTTGTTTGTTTTTTAATTCCACAATTGAAAAGATTAAGTGTCAGAAACATCAGTAAATAGCTTGAGCAAACAAAGAAGGCCCCCATTCTTCTTCCAAATTTGTATTGCGTAACTCTTCCTTTCCATGGTATTTGATGTTTTTATATAACTCAATCTCGTTTGCTCTGAAGACATGATTATCATCATGGCAGAACCAACTCTGTATGTACCTGTGCCCTAATGTGGCTGAAGGCTGTGTCCCTCTGCTCCATGCAGGCACCTGGGGAGTGCTTGCAGACTATTCCCGGCCCCACCTTGGCAGTTGGGACTCTGTTCCTCAAGGATCCAGTTTTCTAAGTGGCACATGGAATAAATGTAGATAAAAGCCAAGGATGGGCATTGTTTTAAGATATTTATACATGATATGGTAACTCAGTGTCATCCTTGTATATGTTAGGATTCAGAAGTCAGTTTATCACTATAATCTTTTTCATTTTAATGGGAACTTCAACTAGCAAGACTGATGAATAATTGTCATTTCTGCTACATACAGGTGATACTAGCCCCAGGCTATTTTGCAGTGTTCAGAGTCAAGCTTACTGCAAAAAATCTGGAAGGGATTCATGATGGAGCCATACAGATCACAACAGATTATGAGGTAAGGACTTTATGAGTGCTTTCAGAATCATTGAGGGTTTTTGTTGTTTTTATATAAACAGAACTATATTTACCCATAAAGTTATAGTTTACCTATTTTATACCTTAAAAACTGAGCTTTTGAGAATAGTTGAGAGCAGCAGTCACCAACCGGTGGTCTGTGGACCACTTAGTGGTCCGTGAGGGCCTAAAGGTTGGCAGCCACTGGTTTAGAGAATATTGGTCTCATGAGTGCTTATATGAGTCATTCTACATCACAGACAAAATTTTAATGTATGTATCTGTGCCAGGCCTAAATATATTAATTTTTAACATTGAAACGCTCTTTGGGAAGTTGTGCATTGCTAAATTCAGTGTATTGCTACCCTTGTTCTCCTACCTGTTTTCAGCACATTCAGCCCCACAGGAAAGAAAACTAATTGAGAATAAACATTTAATAATAAATTATTTGTTAGGAAAATATCAAATTAAATCTGTGGAATTCATGTTTATCACTCATGATAGAAATAATTATATTTCATGGCTAAGATAAGTTTTTGTTAATATGGATGAAAATAAAAATTAGGAAAAGTTACCTTGGACAAATATCTTTGTGAGTTACAAATGAGTCTGAGTTAAGATTCAAAATCTGGAGTGTTTAGCCCTGGCCAGTGTGGTTAGAGTGTTGGCTGGGAGGCATCCAGTCGATGTGTCTCTCTCACATCTCTTTCTCTCTTCCCCTCTTCTCCTCCCTCCCTTCCATTGTCTCTAAAAATCAATGGGGAAAAAAATATCCTCGGTGAGGATTAAAATTTTTTTTTTAATATGGAATGTTTAACTCATTTTTTATATTAGGTTATGTTAACTTATTACTATATATGAAAAATATAAAGGTGTATAACTCTAGAAAACACTGGATTTTCCATGCATTGTTTTAGGAGTACAATTTGACTTTCCTTTTTTAATTATTATGATTTACAAAAAAAAAAATCTATTCTTTATTTCTTCTCCATTGTTTGGTCTTGTTTACCATGTTTTTAATGAATCACTGTGAGATACATGGAAATTGCTTGTATTTCAGTGCATTTTATGGAGTACATTGGTCAGATTAAACAGTACCATAGTGGTTTTTAATATTGCGTAAGAGTTGGTTATTGCTAATGTAAGTCCCAAAATGAGTTGTTTTAATACCAAAAAATAATGCAGTAACGGTCAGGATCAACCTCAGACTTAAATACTTCCTTATGGTCTGCCTTTCACTCCCCAGATCCTAACGATTCCTGTGAAGGCTGTGATCGCTGTGGGTTCACTGACTTGCTTCCCAAAGCATATGGTCCTTCCACCATCCTTCCCAGTAAGACAATTAATTTAATGACGTTTTCTTGCTCATTTTTTTTCTTTGTCTTTACCTCTGTTCCTCAAATTCAACAGAAAAATTATTTATTCTCTATTAATTGCTTATTTTAAGGTAAGACTTTATACCAGATTTTGTAGGAGATTCAAAGAGGAGTCTGAAATGGTTCCTTCTCAAGAAGCTTTCCATTTAGAATAGGAAATGGGCCCATGATTCAGAGATGTGAAGCAGGATGTAGAAATTGCTCTAAGAGGTGTAAACATAGAACACCATGAGAGAAACGCATACCTGATGGATGAAGGTGCTGTGTGAACCGGCTCAGATCGTCTTCTGCAGGGATAGGCCAGGGGTGGCAAGAACTTGCATTCAGGGCTCAGGGAACACCCTGGTAAAGATAGAGCAGTAAAGTCCGAGAGAGCTTTAGGCATTCGTCATTTGTCTAGTTTGACAAGAGTAGAGATGGAATGTTATGTTGGAGTGATAGTAAAAAAAAATTAAAATGAGTACCTTTAAATTCATAAAAATCTGAAGTTTTTGAGCAGAGGGTTGACATCATCAGAGCTGAGCTTTCAGGATTGGCTCTTTGTCAGAATACATATGGAAGTAACAATATAGTGCCTGGAAGCCAACCTTAGACTGGCCAGAGTCCACATGAAAGTATGGAGGGGAGAGATGTGGCTGTAAGTCTGCCTTCAAAGAACTTCTTATCTTTCCAGATTCAGTTTTCTTGTCATCTCCTCTCTGAAGATGTCTTGACTCCACTAGACAGTACTAGTTGTTGTATGTGTGATCTTGGAATGATTTGAAATTACCTCTCTCGCAGCAAGCTTCACATTGTGCTATAAATATTGCCTTTGTGTTTGTCTCCCCAATGAGACTCTAAGATGCTCTAGGAAAGGAATGGAGGGATCTTTTATCCCCAGTAGTAGGCACTTAGTAGATGGTGGGTGAAGAAGGAGCAAAATGATGGAGAAGAGAACATAGGCAAGAATCATTTGAACTATTCTTTAATATTCTAAGGCAGTGGTTCTCAACCTTCCTAATGCCGTGACCCTTTAATACAGTTCCTCATGTTGTGGTGACTCCCAACCATAAAATTATTTTCGTTGCTACTTCATAACTGTAATTTTGCTATTGTTATGAATCATAATGTAAATATCTGATACGCTATATGTGTTTTCCGATGGTCGCGACCCACAGGTTGAGAACCGCTGAGGGGATTAACTGAAGCAAATGTGGGTAGGCTGGCAGATAGTGGAGTCAAAAATATGACTTAGAGTTTGAGCCTGGACAATAGGAGAAAAGGGATGCAAAAGTCAGGAGATGGCCACTGCCTTTTGCAGGAAGATGATTCAGTCAGTTCAGGGCACATCAGGGCAAATGTGTGTATTTTATTTTGTGGTAGGAGACATGGCAGGTTAAGAAAACAGTACATTGTAAAAATCTTAATGCTACGTGAAATAACACTTAAATTCAGATCTTAGCTGCTTAAAAATACAATTTTTGATTTAAAAGGTTCAGCACATTTACGATTGGGTCTTACTTAAAAGCTTTATTTTGTCATTCCACTTTGCACTGACTGTACAGAACTCTTGAATTCATTACTTATCCAAAAGGATCAGTTCCTTCAGTTGCCTTTTCCATCAATGATCTCCTTAATCAGTACATAAATCCTGCAGTAAATGAGAAAACATCTATATAAAAACAAGGTGCTGGTTTTGAACTACTTTAGATTAAGCTTTCAGATATCTATCTTCAGGTGGCTTACAAGACCAGCTAATTGCTTGAAATTACCAATTAACTTGATATTACTTGAGCTGCTATAACAAATTCCATAGACTGGGTGGCTTAAACAACAAACATTGATTTCTCACAGTTCCAAAGGTTGGGAAGTCCAAGATCAAGGCACTTAGAAGGTCCTCGTACTGTGCAGGCCTCTTCTTGGTTTTGCTGATGGCCATCTCCTCACTGTGTTATCACTTAGCCAAAGAGCAAAGAGGAAGGGCAAGGTTCTGTCGCTCCTTTTAAGGCAGGGTGGGGACGTCTGGTCTGGCCCTGCCAAGGCAGTAGGGTGAGTTCATTAAATGTTTGACCAAACATAGCAGGCTCATTTTTAAGTTGATAATTTTGTATGGCCAGTGAATGATGTTGTAAATATACAAATAGCCCTTGGCAGGAAAGAGGTTCCCCACCCCTGTTTTAAGGGCACTAATTCCATTCATTAGATTTCTACCCTCATGAGTTAATTGCATCTCAAAGGCCCCATCACCAAATACCATCACATTTGGGGGTTAGCTTTCAACATAAATTTTGGGGGTGACACAAACATTCAATCTATAACGATTACCAAATGCTGTAAAGTCTTTCATCAGATGGAGAATACAGGAGCTAACTGAAAACAATACTTGAGAATAAACATTTCAGCCCTTGCTGGTTTGGCTCAGTGGATAGAGTGTCAGCCTGTGGACTAAAGGGTCCCGGGTTCTATTCCGGTCAAGGGCACGTACCTTGGTTGTAGGCTCCTTCCCAGCCCAGACCCTGGCCAGGGCATGTGCAGGAGGCAACCAATCAATGTGTTTTCTTACACATCAATGCTTCTCTATGTCTTTCCCTCTCTCTTCCACTCTCCCTAAAAATCAATGGAAAAATATCCTCAGGTGAGGATTAACAACAAAAACAAAAAATAAATAAACATTTCCAATAACTCATAGTTTAATTCTTAGTATTTGAATACCATTGTAAAATGAACTTTTATATCTGCTATTTTGATCCTCAACATACCCTTGCAAAACAAGACATGGACATGGGAGAAGTAGTTCTTACAGGGACTGGAAGACTAGGTAACTGCCTAGAAGACACAGCTGATTAGAGGCCAAGCCAGGACTCAGCAGCATTCCTGCCCTCTAACATCTTTCTACTGCATTTACTCTGGCTAGACTTTAAATGATGAGTATTAGTCTTAAGTTTACCATCGTCCAACTCTTTTTCTGTGCATCCTCTTAACTTCTGTGTCTTTTAATACCAAATATTAGACCACTGGGAAAGAACATCTTAGATCAGTGATGGCGAACCTATGACACGCGTGTCAGAGGTGACACACGAACTCATTTTTTTGGTTGATTTTTCTTTGTTAAATGGCATTTAAATATATAAAATAAATATCAAAAATATAAATCTTTGTTTTATTATGGTTGTAAATATCAAAAAATTTCTATATGTGACACGGCACCAGAGTTAAGTTAGGGTTTTTCAAAATGCTGACACCCGGAGTTCAAAAGGTTCGCCATCACTGTCTTAGATCCTTCTTTAAATAGCTAAGATTTAGTTTATAAGAATAAAAAATTCTGTTTTCAAACAAAAGAAAGTAAAAGACTATAAAATGATTCTAAATAAGAATTATTTAAGAAAAAATCAGTGGAGGAAGAAACCAAGATGGCGGCATGGTAAACACCTGAAATTGCTGCCTCACACAACCACTTCAAAAATACAACTAAAAGACAAAACGGACATTATCCAGAACCACAGGAAGGCTGGCTGAGTGGAAATTCTACAACTAGAAGGAAAGAGAAAAGCACACTGAGACTCAGAGGACGTGCGGAAGTAAAGTGCAGAGGTACGGAGGCGCGCGCGGAAAGGGCTGGCAACTGAGGACGAGGTTGTCTTTTTCAATCGGGAGGGAGACACAAGCTCCCGACTGCTCTGAACCCCAGTTCCGGGCGAGTCTCAGGGGACCCAGATTCATACGGGGAGAAACTGGACTGTCTGGCATTGGTCAGAACTCGAAGGCGGCTTTCTCTCAGAGGTGCTTGCAGCGATTACCCGGACACTGAGAAGAGGGGCCTCTTAAGGCAGGACTGAGGAGCAGACATAGCTGTTTGCTCCACCCTGTTGATTCCCTGAGACCCCACCCCACCCAAGCTGAGCGCAGAGGCTTTTGCATATGAATGGCCTGGCCCTTTGCAATCTAAAATTACCTAACAAACTGCAGCTGGGTCAGAGAGACCCAGAACTTCCAAAAGAAGGCCCAAGGCCCCACAGCAGCTTCCTTGCTTCACAGCTGGGCCTCATCTGGGCACCTCCAAATCCCAAGCAAAGAAGAGGAATCTGCAGATCTCTCTGTAGCTCCTGCTGGGTAGCCTCAGGAAGAGGCTAAATTAGCACCTCCTTAGAGATCCATGAGCCAGTGTACCCAGTGGTCAGAGTGGGACCATCCAGATTACAACTCCTCAGATCCATAAGGGACACACTCAGGGGGCAAACTCAGTGAGCACCAAAGCCCCACTGAAGCAAGTCTTGCCCCATAAGGGTGTCTCCAGCACAGAAGTTCTCCCACTGCAGACACAGCTGATTCTCACAGCCAATTGGCCTGGAGGTCAATTCCTCCCAGTGATACCTACAACAATCAAGGCTTAACTACAACAAGACTGTGCACAAAGCCCACAAAGGGGTGGACCAAGAGTGTCCACTTCAGGTAATTGGGGAGGCTGAGCCACTGGGCCCTATAGAACACCTAACACAGAAAGCCACTCTATCAACACAGGGAAGCATAAAAAATGCGGAGACAAAGAAACAAGTCACAAATGACAGAAATGGAGGAAAGCAAACTACTGGATATAGAGTTCAAAACCAAACTTACAAGGTTTTCCAAGAATTTTCTAGAAACCGCCGATAAATTTAGTGAGACCCTCAAGAAATCTAGTGAGACCCTCGAGGATATGAACAAGGACCAACTAGTAATTAAGCATACACTGACTGAAATAAAGAATAATATACAGGGATCCAACAGCAGACTATAAGATTGCAAAAGTCAAGTCAAAGATTTTAAATACGAAGAAGCAAAAAACACCCAACTGGAAAAGCAAAATGAAAAAAGTATCCAAAAATATGAAGATAGTGTAAGGAGCATCTGGGAAAACTTCAAGCGAACCAACGTCCGAATTATGGGGGTGCCAGAAGAAGAGAGAGAGCAAGATATTGAAAACCTATTTGAAGAAATAATGACAGAAAACTTCCCCTACCTGGTGAAAGAAATAAACTTACAAATCCAGGAAGCGCTGAGAACCCCAAACAAAAGGAATCCAAAGAGGACCACACCAAGACACATCACAGTTAAAATGCCAAGAGCAAAAGACAAAGAAAGAATCATAAAAGCAGCAAGAGAAAAACAGTCAGTTACCTACAAGGGAGTACCCATACGACTGTCAGCTGATTTCTCAACAGAAACTATGCAGGCCAGAAGGGAGTGGCAAGAATTATTCAAAGTGATGAATAGCAAGAACCTACAACCAAGATTACTTTACCCAGCAAAGCTATCATTCAGAATTGAAGGTCAGATAAAGAGCTTCACAGATAAGAAAAAGCAAAGGAGTTCATCATCACCAAACCAGTATTATATGAAATGCTGAAAGGTATCCTTTAAGAAGAGGAAGAAGAAGAAAAATGTAAAGATACAAATTATGAACAGCAAATACACATCTATCAAGTGAATCTAAAAATCAAGTGAATAAATAATCTGATGAACAATAAACTGGTGAATATAATAGAATCAAGGGCATAGAAAGGGAGTGGACTGACTATTCTCGGGGGGAAAGGAGTGAGGGGGGTATGAGAAGAGACTGGACAAAAATCGTATACCTATGGATGAGGACGGGGGGGTGTTGGGGGGAGTAAGGGCAGAGGGCGGTGTGGAGGGGAGCTTTGGGGGGGGGGGAAGAGGAACAACTGTAATAATCTGAACAATAAAGATTTAATTTTAAATAATGAATTATTTAAATTACACAATTCTTTACTTAAAATCTGGTACCGTATCATAGAAAGAGGCATGCTGCTGATAAGAGCTCGATTATAAATTTAGGAAGTATCAAGTGATGAACATTCTAAATGTCCTCTGAGCTTTGGTTTCCTAGAGAGATGTCTACTGGCACTTAAGTGTATGTTGTAAGAAAGTCCAACCATATACAAATGACTTTGTTTGTTTGTTTGTTTGTTTTCTTCCTTCAGGGGAAAGTAGTTCATCAGAGTTTAAGTATAATGAACTCCTTCTCACAGAAGGTAAAGATACAGCAAATTCGATCTTTGTCAGAAGATGGGCGGTTTTACTACAAACGATTACGGGCCAATAAAGAAGACTTGGAGCCAGGGAAAAAATCAAAGGTTTGACATGTTCTAATTAAGAATTCCCATTCGTGAGTGTTTTATTATGACCTTCTGTGGACTTGGGATTCATGAATCTCCTGTGCTTCTTCATAGATTGCAAACATTTATTTTGATCCTGGACTGCAGTGTGGAGATCATTGCTATGTTGGCTTGCCTTTTTTGTCCAAATGTAAGTTACCTTGCTGTTTCACTATCCAGAAAATATTCTTTTTCTTTCTTTTTTTTCTTTTTTTTTTGTTTTGTTAATTCTCACATGATATTTTTTCCATTGCCTTTCAGAGAGAGTGAAAGCGGGGGGGTTGGGAGGGAGAAAAACATCAATGTGAAAAAGACATGGACTGGTTGCCTCCTGCATTCACCTCAACTGGGGGTAGGAAACAAACCCAAAACCCAGCTACATGCCCTTGACTGGGAATTAAACCAGAGACCCTTCGGTGTGCTGCCTAACACTCTAACCATTGAGAAACCCTGGCCAGGGGCACAAAATATTCTTTAATGAAGGCTGCCATTTGTAAAATCACTCTATGTATTGGGCTGTAGAAATCATTTGAAGGAAAATTGGCAAATGGATTAGATGTAGGGTGAGTATGTCATACCACTGTCCCTGGCTAGTGGTGGATCAGTTGATTAGAGCATCCTGATACACCAAGGTTGCAGGTTCAATCCCCGGTCAGAGCACATATAAGAATCAACCAATGAATGCACAAATAAGTGGAACAACAAATCAGTGTTTCTCTCTCCCCCCTCCTTTCTCTCTAAAATTAATTAAAAATTAATAATAATAACTTACGTTCCCTGTTTTAGCTGAACCCAAATTGCAGCCTGGGGTAGCCATGCAGGAAGATACATGGGATGCGGACTGGGATTTGCATCAAAGCCTATTCAAAGGATGGATGGGAATAAAGGAAAACTCAGGTCATAAGTGAGTGGTTTTGCTTTAAGTATTTTGACTACCTATACAAGTTCAAAGCGTCTCAGTTGATGTTACTTCCTAAATATTATTTTTATATTAGGTTATTTTACTTTACTATAGCTAAGAAAATATTCTAATCCTCAGAAAATTATTAATGAGGCATCTTGAATTGCCATTTTAATTGTATGTTGCTCAGAAATATACACACTACCATTTTTCTCTTTACTCCATCATTCTAGATACTTCAAAGAAACTATTTGAAGTTGTCTTTATGTAGGATGACAACAGTGTTCACTTCAGACACATCCATTTGCATAAGAAAGTTTTTGTCTACTACTGACCTCCATTAAAGGCAAGGAAAACATGTTCTCGGTTTAATCCCATAGTAGGAGACCGAGTGTGTATGTGGTCATAGTGGAAAGACCACCTTTTGGAAATGCTGGGCTGTTAGGGGTACACAAGGCCCAGTTCCAGTGGGCTCAGCATGTCTTCGGCAGGTAGAAAACATGCTAATTACAAATCTACTGCACCTGTATTCAAAAACAGACCGTATAGAAATGTGATCTTTTCAGTTACTTCAGAAGAGAATTTTCTAGAATGATGATAATATGACAACTGATGAAAACTGTTATTCTCATTTGGCTAATTTGAAATGTATCAAGATATTGCAATTTATTGTACTATAACATTTTCAAACCACTAACAGTTAAATCTGATTATCTGAACTATCTGCTGTAAAAAGTTTTCTTAAAGCAAAAAGTTAAATTTTTACTTTCATATGGTTAAAATAAGTACAGAGAGACAATGAACTCACTAAAAGAACACTGATTGAAACACTTATTGGTCTCCTAAATTTCCATAGTGGACATTGTAATATACAGGCAGTCTCCAAATTAACATTCAATTATGAATTAGTAACTTAGAGTGCTGCCCTAGGCTCAGCTGACAAGGAACCTCATTGCCTCCCACCTGCTGACACCCCTTGCCTTCCTCTTTGTGTGCCCAGCATTCCACTGCTAAAGACCTGGGCTCCCTGTCTCCCTGTGCCTCCAGGACCCAGGTGCATAGTAGCAGGGCATGCTTCCTGCTCCTGCCTCTGTGGTACCTGTTAGTGTGTACGTTACAGAGAATTTCTGTTACTCGTCTTTTTTTTTTTTTTAATACTTTTTTTATTGATTTCAGAGAGGAAAGGAGGGAGAGAGATAGAGAGAGCGAGAAACATCAATGATGAAAATCATTGATCGGCTGCCTCCTGCACGCCCCATACTGGGGATCGAGCCTGCAACCCTAGCAGCATGCCCTTGACCAGAATCTAATCTGGGATCCTTCAGTCCACAGGCCAACACTCTAGCCACTGAGCCAAACTAGCTAGAGCTTTTTACTAGTCTTATAAAACCTATGCCCTTACCAATATTGCAATGCCATAATTTGGTATTGTTTAGGGTTAAAATAGGCTTCAGTGTTTGGGCTTCAGGGACCTTAGCCCCATTTATACTATTGTTTGCTTAGGAAATGTGTTCTGAGCTCTAAACAGCTTATTTACAAACATTCATGTGTAGGGAAATATTCAAATGAGTCCCGAATGTTGCTGATAACATTACATATATCTGCACAAAGCCCTCCTATGGATTCCTTGCAACTGATGTCTTCATCGCATGTAGGATTTTGATTTTTATCTCAAGGGAGGGAAACTATATGCCAAGCAGTGTACTGCCTTCTCACTAGTTCTACTAAACATGTTCTTAGCACCCTGCTCTTAGTGTTCAGATCTTCCCGCTAGGCAGGCAAGACCCTTTGGGATCCCCGTACATCATGTTATCTGCCTGTCTTTTTCTTTACATACTCAGTGAAAAAACAGTACAGGTGATCAGTAGGACATATTTTGGCAGCTCTTTGTGCCAAAATAGAAACAACTTTATACATCTCTATTAAAGCATAGTGAGATGTTAGAGCAAATAAAGCCGTGTTTATCCAGAGCCAGAATAAAATTCCTCAAGCACACAAGCCTGATAGAATTGCTTTTAGAGAACTCATACTTCATTTTGATCCAGTGGCTTATAACATTGTTTTTTCTAGATTGAGTGCTTTATTTGAAGTAAATACAGACCTTCAAAAAAATATACTATCAAAAATCACTGCCGAGCTCTCCTGGCCTTCCATACTTAGCTCACCCCGGCTCCTGACATTCCCACTCACTAATACCAACTGCTCTTCAGTAAGTATTCAAAGCAACGTCGGGTTTTGGAAGTACATAGTAGGTTTATAAAATATCGACTCTTAACTATGGATTTTTCATTTACTGTTTGGTTGCTTTATTTAAGGAAGAAGAGATTACTTTAGAAAATCCTGCAGATGTTCCTGTTTACATTCAATTTATTCCTCTGGCTTTATATTCCAATCCTTCAGTCTTTGTAGATAAGTTAATATCAAGGTAAGCACTTCTTCAGGTAATCAAAATGTTTGATTGAATACTCACTTTACCAGCTCATCCAGTAATAGATTGGGCTTAAAGAAATTGCGGGTCTGTAATTAAAGTTGAGAGGAGATTCTGGGAAGAGAGATTGGTACTATGTTAAGCAAATGGAAAAATTTTCAGTTTTTTGTGTTTATTTTTTTAAGTATACAACTTTTTTTTTTTAATCCTCATCCAAGGATATGTTTATTGATTTTAGAGGAGGGGAAAGAGAGAGAAACACCGATATGAGAGAGACTCTAACATCAATTGGTTGCCTCCTGTACATGCCCCAAATGGGGATCAGACCTGCAACCTAGGTGTGGGCACTGACCAGAAATTGAGCTTCAACCTTGTTTGTGTATGGGAGCTCATTTCAGTTTAAGATAAGAAAAAGCGATGTAGAAGGTCTTCCTACAAAATTATAAAGAAAGCAAATGGAACCTTTGAAATATTTTACTTTTAAAAGTGAGCAAAACATTGACTGTAAGTTGTGGCTATTAATTTTTAAAGGCTATTAATCTGATAAAATAGTGATCTCAAATCTTCCAAAAGATAATTTGCAAATAAAGCACAGACTTGATAATTACTCTGTCATCCATTTAATTATGATGCTGCTTACACAGAAATATGTATACATTTTTATTTTAGGTTTAACTTGAGTAAGATGGCAAAGATAGATTTAAGAACACTAGAATTCCAAGTCTTCAGAAACAGTGTAAGTATTGAAACTTTATACTATTTCACAGAAATATTTCTGTAACGTGATCAGTGTTCATGTGAAGGAAAACTATTACCTATTCAATTTGGCTGAAGGGCAAGTTACCTAAGAAGTCAGGATAGTCAGTAATGGTTCTAGAGGTAAAAACACAGGCAGAATAGGTAGGATTTAGATCAACGTGAAGCACACTGGGTAGAAGATTCCTGTTTGTGGTCATTGAACATTAAGGCCATGATTATTTATAATAACAGCTACTAGAAATTCAGAGACTCTATTGATGAAGTGTGTGTGTGTTCTCTGCACAAACTAGTGCTGACCCCATGGGTGAGTGACGTCCGTCAGGTCCTGTGCTCAGTGCCCTGCTCAGCTTCTGTAGACTCAGCCTACGCTTCTTTTATGGAGTCAGTCTATCCCATGCTTGGTCTTCCTCTTTTCCTGCTGCCTCTTTTCCCAGCACAATTGCCTTTTGGAAAGAGCCCTGTCTTCTCATGATGTGCCCAAAGTAGGACAGCTTCAGTTGTCATTTTTGTCTCCAGTGATGTTTCAGGCTTAATTTGCTTTAGAGCCCACTTGTTCGTCTTCCTGTCACAATATCCATAGTGCTCTCCAACACCATATTTCAGATGAATCCATGGTTTGTTTGGGGTTTTTTTTAATGTTTTTATTGATGTTTAGAGAGAGAAGAAGAGAGAGGGATATAGAGATAGAAACATTGATGAGAGAGAAACATCAATCAGCTGCCTCTTGCACGCCCCCACTGGGGATCGAGCCCACAACCTGGGCATGTGCCCTGACCAGGAATTGAACCATGACCTCCTGGTTCATAGGTCAACATTCCATCACTGAGCCACATTGGCTAAGCTCCATGTTGTTGTTGTTTTTTATCAGCCTTCTTCACTGTCCAACTTTCACATCGGTACATAGTTATTGGGAATATGAGGGCTCTAATGGCGCATCTTTGCTCTTGGTAATCTAATGCTTCCATTGCTGCCCTCTGAGTCTCAGCCTTCTCTTGATTTCTTGGATGCAGTGTCTATCTTAGTTGATGACTGAACCAGCAAAATCTTTTAACAATTTCATTGTCTACATTAAAGTTGTATATTTCTTCTGTAGTTATCATTCTTGTCTTCTTGATGTACAAATGTAGTCCTATGGCACTTTCTTCTTTCACTTTCATTGAAAGTTGTTTCAAATCGTTACTACTTTCTGCCAGTAAGTTGGTATTATATGCATATCTTATCATTTCTTCCACTGATTTTCACTCCTTCCTCTGAGTATAGTCCAATTTTTCGTGTGATATGTTCTGCATGCAGATTAAACAAATAGAGCAATGAAGTGCACCCTTGTCTGACACGTTTGCCTCTAGGAAACCATTGTTTCTTTATATTCTGTTCTTAACAGTGGCTCCCTGTTCACAATACAGGCTTATGCATCAGGACAGTGAGGTATATGCTAGTACATAATATGCTTTATTAAACCTCAAAATATTGTGCGTGGTCATTTAAATGTTTATTTTGGATAATTGCTAATAAAATTCTAAGCTCCATGAGTGCCAGACCCATGGCTGGCTGTATTTATACTTTAGCACAATAGTATGCATAGTTTTCAATCAATCTTGAATTAATAAATTTTTACATAAACTGATTTGTTCCAGAGAAAATATTCTCTGTCATACAGGTCAGGATACACAGCCACTAATCACTCATGTTGTAAGACCTTACTGTACAGGGTATATATCAGTCAGGAGATGAGCACGTGGAACTAAAGCCTTGTGCAAACTGAGAAGTCTCAAGGTCTCCATGCCTTTCATTCTGTCCTACCACATACCACATCCATCCCTAAACATCCTGTTCATGGCGCCCTGCTGGCTGGGAAGCCTTCACTTTTGAAGCTGTCCTGATTCTCCCTAACTCTTCCCTTAACACCCATGCTAACTTGACTTTTTGATCTCTTTTTGATGTATGATACCTTGTTTCCAAAATCTGCTCATATCCTGAAATTTTATCGTTGGCAATAAATACTTCAGTTGTTTTCCCTGAAGGGACAAAGGCACTGCATTTTCGTGAAAATGTCTACCAAACACCCCATCTGAATAACCATAGTTTGCTTGTCAAGTCATTTTCTCAAAATTAAATGGTGTTCCATGAGAAAAGCAGTGAGTTCAGTTTACATCTTAAACACTAGCTTTTCAAGACAATGGAGAGCCTAATGCAGCAATTGTACTTTATACAAACTTCTCGTTTTATCCCCCAGAATATTACAAAGACATGTGTCCAGGGTTGAGATTTAATAAGATTGATATTTATTATTGCTGAATCCAGAACTTGCTTCTCTCTCTTTTTTCTTTTATAATATATTTTTATTGATTTCAGAGAGGAAGAGAGAGGGAGAAAGAGATAGAAACATCAATAATGAGAGAGAATCATTGGTTGGCTGCCTCCTGCATGCCCCCCACCGGGGATCAAGCCCACAACCTGGGCATGTGCCCTTGACCGGAATCGAACCTGGGACCATTCAGTCCTCAGGCTGATGCTCTATCCACTGAGCCATACTGGTGAGGGCAAGAACTTGCTTCTCTTAACTACAAGTACACACAGGGAAGAAGACTGGCTTCTCAGAAAGTTTGATACTACTGCCTTGCCTTGTGCAAAAGGGTCAGCAGGTTTACCCACCATTGCTTTCGCTGAGTTATCAGTACAGATGTCAAAACACTGAAAAAGTCTGCTAGTTCTGCCAGTATTAGGGAAATAGTTCAGACACTGGATACCCTGCAAGATCTCTGAGCATCCCAAGGGTCAGTGTTGTCACTCTGTGAAAACCACTACAGTGGGGCCTTGACTTACAAGTTTAATTCGTTCCGAGACCGAGCTCGTTAAGGAGCTCGTTAACTCAAATTACTCTGTCAACTCAATGCAAAAAATCGGCCTAGAGACAGCTGGTATCTCAAAAAGCTCGTTAGTCAGGACACTCGTAAGTCAAGGCCCCACTGTACTACATAATGATAGAGAATGTTGGAGGCCCTTAACACTGTCTCTGAGGCATCACAACATCCTCAGGTTTTCCCAAGTCCTCAAAGTTTATATTAGCTAATGTTAGTTGGGAATATATCCTATATAATAAAAAGCTAATATACTAATTAGACCAAACAGTAGAACGACTGTCTGGACAACCTTCTGGACCAGTGGTTCTCAACCTTCCTAATGCCGCGACCTTTTAATACAGTTCCTCATGTTGTGGTGACCCCCAACCATAAAATTATTTTCATTGCTACTTCATAACTGTAATTTTGCTACTGTTATGAATCGTAATGTAAATATCTGATATGCAGGATGTATTTTCATTTTTACAAATTGAACATAATTAAAGCATAGTGATTAATTACAAAAACAATATGTAATTATATATTCAATATGTGTTTTCCAATGGTCTTAGGCAACCCCTGTGAAAGGGTTGTTCGACCCCCAAAGGGGTCGCGACCCACAGGTTGAGAACCGCTGTTCGCCCCTTGCACAAATTTTGTGCATCGGGCCTCTAGTGTATAATATAAAATGTGTCCATCAATTACCCAGAAGAGTTTATTTAAAAGGAACCTGTTTGTTTACCAGCCATTCAGGGCACTCAGAATATTCTGTTGTCTAAGTAGACATTAATGGAAAAGAATGTTAGACACAGGAAAAAATTAGCCCTCAGATGCAAGAGTTAAAAAGTAGTGTGCTGCATTAAGTCATTGACTCTAAGTTATGTTTGAGGAATCCTGCCGATGCAAGTAGTTGGATCTGCATGTATTAAACCTAACTGCCAAGTAGAGTAGAAAAATCCTACAAAACTCACTTTCCTTTCACACAGTAGCAGAGCCATGAAGCTCACAGACCCTTCCTACAGAAAGCTTAAACTTAATGTTGCTTAAACGTCAGAGCAGAATATTCTGAAATGTGAACTATGATTTTTTTAATAATCTGTAACTGGCTGTCAAGAAGTCATATTTTGATTATTAAACTAAGCTATTCTTTAAACTTAAATCATCAAGTGTTTATGAAACAGTAATTACGTGCTTATATTAGCTTTCAGAATAAAAGTCAGAGATTAACATGAATTGGAAATATTTTCATAAATAAAATATAGGATGCAACCTTAAGACCCTTCAGCTGACACTTCAGAGGGAGGAGTAGGACAGCAGGGATGGCAGGCGGGGACGGCGACAGCGGGACCTGCAGTGCTGGTGTTGGTTACACAGTTGCTTGCTTGCTTTTAAAACACTGAGTTATTTATTTTAGGTTTGTGTAATTTTCTGCATGTGTGTTATATTTCAAAATTAAAAGATCTCTATATAAAAACATGCCTAGTACAAACATGAAGAGTTTGGACACCTGTCCCTGTCAGTGTCCTGGGGAACAAAGCCCATTTGGGGGCTGAATGCACTGGCTGCCCAGCTCTGCTTATCGGCTAACCAGTGTTTAAATTGTGGCAGATAATGTTTACATATTTAATCAATTCAAGAAGCTGGTAATACTGATACTGGGCTGTAGATGGGGTAAAGGAAAAAACATTTTTCCAGAGACTTGATTAATGACTGCCACTTGTTACCCAAGGCTCATCCACTGCAGAGTTCAGCTGGGTTCACAGAGGGCCTCTCTCGACATTTCATCTTGAACCTCATTTTAAAACCTGGAGAGAAGAGGTCTGTCAAAGTAAAGTTTACTCCCATTCACAACAGAACTGTTTCCTCACTGATCATAATCAGGTACGGCCTGGGATGTGAGTGCGCTGTGATTTTTAGCACTTCTGTAGAAGTTTTTACTTGATTTGTGTCCATATGAGTTTGCATATTTATTTATGGATATGTTTTTTGGCTTTGTCCAAGACACACAACGGCTGATGAAAGTTACTTTATGATTGTGTTCATAGCTAAAGACCTGAATTGTGCTTACTGTGCATGTATGGCTTTTAAAAATAAAAAACCCTTGCTTTTCTTTGTGGAAATATTTTTTAATTCTTAAAGTATAAATGTCTCACTCTTAAATTTACTGTATTAATTTCCACATGGTGGTTTATAAAATAATAAAAATTATGGATCAAAATATTGTGTGAATATAATAGGAGAAAAATCTGTAGTTCTTTACTTGATCTTAGCCAAACGGCCAAGAAGTGATGAAAAATCTGTAATTCTTGTTCTTGCATAGAAATAACCTGACCGTGATGGATGCTCTGATGGTCCAAGGACAAGGAACAACCGAGAACTTGAGGGTGGCAGGCAAGCTTCCTGGTCCAGGGAGTTCTTTACGCTTTAAAATCACAGAAGCATTATTAAAAGATTGTACAGATAGTGAGTATTGCTAACAGGTCCTGGGCACAAATTTCAGCATTTGCTTTCAACAGTAAATAAGTCCAAAAACAAGAACAGTATTTCTGTCGGTGCACATGTGCATATTAGTGATGAGTACTTCAGATTTTAAGAAAACATCCTGACTTGCTTTCAGGGTTGTTTGATTTGGATCTTAAAAGATTTAAAGTACCAATATTCATTTCATGCCTTGGATGACGTACTCTGATGTAAAAGATAAGCATGATCAAACTTTGGCATCTGAAAGGGCCTGTGAGTGGAGAACTTCCTGCGGAGTCTGGGAAAGCAGGGCTCCGGCACGAGGAGGTGCTTCCTGGGCACCAGACGTGTTCCAAGGAACTTGGTCATCGTTTGGGCCTGGAGCACGTGGCCGCAAGAGTTACACTCACTCCCCGTATTTCTCCCCTTAGGTTTGAAGCTGAGAGAACCGAATTTCACATTGAAAAGAACATTCAAAGTAGAGAATACAGGACAACTTCAAATTAACATAGAAACTATTGAAGTCAGTGGGTACCCATGTGAGGGATATGGCTTTAAAGTCGTTAATTGTCAAGAGTTTGCACTAAGCGCCAATGCCTCTAAAGACATAATTATATTGTAAGTATTTTCTGATAAGGTATAATGAGTCAGTAGCTTCTCATTAACTTTTTATACTAGAGTTATTCACACTTGGTGCAAATATGTTGTCATACTTACAAAAAAGGGTCTTTATCCACAAATGTATTTACTTGGTGTTTTTTGTTTTGTTTTTCACTTGATCTTTGTTTAAGTTATTTTTTGATAGCTTGGTTTCAAAATTGTGAAAATTCTAACCCCAGAGTGGATGAGGTAGTCTTAGAAACCAGTTTCAAAATTATTTTCCGGCTTGTGTTAAAGCAGAAGGTGTTGGTGGCCTCAGCAACAAAGCAGACACGTCATACATGCCGTTTTCCATGTTGTACCATGTACGAACATGTGGGATTTTTGTCAAGACAGTTTCAATTCCTGTGTTGGTTATCGTTGCAGCGTATTTTAACTAATTGATAAGTTGTCATGTTGTAAATTTTATGAAATAAAATATAACCTGTCCCCTTAATTGAATGACAATGTCATGATCTTGAGTGGACATTGTCTTAACAGGGAACTGCATTCATCACTCTGAGTAAGGCACAGTGCTTGGCACCAACAGGTCCAGTGAGGAATAGCACACCTTTCCTCAGGTGCACGTCGTCTGGTTGGGGAACATACAGTTAACAAAAATAAAAATACAATAATTGGGCAGAAAGCCGGACTGCAGGAGACAAAGAAAAGATCACTGGGGCTTGGACAGCATTTTTTAAAAGCATCATTGGGAATGTATCCTGGGAAAACTGTGGATTTAGAGAAAGAAGAAGGGAAGGGAAGGAAGCTCAGAAACTACTTTCTGAATTAATAATTCAGAAATTATTTTTTCAGAAATTATTGTTTTTATGTTATTTCTCCTTATCCACAGAATATAGTTGTTATTGTTATTAAACTCATGGGAAACTTTCTCCATCTTAAAATAAGGAAGGTGAATAAAAGTGTTACACTGAAATTCTGTGTTATATTTCAAAGGCGTATGGGACTGGTAGTATATTTAAACTGCTTGCAATATATTTGTAAAATTTGATCTTAACTGCCATTATTCTGTTTTAGGTTTACTCCTGATTTCACAGCATCTAGGGTTATTCGTGAACTGAAGTTTATAACAGCCAGTGGCTCTGAATTTGTGTTTATATTGAATGCATCCCTTCCGTACCATATGTTAGCAACCTGTGCAGAAGCCCTACCCAGACCCAACTGGGAGCTGGCTCTGTATATCATCATCTCAGGAATAATGAGGTACTTGTCTTCTTTCCAGGTTGGTATTCAGCATCACTGGGCATTGTTCGAGTGCCCACCGTGTGCCAGTCGTGTTCTGAGTGTCAGGGGTCCTCCATGAACAAACAGGTCCAGCTTATGTACCTGCTAACACAGTCCAGCTTATATATCTGCTCCACGTCTAGTAGAAGCAGTCAAAACAGCATTTTTTGGTGGCATATACCATAAACAACAGTCTTTCTGATTTTGCAATTCACTATATAAATTAAGTGCATGTTAATTTCTTAAAGGAAAAAAACACTCCTAATTTATCAGTTATGTGACTTGGGCATATGTGATTTACCCTACAGTGTATTCTTCTGGAGTCTCACCTAAGCAACAGAAAACTGATTAGAAATTGTTTTTAAATCCTTAGCATTCTTTTTTTCCCCCAGTATATTTCTTTATGTGTTTTAAGAATCAGATATAGTCTAACCCACATATCCTTTAAGGGAATAGAGTTGACCTAGAGTTAAAACTAAAAGAAAAGATAAAACCTGCTTTTGATAAAAGGAAAGTATCCTTTAGTGACTGTTCTGATACAAATAATTACTTCCCCCTTATAAGCCTTGTGTAAATTGGCATTCTATAAAAATTTGGTACACAAACTTTTATCCATAGTGCTTTGTTTTTTGACTGGCCCATTAAAAACTTTTATAGGCATCTTTGTCTTTTATATGATACTAGAGGCCCAGTGCACGAAATTCATGCACAGGTAGGGTCCCTATGCCTGGCCGGCTATCAGGGCTGATTGGGGCCTTTTGGCTGCTGGGCAGGGCCTTCCTCCCCCCGGCTGCCAGTTGCTGTCTGGGGCCTTCCTTTGTTCCGTGACGCCACCTAGTGGTCAGGCAACGTCATAGCAAGCTGTCGAACTCCCAAGGGGACAATTTGCATATTAGCCTTTTATTACATAGGATTGTACTTTGCCAAGAAATTCTGCCTTTAATGTCAAATTGGGTTACTCTTGCACTAACACATGAACCCAGTTCTCCCTCTCTGTCCCCACAGTGCCCTGTTTCTTTTGGTCATTGGAACGGCCTATTTAGAAGCTCAAGGAATTTGGGAGCCATTTCGAAGACGGCTGTCCTTTGAGGCCTCAAACCCACCCTTTGATGTGGGAAGACCATTTGATCTCAGGAGAATCATTGGTATTTCATCTGAAGGAAAGTATGTTCACAGGCTGGAAATAAATTCTCTAGAATGTTTAGATTTGGCTGATGTAATTAAATGAAAAATGCCTTTTCTTTTTATTTTTCCCCAGGGCGGAGGGGATCTTAATTCTAATTACTTAATAAAATGCTGCATGTAGCTCTCAGTTACTAAGAACTAATAGCAAGTAATCATGTTTTCATTATATTGGTGAAGGTTAAAATATTCTTAGACCCTGACTTGATTTCTAAATTTTTGATAGAACAGACCATATAGAGTTGTGAAAAGTATTCCTATTCTTTTTTTTTCCCATTGATTTTTAGACAGAGTAGAAGGGAGGGGAGAGACAGAGAGAGACACATCGATTGGTTGCTTCCAGTACCATACGTGGATCAAGCCTGCAACCGAAGTACGTGCCCTTGACTGGAATTGAGCCTGGGGCCCTTCAGTCCGCAGGTCAGCGCTTTATCCACTGAGCCAAACCAGCTAGGACGAGTATCCTTGTTTCTTGTTGTTTTTAGAGTATTTATACTGTGATGGCTTTACTGATTAAGTAAATATTATTTTTAATCTAAGAATTTGTAGGTTGCTATTTACTAACTGCAGTTCATCCTTTTTTCAGCTTGAACACACTCAGCTGTGACCCCAGTCATAGTCGGGGGTTCTGTGGCCCAGGGGGCTCGTCATCACGACCTGGTGCAGGAAGTCATAAGCAGTGTGGTCCGTCAGTCCATCCACACAGCAGTCACAGCAATAGAAACTCAGCTGACATGAACAATGTCAGAGCCAAAAACAGCACCAGTACCTCTAGCAGGACTTCTGCACAGTCTGCTAGCAAAGCAGGCACCCTGGTCCTTGACTCGAACACAGTGGCCCAGGGTCACGCAGCAGGCAGAAAGTCCAAAGGAGCAAAACAGAGCCAGCACAGCAGCCAGCACCATGTCCATGGCACGCTGGAGCAGCACTCTCCCCCTCCACCACCACCAGTGCCTCAGCACCAGGAGCCACAGTCTGGAAGGCTGTCACCCACCCCACTCATGCATCCTTCCCACTCAGAACATGCCAGCAGCACAAGGCACAGCTCAGAGGACTCAGACATCACCAGTCTCATAGAAGCCATGGACAAAGACTTCGACCACCATGACTCCCCAGCCCTAGACGTGTTTACAGAGCAGCCACCATCACCACTGTCAAAAAGCAAAGGTAAGCACTGTTCTCACTGTGGGAACAGCACACCACGTGAGGGGAAAGCCAGTGCATGTCTCAGGAGCTATTGTGGTCAGAGTTGAGACTCACAACTAATTCAGTAGGTGCTCAGATATTTCTCCACCATTGGACATCAGCTCTTCCTTGTCAAAATGCAAATAGAGGTAGCCATTTGTCATAAAAGATACTTGTGTTTCTTAGATTACTGGCCAAATTGAGAAATTTATTAGACATCTACTGTTTTCCTTTTAGCTGCCTGTGTTATTATGATAGATTGAGTTTGTTTTCAATTATTAAAATAATTTTTAAAACAATGCTAAAATGGAGATCATTTTAACTCAAAAATAGTATTTCTGTACAGCTTGCTCTTTAGAGCAGGGTTTGGCAAACTACAGCTGGTGAGCCAAATCACTACCCATTTTGTAAAATAAGTTTGTTTTTTGTTTTGTTTTAATATTTTTATTCATTTTTTTTTTTTTTTACAGAGAGGAAGGGAGAGGGATAGAGAGTTAGACACATCGATGAGAGAGAAACATCGATCAGCTGCCTCCTGCACACACCCCCACCGGGGATGTGCCTGCAACCAAGGTACATGCCCTTGATCGGAATCGAACCTGTGACCCTTCAGTCCACAGGCCGACGCTCTATCCACTGAGCCAGACAAGTCAGGGCTGTAAAATAAGTTTTATTGGCACATAGCCATACCCATTCGTTTATATATTGTCTTTGGCTGCTTTTGTGCTGCAACAACAGAGTAGCTGCAACAGAAGCCATAGGCTCCACAAACCTGAAACTATTTACTGTATAGCCCTTTCAGAAAAAGTTTGCTGACCCCTGCTTTGGAGTTCTGCGTACTCTGTTAGTTATCTTTTGCATGGTAACAGAGGATTCTCTCATAGTTCCTATGGGTCAGGCATCGGGGTGCAGCTCAACTGGGTTCTCCAGCTCTCACAGAGCCGCAGTCAAGGTGTTGGCCAGGACTGAAGTCATCATAAGATTCAGCTGAAGGTGGATCTGCTTCCGAGCTCACTCAGGTGGTTGATGGCAGGATTCATTTCTTCACAGCCTGTTGGACTAAGGGTTGCAGTTCCTTAATGGATGTGGCGAGCAGCCTGCCATGGGTCCTCTCCTTAGAGCAGCTCAAAACAGTTGGCTTCCCCAGAGTGAGCAAGCAAGAAGGAAAGAGAGAAAATAAGCTGGCAGGACAGAAGTCTGTATCTTGTGACCTACTCTTGGAAGTGACATCCCATCGCTTCTGCAGTACTCTGGTCATTAGCAGCGTGATCCAGCCCACAGTTCAGGAGAGAGAATTCCATAAGAACACATATACCAGGAAGTGGGGTCCCTGGGAGCCATCTTAGAAGTCTGCATGTCACACATACATGCACAGGTAGACTAATAGGTAACTTCCAAAATCAAATGTACAAAGCAATAAATGGCCTAGCTGTACTTACATTAATCCTTTATATCCTGAACTCTTTTGCATCTTCCTTTCCTATGGCAGCCATTCCAATGCACATTACTCCTAGCCTATTTAAGTACCGCCCTCACTTATGTACCAAGGAGGTTTGCTTTTGGTTTACATAGGGAATAAGGAACTCATAGCCCTAAGAAACCTGACATCCCCACAGTCCAGGAGTTTTCTTACAGAGAATTTCTTATCGCAGTCATGTGGAGTCCTCTTAGAAGTACATGCATTTAGGACATCAGAATTACAACTAAACTATAGAACAACCATCACTCAGAACTGCCTGAAATATAGCTGAAATGGAAGTCCTACAACCAACAATACAGAAAAGAAGCCACATAAAGACTGCTAGCAGGGGCAGAGACAGTGAATAAGTTAGTCCCACACCCACATGTGGTAGATAAAAATCGGGAGGGATATTTCGGCAGTGGAGGTCCCCTGAGGAGTGAGGGGTCCCAGCCCAGGGTTCCAGAGCCAGAAAGAGAAGTCCCTATAACTTCTGGCTTTAAAACCCAGCAGGGATTGTGAGACAGAGGGCTGCTGGAGTCCCAAACAGTTCCTCTTAAAGGGCCCATGCACGGACTTACTCAGACTCACTCTGTCTAAGCTCCAGCACTGGAGCAGCAGGTCAAAAAGCACCAAAGCTACAGAGGGAGGAACTGAATTGTCCTGCATCAGAGTGAGAGCTGGAGGGGCAGCTTTCTCCCAGAGAGAGGTACTGGCATAAGCCGTTGTTCTTTCTCTGGTCCCTCCCCACCACAGAGACAGCAGGCAGGTGCCATATCTGAGTCTTCATTAACCTAGCTAACATTGTTCAACCCGCCCTGTTGATTCCCTGAGACCCCACTCCACCAACTTGCAGGCCCATCCAAGCTGTTTCCAGTAGCTTTTCCATACAAATGACCTGTCTTGACTCATGCTTCAGACTTTCCTAAAATCTCTCAAACAAGCAGCATCTGAGGTTGTTGTGCCCCATAACTCTCACTCAGTGGCCCCAGGCCTGGCATTAGCAGTAACCTTGGTAACCAGGTAGCCTCTCCTGGGTACTTCTAGTAGCAGTACCATCTGCATAATGCTTTATAGATCATTTCTGGAGACCCTGGACAGAACACAGGCAGCAGTTGACCTTGGACTGCACCTCCCAGGAGGCCCAGAGCCAATACACACAGTGGACAGCTTCAGATCATGTCTATGGCCCACCCAACCACCTCCACAAGTAACACCCTCATGAGGCAAACTCAGAGGGCACCAGAGCCCTGCTGAAGTAAGTCCTGTGCCATGGGTGGGCCCTGCACAGCTAATCCTCCACCATGGTTCCAGCCAGTCCTTGAAGTTGATCAGCATGAGGGTAAATTCCTCCTTTTGAGGTGCCAACAGCAATCAAGGCTCAACTACAACAGGAGGGCGTATGGAGGGTGATATACCCAGAGAACCCAGCCCTGGAGAATGGGGAGGCTGTGCCACTGGACCCTATAGGACAGCAGTCACCAACCGGTGGTCTGTGGACCACTGGTGGTCCATGATGTCTGAAAGGTTGGTGACCACTGGTTTAAGGAAACCTTTGGAGCAGCGGTTGCCAACTGGTGGTCCACGAGGTCTGGAAGGTTGGCGACCGCTGCTATAGGATACTTACTATATTAGGCCACTATATGAAGCCTGGGAGATATAGTAGTTCTACCTAATATATAGAAACAAACTCAGGAAAGTAGCCAAAATGAGGAGACAAAGAAACAAGTCCTAAGTGAAAGGACAAAAAAAAAAAAAAAAAAAAATTAAATGACGTTAATAGAGTTCAAAAACCATGGTTATAAGGATGCTGAAGGAACTTAGGGAAAATGTCAATAACATTAAAAACATGAAAACCATAAGAAAGAACCAGTCAAAAATGAAAGATACACTAACTGAAATGAAAAATAAGTTACAGGGAATCAACAGTAGAGAAGATGAAGCCTAAAATCAAATCAGCGATTTGTAATATAAGGAAGCAAAAAATACCCAATCAAAACAGCTAAAAGAAATAATCCCCCCCCCAAAAATGAGGATAGTGTAAAGAGCCCCTGGGACCACTTCAAACGTGCCAACATTCACATAATAGGGGTGCTGGAAGGAGAAGAGAGAAAGCAAGTAATTGAAACCTATTTGAAAAAATAATGACAGAAAACTTCCATAACCTGGTGAAGAAAATAGATACCAGAAAGTGCACAAAGTCCAAAGCAAGATGGGCCCAAAGAAGCCCACACCAAGACACATCATAATTAAAATGCTAAAGGTTAAAGACAAAGAGACAATCTTAAAAGCACAAGAGAAAAAGCAGTTTGTTACCTACAAGGAAGCTCCCATAAGACTGTCAGCTGATTTCTCAACAGAAACTTTGCAGGCCAGAAAAGATTGGCAAAAAATATTCAAAATGATGAAAAGCAAGGGCCTAATACCAATGTTGCTCTACCCAGCAAAGCTGTCATTTAGAATTGAAAGACATATAAAGATTTCACCAGACAAGAAAAAGCTAAAGGAGTTCATCGCCACCAAACCAGTATTACATGAAATATTAAAGAGTCTTCTTTAAAGAAAAGAAAAAAGATAAAAAGTATGAATAAAATGGCAATAAATACGTATCTATCAATAATTGAATCTTTAAAAAAAAACAAAATAAGTGAACAAGCAGAACATAAACCAAAAAAATCTTTAATCCATTTTGGTTTAATTTTAGTGAGTGGTATAAGATATGGGTCCAATTTCATTCTTTTGCAAGTGGATATCCAGTTTTCCCAACACCATTTATTAAAGAGATTGTCCTTTCTTGATGGAGTTTTTTTAAAAAGTGCTTGCATTTGGAGTTATAAAACAATAACATGTCTTCAGTATATTAGTTTCTTCCACAGAAATCTTTTTCTTGTTATCTCAGTAATAGAACTTATGTATTTTAGGGTAGTTGTTATAGTAATATTAATAGTTAAAGTTTTTAAACTAGATCAAGTTACCTAATGTGTTTTTCCCCTATTGAGGGAATGAATAAAATAAAAGGATGTTATCTTTCTTATCACAAGCAAAGAGTTGAGTAGTAAAATTGAATCCCTTGCTGCCTTTGTCTGAGATAGTCTCTAACCCGAAGGATAGGACCGTTCTCACTTTCAGGTTTATTCATCTAGAATGAGTAGGGAACGTCTGACCTGCAGGTCGAATAAGGTCTGGCCCTGCCAAGGCATTAGGGGTGAGTTAATTAGATATTTGACCAAATATAGCAGGCTAATGTTTAAGTTGATAATTTTGTATGGTCCATGAATGATGTTATAAATATCTAAATGGCTATTGGCAGAAAAAAGGTTTCCCACCCCTGATCTAGAACATAATTTTAAAATTAAAGACTGTTTTTTAATTTTCACAGTGGTCATAGAGCTGATCTACTAAAAGATACTTGGTGATTCCACAAGGACACAATGATCACAAGCTACACATCAGGGAATGGCAGGAGAGAATAGGAGATCAAGGGCTGGGGCTTCAGAAGGCACCCCAGGTTAGCTTTTCCAACTAGCCATATGAATGGATGAGAATGGCCAACCTGTTTGGGCGGGGGTGCACCAGGCTTCTTCTTACCTCCTGGAATCAGGACATGAAGACAAGATCCAGAGAGCTTGTCACATAAGCACTGGCCAACCACATGTCAGAAATTGTCCTAGCTGATTAGAATAGGCATGTCTTTAGCAGGCTTAATCTTTTCATTTGCTGTGGTAAATGGACTTAAAACCAAATAATTGTTGGTGATCAGAATTTCACCTGTCAAATGAGTATCCTCTCTTCCTTTCCCCCCGTCCCCCTCCAATTTAGGCAAGCAAATTACTGGTACATATTTCTAAAAGCACCAATAGCCTAGGATTCATAGATTATATAAAGAAAATAATAGTGGTAGCTGTGTTAAAAAGAAGAGTGTATGTTCATAGATTATGGAAAGCAGCACATTTTCTGAAGCAGGACAAAGCCATAAAAACAATATAATGCACACATCCTTTGAACCTATGAGCTCATATCTGGAAATTTTATATCAGGAATAATCTTACATACATTATACTTTATAATAGTGGAAAGTGGAAACTGCTTATATGTTAAGAACAGGGGGTTTGTAATTACAATAAATTAACTTAGGGCAGCATCATACAAAATAATTATACCTAGAGTCTGTCTGTGATACAGGAATTTGACAGATCATTGTCCGCTTCCATAGCTAGTTTCCTCTTTCCTTGCTGATGAAGTGGGGTCTGGCAGTGGTGAACATTTGTAAATCTCCCATTTTTCTCAGACAGGATGCTAGAATGAGAAATCCAGTCCTTGGCACATTGAGAAGAAAGCTGGAATAGAACTTGGGAGGATGGCTTTTAGGCCAGATGGGCCTCTTCTTTGCATGAGAAAAAGTGTGGTTAGCTTTTTAGAGTAAACAGCACTTCATGGTTCTAAAGAATGAGCACACTTGACAAGCATTAGTCTGCCTGAGGATGTGCCACAACTTGGTCACGGTGCGCTTTTGGGGACTCTGCTTTTTTAAATGTAAATGAGACATATACCTTTTTATTTTGTTATTTTATTAATTAAAGCAAGCCCCCAGGGTGGTTACTGGTATAAAGGGAAAAGAAAAGTGTCAAGGTCAGATCTCTAGGGGACAGCAGCACCGATGGAGCGTCGGAAGAATCACTGTGCCAGGGGCGGGCACGAGGCTGGACAGAGGGCGGGAGGAGCGTTCCGTGGCATCCAGGAGAAGAGGCCTGTGGACTGAGGAGTGCTAGAGGCGTTGGCATTGACAGTTAAGGGGTCATTGCTCACCTTTTCAAAATAGCATTATTAAGGTGCTGGGGCAGAAGGCCAAGTGCAGCAGGTTAAAAAAGATGAATTTGTAGGTAAAAAGTATAAACTACTCTTTCATGAAATAATTTTGTGCCCAAGTTTTCAACTTAACTAGTGATTTATTAAGTATTTTCTTCTTTTGTGTGCCCTGGCTTCAAGATTTGAGTGCAGTAAGAAAAAAAATATATATCACTTTCAGCCCTTTCCTATTTATTAGGAGGTTTCAGGTTATTGTAAATACAGATTATTTCTACACAGAGCCTCTCACCCAGTGAACCTAGTCATGATAAAATGGTCTAACGGCAAGTGGGACATTAGTATCAGGGCTTGAGCTTTGTCACATGGGGAAGACTTAAGGACTCAGTATCAACTACTGAACCTACAAAATCCAGAGTCCTGGGGCTAGTGGGGCCAGGGCAGGACTGTGCCTTCCCTCTGCCCAGGCTGAGGGGCGCTCCAGCTGTTCCGAGTGGGCCAAGGCTGGTACAGTTAAACCAGCTGGCCAATCCTTTCAAGACTTAATGTCCCAGTTAATGGTTTCAGTCGCACCTCCAGAATCAGTGGCAAAGTAGAGGACCAAGTGGCGTTTCTAAAAGTCAGAGCCTTACTGCTTTCCTAGGCCAGGCCCAGCCCTTTTTCTGTAAAGGGCCCGATGGTACTTATTTGAGGTTTGATGTGCCACAGACTGTGTCTGTCACATATGCTTCTTTGTTTTGTTTTGTTCTGTTTTTTAAACCCTTAAGAACATAAAAATTATTCTCTGCTCACAAGGCCTAGAGATCAGGCTACCGGTCAGATTTGGCTGGTGGCTCATAGTTTGCAACCTGTTCTACAGGCCAAAGTCTGAGTCTCAGGCGCCTGTTAACAGTGGCCATAAAATAGCCTTTAAAGATGCTGTATTAAGTCACCATTGTCAAAAGGGTATATTTAGCAGTGATGAGTACAGAATGGGTTAGCCTGTGGCTCGGGCTCCTATGGCTTTCCCCAGCCTGCCCATCCACCCAGGTGGTCCTGCCTGCAGCACAGTCCAAGCTGCGGGAACCGGGATTTCTCTCCACGGTCGATTCAGGCAGGAACGAAGCTCCCGGAGGACAGGAATGTGCTGCTGGTACTCACCGCTGCGTCCCAGGATGTGGCACAGTGTCTGGGAGACAGTGGGCACTCAGTTATGTGTGATGGGGTGATTTCTTATTTGCCTTGGGAACACCGCATCTTTTCAAATATGGGCTTTCTGTAGGTGTGTTGTATGCTCTCCATGTGTAACATCATGAGCTATCTGTGTGCCAGGCACTGTTCTAAGGGCCTCACATGATTCTTCAGTACAACCCCAGGAGGGCCTGCCTCCCCAGCTTACAGATGAGAGGTCAACATCGCGCAGCTGGGTACGTAAGAGCCAGGATTTGGACCCAACCAGCATGCCTCTGCCCTGGGGCTCTTGGCACCCCTCACCTAACACATGAGCTGCTCATCCTGTCACCATAGACTTTCATCTCCAGATGGATTTAAAATGATCTCTGGCCGAAACCGGTTTGGCTCAGTGGCTAGAGCGTTGGCCTGCGGACTGAAAGGTCCCAGGTTTGATTCCGGTCAAGGGCATGTACCTTGGTTACAGGCTCATCCCCAGTAGGGGGTGTGCAGGAGGCAGCTGATGGATGTTTCTCTCTCATCAATGTTTCTAACTCTCTATCCCTCTCCCTTACTCTCTGTAAAAAATCAATAAAATATATTTTAAAAAAATAAAATAAAAAAATAAAATGATCTCTGGTGTTTACTTCTGTGACTTTTCAAAGCTGTATCGCCCTCTGTGGTCTAAAAAAGTATTCTAAGACAGACAGACAGAATTGTCAGAACTACCGAGTTTACCAAAACTCATTGAACTATACACTTAAAATGGGTACATCCTATTGTACAAAAATTAGGCCCTAAAGTTGATTTTTAAAATATTCTAATCTACAAGCCAAACATGATTTGGAAGCTTTAATTACAAATCCTATATAATAAAAGGCTAATACGCACATTGTCCCCTCAACCGGGAGTTCAACCAGGGGGCAGGGCTGGCTGGCAGGGCCGGCTGGCCGGCCAACCTCCCACAGCCCCTCCCCCTGCCAGCCCAGCCCTATTGGCCCCGACCGGGCAGGCTGGACTCCACTCATGCACAAATTCGTGCACCAGGCCTCTAGTAAATAATAATTCTCTAAGGAATGAAGTAGAGAAAGAAGCTTTATTAATAAGAAACAGTCCAGCCTCTTTAAAAAAGTTTTAATGGCTTAATATTCTAAGCTGTTTAAAAATAAAGAGTTTGGCCCTAGCAGGTTTGGCTCAGTGGATAGAGCATTGGCCTGTGGACTGAAGGGTCCTGGGTTCAATTCCAGTCAGGGGCACATGCCTGGGTTGTGGGCTCGATCCCCAGTGGGGTCGGGGGGGTGCAGGAGGCAACCAATCAATGATTCTCTCATCATTGATATTTCTATCTCTCTCTCCCTCTCCCTTCCTCTCTGAAATAATAAAAATATACTTTTTTAAAAAAATGAAGAGTTTGAAATTTTACTTTGATTTTTATCCCCAGGGAAAGGAAAACCTCTTCAGCGCAAGGTTAAAGCACCGAAGAAGCAAGAGGAGAAGAAGGGAAAGGGAAAGCCTCAGGATGACGAGCTGAAAGACTCGCTGGCTGACGACGACAGCTCCTCCACCACCACGGAGACCTCCAACCCCGACACAGAGCCTCTCCTGAAGGAGGTGAGCAGGGCCGCAGCGCGCTCAGCGTGGGTTCTCCGTGCAGGACCAGCGTGTTCCGTTAGTGTGCACACGTGCTCTAGGATTAGCGCACAGGTTCACAGGCATGTCTAAGCAGGAAGCAGTCCCAGCTCTGGGACAAATTTCCTTTCCCCCGGGGAAGGACATGGGAAGCATGTTAACAAAGTAAGATAGTAAGAAGTTGGAGACACTGCTTAAATGTTAGGGGCTATCTGGAATAACAACTACTCTGACTTGTGAAATTTGTTTCAGATTTTAAGTATCAGAAGAGAATGAGAAGGAATTGTACCATTTTAATTAGACTGACTTTTCCTGTAAGATCAGCCCTGGCACGGGCTTCAGCAAGCGCGCTGCCCACAAGGTGGCAGTCACCCAGGATGGGGCTGAGGGAGCTCCGCACAATCAGTCCGTTGAGAGAGCCGCCTGTCCCCGGTCCTCAGTCCCCAGCATCAGGAGCAGCCCTGCGAGTGCCCGGTCTTAGTGGGCGCCCGGAAACGGGCGGGGGGGGGGGGGGGCGGGGGGGAAGGGAGGTACCTATTGTGACGTGTCTGAGGGTCTGAGGTACAAGCTGTACACAGAAAAGGTAAAGCGGAATTCTGTTTTGGCATTCTTATTTTTAGATAGCTATATGTCAAAAGTAAAACATGCTAATATAGACATTATTGTAGATCAGAAGTTTTTTGTGGGTGTTTTTGTTTGTTTGTTTTCAGTTTTCATCTAAGGGCTAGGGAACCATTTCTTTTTTTTTTTTTTAATATATTTTATTGATTTTTTACACAGAGGAATGGAGAGAGATAGAGAGTTAGAAACATCGATGAGAGAGAAACATCCATCAGCTGCCTCCTGCACACCCCCTACTGGGGATGTGCCCGCAACCAAGGTACATGCCCTTGACCAGAATCGAACCCGGGACCTTTCAGTCCACAGGCCGACGCTCTATCCACTGAGCCAAACCGGTTACGGCGGGAACCATTTCTTAAAAGTATCCAGTAGTGTCATCTACATATATTAATTTTTAAATAACATTTATATGTAACTGTTTTTCTTAGCTGCCTTCCCCTTTGCACCCTCACATTGCACAGTGCTCTGTGCACCTCGGCAGAGTGGGTAGCGAGTGCTGGACTTTGTGCTTTACCTCCTAACGCATGACTGCCGGGCGTAGAGCAGAACCCAGCAGTTTCAGTGACAGCGATGAGCACTCGGAAGGCACGTCAGCACACACTTTCTTCACAACTGGTCCACCTTTCCAGCATTTCTCCTCAGTGACCCCTCCAGCTACCCCGACTCCCAGCATTCTCACTGCACTCACTGCCATAGTTCCTACCTCGCTGTTGTTCCCTGTCATTTGTGTCCGTACAGACACGGCCTCCATGCCTGTTCCCCTCTCCCGCTGCTCAGGTGTATCCCGCCCAACACTCTCTTAGGGTTCCTGTGCTCTTCCTTCTTTGTGAATGACCCATTTGCCGGCTGCATGTAATTTCTTCCCCACTAGATTACACACTCCTGTGTTGATTGCAGTTGTATCCTACTCATTTATTCAACATTCTGTACTGAGTGCCTAAGCGCCAGGTGTTATGCTGGGAGCTTGGGAAACAGCTGGACAAAGACCAAGTTCTTGTCCTCAGAGAGCTGAGTCTCCATGTTCTTGACGAGTCAGGTGCTCAGGAAGTGCTTCCTGAAGAACGCAGAGGGTGTTCCGCCCTTTCTCTGGTTATTTCCTCTTGACAGTTAAACGGTTGACTTGGTGTGACTTTTTAAAATCCAGGCTCCTGCCCTAACTGGTTTGGCTCAGTGGATAGAGCGTCGGCCTGTGGACTGAAGGGTCCCAGGTTCGATTCCGGTCAAGGGCATGTACCTTGGTTGTGGGCACATCCTGAGTAGGGGGTGTGCAGGAGGCAGCTGATCGATGTTTCTCTCTCATCGATGTTTCTAACTCTCTATTCCTCTCCCTTCCTCTCTGTAAAAAATCAATAAAATATATTTTAAAAATAAATAAATAAAAATAAAATCCAGGCTTCCTTAATAAGCACACACTGTGAGGCTGGACCCTGTGGGGTTGACTGTCCCTCCCCATGTCCTTGTACCTCCCCACCCACAGCTGTTCCCTTTTGCTGCATGTCCCTCTCCTGTCTGTCCCCTTGTTAGTCTCAGTGCATCTCAAACTCTCTTTGATGAAGAACCAGATTTTTAAAAATTGTGTATCTGTCATATACATTGTCCTGCTATACGTGTGTTATGCACCCAGTCCATGTGCCACTCCCCAGGCAAATTCAGCAGCACCTGAGCAGACACATGCCATGTCCAGGAGACAAGACCCCCGGTTGGTGCTTGGACACCACCAGTGTCAGGTCACTGCAAAAAAGTGTGAGTGGCTCCTAGACGTACCTGGTCCCAGACCCGAAACAGCAGTTGCTGGGCCAGTCAAGCAGCACAGCTGTAGGGTGCGGCGTAGGCATGGCCTTTTCAGTCCGGGCTCCACACGCGAGCGAGGGAAGCCGCTCTTCTGTGCTACAGTCGTGGTCGGCGAGCATTTCCATTGTATCTCCCTCCTGCTGGACCTCCCAGCCCTCAGGGGAAGGGCCTCGGCCCTCTTGCTAAGCCCTTGCCTGGCACCAAGCGGTGACCAGTAAATGCTGAGTAAGTGAATGAGTGAGCCCCCCCGTTTATGGTGAGTAGCAGTTAAATTAACTCATGACTCTATGGACAGTCACAGTGTCACTGTGAGCACTCAGTGAATAGGTGTGAACACTTGTGGTCTTGGCTCAGCATTGAGCACATTGCCAGAGTGTTTATATTATAGTCCCAGCTGAACTTTTCTTGTAAATAAAGGCAAGGTTTTGCTCCCTAAGTCTGAAAAGTAAGATGCTGTCAATTTTCTGCTGCCAGTACCACCACACACCTCTGTCAGGATGTGGGTATAAATTAAAATCACACTCTTTATAACTCAGGCTCACAACAATACGTTTATAAAAGGTCAAAGGCTGAAAAACTGACAGAACTACATGCTTAAAATAGATTTGAAGAGAGGAGTTTATGGTTTTTATACATATGACATATACATCTGCTGCATCTTCAGTTTTGTATCGCTAACTTCAAATAAGACTGTGTCAGTTATTTTTATTAGTCCTTCTCAGCAATTAAGTGTACGTTTTTTTACAGGATACAGAAAAGCAAAAGGGAAAACAAGCCATGCCCGAGAAACATGAAAATGAAATGTCTCAAGTGAAACAAAAAAGCAAAAAACTTTTGAATGTTAAAAAGGAAATCCCAACAGATGTGAAAACCAGGTGAGAAAAAGAAATGAGTGCAGAGAAATAAAGAGTAAGAGAAGTTACTGGTAAAACTAGGTAACGTGTTTGCTTGCTTGGTCTTTGGGGGTGCTTGCAACCAAAGCCCTGTGCTGTATCGCATTCCTCTCTTTTCTCTGATGCCTGATGGGCACCATTAGGAATGGCCCCATGCTTCTGGCGTCAGAAACATAGAGTCTGTTTTACATACTCACACCTGTAAACCTGCTTTTGCCCCACCCTATATACACATTTTTTAAAAAGAGATATTAAAAGGCATATACTATCACTTCCTTTTGGAATCTTTATCTGATTGGAAATAAATTTTTTATTAGGCAAAAAGTTGATTGTCTGATATTAATTAAGCCTGTAGTTTTAGCTCACATTTGCTTTATTAAAAATTAGTCTTTAAATATTACCAGTATTACAGGAATAGTGTATCATCCCTGGGCCAGAACACCCAAATCCTTAAATGCTGAAGCATTTGTTTTCCTCTAAGTCGGTCGTGATGAAGCCGGAGGGATGTCTTGGCCTCTGCCTGCAGCCCCTCCTGCCAGACCCCAGGAGTCGACGTCACAAAAATCAAGGAGGTGGAGCGTTGGGCGGCGTGGCAGAGCTCTGGCCCAGGCATTCTTCAGCTTCACGCCTGCAGAAGTGGCCTGTGGCCCTGACAGTCCGAGGTGCCAGGGAGGAATTGGCTTCTAGAGAACCAGGGAGGCCCAGGGAAACCCTGATTTAAGATATCAGCTGTTGATCCTTTTGTTTTCCAATTGTTTCTCAGCACTTTACACTTAGGGAGCAAATGTAATAACCTAACTTAGTACAGTGTTTACTAGAATAATTGTACTCTCATAATCTGCTCGAATAGCACACTCCCCTCAGGGCCTTTGGCGCCACATGGCACACACTAGCCTCCAGGTCTGTAGGCACAGGGGAGCCCTACCCTTGCCCTCGGCTTCCTGCCTCCCTGCATGGGGATTACCATGTATTACGTGAGTCAAAATAAAGTCTGGCGTCCGAAATAGCTTTCTGGTTTTTCCTTTTAGAAAGAATCGCTTAAGTTGGGTCTCACCCATTTATTCAGAAGCTTTAAAAAAGGTTTCTTAATGAAGATCATTTGGCTTAATTTGGAAAAGTATGATTCAGCAAAAAGAAATTAGTTGTCTGGCACCTTTTTTCTTAAAAACCAATTTTACAGTGGCACAGAGTCAAGCTTTGTATAAATGGACAGCCCTCATCCTCCACATTTATAAACCACTTACTTAAAAATAATTCACAAGGGTGTCTATGTCATGGGAGCTTTTGGTATTTTAAAAGATGGAGTTTTTAAATAACCCTGGCAAAAGTGGAAGGAGGACGGAAGAGTTATAAAGCTGTAGCATTAATAGTCTTACCCATAAAGGGTGGATTTATTCATGTCATTTTGTTATCCTTCCTAATTCTGTTTTGGGTTACCTAAGACTCACTGGATTTTTGCTTAGTCATTTCACTAATTCAAAATATAATACCTAATTCTGAGAGAAAATTTGTGAAATACAGAGAACAAAACAAGGTAAATAAAATGACCTTTGAGCTAGTACCTTATAACATTTTTGTAAATAGCCTTCATTAGAATGTATTTATTTGGTTAGGAGATGATACTTTATTCTGTCATCTGCTTACTTTGGAGAAGGAGTGTGCCGTTGAATCTGGAAGGTTGAACCATCCTGACCTTTGAGATCTGGTGCGGATTGGCTGCCTCTGGGAGGGAGACTGGGGTGACAGCAGAAGGAAGGCCATATGGTGCATAAGGATTCTGAAGGTGGCCAGAGAGTCCTGAATGGTGGCACACCTCGAGGGGTTGCACTAAGTAGAAAATGCCATAGACATATCTCTTGTAGCCTGTCTAGGTCAGATTTTCGATGAAAAGCAAGCTATGAGCTCAGCCTTGAACTGACAGCTCTGCGGCCATCGCCAGGAGCATGGTGGGGGTGTCTGATGATGCTTGGAAGAATTCTCATAAGGGGCCACTGGGCTCTGGGCTGTGGCCAGCCTAGTCCCATTGCTCACAGGCTGGTTTATATGCACTATCTACCCAATCCGTTTCTCCTAGAGATCGCTTCTTGCGCATTAGACTTGAAGGTTTTTTGTGTGTGTTTTTTTTCTGTCAGGCTGTGGAATCTTAAAATAGTTCATCATGCCTCCCATTTCACCTTGGCAGACAGGAAGTTCAGGGCTGATTAATTATCCTAGTTACAGGTGTTTATGATGTTAAGCTTACTGCTGAACCTTTTAGAAAGCATATATACTCTAAGTAAAGATTGTATTTAAATGTTTGTCTGGGTTTACTCCTGAATTTCAAGAATAAAGACAGTTCATCTCTTCCCACTCACCCTAGGCAAATACAGCAGTTCTTCTCTTTATAGAAAGCCCAGGAGTTCAGCCTGGTTCATTCCATATTTCTACTACAAATGTCTTCCAAGTTCTGAATAGCAGAACCTTGAATCTCCATATTCAGGAACCCCACTAGTACTATAGCTGCAGGGAGAGAGTCAGCAGCCCCCAAATGGCAAGTCCCTGCTAATGGCTTTATGCACATTACCTGCGGCAGGTGCTCTAAGAGGTGTCTGCAAGTGCTGAGCTGTCTCCTGCGCAGCCTCAGCCTCAGGATGGGGCAGCTACTGCTTCAGGAGCCAAATTCATAAAACATGCATTGGAAGTGTAGAGTAGCAGTGACTCCTCCGCTCCACAGCAAAGGGACAAACTTAATTGTTTCCTCTATGCTTGTCTTTCAGTTGCTTAGAGCTACCATACCCTCCCCCATTGGAAAGTAAACAACGGAGGACCCTCCCAACCAAGATCCCTCTTTCAACTGCACTGACCAGCAGCTCCAAGTCTCGGAATTCCCAGAAACCAAAAGGTATTTCCCTGATGGTTCAAACAGACACTTCTATTAACAGTTGTTAGTTGTGAATTACCAGTGATCCATGACTAGTTAGTAGTCATGTGAAAGGCTGTGGTTGTGTTCTCTCCTCATTAGAAGGGTCATTGAAGTAGACCTGAAAGAAAGGAGTTACCGTTCATTAACAACTTTCTTTTCTCCTTTCTTTGCAGGTACAAATAAATTAGTGGATAACAGACCATCTGCCCTAGCGAAATTCCTCCCAAATAGTCAAGAGCTAGGCAACACCAGTAGCTCAGAGGGTGAAAAAGACTCTCCCCCACCGGAGTGGGACTCTGTGCCAGTCCACAAGCCTGGCAGCTGTAAGTATGGGCACTTGGGAATCACTGTGGGCTTGACTACTCAGCAGGAACATGCTGCTTTTTTTTTTTTTATTCTCACCCAAGTATATGTTCTTACTGATTTTAGAGGGAGAGGAGGGGAAAGAGAAAGAGAGAAGCACCTATCAATAGCTTCCCATATGTAGGAAATGGGCCTCTGTGATCCATCTCCAGCATGGTTGGCTTTTGATGGAAACAGTTGCTGAATTTCCTCAGGGCAAACAGAATGTAGGGAGGAGGGAAGAAGATGTAAGAGCAAGGAACGGGGACGTGGGCCAGCATCATGGTGGAAACCCCCGAAGTGTCTGCCTCAGCTAGACGGGGAGGTGGAGGCAACTAGAAAAGACCTCAGCCCAATTTTTTAAATGGCCCAATGGGAGAAAATAAGACCTAGGAGATGGATAAGGAAACAGGTGACCCCATAGTACTCAGCCAATGAGGAACTGGAGGAGGGACTGAATAAACAGGCTGTGTTCCTTACCCCAGGTGTGCCTGTACAAACGGACACCCTCGAAAATATATTAAAAGTCTTGTTTTCGCCATACTTCTGTTTTCACCATATTTCTCATACATATACGCCCCAACTGGGGATCAAACCCACAACCTTTTGGTGCATGGGACGACACTTCAACCAACTGAGCCACCCGGCCAGGGCGGAACATTACTTTGAAAGGAGACCCAGTGTTTGGTTTCCTGGAGCCGGCTTCTACCAACCAGCAAAAGCCCGTTGTTAAATAGTCTGCCAGTTGTTATATTGTTGTAGTTTAATTGGTCATGGTGAGAGTATTCCCAGAGAAAATGCGTTCTCATGGTGTCACGAGAAAAGAATTTCAAGGGGCACATGCGTGGGAGAAGTTTAAGTGTAGTGGCAAGATTTATTGGGGTGAAAAGAAATAATATGCCCTTGGAAATGTAGAGTGTGGGCAGGCTCAACAGCAGCTGCCCCTAGGGCCTTCCTAATCCTCCATATGTTTTCTAGGTTTCAGAAACAAGCGGGCTATCTTTCAAACCATCCAACTCAATCTGTTTCCTAGTGTTTTTCCAGGGCTATACTGGGCTCTCCCCTGTCCAATCCCTTTTCTGAACCTTCTGGGGTTGCATGCCCTTATCCTATCCTTTTCCCAGGCTAGATTCCTCCCCATTTATAGTCATTATTTTGGCTTCTACTGCGCACGTCTCATAGTTTTGCTTCGCGTCATCTGGCTACTGCACATGCCTCAGCAGAGGAATCTCCCCCTTACTGGTTCTCCCTTCCCCCAGTGTGGCCGTTGTTCCTGGGGAGACTGGAAAGCTAGTCTTGCTGCCCGGTTGGGAATTAAGTCCCTCTGGGGAGTCTGTGAGGCTGCAGCTTCTCCTTTCTTTGTTAATAACTACCTACCTTCTGTAATGAGAGTATGTGTGTAACCAGAGAAATAGCAGATGATTCAAGTCAGGTCTTTGTTTCCCAGAAGCTGGTGCACCCGCACGTCACTGCCCAGTGTCCAAAATGAGAAGACCTATTTGGATTGGGCAGTCATTCCAAACAACTGAGTCTTTATGAGAATATTAATTCCACATTTCTTTTTTTCTTTTCTAGAATATATTTTTACAAATGTAAGACTTTTAATAATAATTATTATTATTATTGTTATTATTATTACTAAAGGCTCAGTGCACGAAAATCGTGCACGGGGGTGGGTGGTCCCTCAGCCCAGCCTGCACCTTCTCCAATCTGGGACCACTGGCTCCTAACCACTCGCCTGCCTGCCTGCCTGATCGCCCCTAACCACCTCTGCCTGCCAGCCTGATCGCCCCTAACTGCTCCCCTGCTGGCCTGATCACCCCAAACCACCTCTGCCTCAGCCCCCACACCTGGGACGAGGTTTCCCTCGGGACCCAGGCTTCCCTTCTCTGGCTGGCCACAGGGCACCCGGGACCCGGGCTTCCCTCCCTCTGGCTGGCCGCAGGCGCCCGGGACCACAGGCAGCTTCGCCCAGGCCCGGCTTTGTCAGGAAGGATGTCTGAAAGGTAGTCTGGAAGATGTCTGTTCTAATTAGCATATTGCCCTTCTATTAGTATAGATCATTATTACTACTAGAGGCCCAGTGCATGGATTTGTGCACCGATGGGGTCCCTCAGTCTGGCCTGCAGGGATCAGTGGACCTCCGTGCCACCGCAGCCTGGCCTTACCCGCCAGCGCGGCAGGCGGCCAGGGAGGAGCTGGAGCCCAGGCTGGGCACCGCACTGCTTCCGCTCATCCCGTCCCACTGCACCTGCCGCTACAGCTGCGTTCACCAGCCGTGAGCCTGGCGTCTGGTGCCCATCTGTCAACTGAGTGGCACTCCCACTGTGGGAGCACACTGACCACCAGGGGGCAGCTCCTACATTGAGCATCTGACCCCTGGTGATCAGTGTGTGTCATAGCTGTCATCTGGTGGCTTAGGCTTTTATATATATAGATTTTAGGGAGAGGGGGAGGGAGAGAGAAACATTGATGTGAAAGTAAAACATCAATCAGCTGCCTCTGCCACAACCCCCAACTGAGCCACATCAAACAGGGCAATTCCACATTTCTTTACCTGTCTTGTTTCTCATACAGTTATAGTGTAATCATTTTCTAAAAATTCAGTTTACTCTCTACTTTACTCACATCTTTTGCATAAACAACCTACTTTGAAAATTTCATTATTTTCCTCACTAGTTTTTTTACCTTGTTCTCAGATTTCCCCTGCATTCAGTCATGACAGCAGCATAGTCTACTAAAATAAGGTAGAGGTCCTTGCCTGAAATGCAGCCTAACTTCATCTCTCAAACGTCTCCCATCTCGAACAGTTCAGTTCTCAACCAAGTTGTTCACAGAAACTATGTCTTCATTGTCAAACCAAACTTCAGTTTTCCTAGACCTGACAACCATTTATAACAAAAAGCGTCTCTCGGGCAACAAAGAAAGGAGAGAGTGCTTTTGTAACACAATTTTAAAACAAAAAAACCATCAAGAGTGCTGATGTTGCTAAGGGGGGGGGAAGAAACAATGGTCACAGGCAATTGAAGAGTTAGGAAAAAAGAAAAGCAGTTAGCCAGTGACAGCATTTTGGAGGCAGTGATATCTGAACATGCGAAGATGCCGCATACTGACCTGAAAGACACCCTTGGAACAAGGCTAGTAAGGGGGTGGTTTGATAAATTTTAGAAAAGAAGTGCTTACTTATAGATTAAACAGTACATTAGACAAGTACTGTATATAAGAAAGGCTAAAACGGAATCATTGGTCTGGAATGGATTAATTCAATTTACATTATTTCTAATGAGAGGAAAGGATTATGTTTTTGAACAGATCACTTCTCGAACAGCCTTCTGGGATGAATTAAGTTCGAGAACCCACATTCCACTATAGAAGACAACAGAGACAAGCATAGGCAGGGAACTGATGGTAGGATTTAGGATGAAGAGAGGGCCAGTCTTAGGACTGACTTGTGTACACTCACCACAGAGTTAGAATAAACTCACTTTGGCTCGTTTGCGCTAATGATAAAATCAAGGTTAAGCAAAAGATTGTTCAAGTGGAGGGGGCATGTAAATGCAGAGTGGGTGATTGAAGCCTCCATAGTTTGGATAAGGGCTAAGAACTTGGAATTGAGGTGAGGGGTACAGGTGTGGGCAGTTCACAAGGGGATAGATCACTCCTAGTGATGTTGGAGGTCAGAAAATGTGTCGTGTAAGAGGTGGCGAGGGAAGGGTCAGAACGATTGTACAGATACTGAAGGACCTGCAGTGAAGAGGTGATATCAGAGAGGCACGCTGCTGTGGCGGCTCACAGGGAGAGCAGGAGGGTGGAGAGGTTTAAGCAGGGTTCATGCAGGAGGTGGCGTTGGAGATGGGCCCTGAGCGTGGGCGCCAGGTCAGCAAACAACACAGGACAAGAGGGAAAGGATTAGCCATGTGGTCAAGGGTGACAGTGGGTAAGGTGGACATAAGGACAGTGCTAAGGTGCCAGCACCATTGAGGCGGGTCAGGAAGAACTCTGCAACAGTCACAAAGTGGCTTCCAAGAGAAGCGTGCTTTGCTTGGTGGTGCCATAAGGGGTGCCAAGGCATGTGTAGCCTTATCTCGGCCCTGAGCCCTAGGGGTCTAGGGAGGCGCCTCCTATGGAGGAGAGAATGACACGGAAGTAGAGCCTCCGTGAGAGCAGGCTTCAGTCTGGAAGTGAGGCCCTCACAGGAAATCGGAGCAGAGCACTCTCCTCACTGTACACAGGACTTGCACGGGGCACAAAAGGCCAGCCAGGAGGGCGAAAGGGGAAAGCGTCAAGCTGAGCAGAGCTGTTTTGGACAAAGATAAAAAAAGAGGGCAGTGGGGCTGTGCAGTTGTGCCAGTGTGACTAGGTCAGTGGGCAGCCTCAGAGACGGAGCCATGGACTGAATTCAGAGAGGCCAGAGCGCTTTCCTGACGCTTCCCCGTATCACAGTCCCTGGACCAGCACCCAGGTACACGTGGCGATGCAATGGGATCTTCCTTTTGTCTTATTTTTAAAAATTTTTTTACAACATTTTTATTTTTCAATTATAGTTGACATACAGTATTATATTAGTTTCAGGTGTACAAATTAGAAATTTTTATAAAGTGATCACCCAGTAAGTATAATACCCCTCTAATACCATGCATAGTTATTACAATGTTGACTGTATTCCCTATACTGTACTTTACATTCCCATGTAAAGTATATTTATAACCTCCGATTCGTTCACCTTTTTCACCCATTCCCTAAACCCCTTGCATCTGGCAACCATCAATTTGTTCTCTGTATTATCAGCTTGTTTTGTTTGTTCATTCAAGTTTTTAGATTCCACATATAAGTGAAACCATATAGTATTTGTCTTTCTCTGACTTATTTCACTTAGCATAATACCCTCTAGGTCCATCCATGTTGTCACAAATGGCAAGATCTCATTCTTTTTTATGATTGAGTACTATTCCATTGTGTATATGTAGCACATCTTTTCTATCCATTTGTCTTTCAATGAACACTTAGTTGTTTCCTTACCTTGGCTATCGTAAGTAATACTGCAGTGAACATAGGAGTGCGTGTATCTTTTCAAGTTTATGTTGGGGTTTCTTAGAATAAATACTCAGAAGTAGAATTGCTGGGTCTTATGGTAGTTCAATTTTAATTTTTTGAGGACCTTCCATAGTGGTTGCACAAACTTGCATGCTCACCAACAGTACATAGGATTCCCTTTTCTCCACATCCTTGCCAACACTTACCTGTTTATTGATAACTAGAGGCCCAGCGCACGAAATTCGTGCACAGGTAGGGTCCCTAGGCCTGGCCGCTGATCAGGGCCGATCAGGGCCTTCTGGCTGCCGACCGGGGCCTCCCTTCCCTGGCTGCCAGCTGGGGCTTTCCTTTGTTCTGCACTGCCCGCTAGTGGTCAGTGTATGTCATAGCGAGCAATCTGTCTCCTGGCTGAATTCCCGTGGAGACAATTTGCATATTAGGCTTTTATATAGAGAGATAGCCATTCTGACAGATGTGAGGTAGTATCTCATTGTGCTTTTAATTTGCACTTGCCAGATGATTAGTGATGTTGAGTATCTCTGACTATTGGCCATCTGTCTGTCCTCTTTAGAGAAGTGTCTATTCAGGTCCTCTGCCCATTTTTTAATCCAGTTTTTCGGTGTTAAGTTGTGCAAGTTCTTTATATATTTTGGGTTTTGACTCTTCCCAGATGTATCATTAGCAGATACCTTTTCCCATTCAATAAGTTGTCTTTTCATTTTGTTGATGGTTTCCTTCACCGCAGAAAATGTTTAGTTTGATGTAGTCCCATTTGTTTATTTTTAGTTTTGTTTCCCTTGCCCAGGGAGACATTTCCAAAAAAATATTGCTAAGACTGATATCACAGTTTACTGCCGACATTTTCTTCTAGGAGCTTTAATGGCTTCAGGTCTTAAACATTTAAGGCTGTAATCCATTTTGGATTCATTCTTATATATGGTGTAAGAAAGTAGTTGAGTTTCATTTTTTTCCACGTATCTCTCCAATTTCCCAAATAGCACTTTTTGAAGAGACTGTCTTTACCCATTGTACATTCTTGCCTCCTTTGTCATAGATTGACTATATAAGTGTGAGTTTACTTCTGGGCTTTCTATTCTGTTCTATTGATCTATGTTTTTATGCCAGTATCATGCTGTTTTAATATCAGGTAGCATGATTTCTCCAAGTTTGTTTTTTCTCAAGATTGCTTTAGCTATTCAAGGTCTTTGGTGGTTCCATGTAAATTTTTAGATTATTTGTTCTAGTTCTATGAAAAGTGCCACTGGTATTTTGATAGGGATTGCATTGAATCTTTAGATTGCTTTACATAGTATGGGCATTTTAATGATTATGTTAATTCTATCTATGAGCATGGTATAGCCTTCCATTTATTTGTATCTTCTTTAATTTCTTTCTTCCATGCTATATCGTTTTAAGAATACAGGTATTGTATCTCCTCAGTTAAATTTATTTCTTGGTATTTTATTATTTTTGATACATTTGTAAATGGGATTGTTTTCTAAGATAGTTTGCTATTGATGTAAAAAAAAAAAAACAATTCTGAATGTTAATTTTGTATCCTGTTACTTTACTGAGTTCATTTATTAGTTCTAATAGTTTTTTTTGGGGGGGGGAGTGGAGGGCCTATATATAGTATCATGTCATCTGCAAATAATGACTGTTTTACTTATTTATTTCCAATTTGGAGGCCTTTTATGTCTTTCTCTTGCTTGATTGCTCTGGCTAAGACTTTCGGTACTATGTTGAATATAATCAGTAAAAAATAGACATCTGGTCTTGTTCCTGATCTTAAAGAAAAAGCTGTCAGCTTTTTACCATTGAGTATGTTAGCTATGTGTTTGTCATATATGGACTTTATTATGGGAATGTTCTCTCTAGCCTCACTTCGCTGAAAATTTGTATCATGAATTGATGTTGGATTTTGTCTAATGCTTTGTCAGCATCTATTGATATGATCATGTGACATTTATCCTTCATTTTGTTTATGTGATGTATTATATTGATTTGTGAATATTAATCAACTTTGCATTCCAGGAATAAATCCCACTTGATTGTGGTGTATGCTCTTTTTAATGTATTGCTTAATTTGGTTAGCTAATATTTTGTTGAGGATTTTTGTTTTTATCAGGTCTATTGGCCTATAATTTTCTTTATTTGTAGTGTCTTTATCTGGTTTTGGAATTAGGATAATGCTAGCCTCGTAAAATGAGCTGTTGAGTCTTCCCTCCTCTTCTATTATTGGGAATCATTCAAGAAGGATAAGTGTTAGTTCTTTGAATGTTTGGTAAAATTCACCTGTGAAGCCATCCGGTCCAGGACTTTTTGTTGGGAGTTTTTCTTATTACTGATTCAGTTTTGTTGGTGGTAATCAATATGTTTAGATTTTTGTTTCTTCCTGATTCAGTTTTGGAAGATTGCATGTTTCTAGGAATATGTCCATTCCTTCCAGGTTGTCCCATTTGTTGGCACATAATTATTCGTAGAATTTTTTTTTTTTTTTTTTTTTTTTAATACTCACCTGAGGATATTTTTCCATTGATTTTAGGGAGAGTGGAAGAGAGGGAAAGACAGAGAAAAACACATCGATTGGTTGCCTCTTGCACGTGCCCCAACCAGGGCCCGGGCTGGGAAGGAGCCTGCAACCAAGGTACATGCCCTTGACTGGAATGGAACCCAAGACCCTTTGGTCTGCAGGCCGACGCTCTATCCACTGAGCCAAACTGGCTAGGGCAGGGGTGGGCAAACTTTTCGACTCAAGGGCCACAATGGGTTCTTAAACTGGACCGCAGGGCTGGAACAAAAGCATGGATGGAGTGTTTGTGTGAACTAATATAAATTCAAAGTAAACATCATTACATAAAAGAGTACGGTTTTTTTTTTCAATAGTTTTATTCATTTCAAACGGGCCTGATCTGGCCCGCGGGCTGTAGTTTGCCCACGGCTGGGCTAGGGCCATAGTATTTTCTTACAACCCTTTGTATTTCTGTGGCCTCAGTTGTCACTTCTCTTTCATTTCTGATTTTATTTATTTGGGTCCTTTCATTTTTTTCCTGATGAGTCCATCTAAAAGTTTAATTTTGTTTATCTTTACAAAAAATACAGCTCTTGGTTTCTTTGATTTTCTTTTCCTGTTATTTTAGACATTTTTTTATTTCTGTTCTGATCCTTATTTTTTTCCCCTCTACTCACTTTGGGCTTTGTTTGTTCTTTTCCTATTTCTAATTTAGTTGTGATTTTGATGTGATCATGGGAGGAGGCGAGTGAACATGGTGTTTACCTACTCCACCATCTTGATCAGAAGTGGTGATAACTTTTTCTGATAAAGGTGTTATATGTGTTTCCATTTAGTGAGTGCAGAAGTATTATTTCATGACAATTTTTGTTTTAAATTTTTTTAAATAGCTGTGTAGACATTACCCTAGAGGGCAGCAGGAAGATATTAGGAGTTTGTATTCTTGTAAACCAGGGACCAGGAACAGCACCTTACTCAGTGTGCCAGATCGCGGGGTATTGTATGATGAACTGGGGGGGATGGGGGGGAGGCGGTTGCCACAGTGATTTCACGTGCCATCCCTGAGGGACGTGGGGACGGGAGGAAGAGCAGACCGGTCCCTGAGGTCCTGCACAACTCAGCAGAGACAGGCCTCACTGGTGCTTCTGGGAGCTCCTGATGCAGAGAGAAGCTCCTTCCCTTGTTTTCTTTAAACTTTGAACAGAACACACAGAAAGGTTTAATTATGTTTTTCTTTGTAGGAGCACTTGAGTTCTGCATAGTATCAGATGGAACACCAAAAGTAACTGATTTTGAAGAGTAAAGATATCACATTAATGAGACCTTTTATTTTTACTTTCCAGCTACCGATAGTCTTTATAAACTTTCTCTGCAAACCATCAACGCAGACATTTTCTTAAAACAACGCCAGACCTCACCAACACCTGCCTCTCCGTCTTCACCGGTGGCACCGTGCCCGCTTGCATCCCGCGGCAGCTACAGCAGCATCCTTAACAGTAGCTCCAGCAGGTAGGTTCACTGGTCACTTCCTAGACCTTGAACAGGAAGGCTCACTCCCATTAAGTGGAAACGTCTATGGCCACAGACTGCTGTCCTGTCTCGCTTCCTACATCTGTCAACAGCTTGCCCTTGCCCTGGGGCGGTTGGTTCCCCTGGCTGCTGTCGTACTGTTGTCTGGCCCAGCAGTGCCTCCTTCCATCCCTGGGCTTTCTTAACCCAACAACTGGAAAAGCATCATTTAACTTATTAGAATTATGTTCTAATTCAAGAGTGAATAAGCACACTGACATTAAATGAAGATCTACAGATGTCCTTTGAGTTGAGGAAATGGCTTTGTGGCCCATTTATTTTGCTCTATGGCAGTTAGCTTAGCAGTTCCAAGGGCAGGATCTTGAGGAAGTCAGTTGTAGTAGGGGACGTGTGCACAGCAGGCAGCCTCCTGACAGGCAGGTGGGACACCTCAACTGGTGCTCCTCACTAGAGGCACAGCCACACTTGTGTTGGACTGACTTTCAGGGGAACAGTCACCTCAGTGGTCACTGTAACCCCCTATCAGTTCTTACCTTGCGCCAGCACTGTTCTCGGCACCACGCAGTGCTGCGTTTCGTCCTCCCGGCAAGCATAATTAGGTCCTGTCCCCACCCCTGCTTTCCACAGGAGGCAGCGCCTGCCGGGAGCTGCAGTGCACCTGCACAGTGTTCAGCTCTTGCCCAAAGAGGCAGCATCCAGAGTCTGGGGAAGCCACCCTGCCTGGGGCCCTTGTCACCATGAGCTCCTTAGCCTGTCCTGATAGGGGAGGACGCTTTCTAAGAACCAGTTTGTCATGTGTTGTCACCTGCCATGACCTCATATTCTACTCCTTGTTCACTGCCTAATGCAGCCGTGGGCAAACTGCGGCCCGTTTGAAATGAATAAAACTAAAAAAAAAAAAAAGACCGTACCCTTTTATGTAATGATGTTTACTTTGAATTTATATTAGTTCACACAAACACTCCATCCATGCTTTTGTTCCGGCCCTCCGGTTCAGTTTAAGAACCCATTATGGCCCTCGAGTCAAAAAGTTTGCCCACCCCTGGCCTAATGGCTCCCTTTCTCATGTCCTCTAAAACAGTCTTTCCAGTCCCTAAATTGTGACCCTGGTCTCTTAGACCCGTGATCGGCAAACTGCGGCTCGCGAGCCACATGCGGCTCTTTGGCCCCTTGAGTGTGGCTCTTCCACAAAATACCACGTGCAGGCGCGCACGTACAGTGCGATTGAAACTTCATGGCCCATGCGCAGAAGTTGGTATTTTGTGGAAGAGCCACACTCAAAGAGCCAAAGAGCCGCACGTGACTCGCAAGCCGCAGTTTGCCAACCACTGTCTTAGACTGGCCTGTATTCTCTTACCTTTCCCCTACAACTTTCTTATTTTCCATCTGGCTGCTCAGTTGTAGGTCCCAGCTCATTTACATGAGGCCAGGCTGTGCCCCATGGGCTGCCCTGGGCCGGCCACAGCCCTGAGGCAGTGCGCCTCCAGGCCTCCAGCAGGCAGTGCTGATGAGGAATCAATTACTCTTCCTTTGCTTCTGTCTTCAGTGACCCAAAAACCAAGCAGCCAAGTGGAAGCAAAAACAAATTGACAAAAGCAGCCTCCCTCCCCGGCAAGAACGGCAACCCCACATTTGCTGCAGTCACGGCCGGCTACGACAAGAGCCCAGGTGAGTGGCCGGCGGCGGAAGGCCTGCCTCAGCGGCTCAGGCGTGGTGGGATTACCTTGGCCGGTTTGCCTTTGATTGATTCAGAGTCCATTGTTACAGGTGGGAATGGCTTTGCTAAAGTTTCTTCAAACAAAACAGATTTTTCCAGCAGCCTTGGCATTGCACACACTCCTGGTGACAGCGACGGCTCAGACAGGTACAGTAGACCATTCTTACTCAGGAGAAGGATGGACAGGGTTCTCAAGTCAGGTTAGCATCTGTTGTCCATCCACGTGTTCCAGGCATTTCTCCCCCTAGATCCGTGGTCGGCAAACCGCAGCTCGCGAGCCACATGCGGCTCTTTGGCCCCTTGAGTGTGGCTCTTCCACAAAATACCACGTGCGGGCGCACACGTCCAGTGCGATTGAAACTTCATAGCCCATGCGCAGAAGTCGGTATTTTGTGGAAGAGCCACACTCAAGGGGCCAGAGAGCCACATGTGGCTCGCGAACCGCAGTTTGCCGAGCTGCAGTTTGCCGACCACTGCCCTAGATTACAAGTAGGCATTTGTCAGAAGTGGTCCAGGCTTCTAGGGGCTTTTGTCTGCTGGGTAGAAGCAGAGAGCCCGGTTGCTGTGCTCCCCCCAGCTGCCCTGACAGAGGTGGGGCGGTGCGCACGACCTGTATAACCCAGCGGAGAGGGAGGCTGATGACCCCAGTTTCAGTCTGTTCTCCTCCTTCTCCGTTACCAGGGTCTCCTGTGGGGAAGGATGTGTCTGGTAATTAGATACAGAAGAACAGACTTGTATTTGAGAGGAAGGAAATTGGAGCAAATACTGGATAATTTATACTGAGTTAGTGGACATGCCTCTTTCTGGACCCAGAGCACCCAGTGGCACGCAGCCAGTGCCTCGGTTTATCTTCCCAGATAACTGACAGCAGCAGCAATAATAAAGGCCGTCAGCAAGCAGAACCCCATTGTACCTGCGTGGCACTAAAGGAAATGAGTCCTGGATTTTAATCTTTATCAAGTAGTAGCCCTAAGGAAAGAAATCTCTTTTTACTGCAAACCTGCTTGGAACCAGGCGCTCAGCTTTTTTTTTTAATGTTTTTACAGACCTTAGAGAAGGAGGGAGGAGAGACAGAGAGAAAGAGGAAGAAACACCGATTGGTTGCCTCCCTGGAACCTGGGCATGTGCTCTGACCCAGAATCAAACCAGCCACCTTCGGGTGCATAGGGTGACACCAGCCCGCGGAGCCACACCGGCAGGCAGGCTCTCGGCTTGGAGGAGGAGGAGGAGCCCTGGAATTCTCCGTGCCTTCACTCCTCTGTGGCTTAGAGCTGGTTTTCAGTTCTCCCCTTTCTCTTTGTGCTTAATACTTGAGCACCCCAGTGGAAGCAGTGTCCCCCCTTGTGAAGCTGAGCTTAATGAATCTGTTCCGCTAACCCTCATCCATTTTGTGTTGCTTTTTCTTTCCTCTTGTAACACTCAGCTCGGGTTTGTGGAGTCCCGTCAGCAACCCCAGCAGCCCTGACCTCACACCCCTCAATTCGTTCTCCGCCTTTGGGAATTCTTTTAACCTAACTGGTGGTAAGTGTTTAACACTAGACCTGTAATTAATAAGCCTGTGGATGAGGAAGGAAGGAAAATGAAGTCTAGTTTTATGTGTGGAGAAACACTGAGATGGAGAGGAAAGTGTGATTGTTGTTAGTAGACATTTTTTAAAACAGTGGTTCTCAACCTTCTGGCCCTTGAAATACAGTTCCTCATGTTGTGACCCAACCATAACATTATTTTCGTTGCTGCTTCATAACTGTAATGTTGCTACTGTTATGAATCGTAATGTAAATATCTGATCTGTAGGATGGTCTTAGGCGACCCCTGTGAAAGGGTCGTTTGACTGCCAAAGGGGTCGCGACCCAGAGGTTGAGAACCGCTGTTTTAAAAGCTGCATTTCTTTGTACCTGCTGTCAGGTACCAATAGACATAACCTATGTGGGCTGACCTTGGGAAGTGTATCTGTCCTTGCTGTTTGGACAGGTGCTTAGGGGCCCAGCACAAGGCTCTAGGATGGGTCCCCTCCCACTCTCCGCTCAGCCCAGAGGTGCCGTGGAACAGGCTTGATGCTGGGAGTCTCGATTGGGTTGTGCTCCGCAGCAATTAACTCAAGAACTTCCGGGAAGGATTCTGTCTGAAAAGTGATTCCTGGCCATTCTGGGGCACCTATGTTTTCTTGCTGCACAGAAGTAGAGACCTCATGAGAGTCCGCACCAGCTGAGAGTGGAATGGTGGAGTTGGGAGGTAGTTGCATTTATGTCATCCAGGGAAAGTATTGCAATGGCGTGCCGTACACCTGAGTTCCTGGGAATATCCCCCTCCCTCGGGCGTGTGTGGGGAGCTAATGAAGTAGGTGTGAGGACGCCCAGGTGACAGCAGTGCGATGGGGCCACTAGATGAATGCCCATCCTGTCCCAGTGAGCCTGACAAAACAAAGTACGGATTTGAAGTTGTGTTCTTTCTTTCAGAAGTTTTCAGCAAACTCGGGTTATCTCGGTCGTGCAGTCAGGCCTCACAGAGGAGCTGGAATGAATTTAGCAGTGGCCCTTCCTACCTGTGGGAATCTCCAGCGACAGACCCCAGCCCCTCCTGGCCAGCCAGTTCCAGCTCGCCGACCCACACGGCCACGGTCAGTACTCGGGGCTCGCTCCTCACCACCGCCACCGTTACAAGCACAGAGAATGGTGTGGGCAGGTTGGGATGTACTGTCAGTGTCTGTCTTGCTGTGTCTTCATATCTGCCATAGTGGCCCATCAATATTTGCCAGAGCCACTGTAGGCAAGAACTTACGGGAGAGGAGGCTTCTGGTCAGGATGGTGGAGTAAGTGAATGTTGTGCTCGCCTTGTCCCAACCACATCAGAATTAACCAAATCTTAGAGCAACATCACTGAGAACCACCTGAAGACCAGCTGAAGGGAGTTCTGTAAGGAAGGATATGAAGAAGCCGCCTCCAGACGGCGGAGAGGTGACGGGACAGGACGGCAAGGGCTCTCCTGAGGAGTGAGCAGTCCAGCCCGACGTGGGCTCCTCAGCCTGGAGCACCAGTGCCAGGAAGACGAGTCCCCAGGGCATGTCTGTGCAAACCAGCGGGATTGCATCTAAGAGAGACACACCTCTTAAAGGGCCTGTGCAGAGACGCACTCACTCCACCCTCTAGCACAGGGGCAGCCGCTCAAAAAGCACTAGGGACAAAGTGGGAGGGACTCAATTGACTGGCTCTAGGGGGAGGGGGGAAAAGGGGAAGGGGAAGGGGAAGGGGAGGGGCAGCTCTTTCGGAGACAGAAGTGCTAGCAGATGTCATAGTTCCTTTGTTGAGCTCTCCCCCCAGCCAGCCAGCCTGGCACCAAATCCAAGCCCTTCATTAGCCTGGCTAACAAGGTTCACCCCACCCTGGTGATTCCCCGAGACCCTGCCCCACCCAGATCTGCGCAGCCAAACCTCTTGCAGGGCTCCTTCACACAAGCAACCTGCTTGGCTTGCGCTACAGACGCCTAAAACCTCTCAAAGATCTTCAAACCCCATACCAGCAGGCAGGCTTTGATATTCCCAGTACCTGCACAGTGAAGGAAGCCAACAAAATGAAATGACAACCTACTGAATGGGAGAAGATACATCTGAGAAGGGGTTAATATCCAAAATACATAACTCATACAGGGAGGGGCAAAAGTAGGCTTACAGTTGTGAGTACAGAAATAATTATTGTATTATTTCCCATACAAACAAATGTAAACCTACTTTTGCCCCTCCCTGTATAATTAACACACGCACACACACACACACACACACACACACACACACCAAAAAATATCCAATTTAAAAATGGGTAGAGAACACGAAGGGACATTTCTCCAAAGAAGACACACAGATAGTCAACATCACTAATCATCAGGGAAATGCACATCAACGGTACACACCTCTCAGAATGGCTATCAAAAATATTAGAAACAAATGTTGAAGATGTGGAGAAAGGGGAACCTGCATGCATTGTTGATGGATTGTAAATTGGTGCAGCCGCCATGGTAAACACGATGGAGGTTCCTCAAAAAAATTAAAATTGGAACAACTATACAATCCAGCAGTTCAACATCTGGGTATTTATCTGAAGAAACCCAAAACATGAATTCGAAAAGAAATATGTGGCCATGTGTTTATTGCAGTATTATTTACAATAGCCAAGATATGGAAGCAACCTAAATGCCTATCAATAAACAAATGGGTAAAGATGTGGTACATATATACACTGGAATATTACTTGGCCATAAAAAGGAATGAAATCTTGCCATTTGTGACAGCATGGATGGACCGAGAGGGTGAGAGTGCTAAGTAACTCAGACAGAGAAAGACACCATATGATACCACTTATCTATGGAATCTAAAATACAAAATAGCCCAGCCGGTATGGCTCAGTGGTTGAGCATCAACCTATGAACCAGGAGATCACAGTTCGATCCCCAGTGGGGGGATGTGCAGGAGGCAGCTGATCAATGATTCTCTCTCATTATTGATGTTTCTGTCTTTCTCCCTCTCCCTTCCTCTCGGAAATCAACAATATACTTCTTAAAGAAAATACAAAATAATAATAATAAAAACACAGAAATAAACTCAGATACAGAGAACAAGCAGGTTGCCAGTTGGAGGCTTTGGGGGTGGCATTGGCTTTGTTCTGAGAAGCACATGTGCCCTTACGTGAGCTTCCTGGTGTGCATTTGTTCGATTTTCAGTAAAATTCTTCTGCAAAAATCATGTTCTAGAAAAGCAGTCTCACTAAGGGAAATAATTATTGGTCCCAGCTTTCACAAAATTGTGATAGAAAAGCATGATCCCACTGTGGTCACTCCTTCATCCGCAGGAGAACTAGAGAGACAAGCAGGGTTTATCGGTGCCAATTTAACTAAATAGATCCTAAGGTGTGTCTCTACTTGTCATTGTTTGGCTTTAGGTTTCCAAGCATCTCAGCCTTCTTTAAACGGGTCAGTAAATGTCTTAGGCTTTGTAGGTTGTGCTGTTTCGGTCGCACCTGTTCTCCTCTGCCATAGCACGCCCAGCAGCCAGGGCAGTGCCTGAGCAGGGGGTGCGGCTGGACTCCAGTGGGCCTTTCTCTACGGAAACAGGCAGGGCTCGACTTGGCCCCTGGCTTAGTCAGCCAGTCCCTGTTGAAAATACCACAACCAAGCTCCCACTCCCACCCTCCTCATCTTCACAAAACAGACGCGAGCAGGGCAGGCTTGTGCCACTCGCTGCTTTCAGATCCTTCTTGCCCTGGCCGGTGTACTAAGTGGTTAGAGCATCAGCCCATGCACCAGAGGGTCGAGGGTCCAATGCCAGGTCAAGGGCATGTATCTGGGTTGTGGGTTCAGTTGCTGCCCTGGGCAGGGTACCTGTGGGAGGCAACCAGTTGATGTCTCTCTTCCTCTCCACCCCCCCCCCCCATCCCTCTCTTCCTTCTACTCTCTTTAAAAAAAAAGCCAATGGAAAAAATATCAAGTGAGGATTAACAAAAAATAAAATACCACAGTCATCTGCTCAGATTCTGGATGGTTATACATATAACACATTTATAATAACATGACAGATGCCGATGGCCCGGCCCCTGTCCCAGCAGAGCTGTCAGCACTTGGCCGCCCCTGCCCTTCTCAAGCCTGACGCCCTGTTGTCTTTTCTGTTTTGCAGTCAGTCCTCGGCAACACCAGCGGCTTATGGTACACCCCTCCCTTCAGCAGCTCGATCTGGTCCAGCAACCTGAGCAGTGCCCTCCCTTTCACCACTCCAGCAAGCACGCTGACCAGCATCGGCCTCATGGGCACAGAGAACGCTGCTCCTCACGCCCCTTCGGCCTCCAGCCCAGCTGATGATGTGGGACAGACCTACAACCCATGGCGGATATGGAGCCCCACAATTGGAAGAAGAAGCTCTGACCCGTGGTCTAATTCACACTTCCCTCATGAGAATTGAAATTGGGCAAAAAAGAGAAAACGTGCAGGCCCTCATCTAGATCATGATCTGCCAGTTTCTGAGACATCTTTCTAAGGCTCTTCCTGCTGTAGCTCCCCACTCCCCACCCTCCTCATCTTCACAAAACAGACTCGGGCAGGGCAGGCTTGCACCACTCGCTGCTTTCAGATCTTTCTTGCAATTATGATCATGAGATTTGCTGTTTGCTTTTAGAGAAAAGTCTGGACTCGGCCACAAACTTCAGTAAGACCTGTACATCTGAAACCTTAACTGCTGTCAAGTTGCCACCGCCTGTCTGTCTTCTTCCATCCTTTATCTGTAGGAACACAAATCTGACATCACAGCTGAAGAAATAATTTGAGTTGATTCAGAAGTCCTGGCATGTGACAATTTTATTAAACTATCAGGGTTGGTTTTTTATAATTTCACAATATTATGCGCCAAGATCTAATTTTAAAAATGTATGAGGACTTTGTGCTGAAAAATACAGAGTATTTTTTTAAAATAAGGCTGTCCTGGCTTAAAAGCAGATTACAGAAATGTGAGTCAAGCTGAAGAACAGAGAATGAATGTAAAAACATTCAGTAAGACCATATGCATTTTCTGTGCTATTTGTACTTGAGGTATGTAACATTTGTATACCTGAATTTATTTTAAAGATAAACTGAAATGCACATACCCAAGTCTTGAGATACAAGATTGAATGTGTATTTCTTAAAAATACAACTTTGTGTTGTACTTTGAAATAAATGATGCTTTTTTCAAAAGCCTTGAATTGTTGTGTGCCCTTTTTTACATGCAAGATGTATTTATTTGCATTCTCTCACACCCAGGTAAGCCATGCTATCATTTACTTACTCTGTAGAATTTGATTTGTCATGGCTGGAACCCTGTGCTCTACTTAAATTCTGAGTATTTCCATGGTAGTCACCGAAGGAAGGTCCTTGATAGAAAAAAGTTTACATATTTAAAACTTACTTTTCCTTTCAACTGGAAGTGTGTTGACCCTTTTCCAATCTTAAAACTCCCATAACTCCTCCACATGGCCTTGTCGAGGCTACCGGTGTGTCGTGGTGCATCAGTGTGGTTTGATCTTCCAGAAAGTCCTGCCCAACTTGCTTTTCTCCTCTTTCATTTCCAGTTTAACACCAACCAGGAGACACAGCATAAATGTCCTATTTGAGGTCAAGTACATCCTGAAGAACTCCAACCACCCAAGGTCAGGGTGGTTTAGTTGAAACCTTGTACAGAGTGATGTTGAGTCGGACCTTTTCTCTGCTTCCTACCAAAGTTCAGTAAAGCAGCTTCTCTACCCTGTGCTCTGCCCTCGGGGACACCAGATTCCCCTAAGGTCACTCGCTGTTCCAAGCCCTGGGGGCCTGGTTGCACCAATGGGGCCTCCTGTGTGCACTTGCAAAGCCAAGACAGTCAAGGCTAGAGAATCTACACCAAAGCAAAGCTATGAAAATGGGGCATCATATTAGCCCTCATGACAGAAAAATGCTGGCAAGTTTTCCCTGCATACCTGTCTCAGGCTCCTCCACTCGCTCCTTTTCTTCAGGCCCAGCTCCCCCAGCTCCTCTCAGCACGGGAACCTCATACGCTTGGAAAGGGAGGAAGTACAGGTAAGTCTCAGGGTAGGTATTCTAGCAGCAACATGTCAAACCCAGAGCTCCCCCGGAGGCGGTCAGCTACCACGAGACACATGTTCACACAGTCCATGCTCTGTACTTACTAGGCCAAAGTTGAATATTAAAATTTATATGTATATATGCTTTATAATTATAAATATATATGTATAATTGTGTTTAAATAAAATAACATACTTGTTTAAATGGTTTAATTTTATAAAATTCTTAAAATACTAAAAATTCATGAAAATGTAATTAACAAAACTTTAATGTTCAAATTGGTAACTTTAAAAGCTTAAACTTAATTTATAAATAATCTTGAAATAGTTGTAGTTTCTTAAAAAAACATACAAAAAATTGTAAACATTTCTTAAAATGTCAGATTAACAGTATGCAAATACTTTTAGGTGATACGTTTATCCCTTTCAGAATTTTAAAGTAATGAGTTTAATGCTCATCTACACTAATAAAAGACAAACATGCAAATTGACCATACCTTTGCTACGCCTTAAGCCATGCCCACCAGCCAATCAGAGCGACTATATGCACATTAACCCAACCAAGATGGCAGCTGGCAGCCACGGAGCTGGAGCAAGCAGGAGGCTTGGTTGCCCCAATGATGGAGGAAGCCAAGCTTCCCACCTGCCAGCCTGCTCTGAGCTCCACTCAGGCCATAAAGTTTCAATTATAGAAGATAAATAAATCCCAGAATAAAAAAATAAAAAAGGAGAGGCTGGGAGCTTTTGTCGCCGGGGGGCTTGGCCAGCCTGAAAACAGCCATCAGCTCCTCACCCAGGCTGGCCAAACCTCCATGGGGTGAGGGTCCCCACTGAGGGGGGCGGGGGGTCTTGACCAGCCTGCAAACAGCCATCAGCCCCTCACCCAGGCTGGCCAGACACCCCAGCGGGACCCCCACCCTGATCTGGGACACCCTTCAGGGCAAACCAGGTGGCCCTCACCCATGCACCAGGCCTCTATCCTATATAATAAAAGGGTAATATGCAAACTGACCCTAATAGCAGAATGACTGGGAATGACTGGTCACTATGACACACACTGACCACCAGGGGGCAAATGCTCAATGCAGGAGCTGCCCTCTGGTGATTAGTGCATTCCCACAAGGGGAGCTCTGCTCAGCCACAAGCCAGGCTGATGGCTGCCAGCACAGCAGTGGTGGCGGGAGCCTCTCCTGCCTCCTCAGCAGCACTAAGAATGTCCGACTGCAGCTTAGGTCTGCTCCTTGCTGGTAAGTGGACATGCCCCGAGGGCTGCCGGGCTGCCAGAGGGATGTCTGACTGCCAGCTTGGGCCCAATCCCCCAGGGAGCGGGCCTAAGCCAGCAGGTGGACATCCTCCGAGGGGTCCCAGACTGTGAGAGGGCACAGGCCAGGCTGAGGGGCCCCCCCGAGTGCACAAGTTTTTGTCCACCGGGCCTCTAGTAAAATAATAACACTTTATATTTCTGTCTGGAAGTCACAGGTCTGAAGGAAAAGGTATGTTTTTTATTACAGGTTATTAATGTAGATAGTTATACTACTTACATAATCTCTACTAACTATAGAGACATTCAGGAATATGCACAAGATAATAAACTACATGATTTTCCATTGATTTTTTAAATTTATTGATTTTTTACAGAGTGGAAGGGAGAGAGATAGTTAGAAACATCGATGAGAGAGAGACATCGATCAGCCACCTCCTGCACACCTCCTACTAGGGTGCCCGCAACCACATGCCATTGACCGGAATCGAACCTAGGACCTTTCAGTCCACAGGTCAATGCTCTATCCACTGAGCCAAACCGGCCAGGGCTCAATTGATTTTTAAAAGTTGTTACCATTCATCTTAATAAATGTAATGCTATATATAGTATTTATATTGAAAATTTTATACTTTAAAGCTATAGTTAAAAACTCAATCATTTATTTTTTTATATCTTTATATGCCTATATGCATACAAATAATGGTATTTTAATGGATCCCTTAAATTTTTTTTCATAAATAATGAAAAAATTACATAAATAATGTACCAAAAGAAGTAAAATTATAATCTGGGTTTTTCATGTAAAATGACTTAGTTAAAATGCATCAAATGAAGAGAGATTCATTTTTGTCACCAAGTTATTGGCAACTCTCAACCCTTTTTATGACAGATCATAAAATCAATATATTTTAAACGCTACGACCAAACTGTCTAGATCTGTCCAGTTTTAGTGTTTCAATTAGCTGCGTAATAATTCTGTAATTATTGTAGTGAAGTGTTGGAACATTCTTAGAAACAATTCATACCAAGAGTGATTTTGGCAAACTTTGTAGCACAAATTATAACTACTAAATGGGACTCCTACTCCCTCTTTATTGAATGTTCCAGTGAGCTCCCTAGTAAACGGCTTATATTATATTTCACAGAAGAAACCAGCATTCCACACACAAGGTTTACCTGTGTGTTCCTTCAAAGAGTGAATTGTGTTCCCAGCATGTGATGCATGAATTAGTCTATTACATATTGTATAGTCAATACATTTGTAATCATTACTAGCAAACTCTGGCTAGACCTGTCTTATTTTAGTGTTTCAATTATCTACGTATTTTGATATGCAGAAGTAATTTTACCAAGAGGGATTTTGGCAAACTGTTTACAGCACAAATTATAACAACTAACTCTGTATTGAATGTTCCAACCTGCTACCCCTATAAATGGCATCCTATATAATAAAAGCGTAATGTGCAAATTGACTGAACAGCGGAACAACTGGTCGGTGGGGGTGGGGGGGGTGGGGGGGGAGGAGCCAGCAAGCAGGTAGCAACAGGCCAGCCAAGGCACATGTCTGTGGGCAGAGGGAGGGGATGGTGATCAGGGGGTGGTGGCGACCAGCAGCAGTGGAGGGGTGATCGGGGAGGCAGGGCCCCTGATCGGCCTGCCTGATTGCCTCCCACAGAGGGAGGCCACCTGCAGCTATGGGGCGATGGGGGGCAGGGCTGGCCACTCACCAGCCAGCGCCTCCCCTGATCAGCCCACTGGTCGCCTGCCGCAGAGGGAGGCCTGACTGTGGCTTAGGCCTGCTCTCTGCGGGGAGCGGGCCTAAGCCATCAGTCAGACATCCCCTGAGGGCTCCTGAACTGAGAGGGCACAGGCCGGGCTGAGGGAGTGCACGAATTTTTGTGGACCGGGCCTCTAAGTTGTATTATAATATTTCACAGAACATACCAGCATTCCACACACAAGGTTTACATTCCTTCAAAGAATGAAATGAATTCCCACTAGGGGATTCATGTGTTAGTCTATGACATAATGTCGAAATAATATATTTGTAAACACTACTAGCAAACTGGCTACATCTGTCTAGATTGTGTCTCAATTACCTGCTCCTGTAATGCCACAGTGAAGTGTGTGAACTCTTACACAGTTCATACCAAGCACAATTCTTGACATCTGCTTTTAGACCAGCTATAACTACCAAATGATAATGCCCCTAAAAAGGTAACAAATGTTCCAATGTGCTCCTTCAATAAGTGGCATTACATTTTATTTTCCAGGGATACCCGCATTCCACACACTAGGTTTACCAGTATTTTCCTTCAAAGAGTAAAACGAATTCCCAGTAGTTAATTCATGTATTAGTCTATGACAATGAACAATCAATATATTTGTAAATGCTACTAGGAAACTCTGCATAGATTTGTCTAAATTTAGAGTTTCAATTGCCTGTGCCTTCTGTAAGACCAGTAGTGAAGTGCTTGAACACTTTTAGAATAAGTTCATACCTACTGGGATTTTGGAAAACTTTCTATGGCACAGAGAATAACTATGAAGGGAAACCCCTACCAACTATGTAATGAATGTAGCAAAGTGCTGCACCAATAAATACCATTATATTGTAACTAGGGGCCCAGTGCATGAATTTGTGCACCTAGAAATGACTGTGACCAGTGCCCCACCTTGGTCTGGTGCCCCCACTCACCTGCTCCACCATCCCACCGCGGCCGACACCCACCATGTTCCGTGCTCTGCCACCTGCTGCTGATGCCCTCCATGTTTCGTGCATGCCTCTTGGTGGTCAGTGCATGTCATAGCAACTGGTTGTTCAGTTGTTCAGTTGTTACACTCTTCATTCTATTTGCATATTAGGGTTTTATACATATAGATATTTCACAGAAGATAGCATTCCACACACTAGTTTCACCTGTGTGTTCCTAGAAAGAGAAGCATGTTCCTGATAGGTAATGCATGTATTCGTCTCTGACATTACATAAAATCAATACATTTGTAAACACTACTGGCAAACGCTGGTCTAGAATACTCTAGTTTCAATTTGCTGTGCATTCTGTAACACTTGTAGTGAAGTCTTTGAACACTTATAATTTTTACCAACAAGCATTTTGGCAAACTTTTTAGCATAGAATAAAAGCTACAAAATTAAACTCTCTATAACTAAGTAGTTAATTACCAACATGCTCCACAGTAAAAGGACTTATAATATTTCAGAGAAGGTACCACATAGTAGGTTTACATTTGTATTCCCTCGGAGAGTAAAAGTAATTCCCTGTAGGTAATTTATGTGTTAGTCAATTATATAACATATAACCAATACATTTGTAAGCACTACTAGCAAACTCTGTCAACACCTGTAGTTTGTGTTTCAATTAGCTGCACATGCTGTAATACCTATTGGAACACTCTTTGAAGTAATTGGTACCAAGAGGAATTTGGCAAACTGTTTTTAGCACAAACTACGACTACTAAAAGAAACTCCTACTATCTCTGTATTGACTACTCAACATGCTCCCACAGTAAAGGGCATTATCCTATCCTACATAATAAAAGCCCAGCAACCATTACAGCAGAACGACCAGAACGACTGGTCGACCAGTTGCTCTGATGTGCATTGACCACCAGGGGCAGACGCTCAATGCAGGAGGAGGGGGAAGCAGCACAGTGAGGCCTGGAGGCACACGCTGTGGCCCAGGGATCCCAGGAACCACAAGCCCAGAGCTTGCTTTCCAATAAAATAAACAAATTGGAAGAAAAAACAAAAAGCGGCCAACACTGTCACCCTGGGAAGAACAGCTACAGGAGGGAAAGGCCTCCCCGGGCCCTGCCCAGCCCGGCTGGCACACAGGTACTCACTGGTGACATGCAGGAAGCACAACCCCTCCAACTCCAAAGCCGGTCACACTGCCAGCTGCTCTCTGTCCGGCTCCATGGTGGACACAGCACTGCCGGGCAGCCTCAGCTGTGAATTCCAGCTTCTGGCTTCCTGCCCGCCCCTTTGTATACTCTGTGCGCTTGGGGGCATGGCTTCAGCCTCCCTGGCCAATAGCACCGCAGCACAGCCAGAGAGTGGCAGGACACAGCCACCAGGGCTGGCTGGGCATTGATTTGGCCTCTGACTGACGTCCATGTGCAGTTACACTGTGTGTTTACATTTGTAGGGAAGCAGGGCAGCCCACCCCTGCCGCCCCCCTCACTTTCTAGACTAAGAAAGGCCCACTGATCTCCATGTTTCTCATCCCGTCCGAATCAAAACCTCTTGGAGATGAATGATCCCAGCAGTGGCCCCAACACACGCTCAGTGTCACTGTCCCAGACGTTCCCAGTCATTACAGCCCATTCCTCAGCCGCGGTGCCCTGCTCCACCCACTGCCACTCCTCACCTGTCACCCCCTGAGGACCACCTTATGTTATCCTATCTGAAATGTGAGCAAGATCTCAAACGCCCCGCCAATAGCTCCCTTGCCTTACCTCTCTTCCTCTAAAAACCTTGCATTTTAAAAATATATATTTGATTGATTTTGGAGAGGGAAATAGAGATAGAAACATCAATGATGACAGAGAATCATTGATTGGCTGCCTCCTGCACGTTCCAAACTGGGGATCAAAACCTCCCCTGGCCCCTCTCCCCAACCCTCCCCCAGCCAGCTGGCCCCTGGTGGCAGTGCAGCACCAAGGCAAGGAGGAGGGGGGGAGGTGGCCACCGAGGGCAGCATTGGTGTTTGGCGTCTGTTCCTTCCGCACCCAGGCTTGTGACTGTCACCTCCTCTCCCGACCCCGCTGGGGCCTTCAGGCCCCGATCAGCCTGGACCTGATTGGCCTGATCGCCTGCCAGGCCTAGGGACACCACCCGTGCAGGAATTTCATGCACCGGGCCTCTAGGATTATAATATTTCACAGAAGATACCAGCATTCCACACACTAGGTTCACCTGTGTAGCCCTTCAAAGAGTGAAGCATGTACCCAGCACTCAATGCTTGTATTAATCTATCACATAATGTATAATCAGTCCTAGCCAGTTTGGCTCAGTGGATAGAGCGCTGGCCTGTGGGCTGAAGGGTCCTGGACTTGGTTCCAGTCAAGGGCGCGTACCTTGGTTGCAGCCCTATTTGGGGTGTGTGCAGGAGGCAACCGATCGATGTGTCTCTCTCACATCGATATTTCTCTCTCTCCCCGTCCCTTCCACTCTCTCTGAAAATCAATGAAAAAATATCCTTGGGTGAGGATTAACAACAACATAATGTATAGTTAATACATTTGTAAATTTATTCGTACCTAGTGGGATTTTGTCAAATGGTTTTGAGCACGGACTATAACTACTAAATTAAACTTTTACTAACTAGGTAATGAATGTACCAACATGCTCCACCAATAAATAGGTTTACCTGTGTGTTACTTCAGAGTGAAATGTGTTCCCAGTCGATAATGCACGTATTATTACTCTATGACATACTGTATAATCAATGCATTTGTAATGCTACTAGAAAATTCTCTCTAGATTAGTATAGTTTTAGTGTTTCAATTAGCTGCACAATCTGTAATACCGAAGGGAAGTATTTGAACACTATTAGAATTATGTGTACCAATTGGGATTTTGGTAAAATGTTTTTGGCACAGACTACAAAATGAAACTCCTACTAACTATGTAATGAATGTACCACCATGCTCCAACAGTAAATGGCATCATATTATCATATTTCACAGAAGATACCAGCATTCCACACGCCAGATTTACCTATGTATTTTTTTAAAGTGTGAAAAGTATTTTTAGTAGGTAATACACGTATTAATCTATTACATAACTACTAAAAGAAACTCCTACTAACTACGCAAGTAACAACATGATCCACTAACAAATGGCATTAAAATATTTCACAGAAGCCTGGCCGGCGTGGCTCAGTGGTTGAGCATTGACCTAGGAACCAGGAGATCATGGTTCGATTCCCGGTTAGGACACATACCTGGGTTGCAGGCTCAATCCCCAGTGTGGGGCGTGCAGGGGGGCAGGTGATCAATTGATCAATGACTCTCTCTCATCATTGATGTTTCTCCCTCTCCCTTCCTCTCTGAAATCAATACAAATATTTTTTAAATAAATAAAATAGCAGACAAAAACACAAGGGAAAAGAAATAATGGACAGAGAAAACAGAAAACAAAAGATAAAATGACAGTAGTAAGCCCTGAATATATCAATATTACCCTCAATGTAAATAGAATGAACTCACCAAAAGGCACAGACTATGTAATGAATGTACCAACATGCTCCACCAATAAATGGATGGACTAAGAAACAAGACCCACCTCTATGCTGCCTTTAGGAGACCTATCTCAGCTACAAAGACAAACAGGCTCAAAGTGAAGGGGAGAATAAGATAATCCAAGCAAACGGTGACCAAAAGAAAGTGTTGCCATGCTTATACCAAACAAAACAGCCTGGCAGCCATAACAGTAAATGGAACAATCCATCAAGAAGACAGAGCCCTGGGTGGTGTGCTCAGTGGTTAGAGTGTCGGCCTGCACACTGAAGGGTCTTGGGTTCAATTTCCAGTCAAGGGCATATACCTGAGTTGCAGGTTTGATCCCCAGCCCTGGTCAGGGCATGTGCAGGAGACAACCAATCAAGACAACCACCTCTCTCACATCAATCTTTCTCTCTCCCCCTTTCTCTAAAAATATCAATAGAAACATCCTTGGGTATAGGTTGGTTTTTTTTTAAATTTCTCATCATAAGGGGAAAAATTTTGTAACTATGTGCAGCGCTGGATGTTAACTAGACTTACTGTGGTGGTCACGTCTCAATATATACAAATACCGATTCATTCTGTTGTGCACCTGAAATTAACAGAATGTTATACACCAGTTATATCTCAATAAAGAAATTTTTAAAAATAAATGGCAACACTTCTTATTCTTATTGGTCACTGTGGTAAATTATTCCAAGGGCATTTCAAATGTTAAGCCTTTGAAATGCAAACTTCCCAGGGAATCAAACCAATATCGGCCGAAGGGATGCGGCCACCGACAGGGGGCACCCTGAGCTCCTTGCCACCTGGCTTGGCCCCTGACCCCTCCACTAGCCACCCCGAACCACACCAGGGGGTATGCCCTTTGCCGCAGCCTGTGTGAGGGCACACCCGGCAGAGCAAGCCCAGGGGGACGTTCCCTGAGGGACTGCGCTTGGATAAAGTGTCTGCTGTGGCCTCTCCCTCCTGGCCAGACACCCTTTTCTCAGGAGAGAGGAGGCTGCATCTGCTCTCTATGCCCACAAACCCTCCCCTTCTCCAGTTAGTCAGGTGGGGCTGCAAGCTCTCTTGCCCTCAGCATCCTTCTGAAACAAGTCTTTTGCCCTAAGCCACCTTCCCACTTCTGAATGTGTGCTCACAGGCACGCCTTGGCTGCCACCACTGACATCTGCAGCCTGAGCCCTTGACATCCACCCCACCGCTAGGATCCCCTGGAGCCTGCCCCATAAGTGTCCCCTGGGGAACAGTGCCTCCCACCTCCGCCCCTGCCTCCATTTCCCTCTCCCTTCTCCCCAAAGGCAGGCTAGGGCACATGCCCTTCTAGCCCCCCACTTTCAACAATGTTTTTATTGATTTTTTAGAAAGAGAGGAAGGAAGAGGCTAAATAGGAAATGTGGAGTCACTGTGAGTAATACTTCCTTTCAAAATGCATTCCCAATCGCATCCGTCAGAGACGCATCCGTCAAACCAAACAAGGATCAGCGCGTTCTCGTGGGCTCCTGGGGAGGAGGCAGCAGGAATCTATGGGAAATTTTATATAAAGCTGCTCATAGAGAATAAAATTGGACTTTACAGTGCTATGAAACTGTACATTTTATAGAATGAAAATTGTATTTGAGAAGTGGCATGAGCTCGTTTATAACAATGGACAGGGCAGGGGCAAAATGGCCCTAGGAACGCACTGTGTGTCTGTGTCAGACACAGCACAGTGGCCACCAGGGGTCAGTCTAGTACAATCATCGAGAAAAAAAACAGAAAAACAAACTGTGCTTCCTAGACACTACCCAGCATTCACTAGGCCAGCCCACCACTGACTTTTTGTGGCCACAATCATGTTTTCTTAGTTCTAGCCCGCGGCCTGTCAGTGAGAAGGGCTCCTGGAGGCTGACTGGGCTCGCCAGTCAGGGGCCTCACACAGACTGGCCTTCGGGGGAGGCCTGCACTGATCCGCCTGCCTGCAGGGCTGCTGCCACCCGAGCCAGCCCTTATACCAGGCGTCCTGGAACCCTACTCCAACCAAAAGGACGGAGGCTTTCCCCATCCAATCAGAGCTGCACAGCTATCCTCATCTTCATTAACCAATCAGAACAGCTCCATTCTGGCCAATCAGGAAATGCTTATTGGATCAATCAAACTGCAAGGACTTTGAGCCTTCGTTTGCATGAGGACAGACCAATTAGACATGTGGGGTGGGAACTTCTGTCTATATAAGCCAGCTCTCCTCTGGCTCTGGGCATGTACACAGTCCTCGGGTTAGGAGGGACTCAACTTACGTCGTTTAGTGGTTACTTCGCCATCTCCCATTTACAGTATTTATTAAAAAAAAAAAAAAAGTTCTGTCATTTCATCATATGTACATGTGTGCTTTATGTTTGTTATTATTCACGAGGGGCCCAGTGCACAAATCCATGCACCTTGAAAGGAATTGTGGGCCGCGAGGCTGCAGTGGGCATGGGGGTGGGTCTCAGCCCATCCTTCATGCCCCCGCCCAGCCCTTCCTGCCACAGTCCCCTGGTCCCCTGTCTGCCTGCAGCCCAGCCCCTGCCACTTCCATGTGCTGACAGCACGGGCCCCACTCACACCCGCTGACAACGCGGAGCTATTGGGGCTGGTGCCAGCAGTGGGTGCAAGCAGTGGCTGCTGCCCCAATCACCCCTCAGGAGCAGGGGGAGGTGGAGAAGCCCTCAGGGGCATTCGGGAATGGCAGCTGCCACTTGCACCCGCTGACAGCGCCTAGCAATTGGGGCCAGCGGCAGGTGCAAGCAGTGGCTCTGGTGCTGGCAGCAGGTGCAAGAGGGCTGGTGCAGGGCAGGACCACGGCACGCGGGAACAAAGAATTTTCAGTAACCACCAGAGGCTCGCCCCAATGACAGCGCACAGCGCCCAACCTTGGACTGGCACCCCCAATCACCTGCTCCACCATCCCGCTGTGGCCCACTTCCTGCATGTTCCGCACGCGCCCCCTGGTGGTCAGTGCACATCAAAGTGACCAGTTGTTAGGTTGTTCCACCATTCAGTCTATTTGCATATTAGCCTTTTATTATATAGGACTAGAGGCCTGGTGCACAAAAATTTGTGCACGGGGGCAGGGGTCCCTCAGCCCAGCCTGTGCCCTCTCACAGTCTGGGACCCCTCGGGGGATGACCACTTGCTGGCTTAGGCCTGCTCCCCGGGGGATTGGGCCTAAGATGGCAATCAGACATCCCTCCGGCAGCCCTCGGGGGATGTCCACTTGCCAGGGGGGAGCAGACCCAAGCTGCAGTCAGACATCCTTAGCGCTGCTGAGGAGGCAGGAGAGGCTCCCACCACCACTGCTGTACTGGCAGCCATCAGCCTGGCTTGTTGCTGAGCAGAGCTTCCCCGTGTGAGAGCGCACTGACCACCAGAGGGCAGCTCCTGCATTGAGCGTCTGCCCCCTGGTGGTCACTGTGTGTCATAGTGACCAGTCATTCCTAGTCGTTCTGCTGTTAGGGTCAGTTTGCATATTACCCTTTTACTATATAGAATAGAGGCCTGGTGCACGGGTGGGGGCCGGCTGGTTTGCCTTGAAGGTGTCACGGATCAGGGTGGGGGTCCCGCTTGGGTGCCTGGCCAGCCTGGGTGAGGGGCTAATGGCTGTTTGCAACTGGTCACACCCCCTTCAGGGTGGGGGTCCTCACTGGGGTGCCTGGCCAGCCTGGATGAGGGGCTGATGGCTGTTTTCAGGCTGGCCACACTTCCTTTAGGGTGGGGGTCCCCACTCGGGTGCCTGGCCAATCTGGGTGAGGGGCTGAGGGCCGTTTTCAGGCTGGCGGGCGACTGAAGCTCCCAGCCTCTCCTTTTTTTTTATTCTGGGATTTATTTACCTTCTATAATTGAAACTTTGTTGCTGTCACTGGCGCTCCCAGCTCTGAGGCTGCAGCCTGCTGAAAGCAAGTATCTGGGGTTTGTTTAGCTTCTATCATTGAAACATTGTTGCTTCCGGAGCTCAGAGGCAGGCCACGGCAGGCGGGGAACCTTGGCTTCCTCCATCACTGGAGCAAGCAAGTGTCATGTTCACTTCAGCTGCATGGCTGCCGGCCGCCATCTCTGTTGGCAGTTAATTTGCATATCGCCCTGATTAGCCAATGGGAAGCATAGCGGAGGTACGGTTAATTACCCTTTCTGTCTTTTATTAGATAGGATTTACCACAAGTAAAGGTCAGGAATTGTTATCTTTCTTTTAAAATTTTTTTCTATTTCACTTCATTACTGCTGTGTATGTGCTCCATGTGAGTGACATAGGTGCTTATGTAGGTGGGTTCTGACTTATGGTGAAAATCGAGTTCCACTGAGGCCTGGAAGCGACATGGACCCCAGCTGTGCTGAGCCCCAACACCAAGGACGTCTCCCTCGTGCAGCAGAGCAGAGCAGCAAAGGCCAGAGGAGACTGGCACAGAAAGCACAGACCCAAGCAGCGCCAGTGGACAGACCAGCGAGGAGCAGAGCTGTCTAGCCTGGCCCCTGGGCTGCCTCACAGCCGTGCTGTTTCACAGCCTTTTTACAGCAGCGCTTTTCACAACTGAGCTGTTTTGCACCGAATAAAGTTTCTTTCTTCACTACACCCCAAAGTGGGATTCCTGTTGGTGTTGAATCGGTGCCAATGATCATCAGTTGACACGCGCCACGTGAGGAAAGTCAGAACAATAATAAAATTCAGAAGGAAGAAGAGCCTCTTCTTTATCAAATAAAACTGGTTTTAAATTTGCCAAAAAAAACCCTAGCAGTTTTTGATCGTTCATTACAAATACTATACCAACACATAAATTATAAGGAATTGGTCCCCCACCATGGCTAAATTAGGATTAATGCCATCACCAACCTTATGAACAAATATTCCCAACATAGCCATTGCCCTGGATTAATAAACTGTAGAAAAACAAGATGCCTGGGCCCAGAGTAGGTGACTGTAGATGACTGTGCACTATGGAGATGTGGAGGGCCAAGGGGGAGCTGTATACCTAATGCTTTACCACCCTCTCATTATTGATCAACAGGTCACCTATTCATTTGGAAGTTTCTCCTTCGACGTTTTTCAAAACTGCTTCTGAGGTCTAGGCTTCAGGCTCCATTGCAAGGACTAACAGTCACCTTGTACCTGACAACTGCCTGCATAGAGCTGGCAGATCTAACCTGTCCACATTGCCACAGTTCAACAAGCCACGCAACTGTCAAGGGGGGTGAACCTGAAGCAAGAACAGAAGGTTCAGTAGACACTCTTCTGACCACATTCTCTCATGTTTTTGCTATGAAATTCACAATTTTAACTGTTTAAAAGTGTACAGTTGAGTAGTTTTAAGTATTAAGGCATACCTCATTTTATTGTGCTTCATAAATATTGCACTTTTTGCAAATAGCAGGTGTTGGGAAAATTGGACCAGATAGATGCAAAAAAAATGAAACTAGACCACCAATTTACACCATACACATGAATAAACTCGACAATGGAGGGAAAGGGAGACATATATAATACTTTAAACAATAAAGTATTTTTTAAAAAGAATAAACTCAAGATGGACAAAAGACTTAAATATAAGTTTTGAAACCATAAAAATCCTAGAAGAAACCATAGGCAGCAAAATCTCAGACATCTCTCATAGCAATATGTTTATGGATACATCTCCTAGGACAAAGAAATCTAAGGAGAAAATAAACAAATGGGGCTACATCAAAATAAAAAGCTTCTGCACAGCAAAAGAAACCGTCATCAAAACGAAAAGGGAACCCACCTGTATGGGAGAACATATTGGCAATGATACATCTGATAAAAGGTTAATATCCAAAATAAATAGGGAAATCATACAACTTAACAAAAAGAAGACAGAAGACAAACAACCCAATTACAAAATGGGCAAAGGACCTAAATAAACACTTCTCTAAAGCACACATACAAATGGCCAAGAGACATATGAAAAAATGCTCAAAATCACTGGTCATCAGAGATATGCAAATTAAAATGACAAGGAGGTATCACCTCACACCTGAGAGAATGGCTACCATCAATAAACTAGAGGCCCGGTGCATGAAATTTGTGTACTCAGGGGGAGAGGGTCCCTCAGCCCAGCCTGTGCCCTCTCACAGTCTGGGAGCCCCATGATGGATGGCCCTGCAAAGGGAGGGCCGGGGCTTCGTGATGGATCACCCCCGCAGAGGGAGGCCCTGTGGAGGCCCCACCCACCGATCACAGCACCCCTGTGGGGTAGCCTGGGCCTCCTTCTTTGGGGCAATTGTGGAGCCCCTTGATTGATCGATTGCCCTGCCAGCCGGTGGACTGGGCCTCCCTCTGCAGGGCGATCATGGGGCGATGGCTGGGCCACCGACCAATCGCATCGCACCCACCTTGGTTGGCCTGGCGCCAGTAGGTGTCATAGCATGGTCATCCAGATAGTCATTTCACTGTTCAGCCATTCAGTCAATTTGCATATTACGCTTTTATTATTATAGATAAGTTCATCAGTTTATTTTGTTCATTAGATTCCACATTTGAGTGAGATCATGCGATACTTGTATTTCTCTGACTGGCTTATTTCACTTAGCATAATACTCTCCAGGTCCCTCCATGCTGTCTCAAAGGGTAAGAGATTCTTCTTTTTTACAGCTGCATAGTATTCCATGGTATAAATGTACCACAGCTTTTTATCCACTCATCTATTGATGGGCATTTGGGCTGTTTCCAGATCTTACCTATTGTAAATTGTGCTGCTATGAACATAGGAGTTCATACATTCTTTCTGATTGGTGTTTCGGGTTTCTTAGGTTATATTCCTAAAAGTGGCATCACTGGGTCAAATGGCAGTTCCATATTTAATTTTTGAGGAAACTCCACACTGTTTTCCATAATGGCTGCAAGTCTGCATTCCCACCAGCAGTGCACTAGGGTTCCCTTTTCTCCACATCCTCACCAGCACTTGTCATTTGTATGCTCTTGCCTCCTTTGTCAAATATTAATTGAGCATAATGGCTTGAATCAATTTCTGGAATCTTTGTTCTGTTCCATTGATCTATATGTCTGTTCTTGTGCTAGTATCAGGCTGTTTTGATTACAGTGGCTTGGTAATATAGCTTGATATCTTGAATTGTGATCCCTCCAACTTTGTTCTTCTTTCTCAAGATTGCTGCGGCTCTTTGGGTCTTGTTGTTGTTGTTGTTGTTGTTGTTGTTACAAAGGCGTTTAGTTTATTCTCATCGGTGTCACTGATGTTCTCATGTTCACATTTCCCAGTGTGCTCCTCTCCTTACAGTAGTTAATGTGCAATCTCACTTACAGGCTGAGGCGAGGGGGGTTGGCCCAGAGAAGGGCAGGTGTTGGCACTCCATGTGGTCACAACAGGTGGCCTGTCCTTCGGGAACAGGGGCAGCCAGAGGAGGCCTCCGGTCTTTTTTTGCATTGGTTGGTGATTCTCCATTCATTCGGGGTCTTTTTTGGCTCCATATAAATTTTTGGAGTATTTGTTCTAGATCTGTGAAATATGCTGTTGGTATTTTAAAGGGGATTGCATTGAATCTGTAGATGGCTTTGGGTAGTATGAACATTTTAATGATGTTGGTTCTACCAATCCATGAACACAGTATACTCTTGTTTATATCTTCGTCTATTTTTTCAAAGTCCTGTAGTTTTCTGAGTTGCCTCCTTGGTTAAATTTATTCCTACGTATCTTAATTTTTTTGTTATCGTGGTAAATGGGATTGTTTGTTTAGTTTCTCTTTCTGAGAATTTGTAATCGGTTTCTGGGTGTTAATTTTGTATCTTTCTACATTGCCAAATTCATTTATTAAATCTAGTTTTTTTTGGTAGAATCTATAGGGTTTTCTATGTATAATATCATGTCATCTGCAAACAATGGCAGTTTTACTACCTCCTTTCCAATGTGGATGCCTTTTATTTCTTCTTCTTTTCTGATCACTATGGCTAGGACTTCCAGTGCTATCTATATATATAAACACCTAAGCAACCGGATGACTGGACAACCAGATGACCAGCCGGTAGCTATGATGCACACTGACCAGCAGGGGGCAGACGCTCAACGCAGGAGCTGCCCCTGGTGGTCAGTGCACTCCCACAGCCGGAGCGCCGTTCAGCTGACAGAGGGGCGCCAGACGCCAAGCTCATGACTGGGGAGCGCTGCTGTGGTGGCGCAAGCTTCTCCCGTGGACACTCCCCCTGCGCTGGCAGGCTCGGCAGGCTCGGGATGAGCAGGAACAGTGCCTCGCCCAGCCCAGGCTCGGGCTCCTCCCCAGCCACCTGCCGCTTTCGATGCGATGCGTACAGCGGGCTGGAGTACGATGAGCTGGTGGGTAAGGCCAGGCTGAGGCGGTGCGGAGGTCCACTGATGTTGAATAAGTGTTGAATAAGAGTGATGAAAGCAGACATCCTGTCTTGTTCCTGTTCTTAGGGGAAATGGTTTTAGTTTTTGCCCATTGAGTATGATGTTCGCTGTAGGTTTGTCATATATGGCCTTTATTATGTTGAGATATGATCTCTCTGTTCCCACTTTACTGAGGGCTTTTATCAAAAACTAGAAGCCCGGTGCATAACATTCATGCACTGGGGACGGGAAGGGGGGGGCGGTTCCCTCAGCCTGGCCTGTGCCCTCTCGCAGTCTGGGACCCCTCGGGGGATATCCGCCTACCAACTTAGGCCCGCCTCTGCCAGCAGTTGGACATCCCCCGAGGGGTCCTTAGCATTGCCGCAGAGGAGGGAGAGGCTCCCGCCACCACCGCTGCACTCGCCAGCCATGAGCCTGGCTTCTGGCTGAGTGGCACTTTCTCTGTGGGAGTGCACTCACAACCAGGGGGGCAGCTCCTGCATTGAGCTTCTGCCCCCTGGTGGTCAGTGCGCATCATAGCGACCAGTCATTCTGCTGTTCAGTTGATTTGCATATTAGGGTTTATTATATAGAATGGGTGTTGAATTTTGTCAAATGCTTTTTCTATGTCTATTGATATGATCATGTGATTTTTGTCTTTCAGTTTGTTTATGTGATGTATCACATTTATTGATTCGTGAATATTGTACCAGCCTTGCATCCCTGGAATAAATCCCACTTGGTTATGGTGTATGATCTTTTTAATATATTGCTAGATCCGATTTGCTAATATTTTGTTAAGGATTTTAGCAACTATGTTCATCAGGGTTATTGGCCTGTAATTCTCTTTCTTTGTAGTGTCTTTCTCTGATTTTGGAATTAGGATAATGCTGGCCTCATCAAAAGAACTTGGATGTGTTCCTTCCCCTTGGATTTTTTTGAATAGTTTGAGGTGCTAGTTGTTCTTTGAAGTTTTGGTAAAACTCCCCTGTGAAGCTGTCTAGACCAGGGTTTTTGTTTGCTGTGAGATTTTTGATTACTGCTTCTATTTCCTTAGTTGTTACTGACCTATTCAGGTTTTTTTATTCTTCCTGATTCAATTTTGGAAGATTTGGCGTGTGATATTTTTTTTTAGGAATTTGTCCATTTAATCCATATAGTCCAGCCTGTTGGCTTATAGTTGCTCACAATATTCTCTTACAGTCCTTTGTATTTCTGTGGTGTCAGTTATTAGTTCACGGCTTTCATTTCTAATTTTATTTATTTGGGTCCTCTCTTTGTTTCTTGATGAGTCTGGCTAATGGTTTATCTTTCCAAAGAACCAGCTTGTGGTTTCATTGATTTTTTTTCTATTATTATTATTATTATTTTAGCCTCTATGTCATTTATTTATGCTCTAATCTTTGTTCTTTCCTTCCTTCTACTCACTCTGGGCTTTTCTTGTTGTTCTCTTTCTAATTATTTAAGTTGTAGGAGGTTAAATAGTTTATTATTAATTTTTCTTATTTTTTGAGGTAGGTCTATAGTGCTATGAACTTCCCTCTCAGGACTGCTTTTGCTGTGTCCCAGAGATTTGGGGTTGTTGTGTGTTTATTTTCATTTGTTTCCAGGAAGTTTTTTGTGTCTTTCTTGATCTCATTGGTAACCCATTCAGTGTTTAATAACATGCTATTTAGCCTCCATGTGTTTGAATGTTTTGGGGTGTTTTTACTGTAGCTGATTTCTACTTTCATGATCTAAGAAGATGCCTGATTTGATTTCAATCTTCTTAAACTTGTAGAGACGTTTTGTGTGTCCTAAAATGTGGTCTATCTTTGTGAATGACCCATGTGCACTTGAGAAGAATGTATATTCTGCAGCTTTGAAGTGAAATGTTCTATAAATGTTAATTAAGTCCATCTGATCCTGTGTGTTCTCTGTTTCCTTATTAATTTTTTTTGTTTGGAAGATATCTCCAGTGAAGTCAGTAGGTTGTTAAAGTCCCCTAACAGGACTGTATTATTGTCAATTTCTCTCTTAAAGTCCTCTAGAAGTTTTATATATATATATATATATATATATATATTTAGGGGCTCCTATATTGGATACATAAATGTTTACCAGGGTTATATCCTCTTGTTAGATTGATCCCTTTAGTATTATGTAGTGACCTTTGTTGTCTCTCATGATGGCCTTCATTTTGAAGTCTATTTTGTCAGATATGAGTGTTGCTACCCCAGCTTTTTTTTTTTTTTTTCATTTCCATTTGCCTAGAAAAAAATTTTTCATCCCTTCACTCTCATCCTGTGTGAGTCTTTTGTTCTGAGGTGGGTCTCTTGTAGACAGCATATATTTGGTTCATGTTTTTATATCCATTCAGCTACTCTATGTCTTTTGATTAGAGCATTTAATCCATTTGCATTTAGGCTTATTATTGATAGGTACTTATTTATTGCCATTTTAATTTGTTATGCCTATGTTTCTCTCTATATATATTTCTTCTTCTCATTACAGCAGTTCCTTTAGTATTTCTTGCAGCGCTGGTTTGGTGGTGATAAATTCCTTTAGCCTTCTTTGTCTGGGAAGCTCTTTATTTGACCATTTATTTGTAACTAGTGGCCCAGTGCATGAAATTCATGCTCATTAAAAGGGAATTAATTAGAGGAAATATTTTAATATTGCTATTTGCCCTTTCTCTATAATAGAAGTGTCAGAGATGAAAGAAAATTAGTAAAATGTATATGAAAATCTTCCTCCTGTCTGAGTCTGGGGCGCACCATGGGAACCAGAGTCAAGTCCCCGCCCTCCCATGTGTGCCTCGAAAACACGCAAGACCCAGACCCAGCTGGCCCCACCCCTGTCAAGCCCTGCCGGGTGAGGGACGCGACCTCAGGTTTCCTGGCCCAGGATGGGGTGCATGGCCTAAGGTCCCCCAGCCCAGGCCAGGAGAGGGGGCATGCCTTGAGGTCCCCATCAAGCCCTGCCAGGCGGGGGTCACGGCCTCAGGTCCCCTGGCCCAGGCCGGGGTTGGGGGTACGCCTTGAGGTTCCCCATCAAGCCCTGAATGGTGGGGGGCGTGGCCTCAGGTCCCACAGCCCGGTGCCAGGGTGTGGGGTGCAGCGTTAGGTCCCCTGGCCTGGTGCCAGGACAGGGGGTGCGGCCTGAGGTCCCCTAGCCTGGCGCTGGGGCAGGGGGCACAGCCTGAGAATCCCCCGGCCTGGCATCAGGGAGGGGGGCGTGGCCTGAGGTCCCCTGCCAAGCCCCACCAGGCGGGGGGCACAGCCTCAGGTCCCCTGCCCTGGCCCAACTCCACGCAGCCTCAGGTCTCTGCTAATTGCTTGTTAAGGCTCATTACAGGAACTCAGCCTCCTCTGTGGACACAGCCATCTTGTGTTACAGAATCCCTGCCTCCGCCATGGGCACAGCCATCTTGACCATTATGGTGTGATGGTCAATTTGCATATTCCCTCTTTATTAGATAAGATGATAGCCATGCTGGATAGAGTAGTCTTGCTTTCAGATCCTTGGTTTTCATTACCTTGAGTACTTCATGTCATTCCCTTTTGACCTGTAGAGTTTTTGATGAGAAATCAACTGACAGCCTTATGGGAGCTCCTTTGTAGGCAACAAATTGTGTTTCTCTTGCTGCCTTTAAGATTCTCTCTTTGTCTTTAATTTTTGGCATTTTAATTATGATGTGTCTGGGTGTGGGCCTATTTGGGTTCTTATTGCTGGGGACTCTCTGTGCCTCCTAAACTTGTGTGACTTTTCCCTTCACCAGGTTAGGGAAGTTTCTGCCATGATTTCTTCAAACATGTTCTCTCTCCTTTGCTCACTTTCTTCCCCTTCTGGCACTATATTTGCAAGTATTGTTACATTTCATGTTGTCTCACAGCTCCCTTAAGCTATCCTCCTGTTGTTTAATTGTTGTTGGTTTGTGGGGGTTTTTTGTTCTCTGATTGAATGATTTTTTTCTACCCTGTCTTCTAATTCACTGATCTGATCCTCAGCTTGCCCTATTGTGCTGTGTATTCCTTCTACTGTGTTTTTTATCTGTGCTATGTCATTCTTCATAGTTACTATATCTTTTCTCATGCTATTTAGCATCTTTGCCGTCATTATTCTGAACTCTAAGTCTAATAAATTTCTCTTTTTTTTTGATTCCTCATGTGTTTATGAGCCCACCAGTGGGAACGATGGAGAGTCAACTGTGAACCAGTGGGAGCTCAGGCACCATGGACAGACAGCCCAGAGGCAGCTAAGCCAGGACCCAGGAGGCACTCATGGGGACAGAGACAGCACACAGCCTTTGTGAGTGTTTCTGACATTAGTACGTGATGTTCTAACAGGTTCTTTCCCCCTTTCCCTTTCAAAGGCAGCACTTGCCCGACCGCCTGACTCTGGGTTCCCTTCCCAAACGCAGGCTCGCCCTCCAGAGCAGCTGCACATGCCCTCCTGGCTCACGAGAGACCTCGTCCCCTGAGGAAGTCAGTTGCCACAGTGACAGCAGGACAAGGCCTCACAGTCCCAAAGATGAGAGAGTCAGGAACAAAATGTAGGGAGTGAAGACAAAGGGGCCCCAGGACATGGCTGGAAGCAGCACAGTTCTGATGGGAGCAGGGTAGCCGCCCTCAGTCGCTCCGAGTCTGTGTCTGAGGGGAGCTGGCCCTCCGTGCTCTCGCACACAGCGTCCTGCAGGGAGGTGAGCTGGCCCCGGGGACTGACCCCATGGGCTGGATGACTCAGTGCCTAGAGAGCCTGTCTAACATGGTCACCAGCTTCATGCCCTCCATGGGGTTGGGTGGCTTCACCTCCACCCTCTTGGTCTCCGGGCTTATGCTGGCCTTGGCCTCCTTGTACTCCTCTGTGTCTGAGTCTGAGTCCTCTGAGTACTGGCCCTCGGGCCAGCCCCCTGCCACGAGGTCCCGGGCAGCCAGGAAGCCGGCGGCATTCCCGTAGCCCATGCACTTGATGAAGCGGGCACACTCTCCAAGCACAAGACGAATAGCAACTCCACGCCACCCTCTTCACGTCAGTGTCCAGGTGCATCAATGAGGTCAACGAGCTTGTTCCGCAGCAGCTCCTCCACCTCAGCCGGGTCTTCACGTCCCTCAGTGAGGCAGCACCTGGGCCTTCAGGAACCGCCGGGCAGGGTGGTGCAGGCGGGCACACTCGGTCAGCACACTCAGCACGGGGGCCAGCTCTCCTGCAACCTGTGTGTCTGCTGCCGGCGCTTCTCCAGGAAGCTGAGGAGGGCGCCGATCTCATCCAAGGTCACACCCAGAAACTCCAGGGAGCCTTTGCACGGCTCTAGGGCCAGCAGGACACCCAGACACTTGACAGGCAGGTTCCTGGGAGGCTCGCTGTGTGGCCATGGAACTCCTCCATGCGTCCCCAAGCAGCTGCCATCACACAATGCCACAGGAGAGGCCCCAGGCACCAGGCACCAGTAAAGGCAGGTTTTCCTCATCCGCTTCCCTCCTGATGGAGGCGAAAGTGATGTTGAAGAGCACCTTGAGGATCGCCATGGCCCGCACGGTCTGCTGGGGAGGAAGGTGCTCTGGGGGAGTCTGTTGGGAATCACTCCCAGCGTCAGCTGCAGGGCATCAGTGAGCACAGGCGCCCCCTGCAGCTCCTGAACAGCTTCTGGTGCACCTCTGAGCAGAGTGCGGTGAGCAAGGACAGGAGGCGCAGGCCAAAGACCTGGACCTCATGGGGGAAGCTGCTCTCCCTGTGCAGCACCACGTGTTGGGCGAGCCTCACCACCAGGCGGGCCTCTGCTGCCAGCACCTGAGCCTGGGGGCTGCTGAGCACAAGGTTGCACAGGCACTTGAGGGATTCGAGTACCATGTCCATGTCCATGTCCAGGGGCCGCCCCCTCAGAGGTGCCGGCATAGCATGCAAGGGCCTACAAGCTCTGGCAGCTGGTGAAGGTGTCTAGGCAGCTGCAGTCCCTGGGCAGGATGCGGATGCTCTGCAGCCAGGAGACCCGGCTGGAGGGGGGCAAGCTCTGCTCCAGGACCGAAACCAGCAGCTCCGCCAGTCTCTGCCTGTCCTCCTGTTGGGCATCAAACATGAAGCTCTGGGAGTTCTCCCAGTTGTACTTGTATGTGCACAGAGCTTCCATGACCACTTCCTCCTCCCCTCATCTCCACGGCATCGCAACCACTCTGGGCTCCGTGACACACCTGGCATCCTGCTCCAGGAAGGTGGGAAGGGCTAGCTCCTCGGTTCTGGGCCCCCCGTCCACCCGCCTAATAAATTTCTTATCTCCATTTAGCTCTTCTTCTGGAGAATTCGCTTGTTCTTTCATTTGGGGCTTGTTTTTTGTCTCCCCATTTTGGCAGCCAGTTTGGCTTTGGGTCTGTGTATTAGGTAGATCTGCTACGACTCCTAATCTCTAGTGCAGGACAATGCCAGATGCTGTTTGTGATTGGCCCTGAGTACTGTTTGGAGCTATCGGCAATCCACAGTTTGTGGCTCCCTCTGCTGGGGCTTGGTGCCTATGGAAAGGACCAAGATGTGCACCAGGGTCTGCTTTTCCTAGCCCTGGGCCCAGAAGTAGATCAGGCAAAGACTCAAAGCCTCCAGAGACCTGCCTCTGCCTACAGTCCCATTGACACTCAGTCTTTTTTTAAAAAAATATATTTTATTGATTTTTTACAGAGAGGAAGGGAGAGAGATAGAGAGTCAGAAACATCGATGAGAGAGAAACATCGACCAGCTGCCTCCTGCACATCTCCTACTGGAGATGTGCCCGCAACCCAGGTACATGCCCTTGACCGGAATCGAACCCGGGACCCTTCAGTCCGCAGGCCGACGCTCTATCCACTGAGCCAAACCGGTTTCGGCAGCACTCAGTCTTGATTAGCTTCAGGTTATCAACTACTGGGTGGGTGAGAGGTCTTCCAACAGGGTGGGTCAACTGCCTTCCTCCCTCCCCTCCCCCACACCCCCCCTCTCACACACACCCCAAACCAGGCAAAAACTGCCTGGATAGCAAAGGTCCATCAGAGAAAGATTTCCTCCAAAGCATGAGGGAATGACTCAGCACAGGAAACCACTGTGGCTGCCCTCTGAGCTCCAATCCAGAGCCCCCCCAAAACTGGTTTCTGCTCACACAGTCCAGTCCACTCTGTCCTCCCTCTGCTGGAGCCCAAGGTGAGAGTGGCTGCACATGAAGTTTTGTGCATTGGCCTGTTAAGAGGGTGCCTGCATTTTCAGCCATTTCTCACTGGCTGACAGAAACCCTGTTGCTTTTCACAGCCAGATGTTATGTGAGCACCTATCTTAGTTCTGGTGCTCTGGGTTGGGGAACCCGGCTTTGGGTTTAGACCCCAGAGTTCTCAGTGGGAACCCCCCACAGCTGAGATATCCCTCCGGACCTCCAGCTGCTGCCTGTGGGAGCCCAGCCAGCCCTTTCATACCTCTGCACTTCCTGCCAGTCTCTACGTGGTCTAAACTTTCCATCTTTGGTTATCAGGGTTCCCTCCAGCTGGTCTTCAATTGATTTCTCACGGTGTTTTTTCTGTATTTTAGTTGTTTTACCAGTTTGGTCCTGGGAGACTGTCAGTGTAGCTTCCACTTACTCCACCACCATTTTGGAATCCTGTTTTCCTTGTTTTTAAATGATTTTATCCTAGCATTCTTAGTAGGTATAAAGTTGTATCTCATTGTGGTTTTGATTTGCATTTCCCTAATGACTGGTGATGTTTAGCATCTTTTCATATACATATTGGCCATTTGTATACCTTCTTTGGAGAAAAATTTATTCAAGTCCTTTGTCTTGTTTTTTATTATTATTGCTTTCAGAGGGAGGGAGGTAGAGAGAATGAAACATTGACCAGTTGCCTCCCACACATGTCTCCACTGGGGATCAAACCTACAGCCTAGATACGTGCCCTGACCAGGAATTAAACCAGCCACCATTTGGTGGACAGGCTGACACTCCAGCCACCTTAGCCACACCACCAGGGCCTTTGCCTAGTCTTTAATTGGGTTGATTTTCTCTTTGTTGTAGGTGTTCTTCATATATTCTGCATGTTAAATCCTCATCAGACATACGGTTTGCAAATAGTTTTTTGCACTTTTAGATTGTCTTTTCACTTTCATAATAATGTTTCTTTGATACACAAAAGTTTTTAATTTTGATGATGGCCAATTTATCTATTTTTTTTTTTAGTAGTTAAACAGAAAACTTTATTTGTTCTATTTCAAGTTAGAAAATAGGAATTACTCACTCCTTTCATATTTTAAGAACCCAGAAGTAGCTGCTATTTTTTTATTGTTTAAAGTCTTACATCTGTCTTCTTTTTCCCCGATTGACCGCCTCCCCCCACCACTCCCACCCCCCAGGACAAGCCCCCACCGCCCCAGTGTCCGTGTTCATTGGTTATGCTAATATGCATGCATACAAGTCCTTTGGTTGATCTCTAACCCCCACCCCCACCCCCACCACCCCCACTTCCCTGCCTTCTCTCTGAGGTTAAATGGTCTGTTCAGTGTTTCTTTGTCTCTGGATCTATTTTTGTTCATCAGTTTATGTTGTTCATTATACCCCACATATGAGTGAGATCATGTGATATTTATCTTTCTCCAACTGGCCTATTTCGCTTAGCATAATGCTCTCCAGTTCCATCCATGCTGTTGCAAATGGTAAAAGTTCCTTCCTTTTTACAGCAGCGTAGTATTCCATTGTGTAGATGTGCCAAAGTTTTTTAATTCACTCATCTGCTGATGGGCAGTTACACTGTTTCTAAATCTTAGCTATGGTAAATTGTGCTGCTATGAACATAGGGGTGCATATATCCTTTCTGATTGGTGTTTCTAGTTTCTTGGGATATATTCCCAGAGTGGGATCACTGGGTCAAATGGCAGTTCCATTTTTAATTTTTTGAGGAATCGCCATACTGTTTCCCACAGTGGCTGCACCAGTATGCATTCCCACCAGCAGTGCACAAGGGTTCCTTTTTCTCCACATCCTCTCCAGCACTTGTCGTTTGTTGATTTGTTGATGATAGCCAGTCTGACAGGTGTGAGATGGTACCTTATTGTTGTTTTGATTTGCATCTCTCAGATGATGAGTGACTTTGAGCATGTTTTCATGTCTCTTGGCTTTCTGTGTGTCCTCTTTCAAAAAGTGTCTATTTAGGTCACTTGCCCATTTTTTGATTGGGTTGTTTATCTTCCTTTTGTTAAGTTGTATGAGTTCCCTGTAAATGTTGAAGATTAAACCCTTATTGGAGAAAACATTGGCAAATATGTTCTCCCATGCAGTGGTCTCTTGTTGTTTTGTTGATGGTTTCTTTTGCTGTGCAGAAGCTTTTTATTTTGATGTGGTCCTATTTGTTTATTTTCTCCTTAGTCTCCATTGCCCTAGGACAGGGATGGGCAACCTTTTTGTGAGTGCGTGCCAAAACCAGCAAAATCTCTGACTCAAATTCTTCTGCGTGCCAACCCTAATTTTTGGAGAACATGTTACGCCTACTTGATATCTCTTAAGGTGCACATATATGAAGAACCTTGAAGAAATAATAAAATTCATTCAAGCGACAAAAACACAGTATATGATGATGAAAAATACATTTATTTTTTAATGTATACATGTACACTGACAGTCCGACAGAAAACTTTATGACTCTGTTTAATATTATCAGTGGGACTTTTGCTGCTGCATCACTGATGACAGAGATTTTACATCAGGTTTATATTTCATGACCTTCAGAGATATGCACGAGCTACTACTTTCATCCGTCAGGCTACTCCTATTATGCGACTTAACAAAATTCATCGCTGAGAACAAAGATTCACAAGCGTATGTGGATGAAAACATGGAGAGTAACGCTGTTGCAAAGTTTTTTAAACAGAAAAAATTTTCTGGAATGGCATTCCAAGTCCTCAGTAGTTTGTTTTTGACACTTCTCTCCGGTACTCCTGTCTCTAATCGCTTTTTTTTCAATGTTTTCCAAGTCAACTCTAAGGTCAATAAATTTCTGCTTCCAAATTGAGCTACTCTGAAATTCAATCAACTGCATTTCAAAGTCAGCCATGTCTATGGTCTTTAAGATAACTTGTTATGTAAAATTATTTATTTCTCTAAGATGCACCTACAATGAATTTATCTGAGAAATAAAAAAGTCGATATCAAGAAAAAAATTGTAAATCGAAGATTATAAGAGAGGGTTTCGCGTGCCAGCAAAAGTTACTGGCGTGCCATGTTTGGCACGCGTGCCATGTTTGGCACGCGTGCCAGGGGTTGCCCACCCCTGCCCTAGGAGCTGTATCAGTAAAGATATTGCTACAACATATGCCTGATATTTTGCTGCCTATGGAGTCTTCTAAGATTTTTATGGTTTCCCGTCTTACGTTTAAGTCCTTTAACATTTTGAGTTTGTTTTTGTGTATGGTGTACGTTGGTGATCTAGTTTCATTCTTTTGCATGTGTCTGACCAAATTTCCCAGCACCATTTATTGAAGAGACTGTCTTGACTCCATTGCATGCTCTTGTCTCCTTTGTCAAATATTAATTGAGCATAATGCTAGGGTCGATTTCTGGGTTCTCTGTTCTATTTTCCTTTTTGTGGTTTGTGGTTTTAGTGTCATATCTAAGAATCCATTGCCAAATCCAAGGTCATGAAGATTTTTCCTTTATGTTTTCTCCTAAGATTTTTATGGTTTGGGCTCTTAGATTTAGGTTTTTGGCCCATTTTCAGTTACTTTTTGTATATAGTTTGAGTTACTAGTCTGACCTCATTCTTTGCATGTGGAAATCCAGTTGTCCCAGCACCAATTGTGGAAGAGAGTATTCCCCCCCTGCTCCCCCCCAGCCCCAGTAAATGGACTTAGCACCATAGATGTATGGATTTATTCCTGGACTCTGTTTGATCCTTTGAGTGATGGGGAACTCCTTCCCTCTAAAGTCAACTCCTTTTGGATTGGGTAAGCCCGCATAGGTTTTCTAAAATGGAGCTAAAATCTGCCTTCCCTGGATGTTTCCCTGTTATTCTCTGTTCTTTCTTTGGGTCCATGGAGAATCTCTTCTCCCTCTGGCTCCCCAAACTCTGAGGAATTGGATGGATTAGCTGTCACACTCCTCCACTCCCCTACTCCCACTCTGCTTTCCTACATGTAAGGGAGTGATATTTATTAAGCAACTACTATGTGCCAAGCTCATGCATCCTCTCACTTCACACTCATCACCACTCAGAGAAGTGTATTGTTATCCCTGTTTTATAGATGAGAAAACTGAGGTTTAAAGAGGCGAGGCGACCTGCCTGAGGTCATACAACTGGACTCCAGGGCCCACATTTTCTAAAACACCAGCTTATGCCTTTCCGGCAGCTCTCACTTCTCCTCCCAAAAACACACACAGTTTTGAGTTTGTTTTGCAAGTTTGAAGGTAGAGGTCAGTCTCCCCAGGTCACAGAGGGAAAAGCTGCCCAAGGAACACACGGCCAGTAATGAGTCAGAGCCAAGAGTCACACTCAGCGGCCACACGCAGGAGAACGGAGAGGCTTAGCCAGACTGTAATTCTCCCTCCTGGCTGTGTGTACCTTGCGAGTGAGACCACCGCTGGGAGCTTCATTTCCTCATCTGTACAATGTTTATAGATGATCAAACTGGACTTCTGTTCAAGGTAACAAACCAAGACAGCAGGTCCTCAAATAATGTTTCATTCAACGTCATTTTGTTTTAACATTGATGAGATGCCATAGGAACTTAACTCTTGTTTATATCAATTAGCCTATGGCAACACTGGTTTCATTATACATCATTTCTCTCAAAGTCTCAGAGCCTATTGACAATGCTAAATAAGGGCTTACTGTACACACTGCAGCCATCCATCCCACCCCAAACACTGAAAATGACAGGAAAACGCTAACATGAACAAGAGACCACAGCAGAGGTGCCACTGACAAGTGTTGAAGCCCCCCTCCTCCCATGGGAGTGCTGAGGCCCCAAATATATGAGGTCAAGATCATGTGACCAGGTGCACATTGGAGAAATATCCTGAAGTGACAACAAAGTCACCCCTTCATAAAGTTCCCAAAACTCCCCCACTAGAAGAATTTACATCTGAAGAACTAGAGACTAAGAGCAACCTAAAATAAGGTTTAACAACAGATAAGGGTGTCCCCCCAAAATGTAAACATACTTAACAGCTGGTAGCTCAATTGCTGTTTCTTTCTTTTCCGGTTTAACCCACTGGAATTAATAGTTATTCAAAGTCTGTATACACTTTGGGGGACACCTGTGTATTAAATGACTCAAAGCGATAAAAGGAGGAATAACTACCATAAAACAAGAACAGGAGACTATGAAACAAACACTGGCAGATGTGAAAGAGCTCAGACACAAAGGTAGAGTTGCTGGAATAAGTGGGGACTCAGGACTGGGAAGCAATTTAACAAGGTCACATCAGATTTTAGTGGCGGACACAGAACCAGAACCAGAACCAAGGTTGAGCTTGGGAGTTAGGTTCTCCAAGGAGAATGGATGTTCCCTCCCGCGTTCTTGTTCTCTTTTCTTTCCCTGGAGTGGAAAGCTGGTACTGAGCTGAACCCCAAAGCCCCCTCCTAGCTGAGAATCAGGGCTTCTATTCCTCCACTGGACAGCGTGAGAAGTTCTTTTTGAGATGGAGAGGTAGCGACCCCTGTCCCCTGGAGCTGAACGAAGTTAAATGGACTCTTAATACCTGAAGAGGAATTGGTCAAGTGAAGCCTCGAAAAGCCGCCAATAGAATTGCTTCTTACATATTGGTCATTGGATGCCGAGTTTGTTCCTTAGACTCTCTGAGCCTCAGTTTCCTCATCTGTAAAGTGGGTTTAAGGGTCCCCGCCATAGGCAGGTGTTTTGAGAATTAGATGGAAGATTGCATCTAAAGGACGTTCCGCACACCCGAGTTTTCTCCCATAGAATACCTTCCTCGGGCTTTGCAGCCCTGCCGTTTGAGTTCAAAGGCACCCCAGTCAAGAACAAAGCTGTAGGCAGATGGGACCCCAGCCTCCAACAGAGAAGAGAGAAATGTAAAACCGGGAAGAAGAGCTCCAGTCCCTCCCTCCCACTCGGCCGGAGGGCAGCGCTTTGCTCTTGCTCGGAGATGACACGCGTTCTCTGCCAGGGAAGCCGCACAGTCCTCACAGGCACACCTGAGAGCACGGCCCGCCCCCTGCCACAGCACCGCGCCCTCGTCTTCATTCCACAGTCAGATCTCACTTCCCACCGGAAGTTTGAGAAGAGCATTTAAATGCGAGCGCTGAGGCTTTGGTCGGGTGCTCTTGGCCCCACGCTAGTCCACGTGCCTTCCATCCCCTCCTCCGGCTCCGAAGGCGTGGGTGGGGGCAGCTGGGGTAGGAAGGACCACGGGGCTGTTCCACAGCCCAGCCCAGCCCAGCCCATTCCTCCAAAGGCCTTAGCAGACGAAAGCCTCAGAATGGGTTCAATCGGCATTACATCCGCTGGCAGGGTATCACACAGGGCCTGTGTGCAGCGTGGGCGGGTGTGGGCTCAGAGCCTTGTACGTGCCAAGCCCAAGGTGCCCACCTCGCTTGGAGTAAAAGCCAAAGCACCCTGCACACTCGCCCCCACTGCGGGCCCCTGGCCCTCACCCACTCTGCTCAGTGGCACCGCCTCCTCGCTGTGCCTCCACACACTGCGATAACCCACCTCAGGGCCTTTGCACGGCGGTTCCCTCTGCCTGGAACACTCTCCCCCAAATATCAGCTGGCTGCTCTCTCTCCGGATGCCCAGGACCCTCTCTGAACCCAGGGGAGAGTCCCTGGACCCGCCCAGAGTCTGTGGCTGAGGCCTTCTGGACCCCACACACCCAGGCCCATCCGAGCCCCTCACACTCAACCATAAAGTCCAGGGAAAGAGCCTCATCCGGGGCCTTCAGAGGCACAGCATCCAGCCCTGTGCCCCACCAAGGATTACCTTCCCAGGGCCAGCCTTGGCGGGGGGCGGGGGAGAGGTTAGGGGTCCCTCCTCTTCCCCACGGGCAGGGCCCAGAGCCCCCAGGCCCCTGCTACAGCCTATGCGTACATACAGCAAGCGCTCAGCACACGTTGAGCGGAAACAGGTCAGGAGGGCCAGCAGAGGCGAGGTGCAGGTGGGGAGGCAGGTCAGTACGTTAGGAAAGTTCCCTGGCAAGTGGAATGGGGAAACCGAGCCAGGCAGACGGCTCGTGTACCCCAAGATCTTACCTCCCCTAAACAAAGGCTCTTAGGAGCAGATGGCTTCCCTCTCCCCTCCCCAACCAGAGAGCTAGCTTAAGTCACCCTAGGGCAGGGGTGGGCAATCCCTGGCACGCGTGCCAAACATGGCACGCGTGCCAAACATGGCACGCCAGTAACTTTTGCTGGCACGAGAAACCCTCTCTTATAATCTTCCATTTACAATTTTTTTCTTAATATAGACTTTTTTATTTTTCAGATAAATTCAGTGTAGGTGCATCTTAGATAAATAAATAATTTTACATAACAAGCTATCTTAAAGACCATAGACATGGATTGACGAGAGAGGGGAAGAGCAATTTCTATGCCTCTGCCTTAACTCTCCCTGCCTTCCTAGATCCGACCAGTGTTTTGGTTTCATCCACATACGCTTGTGAATCTTTGTTCTCAGTGATGAATTCTGTTAAGTCTCGTAATAGGAGTAGCCTGATGGATGAAAGTAGTAGCTCGTGCATATCTCTGAAGGTCATGAAATATAAACCTGATGTAAAATCTCTGTCATCAGTGATGCAGCAGCAAAAGTCCCACTGATAACATCAAACGGAGTCATAAAGTTTTCTGTCGGACTATCAGTGTACATGTATACATTAAAAAATAAATGTATTTTTCATCATCATATACTGTGTTTTTGTCGCTTGAATGAATTTTATTTCTTTAAGGTTCTTCACATACGTACACCTTAAGTGATATCAAGTAGGCGTAACATGTTCTCAAAAAATTAGGGTTGGCACGCAGAAGAATTTTGAGCCAGAGATTTTGCTGGTTTTGGCACGCACTCACAAAAAGGTTGCCCACCCCTGCCCTAGGGCCTAGGCAGGGAGATCGCTAACAGGGACCCAAGTAGTGGCAGCCATACCCAAGATGGATAACCCAGGGGAATAACTAACAAAACAACAACTAGAGCCAGACAAGTCCAAGATAGAGGTGAAGCTGACCAGAGAACGACCCCTCTCCCCTCCGCGCTCACTCAGAGGCATCAGCATAACCACGGACACACCTGGAAAGCTGAGGCGTGTTGCTGGATCCTCCCCTGACACCGCCCCTAAAATGCCCGCTTCTAGAAAACTTACAGAAACCTCAGGACAAGGGAGCTGGCGGCACTCTCCCTTGGACACCGCCCCCCCCCCCCCCAACACACACCTCTTTCCTCAGGTGCTGCTTTTACAGACCTTCTCCTAAGCTCCAAGGGCACCCCTCTTGCCTCACCTTTCAAAGGGCCACAGCAGCCCTGGCTACCCTCACTTGGTCGCTGTGATCTTGCTACCAGGAAGGGGGCCTGGCCCTTAGCGGCCCGCCTGGCCCGGCTTCTAGACTTCGTGCAGGAAACATTTCCCAACAGGAGTCCAGGTGACTGCGCGGGGACATTTATTAAAGCTGCGGACACTGAAGCGAGGAAGGGCTTTGCACAGAAGCCACAGGAGAGCCCCGGCTGCGCTGCCCTCGCTCCCTCGCTCTCTGGGCAGGCAGAACAGAGGGCCCTGGGGACAGGTTCGGGGATTCGCCTGGGTGGAGCTGCCGCTGCCCACTGCTTCGTTTCGCTTCTCCTGCTGCCAGTCTCATGGGTTCCCTGAGAGCAGTGGTTCTCAACCTTGACTGCACATTAGAATCACCTGGGAATCTTTTTAAAATCCTGATTTCTGGGCCTCATCCTCCAGACATTCTGTTTCTTTGTTATGGGGTGGGGCCACAACATTAGTAACAAAGAAAGAGAATTTCCAGAGGATGGGGCCCAGAAATCAGGATTTTAAAAAGATTCCCAGGTGATTCTAATGTGCAGCCAAGGTTGAGAAGCACTGCCTTAGAGTTTAGGAGATGCAAGCCTATGGGGAAGAAGGGGAAGGGGGAGGGATGACGTCTCTGCTGATTGGTCAGCACCAGGGCAGGGGGGCATCATTAGTCAGTAGTCATCTCAGCTGGCCCTGGTGTCGCCCACCTGGCTGTGCTGCTTCTCTGGGCCTGGAGCTGGAACACAGCTGAGGCCTGGATGTTCTCTCCAGGAAGGTGACCTGTATCTGCTGCAAACTGCTCGGCCAGTTTGTTCAGCTGTCAGTGTCCTTATCCCACGTGTCCTGCTCACTGGCCTCTTAATCTTGCTGCTTCTGCCCTAAGCCCTTCCTTTGATGCACGTCCCCAGCTTTAATGAACGTTCTCTCAGAATGACTCGGACTCGTGTCTTGAATTCTTCCCTGCACCATCCAGTCCGCACATCCGAGACCATGCAGGGACAGACCCGCCTGGGTGCTGGCCCACCCAGCGAGAGCGCCAGGTGGAAACAGAGAAAGACAGATTGCAAAACACCGAGAACAAGAAACACAGAAAGAAGGAAAGATGAGCAAAGCTGACCTTCACTACTGAACCCCAAGACACGCCGCACAGCGCCCAGGGTCCAGCAGACAACAGCCCAAGGTCTGTGTGAGCTCACCGCCTGCAGCAGACACTGCATCGCCCTCAGCAGCCGGACTCCCCGGGAGCCACCCCGACCCACACCAACCCTGGAGCAGCAGGGCCCTGTGCAGCCAGGCCCCCACAGCCAACCACGGACCTCAACAGCCCAGCCTGCCAACAGCTCGCGCCCCAGCCCTTGAAGGAGCCCCCACAGGCTCTGCCACAACACAGTCCCCTAGATCTGTACAACCGCCTCTCCACACAGTCGGACCCCCGCAGCCAGCCCCAACCCTCCTCCACAGCCAGAGCCAGAAACAGTGCCCCCCCCCGGAGCCCCGCAACAGCCGGCCCCTCTCTCTCCCAGGCCCACCACACCGCACCCCCACCCTGGCTAATGGCTGTGCAAGGCCTGAAGATGACAGGGCCTTTTCAGAGGTGCCCATAACCTAGGACTGTCATTCAATTCATGTTAAGACCCTCTGTGGAAAGCAGCTGCAGCCGGGGGCAGGGGTGCTATGATTGGGGAACCCTGGAAGAAAAGTGGTTTTGGGGTGAATGGATTGCAAGGGACAGGACGGCGCGGGGTGGGGGGCACCTGGAGACCAGGGAGGAGCCTGGGGTCGCGCCCCAGGCAGAAGAGACACCCAGAAGCAGGGCTGGCGGCAAGGCCCAAACTGAGCGGCCTTGGCTTCAGGAACAGCGGCCCCTGGTGGTGAATGTGTGGAACCGCACCCTCTTATTGGTTCAACAAGCATTTATTGCAGTGGTTCTCAACCTTCCTAATGCCGCGACCCTTTAGTACAGTTCCTCATGTTGTGGTGACCCCCAACCATAAAATTATTTTCGTTGCTACTTCATAACTGTAATGTTGCTACTGTTATGAATCGTAATGTAAATATCTGATATGCAGGATGTATTTTCATTGTTACAAATTGAACATAATTAAAGCATAGTGATTAATCACAAAAACAATATGTAATTATATATGTGTTTTCCGATGGTCTTAGGCAACCCCTGTGAAAGGGTCGTTCAACCCCCAAAGGGTCGCGACCCACAGGTTGAGAACCGCTGATTTATTGGCAGCGCACACAGTGTTCGGTGTATTGGACACTCAGAGTGGGTCACTGTTAGAACCTCCTTCCTATAAAATGATTTTCAGCAATAATAAAATAAAAATTAATGACTAAAAGAAATGCAGACAGTGAGAATTTATTTCCTTTATGATACACTTCATCTAATAATGTGAATTATCCCATAACTAACAAGTGAATTTAATAAAACTGAAATATCTGCGAACAGAATTTGGGAAGCCACGAAATTGTACCATTAATGTGACTGTTTTCTTGATTTGCTCATTAGTTTAAAAACAATGTTTACATTTTAATGGTGTTATTCAAATTCAGTAATTTGGTTCAGGTATGAACTGATATACATTTTCCAACTAAAGTTATTGTATCTCACAGTTTGCAAGGCCTCACTGGTTTACATTTTAAACACAAAAATCTCCAAGTGGTCACAGAGAATGACAAAAATGGGAGTAATTCGAGTTTGTGTCTTTAACTTTAGGGTGTCTGCACTCTCCTGGTCTGTTTTCACTGTAAATGCAGGGCTCGGAGACCCTCAGAAAATTCCACACCCTTATAAACACTTGTGCTAGGGGCAGGGGCCTGACAAAAGAGAATTACTAAGGAGGCTGAGGGGCAGGGACCATGGGAGAGGAAAATTGCTAATTATCTCGCTAAAAAAGCCATGTGTTGTGATTGAACCCAGCCAGGTGTGACCCCGCTCGTAAATTTTATGTAAACTTTTTACCCTGCCAGCACCGGGAACGGCTAAGGACCCGCTCTGCAGTTTGTTTTTTCTTTTTTAAAAAAATACTTTGTAGTGTTGCAGATAAAAGGTCTTGCTGTACTCTTGGTCTGCACTGCAAGCTGTGGGCTCTTACGGAAAAGACACGGCTGGCAGTCAGCTGGCTAGCTTAATAAAGGCTCTTAAAATTTAAGTTCTGAGTCGGTGGTCTATCTCGCTGAGCTAACCCATAACACACTCTCCAAACACGCACAGCTGGGCCTCCGTGTGTCAGCTGGCGGTCTAGCTGAGGGGCCTCTGAATTCACCTCCATGTAGACTACAAAGTTCATTAAATATGCTCATATGAAGCTTAGGTATCCAGTATGAAAACCTCAACAGTACATGGTGACATCACAGCAAGGTCTGAACCCGTTCATCCATTTCCTGGTCTCCACCATGTACTCACGGGTGACGAAGGCTCGGGGTCTGCTCTCAGGGTCACCCATCGGGCCTCACGCTCCCTCTGCACAGCGGCTGGAGCCCCCAGCCCTCCCCATAACCGCACGAACAGCCACAGGCAGCCCGGCCTCCACCGGTGAGAGGAAACGCCGCCTTCCCAGGAGCCACGGAGCATCTCCCGGCCTTTCCTGGGCTCTGAGAGGGGGCCTGTGCCGCCCTTGAGCCAATCACTCCGGGGCGGAGCCAAGAGAACGAGGCGTTGACTGGGGCCTGGGACGGCCCATCACACGGGGGAGGGGGGGGCGGGGAGCTGGTTCGGCAAAGAAATGCAGGCACCTGGCTTCATTTCACCCCACCTGCTGGGTTCTGCGATCCAACATCCCAACTTTCCATGTGGGTAAACTGAGGCCACAAGAGCTTAGGGACAGGTCTGAGCAGGACTGAGCTGGCACTTGGGGCACCCAGTGATGGAAACTCCAGCGATGACCGGCCCAGGAAGAAAGGCTGGACAGCAGAGCAGGACGCTGGGTGGTAGAATCACCTGAAGACACTTTAAAATGCACCGATGCCGGGGCGAGAGGGAGGGGGAGGGTCAGCAGCTGGTCAGGTCTCTCCAGGTGACGCCATCATGCAGTCACGGAGGTAGGGACGCTGAGGCTCCGCACGCACACAGCCCCACACTTACCTGCCTTGGTTTCCCCAATAGCCCCTCACTTGAATGAAGACTTCCCAGGGCACAGGAGTGGGAAAGCCAGCCTCACACAAGCAAAGTTGTTCTCAAGCACGCCCTAGCGCCCCCTCTCCTGTCCCACCATCACCCAAGAAAGATGAGGAAGCTCAGACAAGAGAGAAGCTGATTTATTCCATGGTTAAGGTCTTGCCACCTGAGGACTCCCAGAGTCCTCCCCTTCAGGGCGAGGAAGGAGGGTCCCTGTTGTAAGCACCCCTCGGTTCAGGGCCCCCCAGTACATACCCGCCCGGGGCCAGGCTACACAACCCCACCCCCATCTCAGGGCATCCCTCCTCCCGCAGCCAGAAAGGACGGGTGACCAGGTAGGACACGCCTAACCCGTGTGGGCCTCGGCCTGAGCTTCCCACTCACAGCCCAGCTGCGGGGAGGAGCTGGCCTGGCCCGGCCACACTGGATCCTGGGATGGGGCCGAAGGCACAGAGGAAAGGCTGGGCCTAGGGGCCCGCAGGGCCTGGGCAGGGGGTGTCAGGCACTGGCAGCTTTGGCCCCCTTCTCACTCTCCGGGGGGCCCTCAGCCTTGCTGGCCAAGCTGTAGTAGTAGGTCCGCATGCGCTGCTCCACAGTCAGGAAGTCCGGGCGGTCCTCCCACCTGTGGGGGGAGGGGCAGATCCAGGCCACTGACCACCAGCCAGAACCCAAGTCCAGCTGGAGGTGGGCATGCAGGGGGCTCAGAAAATCCTGGGGCGTCGAGGTGGTGAAGTACTGGGTGATAGAGGGGTCTTTAAGGTGTGAGACCGGGAATTTGGGGTTGCCGGATAGAAGGGCTGCAGACACACAGGATGCTGGGTGTTAACTAGTAAAGACTTATTAAATGAATCCACTGAGTGTTCGGCAAGGCAACTATTGACTGCAGGGAGCTGGGCTATTGAACGCTGGCGTACTGAGCATGTGACGTGCCCGGGGTCGGGGCACATGGGGCCAGGGTGGACTTATATGGGTGCAAGTATGCTGCCATGATGGAACAGAAGGCTGGGGTACTGAGGGGGTGGGCTGGTGAGCGCTGGGCACTAATGGTGCTGTGTGGGGTGTCCTGGCACTGTGTTGGGTGTTGGTGTCTCGGTGTTTCCTGTGGAGGCGGGTTAACCTGTTTGACGGGAAGGCTGACCATCTGCTATTTATTTACCATAAAGAGGGGTGTCTGTTTATTGGATTGCCTGCGTGTCTGCGCATCAGTGTCACAGGTGTTGGCCAGTGGAGCAATGGATGCTGGGGGCTAGGAATGCACAGGTGCTGGAATGTACACACATTGCATGATCAGTGTAGGGTGAACGCTTGTTTGGATCCGTGCTGCCTGTTGTCGGATGGGAAATTGGGATGACGGTATTCAGAGTTGGGTTATTCAAGTGTTAAGCTTCGACCAGACAGAGTGGGGTGTGGATATACTGAGTGTTTGTGTACTTCAGTGGTGACCTATCTGGCTGGTGGGGGCTGACAAGTTAGATGCTAGAACATCATCCGGTGCCTGAGCACTGGTACCACATGGGGTAACAGAGGGGTGACTGGGAGCTCTGGGGGACCAGTGTGCTGAATGCTGGCTGGTGGGGCCTGGGGCTTCGGTGTCCACAGATGGGGGGCAGTGTAGGGTGCTGGAGAGATGCGCACAGAGGCAGAGCACCTGCGTGTTGGAAAGGCAGCGAGTCTCTGGGTGGATGACACCCCACAGTTCTGTTGGACTGACTGGGCCCCAGGACCTCTGCCCCAGCCCCGGGTCCGGCCAGCCCGCCCCTCCCGCCCGCACTCACTTGTAGATCCAGCAGTCGCTCATGAGCGCATACATTTCAGCCGGACAGTCTGGCGGGCACTCCATCCGCTTGCCCTGCTCGATGAAGGCCATGACCTCGGGCCCCTTCATCTTCTGCTCGAGCAGAGCCAAGTGCATGCTGAGCAACCAGGCCCTCCCGCCTGCGACCCAGCCCTTCGCACCCAGCCCTCCCCTCCCCCGCCTCTGCCTCCGCACCCCCGCCCCCCGCCTTCGCACCCAGCCCTCCCCTCCCCCGCCTCTGCCTCCGCACCCCCGCCCCCCCGCCTTCGCACCCAGCCCTCCCCTCCCCCGCCTCTGCCTCCACACCCCCGCCCCCCGCCTTCGCACCCAGCCCTCCCCTCCCCCGCCTCTGCCTCCACACCCCCGCCCCCCGCCTGCGACCCAGCCCTTCGCACCCAGCCCTCCCCCCTCCCGCCTTCGCACCCCCACCCCGCCCCGCCTTCGCACCCAGCCCTCCCCCCTCCCGCCTTCGCACCCCCACCCTGCCCCGCCTTCGCACCCAGCCCTCCCCCACCCCCCGCCTTCGCACCCAGCCCTCCCTCCTCCCCGCCTTCGCACCCAGCCCTCCCCCCTCCCCGCCTTCGCACCCCCACCCCGCCCCGCCTTCGCACCCAGTCCTCCCCCCTCCCGCCTTCGCACCCCCACCCCGCCCCACCTTCGCACCCAGGCCTCCCCCCTCCCGCCTTCGCACCCGGCACCCCGCCTCTCCCCCACCCCTGCCCTGCCCGCCTGCCTTGTAGGGCTTCTGGCCGTAGGAGAAGGCCTCCCACATGGTGACCCCATAGCTCCAGACGTCGCTGCGGCTGGAGAACTTGCGGAAGTTGATGCACTCGGGCGCGTACCACTTGAGGGGCCACTTCCCCGCCGAGCGCGCCTGGGGGGCGGAGACGCTGCTGGCGCCGGTGTGGGGACCCCGCCCCTCCACCCGTGGGGACCCCGCCCACACCCGAGGGGACCCCGCCCCCATGGAGACCCCGCCCACACCCGCGGGGACCCCGCCCCCATGGAGACCCCGCCCCTCCAGATATTTCCCGCTCCCCCTCCCCGCCGTGGCCCACAGCAGCTCACGGTGTAGTAGCTGTCGTCCGCGCCCAGCGCCTTGGAGAGGCCGAAGTCGCTGATCTTGGCGTAGTGCCGGTTCACCAGCAGGACGTTGCGGGCCGCCAGGTCGCGGTGCACGAAGTTCTTCTCCTCCAGGTACTTCATCCCCATGGACACCTGGTGCAGCAGCTCCGCCACGTTGCTCACGGGGATCTCCTCCCTGGGGCGGGGAGGCCGGGTCAGCGGGTGCGGCAGCCCGAGCTCCTCCCACCCGCCCCCCACCCCACCCCGGGGGCCAAGCCTGCGCCTCCGCCCCAGCTGGGCACATGCTCATGCTCACTGAGCACCTGTCTGTGCCAAGCAGGGGCTGGGCACACAGCGGGGAGCCACAGGGGAGCCCTGCCCTCCTGCGGTCCAGGTTGTCAATGTCACCCACCTGCTACAATTCCCAAACTAATCATTTGTCTGCACCCTCCACGGTCCCTTGGGGCCCGAGGGCATCTCAAAGATGGTTAAGGACAAAGCTAAGCCACACACACACACACACACACACACACACACACACACACACACACAGCAGCCCCTCCCTCCCAGCAGCTCCTTCCTCTCATGTGCTCCAGCCAGAAGCCTGCCCTCAGCTGCTCTTTCTCCCACCCAACATCCAGCGATCAGCTCTGCCTTCAGGACCCTCCAGCACCTCCGGCTTCTCCCACCATGGCTCCTGCACCTGGTCCAGCCTCCGTCCTCACTCGCTGGACCGGAACAGTCCCCTCTGCCCTCACCCTCCTGGGTCTTCCCCACAGAAGAGCCAGGTCCTCCTCCTCTGCTCACAGCCACACGGGGTTCCCATCTCACTCAGGTCAAAGTTCAAGCCCTCCCCGCACCCACAGGGCCCTGCAAAATATGACCCATCACCTTCCCACCACATCAGTTCCAGCCACAGGCCCCCTCACAGTTCCTCCGCAGCACCAGCGTGGGGGCACCGCAGGGCCTTGGCACTGGCTGTGCCCTCTGCCTAAAACCCTTCCCCCAGAGCTGTGCTCGGCTGCCTCCCTGTTTGCACAAACCTCACCTTCCCACTGCTCTCCTCCCAGCCCGACACTCCCGACCCCTTTCCATAGTACTTATCTCCCGACATACGCAGCACTTCATTGTGTAATTATTCAAAGCCTCTCTTCTCCAACCAGAATGCAGGCAAAGATCTTTGCCACTTTTGTCCACTGATGAATCCCAAGAGCTGTAATCGTCCCTGTCACAGAGGTTTCCTGAACACCTGTGCAGTGACTGGCTGCATGAGCCGGCCCGACACAAGGACGGCTGGCGGGCCCCTGCCGTGGTGAGTGTGAAAGACTGAGAGTAAGAGCCTGAGGCGGAGGGAGCACAAAGGAAGCTGCAGTTCCTTAGGTCAGAGGTCAGCCGTTTTCTTCTGTAAATGCCGGTAGACAGGAATGTTCTGGCCTCAGCAGGCTGCACGTGGCCTCTGCCATTTAAAAATGCAAAACCATGCAGGACAAAAGCAAGCCATGGGCTGCAGTTTGCTGACCCTGCTTTAGGTCAGAGACAGTCCACCTCATTTCCTGTGGGTCATGACCTGGGCCAAGAGAACTGGGGTGGCGACAGTTATGGCCCTCGGAGCTAGTACCAGCCCTCACACGCAGTGCGGGCACCGTGCTGAGCACTTTATCAATACCCACTCTTCTGACCCTCACAAGGGCCCTGGAGGAAATACTGTGATCCCCACTGCGGTACAGACGAGGAAACTACCCGGACAAGTTAAGAGCCTGCTCGGGTCACAGCAGTCAGAGGCAGAGCTGGGGCTCCATCCGGCACAGAGGTCAGGCTCTGCCCTGTGGGCATGAGTGTGTGTGTCAGGGTGTGCGGGGGCAGGCATGAGTGTGCGTGTCAGGGTGTGCGAGGAGGGCAGGTATGAGTGTGCGTGTCAGGGTGTGTGGGGGCAGGTATGAGTGTGCGTGTCAGGGTGTGTGGGGGCAGGTATGAGTGTGCGTGTCAGGGTGTGCTGTGCGTTGGGTGTGAGTGTATCTATGAACATATAGAATGAGTGTGAGCCCTGGCCAGGTAGCTCAGTTGGTTAGAGCATCATCCCAATACACCAAGGTTGCAGGTTCAATCCCCGGTCAGGATACATACAAGAGTCGGCCAGTGAATGCATGAATAAGTGGAACAACAAATCGATTTCTCTCCCTCTCTCCCCCTTCTACTCTCTCTCTAAAATCAATAAACAAAAATGTAATATAGAGTGAGTGTGTGCTCACAGTGGAGCACACCCATGAGTGGACAGGATGCGCCCGTCCCAGCGCCCCGCAGCCCACTCACTTCTTCCCGGTGAGGAACTTGTGCAGCGGCCCGCCGCCCGCCATCTCCATGATGAGCATCAGGGCCTCCGCCTGGCAGACGCCGATGAGCCGCACGATGTAGGGGTTGTCCAGCTGGTGCATGATCTGCGCCTCGCGCATCATCTCGTCCTTGTCCGCCTTCTCTGTGCTGTGTTTCAGCACCTTGATGGCCACGTCGATCTGCTTCCTGCCCAAGCCAAGGCACACTCGAGTCAGCGCGGCCCTGCTCGGCCCCTCGTGCCCCCACCGGCCTCCTTCTCCCTGGACTGCGTAGTGGACGCTGTGGTTTGCCACCCAGATCTCCCTTCCAGACCCAGGCACTCATCCCTGGCTGCCGGGAGTACGGGCGGGGCAGTGCACGGCCAAGTACTCCCCGGAACTGCCCCTCACTGCAAAGAGCAGTTCCATTCATAGGTACACTCCCCACTGGGCAGCCTGCTTCCAATGACGGGTGGACGCAGGGGCTCAGGGGGCCCCTCTACAGCTCCCCTGGGATCAGCAGCTGCAGCCCAGCCCAGCCTCCCCGGCCCCACGCTGCTTCTCACTCCCTCAGGTGCTGTCCCCAAGGGCAAGGTCCTCCCCCAGGGTCTGTTTTCCAGGCAAACTGATGTCACCTCCTGGCTCCCCCTCTCCGCAGGCAGGGGACGGCCCCCTGCACCAACAGTCGTACTTGCGCATGCGGTAGACGCCCTGGCGCACGGAGCCGAAGTTGCCGCAACCAAGTTCGATGTCAGCTACAAGGAGGTTGTCGCGCTTCAGGAAGAGTTTCTTGTCCTTGAGCTCCTCGGGGTCGCTGTAGGGGCTCTCGTACACACTCGTGTCCATGGGCAGGGGCCGCGGCTTCTCTGGGGACGCTAGGCGGGCTGGGCACACAGAGGCAGGCGTGCACTCCCAGTCAAGAAGAGGGAAGGGGCAGGGGATGGGAGGGCAGGGAGCCTCAGCGCCCACAAGGCATGTACCGTGGACAGGGGCGTACCGCCTAGAGCATGTATAGGCGCGTGGGTCCGTGTGTGTGTGCACATGTGTGCACTCCTGGTCCCATCTGTGGGTGCACTGGGAAGTCACGTCCAAGTGGACCCCAAAGGCTCGTGCATCACTGTGCACATATAAGCATGTGTTCCCTTGTGTGTTCACACTTATGCACCCATGTACACTCCCACCCATGTCTTTCTGAGTAACCGTTAGTATGCCAGCTGGAATGTGCACACCTGTGCCTGTGTGTGCACTGACATGTATGCACCTACGTCCGTGCCTGCCCGCGTCTCTGTAGGCACCAGGCAGCCATGTTTAAAGGGCTCCACAGATGAGCCTCTGTGTGCACACACAACCATGTATGTTCTCTGAGTACATACATGGGGAGGCTTGCATCCACACTTCCAACACACGAGCATCAGCAGCGGGGCGTTTTAGGAGCGTGGCCTCGGGAGCCTGTCTGCCTGGGTCCAGTCTCGCCCCCCCCCCCCCACCACCACCACCACTGCCTACTGTGTGGCCTGGGAGAGTTACTCCCTCCTGGCTCGTCTATATATTGAGAATTACTGTGACCGCCTCCCATAGTATGCCAGGAGGATCCAATGAGCTCATGTGCACAGTGAGCTCGGAGTGTAACTGGCACACAGTAGGTGCTTAACGAATGTGTGTCTGTGCCCTGGGCACCCAGGCACGGCCATGGGTTCTGCCCTGCATGACTGCACACACCCATGTACAAGCACAGGAGGGCGTGATGGGCGTGCCCATGCAGATGGTACAGTGTGTGCACAGGGCCAACCAAGCCAACTGTCACAGGCCGGGACAGGCCCCCGTCTCCCTGAGCACACCCAGAGCCAGCCAGGGATCTGCCACCAGCCGGCACCAAACCCATCACACACCTCCGCCTCTGCCAGCTCACCTGGTTCAGGGGTATATCCATCTGAGTTGAGGGTGTCGATCCGTCTCTGAGGCTAAAGGTCATGGGGCCACAAGGGTTAGTAGGGCCCAAGCTGAGGGCACCAGCCCCTCATGAGACCCATATCCTCTGAGGACTCCCAGGGACAGTAATGGGGGACCTCCTCCCGTTCCCCAGCCTCGCCCTGGGAACAGGACCCATAGCCCCCATACCAGCTCCGCCCCAGAGACCCCAACTCTGAGATGCTGGCTGACTCACATGGGTGAACGTGGATGGGTGGGCGGGGAGGGTGGGAGCAGCGGCCCCTGAGGGAACAGAAAGGGCGGTGAGGGGCTGAGGGCCAGCATCTCCCGAGCCCCACCCCGTGGCCCCCACGCACCTGTGCTGGCGCTGGCGCTGGCGTTGGGGCAGGCCTCCTTCAGACAGTAGATGAGCCCGTCCGCCTTCAGCTTCAGGTACTCCACCAGCTGCAGGGGGCGGGCGTCAGGGCCAGGCTCCTTCCTCCCAGGAGCCTGAGCACCTCGCCATGGCGGCTCCCTCACATCCGGGGGGCGGGCGGCTCACCTGCCAGAGCGTGTCAAACTTGGTCCCCTCGGGTATGCAGTACTTGCCGGCCTTGTCCTGGCTGATGAGGTAGTGGTACACGGTTTTCCCATAGATCATAGACAGTGCGTACGTGCCCTGCTCTTTCCGGGGCCTCAGCCTGGTGGGGACAAGGAGAGCAGGTCACCCCTACAACCACCTGGGCTCCTGTCGTGGTGTCCCCCTGCTGGGTCCCAGGTCCCCCAAACACACCCTCTGGGCTTGGCACCCCAGAGCCTCATGGAGAAGCAGCAGGGACTGGGGGAGCCGAGACTGGTCAGAGAGCAGAGAGGGAACCACAGTGTCACCCCATCATCCAAGGGCAAACATGTGACCATTCCCAAAGAAATGCTGGGCCTCCCACAGCACCCACTCAGCCTTGCATGGCCTGACACTCAGCCACCCACAGGGGACACTCACTCAGCCACTGGGGACTCTTGGCCAGCCATGGAGGGCTCTTTGGCCATCTACGGTGGACACAAAGCCACTCACAGGGGACACACAGGTCTACACAGGTAGACAGGACCATTCTCTTAGGGAAAGTCATGTCCACATGTAGAGCAACAAAGGCAAGCACAACCCTGTGGCTAGCCCAGCCGTGGGCAAACTACGGCCCGCGGGCCGGATCCGGCCCGTTTGAAATGAATAAAACTAAAAAAAAAAAAAAAAGACCGTACCCTTTTATGTAATGATGTTTACTTTGAATTTATATTAGTTCACACAAACACTCCATCCATGCTTTTGTTCCGGCCCTCCGGTCCAGTTTAAGAACCCATTGTGGCCCTCGAGTCAAAAAGTTTGCCCACCCCTGGGCTAGATGATGGGACACCTCTGTACAGACCAGAACAAGTCACTCTGTCATCATCACAGGCCCGCCCGTTGTTGTAACAGACCAACCTGTGACAGAATGAGACCCTTGATTGTCCTATGCTGGAAATTTGCCAAAATAAAGATATTTTGAGCCCCTCAAAGATGGTGCCTTTGTGCAGTGAGAACATGTCTACCCACACACACCTGCACACACTGACCACACTGTGGGGGCACGTGTGGGAGGGGTCCAGCTCCTGTCAGATTCCCGAAGGGGACCATCCAGAAGAGGTTAAGAATCACTTAACAATATACTCTTGATGGCCCCTCTCCGGGGTAAAGTTTGCTTTCACATTGAATCACCACAACCACAAATGCTGCAATCATGCAGAAAGGCAGCCAGCTTTGGCAGCAAACAGCATTAGGTACCATCTCTGTGGTCAGTGGTGGGCGTGGCCCTGGTCTCAACTGCAGGCCTGAGTGGATGCATCTTTCTGTCACACCCTGCATCCTGATCTCAGGCCCTGAGACCTCCACGCCTGTGTGAGGTTCTGTGCCTACAGCTTTGACCTCCAGCCCCTAACTCTCTCCATGCTGAGAAAGCAGTTAGTGACTGAGGAACCACAAGAAGAACCCACGACAGCTTCTGCCAAAGCACACCCTGCCTGTCTCTCCAGCTGCTTCGGACTCTGGACATTTCCCCAGCATCAGTCACTGTCCCTCAGAACGTCACCACGCCAGCTGCTTCTGCACCTCAGCATCAGCCCCAGTCTCTCCACTGCACCCAGATGCTACCTCCTCCAGCCTCAGCCTCCATGGCCAGCTGGTCCTCCTGCCTCTGAGCCTTCCAGCCAGCGTGCTCTCCAAAGCGTCTGTCGTCATGGTAGACCCACTCGGTGCTGAAAGCCATTGGCCCTGTTCTCCTGAGACGCCTCTTATCTCAACAGACTGGTTAACGCTAAGCCTGTCATAACCTCTGCTGTGTCCATGCAAAACCTCTGCAAACTTTCCCTTTGGGCAGTGGAATTCTTTGTCAAACATCCTCTGTGGAAGGTTAAGGTATGAAACAAATCAAAGCTGAGCTGGGCCCTAGCTGGAGTGACTCCGTTGGTTGGGCATCATCCTGTGCACAAAAGGTTGCTGGTTGGATTCCCGGTCAGGGCACATACCTGGGTCGTGGGCTTGATCCCCAGTAGGGGGACATGCAGGAGGCAGCCAGTCAATGTTTAGCTCTCACATCGATGTTTCTATCTCCCTCTCCCTTCCTCTCTCTCTTCAAAAAAAACCCAACAAACCAACTTTTTTTTTTTAAAGCTGAGCTGAGGGCTCAGAAGATTACTTGCTGCACACTTTACCCAGTTCTTCCACCCCTTACCTCCCCAGAATCCTTTGATACTTTCAGGGGCCTTAGGTAACCCAAGGTTGGGGGAGACTTAACACCACTGGAATGGTGCAATCATTGTCCATATATGGGAAAGCGGAAGGGAAGAGAGGGGAGGAGAGAAAAAGAAAGAAAAACCAAGACAGAAGAAAGGCAGAAACTGAGGTGATGAAAAGCGGAATTGAGATGAAACCAGGGAAGGAAGCCCTAGCCTGCAAATGCAAAGAAAGGAGATCACACGTCAGGAAGGACAAAGCCGAGATGAGGGGGAAAAACCAGCCACACCAACAGGGGAGCCGTCACCCTCCCAGAGAGCCGCGGCACTCTGGCACCTGGGAGCCAACGCATGTACGTGAGACGTTCGACCAAATGTTGGTAACGTCTTGGCAAGCACCACACCCGAGATGGGAGGGTGCAGCATCCGTGTGAGGACAGGTGCCACCTGGCCAAGTACCAGCCCTCACCACGTACTAGAAGAGGGCACTCTGGAGGCACCAGGGCGGGCTCTGCCCTCAAGTTTGCAATCCAAGAGACACAGCTGATTCTCACAGCCACTTGGCCTGGAGGTCAAACCCTCCCTGGTATTAGCTACAACAATCAAGGCTTAACTACAAGACTGCGCACAAAGACCACTAGGGGGGTGCACCAAGAAAGCATAACAAAATGTGGAGACAAAGAAACAGGACAAAATTGTCAATGGAAGATATAGAGTTCAGAACCACACTTTTAAGGTCTCTCAAGAACTGTTTAGAAGCCGCCGATAAACTTAATGAGATCTATAAGAAAACTAATGAGACCCTCAATGTTATGATGGGGAACCAACTAGAAATTAAGCATACACGGACTGAAATAACGAATATTATACAGACTCCTGACAGCAGACCAGAGGAGCGCAAGAATCAAGTCAATGATTTGAAATGCGAGGAAGCAAAAAACACCCAACTGGAGGGGCGGAATGAAAAAAGAATCCATAAATGCGAAGATAGTGTAAGGAGCCTCTGGGACAGCTTCAAGCATACCAACATCCGAATTATAGGGGTGCCAGAAGATGAGAGAGAGCAAGATATTGAAAACCTATTTGAAGAAATAATGACAGAAAACTTCCCCCACCTGGTGAAAGAAATGGACTTACAGGTCCAAGAAGCATGGAGAACCCCAAACAAAAGGAATCCAAAGAGGATCACACCAAGACACATCATAATTAAAATGCCAAGAGCAAAAGACAAAGAGAGAATCTTAAAAGCAGCAAGAGAAAGAAACTCAGTTACCTACAAGGGAATACCCATACGACTGTCAGCTGATTTCTCAACAGAAACTTTGCAGGCCAGAAGGAAGTGGCAAGAAATATTCAAAGTGATGAATAGCAAGAACCTACAACCAAGATTACTTTATCCAGCAAAACTATCATTCAGAATTGAAGGTCAGATAAAGAGCTTCACAGATAAGGAAAAGCTAAAGGAGTTCATCACCACCAAACCAGGATTATATGGAATGCTGAAAGGTATCCTTTAAGAAGAGGAAGAGGAAGAAAAAGGTAAAGATACAAATTATGAACAACAAATATGCATCTATCAACAAGTGAATCTAAGAATCAAGTGAATAAATAATCTGATGAACAGAATGAACTGGTGATTATAATAGAATCAGGGACATAGAAAGGGAATGGACTGACTATTCTTGCTGGGGAAAGGGGTATGGGAGATGCGGGAAGAGACTGGACAAAAATCGTGCACCAATGGATGAGGACAGTGGGTGAGGAGTGAGGGCAGAGGGTGGGTCAGGAACTGGGAGGAGGGGAGTTATGGGGGGAAAAAAGAGGAACAAATGTAATAATCTGAACAATAAAGATTTAATTTAAAAAATATACAATTAAAAAAAAAAAAAGTTTGCAATCCAAGAGGGAAGAAGGAGCGCCAAACACCCATGTTCGACAGGCCCATCCCCTCCATTATGACCTCCTCGTTCCAATTCTGTGGTGGTCTTCACAAAACTGGCTGCCTTCGTTCCTCTCCTGTGGGTAGTCCCTTCTCCCACAGTGATTCTGGTTTTGGCCACATGACTTGCTTTGGCCAATTGGACCTCAATGACATTACACAAGCAGAGTCTTTAAAAGTGCCTGTGTATCGTCACTTTCCCTCTGTGACTATTCGTGGGAACCCTGCAGCCACCACCACTGCATAAGCCCAGGCTAGCCTGCTGGACAGTGACAGCACTGCGGCCAGTGCCTCCCCATCATCCAGGGGACATGGGGCCAATAGCCAGATACACGACATGCCCATCCCAACGTATTCAGTCCCAGCCTCAAAGAAAACGGCTCAGTTGACTCACAGAATTACGACAATTTTTAAAAATGTTGTTTGGAGCCAGTAGGTCTTGGAGCAGTTTGTTACATAGCAAACAGTAACCGATACAAATGCAAAGTGCAGTTTCCCTGAGAAAACAGCCCTGTCTGATACTGTTCTAAGGCCTTCCTTGCATTACCTGTAACATGCATTCAAGAGTTCCCTCCGGGGAAAAAAAACCAAGATGGCGGCATAGGTAAACACCGGAGATTGCTGCCTCACACAACCACTTCAAAAATACAACTAAAAGACAGAACGGACAGCCGAAACCGGTTTGGCTCAGTGGATAGAGCGTCGGCCTGCGGACTGAAAGGTCCCAGGTTCGATTCCGGTCAAGGGCATGTACCTTCGTTGCAGGCACATCCCCAGTGGGGAGTGTGCAGGAGGCAGCTGGTCGATGTTTCTCTGTCATCGATGTTTCTAACTCTCTATCTCTCTCCTTTCCTCTCTGTAAAAACTCAATAAAATATATTTAAAAAAAAAAAAAAAAGATAGAACGGACATCATCCAGAACCACAGGAAGTCTGGCTGAGTGGAAATTCTACAGCTAGAAGGAAAGAGAAAAGCATACTGAGACTCAGAGGAGGTGCAGTGCGGAAGTAAAGTACAGAGATACGGAGGCACACATGGAGAGGGCAGGCGGCTGAGGACACAGTTGTCATTTTCAATCGGGAGGGAGTCTCAAGCTCTGAGCTCCAGTTCCGGGCGAGTCTCTGGGGACCCAGACTCATAGGGGAGAAACTGGACTGTCTGGCATCAGTCGGAACTCGAGGGCAGCTTTCTCTTGGAGGTGCTTGCAGTGATTGCCGGGACACTGAGAAGGGGTCCTCTGAGGGCAGCCATAGCTGCTTGTTCTGCTCTGTTGATCCCCTGGGACCCTGCCCAGCCCAAGCAGTGCATGGAGGCCTTTGCATATGAAAGGCCTGGCCCTTTGCAATCTGATAATTACCTAACAAACTGCCGCTGGCCCAAGGCCCCAGGGCAACTTGCATTGCTTCACAGCTGGCTCCTGCTGGATAGCCTCAGGCAGAGGCTAGATTAGCACCTCCATAGAGATCCAGGAGCCAGTGTGCCTGGTGGTCAGAGTGGGACCATCCAGTTTGCAGCTCCTCAGATCCAAAAAGGACACACTCAGGGGGCAGACTCAGTGAGCACCAAAGCCCCACTGAAGCAAGTCTTGCCCCAGAGGGATGTCTCCAGCACAGAAGTTCTCCCACTGCAGACACAGCTGATTCTCACAGCCAATTGGCCTGGAGGTCAATCCCTCCCAGTGTTACCTACAACAATCAAGGCTTAACTACAACAAGACTGTGCACAAAGCCCACAAGGGGGTTCACCAAGAGTGTCTGCCTCAAGTAATCGGGGAGGCTGAGCCACTGGGCCCTATAGGACACCTAGCACACAAAGTCACTCTATCAACACAGGGAAGCATAAAAAAATGCGGAGACAAAGAAACAGAACACAAATGACAGAAATGGAGGAAAGCAAACTACTGGATATAGAGTTCAAAACCACGGTTATAAGGTTTTTCAAGACTTTTCTAGAAACCACCAATAAACTTAATGAGACCCTCAAGAAATCTAGTGAGACCCTTGAGGTTGTGATAAAGGACCAACTAGAAATTAAGCATACACTGACTGAAATAAAGAATATTACACAGACTCCCAACAGCGGACTAGAGGATCACAAGAATCAAGTCAAAGATTTGAAATACAAAGAAGCAAAAAACACCCAACCGGAAAAGCAAAATGAAAAAAGAATCCAAAAATACGAAGATAGTGTAAGGAGCCTCTGGGACAACTTCAAGCGTACCAACATCCGAATTATAGGCGTGCCAGAAGAAGAGAGAGAGCAAGATATCGAAAACCTATTTGAAGAAATAATGACAGAAAACTTCCCCTACCTGGTGAAAGAAATAGACTTACAAGTCCAGGAAGCGCAGAGAACCCCAAACAAAAGGAATCCAAAGAGGACCACACCAAGACACATCATAATTAAAATGCCAAGAGCAAAAGACAAAGAGAGAATCTTAAAAGCAGCAAGAGAAAGACAGTCAGTTACCTACAAGGGAATACCCATACGACTGTCAGCTGATTTCTCAACAGAAACTTTGCAGGCCAGAAGGGAGTGGCAAGAAATATTCAAAGTGATGAATAGCAAGAACCTACAACCAAGATTACTTTATCCAGCAAAACTATCATTCAGAATTGAAGGTCAGATAAAGAGCTTCACAGATAAGAAAAAGCTAAAGGAGCTCGTCACCACCAAACCAGTATTATATGAAATGCTGAAAGATATCCTTTAAGAAGAGGAAGAATGCCCTGACTGGTTTGGCTCAGTGGATAGAGCGTCGGCCTGCAGACTGAAGGGTCCCAGGTTCGATTCCGGTCAAGGGCATGTACCTTGGTTGCGGGCACATCCCCAATGGGGGGTGTGCAGGAGGCAGCTGATCGATGTCTCTCTCTCTCATCGATGTTTCTAACTCTCTATCCCTCTCCCTTCCTCTCTGTAAAAAATCAATAAAAATTTATAAAAAAAAAAAAAAAGAAGAGGAAGAAGAAGAAAAAGGTAAAGATACAAATTATGAACAACAAATACACATCTATCAACAAGTGAATCTAAAAAGCAAGTGAATAAATAATCTGATGAACAGAATAAACTGGTGATTATAATAGAATCCAGGCATAGAAAGGGAGTGGACTGACTATTCTTGTGGGGGAAAGGGGTGTGAGGGATGCGGGAAGAGACTGAACAAAAAACGTGCACCTATGGATGAGGACAGTGGGGGATGGGGCGGTGAGGGCGGAGGGTGGGGTGGGAACCGGGTGGAGGGGAGCTATGGGGGGAAAAAGACGAACAACTGTAATAATCTGAACAATAAATATTTAATTAAAAAAAAAAAAAAGAGTTCCCTCTGAAGCCTTAGACACTTTACTGCAACTTTATCCAAAGTCTGCTAGAGTAAAAAAATTAATTTTATCGGCTGACAACACACTGTGGGAGACCTGCAGGCAATCTGGTGCCCACACAGAGACCACACACGGTGGGGAGGTCCAGGGTCTGTGGGCTGGTCCCAGGAGAGAGACAGCCCTAGGAGACTCGGCCTGAGGAGGGAGGCCTGGAGAACTCACAGACATGGTGGGGAGGGCGCTGGACTTCCTGAGGGCACAGGAGAGAGGGCGCTCACGGCCAGCGTGACCTCAGCTGACATCTGGATAACAGCTGTATACAAAAGGACCTGGTCCAGACCAGAGTGCAGTGCCAGCGGGCTTTCAAACACCCAGCAGGGTTATTTAAATAGCTGCACAGCTTCTCTCACAGTAACAAATACAGCCACAGGCTCAGCGGTAACTCAGACATGGGCAGACACACATTCACGCACATGCAGTAAGAGCTACCACTTGGTGCACTTTCAGTACATGCCAGACACTGTCCTACTTCACACACATTAATTCATGAGGTCCTGAGACCCTCAGACCTCACTTCCTTCCAAGCGCTCCGGCTCCTTCCTGTTTTGTGAACTTGCCAAGAACCCGCCTCCTAGCCTTTCTTTCTTTCTCTCTTTCTTTCTTTCTTTCTTTCTTTCTTTCTTTCTTTCTTTCTTTCTTTCTTTCTTTCTTTCTTTCTTTCTTCCTTTCTTCCTTTCTTTCTTTTTAATTATTTAAGACCTTTATTAGCAGGTGCTTGCAATTTGTTAACTTTTTTGAAAAAATCAAGATGTAAACTTTTATTACAAATTAAAAATGAGGTTCTTTAAAAATCTCAGCTTGACCAGATATGAAACAATTTTAAAACCTTTAAAGGTATATTGAAAAAAAGCAGGCTTTTTCTCCCATGAAAAACACACTGTCATTATCAAAAAGAGATGTCCTCAGACAAAATAATAAAAACCCCTGCTGCACAGACAACGCACATCCTTCTAGTTATCTGGTCAACAGCAAAAAGCGAGCACTTAAGGTCTTCAGCTCCAGTCTCTTATTCATTTCTTATTGCTGGAATTTCATATTCATTTCTTCTTGATGGTAGAGATGGTAGCCAGCACTTTTACTCAGAGCCCCCTCCCACCCACACCCTCCTCCCCGCACCCTGCTCAGCCTCGGGAGTGGACGTATTCTCAGCTGCTGGGTCAGCTGCTTTTGTCTCTCTGCCATCTTGTGGTTTAGGGCTTTCTGCGCGTGGGTAATGGAAGTTGCAGCAGCACCGGCGTTGAGGGGGCTGCTGACCTTGGGTCTCGCCTCCTTGATTTTCCTTATCTTCTTCACGGCCGTCTCTCTTTGTTACGGGGTGGGGCCACAACATTAGTAACAAAGAAACAGAATTTCCGGAGGTTGAGGCCCAGAAATCAGAATTTTAAAAAGATTCCCAGGTGATTCTAATGTGCAGCCAAGGTTGAGAACCACTGCTCTAGGCTGTCTTTGAAGAGGAGGGCCCTGCAGCATCGTGGTCCATAGCCCCATACATGTCCTCACTGGTCTGCCTTTTTCTCCTGCACCCTCCACTCCTGCTCCCTGCGCAGGGGGGCTGGAATGCTGCGGTCCACACCCACAGGGGTTCCGCGTGTGGTAAGGTGGGGCCGGGGCTGTTGGGCCTGGCCTTTGGGAGCCTCTTCGATCCCTCATTCTTTCCCCCTCCCACCATTCTGGGAATCCTGCTGCTCGTTATGGGGAGGGCCCTGCCACGTGGAGAGCGTCTATGACGGCCACGGTCTGCCGCACTGGACGGCCTCGCGCTGGAACTCCACCTGGGCCGTGCCATCTGCTGCCTCCGCACCTGTTCTCCCTCAACAGCATCACACGCCACAGCCTCTCCAGCGCCTACACTGCGAAGGGACTTCCTGGGGTTATTCTTCTTGATGGGAGTCTGGTATACAAACACATCTGCCTTGGTGTCGTTCCTGTCGATGGAACCATATCCATTTCTTACACTGAACCACGTGACTGGTTCCAAAACCTTTGGTGCACGACCTTCTTGTCCCCGCCGCAGGCCTCACTGATGCGAGGCCGGCCGGGCCTCCGCTCCCTACACCGCTGCCCTTGGTGCCGGGCTTGGTGTTGGCAGCGCTGGGGTGGGGGCGGTGGGCACCTGCTGGGTCTCGGTCTCGCTGTTCCTGGTTGCAGTGATGGTTGTGGTGATGGTGATGGTGATGGTGATGGTTGTGGTGATGGTGATGGTGATGGTGATGGTGATGGTGATGGTAGTGATGGTGATGGTGATGGTAGTGATGGCGGTGGTTATGGTTGTGGTGATGGTGATGGTAGTGATGGTGATGGTGGTGGTGATGGCGGTGGTGATGGTGATGGTAGTGATGGTGATGGTGATGGTTGTGGTGATGTGATGGTTGTGATGATGGTGATGGCGATGGTGATGGCAATGGTTGTGGTGATGGTGATGGCGATGGTGATGGTGATGGCGATGGTCGTGGTGATGCTGAAGGTGATGGCGATGGTGATGGTGATGGTGATGGCGATGGTTGTGGTGATGCTGAAGGTGATGGCGATGGTGATGGCGATGGTTGTGGTGATGGTGATGGTGATGGTGATGGTGATGGTGATGGTGATGGTGACTAGGGTGGCTGCCTCGCTGCTCATGGTTGCCGTGTGATGATAGGGACTGGGCTGCCTGCTGGGTCTCGGCCTTGCTGCTCATGGTTGCAGTGATGGTGATGGTGACTGCGATAGCAATGGCGATGGTGACTGGGGCCGGCTGCACACTGCAGCTCCTTCGGGGTGTGATGGTGGCTAGGCTGTGGGGGGCTGCTCAGGGCTCTCTGAGGTCCCGCTACAGCAACTCCTGGTCTTTGTACTCGCATTTCCACCTGCCAGGAACCCCTTCTCCCAGAGAGCTCACAGCTCACTTCACAGCGAAGGCCATTCCTGGCCACCCAATCCCACCCTCCCCCCTGGACAGCCGGCACTGCCCGCCTCCTGACACACTTTGCATTTATTGGCTCCTCTTTTTTGTCTCCCTGCTCCACAAGGACAGGGCTCTGTCTGCTTTATTCACTGCCATGTCCTCAGTGCCTGGCACACAGTAGGCATTCAGTCACTGTTTGCTGAGCGAAGGAGAGGAAGCCCACCTGCTTGCACACGTCCCAGCTGGCAAGTAGCAGACTCTGGATCCTGCCCAGGCGGTCCTGCTACGGGGCCTGAACACCTGAACACCGCTGCTCCTTCCCACCGAAGGCCCGCCGCACACTGAGCCGCCCCAGCCCAGCCCCAGCCCCAGCCCCAGCCTCACATACAGGAACTTGCCGTCGGTCTGCGAGCTCGCGTAGAGTTTGCGCTCGGCCTCCTCACGCGTCAGGTTGCTGTGGTACCAGGGCATCCGCTCGTGCGCCGTGGTGGCGATGAGCTTCTCCACCTGGGGCGCCTGGCTGAGGATGGCCTGCTCCAGGGCCTCGCCCTGGGGAACGGAGGTCAAGGGCACTTACAAGTGACGGCAATATGCGGCCAGGAACCCCGTTTCCATCTCCCCCACCCTCCCCCTCAGATCCCTCCCTGACCCCCAGGCGCACCGGGTGAGCACAGTCCCGCTCCCCGTCCTCCGTCCTGTCCCCGCCCACCCAGGGCCGAGCCCCCAGTGGTCTCCAGCTGGAAGCTCGGACACTGGTAGTCGAGCACCCAGACGTAATGCAGGGGATCAAAGACCACCGCCCATGGCCTACCCTACCCAGGGCGGGGCACCCACCCTCCTCTCAACTCCGCCCAAGCCTCGCCCGGTCCCGGTCCAGAGCTACCTCCACCTTCCCTCCCGCAGTTCAGGCCCCGCCTCGGAGGCCCCTCCCAGCGGGGCCCAGCCCTCCAGCTTCCAAACCTGACGCAACGCGGCAAACCGCAGGCTGGCGAAGGGGACCCCTCTCCCCACTCCGAGCCCCCCCTCCCCCCGCCCCCCGGCCGCTCTCACCTCCAGCTTCCACGTCTGGCGCACGTAGTCGCGCACCATGGCGTCCCGCAGGCAGTCGAAGACCCCGGGCTGCGGCTCCAGCCCCGAAGGCCGGTTGCACGGCTTGCGCAGGTTGCAGGGCAGCCCGTCGGGGTCGCGCGAGTAGAACTCGCAGAGCTCGGCGGGGCCGCAGTGCGCCTTCCCGCCCGCGATGGCGTAGGTGCCGTTGAGCTGGCGCTCGATGGAGAAGTGGTGGAAGCGCACGTCGTGCACCAGCGAGAGCACGTAGCCGCCCAGCGAGCGCAGGCACTGGCGCAGCAGGAAGAGGCCGTCGGCCATGCCCGCCAGCTTCAGGTGCTCCTCGGCCTCGGCGCGCGAGATGCTGCCGTAGAAGAAGGGCAGGTGCGCAGCGGGGTCCGGCATCGCCGCCGCTGCCCCGCGCCAGCTGCGCGCCCTAGCGCCACGCCAAACCCTGCGGGTGCAAGCGAGATCGGGGGCATGTCAGCGCCTCGGCTTTGCTTCCTGAGCTCCGTCCACGGGCCCGGATACAGTGGGAGAGAGGTCACCTCTTGGGGCATCCGTGCCCACCGCGTGGAGCCCACTTCAGCTTGGAGAGGAGCCCCAGCATCAGGGAGTCCCAAATCTGCCTCTGACTTTTTGGAGACCTTGTGCGGAGAGCCAGACACCCCCACTGGCTCACACACACCTGGAACCACTCATTCACCCCCAGAACCTAAAATTATCTACCTTCCACTTCCTGGGGTAATGACGCTGGACACTGGATTCCACAGGATTCTGAATTCCTTAAAACTCTGAGAAGGTACCCTTAAGATTTATTCATTTCATTGAATTTGGAGCCCTCCGTAAAAAAGAACCATCAAATATTAAACCCTGGTTAGTGATCTGTGTGCAGAAGTTTTTAGGTGGGTACTATGACTGCAGTTTCCTTTGAAGGCCATCCAAGCAATAACAGGGACTGAGGGCTGGCCAGCTGGATCGTGCAGCCTTCTTCACAGCAGTTCTGTAGTCCGTGCAAACAGGGATTAGCAGGGGCTGAACCGCTGCTGCAGGGGACAAGCAGGGGTGGGTTCCTTCGAGCCTCTGGTCACATTTCCATTAGCGGAGCAGTACATGACCTTGCAAGACGCCTCCTATTGTTGATTCATTAACATTGAACGCTCAGCCAATAGCACCATATAAGCTCAGGAGCCTCACAGCGGTCTTGCACCGAGGAACACTAGACAGCATTTGGGGGCCAGTTAAACTGAAATCACCAACAAACAGCACAAAAATGAGGCACCAAGTAGACCGTGAGGACACTTGCTTCCAGTGTGACAACTAAAAGGGGAGGCAGAGTGCCTGCTCCCGGTCAGCGGGAATGCGCTGATAATGCTGAAAAAATGGTCTCCCCACTGCAGTTTCTGCTCATTTCTCACTAAGGTGGCCCCAGCAAGGCCCTGAGGCATAGGCTGTGTTCAGGAACAGGGCCTGGGTGCCTTTCTCAGTGACACACATGTACACAGTGGCACAAAGAAAGCTCTGTGGACTGAGAAAGGCTGCCCGCCCCCCCCCCCCCCGGAGGGTCCAGGGACATGGAAGGGTGGGTACTGGGTCCAAGAGGAAGGTCAGTCAGTCCTCATGTAACGTCATTAACAGGTTCTTGGAAGCTACACTTTAAGCGAGATGATGTACAAGGACCCAATTTTACCATAGGTTAATTGATATAAACAAGAGTTCATATGGTGTATTTATGGCTACAAAAACACCACCAAACTTCTAAATAAAGGCCCAAAACTCTTCTAATAGTAAACGTTGACCCTGGTCAGGTAGGTCAGCTGGTTAGAGTATCATCCCGATTCACCAAGGTTGTGGGCTCAGCCCCCAGTCAAGGCACGTACAAGAAACAACCAATTAATGCATCTCACTCTCCCTTCCTCCCTCTCTCTCTAAAATCAATGAATAAAAATTTAAAAAAACAACATTGAAATAGCTGTGAGCTAGACATACATTTAAGAGAGGTGAGTAAAAACAAGTATGAGACTTCCTTTCCAACCTGCTGATTCCAGGTCAGGGTCATGGTACTCAGAGCCCACACGGCAGCTCAGGTGCCAGGGACCCAGCCTGGACAGGGTGCCCTTACACACTCACTCAGCCTGGGACGCTGTAGACTCGCTGATTCCTCTCATGTGCTCATCTTGGGATGTGGAAGGATCCCGCGTCCCTGGAGAAAACCCCTACAGACATCAGCCCAGCTGAGAATCAGAAAATGTTTTTCTATACATTTTTTTCAATATTATAACGAAACAACATTGAACGAAAAACCACGTTATTGGAGGATCTGCCCTACTGAAATGGGAGTCATTTCAGGAGAGGCCTGGGTCAGGGCGACTAGAGGAGGGGCCAGAAGGGACTTTCTAACCAGGTTGTTTCTGACACCAGGGTTGGGAGGGCCAGGTTGGAGGGGCGATGAGCCAGGGGCTGCAGACACAGTCGCCATTCCACCAGAGGGTTTAGCTGGAGCCAGGAGAGCTCCTGGAGCCGACCTGGGGAAACGGAAACGTGCCTTCGCACAAAACCTGCGCAGGAACGGGAGAGCCGTCTGCTAGTAATTGCCAAAATCAGAAGCCACTCGCATGTTCTCAGCAAGCGGGCAGATAAACAGTGGAGCGTCTCAACACTGGGATACCACTCAGCCATCCAACGGAACCGAATGCTGATACACCCAACAACAGGAATGAACCTCAAAGGCCCACGCCCAGTGAAGAAGCCAGGCCCCAAACGGCCCCTGTCCGATTCCATTCAAAGCTGGGTCCTTGGAGAACACCAGAGGCTGGGGCGGGGGCAGGACTGACTGCAAACGGGCATGAGGGGATTTCTCGGTTGAGATGGTAGTTTCTCAGCTCTATGCACTTGTCAGATCTACAGAATTTCTCACTAGAGTGAGTGGATTACTGTATGTAATTTATAACTTAATTTTTTAATTAAAGGGGGATAGAAGAGCTGGGAAGTACAGACACACCAGGCACTAAAAATAGGAAGCAGAGAGCTCCCCTTCTTGACTCCGACCCTTTCCCCCAGCCTCAGGGTCTGCCCCCCACTTGCCCCTCACCCCCAAAAAGCTGGCCTCAGGGAGCACTGCTGTCACCACTGGAGGGCGCCAGGCAAACAGTTATGCCTCCTGGATACTGGGCCCTGAGTATGGGCACTAGCGACTTGTCCTGCTGACGGCATGGCTCTCTTGGGCTCTCGATGACTCTCTGGCTTGCTCCCTCCCTCTCTGATGGTTTCTCCTTTCTCCCCTTCGCAGCCCTGGTCCCCTTACTTGGGCCATCTTGTCTGTGGCTAACCACGCTGCCACACCCACCTGCCCAGTCCAGATCTCTCTGCTGAGTTGGTTTGTGCTGCCATCACCTCCTTTGATCTCTACCTGCTGTTTCTATTAATAAAACTGCGATCCACATCTAACTCACACGGTGCCGGTGGTTGGTTGGACCCCACAGTCTGTTTCCCACATGAACTGAGCAAGTTGCTTTTAGGCGATTCCTTCCCAAGGCCTCCCTCGCTCAAGAACCAGCTGTGGCTCCCTCCTGCCTACTTCACTGACTCTAACTAAGCCCCTCAGCCCGCCCTCTGCTCCAGCCGGGCTGCGCTGGTCGCCTTCCTTCAAGTTCACTTCCATACTTGCACCTGTGCGGTGCCCTCTGCTGGGTCCACCTCCCCCTCCTCTCCACTTCCCAACCCAGCCAGCCCTGCCTCACAGACTCATGCAGCTGCTCCCATAGAGTCAGGGGCACAGGACAGGGCAGCGAGGTGGGGGCCGTCCGGACGGTGAGGAGGGTGGGGGTAGTGGATCTTGTCTCTGGGCAGGAAGCTGTGGTAGGAAACTGTCGGCAACACAGTTAAGAAGCTCCTCCCTGAGCGCCGCGGCCGCAGGTGCAGCCTGGGTAGCCAAAGGGGGTTCCTGCAGAAGCCGGGGTGTGGAGAGGCTGGCCCGGGGGCTCAGTCCAGGGCCATGAGCCATGATTGGCCACCTTGGACCCTGGGCCACGGTGTCCCAGAGCGGGGAGCGTTCTGTTTTATCCCAACTTCCCGTCACTGCCAATAGCCACGCCAGCTTTCGGAGGCGCTGGGCCAGCCCGTGGCCTCCGTGTGCCCGGTTCTCGGGCAGCGGGACCAGATGCTTCTGTCCTGAGCGTGTCCCGCAGACTCCATGGCTTCCCCGGGAGGACCCACCAGGACTCTCCCTGACCTAGTCCTGCCTGGGCTGGCCCCGCCCGCCTCCCCTTGAGCATGTGAGCTCCTTGTGGGTTCAGAGGGCCTAACGTTGCCTTCCCAGAGTGCACAGCTCCACCGAGACCAGGGGCACCCGCCAGGCCGTGCGGTGAGGAGGAAACCTTTGACCCTTGGCACACAGATCTGCCTGAAGTTCCTCCACTCAAGCATCCCTGAGGCAAAGGCGGGTTCAGTGATATCTGCTCCAGGGACACCTGACCCCCACACACACTGCGAAGGAGAGAAGGGTCAGGTACACTTTGAAAGGCGTCTGAGCACATTCAAGGCTCCCACGCAGCCGCTATGGGAAACAGTGTGGCGTTTCCTCAGAAAATTAAAACTAGAACTACGTACGTAGGACCCAGCAGTTCCACTTCTGGGCTTTTATTTGAAGAAAACAAAAACAAACCTTGAAAAGACATCCGCACCCCAACTCATTGCAGCATTACTTACAATAGCCAAGATGTGGAAGCAACCTGGGCGTCCATCGGTAGATGCTAAATGGATAAAGAAGATGCCACACATGTGTGCAGTGGGATATTACTCGGCCATTCTTGATTGCATTCCGCCAAGAATGAAATCTTGACATTGGCAACAGCACAGATGGCCTTGGAGAGCATTGTGCTAGGGAGATGTCGGGCACAGAAAGGCAGACACTACGATGGCCCTTACTGCGGACTCTAAGACACAAAGCAAACAACGAAGGCTTGGAGGCGGCGGGCGGCCAGGCCCTTTGGCTTTGGTTAGTCCCACGGCCGCGCAGCGGGCCCACCCCATGTCTGAGCACCACAAGCCCCATCGAATGCCCGTCACGGGGCCCAGCGGGGAGACGGGCTGCAGAGGGAATCTTTCTCTATCCCTGGACCTGCTGGAATGGAGTGGGTGGCCCGACGGGACCACCACGCCACATGCCACCCTCAGCCACTGGCGTGGCTATTGGCAGTGACCGGAAGTTGGGATAAAACAGAACGCTCCCCGCTCTGGGACACCGTGGCTCAGGGTCCAAGGTGGCCAATCATGGCTCATGGCCCTGGACTGAGCCCCCGGGCCAGCCTCTCCACACCCCTGCTTCTGCAGGAGCCCCCTTTGGCTACCCAGGCTGCACCTGCAGGCTCCACACGCCACCCTCAGCCAAACACTGAAGGGTCCCTGCCCAAGGCCTGATGCAGTGAGGGCCCAGCCCCTCCCTGCCCACATTCCTCTCACGCTGCCCAAGACCCCAAGTCCCCCCTGAAGCCACTTTTGCTCCTTTGTCCACAGGCCACAGGCCCCTGTGCCCACCACAGAGGCAGCACGGCATTTGTCAGTCAACAAAATGCCACCTTGGTTACGCGTCACGAGGACAGCAACCAGCATGGTGCCGTGGGTGGCAATAGGCTCCTTCAGACCTTTTTCCTGACACCAGGCGTCCGAGTTGCATCACGGAGTCCTGGGCCCACCGCGCAGTAGCAGGTGTGGCCCTGAGCAGGGAGCGAAGCTCACCAGACCCCGCCTGGAAAAGGGGCCCAGCACCAAGGGAGGGGGACTCCAGGAGAGCAGGCTCACGGAGCACGGAGCACCCGGAGCCCCCGGCGCGGGACCGGCTGCCACTCACCGCCCCAGGACTTCCCGCTCGCTCAGGGTCAAAGCCCAAATCCTCATCCCATCACCTCCAGGCTCGCTCACTCCCACCAGCCACACGGGCGTCTCATGTCCCTTGTTTGGGTCCTTGAGCAAATCAGGGAAGGCCCCACCTCAGGGCCTTGGCCTGTCTGCTCCCTCAGCCTCACGCCCAGGATCCCTCACTCCTTGGGTCTCTGCCTAAATACCACCCTCCCCCAGAGACCTCCCCGCGCCCCCTCTCCACAATCGCTTTCCCCTCTGTCCCCACCCCTGACCCAGCTTCGCTGCTCTTCACCCCCAGAAACGGGCTACAGGTATCAACTTGCTGACAGGTGACCTTCGCCATATGCCAACATACGTCTGACACATCTTATGATATGATCGGACGTAAGCACGGTGAGAGTGGAAACTCCTTGTCCCGCACCTACACCAGCAAGGGGGATAGTATGTGCCCCATAAATATCTGGTTGCAGAGCCACTGGCGCGCACCTGAAAGGCATGCAGCCCCGTGATGGGTGCAGACGCAGCTGCAGGCCAGGGGCTGAGGGGCTTCCGGAGGAGAGAGGAGGGAACATGGGTCTGGAGGCTTCGTCCACTAACCCTGGTGGGAGGGGAGAGGGCCAGCCCGGATCCTGCACAGGAACTGTTCCCCCGGGAACAGTGTTCACAGCCTTCTTCTGGCCTGGGCCGCAGGTCCCCTCCACGGTCCCTCCTCCCAGAGTGCTCCTCCCAGGGCCCTGGGCGGCGGTGCTGGCAGGATGAGGCGGAGGCTGAAGGAGGCCACTCACCTGGACACAGCAGCGGGGCAGTGGCCAGGCAGGGCAGGGACCGGCACCTAAAGGTCGCCCACCCAGCAGCGGGCTTCTCGGAAACCCAGCCTGTTTCCTTGATGCACAGGCAGGAAAGGGGGCTGTTTGAAGCCTGCGTGTACGTCACAAGTGCCACGTTCATAGGCCACGTGCTCCTGGGAGGGCAGAGGGCATTTCCGGGGCCACCAGTGCCCCCCCCCCCCCGCCCCAGCAGGAGGTGCGGACCTACTTAGTAGGTTTCTCCTCTCTGTGCCTCTGACCTGTGGTGGCCGCGTGAGACCACTGCCTGCTCCCCCCCCCCCCCCCCCCCCATCAGCTGAGCTCCCCAGGCAGAGCCGGCAGCGGGCTTGCTTTCCACTGCAGCCCCCGCTTCCTCCCAGTAAACGTTTGTCACCGGGGCAACAACAACAGCCGCTGGGCCAGGGACTTACTGTCCTGTTAGGAGCGTCATCCCTTTAATCCAACCCTCTCCTTAACCGCGTTCCCTGGAAACTGCCATTCCCGTTCCTCAGCTAAAGAAACCCAGACCCAGAGGGCTGTCGCGCTCAGAACACACAGTCCGCAGCGGCCGTCGGTTTGAACCCGGCCTCACCAGCAGCCGGCATCCACCCCTCTAGTGACCGAGCTGGGTGCCCGGGGTGGCCACGTCCCACAGGCCTCGGGCTGCCTGGGGGGCTGCACCATGAGCTGCATTTGACTGTCAGGGCCCTGGCGGGGGGGTGGTGGGGGGGGGTAAGGGGGGCCGGGGCGTCCTCACATCCAGCACACTCTCCAAGTGTCTGCTGAGCGACCGACACCATGAGACCGTCCCCCTCCCCAACCTCCGCTGCCTGGGCTGTGTGACCTCGGCACGGACGTTCCCCTCTGAGTGCCACGCTCTGGAGGGAGAGGAAGAGGCCCAGCGGAGGGGCAGGAGGCTGAGTTGGGGGACGGAGCCTGGCAGGCATGGTGCTGTGCAGGCCATTCAGCAGCACTCGGGCCTGTGCACCCCACACGCCAGTCACCCCGCCGGGTCCCGAGGAGCAAGGTCTCAGACACTGACTGTCCCCGGCCGGGAGCAAGACCGGCTCCAGTTGAGAACCCTGCGTGAGCACGGTGGGTGGGCAGGAGCGTCTGCATGGAGAGGCCTGGCTGCTGGAGCCCCAGGAGCTATGCCGCCCAGAGACCACCCAGAGCTCGCAGCGCTCATTAACATCCCCACTGACACCGAGTGACACTGGTTTGAGCTGTGGGTCCACTCACATGGGGACTTTCTTCAGTAACTGTACAGTGTTTGACCAGCGGCAATGTGAAGCAGTGTTTTTGATCCATGTTGGGAATCTGCAGGGTGACTGTATGCACTGTTCTAGGCTGTTCTATACAAGGGCCGTGAGCCCCCCGGGGTCCTAGAACCCATCCCCCGGGGACGCAGAAGGATGGCTGCGGATGAAAGTTATACTCAGTTTCTGACTGTGCAGAGGCTCAACACCCTTGGCCCCCACATTGTTCAAGGATCAGCTATGGCTTCTATATGCTTCTATAACACCTACTATGTGCCAGGGACCCTGGACATATTCCCTCCCCTAATCCTTGCAAAAACCCTGAGAGCGAAGGGTTTGTGGGTTCGGGACCTGAAGCACACAGGTGGAGGGACTTGCCAAGGTCACCCAGCACACACAGTAGGTGGCAGAGCCAGGACTTGGCTCTAGGCCTCCCAGCTCAAGTGTACACCACACACCAGCCAGGCTGCCCTCCCGCCCAGGTCCCTGCCCAGGCTGCGTGCGAGGGGCTGGAGGACAGGCGAGAAAAGGGACAGGCTCTGCCTTGGCAGGTGGCACCCAAGGACTTTCCACCCCGGAGTCCCTGACCCTAATCTCTCAGCAGAGCTTTATTAAGCACCTACTGTGTGCCTGCTTCCCTGGCTGAAACAAGAGTAACGAAGATCATCTTGAGTTGATCACCACACGACCCCTGTTCCTGCCAGGACCCCTTCCCAGCCTCTCATCCGACAGTCAGGAGCCAAGCACCTACTAGGTGCCAATGTTTACATCTGCATGTACCAGATGCACAAGCCGGGGCTCAGAATGGCCAAGCTACTTGCCGGGGACGCACAGTGATGGAGCAGGATTCCCGCCATGTGCTCCTTCGCCCCTCTGGGCCCCACCTGCAGCTGAGCTGCCCACCAGTGGCTGGAGCCTCCCTGAGTCCTCAGGGGGCTCGTCAGCACGTTAGTGTTGAAGCGCACAGCCCTGCTGAGCCGGCTCACATTCCTGGGGCCGGGCCAGAGCTTTGTCTGGAGGTTTCTCTGCTTCCTGGAGCCAAGGAGGCCGCCCTGACGAGCCAGCAGGCGCAGGGACGGAGCAGCATCTGTGTCCCCAGTCCCTCCGCCTGGCTGAGCCTGTGGAAGCGGAGCTGTTCCCCTCAGGGGAGCCACAAGCCCTGTCTGCCTCCCTTTACAGCTCGACACCACCCGCCCGGCCCAGACCAACAGCCCTCCTGGCTCTCCCAGTGGCCTCCTGACTCTGTCCTCCTCCACCAGACCCAGGCCTCCTGGGGCGGCGGCAACTGCTGCTCCCTCCGGGTGACTTACCTGGAGATGTGCAGGTGGGTGACAAGATAAACCCCTGCAGGGTCTCTGGTCCCCAGTGCGGACAGCCAGCTGGTTCTAGACGAAGAACTGGGGTTTCTCTACAGCCCAAGCCCCACCTCAAGGCTCCCGCTGTCTAATCTCCCCCATGCCCAGGCCAGGTGTAAGGAGGTCCCACCCCACCGCTGGCCCCCGAGGACCCTGGGTGGGTGTGCTGGCGGGACAGAGGCAGGAGGCTGGAGACGCCACTCACCTTCACAGCAGCGGGCAGCAGCCGGCCAGGCGGGCAGGGGCGGGTGGAGGCTGGTGCTCCCTGAGCAGCGTCGTTCTCTGAAACTCGGCCTATTTCCTTGATGCAAAGACAGGAAAGAGGCTGCGTTTGAAGCTTACGTCTAAGTCACAAAGTGCTGTGTTCAAGGGAAATTGTAGGCACGTGCTCCTGGCGGGCAGAGGGCATTTCCGGGGTTACCAGTGGCCCCCCCCCCCCCACAGCTAGAGAGGAACTGGGGCTGCCTGCAGTCCAGGTTATGCAGGAATGATGAGTCCAACGGCAGCCCCTAACCTGGGGGCGGAGGGGAACCGAGTGTCCCAGCATGGGGGTGGGGGACAGCAGCAGTGGGAGGGGGATCCCCAGGACTCACTGGAAACTAGAAGTCCCCACTCTCCCCTCCTAAGGGGGCGCAGACCCGGGACTGCCCTGACTGAGCTGCGGGGAATATTGATTTGTTTATTCCACGGGCAGGTTGAAGACGGAGGAGACACCTACTAAGCAGGTCCCCACCTCAGAGGTTCGGAGCACCTGTGCCCGGCGCCAGGGGCATCGTCACACAGGCATCGGGCGGCAAGCACAGCTCTGTCCCTGCCCTTCGAGGGCTCACAGGCCGAGTCCCCAGGAAGATGGGCGGGGAGGGAGGGGGGAGCGGGGGGAGAGGGTCAGAAGCCTGGGCGCTGTGCGTCCAAGAGGAACCCCGCAGCCTGGGGCGTGTCGGGAAGGATTCGGAGAGGGATCGTGTCCGTCAGGTCAGGACACAGGGGCTGGGAGTCCTCAGTGCCCACCCAGGCCCACCCAGCCCCCCTCGGACCTCTCCCTCACGCTGCAGGCTGATCACCACCTCCTGTTCTGGCCACAACCACTTCCTCGTCCTCTTTCCTTCCCCCTCACACTCGCCCACCCCCACGATGGTACCTGCCCGCGCACTAGCTGACCAGGCGGCCACACCTCACAGCTGCTCCCTCAGCCTTTGGTCCCCACCCCCACCTGCTGCAGACCCTGGGCTTAGCCTCCCTCACCCCTCTCCCTGCAGCGCCCCACGGCCTCTGCGGGCCCCCTCGGACCCGACCCGTGGGGCCTCAGGGACCCGTGGGGCTGTCTTAGGCCCACTGTTGAGACCCCAAGAATCTTTCTTCTCTGGGTCCTGCCGCTGGGTAAGAGGGCTCAGCTCCCCAACCTGCCTGACGAAGTTTCCTCCGTGCTGACCCAGATCTGCTCTCCGGAGCACCCTCTCCCCTCGTCCCTGCCGCCCCCCAGCTCGCCGCCCCCCCCCCTCCCCCGCCCCGAAGCAGGACGTCCTTTTTCTGGGCTCCAGGCTAGGATACTTTTCTCCTGTATAAATTTCCCCAGAAAAAGCGTTCTGTTGGAAGCCTTCCCTTCCCCACAGGCACCATGACACTCAGGATGCAGAAAACATGTTTCCACACTGGCCCTCCTTGCCGGGGTGGGGGGAGGAGAATGCCCAGCAGGCTAAGCAGGGAAATCACAGCAGAACCTCCCCCCCCCCCCCCCCCCCGCCCCAAGCATGTCAAACTCCCGGCCCACCAGCCACGAGTTTGACATGCCTGCCTATGTGCTTCACAACGCTGCAAGCAGTTTACAATTTAACCGATTTTTCCAGATGAGCTAAGTGAGGCCCGGCGAGGTGAATTCATAGACGCCGAGTGGCAGGCGGCGTGGGAGCTACCTCGGTGGACAGAGGAGGGGAAACCTTGATTGTGAAACAGCTCCCTGTGAGCTGGACTCCCAGACGCCTGGCCGGTGAACAGCTCCATGTGGGTGGGGCACCCCAGGGGCAGCAGGTTGGGCTTCCGGTCTTGGGTGGTCAGGCCTGAGAAGGGGGCTCCCTGTGCCTAGGGGGCATTGGCTCAGTGGCCCTGGATCCCCTTCCAGGCCCGGGCGCCTCCTGACGCTGCCTGGCCCCTGACAGTCTGAGATGGGCCTGCAGATAAGGCCGCTCCAGGGCCAGAGTGGGGGAGACAGGTGGGTGTGGCTTTTGAAGGTTCAGGGGAAAGAGCAAACAGGTGGAAACGTGGGCTGGGAAAGCTGTGGTGCATTCGCCCCGGTGGGTTTCGGTAAATATTCACTCCAGACAGGCCAAGAGCCTCAGAGGAAGTTGATTGCTCACCCTTACACCCCCAGGCCTCCGCCCACCCTGTGTCCCAGCCTGAACTCTCTCCACCCACCTCTTCTACCCCTGACTCCTCCTCCAGGTCTCGGATTAAAGTGGCTTCCTCCAGGAAGCCCTCCGAGCCTCAGACTGCGCGGGGTGGGGATTGGTGTCAGTGTCACCTGTGCGCAGGCAGATTTGGTTCCAAGGTTAAAAGGACACCAGGCCGCTGCCCTGGAGACCTGCAGCCGGTGGGCCGGGGAGAGGGCTCACCCCTCAGCCCAGCATCCCCCACGGGAGGGCAGCCCCTGCCCCCAGGGCCCCTCCTCAACCCTTCCCCGCCTGGGCCTCTTCAGCCATGCAGGCACCTGCCTTTCCTCTGAGTGGTCAGACATTGGTGCTTTTCTCTTGTTCTTTTCTGGTTCTGCCACTTGTAGCTCAGGGGTCGTGAGCAAGTCCCTTGAGCTCTCTGTGTCTTCGCTTCTCACCTAGGAAATGGCACCCACCTCACAGGCCACGGCGAACATGAAAACTGGCCTCGGACAAACACCCCACCATTGCTGCCCTCACCGTCACACGCACCCCTGGATTCCCCCCACCCCACCCCACCCCCACCCCCAGTTTTTTAATCCTCACTCGAGGATATGTTTTTATTGATTTTGAGAGAGAGAGATCAGTTGCCTCCCGTACACACCCCCACCCACCACCTAGGTGTGTGCCCTGACCAGAAATCGAACCCACATTTTGGTGTGCAGGACGGCTCTCCAAACCGCTTGACGGGTTGTCACTGTGCTAGTGAGTGCACGGCCAAGGGCAGCTACGGGACTCCTTGCGCCCTCCAGGGGCAGCTCTCAAGTTCTGCATCCGTCTAAGGCTAAGTAGGAGCTCAAAGGTTGAAAGTGACAGCTCCACCCCACTCCTGCCAAATTTTCCATCCAACTTGGTTTAAATCAGAAGAGAATCCATTGTCCACAGCAGCCACACGCCGTGCCCTCCCCTGGGGGTCATCCAGTGTCTGGCTCCTTACACACTCAAACCACAATGGCAGTGCCACCTCTTCAGACAGTCCTTTGGGGGCTGCCTATTTATGCAACACTGAGCCCCTCCTCGGGGCCAGATTCTGCTCTCAGCAGCAGGGGTCTGCTGTGAACAAGACAGATGCATCCTTTGCAGAGCTGGCATTCTAGGGAGGGAGGGAGAGAAGACACCAAGTAAGCGACTGTTCTGAGGAGTATACTGGGTAGTTTCGAGTGCTGAGGAGTGAAATAAACCAGAAGAGCTGTGATTTGGAGCAGAGAGTCAGGGTGAGGCCTCACTGAGGGGATAACCAGTGAGTAAAGTCTTGCAGGAGGTGCGGGGAGATGGGGGGACATTGGAGATCCTGGGGAAGAGCATTCCAGGCAGAGGGACCAGCAAGTGCAAAGGCCCTGGGGCAGGACCGTGACCTCGGGGAGGTGGGGAGTGTCTTGTTCCTGGAATGGCACCTGGTGCACAATAGTGTTCAGTGGCTGTGTGAGGGGTGGAGAAGCCCCGTGGTTGTTGACCCTGCACAAGCTTTTCCTAAAGCCGCCTGTGGACTTCACTCTCAGACAGCTTTTCTCCCTGGGGTCCAAGATAGTGACTCAGCTTCAAACCCACTCACGGAGCAAGAATCTCTAAGTATCCCCAGCGAGAGCCCCAGGCAGCTCACTGGCTGAGAGGGTCACACGGCCATCCCCCAGCCAGTCCCTGAAGCCAGCGATGGGTGTGAGAGGGGCTTAGGACAGTGATGGCGAACCTATGACACGCGTGTCAGAGGTGGCACGCGAACTCATTTTTTTGGTTGATTTTTCTTTGTTAAATGGCATTTAAATATATAAAATAAATATCAAAAATATAAGTCTTTGTTTTACTATGGTTGCAAATATCAAAAAATTTCTATATGTGACACGGCACCAGAGTTAAGTTAGGGTTTTTCAAAATGCTGACACGCCAAGCTCAAAAGGTTCGCCATCACTGGCTTAGGACCAGGTCACGGGCCCACCACACCATCCTGAGAACCCCAGGAAGTCAGACTATGGCTGGAAGGAGCGGGAAAGAAGGCTGGGCAGGCAAAGAGCCAAACTTTACAGAATAATCACAACAGCTAAGATTTATTTGTTCATCAATAGGAAGCACGGCTTCTCGTGGCCTGAGCGAAGGAGTAGGCTGGCCCCATTTTACAGATAGAGAAACTGAGTCTTGAGGTTTCACAGCTGGTGAGTGGCAGAGCCTGGACGGTCCTGGCTCAAAGGGCCTCCACAGCACTGGACCCTGCAATCCCTTGCACCCGCCAGGGACCGGCTGCTGGACCGAAGGTGGAACCTTGGAGTGAGGGCACACTGAGAGAGGGGCCCCTTCTTGGACAGAGAAAGGGGGACACGGAAGACAGCTGAGGGCAGGCTGCCGGGGGCCTGCGGGCGATGGCCGACTGCTGGCACAGGCCGAAGGCGGCTGACCCCCACTTGTTCCTCAAATGGAAGCCTGAGGCAGGGGCAGGGCCAACAGGAGGTGGGCTGACCCTCAGGCCTGGGGTCCTGGGGGGAAATCTGGTCTTTACAGTGTGCCTGCTGTATCCACAAGCCCTGAGCTCAGGAGGACGCCTGCAGCCTGCCGTCAGGAAGGTGCTCGACCCGTTCTCTCCCGTGGTGTCCCCAGCACCCAGCCATACAGTGCCAGGCACATAGCAAGTGGCCCATAAAACCAACAGCCCTGCCAAGGAGGCAAATCCCTACCCCATGGCCAAGATGGGGAGACCGAGGCCCAGAGGAGGTCAAGGAGTCCGGCTGGGCCCAGCTGCCCAGGGGCCGTGCCTGGGAAATGCCTGGGTTGTGGGGTCTGGGCAGTCAGAGGCCAGGTGGGCAGTCACACTCCCGGCTGCACCTCTCCCTCCTGGAGCACCGGCCTGGACGGAACCGTGACCCGGGGGCGGCCGCTCGCATGGAGCACTTGCTCTTTCCCTCTCTGGCCTCAGACCGCCTGTCAGTGAAATGGGCCTCCGTGCTGCCCTCACTGTGATGGTGATCACAGAGGCCCAGAGGCCCACACAGGCCCAGTCCCAGCAGGGAGCTTTGGCGGCCCGGGAGTGGGGTGCACCTGCCACCAGGGCCCGTGTCTGGCACGGGGAGGTGCCCGCAGATGCCTGCTTGAGTGGGACCAGCACTCAGTGAAGAACAGCCCCTTTGGTGCTGAATGGGGAGAGGGCCCTGCCGCCCCCTGGCGTTCACCCAGTTCCCACCCTTCTTCCCTCCTATCCTCCCTGCCCATTGCTCCTACCCCTCCTCCTTTCAAATCTGTCCCCACCACACCATTCCCTCCTTCCTCCATTTTCTTCTCACTGCATTCCTCTTCTCTCCCTCTCCCAAACCCAGATCTCCCTCCTCCCCCACCCCCACTTCCTTCTTCCCAGCCCTCCCCTCTGCCCTCCTCTCCCTCCACCCCTCCCTTCCCCTCCTCATCATCCCCCGATTCCCACCCAACTCTCCCTCCCTCCACCCCACCACTCGGCCCTCCCTCCATGTGTCTTGGGTGGGTTTCCACACCCCTTCCTCGCGTACCACTCCCTCCTCTGACCTCTGACCTCCCCAGTCCTCGCCCCTCGGACCACCTGGTGCTGAGCCTGAAGCTGGGTTCCCCTGAGAACAAGGCAGACACCTGACTGAAGGCAAGAGCGCCCCTGGGGTGGCGGGCAGGTCCTCCTGTGGCTGCCGTGACAGCGCTGGGACCTTCTGACCCTGCCGCCCTCCGTGTTCTGGGGGCCACGGGACAACACTCCTGCTCCTGCCACGTCCAGCACCCACGGAGGGCCCCAGCCTCGGACGCAGGGCCCTCGCCGGCCACCAGTTCAGCCAGCCGCCGCCATCGCCCCAACCTGCCAGGCTGCGCCTGACTCCAACACCTTTGGTTGCCTCGGGTATTTTGATGTCTAGGTTCTAGGTGTTCAGTTAATGTCTGTCTGACAAAGGACTGAATCAATGAATCGAGAAACCGGTGTTTGTCAGTTTGTCTTCGGGTAAACACCGGAGTGCCCTGCCCTGGTCCCAGCGCCACTGCACCCAGGCGCCTGGGGTGGGGCACTTGGCCTTGGGCCGCCCAAGGCTCCGGGAAGGTAACTGTTCGGAGAGTCCCCCTCACAGCCAGGAGTCCGGTGTCTGCGGGCCGGGCCTAGGCGTGGGAACTGCTGTTCAGCTGCTTCTGCCTCTCCGCGCTGCTTCTGGGGTTCTTTTCTTGAGACTTTTGCCACCAAGTCTTTCCACTCATTATGAAGATGTTATACGTCATGTTTGCCGGCGGATATCTGAAACAACACAAAACTGCATTGAAAGTGTGCCATTGGGAGTTCCTACCGTGCACCCATGGAGGGCGAGGCGCCCCTCCCCTCCCCTCCCCTCCTCTCTCCCCCCAGTGCTCCTGGCTCAGGCTCAGGCCCCACATCATTGTGGGCCTCTGGGAGAAGCAGCACCATCTCGGCCCCTTCTTCTTGGCCCCAATAGACACGGGAGGGAAATAGCGAATCTGATGGATGCACCCTCATCAGGACTGTGGAGTGGGCCAAGCTGGTTTCCACTTTCAATCTTCTGTCGCTACCCCCTGCCCCATCAGGGCTCCCGTGTGCTCCGAGGCCCATTCCTGTCCCAGAGCAGGAAGCTGGCTGTGAGGTGGCGGCTGGCCTGCTGGGCTGCCCGCCCGGGGCCCCCACGCCAGCCCGCCGTGTGCTGTGGACCAGCTGAGCACCCAGCAGCAGGCAGGGCTGAGGGGCCTGCCGGGAGCCGCTCTGCCTGGGATCAGGAATGTGTGTCCCGAGGGATGAGAACAAGGCACATAGTTTCATTGTACACGATTCCCTTCCCAGCCTGCTCGTGGTGGGCCCACCGTGCCCGAGCCCTCATCCAGGGGGCAATCACAGCATCTGATGACTGATGCAGGCAGGCGCCGACCGCAGAGTGGCCCTCCCGCCAGGCATTGACCCCACTTGCAGGGCCAGGGGGAAGACTGGGAAGTCTGTGGGAGCCTCTGGGAAGGGGCCTTCAGCAACCAGTAGGGCTGTCTTTCAATATCTTAGAACCGGCTGCTGTCCCGGAGGAAGACCCTGCTGCCATCTCCTCCCCAGCCGCACCCCTCCGCCCTCCTGCCTGCTGCTCCTGCCTTTCCATTTCCCATCCACTTGCTGCTCTTCCAGCCAGAGGCTGCACCGGCTCCTCTCAGCAGCCCTCACATGTCAGTAGCTGTGGCCAGTAGAGGGCAGCAGGGCCCAGGCTGGAGAGCCGGAAACCTGGCTGTGATCAGAACCTCCACAGCAGTGCCTAACACCGTCAGGAGGCCCGGCCAGTGTGGCTCAGTGGACAGAGCACAGATGCTCGGCCTAAAGGGTCCTGGGTTCAATTCCAGTCAAGGGCACATACCGTGGTTGCATGCTCTATCCCCAGCCTGGGTCAGGGTGTGTGTGGGAGGCAGCCAATCAATGTGTCTCTCTCACATAGATGTTTCTCTCTGTCTCTCTCTATAAAAAAAAATCGATAGAAAAAATATCCTCAAGTGAGGATTAACAAACAAAAAAATGTGTGCCCAACTGGCGTGGTTCAGTGGTTGAACATCAACCTCTGAACCAGGAGGTCACAGTTCGATTCCCGGTCGGGGCACACGCCTGGGTTGCAGACTCCATCCCGGTGTGGAGTGTGCAGGAGGCAGCAGATCAGTGATTCTCTCTCATCATTGTTGTTTCTATCTCTCTCTCCCTCTCCCTTCCTCTCTGAAAGCAATAAAAGTATTTTTTTTAAATAATAATAAATAAATAAAACACAAGCCCGACAGCCAAGTTATCTGCGCTCTTACCAGTACGAAGCCTGCCAGGAGATGCCGATGGCCGCCAGGCCTGGAGCCCTGCCCTCCTCCCAGTCCAGGCTCAGCAGGCCACGCTGGGACCAATGCGGGCGGGCGGGGAAGGGGGGTGGGAGGAAGAGCCACTCACAGTGCCTGCCTCTTCCTGTTGAATATGGTCAGCAGGAGCAGCAGCAGCACTGTGGCCGCGAGGAGGCCGGCCACCGAGCCGATGACGACCACCGTGTCCCTCTGGAGGAAGCGCAGGAGCAGCAAGCACGGCACCGTCCTGTTCCGAGCGTCTGCGTGGGAAGACACGGGCGAGCCAGCAGGCGCCCGCGGGCCGCAGGGACACCGAGCTCCCGCAAACCTCTGGGAGGGAGCTCACCGGGAGCTCTGTGGTGGTGGAGGGGAGACCCACAGGGTCCACAACCAGATGGTGGGAAGTGGGGGGAGAGAGGAGAGCGCAGCTGAGGGAGGGGCAGCCACTGGGGGGGGGGGGGAGCGCACAGTAGAGTCAGGTGTTGGCAGCTTTTCCCAGGACCCTGACACAGCCTTCCCGCCCTCCGGCTCCGCTCCGGCTCCGCTCCAGCTGCCGGGGATTCTCGCAGAGTGGCTGCCTCTTGTGAGCGGGTCTGGGGGATTTTGTGACATAAGGCAAGTGTGACCCTGAGGTGACCCTGAGTGCCTACGGCCCCTGGGGACTTGCAGGAACCCTGAGGGTGGCGGGTGTGGGCTTGGGAGGACGAGGCAATCTTAGCTAGACCTCAAAGGAAGACACCCGGCCGACATGGGGGACGTATTTGGAGTATGACCAAAAAGGGACACGGATTCAGGGGAATGGGCACAGAGGCACCGTGAAGGGAATCAGGTGGTGTGGTGAGGAAGCTGGGAGCCCAGTGATGCTGGCAGGAGGTGCTAACCACGGGCCTGGACGGGCCATGGGGAGAAAACTGGCTGTTCCGCCTCCCCCTGCATCTCTGCCGTGTCAGGAGGCAGTGGCATGGGGAACAGGAAGGACTATGTTGCAGCAATTTAGCATTTCATCTCTCAGAGTGAGGGAATGACACCAAGTGTACTTTTGGTAGTGGTGGCTATGAGGAGAGAGTATACTGGTCTTGGCCCCAGCACGTTGCCATGATAGGCAGGTTCCTACCCACGCTGAATGGGCCCGGGCTCAGGTAATCCCGGGACTAGGTTCACGGCGGCACCTTCCTGTCGTTGGTGCCGGAAGCCAATTCCAGCATGTCATAATTGCAAGAGTTTCATCAAAAGGTTGATGGAGGTCTAGCCAGTTTTGCTCAGTGGATAGAGCGTCGGCCTGCGGACTGAAGGGCCCTAGGTTCGATTCCGGTCAAGGGCACATGCCTGGGTTGCGGGCTCGATCCCCAGTGTGGGGCATGCAGGAGGCAGCTGATTAATGATTCTCTCTCATCATTGATGTTTCTATCTCTCTCTTCCTCTCCCTTCCTTTCTGAAATCAATAAAAATATATATTAAAAAAAAAAGAAAAGGTTGATGGAACTTGGGAACTCAACAGGGTTGAGTCACACATGTAGTCACCTGCTGGGAATGGCTAAAGGCATTTCCCCAAACCTGAAAAGGGATGATTGCTGCCAGACAGCTCAGGGCAGTGGTCGGCAAACTGCGGCTCACGAGCCACATGAGGCTCTTTGGCCCCTTGAGTGTGGCTCTTCTACAAAATACCACGTGCGGGTGCGCACGCACAGTGCGATTGAAGCTTCGTGGCCCATGCGAGAGCCCCAGTTTGCCAACCACTGGCTCAGAGCATCTTAATCTACATGTTATTGCCTCCTGCTGGCCAAACACCTGAACAGCCGTAGGCTGATTCTTCCAATCTGACAATGCCTCTATATACGAAACCCTGACCCTTTGAAGTGTATATCTCTGCCTCACCTCAGGACAATTTGTGATAATAAAAAGCATGGGATCCTGAGACGAGAAGATCTTAGTTTCCTTTAAACTAGGCTCCTCTGACCCCCAAATGCCTTTCAAAATTATATTTCGTCTCTGGACTCCTATTTAATCTATGCACAGCCTTCTCCAGATTTCCTGAACCTTCTTAATGCCGGAACAAGAGCCCCGATGGTTAGGGAGCCGAGTGCCCAGTCCTGGCAGGGCTCGCAAGATGATGCCCCTGGTAGGAATGGCCTGGCTGTGCAGAAACAACATAAAAGAAGCATCTTTTTTTTAAGGTGGTCAAATGCCTGGAATTAACAGTGTGCTGACTTCTATTCCCTCAAAATACCATGAAAGGCAAACAGACATGTCCCTCGGGGGAGCTAGTTACCTGGGGACTGCTCACTGACCTCCCTGGCCCTGTGGAACAGCGAGGGCCCCTTCCTCCCCTCCTCCTCGGGGGCGTGGCCTACAAGACAAAAGGCAAAACGCACTGTCTGAGAACAGCCCTCGGCCTGAGACCACTTCTGTTTTAGGATGAAAGTAACTTCCTCTCGAGTCAGAGTGAGAAGTTGGGAGGGTTTTGGAGAAGACTCCAAAGTGCATCCAAGTTTTGTTTTTATTTTTTAATCTAACAAATTCCTGGGTGACCCCCACGGAGCCTGAGGCAGTGGTTTTTACACCTGAGTGGGCGTCAGAATCACCAGGGCCTGGCTGAAACACAGGTTGCTATCCAATGTCAACTGTAATTGAAAAAAATTTTAATTTTAATTAAAACACACACACACACATCACGGGGCCCATCCCAGAGTTTCGGGGACATAGGTCTGGGAAGTCCTGAGAGCGACCCTGCTGATGCTGGGCCACACGCAGAGGACCTGCCGGCCGGGCACTGGGCCCCGAGCTGCCCTGAGCCCAGGCTCCACTAGAATCAAACAGAGACAATGAGACCTACCTCATGGATGGCATGCTGTTCATGGAAACAGTGTATAACACAAAGGGCTATAAAAAATGCATCTTAAATTATAAGGGCAGGGGAGCACCAAAGCCCCACTGAAGCAAGTCTTGCCCAAGAGGGGTGTCTCCGGCACAGAAGTTCTCCCACTGCAGACACAGCTGATTCTCACAGCCAGTTGGCCTGGAGGTCAATTCCTCCCAGTGATACCTACAACAATCAGGGCAACTTGCATTGCTTCACAGCTGGCTCCTGCTGGATAGCCTCAGGCAGAGGCTAGATTAGCATCTCCATAGAGACCCAGGAGCCAGTGTGCCCGGTGGTCAGAGTGGGACCATCCAGTTTGCAGCTCCTCGGATCCATAAAGGACACACTCAGGGGGCAGACTCAGTGAGCACCAAAGCCCCACTGAAGCAAGTCTTGCCCCAGAGGGGTGTCTCCAGCACAGAAGTTCTCCCAATGCAGACACAGCTGATTCTCACAGCCAATTGGCCTGGAGGTCAATCCCTCCCAGTGTTACCTACAACAATCAGGCTTAACTACAACAAGACTGTGCACAAAGCCCACAAGGGGGTTCACCAAGAGTGTCTGCCTCAGGTAATCGGGGAGGCTGAGCCACTGGGCCCTATAGGACACCTAGCACAGAAAGCCACTCTGTCAACATAGGGAAGCATAAAAAATGTGGAGACAAAGAAACAGGACACAAATGACAGAAATGGAGGAAAGCAACTACTGGATAGAGTTCAAAACCACGGTTATAAGGTTTTTCAAGAACTTTCTAGAAACCGCCGATAAATTTAGTGAGACCCTCAAGAAATCTAGTGAGACCCTCGAGGTTATGAAAAAGGACCAACTAGAAATTAAGCATACACTGACTGAAATAAAGGATATTATGCAGAGTTCCAACAGCAGACTAGAGGATTGCAAGGATCAAGTCAAAGATTTGAAATACGAAGAAGCAAAAAACACCCAACTGGAAAAGCAAAATGAAAAAAGAATCCAAAATTACGAAGATAGTGTAAGGAGCCTCTGGGACAGCTTCAAGCGTACAAACATCCAATTATGGGGGTGCCAGAAGAAGAGAGAGAGCAAGATATTGAAAACCTATATGAAATGCTGAAAGGTATCCTTTAAGAAAAGGAAGAAGAAGAAAAAGGTAAAGATACAAATTATGTTCAACAAATACACATCTATCAACAAGTGAATCTAAAAATCAAGTGAATAAAAAATCATGAACAGAATAAAATTGTAAGGGCAGGACAGAAAAATGAACTAGACTGAAATACTCATTTACTGATAGAGGGACTGCAGATGGTTTAGGAGAGAGAGAGATAGGATTGAAAATCAAAAGTGTCCGCATCCTAACTCTGCCAATGTCTGTCTTTAGCTGTTTGCACGGAGCTGGCAGAGCCTGTGTGAGCTCAGCTGGGGAGAACGGGGCAGCCAGAGGCTGTGAGGGGCGGGAGAAGTCCAACAGTTCCAGCAGCAAGTGGAACCAATGGTTAGGAGCTCCCACAAGATCTGTCTGGACCGTTTACAGTTAGAAGTAGGGCTGTCAAAGGGGATGGGCTCCGTGAGTCCTGTTTGGCCCAGCTCACTCAGGGGTGCGAGTGAGCTGATTTAGCTAAGACTGTCAGGGGGCGGGGGGACAACACCTCATTACGTCTTAGTTATACCTGGGGAAAAGAAATGTGTTCCTTTTTCAATTTGGTCTGGAATGGGGAGAAAACTCCCAGCACAGTGTGACTCAATCATTTGCCTCTGAAATGCCAGCTGTCAGGCCGGAGCCGAGAGATTAGCACCACAGACAGAAAACGCTGGCTACAGTGGACCTGGTCCACACAGGGCTGTTCTGGACTTTCATGGAGTTACCACCTGAACACAAATGTTTACTTTTCTGGTCTCTGTGCCACCAAAACTTAAAACAGAATTCGGAGCCACAGTCCACACTTATCGTCACATGGTTGTAAATTCTCATTTACCTAAGGTTCTTTGGAGAGTTTGAAGGATGTTTTCCACATGTGATGGTTGTGCTTTTGACCATTTGTTAGATTATTTTTTATATTAAGTATTTTATTTTCATTTGTATGCTGCTGCCAGTGCATATAAAATAATCATTCTTGTGAAATAGAAATTCACAAAAATTCAGAGGGGCAGATGTTAAGGACGGACAAAAGCAGAAGTTTGTACAGTATGGCACATGTTATAGGGCGAGCTTTTTGTACAGGCTTCAGATTTAGCTCTCTCTGAATATCCACCGGTTCAGGAACAGTGGTTGAGTGCCGGAAGCCGGTCCATCCTTGCTGCTTGACACAGTCGCTGCAGGAAAGAAACATCTGCACAGCATATGTTTCAAGGGACCTGGCGTATATAGCATACTGTTCTTAATATGTTTGCTCCCCTTAGCGCTATGTGTTTTAACCAAGGTCACCGCTCTGAGAAAGGTTGTTTCCCCAGGTGGGGATTTTTCCCTGAAGTTAGGGAGGGGATAAAACCCCTTAACTAAGTGCCAGGCGGGTAGTTAATCACTTTAACTACAATCACGCTTAAGCTACATAATCTTTACTCCCTGGAATGGAGATAAGAAACGCCCTAACCTTTGCAATAGAAATTGACAGGATTAAAATCAACTAGTATAAATACAGATGTAACAAGACAATAAACACAGAACCTAGAGACAGAACCTAGTGAGAGAACATGGCAAAAGATCCTGGACAGAACCTGGCCACAGAACCTGGCAAGAGAACCTGACTAGAACCTGATGACAGAACCTGACTGGAGATTTGGAACCTGGCTGGAGAACCTAGCGAGAGAACATGGACACAGAACTTGGCTGGAGATCCTGGCTAGAGATCCTGGCTAGGCTGCTGATCAACTGAACACTGTCTCCTTGTCATTCCTTCTTCGCCGACTCCGTCCACACCTTTGGGGACCCCTGGACCTGCTGGGGCCGGACCCCAGCAGTTGAGAACACCTTCAAAATTCATTTCACTACAGAAAGGAAGAAGCTCTCTGGTGTCTGAAGGGATTGGTACTTGAAGACAGTCTGTCAGCCAGGGGTCATGGTGAGCATTCTGCACACAGAACTGTTCCACGTCTGCAGATGCCTGGCACACCTCCTCGCTCGTGAGCCGGGCCTCCGGCTGGAGCTGCTGAGCCACTTTCTTCATAGCGGTGCCGCGGGAGGAACCAGACCTGGTGCACCGAGTGCCGGGCAGACTGGTCGGTAGCGGGTTGTGGGGTGTGGGGCGTGGGTGTGGGTCTGTAGGGGCCAGACGGTGGGGCAGCGGCGCGAGTAGATTATTTTTTGTGTGTGTGTGTGTGAGGGGGGGGGGGGGAATAAGCATGATTACCAAGTTTTGTCAAATACAGTCAATTTTCAAACTTCATTTCGACTTGAGGAAATCACTGACCGTGAGGGGCCAGCCCTTACCAGGGAAGTGCAGAGAGAAAACCCGGGTCCTCACCACCCAGCGCCGTCCCAGTCACCAGCCACACCCTGAGCCAGCACATTCATCCTAAAAAGCCCACAGCCAAGAAATGTCGGCTCTGTGCTCAAGGGACAGTTGAAGTCTTACACCTTCATAATTTCCCTGTTTTATAGGTCTTAGGGGACTCTGGCATTGAAATGAGCCCTTGATTATAAGTGACCATCAACAAAACAACAAGAGAGCCCACTGCGTGGGAGAACAGATTTGCCAATGCTATTTCATATAAGGGTTTAATCTCCAAAATTTACAGAGAACTCATATAACTTAACAAAAGGAAGATAAACAACCCAATCAAAAAATAGGCAAAGGACCTAAATAGATACTTTTCTAAAGAGGGCATACAGAAGGCCAAGAGACATGAAAACATGCTCAAAGTCACTAATCATCCAAGAGATGCAAATCAAAACAACAATGAGGTACCATCTCACACCTGCCAGGATAGCTATCATCAACAAATCAACAAACGACAAGTGCTGGAGAGGATGTGGAGAAAAAGGAACCCTCCTGCACTGCTGATAGGAATACAGACTGGTGCAGCCACTGTGGAGAACAGTATGGAATTTCCTCAAAACGTTAAAAATGGAACTCCCATTTGACCCAGTGGTCCCACTTCTAGGAATATATCCCAAGAAACCAAAAACACCAACCAGAAAGGATATATGCACCTCTATGTTCTAGCAGCACAATTCACCATAGCTAAGATCTAGAAACAGCCTAAGTACCCATCAGCAGATGAGTGGGTTAAAAAACTGTGGTACAGCTACACAATGGAATACTACGCTGCTATAAAAAAGAAGGAATTCTTACCATTCGCAACAGCATGGATGGACCTGGAGAGCATTATGCTAAGTGAAATAAGCCAGTCAGAGAAAGATAAATATCACATGATCTCACTCATTGTGGGATATAATGAACAACATAATCTAATGAACAACATAATCTGATGAACAAGAATAGATCCAGAAACAAATGGCAGGGGGTGGGAGGGGCTGTTAGAAAGCAACCAAAGGACTTGTATGCATGCATGTTAGCATAACCAATGGACACAGACACTGAGGCAGTGGGGGCTTTCCTGGGGTGGGAATGGCTGAGTGTGGGGGGGGTGTCAATCGGGGGGAAAAAGACATATGTAAAACTTTAGACAATAAAAAATAAAAATTAAAAAAAAGAAAGAAAGAAAAGAAAAGAAAACCTCCTGTGTCTGGTACACACTAAATGTTCCCGTATATTTTAATTTTGTCATAAAGGTGGTTATTATTGTTACAGAGAAATGTACCATCCATTCATCACACAGTTACTCACTCAGCAAACACTACTAAGCACCTACTATGTATCAGACCCCACCCCTCACCCTGGGACACAGGGACTAGTGAGTGCCGGTATTGTCAGGATTTGCCTATGGCATTCCAGCATACATTCTAGAAGGATGACACCAGTCAGCTCAGAGGTGGGAAAGACAGCCCTGGCACCAACATCGGTCCTGGCGCCAGCAGAAAACCTCTAAGTGAAGCCGGGGCTGCTGCCTGGCTGAGTGTAGGCAAGCTGCTCGGAGAATTCGCAAAGCTGCCGAGCCCCGGCTCCCTGGTGGGTCATTTCCCGAATATCTAACGTCATGCTCTAAAGTGCCTTGTCAGAGCAGAGGAACCCGTCTACCAAAATCACTTCTGGGAAACTGATCTCACTACATATCCCCAACAGGAATCAGTATAGACCAGGAATCAGTATAGACCCACGACTGTAGAAGACTATCGGCCATTCAGACCCAAAGCTCATGTGGAGCCCTAGCTCTGCTCAGAACTGTGCCAGCAGCTGGAGGTTCAAAGGGGATGGAGACCTGTTGCTTGGTCCGCATCCTAGAGCTACCCAGACACATGGCAGAGGCCAGGCACACCGAGACATGGCCAGGCACACCGACACAGCCACACAGAACAAGGCAAGGGCTAGGCGGACGGGAGAAGGAAAACCAACTCAGCCAGGCAGCCAGGAGACAGGCCCCGGGCTGAGCGGCTTCAGAGACAGTGGGCCCTGGTATCTGAGCCTGGACCACGCCGACCGTGGTATCTGCTGAGACCCCAAGGCCAATCCTGTCCACAGTGTTGGTGCCGGTGAACTCAGTCACCAACACTCGGGCTCCCAGGGCTCACGGCAGCCTGGGGGGTCTGTATGGGACAGGCCAGCAACCTGGGGATGGCCCCCGGGGGACACTCACCCACTGACCTGCGGGCATCAGGAGACGCCCGAGGCGGTCAGCAGGCAGCTGCAGACCAATGATGGCCCCGCCCAGAGGCCACAGGACACCCTCTGTGCCTTAGAGAAGAACCTGGACCCAGACAGCTCCATGTCCCCACAGGACTGCCCAGGACATGGCAACCCCCAGGCCACACTGTCCTCAGAGGCTTCAAATCCCTTTACAAATGTCGTGTATGGAAACTGTACCCGCGAGAATCGGGTCGAGGCTAGAGGCATGGAGAACAGCAGATTCCATCAGCTCGGCAAACTCTTCACTTGTACTACTGTCACTACTTTTTCATAGGTACATTTTTTGAAATCTATTAATTTCTCCTCTTCTAAAGCAGTCCGGTTTCTATCTGTCTTTGAAAACAACCATTTTGGTTTCTCCTTCTAGGTTTACTTTGCTAAGCAACATTCATTTGACATTCATTCTGAGTCCTTTTTCAAGGGATCTTGGTACATTTGTGGATGGTCTATGCACCTGGTGAACAGATGCTTACAATGAGGACACAAAAAATTGACCATCACATTCACGCCCTCAAAGTGATGCGCTCTCATCACCAGCCCCTCCTTGGTGAATGGTGACCTACAGGCTCCTGGATTACTGCTCAGAGGGGACCGGGCCAGCTTCTCGGTGGCCCAGCACTGCCGAGGCGGACGCTGGCATGACACTGGGCAGCTCAGTAGGCCCTGGGGGTGATGGGATCCTCCCGAACCCCGAAGCAGACGCCACCTTCAAATGCACACAGTCCCCGCCCTCACATGTGGGCTCAAGGGACCTGCAAGGAGGAGAGAGGTCTCGACCTGCTCCTGGACGGGAACCCCCTAGAGCAGGGACCAGCTGGCACGCCCCTTCCTTCCTTCAGTCCATCAGTGAGGCGGTCATGTAGACTTTCTTAGCCGTCTTAAAAGATAAAAGACTCCCAGCCTAGTTACTCTAGAACAGAGGTGGGCAAACTTTTTGACTCGAGGGCCACAATGGGTTCTTAAACTGGACCGGAGGGCCGGAACAAAAGCATGGATGGAGTGTTTGTGTGAACTAATATAAATTCAAAGTAAACATCATTACATAAAAGGGTACGGTCTTTTTTTTTTTTTTAGTTTTATTCATTTCAAACGGGCCGGATCCGGCCCGCGGGCCGTAGTTTGCCCACGGCTGCTCTCGAGTGTTACATGGGCGGTTTGGGTAGCTCGATGAGGCCCAGCCGAGACTCACTCACGTGATGGTTTCACCCCACACCAGGGAGCCCGGTGGCTGGGGAGGGTCTGGACGTCTCTTTTAACTACCTCCTGGGGATGCTCGTGCTGATGGGCTGAGGTCCTGGGCAGAGGGTCTGTCTCAGCCTCAGGGCCTCCCCATCGGGACCAAGTGCAGAAGCTCCTGGCACCCACCCAGAGAGGGGTGACGCTGGGCTCAGGTGGGGCTGACACTCGCTCCCAGCACCGCCCAGAGGTGCCCAGCGCTGCCACACCCTCTGGAGGAGCGGGATCCTCTTCCGTGCTGGTCTCTACGCTTCGGATCATTTCTTGGGGCCGGACACCTGGAGAACAGGCCTGGCCTCCGTGCACAGGACCTCCCTCCCACCAGCGTGGGCACAGGCTGCCTGGGGGCGCCGGGCAAGCACCAGTGCAGCCCTCAGCATCGCGTGGGGAGGGGACTTACCCAAGAGTCTAGCCGCATATTCTTGCTTGTTTGACCGTGGTGCAGAATTTTTCAAGCTCTTTTGTTGAAGGGAACCTATGGGAAAATAGTCCTTGGTTGTGAGCAAATCTCTCCTTGGATCTGTGTGTGATGTTTTCATGTCGAGCTGCCCTCGCGTGGTGCTTTGCGAGCAGTGCCATGCGGTTGGCTGCTCTGGGGAAGACGCCGGGCCTGGGTTTGGGGCCACCCTCTGAGGCTTGTGAGCTTGAGCTGTAAAGCTCTGTGGATCGGGTTTTCTCATCTGACGCTGGTGGGAGCGGCACCAACCGCAGGAGGAGGGGCAGGGCAAGCTCGCTGATGCGCCACCTTATCTATTACGAACTCACGGCTTGCTCAGTGCTCAGTGCTCAGTGCTCAGGGCTCAGTGCTCAGGGCTCAGTGCTTAATGCTCAGTGCTCAGTGGTCAGTATTGGGGCAACAGACATAGACAGACACACATTCAGGTTTTGTGAAGAGAAATGGTCCCCTGTTCAAGGAACGATGCCAACAGGAGGGATTGGGTTGCAGTGGAAACGAGGCGCTTCCTTGCTTGGGGGAGGGGGAACAATACCACCACGTACTCTGCTCCGACCCACACCAGGGTCTACCATGGAAGGGGGCCAGAGGCCTCAGACTGCCCCAGGGGGCCGTTTGATGGGCACAGAGAGCCCCTGGCCTTAGCTGGCAAATGGAAGAATGAAGGTGCCAGTGGAATGGACCGGTGGACAATCTCCTCTAGGACGGCACGGGCTGCTTTCAGGCTTCTGCTCACACTCCTGTGGCTCCAGCCACGATAGGAACCAGCTGGGCTAACCCACGGCAGTGACCTGCGAGGTTCTGAGTTTCATTCCCAGGCTCTGCTTCATGGAGTGTGACATCTCGGTGTGCAGACACATCTTTGTGCTGCGAGGCCATGACCAGCCCTTTTCTCAGACCCCAGGGTAGTGGGCCATCCACCCAGAAGAAACCGATCCCCTAGGCAGGGTCGCTAAGGCCACAGCACCCACCTACTCTGGGGGCCCCAGAGCAGTCAGGAGTGTCCGTGGGCCTGACCTTTAAGTCAAGACCAGTTGCCACACCAACCTTCACCTGGTTCCCAGCAGACAGTGCGCACAGCCAGTGAGTGATGGGTGCACGTGGCAGCTCTCAGCGCTACGGGAAATTGTCACCGGGGTGCCTGGGGCATGGACACGGCTCCCAGGTTCGCTGTCTGTCTAGTAAATGACAGGCACTGAACGTTTTCTTTTGCTGAGATATTAGTGGATCGTTGCAATGGCCGTGTAAGTGAGCCCGTGCAGAAAACATCTGTTCACTAAAACCCATCTGCTTTCAAAGCGCCCTGGCCAGAGGAGTTACTGTCTCCCTTTCCCTGCCGTCACCCCTGGCCTGACCGTTTGCAGAAGGGACTCACTGTCCCTCATGAAACGTGACACCTTTTATGACCTTGATCTACTTAATTTCTGGAGAACAGCACTGCTCTTCCTCTATCAGCACTGCGCCCACTGCTGCTGCTTTCTCCCCCGACCTGATACACGCCACATCCGGAGAACGTCCCAGAATCTGGTCAGCAGCAAGAGAGCAGGGAAACCTGATGTTCACCTGGAAATGCCACGCCCCTGACAGCATCATTCAGATCGGCTACAGGTGGGAACAACCGAACGCCCATCGGCTGCCAATCGGGTTAACACAATGCGGCAGGTCTGTACAATGGGATGTTAGTGAATCATAAAAACCGTGAAAATATGTAAAATGAAAGAAACAGTCACAAAAGACCATATGTTACGTGATCCCACATATGAACTTTTCAGACAACACAAATCTACAGAGCAGACTGTTGTCAGGGGCCTTGGGAAGGGGTTTGGGAGTGGTCGTTAGTGAATGTGACATTACTCTTTGAGGAGATGGAAATGCTCTAACATTACACAGTGGTGATTCACACTTCTTTGTCCTAAAACCTGCTGAATTATACACATGAGAGGGTGAATGTTATTTTCCATGCGAATATCTCAAACTGGTATTTAAAATATGGTGTGTGTGCATATGAAAGGACAGAGGGAACAAGATTGGCCTGATTCACACATGGAGGCTCATTGTACTAATCTTTCTCCTATTCTGCATGTTGTTAAAATGTGCATGTATGCTACCCTCCCGTGGAACTCTGGATGTGGGGAAAGGTTCAAAGTTAGAGGAAATGTGAAAGTTACTCCTGCCTCCTGAGCAAGAAATCCTTATGGTCGATTCAGAGACATGAAGAAGGTAGGAGGTGGGAGACGACCCTGGTCACCACGCCTGCACCTGCAGGCCGTGACCACCCTCTCACGCCTGATTTGGGCTCAAGGTGAGTCTCTCAGTTCTCCATCTGCCACACGATATACCTGTGATAGTACCTTAAAGGCCCGATGCATAAAATTCGTGCACGGCAGGGATGTGGGGGTCCCTCAGCCTGGCCTGCACCCTCTCCAATCCAGGACCCCTGCCTGCCTAATCGCCCCTAACTGCCTCTGCCCGCCAGCCTGATCCCACTAACTGCCCTCCCCTGCCGGCCAGATCCCTTAACTGCTCTCCCCTGACAGCCTGATTGCCCCTAACCACCTCTGCCTTGGCCCCCACCACCGTGCTTTTGTCTGGAAGATGTCTGGTCTAATTAGCATATTACCCTTTTATTAGCATATTCCCTCTTGCTCTGAAATATATACATATATATATATATATATATATATATATATATTTATCAGAGCAAGAGGGAGAGGGAGAGACAGAAACATCAATGATGAGAGAGAATCATTGATTGGCTGCCTCCTGTACAACCCTTACTGGGGATCAAGCCAGAAACCTGGGCATGTGCCCTGACCAGGAATTGAACTGTGACCCCCTGGTTCATAGGTCAAGGCTCAACCACTGAGCCACACCGGCCGGGCTGCCACAGTACCTTTAATGAGGTGGAAAGGGTGGTGGGGCTCTGCACCTTGCCAACAGCCCAAGAAGAGAAGAAAGAAGAGGGTCTCTGCTCTTCTCATCTTTGCCTGGGTCTGTGCACCATTGGAGAGAAGCAAGTCTCCTGAAGTCCTCAGCTGAAGCAGCCTTGGACTCTGGGATTCTGTGGAAACTGACCTCTGTGAGGTCACACTGGGAGCCAGGCGGGGGCAGTTCTACAGCGGGAGGGGGAGGGCGGTGTCTGCAGACAGGCATGGGAGGGGGGCTGGTGGCTAAGCTGCCTCCCTCCATCCTGCGTGCACCGTAGCCTGAAGGCGGTAGCTTGCAAGTGACAAAACTTTACTAAGTTGGTTTAAGTGAATTGGAAGTGGCTAGAGCAGCCAGTAAATCCTTAGAATAAATCAAGGTATCACATTAAGCATTGTTATTTATTGCATTACATAAAACTATAACACCAAAAATTATAAACAAAAGTAGAAGTTGATGTCATTCATGTACCTCTATTTCCCCTATTATCCTATTAATAAAAGCCTACGTGGTCATCACACCCTCACGCCATGACGCCCTCACTCTACAACAAGCAATCCCCAGGAGGCTGCGTGTGCGGCGGCTGGGTGGGGCTGCATGTGCGCACGGGTGGGTGGGGGCTTGATGCTGCGTATGCAGCGTGGAGGTGGGGCCTGTGGTTCTGTGCGGTGAGGCCTGCGGGTCCCTGGGCTCGCATGGCAAAGTGAGGCCTGGGATCCCACGGCTCCACACGGCACAGAGGCGGGGAGTGTGGCTCCGCACAGCGAAGCAAGGCAAGGCCAGGGGTCCCGCAGCTCCGCGCGGTGCGGAGGCAGGACCCCCGGCTCCAGCCTACCTCTTTGGGGCAGTCCATTGAGGAGCCCCGGATGTGTGGGCAGGGCCTACCTCTTTGGGGCCATCGATCCCAGGGCTCCCGCACTGTGAGAGGGCACAGGCCAGGCTGGGGGGACCCCCACCACCACCAGTGCACTGGGCCTCTAGTGTTTTATAAGTATTAAACTATTTCAAAAGGGAACATTTTATATTTTAGCACCTTTAACTGCACTTTTCCCCCTGCATGTTCATTTTGCATTGGGTCTCACAAATTATACAGCTGGCCTTGCCCTTTAGCCCTCCTGTTCACACACTGCACTCAGAAGAGATCTTTTGGGGCAAAAAGTTGCATAAAAAGTTACATAGCTGAGTTCTGAGTAGTTCAGGTGTATTCCTTTGCTGTAACAAAGTACCAGAAAATGGAGGGCTACACAACAGAAATCTACTCATTGTCTTACGTTCTGGGGGCCAGAAGCCCAGGAGCCGGTGTCAGCAGGGGCGGCTCCTTCTGAAATCTCGCGTCTTGGCTGGCAGGTGGCCATCTTCTCCCTGTGTCTTCACACGGTCATCCCTCCAAACGCATCTGCATCCAAAGTTCCTTTTCTAATAAGAAGGTGCCTCTGCTGCCCGCCCCCCATGGTAGAGGAAAGATGCTTTTTCCCCTTTGCACACTTAATCACAGTGGATTAAGGCCCATCCCAATGACCTCTTTTAACTTAATTACCTCTGTAAAGACACGCCAGGTAAAGCCACATTCTGACACACTGAGGGTTAGGACTCCAACGTATGGCTTTAGGGGTGAGAGGTGGGACGTAATTCAACTAAAAACATTAGGTAATGGCAGCAGCATAAGTCTTATTTCTCTAAAATATCTTCAAAAAAGTAAAAACAGATTAAAAATAAAACATATGAAACAACAAGCAACTAAGATGGCGGCATAGGTAAACACCAGGAAATTATCGCCTCACACAACAATTGAAAATTACCGCAAAGGACTGAGCAAACATCATCCAGAACAACAGGAAGGCTGGCTGAGTGTAAATTCCACAACTAGAAGGAAAGAAAAGCACGCTGAGAGCCAGAGGCGCTGCGGAGGTGAAGTGCAGAGGTACGGCGGCGCGCGCGCCCGCGAGGAAAGGGGGTGGCGCCTGAGGACGCGGCTGTCTTTTTGAATCACAAACTCCCGACGGCTCTGAACTCCGGTTCCGGGAAGTCTCTGGGGACCCAGGTCTCATACGGGGAGCAGCTGGTCTGTCCGGCAGCGGGCGAACTTGAGGGCGGCTTTCCCTCAGAGGTGCTTGCAGCCGTTACCGGGACACTGAGACGCGCAACTCTGGGCGGAGAATCGGCCATAGCTGCTTTATCTGCCCTTTGATTCCCTGAGACCCCGCCCCACCCAGGCTGCGGCAGAGGCTTTTGCATGTGAATGTACCTAACTGCAGCCGAACCAGGCAGACCTGGAACTTCCAAGAGAAGGCCCAAGGCCCCGCAGCGGCTTGCATTGCTTCACAGCTGAGCCTCTTCGTGGCTCCTGCTGTGTGGCCTCAGGCAGAGGCTGAATTAGCACCTCCTTAGATCCAGGAGCCACTGTACCCAGTGGTCAGAGGGGGTCCATCCAGACTGCAACTCCTCAGATCCATAAGGGACGCACTCAGGGAGCAGACTCAGTGAGCACCAAAGCCCCACTGAAGCAAGTCTTGCCCCAGAAGGGTGTCTTCAGCACAGAAGTTCTCCCACTTTAGACACAGCTGATTCTCACAGCCAATTGGCCTGGAGGTCAATTCCTCCCAGTGATTCTACAACAACCAAGGCACCAAGAGTGCACCAAGAGTGTCCACCCCAGGTAACTGGGGAGGCTGAGCTACTGGGCCCTACAGGACACCTGGCGCACAGGGCCACTCTATCAACACAGGGAAGCTGCCAAAATGCGGAGACAAAGAAACAGGTCACAAATGGCAGAAATGGAGGAAAGCAAACGATTGGATATAGAGTTTAAGGCCACGGTTATAAGGTTTTTCAAGAATTTTATGGAAACCGCCGATAAATTTAATGAATCCCTCAATAAGTATAGGGAGACCATGGAGGACATGAAAAAGGACCAACTAGAAATTAAGCATACACTGACTGAAATAAAGAATAATTTACAGAGATCCAGCAGCAGAAAAGAGGATCCCAAGAATCAAGTCAAAGATTTGAAATACAAAGAAACAAAAAATACCCAACCGAAAAAGAAAAAAGAAAAGAGATTCCAAAAATATGAAGATAGTGTAAGGAACCTCTGGGACAACTTCAAGCGTACCAACATCAGAATTATAGGGGTACCAGAAGGAGAGAGAGGGCAAGATATTGAAAACCTTTTTGAAGAAATAATGACAGAAAACTTCCCCTACCTGGTGAAAGAAATGGACTTACAAGTCCAGGAAGCGCAGAGAACCCCAAACAAAAGGAATCCAAGGAGGACCACACCAAGACACATCATAATTAAAATGCCAAGAGCAAAAGATAAAGAGAGAATCTTAAAAGCAGCAAGAGAAAGACAGTCAGTTACCTACAAGGGAGTACCCATACGACTGTCAGCTGATTTCTCAACAGAAACCATGCAGGCCAGAAGAGACTGGCAAGAAATATTCAAAGTGATGAATAGCAAGAACCTGCAACCAAGATTACTTTATCCAGCAAAGCTATCATTCAGAATAGAAGGTCAGATAAAGAGCTTCACGGATAAGAAAAAGCTAAAGGAGTTCATCACCACCAAACCAGCATTATATGAAATGCTGAAAGGTATTCTTTAAGAAGAGGAAGAAGAAAAAGGAACTCTTGCCATTTGCCACAGCATGGATGGAACTTGAGAGCGGATAAATACCACAGGATCTCACTCATTTGTGGAATATAATGAACAACATAAGCTGATGAACAAGGACTGATCCAGAGACGGAGAGGCATTGATTGGACTGTCGGGACTTGGAGGGAAGGTAGGGGAGGGTGGGGGTAAGGGGGAAAGATCAACCAAAGGACTTATATGCAAGCATATAGGCCTAACCAATGGACATGGACAACGGGGGGGTGAGGGCATGAGCAGGGGTGGGGGGGGTGGGGGGTAGAGGGTAACGTGGGGACAAGGACACATATGTAATATCTTAATCAATAAAAAATATATTAAAAAAAAAAAACATATGAAACAACTCAAACTCACCCCCTCAGCATAACCCAGAGGAGGCGGCATCAGGCACAGCATTCCATCACCTCTGCCTTTTGGGGTCTGTCACTAAGGGAAGTCTCCGAAGACCCCATCCTCTGGGTTCCTCCATATGTGCTAAGAACTTACTTTCATTGGTGCATTTTGTCTTGTCAACAAAGGGTTGCTGCCACCAATCCAATGCGGACAGGAATCACCAATCTGAAGTGCAGTAAAAGGACACTTTTTTCAGAAAAATGGAGTAAATGCAGCCTCCAGTGCCCTCCCTAGAGGTAAAGCAGAAGCCCACTTATACAGAGAAAGTGCCTGCCCTGATCCCTGATTTGTCCATTTTTATGCAAATTAAGGATCCAAATTTGCAGTTTGATTAGCCCAAATTGCAATGTCCTGATTGGTCAGAATCATGTGTCCCGATTGGTCATTATGGAGCTGCTATGATTGGTTTCTAAAGATGCAAATGAGGCCCTGGCCAGTTTGGCTCAGTGGATAGAGCTGATGCTTTTAGCTCTTATACTTAGGTCTTTAACCCATTTGTGCTAATTTTTATATTTGGTGTCGGTAAGGGACCAACTTCTTTCTTTTGTATGTGAATATCCAGTTTTCCCAGCACATTTGTTGAAAAGACTGTCTTTCCCCCTTTAAATGGGTTGGCCCCCCTGCAAAGATCATTTGATCATATATGTGGGGCTTACTTCTGGGCTCTCTGTTTTATTCTGGGTCTATATGTCTGTCTTCATGATGTATTACTTTAAAAATGAAATAAAACACTGAAGTGCAACGTGTCTGCATAACAAACATTTATAAAAGAGCATTTGTAAAGAAGAAATTCCATGAACACTAGACAACAGGGTAACAGTGTTGGGATGAGGAGTGGCTGCAAAGGAGCCCCACAAGGACATGCTGTTGAAGGCTATGGAGCAAACCCAGCTCAGAGGCAGGCGGACAAGCTCCTCAGTTATCCTCTGAGACAGATGGAAAGGGGAGGGGCCCAGAAGGCTTACCTTGGAGGGAGAAAGAGAGGGGGTGGGGGGAGAGGAAGGGGGGGAGTGGATAGAGCCTGCAAACTGAAGGGTCCCAGGTTTGACTCCAGTCAAGGGCATATGCCTGGGTTGCAGGCTGGCTCAATCCCCTGTACAAGTGGGCATGCAGGAGGCAGCTGATCAATGATTCTCTCTCATCATTGATGTTTCTATTTCTCTCTCCCTCGCCCTTCCTTTCTGAAATCAATAAAAATATATTTTTTTAAAAGATGGCAAATCTATAATAATAAAAGCATAATATGCTAATTAGACCAGACGTCCTTCCGGATGAACTTCCAGGTGAAGCCGGGGCTGTGAGGGAAGCCCGGGTCCCGGGTGCTGGAGGGAAGCCGGTGCAGGCAGCTGGGGGAAGGAAGGCCTGCTCTTGCACGAATTTCGTGCATTGGGCCTCTAGTGAGGATATACTAGTAACAGTGCAGATCCAACTGCACAGGCCTGGTCTCAACCCATTGGTCAAACACCATCCCAGGAAGTCCTGGATGGACTTAACCAAAAGGAACACAATTCAGGAGTCTTGGCAGCCCAGTCTGGTTTTCCCGAGATGCAGCCTGAGTGGACGGCCCCCTGTGAGCCAGAGCTGCTAGGCTCTGCTTATGAACTTGGGCCCAGGTAACCATCAGCAGGCCCTTTAGACAGGTATAACCTTTCCCAGGTCAATAATCTTTATTAGCAAAGTGGGTGTAAGTAACAGTGACAGACTGAGAACATCAACGGCATCTACGTGCGAGGGTAACGTTCAGGCCAGAAAAGGAGATGCTGTCTGGGAGACGCTGAGACGATGGCTCAAGGGGCAGGAGGGCGCGGCTGGTCCTTTGGGCTGGAGGGATTCTCTCTTGCCCACCTTCCTCTCCCCCCCTCTTTCTCCCTCCAAGGTAAGCCTTCTGGGCCCCTCCCCTTTCCATCAGTCTCAGAGGATAACTGAGGAGCTTGTCCGCCTGCCTCTGAGCTGGGTTTGCTCCATAGCCTTCAACAGCATGTCCTTGTGGGGCTCCTTTGCAGCCACTCCTCGCCCCAACACTGTTACCCTGTTGTCTAGTGTTCATGGAATTTCTTCTTTACAAATGCTCTCTTATAAATGTTTGTTATGCAGACACGTTGCACTTCAGTGTTTTATTTCATTTTTAAAGTAATACATCATGAAGACAGACATATAGACCCAGAATGAAACAGAGAGCCCAGAAGTAAGCCCCACATATATGATCAAATGATCTTTGCAGGGGGGCCAACACATTTAAAGGGGGAAAGACAGTCTTTTCAACAAATGTGCTGGGAAAACTGGATATTCACATACAAAAGAAAGAAGTTGGTCCCTTACCGACACCAAATATAAAAATTAACACAAATGGGTTGAAGACCTAAGTATAAGAGCTAAAAGTATAAAACTTGTAGAGGAAAACACTGAGTTAAAAGCTTCAGAACACTGGATTTGGTGTCTCAGATATGACACCAAAGGCAGAGGCAACAAAAAGAATATAGACAAGTTAGACACATTTTTTTAATTTTGTGGATCAAAAACAATATTAACAGAGTAAAAAGGCAACCCACAGAATGGACAATATATTTGCAAATCATATATCTGATAAGGGATTAATATCCAGAACTAAAAATCAACAGCAGAAAAAGAAACCAAACCAATTAAAAAATGGACAAAGGGCTTGAATAGACATATCTCCAAATTATGGTGGAGGTGGGTGGGGGGGGTTGTTATAATTTGATAGCTACAGCACCTGAATTAATCTGAAAAGTAATCAAATTATTTTAAATCTTAGAACACATATACTTATGTGAATAGAGGGTTAAGTTTCTCATATGTGAATAGAAAGTTAAGTTTTTCTTAATTTTCCTTTTCAAGGCCTGTGCGAAGCGATTGAGGAGGTGACTCAGCTGTGAATCCAGCAGCAGAACCGATAAGCAGGGTCAGACTCACCTGAAGTCAAAACATCATCTCATCAACATCAACATCTCATCGCCTGATGACTAAAGACAATAGCTGAGTCTGCGGACCTCCAGGGCTGCCTCACCTAGCCCCTTCCCCTTTATATTCCTGCACCAGACAGGATTTGATCCTTGTAAGCACCCTGTCTTCTTGGTTGGCTAGCCTTCTCGATAAACGCATAACATGATTCAGCCCTGCCTTCATATTGGACACAGCGATGGGCAGCCAGAGCCCAACCGGGGGTTTCCCGGTAACACAAAGAAGACATACAAATGGACCATAAAGCACATGAAAAGATGTTCAATATCACAAATCATTAGAAAAATACAGAGAAACCAAGATGACGGCATAGGTTAACGCCGGAGTTTGCTGCCTTGAACAACCACTTCAAAAATACAACTAAAAGACGGAACGGACATCATCCAGAACCACAGGAAGGCTGGCTGAGTGGAAGCTCTACAACTAGGAGGAAAAAGAAAAGCATACTGAGACTCAGAGGAGGCGCAGTGCTGAAGTAAAATACTAAGGTGCGGAGTGCATGCGGAGTGGGCTGGCGGCTGAGGGCGTGGTTGTCTGTTTCAATCGGGAGGGCTCAGACTCTGAGCTCCAGATCCGGGCGAGTCTCTAGGGACCCAGACTCAAATGGGACTGTCTGGCTTCGGTCGGAACTTGAAGGCAGCTTTCTCTCCGAGGTTTGCAGCGGTTGCTGTGACTCTGAGAGACAGAGCCCCTGGGGACAGGACTGAGAGCAGCCATAACTGCTCGCTCCGCCAGCCCTGTAGATCCCCTGGGACCCGCCCTGCCCAAGCCCTGCACAGAGGTATTTGCCGCATAGCCTCAGGCAAAGGCTAGGTTAGCACTGCCCTAGAGATCCAGCACAGAAGTTCTCCCACTACAGACACAGCTGATTCTCATAGCCAGTTGGCCTGGAGGTCAAATCCCCCCGAGTATTACCTACAACAATCAAGGTTTAACTACAACCAGACTTCGCACAAAGATCACAAGGGGGTGCACCAAGAAAGCATAAAAAATGCAGAGACAAAGAAACATGACAGAAATGGAGGATATAGAGCTCAAAACCACACTTTTAAGGTCTTTCAATAATTTTCTAGAAACTGCTGATAAACTTAATGAGATCTACAAGAAATCTAATGAGACCCTCGATGTTGTGATAAAGAACCAACTAGAAATTAAGCATACACTGACTGAAATAAAGAATTTTATACAGACACCCAACAGCAGACCAGAGGAGCGCAAGAATCAAGTCAAAGATTTGAAATGCGAAGAAGGAAAAAACACCCAACCAGAAAAGCAAAATGAAAAAAGAATCCGAAAATACGAAGATAGTGTAAGGAGCCTCTGGGACAGCTTCAAGCGTACCAACATCAGCATTATAGGGGTGCCAGAAGATGAGAGAGAGCAAGATATTGAAAACCTATTTGAAGAATTAATGACAGAAAACTTCCCCTACCTGGTGAAAGAAATAGACTTACAGGTCCAGGAAGCGCAGAGATCCCCAAACAAAAGGAATCCAAAGAGGACCACGCCAAGACACATCATAATTAAAATGCCAAGAGCAAAAGACAAAGAGAGAATCTCAAAAGCAGCAAGAGAAAGAAACTCAGTTACCTACAAGGGAGTGCCCATACGACTGTCAGCTGATTTCTCAACAGAAACTTTGCAGGCCAGAAGGGAGTGGCAAGAAATATTCAAAGTGATGAATGCCAAGAACCTACAACCAAGATTACTTTATCCAGCAAAACTATCATTCAGAATTGAAGGTCAGATAAAGAGCTTCACAGATAAGGAAAAGCTAAAGGGGTTCATCACCACCAAACCAGTATTATATGAAATGCTGAAAGGTATCCTTTAAGAAGAGGAAGAAGAAGAAAAAAAAGGTAAAGATACAAATTATGAACAACAAATACACATCTATCAACAAGTGAATCTAAGAATCAAGTGAATAAATAATCTGATGTACAAAATGAACTAGTGATTATAATAGAATCAGGGACATAGAAAGGGAGTGGACTGACTATTCTTGGGGGGGAAAGGGGTGTGGGAGATGCGGGAAGAGACTGGACAAAAATCGTGCACCTATGGATGAGGACAGTGGGTGGGGAGTGAGGGCGGAGGGTGGGGTGGGAACTGGGAGGAGGAGAGTTATGGGGGGAAAAAAAAGAGGAACAAATGTAATAATCTGAACAATAAAGATTTAATTTTTTAAAAAAAGAAAAATACAAAGCAAAACTATGCTGAGATAGCAGATATCTCATACTCATTAGGATGGCTACTATTTTTTTAAAATATACAAAAACAAACAAAAAAAAAAACAAGTGTTGGTGAGGATGTAGAGAAACTTGAACCCTAGTGCATTGTTAGTGGTGCTGCTGCCATGGAAAACAGTATAGAGGCTCAAGTTACTTAGTTAATTCATAGAAACAGAAAGTACAACAGTGGTTGCCAGGGGCTGGGGGAGAGTGGGAAGTGGGGAATTAGTGTTTAATGGATGTAGAGTTTCAGTTTTACAAGATGAAAGAGTTCTGGAGATGGACGGTGGTGATGATAACACAGTATTATGAATGTTTTTAATACCACTGAACTGTACACTTAACATGGTTAAGATAAATTATGTTATGTGTATTTTGGAACAATAAAAATGAGAAACAAAAGCAATATATACATAAACAAGTTTAAAACAATTCAGTACAAAAGTTTATATTGCAAAAAGAATTCTCCCCTCATTCACACACATCTACCAATGGTCCCTTTCTCATATTAGAGTCTTGAAGGTGTTGCGTCTGCTCTTCAGAGCCATTCACACATACAATATTCTGGACACTTCGTCCGGCTTTCTTTGCTTTGATTTAACCATATGTCCTGATAGTGTTTCATATCAGATTATATAGAACTCCTGTATGAACTTAAAACGGCTGTACATTGAGCCATTTTATGAATGCACAGACACCAGATACAAGTGAATACATGCCTACGATTCCATTTGCACTAACTTCTGAAATTGGCCAAACGAACGTGTGGTGTTAAATTCGGGAGGGTGGCCGCCTCGGAGGAGGAACGGGGCACTGGCTGCTGGTGGCCGCTGAAGTGCTGGTCATGCTGCTGCTTAAGCTCAGTGATGGTTACATGTGCGTCCACATGGTAACAATACGCTGAATGCACACTTAGGGTTTCTGCACTTTTCTGTATGGTCGTCTCCAATCTTATCCAGTTTATGTCACAGTCTAGTGGGAAAGGCATATATAGAGGCAAATCACTATGGCTCAGTTTGGTAAGCGAATTCAGGACTGTTACAGCCTTTGACTCCAGGGCGGCTAGAAGCTGCCCACGTGCGAATTCCAGGGTGCTAGTTCTATAAACTTGGCTAGGTTCCTCCGTGTCCACACCTGTAAAATGGGACAACATGCAATTACCTGGTAGTTATTGCCCGATTTAATATCATCTATGCAAAGTGGGTAGAAGTGCTCCGCAAGCACCGGATTAGGTGCTGGATAAACGCCAGCTACCAAGTTACCACTAAAGTGTAATTGTTACAGGAGAAAGGACCTTCGTCCGTGCGCAATACATGCTTTGGGTTTAACAGCCAGCGCAGCCTCCTCGGGGACTGCGCGATCGCGAAGGACCGAAGGGGCGTGGTCGGAGGAGCTGGCCGTCGGGAAGACGTCTTCCGGGACAGGTGACATCGCGCCCCCTGACCCTTGATTTCACCTGCGTCCCCTTTAAGAGCGAGGCCATGACGTCATCTCCACACAGCGCAACCTACCTTGAAATCGCCCGGCAGTCCTCCGGGGGACCGCAATTGGCTGATGGGCCCGCGGCGGCACCGCCCCTTGGTCCCGTTGCCCCGGCGCGGGCGGTCAATCGCCCAGGAGGGAGCGGCGATTGGCCGCGGGCGCGCCCTCTCGGGAGGGGCGCATAGTCTGCGCTCTGGGGGGAGGGGCGCGGCGCCGCGTCTGGAGCCCCGCGGTCCGGTCCTCGCGCCCGCCCGCCCGCCCGCGGGTCCCTCCTGCCCCTGCCTGCTGGGCAGGGCCGCCCGCGCCATGGAGTCCTACGACATCATCGCCAACCAGCCCGTGGTCATCGACAACGTGAGACCCGGCAGCTGGGGGGAAGGCGGGCGCCCCGCCCCCGGTCGCACGCGGCGCCGGGAGGGACCCCGCCCGTCTGGGCTCGTCCTCTGCGCGTTGCCCGCCGGGGGCCGCGCGCTGCTTGGCCCTGGAGCCGGGGCCTTGCGGCCGCCCGTGCCCGACCCCGGCCCCAGCCGCGCGATGAGCACCTGGGGAGGGCAGGAGTGACAGCGGCGGCCCCGCGGGGCCCCCCCAGCCCCCTGACCCCTCCGCCGCCCCCGGGTAGAGAAGGGTGCTTTGCCCCTTTGCACACTGATGGCCCCTTTGGGAGCGCTTCCCAAGGGCTGCGCCCAGGCAGGACCCTCCGAGCGCACAGGCCCTCCTGCCCTCCCCCGGGTCTGGGAGACACGCAGGTTGGGCCCGCCACCCACAGTCCGCCGCCTGGGTGGCTGCCGGCTGCTTCGATCCCCGAAGTGCGGAGCAGACCTGCGGCGGCCGGCGGCGCGGGGAGAGCTCAGGCCCCGCCCCCAGGACCCTGCACAGTCGGGGTACTTGTTCCCGAGCTCAGGAGAGGTGCCTGGCTTCCTGCGGCTTGTCCCGCCGCTCTGGCGCTCAGCGTGCCAGCTGCCCTCGGAGGACTCTGGCCTCCAATTTCTGGTCCATAGTAAGAAAACGAGTGGCCCTGTGTCTGCCGCTCGTGCGTGAGCCGGGGAGGTTTTGATGGTGATTCCTTCTCTTTCTCCCTCCCACCTGACCCCATGTCATCCCGGAGCCGCTCTTTTTGGAGTTCCCATGTGGGCTCCCTGAGCCACAGCACAGGATGTGTAATAAGAAGCTAGGACGCGGCGTAGGGGTGCCCTCAGCAGGCTCCAGGAAGGACCAGGCCATGTCCCTTTTGGGGTGAAGTAATTCACTCAGGCCAATCAACATGCTTCTGAGTTTGGGGAGCGGCCTGCACGGTGCTCTGGGCTTCCAGCTGCTCTGTAACTTGGGCTGTTGCTTCCTGCATCGCAGACCCGGAGTGTGATGAAGACCTGTGTGAAGAGGGCCTGGGGGGGGGGGGGGGGGTTCCAGATGCGGGGCCCAGGCTGCAGCAGGGCAGCGCAGTTCTTGTCTGCAGTCTCTAGGAAAACCAGTGGAGCCGCAGTTTCCTAGGCTCCCAGTGGTCTTTCCCGGGGCCTGTCCACTGGGAACGGAGGGGCCAGGGGCTGTTGGACAAAACGATGCTGGCTTTCAGGATAGCTTTGCCCTGGATCCCTCTTGCCGGAGCTGCCTTGGAGCGTGTGGAGGTGCATGGACTTTGTGATGGGCTCTCAGTCCCCTGTTGGCACTCTGAGCTGGATAGTTCTTGGTTGTGAGGGGCTGGCTTGTGCACCCCAGGGTGTTCAGCAGCGTCCTGACCTCTACCCACTAGATGCCAGTAGCATCCCCTACAGACATTGTCAAATGTGGGAGGAAGGGATGTAGAAGTGCCCCTCACACTGTTTTGAGCCACTGGTGTACTTGTAAATGACCTTGCCCTCTCGGCAGGATCTCGGCAGCCTGCTCCCCACTGTAGGACACTGCCTTAATTTGGAGGCGAATGCAGACAGCTAAACAGTGTTTTTCCTTGCAGGGCTCTGGGGTGATCAAGGCTGGCTTTGCAGGAGATCAGATTCCCAAATACTGTTTCCCAAACTAGTAAGTGTTCAGGCAGCAGCCCTAACCTTTTTGTTTGCTTCCCAAGAGAACAGTGATCCTGAGTCTTTGTGGCCAACCTTGAGGCTGACACTGTTGAGGGCTCTGCAAGGAGCAGACAGCTGCTCTGGGCTTCCCCCTCCCCTTTGGAGTCTGGTTTTGGTCCCTCACTGAGCGAGGGAGAAGCGCCAGCATTCCCCTGGGGCCAGGGCGTGGCTGCAGCAGCTACAATAAAAGGGAGAAGATTCCCAGAGAAAGGGGAAGAGTGGGCGATTACTGCACAGCCACCTCTTCCTCCCAGGAGAGGTTTTCTTTGGGGCTTATTTATTTTCAGACTCTAGAAAATACTTTCTCAGAGGAGGTGAAACCTGAGAAAGCCTGGGGCCTTCGGCTACTCCAGTCCCTTGGGAAGTTTTCCCTCAGCAGCGCACCTCGCAAATCCTAGAGGCTTTACAGCAGCGGTTCTCAAGTGGGTCGCGACCCCTTTGGGGGTCGCCTAAGACCATCGGAAAACACATATATAATTACATATTGTTTTTGTGATTAATCACTATGCTTTAATTATGTTCAATTTGTAACAATGAAATTGGGGGTCACCACAACATGAGGAACTCTATTAAAGGGTCGTGGCATTAGGAAGGTTGAGAACCACTGCTTTAGAGTGATTAGCCCAAGCCTGGCGGGGGGAGAGGGGTCCTTTCTGAAACCCACTTGGGTGTAATTAAGGGTCCTGTTGTGCAGGGAACTTAGAGGTCAAATTTTAGAATCTCTATTCTGGAAGCCCCGGCAGTGGAAAAGGGGCAGAATCGACTGAACGGGAGGGGGCTACACGGAGCCACCACCCAGCTTCCCGGGACATCCTCCCTCGTCCTCCTGACCCCAAGAGCATGGGCTGAGTCACTGGCTGCGGAAGCCAACTCCTGCCAGAATAGGCCATGGAGGGCTGATGCTCCAGAGCTCAGCCCTCTATGGAGGCGGGGGGGGAGGACGGGGAGGGGGGCGACGACACCTTTTCTTCTGACCCCGAGCTTCCTGTCCTGCTGAGGCCTGCTCTATAGTCCCTCCTCGGGAGTCCCGCATCCCAGATCCCTGGCTTCTGACCTTTGCCCCATGGCCACATTCTGGTGCTTTGGAGTAAGTCAGTCTTGACCACCGGAGTTGGCTTTCCAGCTGTGCCCCTGCCTGCCTCACTGACTGCCTGTCCCCGCAGTGTCGGGCGCCCAAAGCACATGCGGGTGATGGCTGGAGCCCTGGAAGGGGACCTCTTCATTGGACCAAAAGCAGAGGTAACGTGGAACCTGCACTTCCCTGGGTTTGGGGTCTTCATGGTCCCAGGAGCCTGTCTGGGGGCAGAGCTGTCCTGCAGAGGCCCCCGAGACTGCTCTCTGGGCCACGTGCCAGATGCCCCCTGGGCTCTCCAGGCTTTAGCTCTGAAGTCTACCCTGTAATGAGGCGGTGGCTCCTGGGGTGGGGTACAGTTAGGCACTCATGCCCTGTCTTTTGGAAGCTGCAGAAGAAAGAACTGATTAAAAAGTGACTTCAGAATCTGAATTACCCAGACTTGATTAACTGATCCTAACAAGAGCTGTGGAGCCACCTCTTGCGCCCCAACTGGGGTGACTTGCAGGGGCCACACGGCCAGAGAGGCCCTCAGGAGGAGCGAATGTGGTGGGGGCGGTTATAAGCAAGTGCAAATTAGGCACCTGGGCAACAGTGTGGGGTGCCAGGATCTGGGAGCACAACAGGGGCTCTCAGGAGATGGGTCAGTAGGAAAGAGGCAAAGTGGTGCTTGGCAAGAAGGGACATAGGGACATTGAAGGACAGTTCATGCAGGAGATGTGAGCACTGGGAGAAGGGGCAGGGAGGTGACAGGTGACCACAGAGGGGACAGTACAGGCGCCGATGGGAGCGTAGCCATGTGTGGGGAAAAGGGGAGATGCGATGGCTGTGAGTATAGAGAAGTGTGCCAGGGGAGGAGGCCGAGGGCCTGGGGGGGTGGGAGGAAGCATGTCACCACCCTCCCTGTCCCTGGCCAGGTGAGGCTGGCTAGATTCTGAGAGGCTGCCAGACAATCGAGCCAAGCACATGGGGACACCCAGGAAGCAGCGGTGGTTCTACTCGGGGCAGGGTGTGGGGCCTGGAGCCTGGAGCCACACTGCCTTCCCACCCCTCCTGCGCAGGAGCACCGCGGGCTGCTGGCTCTGCGCTACCCCATGGAGCACGGCGTGGTGCGGGACTGGAATGACATGGAGCGCATCTGGCAGTACGTCTACTCCAAGGACCAGCTGCAGACCTTCTCCGAGGAGGTGTGGCAGCCAGGCCTCCCCCAGGCTCCGAATCCCCTCGCTGTGCCCTCCCTGCTGTGCTCCCTCGGGGCCAGGCTCCCACATTTCCTGCGTTTTGCTGGGGCCTGCTGCCTCTTCACTGTGTGGGGGGCACAACAGTCGGGGCGGCCAAGCAGACACTTCCCGGGAGAGCGGGCTGTGGGAGAGTAACTGCCAGCAGGTGACAGGTCAGTGTCCTTGAGAAGGACACGCGCTCACTGCGGGTGCACGGGAGGAGGGCTCCTCTGGAAGATCCTTTCAGGGCCTCGCGTGCCGTCTGTGCACACGCCCACAGCTCTGCTGTCTCTTGTAGCATCCTGTTCTCCTAACGGAAGCCCCGCTCAACCCGAGTAAGAACCGGGAGAAGGCGGCAGAGGTGTTCTTCGAGACCTTCAATGTGCCGGCTCTGTTCATCTCCATGCAGGCCGTGCTCAGCCTGTGAGTGGTCCCTGGGTCCCATCCTCCCTGGGGCCGTCCTGCTCGAGGTGACCAGATGGGGAGTTCCTTGGGCAGTTGTCCTAGGGTTCCTTCCGGGGGTGGGAGGCCCATGCCTTACCGGCTGAGGCGAGGGGATGCTGACCTGCTGACAGGTACGCAACAGGACGCACGACAGGAGTGGTGTTAGACTCGGGGGACGGGGTCACCCATGCTGTCCCTATCTACGAGGGCTTTGCCATGCCGCATTCCATCATGCGGGTGGACATTGCTGGCCGCGACGTCTCCCGCTATCTCCGGCTGCTGCTGCGCAAGGAAGGCTTCGACTTTCACACCTCAGCGGAGTTTGAGGTTGTTCGGACCATCAAAGAGGTGACGAAGGGCAGGAGGTTGTGGAGTGACGGGAGGAGGGCGAATGGCAGGGGAGGAGGGCAGGACCAAGGCTTGAAGTCGAGCCTGGGTGTGGGTGTCCCAGTCACAGCCTTTGAAGGTGTGTCCCTGCTCCCCACGCCTCGCAGAGAGCCTGCTACCTCTCCATCAACCCGCAGAAGGATGAGGCTCTGGAGACAGAGAAGGTGCAGTACACCTTGCCGGATGGCAGCATGCTTGACGTAAGTCACTAGGCCTGGCCCTGGGTGGAGGTGGTGCTGCTGGGCCCGGAGGAAGAGGCCTATACCTCAATCTTATGTTCCAAAGGTGGGGCCAGCACGATTCCGGGCCCCCGAACTGCTGTTCCAGCCAGACCTGGTAGGGGACGAGAGCGAGGGGCTCCACGAGGTGCTGGCCTTCGCCATCCACAAGTCGGACCTGGACCTCCGCCGGACGCTGTTCGCCAACATCGTGCTTTCAGGAGGCTCCACGCTGTTCAAAGGTGCCTGACCTGGGAGGTGGTGGTGGGGCCAAGGGCGGCTGGGCCTTCTGCATCCCGCTCCCAGCAGCCTGGGACAGGGCCCCTTTTCTATTGGCTTTTCGGTGCTCAGTGAGCAATGCTTTTTAAGAGTAAGATTTAAAATGACATTTACTCACTTCCTAAGTAGGTGATTGGTTCATATGAGATCTAAAATGTGTTAGATGAAGTGTCCTTTCCCATTGTCTTGGTCACCCCTTCCCTCCGCACAGGACTTGCTGGTTTCTCAGGAAACTGTCGGCTGCCTTCCTGCACATATAAACACATGTGCATCAACCCCACATACATGCAAACTGCATGTTCTGCACGTCCCAACCATGTATGGCTTACTTAGCATATTATCTGGAAGGTCTTGTCCTGCCATGTAAGTTCTTCGATATGTCCGTGTGGTATTTCACTGGACGGATGTGCCACATGGCCGTTGTCCTGCTGATGGCCTTTTGCAGTCCCTTCTAGTCTCAGATGTGTACCGTCATTTCCCGTGGTGAGAACAGACCGACAGTAAATCCCAGAGAACAGCCGGGTCAGGGCGGGTGTGCCTTTGTTATTGGGTAGGTGCTGCCCGTTCCCTCCTGGGAGCTTGTGCCCATCGCCTGCCCGACACTGTGTGATCTCTGCCCACCTGATGGGCAGAATGGTAGATGTTTTCTCCTGATTTGTCATTTGCCTTTGACTTTGCTTCTGGCGGGTTTTGACTGCTGGAGCATCGGGTGAGGAAGAACGTGGGGGGCCAGCAGAGCCAGGTGACTTGGGGTTCTAGCTCATGTCACCTCTCTTTGTTAGCGGGGTCACTTGCAGGCATGGGGCTGGGTCTTTTCTGCCCTTGGAGTGGCTCACGCCTACCCTTAATGCTGGAAAGAGCTGCTGAAGGAAGGTGGCGGCTGGGGGGCACCAGGCTGGATGAGGGGAGCTAGTGGTGAGAGGGCCAGAAGGGGACCCCAGGCTAGCCAGCCTTGTGTTCACAGGCTTTGGCGACCGATTACTAAGTGAAGTGAAGAAGCTTGCCCCAAAGGACGTCAAAATCAAGGTGAGGTTGTGGAGCGTGCCCGTGGCGCATGGGGTGCTGGGCAGCCCTGACTGGGAGGAGAGGGCACCGGTCGCCTCCGGGGGCCTCTCATTTCCAGCCCAGCCCAGCCGCTGCTCCCATTCGCCTGTGGCTGCTGCTCCCGGCTCATGTACTTGCTGTCTGTCCTCGGGCGTGGGAATCACCCCCGGCGGGGACGGGGCTGCTGCGGGGGGACAGGCAGTTACGTGTTCTTGCTCCCTCTAGATCTCGGCCCCTCAGGAGCGGCTATACTCCACGTGGATCGGGTGAGGCAGGCTCCCAGGGAGGGCTCGGGAGGAAACCATTTTGCCCTGGACACTTCTCTCAGGGTTAGCCAGGCCGGGAGGAGGTGGGTGGATTTCCTCCCAGGTGAAGGAAACAGCTGAGTGCCCAGGGAGGGCGGCTCTCCCCAAGAACACCACCCTCCCTCCTCACAGTGGCTCCATCCTGGCCTCGCTGGACACTTTTAAGAAGATGTGGGTCTCCAAGAAAGAGTACGAAGAGGATGGCGCTCGTGCTATTCATCGTAAAACCTTCTAGTGCCCAAGGAGGGGACAGCGTTGGGGGAGAATGGGAGGAAAGGGAAGCCAAAGTCTTTGACCCTTTCTGTCTGGGCCCCCTGCATGCCCCGACCCCAGGCAGGGTGCAGCAGCGCCTCCCTGCAGCCCTCCCACATGCACGCACACACACAGGAACGTTTAGCTGCATGGGTGGGAGTCTGGAATATAGGAATTGGGGAGCCCAGCCTTCGGTGGTTCTAGGGGTCCCTCTTGGCAGGACCAATTAAGCCTATGGTTCCTGCCTCTAACCCTTGGGGCTGCTTCCCTGAGCTCCAAGGCCAGACACCCAAATGCCCCCATTTCCTCTGACAGTCCCTCCCAGAGCCGGGGTGCCTGTGTAAGTAGCCTTGGGGAGTGGAGTAGAGGAGGGGCAACCAGTAGCTCCCACTGGTGTATCGCTGTTTTTCATGCCTCCTCCTCTTCCTGACCTGACAGGGTGGCGAGAAGGCCAGCTACTCCTAGGCATCCCTGACCTTCCGCACTGTACCCCCGTCTTCCTGAGTGGATGCCTGGGTGCAGGCTGAGTCCTGGTAGCCTGCCCTCCCCAGTGAGGGATTCTGGCCACGGTTGGACCCTATAGAGCCAGGGCAGAGTACGCTGGGGGCTTGGGCAGCCAGTCTGTTACACTCTCCCCTTCAAAGCACTTCACTGACTTGCTGCTCCTCCTCCTTTACCCCAGTACTGGATGGGGAAGGGTTAATGGTCTTTGCTGGTTGAGGGGGAGTCACTTAATCAGGAATCAGACCCAGAGGGGTGAGGGGGCACAATCCTCTCCCATGAAGGTCTTCATTACCCTGGGGCCAGAGCCCCACCGCCCCCTCCCAGATATGTATAATAATTTAACACAGTTGCCTGAAAAAAAACATTTTTGTAAAGCATTATAGTAATAATTATGGACAAGGCCCAGTGTGTGGCCGTTTTCTTGTGGTTCTTGTGCTGTTGTTTGCTCACCCAGCCCTGGGGACTCAGGGAAAGGACAGGCAGGGAGCAGTATGGCACTGGCTCTAGTTCAGAAGCCTGAGGGTTTTAGTGGTTGGTGGGGCAACGTGGCACGGGAGGCCCCAGGAGGCTGGGCTCTCTGCCTGGAGGCAGAATTCCCAGCCGCATTACCCATCCTCGGAGCAGCGGGACTAGGCTGCCTTCCTCTGCCTGGTCCTGGACAGGGCCTCCTGGCAGGTGGGGCTCAGGCTTTGTGTCTGCGTCCTACCTGTTGGAGCACCTCTGCTGCCCCCTCACGTGTGGCTGTGGCTGACAGACCAGCATTGATGCAGGCAGAGTTCAGACAAGTCAGGAAGGAGAGTGATGGGAGGAGATGGCAGAGGTGGTGTTGATGAGCTGGGCTCTCAAGGTAGAAGCTGAGGCCAGGAAGGCAGTGGAAGGAGCAGTGAGAAACAAGTCCAGAGAGTGTCTGCCCTTCACCAAGTCTTTGAACACCCGGAGTATGTCCCGGAGGGTGCCGTTTGGGGTCAATGGTAAACATCTTTGCCCCCAAAAACACAGGTTGGGAGGAAGAACAGGCTATCTCAGTACAGAGTTGTAGAGCCAAACAGAGGGGCATCTAGCCCAGCAGTGGGGCAGGTTGGCTTGTGTGGGTCCAGGAGTTAACCAGGTGTGGGAGGGTGTTCCAGGCAGAGGTAAGAGCTCAAGGAGACGCCTGGGACCGGAGGGGCTGGACAGAAGGGCACAGACCTGAGTGATGCCAAGTCAGCAGGGAAGGGGAAGTGGTCTCTGGCTAGAATGCAAGGTAGACCAAAGAGGGAGGTGGGACCAGTGTATGGAGGCCTCGGGGGAAGGGGGAGTTACTGTGTCCTGGCTGACGGGCAGCCTGCCACAGGAGCATGGTTGCCATCGCTGTGCGTGGCAGGCAATGGAGTTAGAAGAGCTGAGGGAGGGCCCAGGACTGAGATCATGTGTAAGGGGAGAGATTACTCTGTCTGGCCTGTCTTCACGGGGCATTTTGTGAGGCTTTGTGGTCAGTGAGCAGGTAAGCCCATACCTGCCTTCAAGGGGGAAACAGAATTTACAGAGAACCTATTGTTTGGGGTTCTGTTCATGTATTCTCCCAGCCACACAAGTTGCAGCCCTATTACATTGAGTCCTGCCTCCTCCCTACCTCCACATTCTGTCAGTCACCAGTTCTGTTGGTTCTGTGGTATCTTTCCCCCCGTCACTTCTTTCCCATGATGGCCGCACCCCTCTGGCTCAAGACCACAGCTCCACTTTCCCCAGCAATCTATTTGCTCTTGGAGCTAAAGCCCAGAGAGCCTTGGTTCTGCCACTTCCTAATCCACAGTGTAAGCAGTTCTCCGCTGCCTGGTGAAATCACCTTCATGAACTACCCATTGTTGATTTAGTTCAGGCCCTTTGGGATCTGTCTCTTCCCCGTCTTAGGCTTCCACATCATCACGCCCTGCTTTGCCCGCCAGCCAGCCTCTGCTTATGCTGTTCTCTGCTAGGAGTGACTTTCCCATCTGTCTGTGAAAATCCCATCCTTTAAGCCAAGCACTATGCAGCATGCCCCTCCCTCTCTGGGCAGGGATGGTGCGAGCTCTGGCCCCGCTGGAGCAAAATGACAGATGAGAAGGTAGTAAGGTTAGAATGAACCTTATGGGGGTATATGGATTCCTAGATACATCCAGATAGATACTGAAATAAATATGCCTCTGGGTATGACCACTAGGGTTAGAAATATTTGTATATTTCCTAGCCCTGACTGCTCAGAGGGCCTAGAGGCAGTGATACCCCAGTAGCAATGAGCACATATAGTGTCCAAATCTTGGTTTCTAAATACTATTCTTCAATAAAAGGAACCAGAGCTCCTTGGGGAAATTCTGATCTGAAGCAGAGAGAATATAAAATGAGTCTGGAATATCTTATACCATCAAGTAAGAATGTGCTCAAAAAAGGAAGGAGGCTTGTCTCGACACAGGAACCAACCTGAAGGAGCACCCAGGTTGCAATGAATTATAAGCCATAGACTAAAATAGAATACAATCGTGATGAGTCCACTCTGACATAGATTTATACATGGGAGAGAAGGGACAGCTCTTCCTTACAGTAAAATTGCAATTAATAAATGTTTACTGATCTATTAGTGCCATAAAGAAATCAGCGCACAATAGTTTAAAGCAACATAAATACAGTTCTATAGAAGTCTGACATAGCCCTGGGTGGGTAGCTTGGTTAGAGCATTGTCCCAATACACCAAAGTTGCAGGTTGATCCCCAGTCAGGGCACATACAAGGATCAAACAATGAATGCATAAGTAAGTAGAACAACAAATCATTGTTTCTCATGCAAATCAATTAAAAAAAAGTCTGACATGGGTCTCACTTATGCTGAAATCAAGGTGTCAGAATCCTTCCCCAGCTGCTGGAAGCGACCTGCATATCTTGGCCTGTGGTCCCGTCCGTCTTCAAACCAGCAACACTGCATCTCTCTACTCTTCCAGTTACATCCTTCTCTGACTTCTGACACCCTTATAATTACTGGCCCCCAGACAACCAGGGTAATCTCCATTTTAAGGTCAGGTGATTAAGCAACCTTCACTCCATCTGCTGCCTTAACCTTTCGCTACAGGACCTAATATTCTGTTTCTGGGCATGAGGACATGCACATCTTGGGTGAAGAGAGGCTGTTACTCTGCCTACCACCACCTGGATATGTACTGGAGACTTTACATAGAGAGGATAAAGAAGCGAAGTGGGCTTTGAGATGAGGGAGGGAGAAGGCAGATCGATTAATGATATAGAAAGTCACTGAAGGTGGGAATGTAGGGGTAAATTTAATAGATGGCTACCTGGGTGTTCCCTTTCCCACAGGGAAGGGTCTTCAATGGCAGAGAAATGCTTGTGCATTTCCTGGAAATGAGACGATAACTGATGACAAGGAATGGAAGCAATAGTTGTGACCATACCTTGAAGAGGAGATAATACAAGATTGGGGAAAGGGGGCTTTTCAATTCTCATTAATTCAAGTGAAATATCTAGTTTGAATCAATTTTGTGAGACTGTAACTAAAGTTCCTCTGTGGTTAATCCCAACACAAAGTGGAAAGGTACTTATTTCCATTTTATAGGTAAACAGTTTTTGAAAATTATCGTCACAAATATAATGTGGCTAAATTGGGCTGTTTCTCTGCTCAACTATTTTTGGTGCTGTTTTATTATTATGGCAAAGTTCGAACATACACAAAAGCAGAAAGAACAATGATCTCATACCTACCTAGCTACAAGGGATCAATCACACCCCAAATCACTTCTGTTTTAAAGCTAATCGGGCATATTTTACCCCTAAGTATCGGTATGTACCTCAAAAGCATAAAAAACTAACTCCATTAACACCTAAAAATGTAATAAATCCTTAAACATCAAATATACAATTTAAAATATTCTAATTTCTTTTTTATAGTTGGTGTGTGTGTGTGTTTTGGTTAATCCTCACCCAAGGATATTCTGGATTTTTAGGGAGAGTGGAAGAGAGAGGGAACGAGAGAGAAACATCAATGTGAGAGAAACACACTGACTGGTTGCCTCCTGCATGAACCTGATGACCAAGGCCTGGGCCGGGGAGAAATGCCCTTGACTAGAATCAAACCTGGGACCCTTTGGTCCGCAGGCCGACGCTCTATCACTGAACCAAACCTGCTAGGGCTATAGTTGGTTTTTTAGATCAAGATCCAAACAAGGTTCACCACTGTTCTTGCTCCCACATCCATTTTACTCCGTAGGCTCTCCTTTTTCCCCTCTCCTTGCAATGTGTTTGCTGACAAAACCTGGTCATTGGTTTCTAGAATTGTCCCGTATTCTGGATTTTACTGATTGTACCCCCCAATAACTGGGCTTTGAACCTGGGTCCCTCAAAACCTCGAAGCCCCCCAAAATCTCAAGTCACCCTTTCTAACAATACTGTGAGGACTTACCATCTGCCAAACTCTTAATAAATGTTACTTCTGACACCTGGCAAGGTATTTATCTTTTTTGTGGATATAACGTACCTTGAAGAGCATGTCCCCAGTGACAAAGTTCAGTGATGCAGCTAATATTACAAGTCCAGTCAGCCCGACTCCACAGCACATGCTTTCCCCCGTACAAGGTAGTCCCAATCATGGCATTATGGCATTGTCAGTCTCAGTGTACATGAGTGGATGGCAAGCTAATAGTAACAGATAGCTATTCCTGATAAAAGAATTAACCATATCTCACCAAAAACAGAAAAGAAAGAAGACCAGCCAACTGTGGGAGGAGCCAAAGCAATGGCTAGTCTTTATCGGAAACAAACTTCACAGCACATCTTGAGTGAGTCAGTGCAGGGGCTCAGTGGGACAACTGGTGGGGCACCAGCTTATAATGGGTTCCACAGCTAGGGCATCGCTGGGTCTCGCCTTTGTGCACCCAGAACCAGATGACAGCACTGTTGTCCTCTTCACCTAAAAGGAAAAAGTGGTTGAAGGGCATCTAGTCTAGAAGAGAGGAGACTGGCAATATGAATCTCTTTTCCTCAGACACCTCTGAGACACACAGTTATGGTTGACACCTTGAGAGATCAGTTCAAAGTATCCTCCCATTTTCCAGATGAGGAAATAGAGGCCCAGAGTTTACCTGTGAGTAAACTGACCATATATCAGAGTCAGTATAGGTTCTAACAGTTCCCCTGCCTGTGTAGCATCCCAAAGGAGGGTCATTCTGATATGCAACCCTACTGCCTAAAATGGTATCTAGCAAAGAGCAAGTACAATTAGTATCTTCTGGATGAATACACCTTCATGTTGCATCTCCAGTGAGCCAGCATTAGATATTCTATGCCGTTGATAGTAAGGATGACCTACTCAGGTATAAGGAGGATTGAGAGGGCCAGGGCCCTTAGAACAACTTTTTTACAAACATATCCTCTTTACACACATACAGTCCCACAAAAGATGTAAAGCAGTTTACGGACATCCTGTAGAATAGGGCATATTAAAGAAAAATAAGGAAATAGTGATGAGGTACTTACAAATGCAGCCCACTATTCGCTTGTTGGTGATGGAAGGGACTAAATTAGGGTCTTCCTTGGTTCCTGAAGCTGGCTTTGGGGCTAGCATATTGTATGGGTCCTGAAAAAAACAAGAATTGAGCCATTATACAGAGAACCCCTACTCTAGCGCTCCCGTTACCACAGGCAGGTTTCCTGGACCAGATGCTCCCAGAGAGGAGAATGCTCTGGTCCCATCCAAGGTCATGAGCTCCAAAGACAAGGAAGTTTCTGCTCACCTGTCCCTTCCGTGCAGCCAACATGACCTCCCGCTCCAGCCCAGTCGCCTGTTCGTCGTCAGTAGGAACACCGCCTAAAGGAAGATACGTGAATTTTGGTGTCGGCTAAAATGACCAAGACAGAAAATGCACGCCGTTTAATGAGCTCACAAGCTCTAAAGGCCACCCCAACCCTCTGTCTCCTAAGGACCAGAGTCACGACTCCCCACAGAGACAGCACCAGGGAAATTCTTCCTCCTCCAACCACCGAGGCCAATTTTCGACACATTTTTTTTCTAAAAGCAGGTAAATCAGTCCTGGTGGAGTTCATCCAATTTACAGTGCGGGCGGGTCTGAAGGCGGCTCGGCCCCCACCCATCGCGCCGGCAGCTCCTAACCGCCCAAGGTCACCGGCACCTCCATTTAGGGTTCCCTTCCAGCAGGGTCAGTTAGGCGGGCTGTTCGGCGGGGGCCGGGAGCCACAGGGAAAGTCGGGCGGAGCCTGAGGCCCGCAGGAGCGGAATGGCCAGCCCCGGTGCTGCGCGAGCACCCCCACCCCCGGGGGGGCCGCGGACCCGTCCCCGCGCGTCCGGCGGGACGAGTACCTGCAGACGCCATGGAGCGCACCGCGGCCGCCGCATGGGGACCGCGGGCCCTCAGGGCCTGCGCCACCAGCGCTCCAGTTCCGCGGAGTAACCTTGACGCCATCACGCCCGCTCCAACAGCAGCACTTCCGAGACAGGCTCTGAAGGCAGGCGGGACTTCCTGGGAGGGCTGCTTCCGCCCTGGCGTCAGTCTTCCGCTTCCGCCCTGCCCCGCTCACGTGACTGCCCGGGGACTGAAAGGAAAGCGTGTGCCCAGTGTTGTCTCGCATTTACCCCCTCGCGGTCTCGGCTCTGGGTGGCGGGCTTCGCTTTCACCAACGCTGGGATTTGGGGCAGCCCTTTTTGCGCCGTGGGACCCCGTGTCCTCGTGGGTGGAATGCGGCAGCCACACTGGCTTTCTTGTGCCTGTTGCCTGGCAGTTGTGCTCCCTAAACGTGGAGGTTGCTATGGGAAGTCATTAAGCCTGCCTCTATCAAGGTGCTTGCTGGATCCCAAATGATTTATTTCTTCTCTTTTTATTTTTAATATATTTTTATTGATTTCAGAGAGGAAGAGGGAGGGAGAGATAGAAACATCAATGATGAGAGAGAATCATGGATGGGCTGCCTCCTGCACGCCCCCTACTGGGGATCGAGCTCATAACCCCATCATATGTCCTTGACCATAATCAACCCGGGTCCCTTCAGTCCACAGGCTGAAGCTCTATCCACTGCGCCAAATTGTTGAGAGTGTTATAAATGTCCCCCTTCTCTCTCCCCCGCTGTGCCCCTCTATCCAGTTCCCGCCCCAGGCCTTCACCACCCTACTGTTGGACCCCAAATTTAGGAGTGGGCTCCTAGGCCCTGTGTTCACTGTCATGCTTGTTCATTGTGATGCTGGTTCTGGCAGCGTGGGAGCCAACGCCAACTCGCTGCTTTGGCCTACCCCACAAGAACTCGGGCAGAAAGAACCTACCCGCAGTGCTGGCATCAGCCTGCTGTTACAGGGGTGTTGAGGTGGCAAAGTCATACAAGTGATGAGGGGCAGGAGAGTCGGGCCAGATTTTGGATTTCTTGATGATGGGTGAGAGGGTGGCCACATCCGGAGGTTATCAGCCAAGGAAGAGGTTAAGGGAGGGGCAGCAGGAAGGGAGGTGATATCAGGAAGTGGGATCACAGAACAGTCTGTGCCCAGAGTTCTGTTTAAGACGAGCACATCTATAGCTCTGATGGCCTACAACTAAGGTGTGCTAGCTTCTTAGCAGGGTGGGCATTCAAAGACTTTGCAAACACTGCCCTCCACTGGCTTCTAGGACATTGTTCAGATTATAACTGTAGCCCTGTCACAGTCTGGCTCCATGCGTTATCAGCATTTCCCTACCAGACAGACTATCCCTTCCGAGCAAGAATTACGCCTTGCACAGGCCTCACATATAATAGGGTCAAATAAACTTTAGTGTATTTACTGCTTGGGCAGAATAAGCAATCTGCTTTGTAGGGCTTTTCGAGTCGGGTGGTCAATTTGAGGCAAATTGGGAAATGGTGAATGAAAGGGCGAGGAGTACGACCTCCTCCTTGCCCCAGGGTAAGGGCTACGCCCTCCACCTTACCCCAGGGTAAGAGCTACGCCCTCCACCTTGCCCCAGGGTAAGGGCTATGCCCTTCATCTTAACTTGGCCATGTGCTCAGCAAGCTTCTTCCCGGAAGATAGTCAAGGGAAGTGCACGCCATCACTATGACCACATCCTGTGTACTCGCGCCTGGCCAATCAGCAGGGCCCACAGTCCTTTCTCCTCCCCTTACCCCAAACCCCTATAAAACCTCTCTCCACACAGAGTTCTCTCTCTCTCTCGGCCACTGGAGCTTACCGTTGCATCGGTGAGTGTGGCAGGGGAGCCAAACCTAGGTTTGAAATGAATGACTCTTTGCTTTTGCATCGGACTCGCTGGCTCCCTGTGGGTTCTTGGGAATCATGAAATCTGGGCACAACAGTGAAGTCCCACCTGGTGTTCCCACCTGTCTCCTGCAGGTTATGGTATTTTCAAAAGGACTTAGTGGAGCACAACTGATCTTTGTTAGTATACCCTCCATCAAGAAAAAAACAAACTCTTCTGACGCCGAAAATTTTTTGCAGCTCATCTAAAGCTGGGTTTTGCTTTCAATCACCTCCACTGTTACTCCCTCACTTCTACTGTAACCCCTCAACAATAAATTGAAACTTTTTTCCTTAAATCCTAGGAATGCTCCCCAAGAACCTACAGTTGATTTGTACCTGTAGTTAAATGTTTAGTGAGGGAAAAAAGCCTTGGTCTGGAAGTCAGGTGCCCTGGCATGGAACCCCACCAGCCAGCTCAGCCAGTCACTTTTTCTTTTGGCCGCCATTTCCTCCTCACGGAAACTATGACTAGACTAGGTTAGTATTTCCCAAAGCATAGTCCATGGAATCCTAGTCTTGAGAGATGCTCTCAGTACAAAGGACTTGGTCAGGACACCATCAATAAGTTTTTAATGATTTCAGAGAGAGGAAGGGAGAAGGGGAGAGAGATGGAAACATCAATAAGAGAGAAACATCGATCAGCTGCTTCCTGGCCACCCCTACTGGGGATCTAGCCTACTGCCCCAAAAGATTTAAATTTAGGATCAAACCGGCGACCTTCTGTTACGTGGGACAATGCTCAACCAACTGAGCAACACCAGTCCAGCCAGATTTACTTAACAATTTTTCTGTATATCATACAACAGTATTAGCTACAATCATCATGTTTACATCACTTCCCTGGTACATATTTACCTTATAACTGGAACTTTGCAACTGGAACACCTTCTTCTAATTCCCAGGACCACCCCCTGGTCATTAATGATGTTGAGCATCTTTTCATGTACCTGATGGCCTTTTGTAAGTCTTCTTGGAGAAATATCTATTCAGATCCTTTGCCCATTTTTTTTTTTCAATTGTGTTATTTGGGGTTTTTCCATGGAGTTGTAGAGTTCTTTATATGTTTTGGATATTAACTCCTTATCTGATATAGTTTGCAAATATTTGTCCCATTCCATAGGTTGTCTTTTCACTTTGTTGACGGTTTCTTTTTCTGTGCAGAAGTCTTTTAGTTTGATGTAGTCCCACTTGTTTATTTTTTATTTTGTTTTGTGCTTTAAGTGCCATATTTAAAAAATCATTACCAAGACCCATGTTAAGGAGCTTCATTTCTATGTTTTCTTGGAGATTCATGGTTTTAAGTCTCACATATAAGTCTTTAATCCATTTTGAGTTAATTTTTGTGAGTGGTATAAGATATAGGTCCAGTTTCATTTTTTTTAAAAAAATCCTCACCCCAGGATATGTTTTTATTGCTTTAAAGTGAGAGGAAAGGGGAGGGAGGGAGGGATCAATCGGTTGCCTCCTGTACACGTCCAGACCAGGGACAAGCCCACAATCTTTCTGGTGTATGTGACAACACTCCAATCACCTGAGCTACCCAGCCAGGGCAGTTCAGTTTCATTATTTAAAAATATATGTTTTTTATGATTTCAGAGAGGAAGGAAGAGGGATAGAGAAATAGAAACATCAATGATGAGAGAGAAGCATTGATCAACTGCCTCCTGCATGCCCCCTACAGAGGATTGAGCCTGAAACCCTGGCATGTGACATGACCAGGAACTGAACTGTGACCTTCTGATTCATAGATTGATGCTCAACCACTGAGCTATACCAGCTGGGCTGGGATTGATTTATTTCATTTTCAAAAATTACATTATTATATAATTAACTAGAGGCCCGGTACACAAAATTTGTTCACATTAAAAGGGAATTAATTAGAGGAAATATTTTAATATTGCTATTTGCCCTTTTTCTATAATAGAAGTGTCAGAGATGGAAGAAAATTAGTAAAATGTATATGAAAATCTTCCTCCTGTCAGAGTCTAGGGTGCGCCACAGGAACCAGAGTCAAATCCCTGCCCACCCACATGCATCTCGAAATCTTGCGAGACCCAGACCTGGCCGGCCCCACGTCCATTGGGCTAGATCCAGACCCGGCCGGCCGGACTCCCGTCAAGCCCTGCCGGGTGAGGGGTGTGGCCTCAGGTCTCCTGGCCTGGTGCCGGGGTGGGGGCGCAGCCTGAGGTCCCCCAGCCTGGGGCGGGGTGCACGGCTTGAGGTCCCCCAGCCAGGCACCAGGGCAGGGGGTGTGGCCTCAGGTCCCCTGTCAAGCCCCACCAGAGGGGGGCGCAGCCTCAGGTCCCCTGCCCTGGCCCAGCGCCACACAGCTTCAGGTCCCTGCTGATTGCTCGTTAAGACTTGTTATGGGAACTCAGCCTCCGCTGTGGGCACAGCCATCTTGTGTTACGGAATCCCTGCCTCCACTGTGGGCGCAGCCATCTTGACTGCTCTGGTGTGATGGTCAATTTGCATATTCCCTTTTTATTAGATAAGATGATTTTTGTATCTTATTTTGTATCCTGCAACTTTACTCAATTTGTTGATTAGATCTAATAGTTTTTTGGTTAAGTCTTTAGGATTTTCTATATATACATTCATGTCATCTAGAAATAGAAATAATTTACTTATTCCTTTCCAATTCTGGTGCCTTTTTTTTCTTTTTCTTGCCTGATTATTTTAGTAAGGACTTCTAGTATATGTTAAATAGAAATGTGGACAGTGGGCACCTTTATCTTGTTCTGGAATCTAAAAGAGAAGCTTCCAACCTTTCACCATTGATATGATGCTAATTGTGGGTTTGTCTTATATGACCTTTAGTATGCTGAGATATATTCTTTCTACCTGATTTGTTAAAAGAGTTTTTATCATGAATAGATGTTGAATTTTGCCAAATGCTTATGTATCTATTGAGATGATTATATGACCCTTTTCTTTTATTCTATTAACTAGAGGCCCGGTGCATGAAATTCAAGCACTCAGGGGGGAAGGGTAGTCCCTCAGCCCGGCCTGTGCCTCTTGCAGTCCAGGAGCCCTCAGGGGATGTCCAACTGACAGCCAGCAGTCAGACATTCTTAGCTCCGCCGTGAGCCCAGCTTCTGAGTGAGTGGTGCTCCTCCTGTGGGAGTGCACTGACCACCAGGGGGCAGCTCCTGCATTGAGCATATGCCCCCCCCCGGTGGTCAGTGCATGTCATAGCGACTGGTCGTTCTGCTGCTTGGTCGATTTGCATATTAGCCTTTTATTATATAGGATGTGATGCATCACATTGATTGATTTGTGTATGTTGAACTATCCATGCATCCTGGTGGTAAATCCCATTTGATCATGGTGTATGATCCTTCTAGTGTGTTGCTGAATTCAGTTTACTAGTATTTTATTGTGAATTTTTGCATCTATATTCATTAGGGATATTGGCCTCTAATTTTCTTTTTTAGTAGTGCCCTTTTCTGGTTTTGGTATCATAAAATGAGTTTGGGAGTGTTGGCCTTGAAAATGAGTTTGAGAGTATTCCCTTCTCTGGTTTTGTTTTTTAGGGGGAGAGTTTAAGGATTTTTGTTAATTTTTCTTTAAATGTTTGGTAAACTTCACCAGTGAAGCCATCTTGTACTCGGCTATTTTTGTTGTTGGATAATTTTTGAATAGTGATTTATATCTCCTTACTAGTAACTAGAGGCCTGATGCACAAAATTCGTGCAAGAGTAGGCCTTCCTTCCCCCGGCTGCCAGCACTGACTTCCCTCTGGCACCCGGGACCTGGGCTTCCCTCGCAGCCCCGGCTTCATCTGGAAGGTCGTCCGGTCTAATTAGCATATTATGCTTTTATTATTATAAATTAGTCTGTTCGGATTTTCTATTTCTTACTGATTTAGTCTTAATAAGTGGTATGTTTCTAACAGTTTTTCCATTTCTTACAGGTTGTCCAGTTTGTTGGCACATAGTTAGTTGTTCATAGTAGCCTCTTATGATCCTTTGAATTCTTCTGGTATCAGTTGTAATGTCTCCTTTTTCATTTATAATTTTGTTGAATCCGGTCCTTTTTCTTTTTTCTTTGGTTACTCTACTAAGGATTTTTCCATTTGGTTCATCTTTTCAAAGAACCAACTCTTAGTTTCGTTAATCTTTTCTATTGTTTTTCTGTTCTCTATTTTATTTATTTCTGCTCTAATCTTTCTTATTTCCTTCATTCTGCTAACTCTGGGCTTAGTTTGTTTTTCTCTTTTCTAGTTCCTTAAGGCATAAAGATGGGTTGTTTATTTGGGGTCTTTCTTGCTTCTTAATGAATAGCCCTCTTAATGCGCAAAAGCTCTGATATAAGTATAGCTGCACCTGCTTGAAATGTCTTTTTCCATCCCTTCACTCACAGTGTACATGTGTCTTTTAAGGCTAAAGTGAGTCTCTTGTAGGCAGCATATTGTTGGATTTTGTGGTGTTTTATTTCAATCCATGCCGTTCTTCTGTATCTTTTGATTGGAGAATTTGATCTGTTCAAAGTAATTTTTTTTTTTATAGCAAAGAACAAGTACAGACTCCCACGTGGGGAGGGAGACAGGGTCCCACCGACTTCCTGTTTCCACCCTTTATAAAGGTGGTAGTTTCTGTGTCCTGATATCCCCTCCGATTGGTCAATTTTCCTTTTTGAATTGGTTACTATAGTGACTCCTGAGCCCTCCTCCCTCATTGTCCTCTTATTCCTTCTGGGCTTTTTTTTTCCTTCTTTATTTTGTAAATATAGACCTTTTTTTTTTTTTTTTTTTTTGGCTGCTTCTAGTTCCCTTGTCTTATGGAAATATATCTGTTGCTGCTTCCTTGTTTTATGTAAATGTAACTGTTGTTGCTCCCTTGTCTTATGGAAATGTCACTGCATCTGGCTTCCTTGTGTTATGGAAATGTACCTTCTCCTATCTGTAGCTCTATGTTTTTTTTCCATGGACCCCAATTCTAAAAATTCCCTAAACCTGCCTATGTTCCCTTAAAATTCCTATTTCAGTCCCCCGTACAATTAGGAAACCATTGGGGACTGGGGACGCCGCATCTTTCTGGCTGCTTCCTGCTGGCAAAGGGGTCGTAGTTTGGGGCAGCAGTCAGGGTCCCATCAGAAGTGGGGGGTCTAAGGGTCCATGGAAGATGGATGTAGCGGCCTCCATTTGCTGTTCCATGCGGAGGATCAGTTGTAGCTTTAGAGCTTCTAAATGGGAGGATATGAAACATAGCAAAAGTTAAACAGGCAATGGTTAAAGATGAGTAATAAAAAACAGTATAAACCAAGGTCTGAGAAAGGGAGTTACCTAATAGGGATGGCATTATATCTTTAACTAGTGGCCAGACTTCTGGGGCAAGAGGCTATGAGGCCTTCCTTTTGGCTAAGCTGCTTGCAGCAAGAAGTGTTATTCATGGCACAGACTTTGCCCTGCTCAATGGAGGGCTTCTCTATAAATAAAAATCTGTAGAAGCTTGAGAAGTGGTTCTGGTCTGGTTGTTGGTAGTGGTAGCATAACTTGTCCTATAGATGTGGGAGATATATATTTAATTGAGATTATTTGACCCTGAATTGGGCTGCTTATAATATACTTAGTAGCTAGGGATTTGGGGAGCCAGTATGGCTGAAAAATTTGCTCCAATTAGGGATACAAAAAAAGGAGTTATAAGTGGGAGCATCTCATGGGGTTTCTGGGTCCCAGCAAGGGCAGAGAACGTCTCCTCCAGGTACCAGCCTAGGGTTTAGATGACACTTATAAAAAAAACAGAATAAGAATTATTAAAAAAAATGAAAACATTGTGTATCTAGAAATACCAGAGTATGTTCCTTATGTTAACGTAAAAAGCATTGCAGACCTGTAAAGAATTTTGTGCGTTTATTTGAGCCAAACTGTTGTCATATGCCAGGAAGCAGAACCTCAAGGAACTGAGATAATGCTCCGGAGAATGGCAGGTTACATCTGTACTTATACATTGCAATCAAAGGAAAGGGACAGAGGTAGGTTACATGAAATTCCTTGGTGATGGATTAAGGAGGTGGGATAAAGCAAAGCAGGGAAACCTCTGGGATAGGGTAAAAGTGAAATGATGGACACGTTCTTCTTTTACCCAGATGGATACGGGATAGTTTAACATAATTAACAGTTGAGGATTGACTTGATAACAATAACAATGAGGGAATGTCCTGGTGCCATTTGTTGTGTCCTTAGGGGTGGGGAAGGGGGGGGGGGGCGGTGAAAGGAAGTTACAAGTTACCCAGACATCTCACAGATATGTTATCTTAGAGGCAAAAAGACAAATGGGCTCAGTAAAGATCTAAGTTGATCTTTGTCAGGGAAAAATGCCGGCCTAGGACATCACTACCCACTATAACCTGTTTGTAGTTAAATATTTAATTTTCAGACCATCTTTTGTGGTTATTTTAGGTCTCTGAGTTTGCAAGACTGCCATGCAGGCCTCCCCTGAGTTTGTCACGTTAGCATGTGGCTCCTTGCGTCCACACTTATCAGGCACTCATTGACTTCCCAGGATCCCTTCGAAAGAGAAGTTTCAGGTCCTTTAGAGCAGTGGTTCTCAACCTTCCTAATGCCGAAACCCTTTAATACAGTTCCTCATATTGTGGTGACCCCCAACCATAAAATTATTTTCGTTGCTACTTCATAAGTGTAATTTTGCTACTGTTATGAACCGTAATGTAAATATCTGATATGTAGGATGTATTTTCATTGTTAAAAATTGAACATAATTAAAGCATAGTGATTAATCACAAAAACAATATGTAATTATATATGTGTTTTCCGATGGTCTTAGGCAACCCCTGTGAAAGGGTCGTTCGACCCGCAAAGGGGTCGCGACCCACAGGTTGAGAACCGCTGCCTCAGAGGCTCACATGAGTAGAAGGTTGGTGATCTAGTTGATGGCAATGCAGCTTTGTCCTCCTCCTGTGCTGGCATTCAAGGCTCACTGGACACAGACGGATCTAGGAGTCAATGCTGCTGACCTGTGGGGAGACTTAAAGCTGGTGCCTGTAAAAGGGCTTTTTGAGTTGTTGAAAGGCCTGCCCAGATAAATGAGGGCTATTCCCGAAAGCTCTGGGGCAGTACTGTCCATGTTAGCTGACGGCTTTGATTATTGGGATCTTTTAAAGGCAAACAGGGACTGTGAGTTAGGAGGCAGGAGTATACAGAAAAGGCAGCCTTGAGATTCAGTACTATAAACTACTTTGTGTTTTCTGGAATTTGGGCAAGTAAAGCATAAGGGTTGGGGACAATTGGCTGGATAGGAATCACTGCCTTATTCACTAGTTATAAGTCCTGAACTAGTCCTCTCGCTCTATTAGGCTCTTGTACCCCTAAAATGGGGTATTTGTAAGGACTATGACAAGGTTTCAGTAAACCTTGTGTTGTAATGTACCCCGCGAATGACAGAAGGACGCCTCAAGAAGTCGAATTAAAGAGTCACGTTTATTGCAATCCGGGACTATGAGGGGCCATTCCCAAATCTCATAGCCATAAGATGGTGGCAAAACCAGACTTATATAGGCAAAAATCACAAAGGTATTGATTACATCCCAGGGTTTGGAATGTGGCTCCTGGCTCCCAAAAAAAGCAGATTACAGAAGCAGAATTAAGCATGCTAATTACAGTTTCGGGTCTCGGGGTCACTGAATTGACAGAAATACATTATCTAGAGTCCTTGGGGAACCTGGGTTAAACTTAGGCATGTTATCTAAATTACAGTTTGGGGTCTCCGGATCACTGAGTTGATAGAAACACATTATCTAGAGCCCTCGGGTCTCCCGACCACTGAGTCAGCTGGAACGCACCACCTGTGGCCACTAAAACAATTTAGGGTAATTGTGCTGTCCTGTTTCCAGGTACAGTAGAATGTGCTCTCTAAGACCAGTATGATAACAATCAATGGAATAGTCATTCAATCAATAAGGCATTCAATCGAATGGGATGACTTATACAATTTAGAAAATCAAAGTAACCTGTCCATTGTTAAACAAAGCAAATAGGTACCATACTTCACTTGGGCTTCTAAAACAGATGATTTATTAGAATATTGAGTCCTTCGAGCCTCACGGTTGAGAGGACATTGTTTCTGATGTGAATATGAGGCTTTTTGCAGGATCAGGAAGGCATGGGAAAGGAACAACTTGCCCCAGCTATGCCCTAAAGACTGAGAAAAGGATCTCTTTCTTGGCTTCCCAGACATGCCTATAACGGCTACAGCCCCTGCGGATGATTTACCAGGGTTTGGGAGGAGCATAGAGGAGGTGGCTCCAGCATCGGGGAGGAAATTAATTTCCTTGCCCTCCACTGTCAGGCTTACCTGGGGCTCCTGGGTAGAGATGGCAGTCCTTTGAGGAGCCAGGTTGGGAGACCCCAAGCCCCATCAGTCCTGTTGGGCCAACTGGTCGTCAGCCCCGCCCCAAGGGACCTCAGTCTCCAGGGGCAGTCCGACTTCCAGTGGTTTCCTTGATAGGCAGGACAGGGCTTTTGTAGTCCACCACGCCCCTTGGGCATAAGTCCAACCTGTCTACAGTTGTAGCAGGTGACTGGGACTGACCGTTCACCTCCGGGCTCTGACTGGGGCCCATCCTTGCCAAAGCGCAGCACTAAGAGCCTTGGTTCTGGCCTGGCTTCCCCTGTTTCTCCTTTTTCCCCATGCTGGTCTCTATTATAGAACAGAGGTGGTAACTTTCAGGAGATTTTTTAAAGTACTCTTGGGATCAATAGCCAATTCTTGCAACCTCCTGATGTCTGGGATAGCCTGAGTGATAAATGTGTCCTTTAAAATGAGTTGTCCCAATCTGAATCTGGGGTAATGTTGGTATGCCTAACTAAAAGCCTCCTGGAGCCTTTCTAGAAAAGCCGAGGGTTTTTTGTCAGCCCCTGGGTTAATGGTGGTTAATTTAGAGTAGTTGACAGGCTTTGTTTTACTATGTCTGAGGCCTTCTATAATACAAAACTGGCAGTGCTTTATTTTCCACCTCTCAGTTTCAGGATTCCATTGAGGGTCCACGGGGGAAACTACTTCTTGTCCTGTTAAGAAATCCCTGTTTTGCCCTGGCTGGTTTGGCTCGGTGGATGGAGCGTTGGCCTGTGGACTGAAGAGTCCCGGGTTCAATTCCAGTCAGGGGCATGTGCAGGGGTTGCGGGCTCAATCCTCAGGGGAGGGGGCGGGGCATGCAGGAGGCGGCCAATCAATGATTCTTTCTCATCATTGATGTTTCCATCTCTCCTTCTCCCTTCCTCTCTGAAATCAATAAAAATATATTAAAAAAGAAATCCCTGTTTCTTTCCTCAGAGTCCTCTATTCCCCCAGCATAAGTAAGAAAATGGTCATTCCCAAATTCTTTTGCTTTTTCTAGTATATTTTGCTTTTCAGTGGCTGAGAGGGTCAGGTTTAATATGAGCATGATGTCGCTATATGAGAGATCAAATACTTGAATGAGGTTTTGGAAGATCTCAATATATTTGTCAGGGTCTTCTGAGAACTTTCCTAGATCACTTTTAATTTGTCTCATGTCCCGGGGTAAGAAGGGGATCTGGGCTAAAGTATGGCCAGATCCTTCATCTGTCTTGGGGCAAGCTGAGGTTGGCTCAGCCCTGGGCGGGGGCGCGGCCTCCGCCTTCTCCCTCGGTGGACTTTGGGTTGTTATTGCCAGGAGCGAGGGATTTACTTTACATCTTTAAAATATAAATCTGGATTGTCCCTTAGGGTAAAAACAGTTTGGGCATATGGGTCTTCTGACCATTTCCTATTTTTCCTACAAAAAAGATCTAACTGTGGGATGGCGTTATACTTGAGGCTTCCCTCGGAGGGCCAGCTCTCCCCATCTGCTAGTTGGTCCTTTATCACAATCTCGAGGGTCTCATTAGATTTCTTGTAGATCTCATTAAGTTTATCGGCAGTTTCTAGAAAATTCTTGAAAAACCTTAAAAGTGTGGTTTTGAAATCTATATCCAGTAGTTTGCTTTCCTCCATTTCTGTCATTTGTGTCCTATGCCACTATCTTGGTTTCTCCGTATCCCAATTCTTGAGGATACATCCTAATGGACTGTCTTTTTGTAGTGTAGAGAACACACTTCCCATGGGGAAATTCCCAGCCAACGCACCATTTTGATACAGAATTTTTGGGCTGGAACCCAGATTCTTTGTCTGCCAGAGTCGAAAAATGAGTCCACAGACAGAGGGTAGTATAGCAAAGGTGGAGATTTATTGAAGAACAAGTAGACTCCCACATGGGGAGGGGAAAAGGATCCCAAAGAATGGACTTCCAAGTGGGGAGGGGGAAAGGGTCTTCAAAGTAATTTTTGATAGGTAAGAATTTATTGATTTTTGTAATTTTTTTCTGGTTATTTTGTAGGTTCATTGTTTCTTGTTGTTTTATCCTGCTGTCCTTTTTTTGTGTTATGGGGTCTTTTTTTTTTTTTTTTCATTCAACATAGTTTTATTAACATATAATTAGAATATTTTCTCCATAAGTTTTAAAAGATATTTTATAACATTATAATGTAAATTTATTAGTGGCTTTATTCTTGCTCCTTTGACAAATCGAGGTAGAATATGTTTCTTAACAGTGTATAATGTCGACATGCTTATCTTGAAAGAATGACACTAAAATGCAGATTGGTTTAAGCTACCCTTCCCCTGAGGACATTATCTATTGCCTATAAAGAGTGCTTTGCAAATTCTTTGTATTCTACTAGAGGCCCGGTGCACAAATTCATGCACAGGTGGGGTCCCGAGGAGGTGGGGGTGCGGGGATGCGATCAGCCCTCTGGGCTAGCGGTGGCCACTTTTATATCGTTTCTTCCTTGAGGAGCATCTAGGGAGGGGAAGTGGCTTTGGTGCTGGGGTCCAACCCCAGCAGGTCTAGGGGTCCCCAAAGGTGTGGATGGAGTCGGCGAAGAAGGAATGACACAGAGACAGCGTTCAGTTGATCAGCAGCCTAGCCAGGATCTCTAGCCAAGTTCTGGTTAGGTTCTCCAGCCAGGTTCTGGTCTGGATCTCTAGCCATGTTCTCTCGCTAGGTTCTCCAGCCAGGTTCTGTTGCCAGGTTCTGTAGCCATGTTCTCTCGCTAGGTTCTCCACCCAGGTTCTCCAGGTTCTCCAGCCATGTTCTGTCTAGGTTCTCCAGCCAAGTTCTGTAGCCAGGTTCTGTCCAGGATCTTTTGCCATGTTCTCTCGCTAGGTTCTGTCTCTAGGTTCTGTCGTTATGGTGTCTTTTGGTATCAGTATGCTTTATATTCTTTATGTAATTGCTACATGATTTTCTCTAGTGGCTACTATGAGGCTTACATAAAATATCTTAAACTGTTAATATCCTATTTTAAACAGATAACAACTTCAATAGAATCAGGCCTGAGTGTGCACTGAATTCCCTGAACAGATGAGGCCACTAGTTTTTCTCTGCAGATAAGGGAAGCCATGGGCTGTGCTGTCTGTTCAAGTGCCACTGTACGTAGGGCTGTTGAGTGGGTTACGCAGGCTCCCATATGTTTTAGTTAGGCTCCTTGGTATGACAGCTTGGTATATTACCTGCCTACAAGCAGCAGGAAAAACAGTTCTAAAGTCAATGAAACTGTTGTCTTAACTCAAGCTGACCTGCACTCCAAGTTCTCTAGCCAAGTAGGTCTACTGGCTTTGCTATGCCAACTGTCGTCTCTGCCCTTCTCTCAGCTTGAGTGCTACTGGTCCACACAGCTTCTAGGAGTTGTCACCAGCCCTTCGGGTCAGATGTGGCCCCTAAGACACTCTTTATGGAGGTGGGCTATGTCTCAGCCCCCTTGCCTGAGCAGGAGGTGGGAGGGCCATCCAGGGTACTCTTAGTTTCCAAACAGGCTCTCCTGCTGTGGGGACTGGGAGCAACCCTCAGCCTTGGCTATAAATTAATCCTCTGCTTGTGCGTAGCCTGGGAGCCCTCCATACCCAGTACTGGTTTTACTCTAGGGGCAGTCAGCTCTGCCCATTGCTTCTTGGCTCAAGCATCACTGGGCTGCAGAGCTTCCAGGAATTGCAACAAGCCCTTCTGGTCAGATGGGGCTAGACAGGGGTGGGCAAACTTTTTGACTCGAGGGCCACAATGGGTTCTTAAACTGGACCGGAGGGCCGGGACAAAAGCATGGATGGAGTGTTTGTGTGAACTAATATAAATTCAAAGTAAACATCATTACATAAAAGGGTACGGTCTTTTTTTTTTTTTTTTTAGTTTTATTCATTTCAAACGGGCCGGGTCCGGCCCGCGGGCCGTAGTTTGCCCACGGCTGGGCTAGAAGGCCTTCTCCACAGCAGGTGGGGCTGTGACTCAGCCCCTTGCCTGAGCAGGAGCACACTGGATTCTAGGGCTGGCTAAACTCCTCTTTGAGGATTTGAATCAGGCGAGAGTGTGTTCCCAACTTGGTTCTGCAGATGAGCAAAGCCACTGGTTGGGATTACCACTTGGGCACTGCAAGTATGAACTCAGTCTGCCAAGGTCTGTGTGCTGGTTGTTGCAAATTCCTCCCCTCTCCCCTGTGGCAGTCAGATTCCCAGTGACTGAGTCTCACACACTCCCCTGCATCTCTGTGGTACGGTATCAGGGTAGGGGCTCCCACAAAGCAACCCACAACGCTGGGGAGGCTGGTTGTCCTCTCTGGGTCCTCTTTTCCCACTGGAGGAACTGGAGACTCAGGAGATCTCTATGTGGTGCTGCCCTGACCGAGGGGAGGAGTAATGTAATTAATGTGTAGCAACTTCCTTTACCCTTCGAATGCAGTCTGGCTTGGTGTCTGAGGGGCGGAGGCGGGGGATGGGAGAGGGCCTTCAGCCTCACCCCTGTGTTCTGGGACTCTCTCAGTGGTGTTTTATTACTGACAACTAATATAAATATTAGTTGTTCTTGTCAGAGGAGCAAAATCAGGAATGACATATGTCACCATCCTGGTGATGTCACCCTCAGAGAAACAGCTTTTTAACTAGCTAAGACATCAAGTCCACTAGGAGTGGGCACAAAGCACATGGAGCAGAGCCCAAGGGAAGAGAATTTTAAGACTAGGAGGAGGAGGAAGAGAGGGAGGGGAGACTGGACTGGTCCTCGACTGGGCATGGCTAGGCCATGCAAGGACCGGCTCTTGGGGCCCTCCACCCGAAGCAGCCCCATTAGCCACCCTCCTTTTCTGTTCCTTCCAGGGTCGTCTGGAAGGAATGTGGAGGCCTCGGGGATACAGAGTCCGACCACAGTGTTCCAAAGAAATGAGGACAACCAGTCCCTAAAGTGAGGGCACAATGCTGGATGATGTGGCGCTAAAAAGCTAGGCCAGCAGCAACAAGGGCCCTGAGCTCACATGCTGGTTCTCCTAACCCAGCACAGGGCTCTGGACCAGGTAGGTGGCCTCCAAGCCTGTTTCTTTTTCTGAAAAATGATGGTATTAATCATGCCCTCCAACCTACTGTGAAGACCAAATGTGGTAATGTTGGTGGAAGCAATTTTTATTCTGAAAATTTATTTTCCTTGTGTAGGTTATTTTCCATTTTGCCTGGGGCCAGTGCTGCCTCTTCATATTAAACTTTCAAATGTTCATTAAAATGGATTTACCTGTGTATATTTAAAACATTTAAGTGGCAGTTCTCCAAAGAACAGGAAGGAGTTGGATAGGACTCTTCAACCTCTCAAGTGTCCTTCTGGACAACTGGAAGTCAGATGAACTGATAGGCCCAAGCTCCTAGAGGAGCTGATTGTTATAATAATGTCATGGTCATAAGGAAACACCTCTAATGTGTGGAAATAATTAATAAGTGAAATGTTTGCTCTGTGAACTTCCAAAATGTGGTGAACGCCCCACTATCTTGATGTGAATGCCCTAAGCCAGTGGTCGGCAAACCGTGGCTCGCGAGCCACATGTGGCTCTTTGGCCCCTTGAGAGTGGCTCTTCCACAAAATACCATGTGCGGGCACGCACGTACAGTGCGATTGAAACTTCGTGGCCCATGCGCAGAAGTCGGTTTTCGGCCTGGGCAAGTCTATTTTGAAGAAGTGGCGTTAGAAGAAGTGGGGGGTGTCTGTGGTTGGGCGACGGGAGACGCAGTGTGGGGGAGGCGCACGCGATTCATGCACAAATTGAGGATGGGAGAGTTGAAGGGGTCGACCTCAGCGAATGTACCTCAATCAGATTGAGGACGTTTTTAGCAAAGGCCAGCTTAGGAGTACCCTAATTAAGTTAATAACAATGTACCTACCTATATAGTTTAAGTTTAAAAAATTTGGCTCTCAAAAGAAATTTCAATCATTGTACTGTTGATATTTGGCTCTGTTGACTAATGAGTTTGCCGACCACTGGCCTAAGCCCTTAAAGCGTAAACACCCTGCTCCTAGCAAAAGGCACACTGTCTGGCCCACACTGATAAGACACAAGTTGTTTACCACGGGCTACATAAGCATCAGATTTTTCTTCTGTGAGCGTCTCCTGCCTGAAGAGTGGAGGACTCCACATCTCTCTGTGAGACAAGCCCCTGATTGACTGCTCTGCTGCGCGAGCCTGAACCAACTGTGGCCACCTCTCTGTCTCCATCTTCGTCGTCCGTCTTTTGGTGTGCATCGCCGGGTGGCCTTTGCTGGAGCCTAGGACCCACTAGGAATAGGTAAATAAACCTTTGGTGACTGCATACTAATTCTGTCTGTGTGTTCATGTGTTCCAGTTCGGCTCAGCTGTCTAGACATTGAAGTACCAGGGGATAGGCCGTTATTGCTGACTCCTGGTCACCTGCGTTTGTCCCACTAAGTCTAGACAGATAAATAATTAATTGGGGCATAATTGGGACACTGATCAATGGAAGGAAAAGGTCAAAGAGCAATGCTGCTGGGAAGGCCCTCAGCACCCAGGGCTGCTGCCTCTCACCCCAGGACGGGCTCCGCTGAGGCCCAGCAGCAGCCCTGGCTACACACACACACACACACACACACACACACACACACACTTCTACGCGCTCCTCCTGCTGCTCAACCAGGCGGATCGTAATGGGTCATTCATGACGCCAATTCCCAGTACAAACCAGTTACCCCGAAGGGTAGGAGTGGGTTTTAACCTATGACAGGGCTGGTATAGAATAAAGAGATGATGTGGCTCTTTATAGCCCAGGCCCAGGCCCAGGCCCAGGCCGGGCTCGCCCAGGTCGGGCTCACCCAGCATTTCAGTTTGAATTTGGAGGCCGACGTCCTCCAAACACACACACACACACACACACACACACACACACACGCACACTCAGCTACACACCGAAGGCAGATGTGTTCTCAAAGCAAAACGAGACGAAGAATAACGTGGATGGTAGTTGTGAGCAGAGTGCTCTCAGCACACTTCCCTGTGGTGCTTAGATGACCCTGGAGTGGCCAGATGGCTAAGCGGTCACGATCTGTTCTGGGTTCAAATCTTGGTGCCACCACCTTCTGTCCAGGTGCCCTCGACAGGTGGATCCTTCCCTCTGGGGCTCAGCGCCCTCTTTTGTAAAGGAGACGTCCTCGTTCAGGTGCGGATTCGGTGACTTAGTGCATGAGAAGCCACCAGCACGGCCCCGCGGCTCGGGAAAGGGAAACCGCGGCTGCCTCACCGGTCTGCCAGGCCAACATGGCGGCACGCAGCGTGCACGACGCAGGGCTACACGCAGGGTGGTAGGGACGCAGGGACGCACGCAGCGGGGTTACGCACGCAGCGTGCAGGGCCTAGCGGGGGAGGGAGGGGTGTTGTGTCTGAGTTACCGCGCATGCGTCATCAGGCGTGGAGCTGGCGCTGGAAGTCAGTTTCCTGTCGAAGTCAACGCTGAGGCGCCGGGAGACACTAACAGCCGTGGAGGTAGGACCCGTACCTCTGCCTTGCTGGTCTGGTCCCACCCCGCCCTCCCTGCACCCACCCCCACTACCTTCCACCCGTGGTCAAGCCTGCACCCCCTTCCTTGACCGCTGGCTGGCCCAGCCATCTGTGCTGGCGCTTCCGGGTGCTCTCCCTGCCCTTGGATCCCAGCCCTTCCGCCCTTCGCGCTGAAGGCCACCTACCCGGTTCGGGCCAGCCGTGCAACTCACGTGGCCGACGCCAGCCCCGTGTGGCGGTAGGTGAGGTACAGGAGCCTCGGTCTTGTGGTTACACGGTAAACGGCCCGACTAGAGTTCTGCCTGCCCCGGGCCGGTGCCTGTTGGGCCTTTTCAGGAATCGCTTCGTTCGGCGCCTGCGTGTTTGCCGGCTCCCTGTGACCCGCCTAACCCAGACCTGGACGGGCCGCCCTGCTCTCCTGGGCAGCACACCCCCACGCGCGCTTCACTTGGTTGGGGTAGAATGTTTTCCAAACTAACCTGAGCGTTGCTTTACGTTTTGGTTGGTTTGGTGACTTTTTTTTGGTTTGTTTTTTTCTAATGTTCCTTAGGCACAAAGAGTAGCTGTTGTTTTTCTTTCCAGAAAGACTTTCTGTTCCTAACTCCTGCCCAGTTTGGTGAATGTGCTGTTTATGATACTGGAGACTGTTTGACATTTTTTTTTGGGGGGGGGGGGGGAGTGTAGGGGGGGAACTCATCCCGTTTCATCGTTCAGATTGTGAGCTGAGTCCTTGCTGACCGGAGCGGCTGTCCTCAGTAAAATTCCTAAGTTAGTAGATATTTGTTTAAAAGAACAGACATACAGCATGGCGTTAAAAATAAGGCATCTTGCCCAGCTGGTGTGGCTGAGTAGTTGAGTGTCGATCACCGGTTGGACTCCCTGTCAGGGTTCAATTCCTGGTTCGGGCATGTACCTGGGTTCAGGCTCCATCCCCAGTAGGGCGCTGCAGGAGGTAGCCGATCCATGATTCTCTCTCAACATTGATGTTTCTATCCCTACCCCCCACCCCCCGAAATCAACAAAACCACATCTTTTTAAAAAAAGAATAAGGCGTCTTGAGAAAGCAGTATTCATAAAAAAGAGACAGTTGTAATATTCTGAGTTAATCATGCATCTTTTTTCATCAAGGCTCAAAGCCCTTTGGATCCCATAATTATTTGGCCTCGTGGGCACAATTTAAGACAGGTTACTTTATTTTTCTGGTAGCCAGCAAAGTAAAAGAAGGAAAAAGTGAGGTGCCATGGTAAAGTCACACTGTGAAACCATACTGGAGGGCGTAGAGTTGAGGAGGGAGGCTAAGGTGAAAGGCTTTAGTCCTGGGCTTGCTGTTTGGGGAGGTACGGGCCCTGCAGTGGGATGAGTTGGGCATATGAAGCCACTGCACCACCCCCTCCTCCACCTCGCGCTGGCTGGATTGAAGAGAAGCAGGTGTGGCTGAGCCAGGAGGCCAAGTTCTCACAAGTTCTGAGGTGGTTTCAGTCCTTAGCCTGGAAAGAATGAGTGAGCTGGAGGAGGTATGGTCCTGGCTGGTTGGATATTAGGGGCTTGGGAGGGAGAGGGTGGGAAGAGAAATGAAATTTAGATGCTGAGTGTGTCTCCCTATTCGACTGGGGGAAGAGGCTCGATATCATCACTTTTGTCCCCTCCCATATTCTCTTCTTGACACATAATACAATGCTTAGAGTATGTCAGACTAACCAGAATTTATTTTAAATTGGTTCTAGGATGTATCTTTGTTCACATTTGAACAGCAATGAGTTGGATCCCACAGTGGATGGTATCTTCCTTGGTATTTTATTAAGCTGTCAGTTTGTTTTTCTTAGTGGCACAGAGCATCTTGGTGCTATTAATATCAGCGGCATCTTAATTCTGATAAAGTACTGTACTTAACTGTAGTCTTGGTCCAATAATGAGAGATTTCGGGGTTGGAGACTCAGGCAAAAAAGTTGACCTGTTATCAGACTGTACCCTTCCACTGTTGTTCATTTCTTTTCCTTTGAAAGTGCTAATGTTTTTAAGAAATGTGAGAGAGGGGGTTGGTAAAAGTCCAGAACAGTATGAAGAGTGTATTACTTTGTGGGTTGGAGAGGGAAGAAACAGCTGGTGGGTGTGTCTCCTTTCTAGGTGAAATTGGACTCCATAGCCACAGAAATCAGACAAGAAAAAGAAATAAAAGACATTCAAACTATAGAGGAAGAAGTAAATTTGTCATTATTTATTGATGAAATGATACTATATAGAGAGAACCCTAAAGAGTTCACCAAAAAACTACTAGAGCTAATAAATGAATTCAGTAAAGCAATAGGATACAAAAATAATATTCAGAAATTGACTGCATTTTATACACCAATGACAAACTATCAGAAAGAGAAATTAAGAGAATAATTCCATTTATAAACACATAAAAAAATACCTAGGAATAAATTTATTCAGAGAGATAAAAGACCTGTACTTGGAAATTAAAAGGACACTGAAGAAAGAAATAGAAGCTGCACATAAATGGAAGCATTTATCATGCTCATAGATGGGAAGAATTAACATAATTAAAATGTCCATTCTAGCCCCAGCTGGTTTAGTTCAGTGGATAGAGCGTCAGCCTGCAGACTAACGGGTTCCAGGTTCGATTCCGGTCAAGGGCATATGCCCGGTTTGGGGGTTTGATCTGCAGTGCAGGTCTTGCAGGAGGCAGCCGATCAATGATTCTCTCTCATTATTGATGTTTCTATCTTTCTCTCTCCCTCTCCCTTCCTCTCTGAAATCAATAAAAAAATGTTTTAAAAATGTTTATTCTGTCCAACGCAATCTACAGTTTCAATTCAATCGCAGCAAATACAAATGGCATTTTTCATAGAACTAGAACAAATAATCCTAAAACTTATGTGGAACTACAAAAGTCCCCAAATAGCCAAAGCATTCTTGAGAAAAAAAGAACAAAGTTGAAGGTATCACACTACCTGATGCCAAACTATAAGGTTATAGTAATCAAAATGGCATGGTGCTGGCATAAAAAGAGACACATAGATCAATGGAACAGAACAGAGAGTCACTTTCTTACACCATATACAAGAAGAAACTAAAAGTGAACTAAAGGCTTATATGTGAGTCTGAACTCCTGAAAGAAAACATAGGCAGTAAACTCTCTGACATTGCTCTTGGTAATTTTTTTTTTTGACGTTTCCTCATGCAAGAAAAACAAAAAATAAACAAATGGGACTACATCAGACTGAAAAATTTTTGCACAGCAAAGGAACCATCAACAAAACGAAGAGACAACCTGCTGAATGGGAGAAGATATTTGCCAATGGCATATCTGATAATGGGTTAATATCCAAAATATATAAAGAAGTCATACAACTTAACAGCAAAAAGACAAACAATCTGATTTAAAAATGGGCAGAGAACCTGAGTAGACATTTCTCCAAAGAGGACACACAGATGGCCAATAGACAGATAAAAAGATGCTCAATGTCACTAATCATTAGGGAAATGCAAATTGAAAGGGCATGCACTATCACCTCACACCTATCACAATGGCTATCAACATCAATAAACCAACAAACAATGTGTTGGTGAGGATGTGAAGAAAAGAGAACCCTTGTGCACTGTCGATGGGATTGCAAACTGGTACAGCCTCTACAGAAAGAGTGTGGAGGTTCCTCAAAAGAATTAAAAATAGAACTACCATATGACCCAACAATCCCACTTCTGGGTATTTACCTGAAAAATCCAAAACATCAATTTGAAAAGATACATGCATCCCTATGTTCACTGCAGCATTATTTCCAATAGCCAAAATATGGAAGCAACCCAAGTGTCTATCAATAAATGATTGGATAAAGAAGATGTGATATATACATACAATGGAATATTACTTGGCCATTAAAAAAGAACGAAATCTTACCATTTGCAACAACATGGATGGACCTAGAAGGTATGCTAAGTGAAATGAGAGAAAAACAAAACTACTTATATGTGCAATCTAATAACAAAATGAATAAAACAGAAACAAACTCATAGATGCCAGATGGGAGGTTGGTTGGAAGGCTGGATGGAAAAGGGAAGGGAGTAAGAAGTATAAAGATGATATTCCAAATTTCTTTTTTTTTTTTTTAAATATATTTTATTGATTTTTTACAGAGAGGAAGGGAGAGGGACAGAGAGTTAGAAACAACGATGAGAGAGAAACATCAACCAGCTGCCTCCTGCACATCTCCCACTGGGGATGTGCCCGCAAGCAAGGTACATGCCCTTGACCGGAATCGAACCCGGGACCTTTCAGTCCACAGGCCGACGCTCTATCCACTGAGCCAAACCGGTTTGGCGATATTCCAAATTTCATTTTGATTTGTGAGAACTGCCATTGTAAGATTTTTGAAAAATTTGAAGCTATTAAAAACAAGCAAAAATTTGTTGCAACCACTACCATAAAAAGTAATCAGGAGGATGTGTAAAGTACAGCATAAGGAATGTAGTCAATAATGTATGGTATCAGGTGGGTACTAGACTTATCAGGAAAAGCACTTCATAAGTTACCTAAATGTCTACTCACTATGCTATACACCTGAAACAAATATAAAATTAAATTTCAACAGCAATTGGAAAAAAATTTAAATTCAAAACAAGAAACATTGAATTATAAAAGAAATTAGACTATCATATAACCACTGGTAGATTAGTACCTCTGAGTGAAACATGCTTGGCAGCAGGCAGGCTTAACTACCCACTGGTCAGGCCTGCTCATAACCTGCCAATCTGATTACATCTGTTGGGACAGTGGATTCCAGGTTCCACCATCCCCTGAAGTCTTGATGTCCCTGGTTCTATCCCATGGCAGAAACCTCTCACCACTGTAAGCTTCTCAAGGGTAGAAACCTGACCTTCCCCATCCTTGGTTTCCCAGTGCCTGGCACATCAGGGATGCTAAAGTGGGGTTTGCTGAGAACTGTACTGGACAAGGTGAAATTGTCTGCCTGGCACCTTGGTCAAAGGCTTTAGCTTGTAAGAATTGTGTTCTGAGTGCAGTTTATATTCATAGTCCATGCATCTGCTTTGTGAGTTATTGGTTTTGTAAGCTAACCTGGAGACCTTATTTCTCTTCACACCCTACTCCTATTTAACCCTTGGCTTGCAGAATGAGCTACGGGGACTCAGTCCAGTTATAAATTTGAATGTGCCTGTATATCAACCCACTTGGTGACTTTGCTCCCAGAGAGCCTCACTAGATAAGCCCAGTTGGCACAGCAGGTTTCTGTGCTGCGTTTGGTGTTTAAACAGGTGAGCAGGTCCCAGCCTCGGGAGAGCTAGAAAGGTGAGTGAGGATCTCCTAGAAACACAAGGCCACATTTGACCTTTGTCTCCAGAGAAGACATGGGCTGGACTCTGGGGCTCCTCTGGATTGCCAGACTTGACCCCTACTCCCATCCTCATCCTGGCTGACAGTGTTCCTCTTAGGATGAAATGCTTTGAGCATACAAATCATCCTTTCTCAGCCGTACCAGCATTGTCGGGGGTGGTTTATATAGAAGTGTGACTTTGGCTCACTCTCTGGCTTTCAGGGGAGGGTTATACTTTGAGAAGGGATTAAGAAGTACAAAGTGGTCATTACAAAATAATCAGAAAGATGTGTAAAGTACTGCATAGGGAATGTACTCAATAATGTATGGTATCAGGTGGGTACTAGACTTATCAGGGTAAAAACTTTGTAAGTTATATAAATGTCTACTCACTGTGCTGTATACCTGAAACTAATATAATATTAAATGTCAGTTGTAATTGAAAATTGTTTTTAATTCAAACAAAGAAACATTGAACTAGAAAAAAAATTGGACTATCATATAACCACTGGTAGATTAGTACCTATGAATGAAACATGTTTGGCAGCAGGCAGGCTTAACTACCCACTGGGCAGGCAGCTCTGGCCCATGCGCCTGCTCATGACCTGCCAATCTGAATACACCATTGGGACAGTGGGGTCCAGGTTCCACCATCCACTGGAGTCCCACCACCAGTTTGCCAGTTTTATTTATTTACATATATATATATATATGTGTGTGTGTGTGTGTGTGTGTGTGTGTGTGTGTATATATATATATATATATATATATATATATATATATATTGATTTCAGAGAGGAAGGAAGAAAGAGAGATAGAAACATCAATGATGAGAGTGAATCAATGATGAGAGTGAATCATTGACTGGCTGCCTCCTGCACGCCCCCCACTGGGGATCGAGCCTGAAACCCAGGCATATGCCCTTGACCGGAATTGAACCCAGGACCCTTCAGTCCGCAGGATGATTCTCTATCCACTGAGCCACACCAGCCAGGACCAGTTTTATTTTATTTTTTTTTATCTTTGAGGTGACTTGGGGGAAGTTTTTTTAGTGAATAAGGATGATTTGATTTGTGAGAACTACTGTCATTGTAAGATTTTTGAAAAATTTGAAGCTATTAAAAAGCAAAAATTAGTTTCAACTACTATCATAAAAATTGTTTCAGGCAAGCATCATCAGTGGATGCTAAAACTAGGAAATGAAAGTAAGATGAGAAACAAAGCGTTTACATAATCTCAAGGGCTCTCTCTGTAAGATACTGATTAATTACAAAGAGAAAAATAATGTAGTGGAGAAGTCTGCAGATACCATGTTCGCCAAGTGATTAAAGATAGGAACACCAATAGTAGGATAAATCAACATCATGTGCATTCTAATATGATGCACCGCGAAGGACACATCATCACATCTGTGTATCCTGCATAAAACGTATGATCTGAACTTAATCATTGGGAAACATCCACAAACCCAACTTGTAGGATCTGTAAAGTAACTGGCCAATAGTCTTCAACAGTGTCAAGAGCATATACTTGCACATACATAGACGAGAGAGATAATGATAAAGAAAATACAGGGAGCCCTGGCTGGTTTGGCTCAGTGTATAGAGCATTGGTCCATGGACTGAAAGTTTCCTGGTTCGATTCTGATCAAGGGCACGTACCTTGGTTGCAGATTCCCTGGCCCTGGTTGGGGTGTGTGTAGGAGGCAACCAATCGATGTGTTTCTCTCAATCGATATTTCTCTCTGTCTCTCCTCTCTTCCACTCTCTCTAATAATCAATGGAAAAATATCCTCGGAGGAGGATTAATAACAAAAAAGAAAATACAGGGAAATGTTAACATTTGAGGAATTTGGACATATGGGAATTATTTGTTCTATTTTTACAACTTTTAGTCTGAAATTATTTCAAAATGAAACTAGAAAATACTGGTTTTAACATTTTTTTAAGTAAGAATTATAGATGTGGGAACAAATAAAATATGCTATATGTATGTGGCAGGGAGATCTTGATAAATCTAAATGTTTTTATAATATGGTAACATCTAAATTTTGTGTGTCCTGGCACATATCCAACAGCAATCAGTGCTTATGTTCTTTGAAAGAGATATACAAGAATATAGCAAATTTATTATAAAACCCTAAAATAAGAAACAACCCAAATGCCTTTCAAAGGAAGAGTGCATAAATAATTTGTGATGCCTGCATACTCTGGAATCTGTACAATAATGAAAATGGATGAAGTGTTGACTACAACATGCAACAGCATGGATGAATCTCACTTCCATAATGTTGAGCAAAATACCAGACAAAAGAGTACAAAATGTATGGTTTCATGTATATAAAGTTCAAACACAGGCTTTTTGGGAACAGTTTGAAAAAATAATAGGGATAGATGCAGAGTAATGTTACTTTTAGGAGTTACTCGCTGGAGGAGGTATGAGAGATCGTTCTAGAGCAGTGGTTCTCAACCTTGGCTGCACATTAGAATCACCTGGGAATCTTTTTAAAATCCTGATTTCTGGGCCTCATCCTCTGGAAATTCTGTTTCTTTGTTACTAATGTTGTGGCCCCACCCCATAACAAAGAGAATTTCTGGAGGATGAGGCCCCAAAATCAGGATTTTAAAAAGATTCCCAGGTGATTCTAATGTGCAGCCAAGGTTGAGAACCACTGTTCTAGAGTGTGAGGAATGTTTAACATCTCGATCTGTGTAATTGTTACATATGTACACATACACACATATACATATATACACACATGTAAAAACTCATCAAGCTGAGCACTTAAGATTTGTGTACCATATCTAAGTTGCACATAAATAAAATCAAAAATGTATATTGTGTAGATTATAAATCCAAATGTAATTGTAAAATAATAAAAATCCTAAAAGATGACATGAGAATATGTTCATGGCTTTGGTATAGGGGAAGATTTCTTAAACAGGACCCAGAAAGCACTAATCATAGAAGAAAATGCTGATAAATTGGGCTATATTAGACTTACAAACTTTTCTTTATCAAGACACACCATTAAGAGAGTGAAAAGACAAGCCATACAGTGAGAGAAAATACTTTCAGCACATTTAACTGACGGAGGGCTCATTTTGAGAATATACAAAGAATGCCCACAGATCCAGATCTTTTAAAAAGGACAACTCATTAGAAAAATGGGCAACAGACTTGCACAGGCACTTTATAAAAGGAGATATCCAGGTGAATAATACAGTATGAAAAGGCACTCAATCTCATTAGAATCAGGGAAATGCAAATGTAAAAATATACACCCACCAAAATGGTAGACATTTAAATGACTGACAATCTCAAGTGTTGCCAAGAGTGGAACAAGGTGAACTGATAAGTGGCTGGTAGGAGGGTAAATTCATCCTACTGCTTTGAAAGTGTTTAGCCTGTCTACCATAGTGGGCACATCTATTCCCGTGACCCATTAATTTGGCATCTAGGTGCATTTCCAACAGAAATGTGTGTGATTGTGTGGTGTGGGGGTGGGGCGGTCATAGAAGCATTATTCATAATAAAAACTGGAAATGAGAGAACCAAGATGGCGGCATAGGTAAACACTGGAGAATGCTGCCTCGCACAACCACTTCAAAAATACAACTAAAAGACGGAACGGACATCACCCAGAACCACAGGAAAGCTGGCTGAGGGGAAATTCTTCAACTAGAAGGAAAGAGAACAGTATACCGAGACTCAGGGGGAGGCGCAGTGCGGAAAACACAAAGGTACGGAGGTGCACGCGGAGCGGGCTGGTGGCTGAGGGCGCGGTTGTCGTTTTCAATCAGGAGGGAGGCTCAGGCCCTGAGCTCCAGGTCTGGGCGAGTCTCTAGGGACCCAGACTCAAACAGGAGAAGCGGGACTATCTGGCATCGGTCAGAACGCGAGGGCAGCTTTCTCTCCGAGGTTTGCAGCGGTTGCTGGGACTCTGAGAGGCAGAGCTTCTGTGGACGGGACTGAGAGCAGCCATAACTGCTCGCTCTGCCCGCCCTGTAGATCCCCTGGGACCTGCCCCGCCCAAGCCCTGCACAGAGGCATTTGCCGGATAGCCTCAGGCAAAGGCTAGATTAGCACCTCCCCAGAGGACAGAAGTTTTCCCATTGCAGACACAGCTGACTCTCACAGCCAGTTGGCCTGGAGGTCAAATCCCCCCAGTATTAACTACAACAATCAAGGCTTAACTACAATAAGACTGCACACAAAGACCACTAGGGGGTGCACCAAGATGCAGAGACAAAGAAACAGGACAAAATTGTCAATGGAAGATACAGAGTTCAGAACCACACTTTTAAGGTCTCTCAAGAACTGTCTAGAAGCCGCCGATAAACTTAATGAGATCTACAAGAAATCTAATGAGACCCTTGATGTTATGATAAAGAACCAACTAGAAATTAAGCATACACTGACTGAAATAAAGAATATTATACAGACTCCCAACAGCAGACCAGAGGAGCGCAAGAATCAAGTCAATGATTTGAAATGCGAAGAAGCAAAAAACACCCAACCGGAAAAGCAAAATGAAAAAAGAAACCGAAAATATGAAGATAGTGTAAGGAGCCTCTGGGACAGCTTCAAACGTACCAACATCAGAATTATAGGGGTGCCAGAAGATGAGAGAGAGCAAGATATTGAAAACCTATTAGAAGAAATCATGACAGAAAACTTCCCCTACCTGGTGAAAGAAATAGACTTACAAGTCCAGGAAGCGCAGAGATCCCCAAACAAAAGGAATCCAAAGAGGACCACGCCAAGACACACCATAATTAAAATGCCAAGAGCAAAAGACAAAGAGAGAATCTTAAAAGCAGCAAGAGAAAGAAACTCAGTTACCTACAAGGGAGTACCCATACAACTGTCAGCTGATTTCTCAACAGAAACTTTTCAGGCCAGAAGGGAGTGGCAAGAAATATTCAAAGTGATGAATACCAAGAACCTACAACCAAGATTATTTTATCCAGCAAAGCTATCATTCAGAATTGAAGGTCAGATAAAGAGCTTCACAGATAAGGAAAAGCTAAAGGAGTTCATCACCACCAAACCAGAATTATATGAAATGCTGAAAGGTATCCTTTAAGAAGAGGAAGAGGAAGAAAAAGGTAAAGATACAAATTATGAACAACAAATATGCATCTATCAACAAGTGAATCTAAGAATCAAGTGAATAAATAATCTGATGAATAGAAAAAACAAAAAATAAAAAACAATAAAAAATAAAAAAATAAAAATCAAGTGAATAAATAATCTGATGAACAGAAAAACTGGTGAATATAATAGAATCAGGGGCATAGAAAGGGAGTTAACTGATTATTCTCAGGAGGAGGAACGGGGTGTGGTGATGTGGGAAGAGACTGGACAAAAATTGTACGCCTATGGATGAGAACAGTGGGTGGCGGAGGTAAGGGCAGAGGGTGGGGTGGTAACCGGGTGGAGGGGAGCTATGGGGGGAAAAAGAGGAACAACTGTAATAACCTGAACAACAAAGACTTAACTAAAAAAAAAAAAAAAAAGGAGAAACGGCCTCAGGATGAAACCTATGTTGCCAGCACCTTGACCTGGGGCTTCCAGCCTGTAGAACTATGAGAATTCCGTTGTTGAAGCCCCAGTCTGTGGTGTCTTATTATGGCAGCCAGAGCAGATAAGGCACATGCAAATGAACCCCAGCCTCAGCCACCTCATTTTCTGGGGATCCATTCTTAGCTGGGCCCCAGGCTGAGTGCTGGGATGCAGAACAAGGCTTCATTTGAGCACTCGCATGATTCCCAAGGAAAACTGACTCATCAGTGTGGTGAAGATGTGTGAGTGCCCTGAGGGGGCTGAGAAACTACAGTATCCTCAGTAAGCAGTGACACATCAACTCCTCAGACTTGAAAATGCTCCCCCCTGTGTTCCATCTGGAGCCGTGACCTGCTGACCTTTCTGAATCCAGGGCATGCTACTTTTCATGACTGAGGAACAGCCAAAATGGGAAGAGCAAAACCATCGCGCTGCAGTGGAACAAAGGCTGGTGTGTTTCCTGAGCGAGTAGGTTCTGCATTGTTGGGAAGACACAGAAAGCACTTGTGCTCAGAAAAGAAACGAGTTCAGAAGAACATAGCCTCCTCCCCCGACTCCTTGCACACAACTTTTGCTGCACGGAATTGGTCTCAGCAGTGGATCAGAAGTTTCCGATTCTTTTTGTTTTATTCTATCATCTTTACTACAGACTTCTGAACACTAAACATTTGCTTGGTTTCAGGCAGTCTTCTTGCCTTTGGCAAATGTTCCCAGACTCAACTTGGTACTTTAAGAATCCCAAAGAAAAGGGTTTAAAGGGCAGTTTTCATCCTCCCCACCCCTTCTGAAAAAGCACTATCATCACATAGACTATTTGTGGAAGATTTTAATAATACTTTTTAGTCTTTGTTTTTCTTTTCCTCCTTGATTAGCATCTACCATGTGAACACCCTTAAACTTGCTTCCATGCTTCCTGACTTGCGCTTCTTTGTCCTCTCGGAAGGTTCAACTTCATCATCAGCCGTGACCTTTGGTTTTACTCTCCCTGTGCTTACTTTCTTTCTTTTTTTTTTTTTTTTAGATATATTTTATTGATTTCTTACAGAGAGGAAGGGAGAAGGATAGAGAGTTAGAAACATTGATGGGAGAGAAACATCGATCAGCTGCCTCCTGCACACCTCCTACTGGGGATGTGCCCACAACCAAGGTACGTGCCCTTGACTGGAATCGAACCTGGGACCTTTCGGTCCTCAGGCCGACGCTCTATCCACTGAGCCAAACCAGTTAGGGCTGAACTTACTTTTTTTTTTTGAATCGAAGTGTCGTTGACTTACAATATTATATTAATTTTAGGTGTACAGCATAGTGATTCTGTATTTGTATACCTTGCAGTGTGATCACTATGTTAGTCTAGTAACCATCTGTCACTGTACATAGTTATTATGATACTATTGACTATATACCCTGTGCTATACTTTACATCCATGTGACTTATTTCTTTGATATCTGAAAGTCTATACCTCCTAGTCCCCTTCACCTTTTTCACTTACTTTCTTTGTTTAAAAATAGTTATATTGAGATATAATTCATGTGCCATGTAATTTACCCATTAAACGTGTACAATTCATAGTTATACAGCCATCACCACAGTTAATTTTAGAACATTTACATCGCTCCATAAAGAATCCCTGCATCCCTTAGCTATCACCAACCCCACCCCAATCTTCTCTCCTCTCTCCCATCCCTAAGCAACCACCAATCTGCTTTCTGTCTCTCATAAGAAGAGATTAGGGCATAGAAACAGAGGAGAAACCAGGTGACGACCCAGGGAGAAGACAGCCATTGCTAGCCACGAAGAGAGGTTCAGAAGAAACCAACCCTATTGACACCTTAATCTTGGACTTTTAGCCTCCAGAATTGTGAGAAAATACATTTCCATAGTATAAACTACCTTGTCTATGATATTTGTTTCGGCATCCCAACATGACTAATACATGCACCCCGATACCTCTGTGCCTGACACCTGCCTGCTCTCCTGCCCTGTGGGCATGATGGATAAACCACAACCCAAATCCCAAGACCATATCCTCCTCTTGGATCACCTTGAAGCACTCGTTCTGGTCCCCTTTATCCTGGGCCTACACTGGTCTGTCTGTTTCTCGACGGCCAGAGGTGCCTCCCACGTAGAAGGCATACCCTGGCTCAAGAACCTCAACCTATGAACCAGGAGGTCATGGGTCAATTCCCTGTCAGGCACATGCTGGGGTTGCAGGCTCAATCCCCGATTGTGCAGGAGAGCTCATCAATGATTCTCTTCATTGATGTTTCTATCTTTCTCCTTGTCCCTTCCTCTCTGAAATCAAATATATTTTTAAAAAACACAGAGAATATACTGTATATTCTTATCACCCCCTGAAGAGTCCTCTTGCACCTGTGCCCAAAGGTGGCTTGTGAGCAGAGGAAGTTACAGTTGATGTAACTTCCCAGGCTGAAGATTGAGTTGATGCTCTAGGAAGACCTAATCAGAAGCTCTTTTCAGAAAGGACAAGAAGAAAAAAGGAGTGTAGAGGAAAACAAGCTGGTTAGATTTTAGGGCAGGAAAACTGGAAAACATTCCACTGGCGAATGGAAGGATGGGCAATCCTGGGCAATAGCTCCCTGAAGGCCCAAAGGAGGAGAGAGGGTGATTTTCAGAGCCATCCCTACCTCTTGGTGCCGTAGGAGTGTCTGATCCTGCCCTCCGCTGTATGTAGATAGGTACAAATCTAGAACATTTTATTATTTAACAGTTGTACAAAAACTTCAGTCATACATCATTCATTTAATATGTTTATATTTCTCTAATATTTTCCTCTCTTTAATCAATGATTTCTACCAAGTTGTGTTGACCTCTACTTACTTGACATTATTTTACATGTATTTTTTCCCATGTATAATTTATATATTTATCTTTTATGTGGTTAAAAAACACAAATAAAACTTAAAATTTTAACCATTTTAAAGTGTATCATTCAGAGGTACTTAGTACATTCATGATGTTGTGCAACCATTAGTACTGTCTAGTTCCAGAACATTTTCATTATCCAAAAAGGAAGCCTCGTACCCATTAAGCAGTCACTCCTCCATTCCTCTTTCTCCCCCTCCCTCCCAGCACATGACAGCCACTAAACTTTCTGTCTCTGTGGATTTGCCTATATCATATATAGAGAACCATACAATATGTGGTCTTTTGTGTCTGTCTTCTTTCACAGAGCATAGTGTTTTTGAAATTTATCCATGGTTATAGCATCTAGCAGTGCTTCATTCATTTTTATGGCTCAATAATATTCCATTGTATGGATATACCACATTTTGTTTATCCATTTAATCATTAATGGACATTTGCACTGTTTTCACCTTTCGGCTATGTGACTAATGCTACTAAAAACATTCATGTACAAGGATTTATTTGAATACCTATTTCATTTATCTTGGGTATATACCTAGGAGTGGAATTGTTGGGTCATATGGTAATTCTATTATTTTTTTTAATTAAATCTTTATTGTTCAGATTATTACAGTTGTTCCTCTTTTTTTCCCCAAAGCTCCCCTCCACCCGGTTCCCACCCCACCCTCTGCCCTTATCCCTCCCCACTGTCCTCATCCATAGGTGTACAATTTTTGTCCAGTCTCTTCCCGCACCCCGCACCCCCATTTCCCCCCGAGAATTGTCAGTCCACTCCCTTTCTATGCCCCTGATTCTATTATATTCACCAGTTCATTCTGTTCAACAGATTTTTTATTCACTTGATTTTTAGATTAACTTGTTGATAGATGTGTATTTGTTGTTCATAATTTGTATCTTGACCTTCTTCTTCTTCTTCCTCTTCTTAAAGGATACCTTTTAGCATTTCATATAATACTGGTTTGGTGGTGATGAACTCCTTTAGTTTTTTCTTATCTGTGAAGCTCTTTATCTGACCTTCATTCTGAATGATAGTTTTGCTGTGTAGAGTAATCTTGTTGTACGGTCTTGCTATTCATCACTTTGTATATTTCTTGCCACTCCCTTCTGACCTGCATAGTTTCTGTTGAGAAATCAGCTGGCAGTCATATGGGTACTCCCTTGTATGTAACTGATTGTTTTTCTCTTGCTGCTTTTAAGATTCTCTCTTTGTCTTTTACTCTTTTTTTTTTTAAACTTTTTTTTTTTATATTTTATTGAGTTTTTACAGAGAGGAAAGGAGAGAGATAGAGAGTTAGAAACATCGATGAGAGAGAAACATCGACCAGCTGCCTCCTGCACACTCCCCACTGGGGATGTGCCCACAACCAAGGTACATGCCCTTGACCGGAATTGAACCTGGGACCCTTCAGTCCGCAAGCCGACGCTCTATCCACTGAGCCAAACCGGTCTCGGCTGTCTTTTACTCTTGGCATTTTAATTATGATGTGTCTTGGTGTGGTCCTCTTTGGATTCCTTTTGTTTGGGGTTCTCTTTGCTTCCTGGACTTGTAAGTCTATTTCTTTCACCAGGTAGGGGAAGTTTTCTGTCATGATTTCTTCAAATAGGTTTTCAATATCTTGCTCTCTTTCTTCTTCTGGCACCCCCATAATTCGGATGTTTGTACGCTTGAAGTTGTCCCAGAGGCTCCTTATACTATCTTCATATTTTTTGATTCTTTTTTCTTTTGGTTTTTCCAGTTGGGTGTTTTTTGCTTCTTTGTATTTCAGGTCTTTGACTTGACTCTTATGATCCTCTAGTCTGCTGTTGGATTCCTGTATATTATTCTTTATTTCAGTCAGTGTATGCTTAATTTCTGGTTGGTCCTTTTTCATATCTTTGAGGGTCTCACTAGATTTATCGAGGGTCTCACTAAATTTATTGGCGGTTTCTAGAAAATTCTTGAAAAACCTTAAAAGTGTGGTTTTGAACTCTATATCCAGTAGTTTGCTTTCCTCCATTTCTGTCATTTGTGACTTGTTTCTTTGTCTCCGCATTTTTTATGCTTCCCTGTGTTGATAGAGTGGCTTTCTGTGTTAGGTGTCCTATAGGGCCCAGTGGCTCAGCCTCCCCAGTTTCCTGAGGTGGACACTCTTGGTGCACCCCTTTGTGGGCTTTGTGCACAGTCTTGTTGTAGTTAAGCCTTGATTGTTGTAGGTATCACTGAGAGGAATTGACCTCCAGGCCAATTGGCTATGAGAATCAGCTGTGTCTGCAGTGGGAGAACTTCTGTGCTGGAGACACCCTTCTGGGACAAGACTTGCTTCAGTGGGGCTTTGGTGCTCACTGAGTCTGCCCCCTGAGTGTGTCCCTTATGGATCTGAGGAGTTGTAATCTGGATGGTCCCACTGTGACCACTGGGTACACTGGCTCTTGGATCTCTAAGGAGGTGCTAATTTAGCCCCTGCCTGAGGCTACCCAGCAGGAGCTATGGAGAGATCTGCAGATTCCTCTTCTTTGTTTGGGGTTTGGAGGTGCCCAGATGAGGCCCAGCTGTGAAACAATGCAAGCTTCTGTGGGGCCTTGGACCTTCTTTTGGAAGTTCTGGGTCTCTCTGATTCAGCTGCAGTTTGTTAGGTAATTTTCAGGTTGCAAAGGGTCAGGCCTTTCATATGCAAAAGCCTCTGGGCACAACCTGGGTGGGGCAGCGTCTCGGGATCAACAGGGCAGAGCAAGCAGCTATGGCTGCTCCTCAGTCCTATCCTAAGAGGCCCTGCGTCTCAGTGTCCCAGTAATCGCTGCAAGCACCTCTGAGAGAAAGCCGCCCTTGAGTTCTGCCCGCTGCCAGACAGTCCAGTTTCTCCCCGTATGAGTCTAGGTCCCCAGAGACTCGTCCAGAGTTCAGAAAAGCCGGGAGCTTGTGTCTTCCTCCCGATTGAAAAAGAACCGGTCCTCAGTTGCCAGTTCTACATGTGCTTCCGTACCTCTTCACTTTACTTCCTCACCTCCTCTGAGTATCAGTGTGCTTTTCTCTTTCCTTCTAGTTGTAGAATTTCCACTCAGCCAGCCTTCCTGTGGTTCTGGATGATGCCCGTTTTGTCTTTTATTTGTATTTTTGAAGTGGTTGTGCGAGGCAGCAATTTCAGGTGTTTACCTATGCCACCATCTTGGTTGCTTCTCTGGTAATTCTATTTTTAACTTACTGAGGAACTGCCAAAGTGTTTTCCACAGTGGCTGTACAATTTTACATTCACACCAGTAATGTATAAGGCTTCCAATTTCTCCAGTCCTCACCAACATATTTTGTTTTGTTGATAGCCATTCTAGTGGGTGTGAAGTGGTATCTCATGGTGGTTTTAATGCCCTAATGAAGTGACTAATAACATTGAGCATCTTTTCATGTGCTTGTTGGCCATGTGTACATCTTCTTTTGAAAATGATTAGTCAAGTCTTACTTTTAATTGATTTTTTTTTTGCCTTTTTGTTGTTGAATTGTAAGAGTTCTTCATATAGTCTGCATATTAGACCCTTTCAGATATATGTTTTGGAAATATTTTGTCCCATTTTGTAGGCTTTTCATTTTCTTGACAGTATTCTTTGAAACACAAAAGTTCTAAATTTTGATGAAGTCCAGTTTTATTTTATTTATTTTTTGTTGCCTGTGCTATTGGAGCCCAGAGAGATTGAGTCTGAGTAAGTCTGTGTGCTGGCCCTTTAAGAGGGACTGCCTGGGTCTCCGACAGCCTGTTTCATTTAGCAAAAATCCCCGCTGGTTTTTACAGCCCAAAGTATGGGGATTTCCCTTCCCAGCTCTGGAACCCTGGGCTCGGGGTCTGGTGTGGGGCTGGGACCCCCTTGCTTCTCAAAGGAAGCCTCGCAGTGGAGATAGACCTCCTGATTAAAAACACGCCATACATTGGTGTTGGACCAGGCTGTTCCTCCCTCCGCCCCTCCTACCAGTCTCAGTGTGCTTTCTTTTTTTACTTCTCTAGTTGTAGAACTTTCATTCAGCCAACTTTCAGGCGGTTCTGAATGATGGTTGTTCTGTATTTTATTTGTAATTTTGTCATGGTTGTGTGAGATGGCGAGTACTGGCCATCTTGGTTCCTCAGAAAAGATACTTTATATAATTTCAGTCTTTTAAAATTTATTGAGACTTGCTTTGTGGCCTAACATATAATCTATCCTAAAGAAAATTCCATGTTACTTAAAAAGTGTGTATTCTGCTGTTGCAGGGTGACGTGTTCTGTATGTCTGTTATGTCTAGTTAGTTTGTAGTGTTGTTCAAATTCTCTGTTTTCTTTTGACCTTCTGCCTAGTTCCACTATTGAAAGTAAGATATTGAAGTCCTCAACTATTAATTTATTACTATTTCTTCATTCAACTCTGTTAGTTTGTTTCACATATTTTGAAACTCTGTTTTTAGGCACATGTATATTTATAATTGTTATTTTTTTGTTGATTGGCACATACAACAATATGTAATGGCTTTCTTTTTCTGTTAATCCTCACCTGAGGATAATTTTCCATTGATTTTTAGAGTGAGTGGAAGGGAGGAGAAGAGACAGAGAGAGAAACATAGATGTGAGAGAGACACGTCAATTAGTTGCCTCCTGCATGCACCCTAAGACCAGAACCCAAGATCAAGCCTGCAACCGAGGTACATGCCCTTGACCGGAATTGAACCTGCGACCCTTCAGTCCTTGGGCCGACACCCTCTCCACTGAGCCAAACTGGCTAGGCCGTAGCCGCTAGGGCATGGCTTTCTTTTTCTTAAAGTAATTTTTTACTTAAAGTGCATTCTGTCAGATATTATTATTATAGCTACTCCAGCTCTTTTGCAGTTTTTTTTTTTTTTAAATATATTTTATTGATTTTTTACAGAGAGGAAGGGAGAGAGATAGAGAGTTAGAAACATCGATGAGAGAGAAACATCGATCAGCTGCCTCCTGCACACCTCCTACTGGAGATGTGCCCGCAACCCAGGTACATGCCCTTGACCGGAATCGAACCTGGGACCTTTCAGTCCGCAGGCCGACGCTCTATCCACTGAGCCAAACCGGTTCCGGCTCTTTTGCAGTTTTTATTTCAACGGAGTCTCTTTTCCATTCTTTAACTTTCAACCTATTTACATCATAAAGCGAGTCTCTTGGAGAGAGCATATACATGGTTGAATCATGTTTTTGTTTTGTTTTGCATTGATTTTCAGAGAGAGTGGAAGGGAGGGAGGGAAGGAGGGGGAGAGAGAGAGAGACAAAGGGAAACCAGGATGTAAGATTGGTTGCCTCCTGCACACACCCACACCGAGGCTGGGGATCAAACCTGCAACCCAGGTATGTGCCCTTGACGGGGAATTGAACCCACAGCCCTTGAGGGTGCAGATTGTTGCTCTAAGCACTGATCGATACTGGCCAGCTCTGGATGGTGTTTCTTTTTTTTTTTTTAATGTTTTTAGTTAAATCTTTATTGTTCAGATTATTACATTTGTTCCTCTTTCCCCCCTCCCCCATAAATCCCCTCCACCCAGTTCCCACCCCACCCTCCTCCCTCACTCCCCACCCACTGTCCTCATCCATAGGTGCACGATTTTTGTCCAGTCTCTTCCCCTTCACCTCTTTCCCCCCTAAGAATAGTCAGTCCACTCCCTTTCTATGCCCATGATTCTATTATAATCACCAGTTCATTCTGTTCATCAGGTTATTCACTTGATTTTCAGATTCACTTGTTGATAGATGTGTATTTGTTGTTCATAATTTGTATCTTTACCTTTTTCTTCTTCCTCTTCTTAAAGGATACCTTTCAGCATTTCATATAATCCTGGTTTGGTGGTGATGAACTCCTTTAGCTTTTCCTTATCTGTGAAGCTCTTTATCTGACCTTCAATTCTGAATGATAGCTTTGCTGGATAAAGTAATCTTGGTTGTAGGTTCTTGGCATTCATCACTTTGAATATTTCTTGCCACTCCCTTCTGGCCTGCAAAGTTTCTGTTGAGAAATCAGCTGACAGTCATATGGGTATTCCCTTGTAGGTAACTGAGTTTCTTTCTCTTGCTGTTTTTAAGATTCTCTCTTTATCTTTTGCTCTTGGCATTTTAATTATGATGTGTCTTGGTGTGGTCCTCTTTGGATTCCTTTTTTTGGGGGTTCTCCACGCTTCTTGGACCTGTAAGTCCATTTCTTTCACCAGGTGGGGGAAGTTTTCTGTCATGATTTCTTCAAATAGGTTTTCAATATCTTGCTCTCTCTCTCTTCTTCTGGCACCCCTATAATTCGGATGTTGGTATGTTTGAAGCTGTCCCAGAGGCTCCTCACACTATCTTCATATTTTTGGATTCTTTTTTCATTTTGCTTTTTTGGTTGGGTGTTTTTGGTGTCTTCATATTTCAAATCTTTGACTTGATTCTTGCGATCCTCTAATCTGCTGTTGGGAGTCTGTATAATATTCTTTATTTCAGTCAGTGTATGCTTAATTTCTAGTTGGTCCTTTATCACCACCTCGAGGGTCTCATTAGATTTCTTGTAGGTCTCATTAAGTTTGTTGGCAGTTTCTAGAAAATTCTTGAAAAGTGTGGTTTTGAACTACTCCAGTAGTTTGCTTTCCTCCATTTCTGTCATTTGTGTCCTTTTTTCTTTGTCTCCACATTTTTTATGCTTCCCTGTGTTGTTAAAGTGGTTTTCCGTGCTAAGTGTCCACTAGGGTCCCGTGGTTCAGCCTCCCCAATTACCTGAGGTAGACACTCTTGGTGAACCCCCTTGTGGGCTTTGTGCACAGTCTTGTTGTAGTTAAGCCTTGATTGTTGTAGGTAACACTGGGAGGATTTGACCACCAGGCCAATTAGCTGTGAGTATCAGCTGCATCTACGGTGGGAGAACTTCTGTGCTGGAGACACCCCTCCGGGGCAAGACTTGCTTCAATGGGGCTTTGGTGCTCACTGAGTTTGCCCCCTGAGTGTGTCCTTTATGGTTCCATGGAGCTGCAAACTGGATGGTCCCACTCTGACCTCTGGGTACATTGGCTCCTGGATCTCTAGGGAGGTACTAATCTAGCCTCTGCCTTAGGCTATCCAGCAAAAGTCTCCCTGCAGGGCTTGCAGGGGGGGCGGGTCAACAGGGTGGGGCTAGCAGTTATGGCTGCTCTCAATCTTGCCCTCAGAGGCTCTGCTTCTCAATGTCCCGGTAATCGCTGCAAGCCCCTCCGAGAGAAAGCTGCCCTCAAGTTCCGACTGATGCCAGACAGTCCCGCTTCTCCCATATGAGTCTGGGTCCCCAGAGACTCGCCCAGAACTGGAGCTCAGAGCCTGAGACTCCCTCCCGATTGAAAATGACAACTGCGCCCTTAGCCGCCAGCCTGCTCTGTGTGTGCTTCTGTACCTTAGTATTTTACTGACGCACTGCGCCTCCTCTGAGTGTCCGTAAACTTTTCTCTTTCCTTCTAGTTGTAGAATTGCCACTCAGCCAGCCTTCCTGTGGTTCTGGATGATGTCCGTTCCGTCTTTTAGTTGTATTTTTGAAGTGGTTGTTTGAGGCAGCAAACTCTGGTGTTTACCTATGCCGCCATCTTGGTTTCTGGATGGTGTTTCTTTAATCCATTTTGCCAGTATCTCCCTTTGGATTTGAGAGTTTAATCCATTTACATTTAAACGAATTACTGATAAGGAAGGATTTCTGCCATTTTCCAATTTGTTTCCAGTGTATATTAGGTCTTTTTTGTTCCTCAGTTACTCTATTATTGCCTTTTTTATGTGTTTAATTAATATTTTGTACTACATCATTTTTATTCCCTCCTCATATCCTTTTCTCTATATTTTTAGTTATTTTACTAATGGCTACCCTGGAGATTATAATTTATGTTTTAAATTTATCACAAACTAGTTTGAATTAATATCAACTTAGCTTCAATACATAAAAACTTTGCTCCTATCCAGCTCCATCCCTCCCTTCATGTTTTTGTCACAAATCACATCTTTAAACATTGTGTTTATTAACATAGATATATAATTATTGTTTTACCCATTTGTTTTTTAAATTACATAGGGAAAAGTTACAAACCAAAATACAGTAATACTTCCATTGTTATTTATCTATAAATATCACATAATTCACAGTCTAGTTCAGAATAATACCAAGTTAATGTCAATAGGATACAAAAACTTTGCATTTGTATAGCTCTGTTCCCTCCCTTTCTTTTGTAGTGTTATTGTCAGATAAATGATATCTTTATTCATTGTGCACCATGAAGACAAGATTTATAATTATTGCTCTATGCAGTTAATATGTAAATTAGATAGGAGAAATATAGTTACAAAGAAAAAGTACATTTATACTGTCTTTTACATATGCCCATGTAGTTATCTTTATCAGTGTTCTTTTTTCTTTATGTAGATTCAAGTTACTCTCTAATACCCTTTCACTCAGCCTGAAGGACTTACTTTAGTATTTCTGGTAGGACAGGTTTATTAGCAATGAATTTTCTCAGTTTTTGTATATCTGGGAATATTTTAATTTCTTCTTTCTTGAAGTATACTTTTGTTAAATGTAACGTTCTTGGTCAGTAGTCTTTTCTTTCAGCACTTTGAATATTTTATCTAGTACCTAATAATCTCCATGGTGTCTGATGAGAAATCAGCTGTTAATCTTAATGAGAATCCCTTGTAGGCAAATAATTATTTCTCTTCCTGCTTTTAAGATTCTCTTATTGATTTACAGGAAAGTTTTAATTGATTTTAGAGAAAGGAAATGGAGAGAGAGAGAGAGAGAGAGAGAGAGAGAGAGAGAGAGAGAGAGAGAGAGAAACAGACAGACATCGACTGCCTCCTGCATGCACCCTGACCGGGGATTGAACCTGCAACCTGGGTATGTGCTCTGGCTGGGAATGGAATCCGCCACCCTTTGGTGTATGGGACAATACTCCAACCAACTGAGCTATACCAGCCAGGGCTCTCTTTAGCTTTTTAAGTTTGATTATGATGTACTCCAGGGGTGGGCAAACTTTTTGACTTGAGGGCCACAATGGGTTCTTAAACTGGACCGGAGGGACGGAACAAAAGCATGGATGGAGTGCTTGTGTGAACTAATATAAATTCAAAGTAAACATCATTACATAAAAGGGCACAGTCTTTTCTTTTTTTTTTTTTTTTAGTTTTATTCATTTCAAACGGGCCGGATCAGGCCCACGGGCCGTAGTTTGCCCACGGCTGATCTAAGTGTGTATCTCCTTGTATCTCTTTTGAGTTTATCCTACTTGGACTTTGTTGAGCTTCTTGTAAGTGTAATGTTCTCTCTCTTTCTGTCTCTCCCTCTACACCCCCCATCTCTCTATTCTTCTCTTTCTCAACTCCTTCTGGGACTCCTGTTTTGCTTATGTTGATATGTTTGAATGGTGTCCCACTGGTCTCTGAGGCTCTGTTTGTTTTCTTTGTCCCCTTTCTTTTTAAATTCATAAATCTTTATTGTTCAGATAATTACAGATGTTCCTCTTTTTTTCCCCCATAGCTCCCCTCCACCTGGTTCCCACCCCACCCCATGCCCTTATCCCCTGCCACTGTCCTCATCCATAGGTGTAAGATTTTTGTCCAGTCTCTTCCCACACCCCCCACACATCCTTCCCCCCAAGAATTATCAGTCCACTCCTTTTCTATGCCCCTGTTTCTATTATATTCACCAGTTTATTCTAACTTAATTTTTAGGTTCACTTGTTGATAGATATTTATTTGTTGTCATTTTGTTGTTCATAATTTGTATCTTTACTTTTTTCTTCTTCTTCCTCTTCTTAAAGAATATCCTTCAGCATTTCATATAATCCTGGTTTGGTGGTGATGAACTCCTTTAGCTTTTCCTTATCTGTGAAGCTCTTTATCTGACCTTCAATTCTGAATGATAGCTTTGCTGGGTAGAGTAATCTTGGTTGTAGGTTCTTGCTATTCATCACTTTGCATATTTCTTGCCACTCCCTTCTGGCCTGCATGGTTTCTATTGAGAAATCAGCTGACATTCGTATGGGTACTCCCTTGTAGGTAACTAACTATTTTTCTCTTGCTGCTTTTAAGATTCTCTCTTTGTCTTTTGCTCTTGGCATTTTAATTATGATGTGTCTTGGTGTGGTCCTCTTTGGATTCCTCTTATTTGGGGTTCTCTTTGCTTCCTGGACTTGTAAGTCTATTTCTTTCACCAGGTAAGGGAAGTTTTCTGTCATGATTTCTTCTAATAGGCTTTCAGTATCTTGCTCTCTCTCTTCTTCTGGCACCCCGATAATTCGGATGTTGGTACGTTTGAAGTTATCCCAGATGCTCCTTACACTATCTTCATATTTTTGGATTCTTTTTTCATTTTGCTTTTCTGGTTGGGTTTTTTGCTTCTTTGTATTTGAAATCTTTGACTTGATTCTTGGGATCCTCTAGTCTGCTGTTGGATCTCTGTATATTATTTTTAATTTCAGTCAGTGTATGTTTAATTTCTGACTGGTCCTTTTCCATTTTTTTGGCATTCTCATTAAGATCCTTGAAGGTCTCACTAAGTTCCTTGGAGGTTCGTAGAAGGTTCTTGAGTAACCTTATAACTGTAGTTTTGAACTCTATGTCCTCCATTAGTTTGCTTTCCTCCATTTCTTTCATTTGTGATATGTTTCTTTGTCTCTGCATTTTTGGCTGTCTGCGAGGACCCACTATGTCTACAGTGGAAGAACTGCTGTGCTGGAGACACCCTTATCGGGTAGGACTTGCTTCAGTGGGGCTTTGGTGCTCACTGATTCTGCTTCTTGAGTGTGCCGCTTATGGATGTGAGGAGTTGAAATCTGGTATCTGGCCAGGTGTACCCTGGCTCCTGGATCTCCAAGTCAACCACTGTGTGAGTCCACCCAGCAGGAGCTACAGCGATACCAGCAGATTTCTCCTCTTTGTTTGGGGTTTGGAAGTTTTGGAGCTCTCTGACCCAGCTGCAGTTTGTTAAGTTATGCTGTAAAAGCGCAGGTGGTTCCTTTGTGCCACTGCGCACAGCTTGGATGGGGATGTAAATTGAGTGGGGTGGGGTCTCAGAGAATCACCAGGACGGAGCAAACAGCAATGCCTGTTGTCAGCTGACTCCGCGCCTCTGAGTCCCCCAGTCCCTCTGTGTCCCCGAGTCCTGCGCCCCCACAGCAACAATGATCCGTGCAAGCAGCTCTGCAAGAAAGCCACCCTCGCTTTCTGACCCGCTGCAAGACAGTTCAGTTTCTCCCCGTAGGAGTCTGGGACCCCAGAGTCTCGCTGTAAATGAGTTCAGTGTATTCGAGAGCTTGTATCCCCTTCTGATTGAAAAAAACTGCACACCCAGGTGCAGCTGCCTCGCACGCGCCTCTGTACCTCTGTTCTTGGTGCCTCTGCACCTCCTACCCGGTCGCAATGCGCTTTTTTCTTTCTTTCTAGTTGTAGAACTTCCCCTCAGCCAGCTTTCCCATGGTTCTGGATGATAGCTGCTTTGTCTTATGGTTGTAGTTTTAATGTTGTTTTGGGGGGGGACAGCATGTACAGGCTTATACCTTATGCCACCATCTTGGTTCTCCCACTTCTTCGTCCCTTTTTAATTTTGTTTCTCAGACTTGATCATCTCAATTGATCTATCTAAAAGTTCATTGACTAGGAGGAGGGGGGAAAAAGGGGGGAACAGGGGATACCTGTAATATTATCAACAACAAAAAATACATTTAAAACAAAGTTCACTGATTCTTTCTTCTGCCTGTTCACGTGTGGTGTTGACACCTTCTATTTAGAGTTCATTCCAGTTTTTGTACTTTTTAACTCCAGAATTTCTGTTTGGTTCCTTTTTTTTTTTTTTAAATCCTCACCAGAGGGTATTTTTGCCATTGATTTTTTTTTAATTAAATATTTATTGTTCAGATTATTACATTTGTTCCTCTTTTTTCCCCCCCATAACTCCCCTCCTCCCAGTTCCCGCCCCACCCTCCGCCCTCACTCCCCACCCACTGTCCTCATCCATAGGTGCACGATTTTTGTCCAGTCTCTTCCCGCATCTCCCACACCCCTTTCCCCCCCAAGAATGGTCAGTCCATTCCCTTTCTATGTCCCTGATTCTATTATAATCACCAGTTCATTTTGTTCATCAGATTATTCACTTGATTTTCAGATTCACTTGTTGATAGATGTGTATTTGTTGTTCATAATTTGTATCTTTACCTTTTTCTTCTTCCTCTTCTTAAAGGATACCTTTCAGCGTTTCATATAATCCTGGTTTGGTGGTGATGAACTCCTTTAGCTTTTCCTTATCTGTGAAGCTCTTTATCTGACCTTCAATTCTGAATGATAGCTTTGCTGGATAAAGTAATCTTGGTTATAGGTTCTTGGTATTCATCACTTTGAATATTTCTTGCCACTCCCTTCTGGCCTGCAAAGTTTCTGTTGAGAAATCAGCTGACAGTCATATGGGTATTCCCTTGTAGGTAACTGAGTTTCTTTCTCTTGCTGTTTTTAAGATTCTCTCTTTATCTTTTGCTCTTGGCATTTTAATTATGATGTGTCTTGGTGTGGTCCTCTTTGGATTCCTTTTGTTTGGGGTTCTCCGCGCTTCTTGGACCTGTAAGTCCATTTCTTTCACCAGGTGGGGGAAGTTTTCTGTCATGATTTCTTCAAATAGGTTTTCAATATCTTGCTCTCTCTCATCTTCTGGCACCCCTATAATTCTGATGTTGGTACGCTTGAAGCTGTCCCAGAGGCTCCTTACATTATCCTCGCATTTTTGGATTCTTTTTTCATTTTGCTTTTCCGGTTGGGTGTTTTTTGCTTCCTCACATTTCAAATCATTGACTTGATTCTTGCGCTCCTCTGGTCTGCTGTCGGGAGTCTGTATAATATTCGTTATTTCAGTCCGTGTATGCTTAATTTCTAGTTGGTTCCCCAATATAACATTGAGGGTCTCATTAGTTTTCTTGTAGATCTTATTAAGTTTATCGGCGGCTTCTAAACAGTTCTTGAGAGACCTTAAAAGTGTGGTTCTGAACTCTATATCTTCCATTGACAATTTTGTCCTGTTTCTTTGTCTCCGCATTTTGTTATGCTTCCTTGGTGCACCCCCTAGTGGTCTTTGTGCGCAGTCTTATAGTTAAACCTTGATTGTTGTAGCTAATACCAGGGAGGGTTTGACCTCCAGGCCAAGTGGCTATGAGAATCAGCTGTGTCTGCAGTGAGAGAACTTCTGTCCTCTAGGGAGGTGCTAATCTTGCCTTTGCCTGAGGCTATCCGGCAAATGCCTTTGTGCAGGGCTTGGTCGGGGCGGGTCGCACAGGATCAACAGGGTGCGCTGGAGAGAGCAGTTATGGCGGCTCTCAGTCCTGTCCCCAGGGGCTCTGCCTCTCTGAGTCCCAGCACCCGCTGCAAACCTCAGAGAGAAAGCTGCACTCGCTCTGACTGATGCCAGACAGTCCCGCTTCTCCCGTTTGAGTCTGGGTCCCTAAAGACTCGCCTGTATCTGGAGCTGAGAGTCTGCGACTCCCTCCCGATTGAAAACGCCAACCACGCCCTCCGCCGCCAGCCCGCTCCATGCACTCCGCACCTCAGAATTTGACTTCAGCACTGCGCCTCCTCTGAGTGTCCGTATGCGTTTCTCTTTCCTCCTAGTTGTAGGACTTCCACTCAGCCAGCGTTCCTGTGGTTCTGGGTGATGTCCATTCCGTTTTTTAGTTTCACTTTTGAAGTAGTTGTTCAAGGGAGCAAACTCCAGTGTTAACCTATGCCGCCATCTTGGTTCTCTCTGATTTTTTTTTTTTTTAAAGAGTAGAAGGGAGGAAAGGCGAGAGGGAGAGAAACATCAATGCGAGAGAAATACATCAACTGGTTGCCACCCACTCGAGCCCCAACCAGTGCTGGGGATTGAACCTGCCACCAAGGCATATGCCCTTGATTGGAATTGAACCCTCTACCCTTCCATCTGCAGGCCGATGCTCTAACCCAAGGGTGGGCATCCTTTTTGTGAGTGTGTGCCAAAACCAGCAAAATCTCTGACTCAAAATTCTTCTGCGTGCCAACCCTAATTTTTTGAGAACATGTTACGCCTACTTGATATCTCTTAAGGTGTACGTATGTGAAGAACCTTGAAGAAATAATAAAATTCATTCGAGCGACAAAAACACAGTATATGATGATGAAAAATACATTTATTTTTTAATGTATACATGTACGCTGATAGTCCGACAGAAAACTATGACTCCATTTGTTATTACCCGTGGGACTTTTTTTTTTTTTTTTAATATATTTTATTGATTTTTTACAGAGAGGAAGGGAGAGAGATAGAGAGTTAGAAACATCTATGAGAGAGAAACATCGATCAGCTGCCTCCTGCACATCTCCTACTGGGGATATGCCCGCAACCCAGGTACATGCCCTTGACCGGAATCGAACCCGGGACCTTTCAGTCCACAGGCCGACGCTCTATCCACTGAGCCAAACCGGTTTCGGCTACCCGTGGGACTTTTGCTGCTGCATCACTGATGACAGAGATTTTACATTAGGTTTATATTTTGTGACCTTCAGAAATATGCACAAGCTACTACTTTCATCCGTCAGGCTACTCCTATATGAGACTTAACAAAATTCATCACTGAGAACAAAGATTCACAAGCATATGTTGATGAAACCAAAACACTGGTCGGATCTAGGAAGGCAGGGAGAGTTAAGGCAGAGGCATAGAAATTGTTCTTACCCTCTCTCGCCAATCCATGTCTATGGTCTTTAAGATAGCTTGTTATGTAAAATTATTTATTTATCTAAGATGCACCTACACTGAATTTATCTGAAAAATTAAAAAGTTGATATTAAGAAAAAAATTGGGATGTGAGGGCGATCTGGCTGCGACATCTGTCACCCCATTGATCGCCAGGGTTGATTCGGCTGATCTGGCTGGCTAGGCCGGTGTCCCCCTCCTCCCTCACCGATCCATGTGCGTCCCTCCCGAAGCTGCGCGCTCGGTCGAAGAGGACGACCTTCCCCCCCCCGAGGAGAGGACCGGTCTTCGGTCAAGGGTATATGAGTAGCTGCGCTCCCCTGCTAGAACCTCCAAACAAGCTCTCAAGAAAAAAATTGTAAATGGAAGATTATAAGAGAGGGTTTCGGGTGCCAGCAAAAGTTACTGGCGTGCCATGTTTGGCACGCGTGCCAGGGGTTGCCCATCCCTGCTCTAACCACTGAGCAAACCCAGCCAGGGCTGTTTGGTTCCTTTTTATAATTTCTCTATCTACCTGGTTTCTTTTATTTTTTATTTTTTTTAAATAAATCTTTATTGTTCAGATTATTACAGTTGTTCCCCTTTTTTCCCCCCCTAGCTCCCCTCCACCCAGTTCCCACCAAACCTTCTGCCCTTATCCCCCCCCCACTGTCCTTATCCATAGGTGTACGCATTTTGTCACCGGGTCAAAGGTCATACACATGGAAAATGTAGCTATTTCCATCCATAACGTGTCCCTGTGTTTGGAAAGATCTCTCACGATTTGTTCACACTCTACTCAGAAAGGGTACGGAGCCACGTAATGGCTTTTTAAAATAATGTATCTCCTTATGTTTAAAATGAGGATTTTGCTACCAGAAGTGAGGAGAAAGCAACAATACAGCTGCTCTCGCCCCTCTCACCCTTCGGGTGATAGTTGTGTGTGGGGCTGCGAGCTGGTTCGCGGGCCGTCAACGAAGGCCCACGCGGTTCCGCCGGCTTCCCAGGGGCCATCACAGCCTCGCAGGGGCTGTCAGAGCCTCGCAGGGGCTGTCGCAGCCTCACACAGCCTCACAGGGGCCGTCGCAACCTCGCAGGGGCCGTTGCAGCCTCACGCAGCCTCACAGGGGCCGCTGCAGCCTCGCAGGGGCCGTCGCAGCCTCACAGGGGCCATCGCAGTCTCACAGGGGCCGTCACAGTCTCGCAGGGGCCATCACAGTCTCGCAGGGGCCGTCACAGCCTCGCAGGGGCTGTTGCAGCCTCACGCAGTCTCTCAGGGGGTGTCGGAACCTTGCAGGGGCCGTCACAGCCTTATGCAGCCTCGCAGGGGCTGTCACAGCCTCGCAGGGGTCGTCGCAGCCTCACAGGGGGCGTCGCAGCTTCACAGGGGCCATCACAGCCTCACAGGGGCTGTGAAAGCCTCACACAGCCTCTCAGGGGGTGTCGGAGCCTCGCAGGGGCCGTCGCAGCCTCATGCAGCCTCACAGGGGGTGCCGCAACCCGCGTTGCGGGTGAAGGTGCGAGACAGAAGCTCCTCTCGCTGTCTCTCCTGCTGCTCCCTTGCGTATCGCTAATGCTGTAAGTTTCTGAGAGCAGTCTGCAGGTGCTGGACATCATACTTTGACTGGTCAACATGAAGTTTGGCATTCTGTCTTTTGTTGGGAGGCTCCTTGCTGGACAAAATCTCCAGGCATTCTTGCTGGCTGAGTATCTGGTATGCTTGCTTGGATTTCATTTTCTACTAAGTGCACAGACTGCTTGTCTGCCGTCTCCCGGCATCCCATGTGAGACTGGATCTAGTGGACCTGCTTGTGCATTTGCTGGTACAGCGGTTCCATGTTGCCGGCTCAGCCAGTTCCGGCTCCGGCTTCCTCTGAACCTGATTCTGCTTCTTGAGTGTGTCCCTTATGGATGCGAGGAGTTGAAATCTGCAGTTTGTTGGGTTAAGCTGCAAAAGCGCAGGTGGTTCCTTTTGTGCCACTGGCACAGCTTGGGTGGAGATGTAAATTGAGTAGGGCGGGGTCTCAGAGAATCACCAGGGTGGAACAAACAGCAATGGTTGTCGTCAGCGTCTCTGCAACTCCTCACCTCTCCGCGACTTGGCATCTCCGTGTCCCCAAGTGCCGGTGAGCAGCTCCGTGAGATAGCCACCCTCACTCTCCGACCCACTGCAAGGCAGTCCTGCCTCTCCCCGTAGGGGTCTTGGACCTCAGAATTCCGCCCCAAACAAGTTCAGTGGATTTGAGAGCTTATATCCCCTTCTGATTGAAAAAAACCGCGCATCCAGTTGCAGCCCGCCTGACACGCGACTCCATACCTCTGTTCTTGGCGCCTCTGCACCTCCTACTCAGTCTCAATGTGCTTCTTTTCCTTTCAGTTGTAGAACTTCCACTGGGCCAGCTTTCCCATGGTTCTGGATGATAGCTGTTTTGTCTTATAGTTGGTAGTTTCAATGTTGTTGTGGGAGGCAGCACGCACAGGTCTATACTTTATGTCGCCATCTTGGTTTCTCTTTTATTTTTTTATACCATTAACTACAGGCCTGTTGCATGAAAAGATTTGTGCAGTAGGCCTTCCCTTCCCCTGGCTGCTGGCACCAGTTTTCCTCCAGCACCCGGGACCCAGGCCTTCGCTCCGGCCAGAGCTGCCTTTAGTCTTCGCTGCTCCGGCTGGAGCTGCCTCCAAGCCTTCACTGCTCCAGCCGGAGCCGCCTTCAAGCCTTCACTGCTCCGGCCAGAACCGCCTTCAGTCTTCGTTCTGCTGCTTTGCGCCTATGTATGCAAATTAACCGCCATCTTTGTTGGCGGTTAATTTGCATATCTCACTGATTAGCCAATGGAAGGCATGGCAAAGGTACGGTCAATTACCATGTTTGTCTGTTATTAGATAGGATTATATTAATATATTAATACAATTTTTCTTTTAGTTCTTTGAACATCATTTCCTTTAGTTTTTGGAGCAGTGGTTCTCAACCTCCCTAATGCCGCAACCCTTTAATACAGTTCCTCATGTTGTGGTGACCCCCAATTTCATTGTTACAAATTGAACATAATTAAAGCATAGTGATTAATCACAAAAACAATATGTAATTATGTATGTGTTTTCTGATGGTCTTAGGTGACCCCTGTGAAAGGGTTGTTCGACCCCCAAAGGGGTCGCAACCCACAGGTTTAGAACCACTGTTTTAGAGCATATTTAAGACAGTTGATTTAAAGTTTTTGTCTGAAATTCCTCAGAAACATTTTTTCTTCATTTATTTTTCCTACTAGAGGCCCAGCACACAGTTTTCCCCCTAGGCCTAACCTGCCATCAGGGCCATGTCCGCTGCCCCACGAAGCCTCACATGCTCCGTGGACGCTGCCGGTGACCCGCGACACTCTGCCGACGCTGCCAGCACCTTGGGGGTGGGCCCAAGAGGTGCTCCATCCACCTCCTGGTGACCGGTCGTTTGGTCATTACAGCATTACTGCCACTGGCCTTTTATAATACAGATGATCGAACCATACTTTATTTCTTTGAATGCCTTGTAATTTTTGGTGAAAATTGGACATTTTGAATATTATAATGCAGTAACTCTGGAAATAACATTCTCCCCCTCCCCAGGGTTTGCTGTTGCTGCTTGTTGTGCATTATAGTTGTTTGTTTAATGACTTTTCTAAACTATTTTTTGTAAAGACTTTTGTTGTGCGGGGTTACTGAAGTCACTGTTCCGTTAGCATAGAGGTCAACTGGTGATTTTATTGCAGTCTCTTCATAGAGCCCAAACAACAATGGCAACTAAAAAAACCCCATACAACTCTCCCGGTGTTTGCAGACTGACTCTCTGCTGGAGTTCTCCTTCAACATCAGCTAGGCCTCTTGCAACTCTGCCTTAGCCTTCACTTCTTGATTATGTGGAGCCTGCCCATAAGCCAGAGGGAAGCTGGTGGTCTTCTCAGGTCTTTCCTGAGCATGCGTCAGCCTGGACACACATGCGGCCTTCTAGTCTCTGGCTTTTGTGGGAGCCTTTCAAAATCTTTATTCCTTCTTCCTCTTAGCCTCTTCCTTTTCAGACTGTTCAGTCTCTCTGATGCTTGCCCCATCTATTATCTCTTGCCCCAGCTGGCTGTAGCTAGTAGATCTGTCTTTAAACACTTTTGACAACTGCTGGCCAGGAGGCCACTCCACCCCTGAGAAAGTTCTGAGGTGGGTAAAAAAAAGTCAAGGCCATGAACTGATCCATCAGGGAGCCACTAGACAGGTCAAAACACACACCAACAATTCCGCACCCTCCGCCCTCCCCAGCACCAGAAAACCATACCAGAAACACAGTGCCAGGTCTGCCTCTGAGCTGGGATGATCAGCGGGTACTTTCAAAAACCAGATTGTAATCTTTCTGAAATTTAGCAGCTCCTTTTTTCATTAAGCATTCCCCTGGTTGCAGTTAGTTTTTTATTAGATTCTGAAGTTGTGTATATGTTGGTTCTGACAGTTATTGCCAGCTTACTTGCTTTTGTGAAGGGACAGATTTGGGGGGGGTTCCCTACTCTCAGATATGGACATTTTTACAGTTATTTTTATATTGATAGATTGTCCTCTAAAAAGAATAATAGTGCTAACTAACAGCTATGCATGACAACATTTGTTATAAATTTTTAATTTTCTGATTAATTATTATTGAATAATACTTCGTAGTCACATTGATTTCAATTTAGTGCAGTATTGTTGAGTTTGAACCCTTATTGATTTAGTGTTTGTTTTTCTGTGAACTGTTGATTCCTTTGACCATTAGACTCTTAAGCTTGTTCAGGTATTAGCCTTTCACCTGCATTTTTGTTTACTGAGCCTGGGCTTGATGTGATGAGAGATGCCTGTGTAAATGGCACGGTCCATCTTAGCTGGGGACAGGCAGCCCCTAATACTGGAGGAGACTTGTTGAACCAGACCCGGGGTCTGTTTAAATCATTCACTCATTCATTCATTCATTCATTCAATCCATTAAATCATTCATGCACTGAGCCCTACTGAGTACTAGGTCCGTGCTGGTGCTGGGACAGCCATGCCCCCACCCCTTGTGGGTAAAGAGCTGGAAAGGGGTGACATCAAAGCAAGGTGCTCAGGATGTCATCTCAGAACACGATTTTCCTGCTGAGCAATACTAGTTTTAATTTTTTGCAGGTATTTAGAAAGTTGATGTCCTTAGACTTGCGCATCACATCCTTGAAAAGAGAGGTCAGATTGAGCCCCCATCAACTCAGCAACTTGATCTTTGTGGTGCATGTGCTTAGTCCCTAGGTGAGCTGGAGGGGGATGCTCTCCTGGGTACCAATAGGCTGGGCCCTCCTTTCTGGGAACCTAGGGTCCCAGAACATCAGCTTTCTTCTGGAAGTTCCCCTCACCTCCCCTGACTAGCAATTCCTTCCAGGACAGAACTCCCAGAAGCTTTCAGATGGCCAGGTCCCAGAAGACTATGCTAGTCCTTCCTCAGACTGAAGGTAGGTGTCTCTCACCAGCAGAGGTAGAGCTTTCCTGAGGTTAGGGGCCACAAGGGAGTAGAAAACCCATGGCTGAGGTTTCTCCTTGCATCATTTTTTAAAATACATTTTTACTGATTTTAGAGTGAGAGGAAGAGAGAGAGAGAGAAAGAGAGAGAGAGAGAGAGAGAGAGAGAGAGAGAGAGAGAGAGAGAGAGAAACATCTATCGGCTGCCTTCTGCACACCAGATCAAGCCCACAACCCCAGCATATGGCCCAACCAGGAATCGAATTGGTGACCTGGTGTACAGGGTAATGCTCAACCAACTGAACCACACTGGCCAGGGCCGCCCTTGCATCTTGCAATCCAGAGTTGCCTCCTCTCCTCACCCAGCATGGCGGGATGGTGGCAGTCAGGTGGGATACTGAGTACTCATCCTGTCCACAGGGGTCCAGGCAGCTGCTGCAATCCCCATGGTTCTGCCCAACCTGAAGCACAGTGGCTTTGACCATCCCCTACACCAGGGGATCTGCCGGCCGACCCAACGCTTCTGCAGCCCCAACTCAGCTCCAACTCCCAAATTGTCGAAGAAGCCCAAGATGCAGGCCACAGGAGACACTTTCCCCACCGACTGGAGCCCACCACAGGTCACGTTCCTGACCCCGAGGGCCACGGGGGACGTGGTCCCCACTGACTGGAGCCCACCGCATGTCACGTTCCTGACCCCGAGGGCCACAGGGGACATGGTCCCCACCGACTGGAGCCCACCACAGGTCACATTCCTGACCCCAAGGACCATAGGGGACGTGGTCTCCACCCACTGGAGCCCACCGCATGTCACGTTTCTGACCCCAAGGGCCACGGGGGACATGGTCCCCACCCACTGGAGCCCACAGCATGTTACATTTCTGACCCCGAGGGCCACGGGGGACGTGGTCCCCACCCACTGGAGGCCACCGCATGTCACGTTCCTGACTCCTTGGGCACCGAAAGCCGGCAGGGGGGCCCCAGCCCGCAGGTGGGTGGGCGCGGTGGAGCCTGAGGGCCCGAGGAGACTGGCCTGCTCGGTGCCCGTGGAGCCAGAGCAAGAGCCCCAGGACTCGGGCCCCATGGAGGACCTGGCCTCACGGGAGGAGCAGCTCTGGAGGGCGGCAGGCCCCAGCCAGCAGGCTGTGGCGGGAACCAGCACCGGGGTAAGCAGTGGCCTCCTCTCCTCACTGCCCCTTTCTGGTCACCCTGCCTCTGTCACCCCCAGGCGACTTCTTTTGGCCGTTCCTTGGCCGTACCCCAGCTGTCCTTTGACCACCTCCTTTGCACCACCCCTCCTCAGCCCTAGTCCCCCTCGTCCTTGGGCTCCAAAGGCTAGGGTGACCTCCCTTTATTCCCACTCCTAGCTCTTGCTGAGGGTGGCTTGGCGGTGGGGTCTTTGAGGGTGTAGTTGGGATGTGGCTGCAGAGGAAGGACCTTGGAGCCGGGGCAGGGCTAGTCAGGCGCAGAGGCTGGGCTGGCTGTGGTCCCATGGATCTGGAGTCCTGAATGGACACTTCTGTGATGAACTTCACCAGGGGAGCAAACTCCTGTTGCTAGGTAGACTGAGAGGACACGTAAGGAAATGTGTTCTAAGAACAGAGATTCAGTTGTCTGTGATAGTCCAAGATTGCCAGTCACTGAAATGCCCACCATGGGAGAACTGATGAATTAGGTTCCAGCCACACATCGGGGTCCCCTGAAGGTATTTCTTAAGTTATCTCTGTAGTATTGATGTGGAATGACCCTCAAGACATACTGTTAAGTGCACAGGGTGAGTGCAGGGGTCCTCAGTGTGCTTCCCTCCATGCTGAGAGGGCTCTGTGACGGTCTGTTTGCTTACCTGTGCACAGAATTGCTCTGCTAGCATGCCTGTAGGTAGGGCATTTTACTGTACACCCTCATGTTTTTTATTTTTTAGTCAGGTGAATGGATTGCCTGTTCAGAAAAGTAAACAAGATAAAGGGTGTACTTTAGATTAAATATTATTGTGTTTCCCTCTACTTTGTCTTTCTCTCTCTTCCCCATTCCCATGTCCCATTCTCCAGCTCACCTCTGAGGGCTCAGGAAGCTATGTCAACAGCTTAGGTTACTTGCTGCAGGAGAAGAGGTGAGTGCAAGAAGGGGTCCATCACGGGCTGTTCATTTCCGTGGGTTTGGCAGTACCTTCACGGGGCTCATCCTCTGACTCAGATCAAATGCCTCCGAGGCTAAAGCAGCCCACCTCCTGCACAGTGAGCCCCCCGAGTGCCCTGTGTGCTGAATTAATAATGAACATGGAGAACAGCCAGATCAGAGGAGGGCATGGCCAAGCAGAGAGCCCCAAAACGCCCCACCCCCTGCCCATTACAGAGCCCACGTCCGGCTCCTCTTCCCATCCTGACTCTTGGGCCCAGTTCCTGCCAGTGTGGAGAAGTGGGGGAGCTGGTCTCTCAGTTCCCTCTCATGTGTTAGATGCAGAGAAGGTGCTGGTTCTGACGGGTGTGCAGCCTGCCTCCCAGAGAGGCATCACTTCCCACTGCCTGCTCTGCGCCAACCCTGACGCATGCTTTGCTCATTTTCCCATAGCACGTCATCTGGTTCACGTGTGCCATCTCCCTGGGTTACAGTGAGCCTTATCTCACAAAAACTTACTTCTAAAGGCCCAAGTGATGTCCCTCAGGGAGGTGGAGGTGGTGTTGGAGACACTGACTCTTTTGCACTGGGAGGTTCTCGCTCTGCACTGGGCCCTGACTAAGTGCCAGGTATATAGAGACCAGGCAGCCCCTGCACACCTGGGTATTAACACCATGATTCTGTGTTCCCTGTGCCATCAGCTGCTGTGGAGGGGCCTGGAAGAGTGGCACCTGGAGATCAGGAATGGCTCCTCAGAGGTGTCCTTGTCCTTGAACCTCAGAGGGTTAGAAGACCTGGGAGGGCAGCGGAGGTGACCACACATATAGGTGGCCAGGACTGGGATTCTTGGTGCCGAGTGGAGATGCAGCCACACTGTGAGTGGCAGCTGGGTCATGAGGGGCCTCACGAACACCAGACAGTCAGCGGGGAGGCCTAGGCAGGTAGTGATGCAGTGGCCCACATGTTTGAGAAAGAGCACTCCGAATGCATCATGGAGGATGGATGGGAAGGGTGAGAGGAAGTAGGGTGACTGGTGATGAGATGGGCGCCTTTGTGGGAAAGAGGGATTCAGAACTGGACCTGTGGCATCCAACGGGCATGAGTACATTCAACCAGACATCATCCAGTGAGTGGCTAGCCAGGGGGATCTGCACTCAAGACAGAGGCCAGGCTGGAGGTACAAATCTCAGAACTAGAACCTATGGGCAGAGCCAGGGCAAACCCTGGGAGGGGCAGGACAAGGGCTGGGGAGACAGGACTCCCTCAACAGCCCTAGGGACAAGGACAGTGCAAAGACAGAGAAGGCTGGAGCAGGTGAGGGAGTAGGGGCTCAGGCAAGATAATGGTTGGCAGCAGGGCCTGTGGTAGGGGTCGGTTGAAAAGGGAAGTACAGGGGAACCTCAGTTCTCTAACTTAATTTGTTATGGAAGGCTGTTCGAGAAGTGATTTGTTCAAAAACCGAATCATTTTCCCCATTAGGAATATGTAAATTGAGCCCTGACTGATGTTGATCGGTGGTTAGAGCCCAGCCCAAGCACCTAAGGAAATTGGGTTCGATTCCTGATCCAGGTCACGTACTTGGGTTGTAGGTTTGATCCCTGGCCTCCGTCAGGGCTCGTGTGGGAGACAAGCAACTGATGTTCTCTCTCATATTGATGTTTCTCTTGTTCACTCGCTCTCTCTTTCTCTCTCTCTCTACCTTTCCCCCCCTCCCTCCCTCTCTTCCAGTCTCTCTTAAAAAAAAAAAAAAAGGAAAAATATCTTCAGGGTGAGGATTAACAAAACAAAAAATACTGTAAATTGAATTAATCCATCCCAGACCTCAAATGATTCCCTGTTTTAACCTTTCTTATATACAGTGCACATCCAATATACTATTTAATCTACAAATAACACTTCTTTTCTTAAATTTATTGAGCCACCCCCTACTAGCCTTAAATGAATTTTTCATATATCATTGCCTCGGAAATGCTACCACAGTCTAACTGCTTTTTGTTTATCTAAATCAACAAGATTTTCTACCTTTTCAATTGCCTGTGATTGTTTTGTGAGCACTTTTTTTTAATTGTATTAATTAAATCTTTATTGTTCAGATTATTACATTTGTTCCTCTTTTTCCCCCCATAACTCCCCTCCACCCAGTTCCCACCCCACCCTCCTCCCTCACTCCCCATCTACTGTCCTCATCCATAGGTGCACGATTTTTGTCCAGTCTCTTCCCGCATCCCCCTCACCCTTTTCCCCCCCAAGAATAGCCAGTCCACTCACTTTCTATGCCCCTGATTTCATTATAATCACCAGTTCATTCTGTTCATCAGATTATTCACTTGATTTTCAGATTCACTTGTTGATAGATGTGTATTTGTTGTTCATAATTTATATCTTTACCTTTTTCTTCTTCCTCTTCTTTTTTTTTTTTGTAATATATATTTTTATTGATTTCAGAGAGGATGGGAGAGAGATAGAAACCTCATCCATGAGAGAGAATCTTGTCTTCTTCCTCTTCTTAAAGGATACCTTTCAGCATTTCATATAATACTGGTTTGGTGGTGATGAACTCCTTTAGCTTTTTCTTATCTGTGAAGCTCTTTATCTGACCTTCAATTCTGAATGATAGCTTTGCTGGATAAAGTAATCTTGGTTGTAGGTTCTTGGCATTCATCACTTTGAATATTTCTTGCCACTCCCTTCTGGCCTGAAGAGTTTCTGTTGAAAAATCAGCTGACATTCGTATGGGTACTCCCTTGTAGGTAACTGTCTTTCTCTTGCTGCTTTTAAGATTCTCTCTTTGTCTTTTGCTCTTGGCATTTTAATTATGATGTGTCTTGGTGTGGTCCTCTTTGGATTCCTTTTGTTTGGGGTTCTCTGCGCTTCCTGGACTTGTAAGCCTATTTCTTTCACCAGGTAGGGGAAGTTTTCTGTCATGATTTCTTCAAATAGGTTTTCAATATCTTGCTCTCTCTCTTCTTCTGGCACCCCTATAATTTGGATATTGATATGCTTGAAGCTGTCCCAGAGGCTCCTTACACTATCTTCATATTTTTGGATTCTTTTTTCATTTTCCTTTTCCGGTTGGGTGATTTTTGCTTCTTCGTATTTCAAATCGTTGACTTGATTCTTGCGATCCTCTAGTCTGCTGTTGGGAGTCTGTATAATATTCTTTATTTCAGTCAGTGTATGCTTAATTTCTAGTTGGTCCTTTATCACCACCTCGAGGGTCTCATTAGATTTCTTGTAGATCTCATTAAGTTTATCAGCAGTTTCTAGAAAATTCTTGAAAAACCTTAAAAGTGTGGTTTTGAACTCTATATCCAGTAGTTTGCTTTCCTCCATTTCTGTCATTTGTGTTCTTTTTCTTTGTCTCCGCATTTTTTATGCTTCCCTGTGTTGATAAAGTGGTTTTCTGTGCTGAGTGTCCTCTAGGGCCCAGTGGTTCAGCCTCCCCAATTATCTGAGGAGGACACTCTTGGTGCACCCCCTTGTGGGCTTTGTGCACAGTCTTGTTGTAGTTAAGCCTTGATTGTTGTAGTTATCACTGGGAGGAATTGACCTCCAGACCAATTGGCTGTGAGAATCAGCTGTGTCTGCAGTTGGAGAACTTCTGTGCTGGACACACCCCTCTGGGGTAAGACTTGCTTCAGTGGGGCTTTGGTGCTCACTGAGTCTGCCCCCTGTGTGTGTCCTTTATGGTTCCAAGGAGCTGCAAACTGGATGATCCCACTCTGACCTCTGGGTTTCCTGGCTCCTGGATCTCTAGGGAGGTGCTAATCTAGCCTTTGCCTGAGGCTATCCAGCAAAAACCTCCCTGCAGGGCTTGGGTGGGGCAGGTCCCTTGGAATCAACAGGGCGGGGCTAGCAGTTATGGCTGCCCTCAGTCCAGCCCTCAGAGGCTCTGCTTCTCAGTGTCCCGGTAATCGCTACAAGCCCCGTGAGTTCCGACCGATGCCAGACAGTCCCGCTTCTCCCGTATGAGTCTGGGTCTGGGTCTGGGTCCCTAGAGACTTGCCGGGTACTGGAGCTCAGAGCCTGAGACTCCCTCCCAATTGAAAAAGACAACCGCGCCCTCAGCCGCCAGCCCGCTCCGCATGCACCTCTGCACCTTAGTAGTATTTTACTTCCGCACTGCGCCTCCTCTGAGTCTCGGTATGCTTTTCTCTTTCCTTCTAGTTGTAGAATTTCCACTCAGCCAGCCTTCCTGTGGTTCTGGATGATGTCCGTTCCATCTTTTAGTTGTATTTTTGAAGTGGTTGTTCGAGGCAGCAAACTCCGGTGTTTACCTATGCCGCCATCTTGGTTTCTCTTTGTGAGCACTTTTACATCCTTAGAAACATCAGCACTCTTGATGGCCTCTATGTTTTAAAACTGTGCTAATCTCCATTTTGCCAGCAACAAAAGTATTCTCTTCTTTGTTTGTGGCCTGAGAGATGCTTTTTGTCAGACTGAGGCATGAGCTTGAAAGGGTTGTTAGGTTGAAAACTGAAGTTTGGGTCAACAACCAAGACATTTTTTTCTGTGAACAACTTGGTTGGGAACCTTTGAGAATTGAGGTTTGACTATAAAGCGCTCAGGGGCCGGTGGGAGAAACGTGGGCTCCAGGCCTCTGCGGCTGAGGCACAGGGTGGGGGAGTAAGGGCTGAGCAGGATCTGGAGGCTGCCCTTTGAGGTGGAGAGATGGCGAAGCAGCAGCTGTGAGCACGGGGCTTCTCCTGGCCAGTGTGGCTGGGCCCCAGCAGGAGCAAAAGGGCTGGGCACAGGCATGGTGTGCTAAAAAGTGAGCAGATGCCAAAATAAGGTCCACTAATAAGAGCACACTTTAACCCAGCTGGCATGGCTCCATGGTTGAGCATCAACCTAGGAACCAGGAGGTCGAGGTTCCATTCCTGGTCAGGGCACATGCCTGGGTTGTGGGCTTGATCTCCATTGGGGGGCTTGCAGGAGGCAGCCCATCAATGATTCTGTCTCCCTCTTCCTCTCTGAAATCAATAAAAATATATTAAAAATAAAAATAAGTAAAAGCACACTTTAAGTGTGTAGTGCCACACGTCTTCTTTTATAATTGTTTTTAACCGTCACTGGAGGACATGCTTTTATTGATTTTAGAACGAGAGGAAGGTTGCCCGACTGTTTCCTGCATGCCCCTTGACTGGCGATTGAACCCACAACCTGAGTATGTGCCCAGAATGGGAATCAAACCTGTGACACTTCAGTCTACGGGACAGTGCTCCAGCTAATTAAGCCACACAGGCCAGGGCAGAAATCGTCTCCTTTCAGGCCTGTCTGCTCCTCTCTGCACATCAGGGACGATTCAGTCAGTGCAACGCAGCTCTGCCCCCCATAAAGAGAGAAGTTTTGGGGGTTTATGGTGTGTTTTTGTTGTTTTTTGTTTGTTTTGGGGTTGGGTTTTTTTTTTTTTTTTTTTTTGCAGAAAAGCAAGCAAGAATGCATTGACTGCAGCAAAAATATACTTAGGAGAGTGAAACAAAGAAGGGCATAGAAGAAACCACAACGGAGCCTAGGCTGGGCAGCCGGGCTCACTGGGAAGTCAGAGAAGAGGGGGCCTTGGAGGCAGGTCCAGGGGGTGAGCCCGGGAAGAGATGCCCACTGCTCCCCTGGTTGCAAGTCTCATGAGGTCCCTTAGAGATTAGGGGGTACATGCCTGTGGGGGAAGGAGAGGGGAAAGCAGATGGCACATGCTCCCTGGAGGGAGAGCATCAAGATAAAAGTGTTTTGTTTTGTTTTTAATTTTTTTTATTGATTAAGTTATTACATATGTGTCCTTATATCACCAAGATAGAAGTTTTTGAGTCAGGCATTTCGGCTGCCCGGCCCCTCCTTCTAGGGGTCCCTGCAGCCCAGTGATGGCTGGATGACCCTCAGGAACAGCACTGAGCTGTTGGCTCTCATCTCCCTGCAGGGAACAGGCCCTGGAGCAGGAGCGGGGGGAGCTGCTCCTGCAACACCCTGCTGATCATGACTCCTTGGATCTCCATGAGGAGGCCGTGCCTCTCACGCCCGAGCACAGGTGGCGGTGGGCACCCAGGGGCACAGGGGGCACTGGGGAGGGTATGAGGGGGAGCAGGCAGAGGTGGGGAGGATATGGGGGGAAGGACCCCTTCACCCACCTCTTCACGCAAAGGACTTAGTCCGCCACACTGGATTTTGAACTTTCAGCCAGTGATCTCAGGTTGAGATCTCAGGTTATGAGTTCTCAGGTTGCCTCCTTCCCTTAAACCACATTCATTGAGAAATATGTATTCACCAGCTGTGTGTCAGGGTCTAGTGTGGGCCTTTGAGGACACAGATCCAAAACATGGCCTGCTCGGCCCCACTTGTCTGCCCACATTTATGGAGCCTATTCTTGGAACAATAACTACACAAAACTGCAGCCTGAATGGGAACTGCCTTTGAAGGGGAGCATGCAGCCACATGACACTGTCCCCGGTCCCCACTGGGAAGAGAAGATGGCTTCTCTCCGTGCTGTCATGCCGGGGACTCATCTGTGCCAGTCTCAGAGATGCCCAAGGACCACAGCTGAACCCACCTTCAGGGTACCCTGCTGTGTGTTCATCATGTGTCTGTCCATCCTTCCATCCATTCATCCATCCAACATAAAAAATAAACCGCGCACCTGACCGGCGCCAGGCTCTGTAACAGACTCGGGATGCTGTGGGAACGAAGCCAGGCAGACATCTCTGCCCTCATATCACTTGCTTTTAGGACAGGGAGACAGTGAACCAGCTGGGTAAAGCCATGTGACAGGCGCTAATGAGAAAGGATAAACTGGGGAGGAACATTGGGACTGTTGGGAGGGTTGGGAGGTTTGGGATGAGGGGTCGGGAAAGCCCCCCCTCCCCCCAGCAGATGACTTTTATGCAGAGCCCTGGAAGAGGTGAGTGTTGTCAAGGGGAGACGGGGGGGGGGGGGGGGCAGGGGGGTGGTATTAATCAAAGGGGCCAGAAGGGTTTGGCCTGAGCGAGCAGAAGGGAGTTGTCTGGGGTAAGACTAGGGGTTATGGGGTGGGGTGGGGTGGGATGGAGAGTTCATTTGGGGGATCCAGAGGCAGGATCAAGGAGGCGGCTAGAATGCCATGTCTGGAAAGGCAAATTTGGGAGTTTCTATATACAAATGACATTTAAAGCCATAAAACTGGGTGAGATGACTTGGGAGCCAGTATATAGAGAGAAGAGACAGGGGCCCAAGGCCCAACATAGAGGCCACGCTGACCTTGACAAGAACAACTCTGGTGGGTGGCTTTGGGCAAACCTGACTAGAATAGGTTCCTAGGAGAACAGGAGCAGAACCAAGAGAAAAATGGGCAGTAGCTGAAGGGGGAAGGGCAGTCAGGATAGATCTATCTGTCTTTCTCTCCCTCCCTCCCTCCCTCCCGCTGCCCGAGGGGAGCCACTTCAGCCATGTGACAGCACAAGTTGGTCAACACGCCCTGACTGTGGCTGTCCAAGCTTTCCCTTTTCTTTTTTGTCAGTCCTCACCTGAGGATATTTTTTCCACGGATTTTTAAGAGAGTGGGGAAGGTAGGGGAAAAGAAAGACACATTGAAGAGGGGATACAATCCAACTATGTTGGGAGGGTACACACTGTCAGTACCATCACTGCATGAAGAGGGAATGGGGAAAGGCAGGCAGTGGGATGATTCCTGGGAATGAGGTGGCTGAGGCACCCCAACCGGGCCTATGGATCGAACCTGCAACCCAGGTACAGGTTCCTGACTGGTGCACAGGCCAACACTAACCACGGAGCCACACCGGCCAGAGCAGGCTTTGCTCTTTCCTAGGTCTGAGTGCTGTTATCCGGTGTTGGTTTGCAGCGATAGGCTGAGTGTGTGTTCGGCACCCACTTGCTGAGGATGTTGAGTGAAAGCACACGGACTTCCTCAGGGCCTCCACGTTTGTGACCCAAAATATGATTGTTGACCAGAGATTATTATGAACGACACCTTGGTGGACTGTTTGCTTTTTTCTGCAATTTTCTTGGTAACCAGCCACCTCAGGACTAGATCAGAGCTCAGCACACTTACTGGGAAGTTTGTAAACGGTAAATATCTCAGGCTCTGCGGGCCATGCAGTCTGTTTAAGGACTCAGGTCTTGTGTGGCTGAAGGCCCTGCAGACAACATGTGAGTGGCTATGCTGCCTTCAAGTCTCACTACAGAACTGGGCAGGCGGCACCCCCTGCCCGGTGCCAGTCCTCACTGCAGAGCCAAGTGCCAGATGGGCTGAGCACTGCTCACGCGCTGCCCATGGACCCTGAGGGGAGAGGCTGTGCGCCTCACAGCGCCTCCAAGTGCGGGCACGTGTGCTGAGTGTGGAAACGGTGGAACGTTGGGGGTGGAGGCCTTGATGGCAGCACAGGTGATGAGAGCACTGCCCCTCTAGGTTGGGGCCTCTGGATTTGGTTTCCAGTTCCCCATTCGCTGGACAGATAGCCTTGAAATTGAGCCTTTTAAATATCTCTGCAGCAGGAATAATTACTCTAGCTCTGCCTTCCTGCCACGTGCACTCAGGATTACAGAAGCCACGCTTGGATATTTTTAAATCCTAGCAGGAAGGGAGTTATCTGGGCAACCGGTTTAAGACAGGAGGGGTTTCAGGCTTGGAAATCGCTGATACTTTTCTGGGCACGTGACATTTTCAAGCTGGACTTTGAGAAAGCCCATTGACAATAGCCACTTTGAGGTGGTGGTTTTGATGTGGGATCATGTTGATGGGACAGTTCAACTCTTTGCCTCAAAGAAAATGACTCCCTGATATACAAAGCCAGCAGCCTCTTCCCTCCCTGAGTCGGGTATGGCGCATGGAGGAGCGTAGGTCTGGTGGGGTGAGCTGAGGCGGGGGCCCAGTCTCATCTGGCAGACAAGTCTCCTGTGACTCATATAACCACAGTTGCCCTCAGAAGGGACCCTGAGCATCCTGAGCAGATCATCTGCTCGCACGCAAAGGACTGGCTAGTGTTTGAATGGACAACATCCACATTCTCTATTTCTTCAAGTTGAAAGACCTTGTGTGTGTGCTGGGGTGGGGGAGGGAGGACATTTAAACCACAACAGCATCCTTTATCCTCAGTTCTGGGCTGCACAGGAAGCCCTCGATTAGATGTGTGAGGGTCATCTCGGAACTCTGAATGACAGACAGACGTTATAGTTAATATCACAAAAATCCCTTTGAACAGTGGTTTGGGGACAGGGTAAGACCTTTTTGTAGGTAAGCCTACTTCTTGCAGACTTTGAATAATTTGTACATTTTTAAATTACAAAAGCAACTTCGGATATTCAAACAGCGAAGAAATTAATCTCAAATGGCAAAGAAATGAGTAAAACAGAAAATTGTTTTACCATCTGTGTGGCGGTTTTCCCAGGCTGCTTCCAGAGGCCACAGGGTCAGAATCTCCTAGCGTGAGGTCAACCCTTTGTGCTGCTTCACCTTCAGGGCAACCTGCAATTCTGGTCATCCCCTGACAGTGGGGTACTTGGCATGAAGTGAGAGAGTTCACCTGGCCAGCAGCGAGCAACCACCTCGCTCTCCACCTCCAGTGCCCGCTGCTACATACCACATCCTAATGGGAACCCCAAGTGCTACCCTCTCCGAGTTCACAGTCTCAGCCCAGCTGGGATCCTGGGTAGGGGTAGTCCTCTGGTGAGGGAGGGCATGCAGTACCGTAGCTGCTTTAATTTGTTGCTGTTAACTGTTGTATGAAGTAAACAGGAAATGCCTTCTTTTCCCCAAATCCTGCTGCCCAGGGCTGACCCTAGCTCATAGTTGCATGTGCCAGATAATGGAGTGTGGGGGGGTGCTGTGTGCATTCATGAGTGTGTGTATACCTACACACGCACACACGTGCACACACACACTTCCCGTTCTGCAGCTTGCTCTTCCACCTGCATTGTGGTGCAGCCACCTCATTCCCAGGAATCATTCCACTGCCTCCCTTTCCCCATTCCCCCTTCATGTGGTGACGGTACTGACAGTGTGTACCCTCCCCACATAGTTGGATTGTATCCCCTCTTCTTCTCCCTACTCTCTGATCTCAGTCAGACTCACAGGGAAGGTGGGGCCTGGGCATCTGCATTTTATCAGCTTCCCGGGGAGTCCTTCTGATCACGGAGCTTGAGGACCGCTGCTCTGAGGAAGAGCCTGGGCTCCTTCATGGCGAGAATGCCCTCCCTGACCCTGGCTGACCCAGGTCTGGGCTCTGGCCTGTCCACCTGCTGGAGGGCACTGGGAAGTGCAAGGGCACTGATCCATCCTCCAGCACCTGGCACTACACATGGTGGGCACTCTGGGGTTGTCACCATAGCCCCTAGCTCCTGGACTGAGGCCCACGGAGGGGTCAGGTGTATGACAGAGTGAAAGGAGAGGGCCCCTTAGTCCAGCGGTCGCCAACCAGTGGTCTGCGAGGTCCGAAAGGTTGGCGACTGCTGCCTTAGTCTACATCTCAGGGGTTCTTCTCCATCAGCAGGTGGCGCTGTCCCCCTGGTTCAGTTCACCACCCCCCACTCCCCCCCTCGCCCCAGCTCCCCAGGCCCCAGCTGCAGACCAGGTGTGCCTGCTGACCGGCTCTCTCTCCCTTGCTTTGCCAGGACGCTGGTGGAGAGGTTCTCCATGTCCCTGCAGGTCATCCCCTCAGTCCATCCAGGAGAGGCCGTCTTTCTACCCAGGCATCACCCCCTGCCTTGCGACCTGGACTGTTCGCACCTGGAGCCCCGTAACCACCTGGAAAGACAGTTCCTCAGGTAAGTGTCTGTGCGGCATGACCAGGCCCCTCCCCATGGAGCCCCCTGATGAGGACCACCCCAAAGGAGGAAATCCAAAGCTGTGTTTTGGCCCATTTGGATGTGTCGACTTTTAGAGATGTAAACGAAATAGCCACGGTGTCTAACAATATTTAATTTTTTTTAAATCTTACATTTCAGTACATATTAGCCTGTGTATTTATGTACTTGTATTGCCTTTTCCTTCACACCTGAGCTTCATCAAACGACTTTAATCACAGTCATCCGACATGCCTTCGGAGTTATGTCACCACCAACACTGGAGCCGCTTTCTGGGCCAGCTAGCAGTTTCCAGAGCATGCGCCGCACTGCCAGCCACTCCCTGGGGCCCTGCGTCAGTCTGTGTGCTCTGACGCTGGGAGTGTGTCCGGGCCGAGCACACTGTGTGTAATGTCAGGACAGCTTGTTCCTCTTCCCTGGGAAGGAAGTTCGTGATCGTTATCACATAAGCACTGACTATGTTGCTTTTTAAGGCTTAAAAAAAACTTCATGACAGTAACATGCAACACTTGCAGTTGTGAGTTCATACACGGAAGAAAAAGAGCCGCAGGACTCCGTGCGCAGCATCCCTGCGTGCAGTGCAGGCCGCCAGGAGCTGGCACGGAGGCAGCTGGCCCACCGGCTCACAAGGTCAGGCTGCCTCTGTGGCCCCTTCGGCCACATTAGGACTTGAACCCAGGAATCTTGTTCTCTTTTCCAGCTGTTTGGGGCTTCCTCGTGTCTGTTTCATTAATTCTAAATCTACTTTTTTAAATAATGGATAACATTTTGATGTGTTTCTTTTAAAACTGAGTTGCATGGAAAGTTTCAAACATACCTAACAGTAAAGAGAGCAGTATAATATGCCTCATGTGCCGGCATCAACTTCAACAATTATCAGCTCAAAGCCCATCTTGTTCCATTTCTACTCCTGCCCCCTAACTAGCATTGTCCCCTCGGGTTGTCTTTAGGCAAATCCCAGACACACATAATTTAATCCGTATGTACTTCAATTTGTGTCTCTAAAAGCAGGATTCTATCTTTAGACATTACATCAATGCCATCATTGCACCTAAGAAACACGGTAGCTTCCTATTATCAGTCAATGTTGAGCTTTCCTTGATTGTCTTATAGATGTCTTCTACATGTTGTTCACATCAGGACGCAGACACCGCACGCGGGCAGACAGCGAACGCTGCTCGGGAAGGATGCTGCACTGCACTGGTGCCGCCCTCGTTGCGTGGCGTGCAGGCTGTGTCCTCCTTCCCTGTTATAACAGCGTGTGGAGAATGTGCTTACACACACAGTGTCTGTCTGGAGGTCTGGAGTATACCCCTGGCTGTGATGTGAGGTGGTTTGGCCTGAGCATATGAATATTGATGAAGGTTCACTTTACCAAATTGAAAATGTATCTAATAAAGAGATGATGAAAAGGGGGGAAAGGAATGAAGGGAGAAGAGGAAAGATAGTGGAGCTGGAGAAAGGAGGGGATAGCAAACAGGCCGGGCAGGAGTGGGGTGGGGAGGACACAGGAGAGGAAGGCAGCTTCCTGAACAGCCTCACGGTTTGTGCCAACAGCAGGACTTCTGCCCCGGGCTCAACGGCCCGCAGGAAGTGTTGGACAGATGAGCTGGCCCGTGGAGCAGTGACCTGGATCTGAGCGGCCCTGCCAAATGGGGCCAGGTGGCTGGCCAGCTCCCTTGGAGGGAGGAATGCAGGCCCTCCTGCCTGAGGCGAGCTAACGACAGTGCGGCCTTGCCAGCCGGCAAATCCCAAAGTGAGGGCGTTCTGGTCCGGGCCCTGCTCCTCATGGGTAAGGGCTGCTTCCTGAAGGTCACCATTTAGCCTCGGGGCCATCTTTTAGTTCCTGTTTCTGCCAAGGACTTCAAGTTCAGACACAAGAGTGGGGAATACTGGTCCTTTAATAATTATCCCGTTGTGTTCAGCCGGAAACACGAAAATGGAGGAAGAATAAAAGATCACTTGATCTCAAAAAAGCAGTGTTTCCATTTCCTGCCGTACAGACAGCTAACACTGTGATTACAGGTCATTGTAACTGTCCTCCTTATACTCCTGTGTTTTCCAGACTTTCTGTAGTGAACATTTTTATCATTGAGGGGAGAAAAAGTGAATGCCTCCATAAAAATCACTTCCAGAAATAGAGTTGCTTCTTGCCCGTCTATGAAAAGGAGGATTATCTTTCTCCCCACTGTTCACCATGGGAAACCTTGGCACCGAGTAAGCAAGCTGTTGGTCTCAGACGGCAGAGCAAATGGGTAGCCGAGCGTCGCAGCCGGCGTGTCCCCGGGACTGGGCCTGCACAGGGGTCCGAGCCCGCAGCTGTGGCACCGGAGGTGGCCCGGCCATCCCTCTGCTCATCACCCAGCTGGATGTGTGGCCTCAGTGCAGTTCCCTGGGACCAAGGGCACAGGCCTTCATGACAGAGCCGGTGCCAGGCTGAACTTTTTCCTCCTCCCTGGACAGCAGTTCAACAGGAAATCCGACGCCCTGAGTGGAAGCTTTAGGACATGCCCACTCCCAGCCAGGAGGCAGCTCCAGGGAAGGCGGGGGCTGCCCGCTGAATTATTCAGGGTGCGTGGGGGTGTCCTGCAGGTGGGGCGCCTGGTGCACAGGCCAGGGCTTCGCTCCATGAATACTTTAACAGGAGAACGTGGGCGGGTCCGAGCTGCGAGGGCTCTGCTGCGTGGGCACCGGATCTCTGAGGCCAGCCCGCGCTTTGCCAGGCCCTCCTCTTCCCGGCATGCGGGGGGTGAAGCCTGTGAAATAAACCCAGTGGTTAGAGAGTGGGCAGGACTGAGCCACCCACTGGCTGCGACTGTCCCTGAAAATACAGCGCCCACAGGCAGGGCTGTCGCTGGGGTCCCTCCTCTGACCTGGTGATGCTGCTCAGCTTTGACAAAGGGAAAGCCAGAAAGAGAATAGCAGCAGGGATGAAGGCTCTGAGCACTATTCCTTTCTGTTCTCCGAGGAGGCCGTTAAACTTTCATTTGAGTAACTTGGCAAGGGCGCAGAAACTGATACTGTATAAATAGCTACACTGTGTTTATGCCTCCACCAGCGTGGGATTCCCGAGGCACGGAGAGACTGCCCTCTGGGACTGCTGCCGGGAGGTGGGGGGAGGGAAGGCTGGAGGACTGTTGGCAAGGCACTATCAGGCATGGACGTCCACACAGAGGCCAGAGCTCTGCCCAGCACCCGCGTGGGTCCACGCCGGCCCTTTGGTGCTGTCCCCTTGTTTTGTGCAGTTCTCCTTTGGGGCTGATTCCCCTTTCCTTCCCTCAGCTCCTGGGCCCTCCTCCTCGCCACGGGGTTGGGGATCAGCAGTTTTCTGACTGGCTGCTCCTTGTCCTGGCGAGAACCTCCCTACTGGGACCCCAGGGTGGACAGTGTGGCTTTGTGTTCAGCCAGGCCGTGCGGCATCTGCTGTGACCAAGGCTCCCTCCTCCCGGCTCATTGTCAGCATAACTGCTGACTGTAGCGTTGGCTTAGCCACCCCGCGTCCGAGTTCTTGATTTGTAGACGTGGCAAGGGTTTTGGTAAATCTAACAACCACTGAGTCTGTGACCCACATGTTTGAGTGCTCAGCACACGCCCCCCGCCCCTCCCCTTTCCTCCCAGGTACTGCTGCAGGCTCTCCTGCTCCCATCAGGGCCCTGTGCAGTGAGGCCCTCCTGCCCTTCCACTAAGCTGGAGGTCACTCATGTCTCACCTGTCCCTTCTGCTGCAGGGGCAGCCCGTGAATTTGTGGGGTGAAGCAGCACTTGTGGCCTAGTCCTGGGCACAGAGTTCCTAAAGCCACTCGCTCCGGGCGCCCTGGGCCACTTTTTCTGCCATCTCTTGCTGGTCTTACAGACTAACCCTAACCCAGCAGCCGTGAGCCCAGAGGCAGCCTGATCATTCCTGTGGCAGCAACTGCGCTGCAAAGCGGGTGAGGCAGAAGTGAGACGTTGCCACCTTAGGGGTGTCACTCACTTGGAGCAGCGGTTGGAAATGCATTGATTGAGCCAACGGGGGCTTGTACGGTCAGTCCCCCCAACACCGTGGTCGGCAAACCACGGCTTGCGAGCTACATGCGGCTCTTTGGCCTCTTGAGCGTGGCTCTTCCACAAAATACCATGTGCGGGCGCGCGCATACGGTGCGATTGAAACGTCGTGGCCAATGCGCAGAAGTCGGTTTTTTTGTGGAAGAACCGGTATTTTGTGGAAGAGCCACACTCAAGGGGCCAAAGAGCCACATGTGGCTCGCAAGCCGTGGTTTTCCAAGCCACAGTTTGCCAACCACTGCCCCAACAGAATGCCACAGTCTCCTAAGAGTCCCTGGAGCACCAGCCTCCTTGCCACGTGGCCCCTGGTCAAGTCCTGCTGGTCTGTGAGGTCCTCCAGACATCATCTGCCTGGGTATTGTCTGCATCCGGGGTTCTGTGCTTGAACCACGCGGGCATCATGGGGTCAGTCCATGAAAGTGTCCATGTGACCAAGCGCGTGGAGCCGAGCGGTGCACCAGCAGCCCTGGGGCACACACATGTTTCATGAACAAATAAAGGTCTATTTTAGAGCCGTCAACTTCACAAACACAGGGGGAAAGCTGCTTTCTCCTCTGAACTTAAATGACTTGGAAAATATAAACAATTTGTAAATTGCCTGGACATACTCAAGGAGACAGCATCTTGGCTTGGAGGAGAACTTTTGTTCTGGAGCATTCCGTGCCTCACAGAATAAAATATGTCCTTTGTAAAAAGGAGTGGATGGGCTGGCCGAGGACTCTATCTGGAGTCAGGATTTTAAATGCTGTCCAAAATCTTGGCGTGGGCCTGGCCATCAAAGCAAGAACAAACGGGAAGTAATATGGAATCCATATTAACTGCCTTTAGGACTGTCCCGAGAGAAAAGGGTGCTCACCAATGCAGCGGCAGGACAGGCTCCCCCACTCCAGCCCCCCAGGGATGAAGCCAGCGACCCTCCAAAGTGGCTTCCGGAGCTCCTTCTCCAAGGCCCTAGAGCAGGGGTCCTCAAACTTTTTAAACAGAGGGCCAGTTCACTGTCCCTCAGACCATTGGAGGGCCGGACTATAGTTTAAAAAAAAACTATGAACAAATTCCTATGCACACTGTACATATCTTATTTTGAAGTGAAAAAACAAAACGGGAACAAATACAATATTTGTATTTGCATGTGGCCCGCGGGCCATAGTTTGAGGACCCCTGCCCTAGAGCCACCTGGAGCGTTTCAGCTCCTGGTCACAGGGTGGCCAGCAGGCCGGTGGGCTCGGGCTCCTCTCCATGTGGCAGTGGGATTTGAAGGCTCCTGTTAGGACGCTGTCCTGAGTGGGGCTCTGGTTCGGGCCACAGGCAGGTGGTGCCTGGGTGCCAGTCCCCTGGACTTGGGTCGCTGCTGCTTACATGGTTTCTGGAGTCCTCGGCGGCACCCTTGTTTGTGATTTGCTTCCCAGAATTTCCCTGCCTCCAGCCCCTTTCTATTATTTCCCCATCTTCTCAGGTGTCCCCTTTGTTTCGGAAAAACAGCCCAGGCAGAAAAGCGCCGTGTAATCGGAGTCCGGACGCTGGCCCACGTGGGCCCTGTGGTAACTCTGCCCCCAACGGTGGGGCTCTAGGCTGCGGCTGTGACTCCCGATTCTCCCCTGAGCTGCCTCGGATCCCCCAGTCAACCTTGTGAACCCCTCAGTCCCACTCTGTCCAGTGGGAAGGACAGCGTGTTTAAAGCACTGTGAGATGTGCTCACGGGGAGCAAGTGATTCTGATGAGAGCAGTTTTGCCCTCCCAGCTGCTTGCATCCTGGGCTCTACAAACGTGTTTGTCCATAGCGATGACTGACATGATTCTAGCACCCTGGTGAGGCTGAAACTCTGGAATCCCCCACCCCGTTTTACTGAGACGGGTGTGAAGGAAGGCTGCCAGGCCGCCGGGCCGGAGCCCCCTAACCTGGCTCCGCTCCTCTGCCCCGCAGCTCCCCGCTGGCCCAGCAGCTCTCCTTCCTGCGCAGTGGCCTCCTGAGCAACCTCTACCTGCACCAGCCCGGCTGCCCTGTGCCCCTGCTCCGGTGGCTGTTCCAGGTGAGGACCCAGACCTGCCACCAGGTGGCGGGAGCATTCCGGCCTGCAGCCTGGCATAGCCACGGCGAAGGGGGGGGGGGGGGGGGGGGCGGAGGAGGGGGGGAGGGGAAAGGGCGGGAGCATGCCTTTTCCTCTTCTGGTCTGGGCCCCTTCTGGGTTTGTTCCAGCTGAGGCAAGAGGAGGAAGGTCTGTGATGGCATCATTGGGAAGATGCTGGGACCGGCCTGCGGTCTGTCGCCCAGAGTATGTGCCTCGCAGGGTGCTGTCTGTGCCCCCGAAGTCCTCTCTGTGGTCCTGTCCCTGCTACTCCACAGGTGCCTCCCGCGTCCCAGCTCATCTCTACTCCAAGTCTCAGGGCCTGGCTCAGGGCCTGCCACGGCCTGGAGCACCCTGCAAATGTGGGGGCCCCGTGAATTTCAAGCTGGGGCTGCTCAGGTGTTGAGCGTCTGCCTCTTCTGTGGGTTGTAGTCAGCTGGGGAAGCCCAGAGCAGCTGCACCTGCCCCTTTCTGCCCTGCTGGTTGCCCCTGGGCCTGAGGAAGAAGGTGAGAGCCAGCAGGGACAGCCCAGCACCAGCTGCTGAGATCTGAACGCAGCCAGCCTTGGCACCTACCCAGGACAGAACCGTCCCTGTCCGGGAGGGCAGGTCAGAAGTTCCACCTGGTCTCATTCCTGCACGTTGGAGCCTGGATCCCAGCTGTACATGAGAGCAGCAAGCAGGGCGATTGGTCAAGGAAGTCGCCTTGCTGCCTGGCTGCCTTCCAGAAAGAGCCCTCCAGCTCTCTCCTCCCAGTGCCCCTCCTTGCCCCCGAGGGAAGAGGCACCCTTGGTGCCTGGGGCTATTGTGTGTGGCTGTTGCCCTTGTCCCTCCCCCAGGCCCAGTGGGAATGGTGGGCCAGTGACAGGGAACAGTGTGGCCATTCTTCTCTGCTCCCAGTCAGTGCAGTGTCTCTGTGCTCCGTGCACAGTATATGACAAAACACACAATCAGGCATTGGGAGGCACAAAGGGCCCGTCTGAGACGTCGCCCACAGAGGGTCCTTGTGTGACCCTGGCACGGTGGAGACGGCCTTCCCTGTCCATAAGGCCTGGGAGGAGTGAGCTACCCTTGCCCAGTCTCTTCTCCCACCTCTATCACCCCAGGGGAGCCATAGAGCAGAGGTGCCAGCCCTGAGGCCAGACAGACTGCTGCAGTTCCTCCTCTGCCGCTTCCTGCTGTGTGACCTTGGGCAGGTTAGCTAGTGTCAGCCTAGGCCTCAGTTTTGTTGTCTGTGAACAGGGGCTGAGAGTCCCAGGTGGAGGTTAAATGAAGTCCTGTGACCTGCCTTGTTTGGATGGTCCCCCATGGCTCTGCCAGGGCCTGGCACCTTCTGGAAGGAGTGTTAGCAAGAGGCTCCAGTTCTCCATCTTCAGGAAGGAGACAAGTGGCCATGTGGCTGTCATGTGGTCACACTGCAGGCCTTCACGGGGACCCTGCCATTTCACTTCTGAGGTTTGGGCTTTCTTGCAACTTCCCCACAGTAGCACCATCCATTCATTCATAGACATCGGCCAAGGACCTGCTGTACTGAGCTCTAGGGATGGAGGGTTTTGGGGACTGGTGTCACGGGTGCCTGCCCAGAACGTGGCCCTATGCTCAGCATACTTCTGAGCCTTCCTATTATGGGGACTCTGACTGCAAGAGGCAGAAATCCCTGGGGCTCCCTGAAGCTGCTGAGGAGAGTCTTAGAAAGGTGCAGGGGTCATTTGTGGTGGTGTCAGGAGGAGCAGGAACGAGGATGGAGAAGGTTTGGGATCCTAGGAAAGATCTTGGCTTTTCTCTACTCTGCAGACTCCATGGCCAAGTATATTCTCAGGAAGGAGAGTCTGATTGGACTAAGAAGGGTTAAGTGACACCCCCAACCCCACTCCATCCTATCAAAGGCAGCTGGGTGAGCAGGGTCTTGGAGCTGCCCAAGGCTCCTGGGCACACCTGCAGCTGACTCAGTCGTGTGGGTGAGCAGGGCAGACCTCCCCAACCTGCTCATTCAGCTGTTTCTTTGGAAAGGATAGCCTCAGGTCCCATGGGACAAGGTCCTGCTGCCACCCCCGGATCCCTCCCAGGGGCTTCAGGTGGGTATACAGTGGTCACTGGGTGAATAGACTTTGGCCTTGGTGCTCATGAATTACATGAACTCATTACTAGAGCCCTAGTGTATACCTGCCAAGTGAGCCTTGCTGGGGACGTGGACAAAAGCAGGTATCATTGCTCTGAATTTATATTATGTTGGGAAACAATCAGATGTCCAGCTATGAAGAAAGAAGTTATGAGAAATTATGAGAGGAGGAGGAGGCAGAGTTCTGGTTTCTTAGGTCAGATCCCAGGAAGCTGACTCTGAGACGTGATTTCCCAGCATATTTCTGGGAAGAGGGTGGGGGTGTGCGTCACTCTCAGCAGCTACCCTGGGAGGGAGAGAAGAGAAGGCCTGGGCGGAGTCAAAGCAAATGCAAGAGAGGTCACAGCCAGTCCTGCAAGGGCTTCTGGGACTGGGGGGACCTTTAGAGTTGTCCCAATGGAGGCAAGGGGCATAGGCCTTTGGACCCCAGCCTAGGCCAGTTAGCAGACAAAGGCTGCACTTGGAGAGGGGTGTGACCTTGGGTGAGGCACTCCCTTCAGCCAAGGTTAATGTCCAGAGGGACTGGCTCAGGGCCCTCAGGCAGCAACGGCAGTGAGCCCTGGGGTTGGGACCTTGTCCTGAAAGGGGCTGTGCCCAAGGAGCCCACCATAGCGTCCTTTTCTCAGCCCTCGGAAGGACGGTGCATGGGCAGCATGGCTGGCTCTGTGTGTCCTCAGGCCAGATGGCACTGTCGGGAGGGTGCTGTCCATGCCACTCAGCCCAGATGCCCAACTGTGAGCCTGCGGGGCTAAAAAATATTAATACTTTTCCTCCTACCTTCCAAGTTCTTCTGGCTGGGCTAATAAATGAACAAAGACAGGTTAACAGAGAAAAACAAAGTTTAATGCATGTGCCTGGCATGGAATTCACATAGGCATGGCATTCCAAAGACAGTGAGGCGGCATTGGGTATAGAAGACATTTTTGGGCAAAGGAGACAAGAGGGAATGGGAATTAGATTCCAGAAGTGAGAATGGCTGACTCACAGGTAGTCGAGGAAAAGCAGATCGCACCTGGCAGGACAGCTCTTGCTGGACCACCCAGAGACTGTGGTTCATAGTGTGTAGCTCGCAGGCCCTGCTGGGCCTCTTGTTCACCACACGTCATTCACTTCAGGCTGAGGTGACATCCTAAGGCAGGGGTCCTCAAACTTTTTAAACGGGGCCAGTTCACTGTCTCTCAGACCGTTGGAGGGCCGGACTATAGTTTAAAAAAAAACTAGTCGGCTGCTAAGCAACAGGGAGCGGCGGCAAAAACACCCGGCGGGCCAGATAAATGTTTTCGGCGGGCCGCATGTGGCCCGCGGGCCGTAGTTTGAGGACCCCTGTCCTAAGGTCTCCTTCCTGGAGCAGCTTTCTCTGCCTGAGTCTCTTGGGCAGGAAAGGGAAGGGGGGTCAGAGGTTCTTTCTGAGTCTTTTGCCCAGAAAGGGCAGCTTCAGGGTAGCAGAATTTTGGTCCCTTCAACCCTCAGAGTCCAGGAGCCTTCACGTAAGGATCCCAGGGAGTTTGAGTCAAGTGGGTGACCTGCCTCCCCCGCCCCAGCCCAGGTTGTTGGAGGTTCTGCACTGAGTGCCGGGGCCTCCCAGAGCCGCCATCTCAGATGAAGGAAGTTAAGGCACCGCCCTGGAAGTGGTGGGGGATCAAAAAGAGGGGCCGGCCTGTCATTGTCCAGCTGACTTTCAAGCTCTTTCTCTTTCCTGCACTGGCTCCTGCCTGGAGGGGCCCAGCCGTGACCACGGGGAGTGAGGGGCAGGACAAGACTCCCGCACAGGGAGGTGGACGGAGTAGGAGGTTTCAAGTCACATAGACCAGGTTGCATCCTGGCTTTGCCCTTACTAGCTGGGTGACCCTGGGAAGCTGCTTGAGCGTCTGAGCGTGATTTCCTCCTCTGTAAAATGGCAATAATGACGATATTCGTGTCCCGCATGGGCTCATGAGGATTGAATGGACTTACTTGACGGAGCAGTAAAGGTGCGTGCTGTGCTGTAACTCATAGGAGTGACCGGCACCCTGTGGTTTCTCCCCCCAGCTGCTGACATGGCCTCCAGAAATTTCTTCGGGCGCCTTTGTTCTCCTGTGGGACCTCAGCGTGGATGGTCTCTGTCGTCAGTCTGGTCAGTACCAGGGTGTGGGGTGGAGGCTTCCGCCCTGAGCTGGCGGTCACCTTTCACAGCTCCCAGTCTCCTGGCACCGGCATGGGGGGAGGTGCCGGGGGAAGGGGATGCTGGGGGGACGCTGCGTCACCAGGCTGTGGAGACATGGGGCCATCTTTGGCTCTGGCGTCAAAAGTTGTAGAAAGCTGAGCTGACAGGCTCCGTGGCACCTGGATCTGGCCTCAGGGGAATGTCACTGTGGCCAAGTCCAGGCTGACCTCACAGACTCGAGATCCCAGAACAGTCTAGAAGGCCAGTTCTCTGGATTTAAGGGGACAGTTCTTTCTGAACTACATCAGGTCAGGGAAGCTCCTGGGGTTGGACTAACCAGGGCCAGAGCCAATGAAGGGATGCACGTGAGTCACTCTTACACTTCAGAAGTTCTGAGTTCACAGACGCACGCTTCCTGGGCTGTCACTGTTTCTACCTGAACCCAGACACTTTGGCACCAAAAAAAAAAAAAATCATGTACCAGTTGAAAGTTGCTTACAGCAGGCAGACAGTGAGAGGGACAAACAGGAGTCCAGACCCCGCCTTTGCTCCCTGCCGGAGTCTGCCCACCTCCCGCTGAAACACTGACGGCATAGCTCAGAAGGCCAAGGTCGGAGACCACGATGCACCATTCACACCCACCAGCACTTTGACCCTCGGCTTTTGTGCCTTCCTGTTTCAGGACTTGGCTGAGCTGGGGGCCAGCTGTCAAATTAGAGCATCCAGACCCCTGCCCCCGCCTAGGGCCCCTCTGAGGGTTTCTGAATAGCGCCAGTCTCCGCATCCTCTCCCTTTTCATAACCTCTGCCCCTGCGCCCGGCTGCCCTTTCTGGAGCCCCTGGGGCCACCTCTGCGGCATGCCTGCCCTTTGGGGAACAGAGGCCTCCCTTGTCCTGCTCCTCTCCTCCAGGCAGTGGTATGTCTCCTCCCAGAGAGGGAGAGGCCGAGGCCGTCCCACTCTTCTCTGCTTCTTGCCACATTGTCCTTGATTCGCCCTCCATCAGGAGGGCCAGGGTCTTCTCCTGAGCTCCCAGGTGGCTTAGCTCTGCTCCCTCCACTCCAGAGCATTTCTCATGCACCACGTGCGAGCCCATCTGGGGCCGTTGTCCTCCCCCGCCCCCCACTCCCACCATCACCATTGGAATAGACTGGCCTAGAATTCCAGGCCCCAGGTGCAGTTTTCACGGATTCAGAGAAAGTCAAAGGCCAGGTCCACACAAGAACTGTCTGCAGGGACTTGAGCAGATGTCCCCACACACAGCCTCACAGCAGCATTACTCACAACAGCCTAAAGGTGGGAGCAACCCAAGAACCCACTGGTGGGTGACTGGATAATAGTGTGTAGACACATGAGATGGAGCGTTTCCTCCTTGAAAAGGGAGGAAACGGACAGGCTACAGCACAGAGGAGCCTGGAGGACATCATGCTGAGTGAAATAAGCCAGAATCAGCCGAAACCGGTTTGGCTCAGTGGATAGAGCGTCGGCCTGTGGACTGAAAGGTCCCAGGTTCGATTCCGGTCAAGGGCATGTACCTGGGTTGCAGGCACATCCCCAGTGGGAGATGTGCAGGAGGCGGCTGATCGATGTTTCTCTCTCATCGATGTTTCTAACTCTCTATCTCTCTCCCTTCCTCTCTGTAAAAAAATCAATAAAAAAATTTTTAAAAAAAGAAATAAGCCAGAATCAAAAGGACAACTGCTAGCTGACTCCTTTTATATGAGGTCCCTAAAGTCATCAAAATTATAGGGACAGAAAGTAGAAGGTGGTTGCCAAAGAACGGGAGGAGGGATGGGGAGTTCGTGTTTGATAGGCACAGTATCTGTCTGAGAAGACAAGAAGTTTGGGAGAAGCATAGATTTTGCACTCCTAACCCCCTCACTGCTGTGCAGTCACCATCCCCATCCCATGTTCTGTGCTTTGTACCATAACAAAGAGACAAAACAAAACAGCCAAGTCCGGAGCCTAGAGCCAGTGCCGGGAGAGACTCCCAAAAGCTGGAGCTGAAAGTCGGCCGCCAGTTCAGGAAGCATTTTCGAGATCCATCAGACCCAGGGTCGCTGCAAACAGAATCACGCACCTTGGATTTGTCCACAAGTTGAGGTGCTCTGAGTGTCCTTTCATCCGTGGGTCACAGCCTTCAGGGAAGAACCAGGGGCCCCCTCCCATCGGGATCTGTGATTGGTGCGTGAGTCTTCAAGCTGCCTGATCTTTCTCTTTGTAAACTAGGGATATCTCTCCCCTTTCCTCGAGCTCATAGTTACGGGCAGCCCTTCCCAGACCTGCTGGGGAGTCTTACCCCACCATGCTCCCCCGGCCAGGGGAGGGCAAGGCGGCCTGGCCTCTGGCGGAGCTGACAGTGTGCAGGTGTCCTCCAGGTGAGCGGCTGAGGACTGGCAGCGGGGTCCTTGGAGCATTGTACTGAGTGTGGTGGGAAGGATTGTCCTGACTGAGAAGCACACGTAACTGTTTAGAGCTCCTGGCTGAGCTTGGAGGACGGGACACCCTGCACCCTGACATTCTTCATGCAGGGGGGCTGTATTCATTCATTCAGCAGACATGCGCTGAGGCGTCCTGTATTCTAGCAGCTCGCTCGATGATGGGGCAGAGGGAGAGTTGGGAATGAGGAGGCAGATTCCTGCCCGCAGGAGGCCGCTGGCCCATGGGCGGGATGGCTGCGCAGCTGCAGTAAGAGATGGAAGAGAGGGCAGGGCAACCTGGTGGACTTGCAGTGGTGGAGTTGGTGGGGGCAGGAGTTGGGGCGTGATTTGTAGACTAGGGGCTGGTGATCCATCTTGAAAGGTGGTAGGGCCGGGCTTGTAAGCTCAGTTGCCTCTGGGGACCGAGGTCTCTCTAAGGGCTGGCAGGTCCAGTGCTTCCAGGTCTCTCTCCATGTTCAAGACAAGCTGTGTGTTGGTTAGGATGGACTTTGCCTATAACAAATACCCACGTCAGAGAGGTTTATCATCTCACGTAACAGACATTCCAGAGGCGGGGTTGCAGGCTCTGTCCAGCACGTCTGAGTGTCAGAGCTCTGGCTCAGCCCCAGTGCCTCACGGCTCCTGCGGGGTTGCAGAGTGGCTGTCATAGCTCCAGCATCACCATGTTTTGTGAGGCAGCAGTGTGCAAGGCAGGGCATTCTTTGCATTTTGTTTCACTGAACAGAACTGTGTCACGGGTTTCCTGGCTGTCAGTGCCCTTTGAATCCCTGGCTATGTCTGAAAAATTTCGGTTCCATGAATCCTACTCCTTCAAGGTAGAACTCCAGACACTCACGTTTCCAGCCTCCTTCCAAATATTTGAATTTTTAGTTTTGGAATTTCCATTTAGTTCTTGTTCTTCTTGTTGTTGTTGTTGTTGTTCTTCTTCTTCTTCTTCCTTCTTCCTTCTTCCTTCTTCTTCCTTCTTCCTTCTTCTTCTTCTTCCTCCTCCTCCTCCTCCTCCTCCTCCTCCTCCTCCTCCTCCTCCTCCTCCTTCTTCTTCTTCCTCCTCTCCTTCTTCTCCTCCTCCTCCCCCTCCTCCTCCTCCTCCTCCTCCTCCTCCTCCTCCTCCTTCTTCTTCTTCTTCCTCCTTCCTCCTTCCTCCTTCCTCCTTCCTCCTTCCTCCTTCCTCTTCTTCTCCTCTTCTTCCTCTTCACTGGGATTTCTTATTTGTTCATTCAACATGAGCATATTCCATTGACCTCCTTGAGCATAGTTATGATAGCTGCTTTAAAATTCTTATCTGTGATTCAAACATCTGGATTATCTAATTCATTACATGGAAAATTAAGTATGAAAGTGAACTTTTACTTAGAATGAGTAATGAAATCATGGACCAAAGTCTGGACCTTGGGAGGTTTTTTCTCCTCCATCTTTTTAGGGTGTTTTCCAGAACATTCCTTACCTAACCTAGAGCGTTCGGGGCACGCAGGGGAGGGCCCGGGCCTTAAGCTGCATCAGCTTTGTGGTCAGTTGGCTCTGGCATATGATCAAACGGTTTTCTGCTCAAGCAGCCAGTCCCGGTCTAAGAGTTCTGACTGCTCCAGGAGCCACCCCAGGCCAGTCCCTGCAAAGGGCAGGGGGATGTCACGGTTCTTTCACTGGATGGACCAGCTTTTCCTAGCGGAAGCCTGAACAGAACCCGGCTTCTCCCAGGGAAGAAGAGGAACGTGGCTCTTGGATCCGCAGCCAGCAGCCATGGCCAGACTGTGGATGTTTATGTGAAATCTCAGGGTAACTAATTCAGTTAGAAAACAAAAGTAAAACTGCCCTGGCCAGGTTGGCTGCACAGTTAGAGCGTCAGCCTGAGGACTGAAGGCTCACGAGTTCGATTGTTGGTGAAGGGCACGTACCTCTATCTCAGTTGCAGTTTTAATCCCTGGCCCCTGCTGGAGGCAACCAGTTGATGTGTCTCTCTCACATTGATGTTTCTGTCTCTCCTCCCCCCTCCTCCGCCCCCCTCCAATCTCCCTCCCTCTCCCTTCTTCTCTCTCTCTCTCTCTCTCTCTCTCTCTCTCTCTCCCCAAAGATCAATGGAAAAAATATCCTCGGGTGAGGATTGAAAAAAAGGAAAGCAAAAACTCCCGCTGCGAATCCATCTGCAGACTCTTTTCAACTGCAGATGGAATATAGCTCCCCTGGAGGTACAGGGAAGCAGGGAGCCGCAGAACAAAGAACAGGGGGTACAGGAGATGAGCCTGAACCTGGGGGGAGAGGGGGCCAGGTCTCGGAGGACAGTGGGGTCGTTACAGACAGGGTGAAGCTTACTCTTTGGTAAGACCAAGACAGAACTGTTGCTATTTAGATATAATCCACATACCATATAGTTCACCCTGTTAAAGCGTGTGATTCCGTGTGATTCACAGAGTTGTTCAACCGTCACCATTGTCTAATCCCAGAGCATTTTCCTCACCCTCACAAGAAGCTTCATGCCCATCAGCGGTCACTCACTCTCAGTCCCCACTCTCCCAGGTCCTGGCAATCCCTGGTCTGCGTCTGTCTCGGTGATTTGCTTATTCTGGACATTTCACATAAATGGAATCACACAGTAGGTGACCTTCTTTTTTATTTTTATGGTTGAAAATATTACATGTGTCCCCCTTCCCCCTCTATTGACCTCTTGTAGCCCCCCTTCCCTCCCCCCCAGGCCTTCACCACCCTATCGTCTGTGTCCATGGGTTATGCTTATATGCATACAACGTCTTTGGTTGATCTCTTCCCACCCACCCACCCTCCCTTGACTTCCCTCTGGGATTCCACAGTCTGTTCCATGCTTCTATATCTCTGGATCTATTTTGTTCATCAATACTTTTATACATGGAATACTATGCAGCAGTAAAAAGAAAAAAAAAGGATCTCTTACCCTTTGAGACAGCATGGAGGGACCTGGAGAGTATTATGCTAAATAAAATAAGCCAGTCAGAGAAAGACAAGTATCACATAATCTCGCTCATATGTGGCATCTAACCAACAACAACAAAAAAGTAGGTAATCTTTTGTCTGGCTTACTTTACTCAGCATAATGTTTTCAAGGTCCATACGTGTTGTAGTGTTTGTCAGTATTTCATTCCTTTTTATAGCCAAATAGTATTCGCTGTATGGATGTACCACATTTTATCCATTAGTTGATGGACACTTGGGTTGTTTCTACTTTTTGGCTATTGCGAATAATGCTACTATAAACATCTGCACACAAGTGTTTATGGGGAGATATATATACTTAAGAGTAGAATTTCTAGGTCATAATGGTAATTCTATGTTTAACTTTTTTGAAGGGTTGCCAAACTATTTCAGAAGTGGTGACATCATCTTACATTCCCACTGACAGTATTTGAAGGTTCGGCTTTCTTTACATCCCTACCAGCGTTTGTTATTGTCTACCTCAGGATAGTAGCCTGACTAGTGGGTGTGAAGTGGTCTTTCATCATGGTTTAGATTTGCATTTCTGTAATGGCTAAGGATGTCAAGCATCTGTTCATGTATTTAGTGGCCGTCTTTAGGGAAACATCTATTCAAATGTTTGGCCCATTTTTTGGTTGGGGATTTTTGTCTCTTTTTGTTGACTTGTGGGAGTTCTCTATATACTCTGGATACTAGATTCTCACCAGATATGTAATTTGCAAATATTTTCTTCTATTCTGTGGGTTATCTTCTCACTCTCTTGATAGTGTCCTTGATGCACAAAAGTTTTTAATTATGATAAAATCTAATTTATCTGGGTTTTTTTTCTATTGTTGCCTGTGCTTTTGGTGTGAAACAAGATACCATTGCCTAGTCCAAGGTCATAAAGATTTTCCCTTATGTTTTCTTCACAGGTTTTTTTATTTTGAAATTGATTTTGGAGAGAGAGAGGAAGGGACGGAGGGGAAGAGAGAAAAAGAGAAACGTCGATTTGTTGTTCCATTTTTCTATGCATTAATTGGTTGATTCTTGTGTGTGCCCTGACTGGGGATCAAACCTGGGGTATTGGGATGACACTCTAACCAACTGTGCTCTTCTAAGAGTTTTATAGTTTTAGCTTTTACATTTAGGGCTTTGATCCATTTCGAGTTGATTTTTATATATGGGGTGAGATAGGGAGTCCAGCTTTATTGCTTTGCATGTGGAAATCCATTTGTCCCAGCACCATTTGTTGAAAAGACTGTTCATTGCCCATTGAGTTGTCTTGGCACCTTGTTAAAAATCAATTGACCGTAGATGTATGAGTTTATGTCTGGACTCTCCACTCTGTTACATTGATTTATACATCTGTTCTTATGCCAATACCCCCAAATTCTTGATTACTGTAGCTTGTATTAAATTTTGAAATTGGGGAGAACCAAGATGGTGGCATAGGTAAACATCGGAGATTGCTGCCTCGCACAACCACTTCAAAAATACAACTAAAAGACGGAACGGACATCATCCAGAACCACAGGAAGGCTGGCTGAGTGGAAATTCTACAACTAGAAGGAAAGAGAAAAGCATACCAAGATTCAGAGGAGGTGCAGTGCGGAAGTAAAATACAAAGGTGCGGAGGTGCATGCGGAGCGGGCTGGCGGCTGAGGTCACGATTGTCTTTTTCAATCAGGAAGGAGTCTCAGGCTCTGAGCTCCAGTTCCGGGTGAGTCTCTGGGGACCCAGACTCATACGGGAGAAACGGGACTGTCTGGCATCGGTGGGAACTCAAGGGCAGCTTTCTCTCAGAGGCACACACAGCGATTGCTGGGGCCTCTGAGGACAGGACTGAGAGCAGCCATACTGCTCGCTCCGCCCACCCTGTTGATCCCCTGGGGCTCCGCCCCACCCAAGCCCTGCAAGGGAGGCTTTTGCATATGAAAGTCCCGGCCCTTTGTAATCTGAAAATTGCTTAACAAACTGCAGCTGCCCAAGGCCCAGGGCAACTTGCATTGCTTTACAGCTGGCTTCTGCAGGGTAGCCTCAGGCAGAGGCTAGATTAGCACCTCCTTAGATCCAAGAGCCAGTGTACCCAGTGGTCAGAGTGGGACCATCCAATTATAACTCCGCAGATCCATAAGGGACACACTCAGGGGGCAGACTCAGTGAGCATCAAAGCCCCACTGAAACAAGTCTTGGCCCATAAGGGTGTCTTCAGCACAGAAGTTCTCCCACCATAGACGCAGCTGATTCTCACAGCCAATTGGCCTGGAGGTCAAATCCTCCCAGTGTTTCCTACAACAATCAAGGCTTAACTACAACAAGACTGTGCACAAAGCCCACAAGGGGGTGCACCAAGATTGTCTACCTCAGGTAATTGGGGAGGCTGAGCCACCAGGCCCTAGAGGACACTTAGCACAGAAAATCACTTTATCAACACAGGGAAGCATAAAAAATGCCGAGACAAAGAAACAGGACACAAATGACAGAAATGGAGGAAAGCAAACTACTGGATATAGAGTTCAAAACCACACTTTTAAGGTTTTTCAAGAACTTTCTAGAAACCGCCAATAAATGTAGTGAGATCCTCAAGACATCTAGTGAGACCCTCAATGTCGTGATAAAGGACCAACTAGAAATTAAGCATACACTGACTGAAATAAAGAATATTATACAGACTCCCAACAGCAGACTAGAGGATCACAAGAATCAAGTCAAAGATTTGAAATGCGAAGAAGCAAAAAACACCCAACCAGAAAAGCAAAATGAAAAAAGAATCCAAAAATATGAAGATAGTGTAAGGAGCCTCTGGGACAGCTTCAAACGTACCAACATCCGAATTATAGGGGTGCCAGAAGAAGAGAGAGAGCAAGATATTGAAAACCTATTTGAAGAAATCATGACAGAAAACTTCCCCTACATCATGAAAGAAATAGACTTACAAGTCCAGGAAGTACAGAGTAACCCAAACAAAAGGAATCCAAAGAGGACCACACCAAAACACATCATAATTAAAATGCCAAGAGCAAAAGACAAAGAGAGAATCTTAAAAGCAGCAAGAGAAAGAAACCCAGTTACCTACAAGGGAATACCCATATGACTGTCAGCTGATTTCTCAACAGAAACTTTGCAGGCCAGAAGGGAGTGGCAAGAAATATTCAAAGTGATGAATGCCAAGAACCTACAACCAAGATTACTTTATCCAGCAAAGCTATCATTCAGAATTGAAGGTCAGATAAAGAGCTTCACAGATAAGGAAAAGCTAAAGGAGTTCATCACCACCAAACCAGGATTATATGAAATGCTGAAAGGTATCCTTAAGAAGAGGAAGAAGAAGAAAAAGGTAAAGATACAAATTATGAACAACAAATACACATCTATCAACAAGTGAATCTAAGAATCAAGTGAATAAATAATCTGATGAACAGAATGAACTGGTGATTATAATAGAATCAGGGACATAGAAAGGGAATGGACTGACTATTCTTGGGGGGGAAAAGGGTGTGGGGGATTCGGGAAGAGACTGGACAAAAATCGTGCACCTATGGATGAGGACAGTGGATGGGGAGTGAGGGAGGAGGGTGGGGTGGGAACTGGGAGGAGGGGAGCTATGAGGGGAAAAAAGGGGAACAAATGTAATAATCTGAACAATAAATATTTAATTAAAAATAAATAAATAAATTTTGAAATTAGGAAGTGTGAGTCCTCCAACTTTCCCTTTTCAAAAGTGTTTTGTCTAATCTGGACCCCTTGTATTTCTGTATGAATTTTAGGATTGGCTTGTCAACTTCTACAAAAATAAAAGCTGGGGTTTTGATAGTGATTGTGTTGAATCTGTAAATAACTTTGGGTGTTATTGACAATCTTAATAATATTCACTCTTGCCCTATCAGTTTGCCTCAGTAGGGGGTCCCGGGTTCGTGTCCCGTCAAGGGCACGCAGGCTCGATCCCGGCCCCAGTCAATGTCTCTCTCTCACATCGATGTTTCCCTCTCTCTGTCTCTCCCCCTCCCTTCCACTCTTTCTAAAAATAAAAAAAATAAAAATAAATCATTGGAAAAATATCCTCGGGTAAGGATTAACAACAAAATATTGAGTCTTCCAATCCATGAACATGGGATATTGGGATATCTTTAATTTCTTTCAACAACATTTTGTAGTTTTCAGTGTACAATCTATTCCTAAGTATTGTAAAACCTTTTTGAGGCTATTATAAATGGAATTGTTTTCTTCTTTTTCTTTTCAGATTGTTCCTTGCTAGAGTGTAGAAATACACCACATTTTTGTATCTTGACCTTATATCCTGCAACCTCGCTGAACTCATTTATTAGTTCTAGTAGTTTCTTTTTTTATGGCAGAATTTGGTTTTGAAAACAAACATATTCTTGTGCAATTAATTGCTTGAAAGACATGACCTGGTGTTTCTTTAACAATGTAGGACTGGCCAGTAAACCTGCCCATCATCCTGAGTAGGCAGCAATACCTGGAGAAGGGAGCTCCGTCAGCAAGGTCAGAACACATCAGAAGAGGCATAAAACGTGTAGGCTCTCTCCTGTTAGTGTCCAGGACAATGTTGCTCATTCTTACCTACCCTCCTGCAGTATTTGTGTGGGAGGAGAGAGTATAATAAAATACAATGATCCTGGCCAGTACATTCTTTGGATATTTTTTAAGTGGGCGAGAAATTCAGCTCTCAAAACAGATTAGTTTTATTTTCACCAGTAGTGTCTTCGGGCACTTTGTTCTTCCTCATTTGGTCACCATGCTTTTCCCTTTATTCCCAGAGCTCCCTGGGGCTTTGGGAGTGTCTTTGACATGCCCCTGTTTTGTGGGTAATTTTCTTTTCTGTCGTTGCCTGCTTTCATTCTCCTTCCTCTTCCTCTCCCTTCCTCCTTACCCCCTCCCAGATAATATTTATAAGGCTGCTTCATGGAAAAAGAATAAAACAAACAAAAAATGACCATAATCACACTGGCCAGGTAACCTTTGTTATTTTTTAAATATGTGTTTTATTGATTTTAGAAAGAGAGGAAGGAAGAGGGAAAGAGAGGTAGAGACATTGATGAGAGAGAAACATCAACATCTGTCAGCTGCCTCCTGCACACCCCCCTCTAGGGATCGAGCCCACAACCTGGGCATGTGCTCTGACCAGGAATCAAATTGGCAGCCTCTTGGTGCCTGGGTTGATGCTCATACGCAGAGCCACATCAGCTGGGCTGTTGTTATTTTTAAAGTATTCCATGTACCAAGTGCAGGAAATTTAAATACTAGAGAAAGGTGCAAAGTGAAAGCTCCCTCTGGACTTGCTCCCAATAGCTACTTCCTCTCCCCAATACTCATTATTAGCAATCCCTTGTGATTACTTCCAGGAACAAAGTGAATGCACAAACCACATAATGTAAGTATTCATGCTTACAGATTTACTTACACCATACATCGTTTGCCACTTGAGCAGTCATCTGAAATTACCTCCAGAGCCCGGCCAGCGTGGCTCAGTGGTTGAGCATCCACCTGTGAACCTGGAGGTCACGGTTCGATTCTCAGTCAGGGCATATGCCCGGGTTGTGGGCTCGATCCCCAGTGTGGGGCATGCAGGAACATCATCATTGATGTTTCTCTTTCTCCCTCTCCCTTCCTCTCTGAAATCAATAAAAATATATATTTTAAAAACGAAATGACCTCCAGTGGAGAGTTACTCTTATAGGAGTTTCCACTTCTCTCCTTGGATGTCCAGGAGCCTGCAGAGTGAGAAGTCCTGGAGGTGGCATGAGCCACCAGGCTGCAGAAAGAAAACATTAATGTATATATGTACATTTTAGCCCATTTAAAAAAAGTTTTATTGAGTTTTAATTGACATATGTTAACCTGTACACAATAAAACTCACCACAGTCATGATAATAAACATGTCCATCACTCCCAAAGTGTTCTTGTGCCTTTTGTAATTCCTCCCCTTTTGTCTGTAGGAAACTACTGACCTGCTTTCTGTCACTACAGATTAGTTTGCATTTTCTAGAATTTTACATAAATGGAATCAGGCAGTAGGTTCTCTTTTTCTTGTCTGGCTTTTTACCTCAGCATCATTATTTTGAAATTCATCCATGTTGTTGTGCACCGATAGTTTATTCCTTATTGTAGCTGAGTGGTATTCCAGTGTGGAGATTTACCACACAGGTTTGTTTATCCAGTCACCTGTTCATAGGCATTTTGGTTGTTTCTGTTTGGAACCTATTGAAATAATGCTGTTGTGAACATGCTTATGCACTGACACCTGTTTCTTTCCCCTTGGGGTACCTGTGTAAGAGTGGACAGGCTGGGCCATGTGGGAGATGTATGTTTGCGTTTTTAAGACATTTCCAAACTTTTTTCCAAAGTGGTCATACCACTTCCCACCAGCAGTGGAGGGGCGTTCCAGCGCCCCACGTCCTTCCCACCACTCTCTTAATAGGCATGTGGTGGTAGCCCACTGGCATTTTACTTCACATTTCCCTAAAGACGGATAATGTTTGTGTGACCTCATTTGCCGTCTTTGGTGAAGTGTCCATTTTCTTACTGGGTTGGGTTATCTTATTGAGTTGTGAGGGTTCTTTATATATTCTAGTTACAGTTCTTTGCAAGATACAAGTTTTGCAAGTATTCTCTCCCAATCTGTGGCTTTCCTTTTCATTTAGATGATAGTGTCTTTTGGAGAACATATTTTTTTATTTTAATGAAGCACAATTTATTCATGTTGTTTCATTTCTGTTTTTATTGTCATATTTGTGAAATCCGGGTCACTGAGATTTTTTTCCTGTTTTCTTCTACAATTTTTCTAAGTTATAATTTTTATAATTAAAATAAATTTATAGCTTATAATTAGCCTTACATTTAGGTCAGTGATCCATTTGGAGTTAATTTTTATTTATGGCATAAAGTAAGAGTAATTGCTTTACAGATGGCTGTCCCATTGGTCCAGCACCACTTGTTGAAAGGTTATCCTTTCTGCATTGAACTACCTTGGCACCGTTGTCAGAAATTAATTGATCAAATATGTGTGGGTCCATTTTTGGACTCTATTCTGTTTCATTGATTTATATGTCTAAGTTTACCTGCACTATCTTCATTACTGTAGCTTTATACGTGTGGAAATCCAGTAGTTTAAGTACTTCAACGTTGTTTTTCTTTTTGAAAGTTGTTTTAGCTCTTCTAGTTCCTTTATAAATTTTAGAATGAACTTGTCATTTTCTACCAAAAAAAAAAAAATCCTCCTTGAGTTTTTATTGGGATTGTACTGAACCAATAGATCAATTTGGGACAAATTGACATCTTAGCAATATTGTCTTCCAGTTCATGAACACAGGATATCTTTCCATTTCCTTAGATTTCTTTAGTTTCTTTCAGCACTTCAGTGTACAAGCCTTGAATTTCTTTTGCTGAATTTATTCCTAAGCATTTTATTCTTTTAGAAGGTCTTGTGAATGGAATTTTTTAAAATTTTATTTTTGGTTTGTTCCTTGCCAGTGTACTGATATACAATTGATTTCTGTATATTGACCTTCTGAACTACAATCTTAATAAACTCCTACTTTGCTGAGAATTTTTGCCAGGAATTAGCTTCCAGGACAATGTTGTTCATTCTCACCTACCCATTCCATTCTCTAGCAGCTTCTGTAGTATTTGTGTAGGAGGGGAGAGTATAATAAAATAAAATGACCCTGGCCAGTACATTCTTTGGATATTTTTCAAGACGTTGGATTTTAAGATGTTTATATGGTTTTTCTTATTTAGTCTCTCAATGTGGTGAATTACATTGATTTTTGAATGTTGATTCATTCACCCTTGCATTCTGGAGTCAGTCCTACTTGGTCGTGATGTATTAACTTTCTATGTATTGTTGGATTCAATTTGCTAAATTTTTGTTAAGATCCCTTCCATTATGTTCATGAGGATATTAGTCTGTAGTTTTCTCCTTCTGGTGTTAGCATCAGGGAATGCAGACTTCATAGAATGTGTTGAGAAGTATTCCCTTTTTCAATTTTCTGGAAAAGTTTGTGCAGAACTGGTATTATTTCTTCCTTAAATGTTTAGTAAAAATAGCCAGTGAGGCCATCTGGGCTTTAAGTTTCCTTTGTGGGAAGATTTTTAACCACAAATCTGATTTTTATAATGGCTATGTGGCTGTTTATGTTACCTACATCTAGTTTGTGTTCCTCGCGTCTAAGTTGTCGAGTTTGTTGGTATAGATTTTTCATAATATTCCCTTATTATCCTTTTAACATCTGTTGGGCCAGTGATGGTGGTCATTTTCTCATTCCGATTTGGGAATTTCTCTTTCTGATAACTCACATTACAGGTTTATCAACTTTGTCGATCTTCTGAAAGAACCAGCTTTGGGCTTCATTAATTTCCCTTACAGTGTTTCTGTTTTCTGACTTCTGCTCTTACCTTTATTATTTCCTTCCTTCTGCTTGTTTAGAGTTTGATTTGCTCTCCCCCCCGCCCCCCAAGTTTCTTGAGGTGGAAACTTAGCTCATAGTAACTAATCTTTTTCAAGTTTTCCAAGTTATATAATGGACATATGTAAGCATCATGGTACATTTACGTAATTTACAAATGTGTAATTGTTGGAGATATAAATTGAGATTTTTAATGGTGGACCTGCACATCAGAAAGTTTGGAGACCAGCACCAGCATTCTTTGGAACTTAGGCTGACTCATTGGAAATTTCGAGCAGAGACGGATCTTGGGGACACGGGATGCATGAATGGTGATAGAGCATAGGATGGGGTGAGTGGAGTAGAGACAGTAGTCACCCCCTTGGGGAACCCCGTGGCATACAGGGCAGCGTCGGACAAGGTGGTGCTCAGCAGTCAGACTGGGTGTAGTCACCAGGTGGCCAGCTCCGAGCCCTCGAGACTGTCCCGGTGTCGGCAGCAATGACAGATGGGAAGCACCTGGTGCACAGTGGACACTCAAAACATGACAGCTGTTTTCAGAACAAACGTGTTTTTTTATGAATGAGATGTCACTAAATAAACCAAAGGAACTCTAGGTACTGTCTGTCCCTTTTCTTAATGTCTATAGGTCTGCTTTTGCCATTTCTGTCCCAGATAGTTGGGTTGGGTTTTTCTTTTTGTTTTCTCAGAGGGCTTTTAAGCATCAAAAATCCTTTTGTCTACACATCTGGTGGACACTTTCTGCCCTTTGCTGTCTCGTTAGGAGCTCCACACCTCGCTTGGTTCGCCTCTCACGGGCAGGACAGCCTCCGCGGGTGCTGTGTGGCAGGACGCAGTCCATCCAGGGCCTCCTGGAGCTCCCAGCGGACATAGCTCCCCCAGCCCCACGCTTTGTTAGTGAGCCACATCTCCCGTGGCAGTGGCAGTAGCAGTAACAGCGGACACGTGTGGGTCCCCTTCACTCACTAACTTCCCTGGGCCCAGAGAGGTGGCTGGGACCCAGGTCTGCCAGCTGCACTGTTAACCCCACACTGGTACTGCGAGCAGGTTGTATAGATCCAAACGGGCAGGAAAGTACGGGGGACCACCCATCCCGCAGCTCTCCTGCAGCCGTCCTTTGCTTGGCTCGATCCCTTTAAAGTCTCCAGTTGCAAAGCAAAGATAACAGTAATTCGACTTCATAATTAATCCTCATTTTTTAAATGTAACTTTGTCAGTTGTGATAATAAAGGTTGTTTCATTAAAAATAATAGCTAACGTTTCTAGAGAGCTGTGGCAGGCACTAAGCCCAGGGTTTTGCCTATCTCATTTAGTCGCCAGGATAGTCCAACAGTAGATGGAACTATTTTCCCATTTTGCAGATAATCAGGGCTGGGAAGCCCGAGCTGCACACTTTTTGGGTGACGCTTTTTTTCAGAAAAATGAATGGGAAAGTACATAGTCTCCTGCGTGCCTGACCCAACCCTGGTCCGGCTCACTTTTTCTTTTTTTTTTTTTTATATATTTTATTGATCCTTTACAGAGAGGAAGGGAGAGAGAGAGAGAGTTAGAAACATCGATGAGAGAGAAACATCGATCAGCTGCCTCCTGCACATCTCCTACTGGGGATATGCCCGCAACCCAGGTACATGCCCTTGACCGGAATCGAACCTGGGACCTTTCAGTCTGCAGGCCGACGCTCTATCCACTGAACCAAACCGGTTTCGGCTCACTTTTTCATATTCTCTCTTGGTCTTAGTGCTCCAGCCTTGCAGGCCTTCTTTTCCTCCCATCTTCCTTCCTGCCACAGGGCCTTTGCACGTGCCAGTCCCCTGCCTGGCTGCACACCTGCTCCTCCCCACAGCTGCCCGCATTTGCCTTCTCAAAGCCATCTCCTCCTCTGGCTCACTTCTGTGGCACTCTGCCCTGTACCCCATGTCTTGTCCCCCTTCTCTCTACTCTCACACTCCTTTTCCTCCCTTTGTGGCTCTGCTCACAGTTCATGGTGAATTCTTTGATTCATGTTCTTTCCCAGGCTGTGAGCTCCTGAGCACAGGGGCCACTCTTTGCTTGTTTTTGTTTAACCTTCTTTGGAGTTAGTGCAGCTACGTGAGCCGGGTACACAGGAGGATCAGGTAGTGTCCGTGGAAGGAGAGGATGAGTCTCAGGCAGCAGGTGCATTGCCCACAGTGGACCTCAGCATCCTTTCCCATCAGCTCCTCTGAGCCCCATCGGTCAGTGGGCTATGGAGCTGTCTGTGCAGGCAAGCCCCGGACATGCTGTCTGGCCTCAGCCCCTGCAGCGTTTGGCTGTTGCTGAGCCTCACAAGGGAGGAGGCCTGAGCCCTGCCCGTGAGGTGGCTCTGGAGGGCAACCTGGCCTGGGCATTCTGAGACCTCCTGGGCGATTCCAGAAAACAGCAGGGGCTGAGAACCCCTGGGCCACTACCTTCCCTTCATTCCCCCACCTCATCCCACCCACCCGTTTCCACTGCAGGAGCAGGAGCAGGACAGGAGGGCGGGAGGGAGCCCGGGGGGCCGCGCTTTCCTTAGCTCAGCATTCCCAGCTTGGCTGTGCATCAGAACCACTTGGGAATTTTCAAAAATTCCAAAGCCCCAGCCACACCCCAGACTACTTAACGGCAGTCACTGGTGGGACACAGATGGAGCCATTTCTGAAGCTGCACCCAAAGTGACTCCAAATGTGCAGATAGTCCGGGACCCACCGCGTGCTCCCGCTGTGTCCTTGTCCAGAGCAGAGCACACGCGGTCCCCACACGCGCCCACCTGAGAGGCCGGGCCGTTGCCCGGTGCTGGGTGTGCAGATTCTGTTTCTTTTCTTTTTAAAAAAATTCTTTGTTGTTGTTATTGTTAAATTTCAGAGCAGTTTTAGTGTTTCAGAAAAATGAGTGGGAAAGTACAGAGAGTTCCCATTTTCTCTCCCTCTCCCCCACTCCTCCCCCCCCCCCCTCTCTCTCTCACACACACACAGTTTCTCCTGTTAGTCACATCTCGCATTAGTGTGGTATCTCTATTAGGACTGATGAGACATACATAAAAGGTTACTAACTGAAGCTCGTTCTTTAGCTTAGAGTTCACTCTTTGTGTTGTATGTTCTGTGGGTTTTAATAAATGTGATGACATCTCTCGCCATTGGCGTCTCACACAGAACAGTTTCACTGCTCTCAGAACCCCGTGCCCCACCTGCCACTCCTCCTCCTGCGCCCCGGCCCCTGCAACCACTGCTCTGTCCTGTCTCTGTGGTTGCCTTTTCCAGGTGTCATGCAGTTGGACTCATACTCTTAGCCTTTCAGAGGCTTTTTCACTAATAATATGTGCCAGAGGCTTCCCGTGTCTGTTAATGGCCTGATAGCTTGTTTCTTTGTTTCATCGGCCACGAACGCTCCACTGTCTGTGGGAACCACTGTTCATCCATCACCTACTGAGGACATCTTGGTTGCTCCCAAGTTTTGACAGTTGCGAATAAAGTTGCTATAAACATTCATGTGCGGCTTTTTGTGTGGGCAGGCGTTTTCTCATTCGGGGAAAATACCAAGGAGCACAATTGTTGGTTCATGTGGTTGGTTTTGTAAGAAACTGCCAGACTGTGTTCGAAAGTGGCTGTACCGTTTGGCATTCCCCCCGGCAATGAATGAAATGCCTGTTGCACCAAGTCCTTGCCTGTGTTCGGTGTCTTCTGACTCCTTTTATTCCAGAGATCTGGAATATTCCAATGTCTCAGGTTCAGAAATCAAAATGAGAGAGAACATGGTGGCCCAGGCATTCAGGGACTCACTGGGGAGCCCTTTGCTTGTGTCTACATTCCTCTCAAACTCTTGCTTTCTAAACTTGGGATGGTGATCTGCCACCGCCTTCCCAGGTCACCCTGAGGGGCCCTGCATCCTTAACAACAACCCAAGCATGCACACTGAGGTGGCAAAGTGAGGAAGTGGCTGCCTGGGCCTGGGACGTGATAGCCGGGCCTCTCGCAGCCATCTTGGACCCGAGGCGGCCCGGAGAAGGAGAGGCACATGCTGAGAATGGCACAGCAGGAGGTGGGCACCCAGAGCCCTACAGGTCAGTCAGGTCCCTGCAGCCCACTTGCCTCCAGGCTTCCTTTTTATCAAAGAGAATTAAAATCTAGCTTATTTAAAACCAGGCAGGTTCTTTGTTTTGTCTGTGGTCTCTGTTATTTGCACCTGAACCTAATTCTAGCTGATACGAGTGGTTCAGTGGTTTGGCACAATGCAGGTCTGTCCCACACAGCAGGGCCTGGAGTGCTCCACTGTGTTAGGTGACACCAGGCGGTAGTGTGAGTTACAGAGGCAGAAGAGAGGTGGCGTGAGGACGGCATCACCTACCCTGTGCACACCCTCGGCCCCACGAATAAACAGGCCAGGGCTGACAGAGGCTGTGTGTGGTGGGTGGGTGGAGGGCTGTAGACGGGGCTGCGTGCAGGCTGGGCTACACAAGGCAGGCAGAGAGGCTGTGGTGGCACCAAAGGGGGGCCTGGTCTCAGGGAGTGGGGAGAAAAGGAGAGTGAAGAGGCCCATGGGCGGTTGCACAGCGTCAAGCAAAAAGAAGGTTCTGGAAGAAGGTGGGTAGAGCAGGTCTGGAGAAGGAGCCAGTGGGGGTGAGAGGCCGAGAACAGAGTGGATCATGGCTTGTCAAGATCCTGCTAGGCGCCAGCTTTCTGCTGAGAGAGGCACCGTGAGTGTTGGGAAAACACGGCTCTCCCCAACGATGGGTGGGCACCCTGCTTCCTTTAGGAACCAGCACCCCATTAAGGCTGCTGATGGGAGACCCCCCCCCCCCCCCCGCATGGGGCCTCACCCTGTAGTTGTGCCATGAAATGAGTGCATTTTTAAAATATGGACTTGATAGGCATAATGGATCCCTTTGGTAACATCACTCCCTCCCCACATGACTAGCCTGCTCCTTTGCCCTGCGTCCTTGTCCCAGCCTGCAGGGCAGCAGGCCCCCACCCTGGGCCTCGCACCCCCAGCACCCGGGCTCTGCTGGGAGGAGCTGCACTCTGGCCTCAGGTCCCTGTGGCTCTTTTTTCTGTCTGTGACATCGCCGTCACCCTGGCCACCTTTCTCCCAGGCCAGCCGCCTACCTGCCATCACTTATATATTTATTTGTCGACTTGTCACATGCACTATTTCCCTACCCACTCATCAGTTCCAAGAGACCAGGACACGCACACGCACACGCACACGCACATGTGTCTGTCTCTCCTACATTGCTGGACCCCAGCATTCAGTGTTCACTTACTGTTTGTTGAGTGAATAAGACTTTAAATGACAAAGGCTGAGTCAGTGACGTTGAAATGAGTTTAAATTTGACTAGGAAAGTGCTGAGGGAAGCTAAGGAATTAGAGTTGGGAGGGCAGGCAGGATGGGTTTTAAGCCCACACTCTGGATTGGGGCTCGGTCTGATGATTAGCAGTGATGGTGTTTGGGAGCAGCCCCCATGAAGGCTGAGGCGGTGGAGCCCTCCTCCGGGTCCTGGGCTGTGTGGTTCCCAGTCCCACGCACACAGGGCCTGGACAAAGTGGGGTTATGTGAAGCCACTGCTATGAGGCACAGATGGAAAAGTCACTGGTTTAGGCCTGATGCTTTTCTTGCCCTGCCTGTCTTCGACGCATCCGTTCCATCCCAGGAGAGCCACCAACAGGGACGCCGCCAGACCCTCAACCTCTAAACAGAGGCAGCTGGGCGAGCTGTTGGCGCTGGAGGAAGGCACGGCCGGCCCGGGGATCGCCTCGGATGACTGCCGTGGGCGTGGAGACTGAGGGAGATGGAGCTGGTAGCTCCATGCCTGGGTTTTCTTCTGTGCCAGCTCTCCAAAAAACCCTCACCCGGGACACGCTCAGGAAAAGCTGAGCGCATGGCCTACTTACAGACAGCGTTAATTATGGGCTCTCTGGTGCCTGTTGTCACTTAGCCAACTTCCGGGGCTGTGATGACATTTATCCCCAGGCAGCCCAGCACCCGTTCTCTGAAACTGCTTCTGGCACCTGTGCCTGGGTCACTACTGGACAATGCCAGGCTCCAGGCTTGAGGCTGGTGTCTCCCCGACTCCAACACCAGAGCACCTGTGCGGGCCTCAGTGGGAAGGGTGTAGGCCCCACACAGCACCCTTTGGGTCTGACACCCTGGCAGGATGTTCTGGCCCAGCTGGGCCTCCCAGGGCCTCGCCCTAGCTTGATTCTCTTTCCATACGCGCCTTCCTCTCCCTGGAAAGTTCATCGCCGCCCACACATGCGTGCACGTACGAGCACGTCCCCAAGGGCCTGGTAAACAGCTCTCTCTCCAGCGGAGTCGCATTGTGTTTTGCAGACTTCATTCTTCCCAGCTGGTTGTGAAGCGGACAAGGGCTATCATTACGCTCTCTTGTTAAGCTGCCTGAGAGGGAAAAAAACAAACAAGGAAAGTTTTTCCTCCTCTGGGAGTCTAATTACTTGTTGGGTGAGCCTGGACCCATATACATTTCCGAAGAGAGAGACACCCGATGCGGCCGAAGCCACGTCCTTGGATGGGGCTCAGACCCCCTGCCTGCCCCTCCGCTGGCTGCTGGCTCTGTAGCCGGCTCCACAATGAGTTTAGGCCACTTGGTGACTTGCCTTGGTCTCTGGACATGCTCCTCTGTCTTTGTCATTTCTGTGGCTTTGCAAGTGGTGTGCTTCCTTTCTTGTTGCCTGTGCTGTTCCTTGCCCTCCTTTCTCTGGACAGTTGATTCCGCTCCTCTGAGAAGGCGCCATACTTTTCACCTGCTTTGTTTTCTGCGTGAACATGCTCCTGTATTCATATGTCCACCTGGCTCCTCTCCCTCCTAGACTGTGGGCTCCCTGAGGTCAAGTTCTCACAGGGTCCCCTTTATAGCCTTAGCACCAGCACAGTTCCTGCACATGGGCGCAGGGAGGTGGCCCTCAGGAGAGCGCATCCACCCTCTGACGGCAAGGTTGGGGCATACCTGCTAGTGCCCCAGCCCCGCCTCCAGGTTCTTCCTTTCTTTCTTTTCTTTTCTTTTTTTTTTTTGGGGGGGGGGGGGTTAATCCTCACCCGAGGATATTTCTCCATTGATTTTTAGGGAGAGTGGAAGAGAGAGGGAAAGACAGAGAGAAATATTGATTGAGAGAAACACACCGATTGGTTGCCTCCTGCACGAGCCCTGACCGAGGAGCTTACAACCAAGGTATGTGTCCTTGACTGGAATCAAACCCAGGACCCTTTGGCCCGCAGGACCACGCTCTACCCACTGAGCCAAATTGGCTAGGGCCCTCTTCCAGGTTCCTGATCCGACACCTCATTCATTGTCAAATTCTGCATTTGTGTTCTGACACTGCCGGCTTATTTTGTGACTTGGTGTCAGTTGTCCTCTTAGCCGTGCACTACTTCGTCAGATTGGTTTAGGATGGCCTTCCTTCCTTCCTTCCTTCCTTCCTTCCTTCCTTCCTCCCTCCCTCCCTCCCTCCCTTCCTTCTTTCCTTCCTTCCTTCCTTCCTTCCTCTTCCTCCACTGCGTCTTGATGGGCATGGGGGCATGTCATGTGCAGAGAGGACGTTGTAGCATTTCATCTTTAGGAAACATGCTTGGCCTTGTTTTTATTTTTCTGTTCTCCTGTTTCTGAAAATGTCCTTAAATAGTCTGACAAAAGCAAAAGCCCTGAGTGAAAGGCTAGAGTAAGGAAAAATAGCCGTCTCAGACGGTGATGAAAGAAAATTGAATTTATTTAAGGGAAGGAGATGGGGGGTGGACTATCCAAAGGGAAGGGCTGCACAGAGAAAAGGGGGCCTTGGAGACAGGTTAGGCGGTAAGCCTGGGACGAGCTGCCACTGCCCATTGCTCCCCTGGTTGTGAGTCTCGTGGGGCCCCTTAGAGGCTGGGGGACTCGTGCCTGTGGGGGAAGGGCACGGGCGTGCTCCTTGGAGGGAGAGCGCATGCTGGGTCCTTTGTCCTGAGTGTATTTGTCTCAGGGAGGTCTTTCGGAGTGTCTCATAGAATATCCATCAGGGAGAACCAAGATGGCGGCATAGGTTAACGCCGGAGTTTGCTGCTTTGAACAACTACTTCAAAAGTGAAACCAAAAAACGGAAGGGACATCACCCAGAACCACAGGACCGCTGGCTGAGTGGAAGTCCTACAACTAGGAGGAAAGAGAAACGCATACGGACACTCAGAGGAGGCGCAGTGCTGAAGTCAAATTCTGAGGTGCGGAGTGCGCGAGTGGGCTGGCGGCGGAGGGCGCGGTTGGCGTTTTCAATCGGGAGGGAGTCGCAGACTCTGAGCTCCAGATCCGGGCGAGTCTTTAGCGACCCAGACTCAAACGGGAGAAGCGGGACTGTCTGGCTTCGGTCAGAGCGAGTGCAGCTTTCTCTCTGAGCTTTGCAGCGGGTGCTGGGACTCAGAGAGGCAGAGCCCCTGGGGACAGGACTGAGAGCCGCCATAACTGCTCTCTCCGGCCCACCCTGTTGATCCTGTGCGACCCGCCCCGCCCAAGCCCTGCACACAGGCATTTGCCGGATAGCCTCAGGCAAAGGCTAGATTAGCACCTCCCTAGAGGACAGAAGTTCTCTCACTGCTGACACAGCTGATTCTCATAGCCACTTGGCCTGGAGGTCAAACCCTCCCTGGAATTAGCTACAACGATCAAGATTTAACTATAAGACTGCGAACAAAGACCACTAGGGGGTGCACCAAGGAAGCATAACAAAATGCGGAGACAAAGAAACAGGACAAAATTGTCAATGGAAGATATAGAGTTCAGAACCACACTTTTAAGGTCTCTCAAGAACTGTTTAGAAGCCGCCGATCAACTTAATGAGATCTACAAGAAAACTAATAAGACCCTCGATCTTATATTGGGGAACCAACTAGAAATTAAGCATACATGGACTGAAATAACGAATATTATACAGACTCCCGACAGCAGACCAGAGGAGCGCAAGAATCAAGTCAATGATTTGAAATGCGAGGAAGCAAAAAACACCCAACCAGAAAAGCAAAATGAAAAAAGAATCCAAAAATGCGAGGATAGTGTAAGGAACCTCTGGGACAGCTTCAAGCGTACCAACATCAGAATTATAGGGGTGCCAGAAGATGAGAGAGAGCAAGATATTGAAAACCTATTTGAAGAAATAATGACAGAAAACTTCCCCCACCTGGTGAAAGAAATGGACTTACAGGTCCAAGAAGCGCGGAGAACCCCAAACAAAAGGAATCCAAAGAGGACCACACCAAGACACATCATCATTAAAATGCCAAGAGCAAAAGACAAAGAGAGAATCTTAAAAACAGCAAGAGAAAGAAACTCAGTTACCTACAAGGGAATACCCATACGACTGTCAGCTGATTTCTCAACAGAAACTTTGCAGGCCAGAAGGGAGTGGCAAGAAATATTCAAAGTGATGAATACCAAGAACCTACAACCAAGATTACTTTATCCAGCAAAGCTATCATTCAGAATTGAAGGTCAGATAAAGAGCTTCACAGATAAGGAAAAGCTAAAGGAGTTCATCACCACCAAACCAGGATTATATGAAATGCTGAAAGGTATCCTTTAAGAAGAGGAAGAGGAAGAAAAAGGTAAAGATACAAATTATGAACAACAAATATGCATCTATCAACAAGTGAATCTAAGAATCAAGTGAATAAATAATCTGATGAACAGAATGAACTGTTGATTATAATAGAATCAGGGACATAGAAAGGGAATGGACTGACTATTCCTGCGGGGGAAAGGGGTGTGGGAGATTCGGGAAGAGACTGGACAAAAATCGTGCACCTATGGATGAGGACAGTGGGTGGGGAGTGAGGGCGGAGGGTGGGGCGGGAACTGGGAGGAGGGGAGTTATGGGGGGAAAAAAAAAGAGGAACAAATGTAATAATCTGAACAATAAAGATTTAATTAAAAAAAAAAAAAAAGAATATCCATCAGCTTTCCAGCTGTGTTCTTTCAGGGTCGTGGTCTCCACTGATGGATGGGTCAGTGTCAGGGCCGGGGTCATTAGTCACTGCAGCTGGTCCTGAGGCAGCCACAGCGCTGAGACGGGTGTTTTCTGCGGTTTTGAGGCCTCTGGGGCAGGGCTTGCCTCTGGCTCAGCCCTGAGGGGCTCAGTGTCCTGAGTGCCTTGCTGCTTTCCTAGGCTTGGAGCTAAAATACAACTGAGCCCTGGCCGGTTGGCTCAGTGGATAGAGCGTCGGCCTAAGGACTGAAGGTCCCAGGTTCAATTCCGGTCAAGGGCACATGCCCGGGTTGCAGGCTCTGTCCCCAGCAGGAGGCAGCCGATCAATGATTCTCATTGTTATTTCTATCTCTCCCTCTCCCTCCTCTCTGAAATCAATAAAAATATATTTAAAAAATAAAATACAACTGAGGCCTAGATGTTATCTTTAGGGAGGAAAAGGTCAGGGGTCCAAACCGTCTGACCAGCAATCTGAAAGATCTGGGTCCAGAACGCACAACCAGTGAATGATATGCTAGGGGAGGACAGGTTACCCTGGGGCGAGGGTCTTCTTTTCCAGTTTGCCCTTTGCTAGGCATTGGGGCTTTCTGCCTGGTGACCCTCTGTATCTGGCCCATCGTCCTTGCCCTGGGAGTCTAACACTGAGTATGTAAGGTTTCCCCTTTGTGGATGGGGCCAGATTATCACTCGTGTTTTGTAAACTGGTCAAGAGAAGATGGTGCTCACAGCCTGTGCTTGCTGAGAAGACACCGGCAGGGATGGGGGCCTGGGAAACCCGGTGGCCAGGGCCAGGGCCCTGTGTGGCAGAGCCGGGTGCTGAGATGGGCGTTTTCTGCCATTTTGAGGGCTCGCCGTCTGGCTCCACTCTGAGCAGCTTAGTGCCCTGCGGACTGCCTGCCAGAGATGGTCAGGTGGTCCATGGCTTGAAGGTCAGAGAATGAAGGTCCAGGTTCCCAGAGCCCCAATGAGTGTCTGAGAACCACGGGTCCGTATTTCTGCAGGGGGTGCCTGTGCCGCATGATGCAGAAGCTGGTCCCCTCCGGCCAGGCTGGTCTCCACAGCCCCCCCCATCCCCACCCCCACCCCCACCCCCGCGGGAGGTGTGTGCCCTGTCTTCCTCCGCCTGCTCTAACCCTTGCCTCCCTCTGGCCTGACAGATGGGGATGTGCGCATGTGGTGCCCCTCAACGCAAGAGGTCATGGAGGTGGTCTGCAGCCTGGGCACCCGCATCCCTGCTCTGTGCCCGCAGGGACCCTCTCCGCATGGCAGGAGGTGAGTGCAGCCCCTTTCCCACGTCCTCCCTCACCAGGTACGGGACTCAGTTCAGACCCATCAAAATGTATCCGTTGAGTAGGACCAGGTTTTTCCTCAGTACTAACATTAAGAAACAAAACAAAGTAGTACCCCTACAAAGAAGGGTTCTTCTAAAAATATATTCATGCTGGGAAATATTAATTTAAAGTATATACTGTTCTATAAATGTAACACAACTAGCCATTCATTGCACAAAGCCATCAATTTCATTATTTGTAGAATGATCCTCTGTGGAGAGCGGCTACAGTGTTTGGACAGGTTCAAGCCTCGGACTAATGAGAAGGCACAGTCCTCTCATTGCCACGTGCAAGTCCCAGCCTGGAGGGCAGAGCCCTCCCAGCACAATTATAACCAACAGCTATAGTTGTAAGCTTGAACCTATGGTCTGAACACGTGGCCCCATGTGCCTGAGTGATGTGGGCTTGATAGAGTTCAGGTGCATGTAATTGAGTAGGATCGAAACCCATGAGAATGTTGTAAACATCTTGACCACGCCTTTACTTTGCCTCGTGGAATCTGGCAATAAAATAAAGATTTGGCTTGCAGGCGCTGTCGCTAGCTCTCCATCAGAGAGGATAGCGTCCCTCTGAGACCCAGCTTTTATTTTCTTGTCTGTCTTTTCTAAATCCTTCACCACCCACACTCAGGTTCACCCTTGGCTGTGCTGGTGCGGCATAAGTGGCGCCCAATGTGGGGCTGAGTATGCCATGGCCATGCCGGCTCGCCACAATCCTCAGCTCAGTGAGCATTTATAAGCTAGAAAAAGAAAGATTTCTTCTGACTTTTTATATAAAAAGTTGAGCATCAGTGGTTGAGCATCAGCCAATGAACCAGGAGGTCACAGTTTGATTCCCGGTCAGGACACATGCCCAGGTTGTGGGCTTGATCCCCAGTGTGGCATGTGCAGGAGGCAGCCAATCGATGATTCTCTCTCATCATTGATGTTTCTCTCTCCCTCTCCTCTCCTGTCTGAAATCAATAAAAATACATTTTTTTAAAAGTTCCTAAGCTCGGGGAAGCCGAGTCTGAGGGAATTACACGACAACCCCACACGAGTACCCGAGAACCTAATGCATGAACTGCCAGGCTCCCAGACCTGGCGGCACAGAAAGAGCCAGGCCCATGCGTCTTGCTGCTTTGGTTGGCATCTCTTCTGCTCCTTCCTGATGCAGAGCCCTTGCTGCCCCGCCTCTCCCAAGACATGCCCCAGTCTCTTCAGTCCATCTGCAGGCCTCCGCGTGGCTCCCACCCTCGTGGCCAGCAGGGCACTGTTGCTTGGTGACATCCACGATGCTCAATTTGTGTGCGGGTGTGCCCTTTGTGCACTGGGCTGGGTAATGCTAATTTGCATGAGCATGGTCCCTGCCCTCTAGGAACAAAGCCATACAATACCCATCAGTTGGATGGACAGTGAGGAGACCTGGGCTGTGAAAGCTGTACACGCTATGAGCTTATTCTACAGGTTATGGCCCATCTAACCTCTTTCTGGATAATTCTTTCAGAAGTTGGTTTGAGATACAACAGAGTATTTAGAACCCTGAGTGGGCGGTTACATGGGAGCCCCCTCCTGCAGACTCCCTGGTCCCAGAAGGTGCTGGGACCAATGTCCGTCTGCGGAGAAGGCCCATGCTCTCTAAAGAATTTCTTCCACAACGACGACTAGTAATCATCTGCCAACCAAACCACACTGGCTTGCCGTGACTGCCCCGCGTGTGCCTGCCTGCAGATCCACCCCCACTCCCCTGAGCTTGAGCCAGAGGGATCAGCCTCTTCCCAGCCCAGAGCTGCCATCACACCACCCACTAGGGTGGGTCAGGAGGGAATGACACTCAGGAAACAAATACGCATCGGAAGTAGGGATGCTGTGGGGCTCAGAGAGCCTGGCTGGAGACATAAGCACTCATCTCTCTACGCTCGCAGAGCCACTGCCCTCCCCCTCCCTTCCATGGCTTCCTGCCGCAGATGCTTCAGGATAAACCACTGTGCTTGGAGGCCATGGGAGGCGGGCGGGTGGGCCTGGAACTGTGGCCCTTTAAATGTGTCCCCTCAGATACCTGTGAACAAACCCAGCACGCAGACTTCGGCCTTACCAGGTGCAGTCAGCCTGTGCAGGAGACAGGCAGAGCCAAGTGGTCCTCAGACCAGGCCCAGGCACCATCAGAGCCACGGTGATAGCCCAGCCTCTTTCCCTGGGCCCACACCCTGGGCTTGCGGTTGACGCCGTTTCCCAAGAGCATTTAGAGCTGGCCCCAAGGAGCAGGCAGTGGCCACGGGGGACTCCCTATCACAGAGCTGTAAGAGCCAGTAGAACTGCCTGCCAGATGAGACCTGAGGAGGTGTATCTGCCTGGACACAACCTCCTGCCGAGGAGCAGACAGGTCCTGGACGCCTCCTGTGACCCGCGTGGGGGGCGGTGGCGAAGATGCCCGGTGTTGCTTGTGGGGCTGGCTGGCTGCTGTGCTTGGGGAAGCGCTGGGGGTCATGGGTAGGAAGATGACATGTCTGGGGGGTTCAGGAAGCAGGTCCAGCATCTCCTCCAGCAAGGGTATGGCATCCTTCGTGGATACACGGGTCACAAGAGCACAGCAGGGCCGGCTGCCTCCTCCCACCACCCTCCTCATCTTGTTCCTGACCAGACTCAGAGCAGGCCCGCCCTGTGCCAGCTGGGTCCACACCAGGGACATCTCTCCTCTGTCGGCGTCCGGGATGCCCATCTCGGGCAGAGCAGATGCACTGGGTCTCCTGCGGGGCACCCACAGGGCCTCGTGATGGCCAAGGCTGGACACAGGGCTGAGCGTCTACGCGGCCCACGGCTTGGCTGCCTTTCCCGCTGCTATGAGAAATTCAGGTTTCCCACCATCTGTTCTTAATCTCAGATATCCTTAAACCGTCACCATCTCCCAGAGAGCCTCGAGATGTCCTTTCAGAAAGACACGGCCCTTCTGCAGTGGACACGTGCGACGGTCTGCTGTCCGCCCGTTGCAAAGAGTCGCCCCTCTGCCAGCGACACGCGGAGAGACCAGGAGGGTGTTAGAGTGGGGGAGCGGGGGAGGAGGGACCAGTGTGGGTGCTGAACGAGAGCTCTGCTTCCTCCGAGAGGCTATGCCACGGGTTCCGGAGTCTCACCTGGGAAGAGAGGGCAGGGCCACAGGGACCACGGCTGGTCCTCCAGGGCCGCTTCCGATGACAAAGCTGAGAGCCCTGCTTGGATACAGGCCTGCCTCTCGGCCAGCAGGCCCGCGGCCGTGCCCGGGGCTGGAGGCCCCCCACGTGGCCCTCGGAAAGGAACAGTGAGCAAATGACAGTCCACTGAAAGGGCACCCCGCTGGTCAGGGGCCCTCTTCCCCTCAGAGCAGCTCTGGGTTGTGGGGGTCGGTGCCCACACTTCTTACCCTCCTCCCGCTGAGGTTGCAGTGCTGCCATACAGATAGTAACTTATTTTTTCAACCCTTGGGAGAAACAAAACGGGGCTGGTTTTCCAGAAGACCTGATACATTTCTAATTCTTCCCAGAAAAAGAAAGATTACTCAGTGGGTCACGGTGACCCAGACTCCAGCTCCTGGTGCTGCTAGTGGGGTGGTGAGCCCTGACCTCGCCACTGAGGGACAAGCAGCACAGATGAGGCTGCTTCGCTCATGGACTCACGTGGCTCCCTCTTAACCTGCTGAGTGCAGGAGGGGAAGGGCTAGGGCTAGGCCATCAATCCCTGTGCTCCGTGGCCGCCTGCGGAAGCCGCGTGGAGGTCCGGGACCAGCTGATGCTGCCTCCCAGCATAGCAGTCACAGACACCACATTTCAGTCGAGTGGCTCCTCAAAGGGAGGGGAGGAACCCGTTCTACAGCCTGCTGCTCCCCAGGAGAGGCGCACAGGGAGGCCGAGTGTGGAGCGCTTCCAGGAGGCTGGCCTCTCATGGGGGAGACTGTCCCTCTCACGGGGAGACTGTCCCTCTCACTGGGGGAGACTGTCCCTCTCACTCAGAGACTCCCTCTCACTGGGGGAGACTGTCCCTCTCACTGGGGGAGACTGTCCCTCTCACTGGGGAGACTGTCCTTCTAACTGGGGGAGACTGTCCCTCTCACTGGGAGACTGTCCCTCTCACTGGGAGACTGTCCCTCTCACTGGGGGAGACTGTCCCTCTCACTGGGAGACTGTCCCTCTCACTGGGGGAGACTGTCCCTCTCACTGGGAGACTGTCCCTCTCACTGGGGGAGACTGTCCCTCTCACTGGGAGACTGTCCCTCTCACTGGGGGAGACTGTCCCTCTCACTGAGAGACTGTCCCTCTCACTGGGAGACTGTCCCTCTCACTGGGGGAGACTGTCCCTCTCACTGGGAGACTGTCCCTCTCACTGGGGGAGACTGTCCCTCTCACTCAGAGACTGTCCCTCTCACTGGGAGGCTGGCCTCTCACTGGGAGACAGTCCCTCTCACTGGGGGAGACTGTCCCTCTCACTGGGGGAGACTGTCCCTCTCACTGAGAGACTGTCCCTCTCACTGGGAGACTGTCCTTCTCACTGGGGGAGACTGTCCCTCTCACTGGGAGACTGTCCCTCTCACTGGGGGAGACTGTCCCTCTCACTCAGAGACTGTCCCTCTCACTGGGGGAGACTGTCCTTCTCACTGGGGGAGACTGTCCCTCTCACTGGGGGAGACTGTCCCTCTCACTGGGGGAGACTGTCCCTCTCACTGGAGACTGTCCCTCTCACTGAGAGACTGTCCCTCTCACTGGGGGAGACTGTCCCTCTCACTGGGAGGCTGGCCTCTCACTGGGAGACTGTCCCTCTCACTGGGGGAGACTGTCCCTCTCACTGGGGGAGACTGTCCCTCTCACTGGGAGACTGTCCCTCTCACTGGGGGAGACTGTCCCTCTCACTGGGGGAGGCTGTCCCTCTCACTGGGGGAGACTGTCCCTCTCACTGGGAGACTGTCCCTCTCACTGGGGGAGACTGTCCCTCTCACTGAGAGACTGTCCCTCTCACTGGGGGAGACTGTCCCTCTCACTCAGAGACTGTCCCTCTCACTGGGGGAGACTGTCGCTCTCACTGGGAGACTGTCCCTCTCACTGGGGGAGACTGTCCCTCTCACTGGGAGACTGTCCCTCTCACTGGGAGACTGTCCCTCTCACTGGGGGAGACTGTCCCTCTCACTCAGAGACTGTCCCTCTCACTGGGAGACTGTCCCTATCACTGGGAGACTGTCCCTCTCACTGGGGGAGACTGTCCCTCTCACTGGGGGAGACTATCCCTCTCACTGGGAGACTGTCCCTCTCACTGGGAGACAGTCCCTCTCACTGGGGGAGACTGTCCCTCTCACTGGGAGACTGTCCCTCTCACTGGGGGAGACTGTCCCTCTCACTCAGAGACTGTCCCTCTCACTGGGGGAGACTGTCCCTCTCACTGGGGGAGACTGTCCCTCTCACTGGGGGAGACTGTCCCTCTCACTGCGAGACTGTCCCTCTCACTGGGAGACTGTCCTTCTCACTGGGGGAGACTGTCCCTCTCACTGGGAGACTGTACCTCTCACTGGGGGAGACTGTCCCTCTCACTCAGAGACTGTCCCTCTCACTGGGGGAGACTGTCCCTCTCACTGGGAGACTGTCCCTCTCACTGGGGGAGACTGTCCCTCTCACTCAGAGACTGTCCCTCTCACTGGGAGGCTGGCCTCTCACTGGGAGACTGTCCCTCTCACTGGGGGAGACTGTCTCTCTCACTGGGGGAGACTGTCCCTCTCACTGGGGGAGACTGTCCCTCTCACTGAGAGACTGTCCCTCTCAATGGGAGACTGTCCCTCTCACTGGGGGAGACAGTCCCTCTCACTGGGAGACTGTCCCTCTCACTGGGAGGCTGGCCTCTCACTGGGAGACTATCCCTCTCACTGGGGGAGACTGTCCCTCTCACTCAGAGACTGTCCCTCTCACTGGGGGAGACTGTCCCTCTCACTCAGAGACTGTCCCTCTCACTGGGGGAGACTGTCCCTCTCACTGGGAGACTGTCCCTCTCACTGGGGGAGACTGTCCCTCTCACAGGGGGAGACTGTCCCTCTCACTGGGGGAGACTGTCCCTCTCACTCAGAGACTGTCCCTCTCACTGGGAGACTGTCCCTCTCACTGGGAGACTGTCCCTCTCACTGGGGGAGACTGTCCCTCTCACTGGGGGAGACTATCCCTCTCACTGGGAGACTGTCCCTCTCACTGGGAGACTGTCCCTCTCACTGGGGGAGACTGTCCCTCTCACTGGGAGACTGTCCCTCTCACTGGGGGAGACTGTCCCTCTCACTCAGAGACTGTCCCTCTCACTGGGGGAGACTGTCCCTCTCACTGGGGGAGACTGTCCCTCTCACTGGGGGAGACTGTCCCTCTCACTGGGGGAGACTGTCCCTCTCACTGCGAGACTGTCCCTCTCACTGGGAGACTGTCCTTCTCACTGGGGGAGACTGTCCCTCTCACTGGGAGACTGTCCCTCTCACTGGGGGAGACTGTCCCTCTCACTGAGAGACTGTCCCTCTCACTGGGGGAGACTGTCCCTCTCACTGGGAGACTGTCCCTCTCACTGGGGGAGACTGTCCCTCTCACTCAGAGACTGTCCCTCTCACTGGGAGGCTGGCCTCTCTCTGGGAGACTGTCCCTCTCACTGGGGGAGACTGTCTCTCTCACTGGGGGAGACTGTCCCTCTCACTGGGGGAGACTGTCCTTCTCACTGGGGGAGACTGTCCCTCTCACTGGGGAGACTGTCCCTCTCACTGGGGGAGACTGTCCCTCTCACTGGGGGAGACTGTCCCTCTCACTGGGAGACTGTCCCTCTCACTGGGGGAGACTGTCCCTCTCACTGTGAGACTGTCCCTCTCACTGGGAGGCTGGCCTCTCACTGGGAGACTGTCCTTCTCACTGGGGGACACTGTCCCTCTCACTGGGGGAGACTGTCCCTCTCACAGGGGGAGACTGTCCCTCTCACTGGGGGAGACTGTCCCTCTCACTGGGAGACTGTCCCTCTCACTGGGGGAGACTGTCCTTCTCACTGGGGGAGACTGTCCCTCTCACTGGGGGAGACTGTCCCTCTCACTGGGGAGACTGTCCCTCTCACTGGGGGAGACTGTCCCTCTCACTGGGGGAGACTGTCCCTCTCACTGGGAGACTGTCCCTCTCACTGGGGAGACTGTCCCTCTCACTGGGGGAGACTGTCCCTCTCACTGGGGGAGACTGTCCCTCTCACTGGGAGACTGTCCCTCTCACTGAGAGACTGTCCCTCTCACTGGGGAGACTGTCCCTCTCACTGGGGGAGACTGCTCCTCTCACTCAGAGACTGTCCCTCTCACTGGGAGGCTGGCCTCTCACTGGGAGACTGTCCTTCTCACTGGGGGACACTGTCCCACTCACTGGGGGAGACTGTCCCTCTCACTGGGGGAGACTGTCCCTATCACTGGGGGAGACTGTCCCTCTCACTGGGAGACTGTCCCTCTCACTGGGGGAGACTGCTCCTCTCACTCAGAGACTGTCCCTCTCACTGGGAGGCTGGCCTCTCACTGGGAGACTGTCCCTCTCACTGGGGGAGACTGTCCCTCTCACTGGGAGACTGTCCCTCTCACTGGGGAGACTGTCCTCTCACTGGGGAGACTGTCCCTCTCACTGGGAGACTGTCCCTCTCACTGGGAGGCTGGCCTCTCACTGGAGACTGTCCCTCTCACTGGGGAGACTGTCCCTCTCACTGGGGAAATGTCCCTCTCACTGGGGAGACTGTCCCTCTCACTGGGGAGACTGTCCCTCTCACTGGAGACTGTCCCTCTCACTGGGAGACTGTCCCTCTCACTGGGGAGACTGTCCCTCTCACTGGGGAGACTGTCCCTCTCACTGGGGAGACTGTCCCTCTCACTGGGAGACTGTCCCTCTCACTGGAGAGACTGTCCCTCTCACTGGAGACTGTCCCTCTCACTGGGGAGACTGTCCCTCTCACTGGGGGAGACTGTCCCTCTCACTGGGGAGACTGTCCCTCTCACTGGGAGACTGTCCCTCTCACTGGGAGACTGTCCCTCTCACTGGGAGACTGTCCCTCTCACTGGGGAGACTGTCCCTCTCACTGGGGGACACTGTCCCTCTCACTGGGGGAGACTGTCCCTCTCACTGAGAGACTGTCCCTCTCACTGGGAGACTGTCCTCTCACTGGGAGACTGTCCCTCTCACTGGGGGAGACTGTCCCTCTCACTGGGGAGACTGTCCCTCTCACTGGGAGACTGTCCCTCTCACTGGAGACTGTCCCTCTCACTGGGAGACGTCCCTCTCACTGGGGAGACTGTCCCTCTCACTGAGAGACTGTCCCTCTCACTGGGGAGACTGTCCCTCTCACTGGGAGACTGTCCCTCTCACTGGGGAGACTGTCCCTCTCACTGGAGACTGTCCCTCTCACTGGGGGAGACTGTCCCTCTCACTGGGGGAGACTGTCCCTCTCACACTGGGGAGACTGTCCCTCTCACTGAGGAGACTGTCCCTCTCACTGAGAGACTGTCCCTCTCACTGGGGAGACTGTCCCTCTCACTGAGGAGACTGTCCCTCTCACTGGGAGACTGTCCCTCTCACTGGGGACTGTCCCTCTCACTGGGGAGACGTCCCTCTCACTGGGAGACTGTCCCTCTCACTGGGAGACTGTCCCTCTCACTGGGGGAGACTGTCCCTCTCACGGGGAGACTGTCCCTCTCACTGGGGGAGACTGTCCCTCTCACTGAGGAGACTGTCCCTCTCACTGGGAGACTGTCCCTCTCACTGGGGGAGACTGTCCCTCTCACTGAGAGACGGTCCCTCTCACTGGGGGAGACTGTCCCTCTCACTGGGAGACTGTCCCTCTCACTGGGGAGACTGTCCCTCTCACTGGGGAGAACTGTCCCTCTCACTGAGAGACTGTCCCTCTCACTGGGGGAGACTGTCCCTCTCACTGGGAGACTGTCCCTCTCACTGGGGGAGACTGTCCCTCACACTGAGAGACTGTCCCTCTCACTGGGAGAGACTGTCCCTCTCACTGGGAGACTGTCCCTCTCACTGGGGAGACTTTCCCTCTCACTGAGAGACTGTCCCTCTCACTGGGAGACTGTCCCTCTCACTGGGGAGACTGTCCCTCTCACTGGGAGACTGTCCCTCTCACTGGGGAGACTGTCCCTCTCACTGGGAGACTGTCCCTCTCACTGGGGAGACTGTCCCTCTCACTGAGAGACTGTCCTCTCACTGGGAGACTGTCCCTCTCACTGGGAGACTGGCCTCTCACTGGGAGACTGTCCCTCTCACTGAGAGACTGTCCTCTCACTGAGTGACTGTCCCTGCACTGGAGGACTGTCCTCTCACTGGGAGACTGTCCCTCTCACTGGGGGAGACTGTCCTCTCACTGGGGGGACTGTCCCTCTCACTGGGAGACTGTCCCTCTCACTGGGGGAGACTGTCCCTCTCACTGAGAGACTGTCCCTCTCACTGGGGGAGACTGTCCCTCTCACTGGGGGAGACTGTCCCTCTCACTGGGAGACTGTCCCTCTCACTGGGGAGACTGTCCCTCTCACTGGAGAGACTGTCCCTCTCACTGGGGAGACTGTCCCTCTCACTGGGAGACTGTCCCTCTCACTGAGAGACTGTCCTCTCACTGGGAGGACTGTCCCTCTCACTGGGAGACTGTCCCTCTCACTGGGGGAGACTGTCCCTCTCACTGGAGACTGTCCCTCTCACTGGGAGACTGTCCTCTCACTGGAGACTGTCCCTCTCACTGGGGAGACTGCTCCCTCTCACTGGAGAGACTGTCCCTCTCACTGAGAGACTGTCCCTCTCACGGGGAGACTGTCCCTCTCACTGGGGGAGACTGTCCCTCACACTGGGAGACTGTCCCTCTCACTGGGGAGACTGTCCCCTGGACTCACTGGGAGACTGTCCCTCTCACTGAGAGACTGTCCCTCTCACTGGGAGACTGTCCCTCTCACTGGGGGAGGACTGTCCCTCTCTCTGGGAGTCTGTCCCTCTCACTGAGAGACTGTCCCTCTCACTAGGGGAGACTGTCCCTCTCACTGGAGGAGGACTGTCCCTCTCACTGGGGAGACTGTCCCTCTCACTGAGAGACTGTCCCTCTCACTGGGAGACTGTCCCTCTCACTGGGGGAGACTGTCCCTCTCACTCGGAGACTGTCCCTATCACTGGGGGAGACTGTCCCTCTCACTCAGAGGACTGTCCCTCTCACTGGGAGGCTGGCCTCTCACTGGGAGACGTCCCTCTCACTGGGGGAGACTGTCCCTCTCACTGGGGGAGACTGTCCCTCTCACTGGGAGACTGTCCCTCTCACTGGGGGAGACTGTCCCTCTCACTGGGGGAGACTGTCCCTCCCACTGGAGAGACTGTCCCTCTCACTGGGGGAGAGTCCCTCTCACTGGGAGACTGTCCCTCTCACTGGGAGACTTGTCCCTCTCACTGGAGATGTCCCTCTCACTGGGGAGACTGTCCCTCTCACTGGGAGACTGTCCCTCTCACTGGGAGACTGTCCCTCTCACTGGGAGACTGTCCCTCTCACTGGGGGAGACTGTCCCTCTCACTGAGAGACTGTCCCTCTCACTGGGAGACTGTCCTCTCACTGAGAGACTGTCCCTCTCACTGGGAGACTGTCCCTCTCACTGGGGGAGTCCCTCTCACTGGGGAGACTGTCCCTCTCACTGGGAGACTGTCCCTCTCACTTTGGAGACTGTCCCTCTCACTGGGAGACTGTCCCTCTCACTGGGGGAGACTGCTCCTCTCACTCAGAGACTGTCCCTCTCACTGGGAGGCTGGCCTCTCACTGGGAGACTGTCCCTCTCACTGGGGGAGACTGTCCCTCTCACTGGGGGAGACTGTCCTTCTCACTGGGGGAGACTGTCCCTCTCACTGAGAGACTGTCCCTCTCACTGGGAGACTGTCCTTCTCACTGAGAGACTGTCCCTCTCACTGGGGGAGACTGTCCTTCTCACTGGGGGAGACTGTCCTTCTCACTGGGGGAGACTGTCCCTCTCACTGAGAGACTGTCCCTCTCACTGGGGGAGACTGTCCTTCTCACTGGGGGAGACTGTCCCTCTCACTGGGGGAGACTGTCCCTCTCACTGGGGGAGACTGTCCTTCTCACTGAGAGACTGTCCCTCTCACTGGGGGCGACTGTCCCTCTCACTGGGGCGACTGTCCCTCTCACTGGGGGAGACTGTCCCTCTCACTGGGGAGACTGTCCCTCTCACTGAGAGACTGTCCCTCTCACTGGGGGAGACTGTCCCTCTCACTGGGAGACTGTCCCTCTCACTGGGGGAGACTGTCCTTCTCACTGGGTGACACTGTCCCTCTCACTGGGGGAGACTGTTCCTCTCACTCAGAGACTGTCCCTCTCACTGAGAGACTGTCCCTCTCACTGGGAGACTGTCCCTCTCACTGGGGGAGACTGTCCTTCTCACTGGGGGACACTGTCCCTCTCACTGGGGGAGACTGTTCCTCTCACTGGGAGACTGTCCCTCTCACTGAGAGACTGTCCCTCTCACTGGGAGACTGTCCCTCTCACTGGGGGAGACTGTCCTTCTCACTGGGGGAGACTGTCCTTCTCACTGGGGGACACTGTCCCTCTCACTGGGGAGACTGTCCCTCTCACTGGGAGACTGTCCCTCTCACTGGGGGAGACTGTCCCTCTCACTGGGGGAGACTGTCCCTCTCACTGGGGGAGACTGTCCCTCTCACTGAGAGACTGTCCCTCTCACTGGGAGAGACTGTCCCTCTCACTGGGAGACTGTCCCTCTCACTGGGGGAGACTGTCCTTCTAACTGGGGGAGACTGTCCTTCTCACTGAGAGACTGTCCCTCTCACTGGGAGGCTGGCCTTCCCTCCCAGGAGGCATGGGTCTGTCACAGCCTCGCCTCCCTTGGTGTCACCAGATCCCAGGTCCTGCACTCCACCTCCCTGGCACCAGGCTGTCTGGGAGGCCACTGCTCTCCACGGAGGCATCAAGCCCACTCTAATGCTCCCTTTGGGAAATCTGAAACCACTGTGCTTGCCCACCTGTGAGTTCAGGCTGCTCCAGCTGTAGCTCCCCTTGGACCGACAGCCCTCTTGTCCAGGTGTAAATGCAGGCCTCACCCCTGCCTGCCCCTAATCAAAGGCGGACCCAGGCCTTGCCCTCGCCCCAGCGCGGTTGTGGGCACCGACTTCCCTAGTGCCTAGACTGGGTCTCCTTCCTGCCTGAGATGCAGCGCCAGTGCCCCGTAAGGAGGAGCAGAAGCCTCCCTGAGCGTGCTGGGAGCAGGGCCTGTGGTCGGTAGCACTGCCATCAGCGTCTTTGTCAGCAAGAGCCGCTGTTAGCAGGCCTGCAGGCTGGTCCACACGAGTGGGAACGTGGATGAGACACAGTGTCATACACTGGCCTCGCTTACCTGACATCAACAATACGCACTTGGCCCCAGAGAGAATCACTGGGCAGGGGCGTCCTGCGAAGAAGCTCGTGCAGAGGGTGGTGGCCCTGCTCTCCTGGGGGCATCCTGCAGCCCTGAGTGCGACTAGTCCTGAACTGGTTTTGCTGTGATCCTGGCCTCTGACTGCATCTGTGCTCCACCAGGCCTGCTCCCTCCCCCGGGGGACAGGTCCGTGCTGGGCTCTTGCTCTGATTGTCACCTACCTTACTGACTTTGGAGGCTGCAGCTCCGTGCTTTCGGAGCGCGTGTCTCCACGCCTGGATGGACAGAGGACACACCTTTGAGGACGGCTGTGGGGGCAATGGTGCACGGCTTTCTGTTTCCCAAGTCCTGGGAACCTGCAGCTGGAGGCCTGGCAGGAGTGGAGCCGTCAGGCTGGCCTGGTGTCCGCAGGCTGGGTGTCACTGCCACGGCCAGGTGTGAAAGGCTGCAGCCTCTGTCCCAGGCATTCTCCTCTCCAGTCACTCGAGGGCCTTCAGGAAGCAGGCTGCCTGTGGAGGAGCCTGGGGAGCCGCGAGGAGCCAGGCCTGCTGACCGTGCGAGTGAGCTTGGGAGCTCCGCCTGCCCAGCCAGGCCTGAGAGGACAGCAGCCCATCCCCCAGCATCTTGGGGACAACCTCCTGAGAGACCAGAGCGCAAACCACCGAGCTGAGTTGCTTCTGCATCCCTGACCCTCAGGAACTGTGAGATAATAAAGGTTCTTTAGCCTTTGCATTTGGGGTCATTTGTTACACGGCAGTAGCGACCAGCACGCGGGGTCCAGGCTGAGTGGATGTTCCCTGGGCTCTGTGTCCTTGAGCGAGTGCGGGTCCCTCCACCTCAGTTCTCCCTGGTGCCCATTCCCGTTTCCTTCCTTGTCTCTGTCTTGCCTTAGAGTGCTTGCAAGTGAGGCCAGCCCGAGCTGGCGTGAGCAGCAGGACACCCGCCAGGAGACCGCCTTGGACATCAGCCTGAGCTACATCTATAAGGTGAGTCAAGTGGCTGTCTCTGTGCCCCATCCAGGCCCGTTCCATAGGCCAGCTCCCGGAATGCCCCCTGCACCCACGGGCTCAGCACCACTGCAGGAACTGCATGGGCTGCCAGCACTGACGCATGGGACAGTCACACCCTCCACGCTGCCACCTGAGGACCCCAGGGTCTGCACTCACCTCCCTGCTTATCTCACTCCTACCCAACATGGCGAGGGGCTCACAGTGCGACCCCTCCTGCCTGCCCTGTCTCCCAGGACGGTCCCCACTGCCCTCGTCTTCTCTCTGTTCTCCAGTTCCTGACACTGTGTGCCCAGGCGCAGCCTGAGACCGCCACGGATGGAGACCTCTTGGACCAGATGGAGCTGCTGTGCAGAGCCGGCCTGGACGTGCGGTTGCGCCTGCTGCCCAACGCCGACCTGCAGCAGCTGCTGCTCCTGCTCCTCCAGAGCATCCAGGAGTGGCCGGGGAAGGTACGGAGCCCTGGGCCAGCCAGCCCCCTCCCCTAGAGGGCCCCCAGGTGCCCTTCACAAGCCCAGAGGGGGTGGCATGTCCCTGCCTCCATGGCTGGCCCTCTGACCCTCCGAGTGGGCTGGTGAGAGTCAGGTGGAAGTGGCCCCTCCTTCGCCCACCACGGTGCTGGCTGTCCCCACAGCTCCAGCAGCTGTGCCGTGCCCTGAGCTTGGTGTCGGATCACCACCACAATCTGCTGGCTGTCGTGCAGTTCTTCCCAGATGTGACCTCCCGCAGCAGGTGAGTGCGCCTCCTGGCCTCCTCCCTCTGACATTCAGCCGGCCCCTGCAGATGGGGTGTGGGGACCCAGAGCCATCCCCACCAGTCTCAGCAAACCTCCCACCCTCAGCGGTCTCTAAAACCCGGGAAAGGACTAAAAACAGCACTCAGTAATGAGTTCATTACTAACGGAAAAAGCAAATTTCCTTACCGTGGTTTTATTAGCAAAACAATTGTCTCGCAGAGTTAGCTGGTGACTGTGGTGTCCCCGCCCTCCTTCCCCTGTTGGTGAAGGTTCCTTCTTGTCATTAGACCTCCCTGCGTGAGGTCCCCTGACCTCTGCCCCCTCCCATCCCCCTCTCACATTCTCGGTTTATCATTTGTTATGTCTGCACTGCATTGGTCTCTGCCCCAAGTGCTCTTCCTGTGTTTCCTTGTTTGTGGCTGCGGCCCTCCAGGAGCAGGTCCCTTCCCTGGTCAAGCCACATCCCGCACTAGAACAGCGCCCCACACTGTTGAGCGAGGAACAAGCTCAGCCCACGGGGAGTGCACCCATGGCCTCCCTCTCCTCTCCTCCTTCCTTCTCCCACACTAGCCCAGTCTCAGGGTGTATTGCCCTTCCCTGAGCAGGCCACTCCCCAGCTCCTCTGCTCTCCTGGCTGGTCCACTTGCAGCTCCTCCCACCTAGAATGACACCCCTGCCCACCCTTACAACCTGGCCTGGCCTGGGTCCACCTCAGGAGAACCTCCAGCCTTCAAGGCACCCCCACTGGGCCGGCCCCTGCAGCTCCGTCCCCAGGGTGGCTTGTGGAGGAGCTTGGAGCTTTAATTCAGCCTCATGTCCCTTGGGCCTAGCGGGGTTTGACCAGCCTGAGCCCAACTCCAGTCCTGAGACGGGGGCTCAGTCTCTTTCCTATGACTGGTTGAAGGAGAGGAAGCCTCCCTATAGTCCTGAAAGGGAAGTTTTTGCTCGGTATTTGGAAGAACTGGGCTGTACACACATACACATATACTGTACATATACATATACGTGTACACATGCATGTGCACACTCATGAGGAAGGCCTTCTCTTCCACAGCTGCAGTGTTCCCTTGTGGATGGACGCATGATCAGGCCCCTAACTCTGGATACCCACCCAGTGACTTTCCATGTATACGAACTTTGCACACCTATTCAGATATTTCTTTTTTAATATACTTATATTGATTTCAGAGAGGAAGAGAGAAATAGAAACATCAATGATGAGAGACGCATTGATTTGCTGCCTCCTGCAGGCCCCCCTACCAGGGATGGAGTCCACAACTGGGCATGTGCCCTGACCGGGAATTGAGCCGTGACCTCCTGGTTCATAGGTCGACACTCAACCACTGAACATCACACTGGCCAAGCTATTTAATGATTGTTTAAAGTTTTGCTCCAAAACATTTTGCACATATACAGAAGTAGAGAGACTGGTGTAATGGGCTCCACACATCCATGTTCCATCTCAACAGACATTCACTATGGCCTTGGTGATTTCTTCCACCCTTACCTGCTCTCCCCACCTTTCCTGCCCCGGATCATCGGGAAACAGATCTCAGACGTCAGATCGTTCTAGTTCAGTAGGTATCTCAGAAAGTTAAGGCCTTGCTTCCTGTATGTGTGTTTTTTAACGTAATAGTCTCACGTACAGGACATTTAGCAGTGAAATAACCACCACAAAAAAGTGAGTCATTTCCCTGTCTAAGACTCCCCCAAGGCTTCACATCATGCTGGGAGGGACGTTCATTCCAAGATTGCCTGTAAGGCACATTGTGATGTGGCCCCTGCCGCTGCTCTGCCCCTCACTGTCCCTGGGGCACACAGGGACTTGCATCTTGATGTCCCCTTTTTCCAGCACACTCCCCTCCCCCACATTGGCAGGAGACTCACACATTTGCATCACTGTGATCTCTGCCAAATGTTGCCTCCTCACAGAGGCCTCAGCTGACCATCCTCTCCAAGTCGGCTCCCTCCACGGGGCCTCCAGACCTGAATGTCTTCCTTTCCCTTCTTGACTTACCAAGTACCACATGCTCCCGGCATTTGTTCGTGAATTCTCTCCCCCGGCCCCTTAGAGCGCAGCTCCCTGCAGGGGTCCTCCGCCTGGACCAGTGATGGAATAACCTGGTCAGTCTCCTGAATATTGGATGACTATGTGCAGGCCAGAATTTGCCGCTTGTCTCTGCCTTTGTGATGGAGATACAGTCCGGTGTTGGCTCTTTTTCTTTTTAAGGGGAAGAGCCAGTTGTTCCTTGATGCTGGGCATCCTTCCTGGGTGCGGGAAGTCCCTCACTGTGCTCCCTCTACACAGAGCTTTGTCACCTCCTAGGGGCTCGCGGGCACACCAGGCAGATGCTCCTGTGGCAAGGAGCCCCGAAGCAGCCGCCTGCTCTTCCTCTGCAGGACTTGCCTGCTCACTGCTGCCATGGCCGTTGGCTCCTGACTGGTTTTCAAGCCCAGTTTTGCACCTTCCCTTGAATTCCAGGCCCCCGGTGTCCTCTCAGCACAGTCCCTTTCTGCCTGAAGCAGTGATTCTGAGCACCGAGGGGAGCTGGCTGATGAAGCAGACTTACTCCTCCACCTTTAGCTTTTATTCTCTGCTGGTTTTTTCCTCCTCAGCAAATCGTCGCCCTCGTGAGTCTCCTACCTTAGAACAGTCTGTCTCCACCCCCGTCCCTCCACCTCCTGCTGCTTCTCCAAACTTCCATCCCACTTCCTCTTGCTCCTTGTTTGAACCTGGACACATGCTGATTCTTCAGAGCTCAGAGTGCTGTAGGGGGTTCTCACCTCGGAAGACATTCAGAATGTTCTAGAAGGAGGCAGCCAATGTATAAAAATGCCCTCAATGTTTCAGAAGGGTTCAACATTTGGAGGAACAAGAAACAAAGGTGAAGGTCATGTTGGAGGTCAAGGGGTCATGGCTGGAGCTGGGAGGTAGACAGCAAAGGAAACGCAGCCTTGAAGCAGGAGAGGGAGGGGAGTGGCCGCAGAGGCCGGCTCGCTTTCAGGAGTGTGTAGGGAGGTGGTTGGAGTGACTTATGAGCCAGAAGTGGACGAGACGTACCTTGTGGCACCAGCCTCTCCTCAGCTGCTGTCACCAGGGACCTGGTGGCTCGTTCTCATGAACAGTGTCTCGACCGTCCTCTTCCCCGGTTCCACAGGACCACTGCTGATCCCTCCCTCCCCGTGCCCCTCCTTCGTCGCCATCACCGATTGCCCTCCAGCCTGCTGTGCGTCAGGATTCTCCCAGGCCCTCTTCTCTGCATCGGGGGCCGCCTCAGGGCACCTTCTGGGCCGGATGCTGTGGTTTCTGTCCATTGGGGAACTCGACGCCCCTACCCAGCTGCCGGAATCTTGTTGCCTCCCCAGCCCACCCCGGGGTTGTCTCTGTGGAAGCCGGTCACCTTCCCCAAGGCTGGGCCCCTCCCTCAGGGGCAGCCCAGTGATGGGGTACAAAGGCCCCACTCCGGATGTCTCTGAAGGACTTCGCCAGCCCAGAGCTCCTTGTCGGGTCAGCTTTGCCATGAATGCATCACAGCCTGGCTCCCCTTGGCCCAAGCCTGCTGCCTTCACTCCCCTCCAGGGGTGTCCTGACCTGACACCCATCCCATCCACATCACGGCTTCGGCTCCAACTACATGCAGGGCTGCCAAGGCGACACCTGCAGCCATACTCCCCTGTGCGGCAGGCATTCCCAGTGCGCATGCGTGAAGCAGAAGTCTCCACCTGCCAAGGAGGGCTCCACCCCCCCCCCACCCCCCCCGCTCCACTTGCCCATGGCCCCATGGTGGCATTAGCACCTGCCCACCACCTGAAGCCTGGCAGTGCGGGGCGCCTTATGTCCCGCCAGGCTTCCCATCCCACGCTGGGGAATACGCATCCCTCCTTGTCATCCTGCCGTGGCTGCCACCATTCCAGCTCCCACTACCAGCCAGGGGCTTCCACCAGGGAAGAGCTGTCTCCTACCAGGCTCTGTCCCGCCGACCTACTCCCCCCCCCCGCTGTCCAGCAGTGTGACCTTCACACACATCCGGCCGTGTCACTCCTGTGCCTACAACCCTCCAGGCTCCGGTCCTCAGGATGAACAGCCTCGCCTCACATAGGAGGGCCTCCGGGCCTCTTTCCCAATTCTACCTTCTCCCTCCTCCTGCTGCCATGCTCCAGCCATGTCCTAAATCTTTGCGGCCACCAAAACCATGAGCAGCTATCTCTAAGCTTTTGGACATCTGTTCCTTCTTCTTTTTAAAAGTTTTTTTAAATTGATTTGAGAGAGGAAGGGGGGGAGAGAGAGAGAGGAACACCGATTTGCTGCTCCACTTACCTATACATTCATTAGTTGATTCTTGTATGTGCCCGACTGGGATCCAACCCACAACCCCAAGACATTGGGGCATGGCTCCAACCAACTGAGCCCCGCAGCCAGGGCACCCCCTCTTCTTAGAGAAGCCTCTTCCCCTCTCCTTCCCATTGTCTGGTAAACATTTCCTCACCCTCAAGACAAGGCTCTGAGCAAGGTGTCTTTTCCTCCCAGAAACCACCTGCCACAGCCTCTGGTGCAGTGGTTCTCAACCTTGGCTGTACATTAGAATCACCTGGGAATCTTTTTAAAATCCTGATTTCTGGGCCCCATGAAATTTCCAGAGGATGAGAACCAGAAATCAGGATTTTAAAAAGATTCCCAGGTGATTCTAATGTGCAGCTAAGGTTGAGAACCACTGCTCTGATGGCTGGCACCCTTTGCAGACCCCTCGAGCTGGAGCCTGCCCAGGGAGGAGCGTGGCAAGGGGGGCTCGGTGAGCATGCTGGGGGAGCGGGCGCTTCTGGAGGGCAGAATTCAAAAAGCGTGGAGAGAGAGGTGATCTTTTAGTAGCGGACTCCAAAAACAAAAATGGCTCAGCTGGGCCTAGGAGATCCTGCAATACAACTGACTATGGCCCAGCCGGTGTTGCTCAGTGGTCGAGCATCGCCCTGCACCAAGAGGTTGCCAGTTCAATTCCTGGTCAGAGCACATGCCAGGTTGTGGGCTCAATCCCAGTAGGGGACGTGCAGGAGGCAACCAGTCAGTGTTTCTCTCTCATCAATGTTTCTGTCTATCCTTCTCCCTTTCTCTCTCTAAAAGAAAAAGAAGAAGAAGAAAGGGAGATGGGAGAAAGGGTTCAAAAGCGAGATGAGTAGACCACATGGACCGGTGATAATACTGTGCGGAAAACTAAGGCCTGTGGGAGGGTGTGCAGCTATTTTTGCAGCCTGGAGTGCTGTTTGGGTTGACAGTGAAATGTTCACACTGATGGAGAGAGAGAAGCACTACAGAATTCCTCTTTTGCATCTGTGTTCTTTGTCCGGGGCGTAATGTTTCACCTGGACTCACGTATTGGCCGAAGGGACTTGAGGCCTTAGGAGGAGACGTAGGCAGCATGTGGCTGTGTGGGAGGAGGTGAAGTCCGCTCCAGTGGAGGGGCGTGGCGTCAGCCCTGTGAGGGGGGCAGAGGGTGCCCTGGGTGGGAGAGCGGGGCCTGGGGAGGGGCAGAAGGTGCTCTCCGCCCGCGCTGCATTCCCTGGTGACGGCTGTGTGCTCACAGCCGTCAGGATTCCCGGGAGCAAATCGAGCCAGGCGAGCTTCATTTCTCCTCTGACAGGCAGCCAGGAAGTACTCTGGAGACCTAGGTTCTCCCAGGGCATTGGGTAGAGCCGTCATTGCATCTCGTGGACCGCCGTGAGGAAACGTGGGCCGAGGGATGTAAACTGGACGGGCTCATCGTCAGAAGGCACTGCTGGCCATGGAGGCTGCTTGGGGGCAGCTGTGGCCACCAGCTTGCTGTCTTCACCACCAGCTTGACCAGGCAACGCAGCATCTCCTCGGAGGAGGCCATCAGCGGAACAATAGATTCACGCGGGGCATGAATACAACTGACAGCAAAAGGAAGATCCCTGAAGATCTCAACACACCCTAGTGATGGGCTGGGTAGAAAAGAGACCCCACCCCGCTGCACAATTAAGAGCAAGATGTAGGAAGTGGGATTTGACAGCAAGATGTGTGCAAAAGCCTTTGGGCTCAATCCGTTACTGCCCCGCATCGTGGGGCCTCTGCCCCGGGCGCCTGCCCTGGCGCGATGCCCTGGGAGGACCCAGCCCAGAGTGGCGAGGGGAGAAGCTGGTGGAAGCGCTGCACCTCCCTCCAGCCTTCGAGGGCTGCTGGAATGGATGGCTAGGCAGATGGTAGAGGGTGATGTTTAGGTGTTTTCTAAGCCTAAGGTTATACCAAAACAAAGAGGAAGGAAGGGAGGACGTTGTCTTGCGATTGTCCATATGAGCTTTATGTATTTGCTAAAGAGCAGTAATCTTTCCACTTAGTTATAATGCGCATCAGGAAGGACCCCCGCAGAGGGGGCCCCCAGTGCTCCTTATGGGGCCGCCTGGGTGGCACCAGCACATCTCGGGAGAGACGGAGAGACTGCGCCTGCTCCCCAGGATCTTTCACCGGCTCCCCCTGCAGAGAGACCCTCCCACTCCGCTCCCGGCCCGCAGGTGGGTCTGCGAGGCTGGAATGTGCACAGAACGGGGACCTGCAGAACTCGCTCTCAGGCACAGTGGAGAGCGGCAGCGCTCCGTGGGTTTCATCTCGGTTGAAGAGGGTGGATCCTTCGAGATGCCACACAGCGGTTCATGAACGGGCCTGTGGCTGTCTGTACCCCGCCCGCCGTCTCTTCCTGTCCCCGCTGTGTGCCCACAGTCGGGTGCCACAGCCTGCGTGTGGATGTCCGCAGACCACGGAGGAGGTGGTCCTCAGCTCTGAGCCTAGGCCAGTGATGGCGAACCTTTTGAGCTCGGCGTGTCAGCATTTTGAAAAACCCTAACTTAACTCTGGTGCCGTGTCACATAGAGAAATTGTTTGATATTTGCAAGCATAGTAAAACAAAGACATATTTTTGATATTTATTTTATATATTTAAATGCCATTTAACAAAGAATAATCAACCGAAACAGTGAGTTCATAGGTTCGCCATCACTGGCCTAGGCCCTGGCTCTTTCTGCCTGGGCAGTGCCTGCTTGTGCGCAGGAGGGAGACCTCATGAAGGGCCTGGGGCAGGTGGGTGAGAGGTGAGCCAGGCAGGCACCCTGAGGCAGGGTGTTGGGCGGCATTTCCACTCAGAACAGGCCGCTGCTGCTGCTGCTGCTGCTGCTGCTGCTGCTGCTGCTTCCTGAGCCGCCCTAGAGACATGGAAAAGGCGGCTCACGCCTTTGGCCAGATGCCTGATGGCCTTTTAGGGTAGTTCAGCCTTGCAGGGCCTGGCTCCTGGAGGAGGGAAGACGGGCAACCGGGGACCCGCATTGCCTGGTGGCCATCCTGCCTTCTCTGCAGGGTGCCGGCTGAGCTGTCCCTGAAGGAGCTGAGGGGGTGCATTCCACGTCCAGCTCTGCTGAGTGTTTGGAAAAATCATTTCCAAATTCCCCAGCACTTGGGGCTCCTCTGAGCGCTACTCCAGTGTCCTGGTCTTCGGGAGGCCCCGGGAGTGGCGGGGGCAGGGCGAGGCGGGCCTGCTGCGCCTGGGCTGGAGCCTTGCCTTATATGACAGTGGCTGGGCCGCTCCAGTGGCTTTTGCGTCCTCCTTTGTCCGCCTGGTGCGAGTTCCAGGGGGGAGGAGCCCAGGCCATCCTCTGCTGCCCGGCCCTCTGCCTGCCCCCTGCAGCGGGGTGGGGGTGGGGGTGGGGGGTGTTGAGGGTGCATCCTTGCTTTTCCTCCTCTGCAGAGTGACTTCTCTGTCTAAAACTAGAAAGGGGTCCTGTCCCCTCTCCCTGTGGGAGCTGAGAGCGCAGGGGACTGTGTATAAAAGGCTGGGAGAGCCGTTAGGGTAGAAGGCAGGCGGCGAGGCGGAGCATCGCTCTCAGATGTGGGTTTTTGTATCCATTCACCCCCTCAGTGCTTTTTCTGGGCCTTTCTTCATTTCTGGACAGCTGCCCTGTCCTGACCCACCCACCGCCTCTTCCCTTCTGGACCCACCCCGGCTGCTTCACTGCCCGCCCGCACCCCCACCTAGGGGCCCTCCCCGCCTGCCCACTGTGCCAAGGAGCCTCGCAGTCCTGGCTTGGATTACTGATGCCCAGATGCAGGACTTCTGACTCTGGCTGCACGTTCGCTCTGCGCAGCAGCTCAGAGGGGCCATTTACCTCCCACTGTGTTCCCCACCAGCTGCTGGGGCTCTGAGCAGCTGCAGAGCAGGTCCTGGCTCACTGTGAAGGGAAGCCACGCAGGGTGTGTGATGGGCCAGGGCCCAGGGAGGGCTGAAGGGTGGGGCTGAGGGGGACTCGGCGGCATAGGAACTCAAGATGAGGGGTACTCAGAAGTGCAGGGGACCCAGGATGAGGGCTCCTGTGTTCTGTGCTGGTGCAGTCCACTCAGGACTCGGGAGGTGAGGTGGGAACCCACAGCCCTCTGCGGAGAAGGTCAAGGCTGACAGGAGACAGGGTCAGACGACCTCTTGCTGGTTAATGTCACATCTTCCCCGTCAAGAATGGATAGGAGTGGCCAGACCTTCCCAGGGTTGCCAGATACCATGCAAATATGGCATGGTAGAAACGTATGCCGAAACATTCTTTGTTTATCTATAAGAAATTCAAAAATAACTGGGCATCCTATATTTTTATTGGCCAAATCTGGCAATCCTATCTCCTCCCCCAGCTGGATTCCTTCTTTAAGTAATTATTTGATTGTACTGTAACATATGAACAGAACAGAACACAGACCGTCAGTGTATGGCTCAGCGGATTTCCACAAGTTGAGCCTGTGGAACCAGCACCCAGATCACGAAATGAGCCTTGCCTGGCCAGTGTTGCTCAGTGGTTGAGCATTGACCCTATAAACCCAGAGGTCACAATTTGATTCCCAGTCAGGGCACATGCCTGGGTTGTGAGCTTGATCCCCAGTGTGGGGCGTGCAGGAGGCAGCCAATCAAGGATTCTCTCTCATCATTGATGTTTTTATCTCTTTCTCCCTCTCCCTTCCTCTCTGAAATCAATAAAAATATTTTAAAAAGAAAAGAAATGATACGTGAGTAGAACCTGCCCCACCATGTGTCACCAGTATCCCCACTCCAACGCCTGGTACTTGCCCGTTTTTGTTCTTTCTATAAGTGAAATCATACATATATTATTTTTAATTTTTTATTGATCTGTGTTTAGAGAGAGGAAGGGAGAAAGAGAAACATTGATTTGTTGTTCCTCTTATTCATGTGTTCATTGTTTGATTCTTAACACGTGCCCTGACCGGGATCGAACCGCAACCTTGGCACATCTGCACGCGGCTCTGCCCAAGCTGCCCGCCAGGGCTATTCCTTTGTGTCTGGCCTCTGCACACAGCACTGAGGGGGGCGTGAATGCTGCTGGGTGAGCTGGCAGGCGGTCTACGGTCATCCGTGCAGGGTTGGTTGTAGGATCTTTCACCCACCCCGTGCGGCCGCACTTCCGCCTTCCTTATTTCCGTGCGTGGTGTCCGGGACGAGCACTGCGGGGCCACGAGGTGGGCATGTGGGCGGCTTCCGTAGACCTTCCAGTTTACTGAGTGGGGGCCCCAGGGTGCGCTCCCACCAGCTGTGTGCGAGCCCCTCCGCCCACACCCTCCTGGCGCTGGGCCTTCCCTCCTCCTCATGCTCATCCTGGTGGGAGTGGTACCGCCGGCTGCTGCCTTTTTTCTTTGTTTAATCAAGAGCCTCGCTTTGTTGATTCCTCTGACTTTCTTGACTAAGTGCTAGTGAAGAAAATAAATGAGGCCCTGGTTCAGATGCCAGCCTGCCCAGCCCCGCAGTCCCAGCACCATGGGGGCCTGGGCAGCCTTGGGCATGAGGTGGAGAGTGCAGGAGGCTCAGTCCTGCTCCCCAAGTCCTTCCCTAGGGCAGCGTCATTTCTGAGTGCTGCCCTCAGCCTGCTGCTCCCACGTCCCCGCCCTCCTTTAGTTGCTGAGTCCACGCTGTGGTCCCTCCACAGTGCAGTCACTGGAGGGCGGTTCTACTCTGAGGAGCAGTTCCAGCCCAACTCTCCTCCAGCTCAGGACTCTCCTCGCCTTCCCTGGTGGCGGCTTTCCGCAGGAAGTAGGGGCTGCGGCCACATCAAAGTGCATGCAAGGGGCTGCCATCTCCTCCGAGGTGGGCAACAGGTGTGGGGGTGCATGGAAGACGTAACCTCCTGGTGGAGGCTGTGGCAGGAGTGGAGCAGGGGCCCTGGGCCCCTTCCCATCCCCTCTCCCCCCTCCGGTCTCCACTCCCCTCCTCTCTTCTCTTTGGCTCACTCCAGCCCTCAAGGACTCGATATCAGAGCCCAACGATTAGCATCTCAAATTCACATCAGAGGTCTTCACTCCTAAAGAGAGGAGATGGCAGCCCATCATGAGTGAATCATAGCCGTGTGGTGCTAGACTCAGAAGCCAGCTCAAAATGACTCGAGCAAACGGGACTTCGTTGGCTCACACAACCAGCCAACTGCTAGCGAGCGCACGGTCCTGGGGCTGGAGGCTTCAGGCACAGCTGTTCTGGCTTCTGCCAGGGCTCGCTCTCCATCCGGTCTGCTTCATCCTTCAGGCGCGCCCACAGGGAGGCAGATGGCCACCAGCCGCTGGGGGATCACTTCTGCCAAATAAGTGGCCCTGCTGGAAAGGCACGCACTCAGCGGTCAGGTCCGGCCAAGACGCCCGCACCGCCCAGTGGCTCGCTCACGGGGACTGTGCGGGGCCAGGCCCGGCTCACTCGCCCACCCTGGGAGCCAGGTTTGGGCTGGGGGAGGGGTTCTCCCAGGGAAAGTCAGGCGACCCACCTTCCCTGACCCTGCACGGGCTGAAAGGTAGGAACAGGCAGGGCCTGTGCAAAGGGATCGGTCATGCCCTATCTCTGTGTCCACAGATAAGTGTAAGCACAGAGCGAGAAAACAAACTGAGAAGAAAAACACTGTGCTAGACCCTGAAATTACCAGTTGCTTTAAATTTTCTGTTTGCTTATTTTTTAACTTTCCCATCATGCGTGGCTGATTACTTCTAAAATAAATAAATGAGAAAGCCCACATACTCCAGACAGAGCGGCTCTCCCTTGTTCGTCTCTCTGTGGTGGGTGTCCTCCCCCGCCCCCCCCCTCCCCCAAGGATATCAACCCCTCCTCTCTGACTGCGCACTCTGGTCCCCTCCCTCCTCTCTCACAGGCAGCTTCGACGCCAGCTCAGCCTCGTGGTCATTGCCCGGATGCTGGGCCAGCAGGAGGCAGCCCTGCTCTGGAAAGAGGAGGCCCAGGTGAGTCTGCGCCTCTGCCAGGTGTGTCTGCTGGGGCCTGGGAAGCCGGTGGGCGAGTGAACAGCTCTCCCCTTGGCCTGCTCGTCCCCATGCTTTTCCCAAAGGTTAGGTGCTTCCGGCCGGGAGAGCCAGGAGGTTTGAATTTTTACTCATATCCCTGCGTTGGACAGTTACTTGTATATGCCTGCTGTGTGCTAGGCTCTGAGGATAGAGTGGGGAGCAGGGTGTGTGTACTGCCTTTTGTTAAAATTGTGGTAAAGTTTAGATAATGAAAACTTTACTATTTTTAGCCATTTTAAAGTGTCCAGTTCAGTGGCCTTAGTACGTTCACGGTGTTGTGAGGCTGTCCCCACAGCCATCTCCAGAACTTCATCTTCCCGAACAGAAACCACCTGTAAAACACTAACTCCTCCATCCCCTCCTCCTGCAGCCCCTGGTGGTACCATTTTTTAAAAAAGAAAGTGCATATATATGTTTGATTTTTTAAAGCAGTGGTTCTCAACCTTGGCTGCACATTAAAATCACCTGGGAATCTTTTTAAAATCCTGATTTCTGGGCCTCATTGGCCTCATTGGAGGATGAGGCCCAGAAATCAGGATTTTAAAAAGATTCCCAGGTGATTCTAATGTGCAGCCAAGGTTGGGAACCATTGTTTTAGAGAGAGAGGAACGGAGAGGGAGAGACCAATCAGCTGCCTCCTGCACACACCAGCCAGGGCTGTTACATCACTTTTTATACGTGGAAAACAAATGCTACTCAACTGAAACTGCTCCCTTTCAGTGACCTCCGTGCCAGCGCCAGGCATCCTGAGGGCAGTGGAAGGCAGTCTTGTTTTCTTTCCCGGTCCTCTGCTCTCCAAAAAGCTCTGCCTACAACCTCCTCGCAGCTCAGAGAACATCCCTCAGGGCCCCGGGCAGCTTGGGTCCCAGCCAGCCAGGCTGTATGGCAGGGAGGTTGAGAATGTGCTCACCCTCCCAAGAGTCCCCCCCCTACCCCCCCCCCCCCCCCCGCAAACCCAGAAGTGCTGGGTACAGCCCAATCCTCCAGCTCAGCCCCGGAGACAGGCAGGACAGGCCTGGCCACTGGAGGTGCAACCCCTTACCCAGAGTGCTGAGAGAATGTTCCAGCACATTCGGGGCGGGCAGACGGTATGCTGAGTCTGCCGAGGCAGAGACAGAGCTCAGCAAGGTGACCAGGGCTGGCTTGTCAGAGCAGGCCCCGCTGGCTTTTGCCTTAGCTGTCCCCTTTGCCTTAGAAGCTCCTCCCCTAGGACTCAGCACAGCTGGAGCTTCTTGTCATTCCGATTCCGGCTGAAGAGGTCTTTCCTGACCACCCAACCCAAGTACCCAGGCACCGTCACCCTGTCTTTCAATTACTCCCGGGGTTCACCTCCTGATATTTTCTTGTTTGTTTGTTCATGGTCTGTACACACACACACACACACACACACACACACACACACCAGCAGCTCCTTGAGTGCAGAGACCAAATGGCTCCTGCTTCCTGCTGCCCTTTGGCGCCTAGCACAGAGCTGGCCACAAAGGAGCGCGATATACACTGCAGTGCACATTGCAGGTGTATACTGCAGGTGTATACTGCGGTTGCACACTGCGGGTGTATACTGCGGGTGCACACTGCGGGTGCACACTGCGGGTGCATACTGCAGGTGTATACTGCGGGTGCACACTGCGGGTGTATACTGCGGGTGTACACTGCGGGTGTACACTGCGGGTGCACACTGCGGATGCACACTGCGGGTGCATACTGCGGGTGCACACTGCGGGTGTATACTCCGGGTGCACACTGCGGGTGCACACTGCGGGTGTATACTGCGGGTGCACACTGCGGGTGCATACTGCGGGTGCACACTGCGGGTGCACACTGCGGGTGCACACTGCGGGTGTATACTGCGGGTGTATACTGCGGGTGCACACTGCGGGTGCATACTGCGGGTGCACACTGCGGGTGTATACTGCGGGTGTATACTGCGGGTGTATACTGCGGGTGCACACTGCGGGTGCATACTGCGGGTGTATACTGCGGGTGCACACTGCGGGTGTATACTGCGGGTGTACACTGGGGGTGTATACTGCGGGTGCACACTGCGGGTGTATACTGCGGGTGCACATTGCGGGTGCATACTGCGGGTGCACACTGCGGGTGCACACTGCGGGTGCACACTGCGGGTGTATCCTGCGGGTGTATACTGCGGGTGCACACTGCGGGTGTATCCTGCGGGTGCACACTGCGGGTGCATACTGCGGGTGCACACTGCGGGTGTATCCTGCGGGTGTATACTGCGGGTGCACACTGCGGGTGTATACTGCGGGTGCACACTGCGGGTGCACACTGCGGGTGTACACTGCGGGTGTATACTGCGGGTGCACACTGCGGGTGTATACTGTGGGTGCACACTGCGGGTGTATACTGTGGGTGCATACTGCGGGTGTATACTGCGGGTGCACACTGCGGTTGTATACTGCGGGTGTATACTGCGGGTGCACACTGCGGGTGTATACTGCGGGTGTATACTGTGGGTGCACACTGCGGGTGTATACTGCGGGTGTATACTGCGGGTGCACACTGCGGGTGCACACTGCGGGTGTACACTGCGGGTGCATACTGCGGGTGCACACTGCGGGTGTATACTGCGGGTGCACACTGCGGGTGTATACTGCGGGTGCATACTGCGGGTGTATACTGCGGGTGCACACTGCGGGTGTATACTGCGGGCGCACACTGGGGGTGTACACTGCGGGTGCACACTGCGGATGCACACTGCGGGTGTATACTGCGGGTGCACACTGCGGGTGCATACTGGGGGTGCACACTGTGGGTGTATACTGCAGGTGTATACTGCGGGTGTGTGCTGCGGGTGTATACTGTGGTGTATATTGGGTGCATACTGCGGGTGCATACTGCGGGTGTATACTGCAGGTGCACACTGTGGGTGTACACTTGTGGCAGTGAGTTTCTGGTTCATGTGCAGGGGAACATTCTCCAGACAGAGACCTTGGGAGGTTGGGTGAGGGAGTAGCCTGAACAGGGGTCACTTCACAGAAGTGACAGCTGATGACAGGACATCTCTGTGAAGAACAGAGGGACCAGACAGTGTTACGGGGGATGCCAAGTGGTAGGGGCAGGGCGGGCAGAGATGCAGCAGGGACGGTGGGGGCAAGGCTGAGTGATCCCAGAGGGCTCCAGAGCGGTCACTGAGCCCCACGGAGAGCAGAGCAGTGTCAGCAGAGTGCAGCGAGGCCAGCGCCAAGGTCAAGGAGGGCAGGACTGGCTGTGGACGGTGGGGGCCGGTAGGGGTAGCCGCCCGTAGCATTTGGCAATGACTGGGAAGTCAGAGGTGACTCCAGTGTCAGCATCATCAGTTCAAGGTTTGGGATTTTGTTTTGCTTCCTGTTGTTGTTAATGGATATTTTCCCATTGGTATTTAGAGAGAGTGGGAGGGAGAGAAGGGAGAGGGAGAGACAGAAAAAGAGAAATATTGATGTGAGAGAAACATGTAGATTGGCTGCCTCCCGCACACGCCCTGACCAGGGCTGAGGATCATGCCTGCAAACAAGGTACGTGCCCTTTACCAGAATTGAACCCACAGCCCTTCAGTCCAGCCCACACTCTAACCACTGATGCACATCGGCCAGTGCTGTTTTGGTTGGATTTTATTGACAAGAGCCTGTGCGTGAGGGGAGTGTGGTGGGAGGCCTGGGGGCTCTGCAGGGGAGCCGCCCTCGGGAGAGGGTGTGAGCAGGGGGCAGAGGCAGTGAACAAGCTCCTAGCGGTGTCCTGAGCCAACCCTGGAGGCTGGTCCGTGCTTGTGCTGCAAGAGGAGTCTGCAGCGGGCAGTACAGCTGTGCAAGGCTGTGCCAGACGCCTGGTGGCTGGGAGAGGCAGGACCAGCTCGGGCCTGCCCACGGCCTCCGTGTGTTTCCCCATCTCTGCGCCAGCCCCGCTGCCATGGCCTCCTCCCTGGTGTCGGCTGCAGGCACTCCCCTTTCCAGTCTAGCTTGTCAGACGGATCCTCATGAAACACACCTTCAAAGGGCCATTGCAGCCCACAGCTGCCCATGCTCAGCCCACACGCCCCCCCTCCCAACTTCTCCTCTGCGCAGCCTGCCAGGGCGGCCCATTCCTCTCAGCCGCCTCGCGGGCCAGCTCAGCGCCTCCACACACGGCTCTGTGCACCGACACGTCTTCCTTTTCACCCATCACCTCCCAACTGGATCATGTCCCAGGGCCATCTCAAGCTTACTCTTTCTCACAGCAGCCCCAGGTGTCAGGACTGTTATCACCCATCTTGCACAGATGGGGAAACAAGGCAGGTGCAGTTAGGGCACTGCTCAAGGTCACTCAGCAGCAAGGCCCTGGCTCCAGAGTCCTGCCCTTGACCCGCATGAGCCACCTGCACTTCCCAGCCCCTCCTTGGGTCGCACTGTGGTGACAGCCTGGACTGCACCTGCCATTTCCGGTGGCAGGTGCCTGCTGGTTCCTTGAGCTTTAGTCCTGAATGGCAGGTCAGAGGACAAGGCCATCCCTTCCTTGTCCTTCTTAATGCACAAGTGCTTGATGAACCTGTCAACTGATTCCCTAGGAATGGGGTGCAAGGGCTGAGCACTGGTGTGGGGGAGAGGGTCTGGGACGAGTGCTGGGCAGAGGTCCTCAGGCCCTGCTGGCAGAAGTGTCTGCTGCCTGCACTGCTTGGCTCCCCGTCTCAGGCTGCAGGCTGTGGCCCTGGGAGCAGGAGGAGCAGGTGCTGGACGACTGAATGTGAGGATCAGGACTTCTGTAGATGGTCAGCACGCAACAACTCCAGAGCGTGCATCTTTCAGGAGAGCCTCAGGGTCCAGCTGCCTCCTGGGGTTCCTGTGACTCCCTGGACTATCCCAGAAGCAGCGGGGTTCCGGCCTCAGGCGTCAGTATGCTCCAGACACTCTCAGGTCACTGCAGATATAGCCCTGAGCAAACTCAGTCCCTCCCTCGTGAAACTCATGGTTCAGGGCAAGATGGACATGGGGACCAGGGAAGAAGTACCGAGCCCTGGCATGCCAGGTTGTGTTCGTGCTGCGGAGAAAGATGGAGCCGAGAAAGAGGAGTGTCGGGAGGATGCTGTTTTATAAGGATGAACAGGGACATTTGAGCACAGACCTGAGGGAATCGAACAGGTTTTGGGGGAAGAAGGAACAGCAAGTGCAAAGGCACTGGGGCAGGCAAAGGCCTCTTAGGTTGGAGGAAAACCAGAGGCCAGTGTGGCTGGAGCAGAGGGCTGAGGGTGGAGCAGGAGTGGTGTCAGAGAGGTAAGTGGGAACTCAAGCCCCAGGCACCTCCAGGCGGAAGTGGAGATCCATTGGAAGGAAGAGGAAAAACATAATTGGTTTATAAAATGTTCCCACTCTTGAAATTGACTATTGGGGGTGGGGAGGAGGGAGGTGATGGCAGTAACCATGGTAAGAGCTGGCAGTTCGGCCTGGGGTGGCGGTGCCATAGGTTGTGAGAAGTGGTCAGATTCTAGGTATATTCCCCAAGGACAGCCAGTGGGACCGGATGTGAGAGAAGGAGGCAAGCAGGGCTCCAAGGCTGTACATCCGGCAGGTGGAGAGGCACTTGACGGAGGCAGGCAAGCCCGGGTGGGACAGGCTGTGGAGGGAAGTCGGAGGTAGTGTCTTGTCGCAGCCCACCTCTGGCCACACAGCAAGTATCTTTGGTCAAGTCATGTCTTCCAGTTTGGAGTTTGAAAAACGTGGGCTTCAAATTGCTGACATCAAGGGGGATGAGGTTTGCATCCACGAGGGGAACTAGTTGAGGCACTGCCCGGCTATTCACTTGTTAGTTCACTTAATGATACGGGTTCAACACGTACCACGTGCCAGGCACTGTGCTAGACTCCGGGACAGAGTGAATGAAGGTGCCCTCATGGGGCTTACATTCTAGTAAGGGAGGGGGAACAGATAATAAAAAAAAAGTAAATTGCACAGCATGTTGGAAGGTAATAAATTCCATGGAAATAAGGTAGGGCAGAGTCAGGATCAGCGAATGGAGTGGTGAGGGCGGGAGGATGCAGGTTGCAGGGAGCTGGGCGGGCCTCGCCAGCCAGGTGGGCCTGGAGCTGGGCTGGAAGGAAGGGAGGGCAGTTGTGCAGTGTCTGGTCAGAAGGACCACTTGGCACAGACTCCCGGAAGCAGCAGGGGCCACCGGGGCATCGCACACAGGTGCGATCCTGGCCTTCTCCTCTGGGCAAGAGGAGCAGCGGTCTGGCTGAGCCAGGAGCGACAGGCTTTGTGGCAGTGCTCGCACTGGAACTGGCCTGCCTCCTCTGCCCGCAGCCTGCTGAGGCCAGTATACCGCTGCCTTCCTGGGATCATTTGCTTCTGGCCTAGAAGTGTCTGCCCTCCAGGGCTGAGTGTTTACGGAGTCGGCTCCCAGAAACGGGGGCCAGATGGGGAGATGCGCTGGCCCAGCTGGGACCCATGCAGGCCAAACGAGTCCTTATCCTGGAGAGAGATGGGCTGGCTGAGCTGGAACCACAAGGGATAAGCAACCAGAAGGTGGAGGCTCGCTGTGCTGAGTGGGGTGGCGGGGTGGAGTGAGGGGAAACTGGGAGCTCTGCATGTGTTCCTCTGCCCTGCCTGAGGCTCACTGGCTGGGAGGGTCCACTGGGGGGAGGGCTGCAGAGTGCCCCTGTGTGCCCCTGTGCTCGCACAGCTGTGAGCCCTGAGCAGGCAGCGCTGTTTTGGGACCTCTCCCCAGACTTGCAGGGACTGAGCAAGAGGCACACTGGGTGTGGGGTCTCTCTTCACCTAGCACCTTCCCTCCCTCCCTCTCTCCCTGCCTCCTCTCTGCCCTCCTGATGGATCAGACACTAAGCCCAGAGCTCTCGCTTCCTCAGGCCTGACTCCTCGCCCTCACCCCAGCTGCTCTTTTGGGCTAAGCCCACAGCTGCTGGGGGGCTGAGCAGGTGGCTGAGGGTGTCATAGGGAGGAAGCCAGGTGTGCTGGGCAGGCTGGGCTCAAGCAGGGGTTGGGTTCAGGGCTCAAGCCCTTCCCGCTTCGGCTGCCCTGCACCTGCTACATCTGAAGAGATGGTGCCTCCGTGAACCTCCCCCACCCCCACGCTGCTCCCTGGTTCTGCACCACCACCTCTCCAGGCGGCACGTGGCCTCAGAGGGACGGTTGGAGCCTGCCTGCCCGCCTGCCCTGCCACCGTTCGCCCCGGGGCAGCTGGGCGGTCCTGGCTGGGGCCCAGCTGAGGCTGCCCGCACCAGGTGCAGGGGCTGGCGGGAAGGATCGCTTGCCACAGACACCTGGACTCATGTGGACCACAGTCCAGAGGGTGGGGAACACTGGCCCATTTGTTCAGAGAGGGTGGTCAGTTGGGGAGGGGGGAGCTAGCAGATTAAGTGACATTTCAACCCAATGCAAGTTGTGGGCCTTGTGGGGAATCCCCATTCCAACAGAACAACTACAGGAGAACATACCTGAGACTCCGAGAAAACAGCACAGGTGTTAGATCATAAAAGGAATTCATTCTTGGTGATTTTATTGAGCAAGAAAATGGTATTATGATTATATTGGGAGGGATCCTTATCCTTTTCTGTTAGAAGCTCTTTGTGGGTAAAATAATACAGTGTTTAGATTTGCTTTAAAATTCTCTGGGAGGAAAATGGGGGGGAGAGGATGGAACAGTAGGCAGCATGGTGATGGCATGGACCATTGTTCCCAGCGAGGGAGGGGGGCGGCATGCAGCTTCTCCCCTTCCCCGAGCCCTTGCTCAGGCCCCACAGGGACACGTTAAATGGAAAGAGAGGGACGCGGGCAAGTGGGCCAGAGTAGCTCAGCCAGGGGGCCTCCCTGGAGGCAGAGGAGACCCTCTCTGCTGGCCATGCTTCTAAACCAGTGGTTCTCAACCTGTGGGTCGCGACCCCTTTGGCAGTCGAACGACCCTTTCACGGGGGTCACCTAATACTATCCTGTGTATCAGATATTTACATTACGATTCATAACAGTAGCAACATTACAGTTATGAAATAGCAAAGAAAATAATTTTATGGTTGGTTCACAACATGAGGAACTGTATTTAAAGGTCCAGAAGGTTGAGAACCACTGCTCTAAACCATGAGTGTCTGCTGACTGCAGGCGAGTGGGCGGCCTCCAGCCCCCGGAGCTCTTCTTCCCTGGTCACTCCTCCGAGGGGCTCGCCCTGTTCCAGGCCTGGGTAACCGTGTGCCCTCCTTCTCGGGAAGGTGTGTACGCACCTCCACTGTACAGAGCGAGAGTGAGAGGTGGACCCAGGTTCTGGAAGCTGGCAGTCTGGCTCCAGAACCCACACTCTCAGGCACCAATGCCAGCGAGGTGACGGCCTCTCTCCCCCGCAGCTTGTTGTGCTCAGCCGGCTCCTGCGCCTCATGAGGCCGGCAGCCCTCGGGCAGCACCTGGACTCCGAGGCCTCGCCACCCCGCCAGGAGCAGCAGCCCACGGCCAGTGCTAAGCGAGACTACAAGGTGAGCACGGGGAGCCACGTCCTCTTCGCCTGAGGGCCCTGAGGGGAAAGAGACCTGCAGCTGCCTCCCTGGTGAGCGGAGACTCAGTCTGGGCCCTGCCTGTGGTTGTGCCCTGCCAGGCCCCACGCTGGGCGCTGCGGGCGCAGGCTGCTCGGGTTCTGCTTCCGGGTGCCCGGCCTGGTGGAGGCCACGGGCCCGTTAGTCCCACAGCGCCGGTCAGAGAGGACACAGGCAGCCTGCTGCTGAGGGAGGAGTGGGAAGGGACACGAAGGAGAAGCCAGGGGGTGTCCAGACAATCCGGCCCCCTGTTCTCCGAGGGCAGCGCCCGGTTAACCTGCCTGTGCCCACTTGGCGTGGTTGTCGTTGAGCCCAAGTCATCCCGTTGCCCCTCCAGACACTGCCCAGGTTCCCCGAAACCACCCTCTGGCGGGAGCGGCAGGTGTGGGTTCAGAGAAGTGAGGCCGTGGCCCCGGGGTGAGCGCCAGCAGTTGGTGTGGGGCTTCAGACTGCATCCCAGACCTGGGTCCTGGAGCCATGATCTCAGCGAGCGCGCCCCGGGGCTCCGGGTGAGGAGTGCAGACAGGCACCCTCCTAGTTTAGGAAGGGTGATCCCAAAGGCTCCTGGGGGCTGGCAGTCAGAAGTCTAACCTTTGGGCATCATCCTGCGAATCAGATAAACGAATTAATTACTTAATGAACACAAACCGACCATTAGGAAGAGCGGGAGCCCGCACGCTCTCCTCCGGGGAGTGGAGGAAGGTTGTCTTCCAGCTCCACCTGACACTGGTGCCCTGCCAGGCGTGGCCTCCCGGAGCGTGGGAGCGCCAAGTGTCCCTTCTCCGTTCCAGCTACTTCCTGACACATGGGCGCTGGCTCAGAGGCGAGTGGAGTGTTGGGGGTCAGCCCGGGGCGGTCTGTCTGAGCAGGGCAGTGGTGAGAGGCCTCAGGCCTGGGCTGGAGAAGGAGGAAACAGGACGGAGGAGGGGAGGGGAAAGGCAAGGGAGGGGCTGTCTGTCCACCACGTGGAGAGTGCGACCTCCAGGCGCCTTGGGGCCACTCCCGTGACCTCACCCAGTGGGCGGGGTACCCTTTATTTTGAGGACGGTTCTCTCACATATGCAGGAGTTGTGGAGCGTCCCCCTGGCCGGTGGCCATATAGGACATGACCAGTTTGGCCTGGAAACATGGAGTGGCCCGGCACCAGGACAGAAGTGCAGCGTGTGCTGGCCAGGGCAGCAGAGGGCACAGGGGGCTCCTGATGCCTTTGCAGAGGGAGGCACGAGCCCCCTGGCCTTGGTCCTGCCTGAGAGGGAGGTGGCCCAGGGCAGGGGAGGGGAGAAAGCAGGCCAGGCTGGCGGGAGGCACAGTGGAGACAGAAATGTGAAGTGTCCCGACTCCTGGGCGGGCTCTGCTCTGACCTGGAGGCCATGGTGGGGGCAGTGGGGCTGCTTACGGCTCCAGCAGCCCAGCCCCACTCCCAGGCCGGCTGGCTGACTCCTCATTAGGCCCCAGCATGTTTCATCTTCAAAGATGAACAGGCTACTCACCAGCCGAAAAGAGTGGAGGCGTCACCCGCCCTGTTTTACAGGAGTGGTGGTCTGGGCCGGCTGTGCTTTTATCCCAGAGCTCAAAGGCCTGGCCTTCTTTCTCCTTGAGGTGCGCGGGGAAATCAAGGCCAGAGTGAGGTTGAAAGGGGACGGGCCCTTTCCCAGCCCTTGGGCCCCCTCCCTCAGACCTGCTCGCTCCTGTCTGGGCGATTTCCTGCCCTGGAGAGACTGCGTGGTCACAGCCCTCCCCAGCCTTCAGATAGACACTCCGCCAGGCTCCACGCCCACTTTCCCACCTCCTCTCTCTGCCTGGGGCCTTGGCACAGCCTCCTCTCCCGGTGAGACTCCCAGCCTGCCCCCCAACTGGGAGAGGCGCTCTTGCTGCCCAGGGCATGACTTTTCTGTCCTCCCTGATCTGGTGACTTTGCAGTTGTCCCTTTACTTGTCCTTAGCTGGGCATGGCCTGTGTCTCCCAGCATCGTGTGGTATGCTTGGCGCCAGATGAGTGAATGAATGAAGCAACTTCAATTCCTCTTCCTCTCTGAACTCCCCCTCCCCCACCCCTCATTCTGGAGGGCCTGAGACCTGCTCGCTCTGCACGCCCTCTGACCTCTGACCAGTCTCTGCATGTGGCCCCCTGTCCTCTAAAGTCCTGGTGTCTTAGAGCTGCAGGGGCCTGTAGCCTGTGAGACGCTGGCTTCACAAGTGTCACCTGCTTGTGAGAGAGCCAATCAGAGAACATGGTGGGTAATTCTAAGCCAGTGAGGTTCCTGCCTGGGAACGCTAACCGCTGAGTGCCACCAAGGAGACAGCCTGCTGCTAACAGCCCTCGGTGGGAGGGTAGAGTGCTGCTGTGTCCTGGCAGCTCACACAGAGCTTGTGGAGTAGAGGAGCCCTGCTTCCTGACGGGCGATTAGAATACTTGCAGCATTTTCAAGTGCTTTTGGATAAAGAAATGGTTGCCCAGCCCTGGCTGCTGTGGCTCAGCTGGCTGGGCGTCATCCCCTGAGCAACAGAAACGGTTGCCCAGCCCCTTGTGGTGTGTGGGTCAGACTATTTTGAACAGAAAACAATTAAGCCCAATAAACTCAGGAAGAGTTTGTTAGCTCCCCCTTTCCTGCTAGAGACTCAGAGAGAAAAACCTGCTTCACAACAGGGAACCTTCTCACTTAGGAATGACGTGTGGCAGCTAGGCGGGGTCCAAGAACATCCGATTCCGTGGTTCCCCTCTGCACCCACTGTTGTGGGGGGCAGGCAAGAATGCATTTACCGACCGTTTGATCGTTTTCAACCACCTGTGAATTGCCTACCTCCCCCTCCTTAGTCCAAAAGGACATATGCACCTCAGCTTGCCTTACTAAGGGATATATGTCATTTGTAGTGTGTGTAATTTTTATGTTTATGTGAATTCCCTTGCACAAATATCAAGGTTTGATTTTCGCCCTGGCTGGTGTGGCTCAGTTGGTGAAAGGTTGCTGGTTCAGTTCCCCATCAGGACACATGCCCAGGCTGCTGGCTTGATCTCCGGTCGGGTGCATGTAGGAGGTAGTTAATCGATGTTTCTCTCTCTTTCCCTACCCCTTTCTCTCTCTAAAACCAATTTTAAAAAGATTTGGTTTTCTCCTTTTACCTTCTGTATGTCTTTCAAATCCTTCCACCAGCCAGAAGAGGGACGTTTCCCTGCCCTTGCGTGGCTGGTGTAGGCCCTGTGCTTGCCTGATTTCAGAGGGGCTCTGCCAGAGGAGGACAGACAGAGGTCAGAGGGTGGTTTGGGGTCTGAGAGGGGGAGAGGATGTCTTCATGCAGGAGTGGACTCCAAGAGTTGGCCTCCAGGTTCCCCCTCTGACCCAAGGGCACCAGTTCTGTGAGAGACAGGCCCCTGGGCTCCGTGGGATGCTGCTCCAGCCCCTGGCAGACAGACGCAGGTAACTGCACTCACACGGCCATTGTCTCCAGGAAGCTACCCGCTCAGCCTTCCAACCAGAGCCAGGGATCCAGAGCTTTTTGGTTCTATTGTTAACTCATGTAAACCATTGTCGATGTAAGAAATGTCCAAACCTGTAGATAATTTTTAAAAATATACATTTTAATTGATTTTTTTACAGAGAGGAAGGGAGAGGGATAGAGAACCAGAAACATCGATGAGAGAGAAACGTTGATCAGCTGCTTCCTGCACACCCCCTACTGGGGATGTGCCCGCAACCAAGGTACATGCCCTTGACTGGAATCGAGCCTGTGACCCTTCAGTTCCCAGGCCAATGCTCTATCCACTGAGCCAAACTGGTTAGGGCAATTTTTAATGAATTTGGTTGAAAAATGCTCCTGAAAATGGCAGTTTTGCAGATTCTTTTATACATTAGAGTCGAAGGAGGAGATGTAAAGGGGTTACATGAAACCTGTTGGTAGATTAGGGAAGTAGGAGAGAGCAACGTGGGGTGGGGATCTCTGACATTGGATAAAGGAAAACAGACACATACTTCTTTTTTTAGATATTTTTATTGATTTCAGAGAGAAAGAGAGAGGGAGAGAGAGGGAGAAACATCAATGATGAGAGAGAATCATTGATCGGCTGCCTCCTGCACTTCCCCTACTGGGGATCAAGCCCACAACCCGGCATGTGCCCTGATCAGGAATCAAACCATGACCTCTTGGTTCCTAGGTCGACGCTCAGCCACTGACAGGTACTTCTTTTGCATTGTGGTTACAGGACGGTGAACATTTACCGCACGGAGATGGTATGCGGGGGTTAAGATAACAATGACAGTTCACTCTGGGTTGTGAGGGCTCTGAAAGAAGATTACTCTGACATTTCAAAGGCATGTTATCTTATTGATGCAAAAAGATAGTAGGCAGGCTCACTTAGGTAAAGACTGACTTTGTCACGCAAGCTGCGGGCCTCGGACGTGACCTGCTCTCAGTTAAGAATTTTGATGATCAAACCATCTACGTGATGACTTTAGGTCCCGTGAGTTTGTAAGGCCGCGTTGGCCTCCCCTGAGCCAGCAGGTTTAGCACGTGGCCCCTTTCTTGTCCGCAGCGTTTGGGCAGCTTTTGTCTGGTTGTACCCTGGCTGATCTCAGGGTCTCGGCCTCCCTTTTACTGAGGTTGTTGATACTGGCCTTGCTGAACCTCTGCATCTGCTGTGCCCCATCTCCCGCCCTTCCCTGCAGGGTCTCTATGGTGCAGGGAGTTCTCCCCAGTTTGGTTACATTTGGGAGCTTTGAGGAAGTAGACTGTCTCTCACTGTGAAAGAAAAGGAAGGTCCACAAAGGGGAAGTCCGGGGGCGCTGCGCCAAGGCGCCAGGAGCCCGTCCTGTCTCTTCGTCAGCTTCTGGCCTCATCCTCCTCACAGCCAGATGATGTCCTTGTGGGACAGACACTGAGGTTCTGCACATGTGATGGGCCCTGTCCCTGGTGGACTAGCTGCAAGAGACCACACGCCGGATGAGCCTGGCCGGCCACAGGTGGCTCCTGCCAGCTTCCTCGCCATGCCTACGGCCTGCGGTCAGCCCTGTGCTGGGCGTGCCTACGTGGGAGAAGTGCTGGTGTAGAATTGATGGTTGGAGGCGGGTGTGCTCCAGGCCGGACCACGCTTCGGGCCTCGCGTCCTTTGAGTGCTCTTACCCCGGGGATCCCCGCGTGCCCACCGCAGAGGGCGTTGGCCTGGATGTGCCTGTGTCTGTGTGCCTGCGTCTGTGTGTTGTGCACCTCTCCTGTATATCTTTGTGGTGCATATATCTTTGTGGTAATAGAGCCGACGAACAAGTTTTACTGCTTTTGCTTCTGCTGCTGTGATGGCTGCAGGCCTGTCCCTGTGTCTGGCCTGCTGCCAAGAGCACCTGAAGTGACTGGGGTCGGCTTGGGCGGTTCTGGGAAGGGCAGGGAGGGGGCAGGCCCCTGGCGGCTGTGTGCCTGCCCGCACTCTCCTGCCGCTCCCAGCAGCATGGGACGGCGTTCCCTGGGGCTGCTGAGCACAGGCCTGGTGCCTGTCACCCAGAAGGATGGGCGCACTGGAGCCTCTCCCTCTTCCTATACCCTCTGCCTTCTCCTTGCACGGGACTCCCTGTCTTGCTGCCCCTCCCCCTGCCTTAGGGAGAGCCATGGTTAGTAGGGAAGGGAACTGACTGGGCACGAGGAACAGGAAGCAGATGTTGGGGAGTCGGGAGTCCCTTCCCTGGCTGGTCGTTGGTGCGTTCTTACTTCCTCCACAGTGAGGAGCCTCAGACATCTTTGGGAGTCAATGTCAGAGCTGACCTTGGGAAAGCTGGCCCTAAAGGGCACCCGCGCACTTCACGCGCACCTCAGTGGCCGCCGAGCCTCTACAGAGTGGCCTCCTGAGCATCCGAAGCCACACGGCTCGGGCCCAGGCCTGCTCTGTCGGGTGTGTGAGCAGAGCTTGAAGGGGCAGAGCTCAGCGGGCGGCAGGCGGGCTTCTCCAGGCAGCTGGCACTCAAGCCTGCTCTCTGCCCACCCACCCCAGGCCCAGGGGCCCCAGCACAGTCCTTGCCCCGTGCTTGTAACTTCTCTGTTCTGACCTAACACCTTCCCAGCCTCTTTATCCTGCAAGTCCTCCTGGGCCACCCTGTGATCATCTTCCTCCCATTGCTGCTCGGGAAAAAGCGACCCTCAGTGCCTGTCCGTCAGCCCAAGCCCTGCCATCCCTGCTCCTCAGCTGGCCCTTCATCCATGCGCTTCCCTCCGGGCCCACATCACACCACTTGATTCCAGGCAGTGCTTTCCTTCCCAGAACCCCCTTCTCAGGCCTGAGGCTTTGCTCCTGCTCTTGCTCCTCCTGGCAGCGCCGGCCTGTCCCCTGTCCTGGATTCTGTGGTCCCACAGGCTATTCACTCACCCTATGGCTTCACTCACCTAAACGGGATTACTGTTGAGTCTGTCTCAACTGCATCCCCAGTGGATCCCTCTTCAGAGGGAACAAGCCCCTTCTGCTGGGCACAGCAAGGGCCCAAGGGACCCTTCCCACCCCCTGTGCCCAGCCCACCTGCCTGGGCCTGAGCCAGGAGGTGGAGGAGCAGTGCCTTTTTAAAAAATAAATGTCTCACCCTAGCTAGTGTGGCTCAGTGGATAGAAGGGTCCCGGACTGAAGGGTCCTGGTTTGGATGCCAGTCAAGGGCACATGCCCAGGTTTCAGGCTTGATCCCCATTAGGGGGCGTGCAGGAGGCAGCCAATCAGTGATTCTCTCCTATCTCTCTCTCCCTCTCCCTTCCTCTGAAATCAGTATAGTGAAAACAAATAAACATGTCTCTGCTGATTTGAGAGAGAGAAGAATGGAAAGGGAGAGAGAAAGAAAGAAGCATTGATGTGAGAGAAGCATCAATAGGTTGCCTCCCCCACACACTCCAACCAGGGATCAAACCGGAAACCCAGGCATGTGCCCTGATCAGGAGTCAAACCCACCACCTTTTGGTGCCGGGACGATGCTCCAAGCAACTGGGCCACACCGGCCAGGGCAGGAGCAGTGCCTTCTAAGTGCTGCGTCTAAGCAGCGTAGGCTCAGCAGCACCACACAGCTGAGGAGCCTGGCAGGGGGTGAGGCCCCACCCACTGCTCTGTCTGCAGGAGCAGTTGCCAGGCAGACCGTGCTTCCCAGCAGCTCTCTGCTCTCTGCCTTTCCTGTCCCTGCTCCCTGTCTTTGCCAGGACTTTGTAGTGACAAAGACTCAAACACACCCCGGCAGGTCTGGAGGGCCCCTCCAGCTGGGACAGGGTTGAGCAGTGTCGTGAGGCCTCGGCGTTGCTCCCTGAACCCCGCAGCTCTACCTCCCAGCAGGCTCTCCCCCTGGGGCTGGACCCTCCACACTCCCACCCTGCCCTCATCAGCCCCAGCCAGGGAGAAAGAAAGGCTTCTGTCCCGGCCTCCTAACCAGAGTCCCAGAGTTTAGTCTCAGTGGCTTGGCAAAGAGGTCATGTGCTCATCTCTAAACCAATCACAGAGCCAGGTGCACAGGAATCGGCCAGCCTGGGCCATGTCTCCCCTAGAATCAGGGCTAAAGTCACTCTCTTGGAGCAACTGGCCTGGATGTAGGGAACAGGAGGCTGGGACAGTGACAAAAGAAGGGACAGAATCTGGGCACCTGGAAACCTTAGACATCCATGGCATCCTCCTGGTCTTCAGCCATGGGTAATGGTCCTACGTTGTTATCCTTGGGAGGCAGGAGGAGGGCTGTGCCTGCCAGGAGCCAGATGAGCAAGTGGGAAAGAGAAGGGGGGGAGCCATTGCTCTGGAGGAGGCGCCGCACTGGGAGGCCTCTCCAAGCCTCTGAGGATGCTCGGGCCATGCCCGCTGCTCTCGGGCTCCTCAGCATGGCGCCCACGTACTGACGCGTGGACTCTCGCGTGGAGAACCTAGTCCCGCTTGGGCAGACGCAGAGCTGGGTTTCCGGTCCACATCCCTCTGGGGTCAGGGTCTCTAGTTCTGGCTGGAGAAGCAGGAAGAGCCAGCCAACCCCCACCTGTCATCTCCCCAGCCCTCAGGGCCAGCAGGAAGCTGGAAGGGAAGGGTGGCTGGGTGGGAGGGCTCTAGCAAGGCTTTGCCTACAGCACCCCACCCCTCCTCCCTCAGGCAGATGAGCAGTAAGTCAGATGCCCAGATAACCTCTCTACAGCTGGTCCCCAGGAACAGAAGCCCTCAGCCTTCCTGCTTTCATCCCAACTCCATCTCTCCCCCACCCTGCACCATACTGTGCCCTGGCCTCCAGTTCCGCCCTGGCCTCCAGTAGCAAGAGCTGAGGCCAGGGCCGCCCAGGGCCTAGACCTGAGGCCAGATAGAGCTAAGAAAATCCTGTCTCTCCTAAGTGAGTTCAGTCCTCAGGTCTGAGGTAGTGGACGGACACAAGCCAGGCTCCAGCAGCCTCCAGGTTCCAGGGCCTCTGCAAGCCGTCCAGCCTCTACCCAGCGGGGCTCCGAGCACTCTCTAGGCGCCACCCCAGCAGCTGACCCCAGTCCTACTCCTGTCCAGACGCTACAACTTGTCTCCCATCACCCTCAAGTGCCTCATCTCTGGGCTCAAACCCACCCCCACCTCTGAACAGGCACTTTCATTAAGAGGTGAGTGTGGCAGGCCCTGCTATGACGTCTCTGGCCTCTCTGCCCGGTGCCTGCAGGGACCCTGGCCTGAGAAGAGGTGTGTCACCATCTCTTCTCATTTCCTGGTGATCAGTCCAATGTCCTCGTCATTTCCTTCTCTCTAGGACTTCTGGCCGAGGACTTGTCCTGGTCAGAGTCATTTCCAAACTCTGCTTCCCTCTGCTTGCTGCTGTCATGACGGTCCAAGCCAAGGTCAGGGTGTGACCTTGAGCAGGCTCATGGCTGTGGTAGCTGTGGGGGTCGGGAAGAGATAGCGTCCTCGAGAGGCTAGCAGAGGCCACATTCCAGGACAGGTCCAGACGAGGTCCCCCTTGAAAATGCATCCCCTCTTGTCTTATTTTTGTGGACACACCAGCCGGACGAGCTGCCAGGCTTTCTCGTGGGCTGAGGCCCTTGGCCTGGGGCCCGCAAGTAGCCCTGCGTCAGGATTACTCATCACTAATTATTGTTGTCATATCCCGCCTGTGGCAGAGGACCTAGACCATGCCCTGGGGGCTCGGGCTCTGGGCCTCTCCCTATCCAACCTCCAGTAGGCCCTTGGGCCCTTGCTGTGCCAGCAGTAGGGCCTTGTTCTCTCTGAAGGGGGACCCTAGGGGTGCACGTGCGCATGTGCGCACACACACACACTCGGAGCTTGTCCAGCTTAAGGCAGAAGCACAGACATCTGCTCAGATCTAACCTTCACTGGAGGTGGTCACACAGTCAGGGGACCTCTCCAAGCTCAGTGTCCACATCTGAGGCCCGCCCTGCCCCCTCAGGGCACTGGGAAGTAGGGCTGTAGGTTTAAATTTCATTTTGAAGAACAGAAAGAAGGAAAATAAAAATTCTCCAGGACGCAGCTCTGGCCATGGGTCTGAAATGTGCCACGGGAATAGACCAGGCAGCGTCAGTCTTGCCCAGGCCAGATTAGCTCTAGCGTTGACCCCCTCACCTGTGCGTGAGTCTGACTGTCTCCCTGGAACAACCCCAAGAGGACCGCACAGAACAGTGCCGGGCCTGGGGCAGAGCCTCTCCTGCAGTCTGTGCTGTGGCTGGGCTGCACCGCAGGCCCTCTGGTCAGGCTGAGAGCAGCCCAGCCAGGTGGTGGCTGATGCAGGTCCCCCAGCGCAGCTACCACCCAGAGCCAGTGAGCCAGAGGGGCGAAGCCGGAGGAGGCTGCTCTGGGGTCCCGGGGTCCCAGGCAGAAACCCTGACACCCATAGGCATTCGGGGCTTTTTGAGCAGGAGCCTGGACCCCTGGGCCCCAGAGGGCACGTCCTGTGGGTCCATCTTGGTCCTCCCCAGCAGTTGTTCCTGGGTCAGCCTTAGCTCACCCCCTCCCCCGCCCCCACAGCAGCTGCCTGGGGCCTGGCGGGAGCAGCTCCCACAGGATCCTCCTGCCAGGGGCCAGGTCTGCCATCCCCTCCAGCCTGGCTGCCTTGAGAAGGGCTGGGGTAAAGACTTGCCTTGTTCCTTAAGTCTGGATTCCTGTCATGACCTGAGGTGGGAGAAACCATAGTGTTCTGGGCGGAGCCAGTGGCTTCCTGGGAGATCCTCTCCCTCCTCCTCTCTGCCCCTTTTTAGCACAAATGCTCCTGGCCACAGCCCGCTTCCTTGGCACAGCTGGAGGGGAATTTTGTGAAGGAGGGAAATTTTGTGAAGGAGGGAGTTCCTGGGAAACGGCCACCCTTTCCCCTCTCCTCGTGTGATGCAAGGCTGCAGAGGGAGTCTTGGCCCTGGTTCCTGGGGTCAGAACTCCCCCTTGGTGGGTGACAGGCCCAGCACACTGTCTTCTACCTCTTACCCTTGTCATCCATCCTTCCCCAGGGGCTGGGTGGGCCCTTTAAGACTCCAGAGCCAGGAAGGAGGCATCCTGCACGGCACTTCTCAGAAAAGTCCTCCTGGCTCTGGGAAAGACCCAGGAAGCGAAAGCTGCAGGCCTTGCCAGCGGCAGCGGCGTCGGCAGGGGACGGTCCCGTCTTGTCCACATGGGGTTCAGGCACGTCCCGTTCCGCGCCCTCAGACTCTGCCTCTCCCCAGTTGTTGTCGGAGGTTTCCTGGGCCCGTTTCCCATGGGGGCTTCCCAGCCTCCAACTCAGTGTGTGTGGGGGAGGCTGGGGGTGGGAAGACCAGGAGGGGCGCTGGGCAGCCTGAACGGTGAGGGCCCATTTTTCAGACAAGTTCCTTAAGATTGGACAAGTATAGTCCCTCACCGCCTCCTGCCTCGCTTTAACCCCGCCCCCACGCCTTAGGGAACTGGAGGGGCCTGGGCCACCACGCACTCCCAACTGTGCAGGAAATGGGAGCGGCAGGGGCTTTGGTGGCGACCAGCAGCGTGTGCCTCTGCCCAGCCTCCCCCTTTCCTGTGTCTTGAAAGAAATCAGAGCCCCGAGCCTGGTGCCAGCCGGGACAGGAATGGGCTTGCTAAGTTCAGGAACTGGTCACAGCGACTGGAGCAGGAAACAGCGCTCACACCTGGCTGTCTGCTTTGTGTCCTCCTGGGCGTGCTGGCTCTCACCACGGCTGGCTGGCGCTCGGGCCGCCTCTGGTCCCCCAGCCACAGTGGGACTGTCAGAGAATGGAGACTCCGGCCCGGCCTCCTCTGAGCCAGAGCCCAGTGTCCGCTAACGTCTGCTTTTCTGGGAGGCGCGCACCGGCGCTCTCTTACCTCTCAGGGCTGAGACTGCGGGTCTCGGGCCTGCGGAGTGACAGGGACATGGTCTGGGCGTGTCCTGTGTACATAATGAAGCCTTTTCCCCCAAAGCACTGCTGTACAGACTAGCCGTCAAGATTCTGACCGCAGGGGAACTGTTTCGGGGATCCCAGTGTTTGAGTCCTGCCTGGGTGCACTGGCCAAAGAAATGCAGGAGCAGGAAGTGGGGTGGGCGAACTTTCCTCTACCCTCAAGGTGCACAACTTCTGGCTGGTCTAATAATCAAATAGACTTGAGACAGGTTAGCAGGAGAAATTAACCACATTTAACACATGTGTATGGGAACCCCACATGCCGGCGAGGTTCTGAGACAGAAGGGGACTGAGGTATATAATCTACTGTGGAAGCTTCACAGGCTCAGTGCAGGACAATAACGGCAGATGTGCCCTGGCTGGTGTGGTCAGTGGCTAGAGTGTTGGCCCAAGTACTGAAGGGTCACAAGTTTGATGCCTGGTCAAGGGCATGTACCTGGGTTGCAGGTTGGATCCCTGTCCCCAATTGGGGCACCTGGGATGTTCTCGTTCTCTACCCGCCCCCCCCCCCCCCCCCCCGCCTCCCTTCTACTCTCTGTAAAAGTCACGGGAAAAAATATTCTCAGGTGACAATTAACAAAAAAAAAAAGAAGAGCAGATGTTTACTAAAAGTTTGCCCTGCCATCCAGGTGGGTTGAAAGGATTATTGCTGCAGTGGGCAAGGCCTCTAGCTCAAATTCTTCTAGGCAGTTACAGGTGGGAGGCAGAAGTTGCTCCTCAGCCTGCGGCTAAAGTTGCCTTTAGCTCCAAATAGTCTGCATACCACAAGAGCACATCTTGGGGTAACTCGTTCTGGACCCCCACAAAAGGAAAAATAGTTTCATAGTGAATTGTCCAATCGGGAAAGAGGGAGCTCTAGCAGCCCGATGGTGTATGGGTTGTAGGGCAAAATCACAGGACCCTGGCTTAGGGATGTGGGTTATGCTGGGAGCTGATCGCTGATGGGTCAGGTCTGAGGACCGCTGAGGTCTGTACAGCATCCCACTCTTATTTTGCGGAAAGTAGCCAAGGGGGGTCTTTCTACTTTAGGGTTAAGGAGCTAAAACATAAGTTGGATGAAGATGTTATCTTTAACCTGCAGAGGTCTGAGCCTTGTCAGGGCCCAGGCTGTGTCTTCTGCTGCCTCGGGGACTGCAGATTATTGGAGAAAAGGCTAGGTCTCTGAGGGGTGTATATATAGAGAGAAATGATTTCTAGCGCTAGGATTCAAAATTAAATTTAATCAAAGTTGTAAGGACCCTCGGTTCAGCACCTTATCCCCTTAAGTGGGGTCAAGGTCTTCCTTCAAGGGCCCCCACCCTGATTCCAGGCATCACCCTCGAATGCAAGGAGAAACGCACCAACCCCTCTTCTGGGTAGGAGCCGCCCACCCCCCCACCCCCCCGCTTTGGAAAATCCTATCTAATAAAAGAGAAACATGGTAATTGGCGTACGACTGCTACCCTTCCCATTGGCTAATCAGCGAGATATGCAAATTAACTGCCAGCCAAGATGGTGGCCGGCAGCCAGGCAGCTTGAAACTAACATGAGGCTTGCTTGCTTCAGTGAAGGAAGAAACCAACGTTCCCCACCTGCTTTGCCGGCCTCTGAGCCTACAGTTTAAGAAACATTGTAACGAATATAGAAGCTAAACAAAACCCCAGAAACCTGCTTTCAGGGAGCCCGGGATCTCAGAGCTAGAGTTATACAGTGTTTCAATTATAGAACTGAAATAAACCAGATACCTTCTTTCAGCAGCAGAAGCCTCAGAGCTGGAGTCAGAGCTAAAGCTGGCCCAGAATAAAAAAATAAAATAAAAAAAGGAGCAGTTGGGAGCTTCAGTCGGCCTGAAAACAGCCCTCAGCCCCTCACCCAGACTGGCCAGGCACCCCAGTGGGGACCCCCACCCTGAAGGGTGTGTGACCAGCTGCAAACAGCCATCATCCCCTCATCCAGGCTGGCCAGGCACCCCAGTGGGGACCCCCACCCTGATCCAGGACACCCTTCAGGGCAAACCAGCCAGCCCCACCCATGCACCAGGCCTCTATCCTATATAGTAAAAGGGTAATATGCCTCCCAGCACCGGGATCAGCGGAGCCGAGAGGCCTCCCGGCACCGGGATCAGCGTGACGGGGCAGCGCCCAAACCCCCTGATCGCCCTGCGGCTCTGTGTGTGACAGGGGGCGGGGCCACAACCTCCCTATCAGCCCTGCTCTGTTCGTGACAGGGGAAGGTGCCCCAACCCCCTGATAGGCCCTGCTCTGTGCCTGATAGGGGGGAGCTCCCCAACCCCCTGATCACCCTGCAGCTCTGTGTGTGACAGGGTGCGGCGCCCCAATCCCGCCCCCCCCCACGGGCCCTGCTCTGTGTGTGATGGGGTAGAGCCATAACCTCCCCATCGGCCCTGCCCTGAGTGTGACAGTGGTGGCACCCCAACCCCCTGATCCACCCTGCCCTGAGTGTGATAGGGGGTGGTGCCCCAACTCCCCTATCGGTCCTACTCTGTGAGTGACAGGGGGGAGCTCCTCAACTCCCTGATCGGCCCTGCTCTGTGCATGACAGGCGGGAGCCCCCCAACCCCTTGATTGACCCTGCTCTGTGTGTGACAGGGTACGGAGCCCCAACCCCCCTGATGGGCCCTGCTCTGTGCGTGACAGGGTGGCGCTGCAACCTCCCCATCGACCCTGCCTTGAGTATGACGGGGTGGTCCCCCAACCCCCAAATCGGCCCTACCTTGAGCGTGACTGAGGGTGGCATCGCAACCTCCCAATCTGCCCTGCTCTGTGCATGACAGGGGAAGGCGCCCCAACTCCCCAATTGGCCCTACTCTGAGCCCAACCAGGGGCTGCACCTAGGGATTGGGCCTGCCCTCTGCCACGCGGGAGCAGGCCTAAGCCAGCAGGTCGTTATCTCCCGAGGGGTCCCAGACTGCGAGAGGGCACAGGCCCAGCTGAGGGACCCCCCCCCCCCCCGAGTGCACAAATTTTTGTGCACCGGGCCTCTAGTGGGCTTATAAAATAAAACATGGTTAGTGGGGCTTTTCTTCAGAGCTACCATTTCCTTCTTGCTGTTACACTCCCACTCCCCAAAACTCGTTCATGGGATTTTCCTCCAGCTCAATCATGGGAAAGAGCAAAAGAACAAAGTTGTGAAATTTGCATATAAGTAGCCCTTTTTTCCTCAATAAATCCCTCCTCACAGATTTCCCCCAGGGCATTCCTCAGATCCTGGGCCCACCCCACCACACTGTCTCCTAGGAAGCTGAGTTCTGCAGGGTGCCTGGCCCCAGGGACCCATTCAGGCTGGCGGAAGGTCCCTTCTAGCCTCAGGCTTGCTGTGCACAGCACAGACCTCCACTGAGCATGCGGGCAGAGGGAAGAGCCACTGTTCCCAGCTCAGGGCTAAGGGACAACTAAGTGAAAGGAATGAGAACTAACCCCTTTCTCTCCCTCTCTACCCGGCCCCTCCCTGGCTCTCACACCCACCCTGCAGCTAGGGCCCTTGTCAGCCCCTCAGCCCCTGAATGTTTTCTTTAGCGTCTCACCCTGGCCCTAGCTCCCCAGGGCTCAGCTACTGCTGCTTTTTTTAAAAAAAGTTTTTTTTATTGATTTCATAGAGAAAGGGAGGAGAGAGAGATAGAAACATCAATGATGAGAATCATTGATTGGCTGCCTCCTGTACGCAACCCAGGCATGTGCCCTGACCAGGACCTCCTGGTTCATAGGTCGATGCTCAACCACTGAGCCAATAGTGGGCTCCGCTCCTTTCCAAGGTCATACTCACCCCAAACCCAGCCAGGCCTAGTCAGTTCTAATCGGCACTGTCTTGTTTATAATTAATTTTTAAAAACTTTCATTGCACTTTGATCATATGAGTAAAGTATACACATTGTAGAGAAATAATCTTAAAAAGAAAAAAAAATGAGGAGGATGTCCTATAACCCTTTCTCTCAGAGCCGCATTGCCACTGCTGTTCCCACCTCCGCGGTTCTGTGCCCGCTTCTCCGGGTGTCCATCTGTCCCCCACGTCAGGGAGGAGCAGACTCCTCCACCCTCAAGCTCATCTGGCTGGCCTGATCATCAGAGACCTGAGTCAGATTAACAAGAGAAAATGACATTTAACACATACGTATGTACAGGAACCCCGCAGGCACGTGAGAGAGACAGAGACCCACATGTGGGCGAGGTTCAGAGACAGAAGGGGGCCGAGGTATGTAGGACCTTCTGAGCTGGGAGAAGGTCATGTCCTTGGGGCCTTCCAAGGGTCATGGCAGGGTGGATGGTAAGAAGCACAGGCATTCAGCAAATAGATATTTGCCCCATCTCTTTTGACCTTTCTATAGGTCAAATTCGGCAAGGCCCCTAATTCCATGGTCGGCAAACTGCGGCTTGAGAGTCACATGCGGCTCTTTGGCTCCTTGAGTGTGGCTCTTCCTAAGCCTTAGGAGTACCCTAATTAAGTCAATAACAATGTACCTACCTATATAATTTAAGTTTAAAAAATTTGGCTCTCAAAAGAAATTTCAATCGTCGTACTGTTGATATTTGGCTCTGTTGACTAATGAGTTTGCAGACCACTGCCCTAATTCAAATTTTTCAGGTAGTTAAAAGGAGGGACAGAAGTTTCTCTTGAGCCTGAGGCTAAAGTTGCCTTTAGCTCAAAACAATGTGCATACCAGAGAATCCTGGAGTGACTCAGCCAGCCTCCCTGTTCTCCATTGCCCGCTGCCCAGACCCTGCCACCAGCCTGGTCCTCAGGGTGCCCCTCCCCGGCTCCACCCTAGCCAGCTTCCTGCCTCTGTTTCCCTGAATCAGCCCCAGGTACTGTAATCAGCCCTGCCCACCCGGCCCCACATAGTAACCTCACCACCTCACTTCGACCCTACTATTCCTTAGAAGCCTGTTGTAGCTTAGTCACTTCCTCCTTGAGCCTCTGAGCTGCACACCACCCCCAGGCACTTAGAAGGACCCTTCTCCTTTTGCGCTGGGGAGGCTGAAATTCATGGTCTGTGGCCAAATGATTGCCTTCCTGCAGCATCGTTCTCTAATGTCTAAGGTTGGTGGCTGTGTCTCAGTCCAAGTGCAGTGGGCACACAGGCCTGCGCCTGCTTTACGTCCGGGGTGGGGGAGAGGTGGAGATGAGCTGCTTGGCGGACTGCAGAGGTCAGAGGGGCTCCAATGCTGTGGCCCTCCCTCCAAAGGGCATGGTCAGTCTGGGGACAGGGAGCCCCCGGGGAGCAGGGGGTTGCTAGCAAGTTAGCTCCCTGGTGAGCTGGCCTGCTGGGGGACTGGCAGCTGCAGGACCCTGCAGTCGGGGCTGGCTCAGAGAGGCCAGGCGTGACCCCCAGCCGCACTGCTTCCCCCTCGCTGCATCTCTCTGTGCCTGCCAGCCTTCCGGTCAGGCCCTCTGGGGGCCTCGCTGCCGTGTTGAAGAACAGGCTGGGTCTGCGCAGGGCAGGTGCTGCTGGGGGAGGGGCAGGTGGTCTCTGTCAGGCCTTTGCACTGTGGCATTTGAATTCAAGAAGACTATTCCACAGTGCCAAGTCTGGTACCCTCGAAAGTGGTTCTAGCTTCTGCCCTAAGGAGGCTTCTGGTCGTGCAAAGAGGCTGCCCCATTTCTGGGTACCACCTGGTGCTCTAGGAGGACGTGATGGCAGGGGAAGCTTTGGGCTGGTTCTGAGCTCCAGCCCCATTCTGGAGCCGCCTCTCCCTCCAGCTCAGCCTCAGGGCCGGTTATCTGCAGCTACGGGGCAGGTCAGGGTCATTTCCTGCCACCCTCCCTGTCTCAGACATAGGAGTCCGAGGTGGGGGTGTCCACAGACAGAACCTCAGAGTGCCAGGAGCAGACTGTCTTCACAGCAGGGCCTCGCCTGTCTTTAGGGTGCTCCCAGTACCTCCTTTTCTCTGCACAGCAGATGAGTGAGTACCCACAGAGTCCAGGGCCCTGGGATCACACTGTTCTGACCAAATGGCACCCCTCAGTCTCTAGGGCAAGAGCAAGGGTATGCGTTGGTGGGTAAGGCGTGCAGATGCGCACCCACAGCCATCACTCTGCCACCGCCTCTTCGCCTGCCTCCTCGTGTCTGCAGGTCTGAATGTCTGGATGGGCTGCACATATGTCTGTGCAAGTGGTGTTCCACCCAGGGGTGAGCTGGGCACCCATGGGCCACGCCCCCCCCAATCGAGGAGAGTGGCCCCCAGTGACAGCGCCCACAGATGTAGGTGGCACCTTGAGGAGCAGGGCAGAAGTCAGAGTGGACAGCCCCTCCCTAGCGGCGCTCTTTCCACTGGAGCCCCGGACAGGGCTGGGGCAGCGTGGGCTCTGGAGGGGTTTCTTCCTTTTCTGAAGGGAGAGCCCTGTGAGTGGGGCCCTAGGCTCCTTAAAGACGCCTCCCAGGAAACTGGCTGGAAGCCCGGCCCTCACCCTGCAGGGCCTGGAAGGAGGACTGCGTGAGGGACTCAGGGACGCCCATCTCCTGTGCTCTCTCCAGGTCTGCTACCTGTGCCACAGCCTCCTGACACTCGCTGGGGTGGTGGTCAGCTGCCAAGACATTACTCCAGACCAGCGGGTGAGTCTCCCAAGAGGCTGGGCTACAGTCAGCTGGGGCGGAGCCCAGCCTGCTCTCAGGGACTGCAAAGAGGGGCTGAGAAAGAAGCAGCAGCAGCTGGGGGGTGGGGGTGGGGGGGCGTGGAGCAGGCCTCTGCCTTCTCCCAGCATCCCATGGGGCCTTCTCAAGAGTTCCTGACATGTGCCCCAGCACTTGCCCTGTCCCTCTCCTCTTTCCTGCCCGACTTCTCCGGCCACCCCTCCACGGTGCCTCTGCAGGAAGAACTGCGGCTGTTGTGTATGCAGTTGGACCGTCACATCAGCACCCATATCCGGGAGAGCCCCCAGGCCATGCACCGGACCACGCTCAAGGACCTGGCTACGCAGACCCACATCCGCTGGCAGGAGCTGCTGACCCACTGCCGGCCCCAGGTGGTGCCCCTCTAGCCTCCGGACCTGGGAGGGGAGGGAAGTGGTCAGGCAGCTGACCAGAGCCAGAGCACGCTGCCCCCCCGCCCCCCCCCGTGTCCACCCCCACTGCAGCTGCTGAGCTTCGGGCTGGAAAAGGCTGGAGCAGGCATTGAGGGGGAAGGGAGGCCTGGAGGCCTTCAGCATTCTTATCAAGAGTGAGATACCAGTGTGGGTGTGTGGCGTGGGGCACAGAGAAGCCTCTACTGAGCAGATGCAGAGGAACTTTGCCCAGAGAGGGGAGACCCGGGCACCAGAGGCACCAGCTGTGCCCCCTCTGCCTGCCCGCCCTGCAGGCCCTGCTCTGCCAGGAGCACTCCCAGCTGCCCGGCCCTCCCTCCACCTCTGGAGCATCAACCTCCACACCTCCCTTTCTCACACTGAGGTGATGCTGTTCACAGCTAATACTTATTTCTACACGAGTCCGCACAGCCCCAGGGGGAGGCGGGTGTTACTATGCCCCCATTTCACAGAGAAGGCAACCCGGTCACTGAGAGGTTAACTAGCTTGCCCCATCTCACAGGCAGGCAGCGTGTAAATGTCAGAACCTGTAAATGTCAGAACCTGTAAATGTCAGAACCGAGGCGCCGGGCCAGCCTGGCACCCACGCCTGTGGCCCTGCCCTGGCATCCTCCCTCTGGCCTCCATCCCTCAAGGAGCAGCGCCGGCTGGCTTAGGGGCACTTCCCTTCGGGGCCCCCAGCCCTTGGTGGAGATGAGCAGCCTTTCCTCTGCCTTCTTTCTGCGTGTCCTTCCCCTGTAACCTCTGACATGGGACTGACATGTCGCCACAGGCTGTGGCTTAGGTCTCAGATTTCGCAAGTCCCTGGGAAAGCTGGCGAGTTAACCTCACCCTCAGTCCCCAAGGAACTGGATCACACTAGTCTTTTGATGGGAAACTGTGTTTGTCATGAAAAGAAGGAAAAGTGATTTGTGGCCTGGCCACGCCAGGAGGCAGGCCCACCTCTCACACTGCCCTGGGGCTGCGAACAGCCAGCAGCGAGGGGGTGGAGGGGACCAGGCAGAGGTGTGGCCTGTGGCCTGCTGCCCTGCGCCCTGCCTGGGCTGAGCCCCAGGAGTCCCGTCACTCAGCAACTGGCACAGGGAGGCTGTGCTGGATGGTGCATGGACACTGGAGAATCAGGGAGCACCAGGGCCCAGGGCAACCACACCTTTTCTCACCTTGCAGGCCCAGTGCTTCAGCCCCCGGGAAGACATCTAAAGGAGCAGGGCAGGGGCGGCCCAGGGCTGCGCTCTGCCAGGGAGTGAACAGGACCCATGGAACTGAAGGAAGCAAAGAATGGGGGCCAGAGGAGGACCATCCGATGAAGCAAGAGCCTGCCTCCACCATGCCCTGACTCCCAGTGGCAAGGGACCCTGCCCCTCGCTGCCTGCCCCACCCCGCTCCCGCTCTCCTTCCCTGCCCAGCATGTCCTCCTTGTCCTCCCACCCCCTTCCTCTCTCACGAATGTGAGGTTGCTTTGTGCACACTAAAGCCAAGTTTCACATCAGTGGTTCAGATGGTTTCCTGCAGCCCCTGTCCTGAGGTCTCGGGCCAGTGTCCGGTTTGCTGAATACTCACCTCGGACAGCCATGTGACTGGGCTCCGGCCTTGCTGCCGGAGGTGAGTTTTGTGGGTGCTGATCCCTAACAGGATGCTGAATGTCTTAGACCTGCTCCCCTTGAGAAATGAGTGCGTCTTCCGTACCCCCAGCATCCCATGGGGCCTTCCCAGGAGACCCCGGGTGTCCATTTCCTCCCTCCGTCCACTCCTCCAACCCTGAGCACCCATTTCTAGTCTCTGGCCCCTCCTGACTCTCTGGGGGTTGGGATGGGTATTTGCAGGGGCCACAGAAGTAGAAGGGGAGTAACAAAGGACCACCCCTGCCAACTTGCCTGTGCCCACTCCTCAGTTCAGCCCTAGTGTCTGCCAGTGGAGCGTCACCATGACAGGTGCCTAGACTTGGTCCCTCTCCTTTGTCCTTTCAAGGCACGGAGGTCAGGGGAAGGTGGGCTAACTAGGAGAGAGGCTCCCCCAAAATAAAGGACTTTCAGGGCAAGTAGTTCGATTGGCAAAGCCGCAGCACCCCATCACTTCCTGGGCCTCCCTCCTTGGGCGCCAGAGTGCTGGGAGCCGGGGGCATCTATAATTCAGAGGCTGGGTACCGTGCAGGACGCCTCCCTGCCTCGACGCCTCTGCCAAGTGAGAGGTGGAAGAATCCTCTGCCAGGGGACTTGGCTGCCCAGGTGACTGGACCAAGAGTTTTGGTTTCTGTTCCTGGCTGCATCGCAGGCCCCCTTGGCCAGGGCACTACTGAGGCCCCAGGTAGGCCTGCGATACTGCAAAAAAAGGGCAGGCCGCCTGCACCCTCCCTCAGGGCTGCCCGCTTCTCATACTGTACATCCTGGCAGTTAATCTGCAGCCATTCAGTTCACTCTGGAAACCTGGAAGTCACCTTTGTAATTTCCCTTCTTTGTTTCACTGCCAAGGGCAGAGAGGGAGCAGGGAGACCTGGGGAGTTTCCAGATCTCTCTGTGGCTCTTAGAAAGGGATGGCGCTGTCCCTTCACCGCCGGCTCTGGTTCTCGCACTGCCCCGAACACTCATCCCCCGGAGAGAAATGGACACCAAGGAAAGGAGGTGTTGGTGGCGACTCAGTCGCTCCGGGGGCCTAGCTGTAACCTGAGCGGAGGTGTGCAGTTTGAGGTCACCCAAGGGCATATGCCATCCCCTGGGACCTGTAATGGGCCCTCTCTGGAACTGGCCTGGAGCAGACCTGATCTCAAACTAGTCTGGGGCCAATTGGAGACTCAGCCTGCTCTCGGCCAAGAATTCACAGGTGCTGGTCCTGGCACCCCTGCCCTTTCCAGATGGCGCCCTGGGGAAAGGGAGGGGCATCCTGAGGCCCCTGACCAGCAGTATCCGGGGCTGTGGTGACGGATGTTTTCCTGCTTCCTTTGGGTGATGGTGGCAGGGAGGGGCTGGGAAGGGAAAGGCTTCCCAGGTGGGTGGCTTTGATAACTGTCCTCCAGGAGGAAGTAGAGGGGAAGTCCTTTTCCTCTGTCCCCACTGACCTCAGTCCCAGGCCCTCGGGGAGATCCCTGCAGGGTGGCTGACCCAGGCTTTCTCATTTCCCCTTGGGTTCACAGCAGCTCCAGGCTCCTGGGAAGTAGCCAGGCATGTTGACCAGAGAACCCCAGTGGGAAGCAGGGCTCCTCCTGTCAGCTGCCTCAGAACAGCGGGGAGAGGGGGAAGGGGCTCAAGTGAAGGCCACTCTGGCACAGGACCGATGCGTGTGGGGGAGAGTGGAGCCTTGCTTTCCAGGTGTGACTCCTGGGCCCACCTGTGGGGCCAGCCTCAGCTGCCAGTGCATCTGAGCAAACCTCAGAAGGCGTTTAGCGCCGGCCTTTCCTTGACTTGGCCTCAGCAGTTGAGTTAGTGGGGCAAGTAGGAGTGTCAGGGCCTGAGGCTGAGGTGGGCACTTCCACTGAATATGCCAGACAGGCCCCAGGGAGGTCGATAGATACACAGTAGTTTTGTTTGTTTTTTGTCCTAAAATTTTTATCTTAGTTTAAGACCCAGGAATTCTCATTTTAGACCAGTTGTGCTTATATTAAAAAGTATGACTCATGCCCGCTGGTATAGTTCAGCAGTTGAGCATCAACCTAGGAACCAAGAGGTCACTTGGTCAGGGCACATGCCTGGGTTGTGGGCTCCATCCCTTTTGAGGGGCATCCAGGAGGCAGCAGATCCATGAGGTTTCTCATCGGTGTTTCTATCTTTCTATCCCTCTCCCTTCCTCTCTCTCTCAAAAGTCAATGAAAACGTTTTTTTGAAGTATGAATCATGAGCAAATGGTCATGCAGGAAACTACCCCCTGCTCACTCAGCCCCGGAAAAGGCCAGTCCTGGGAGTGAACAGCGCGCAGAGGAAATGGGCGCAGGTGGCAAAGGGGTGTGGGGGCTGCAGCCGTATCTTTGGGGAGGAGCCTTTGCAAGGGAAGGGCTCCCTGGAGTCTGTTATTGGAACACAGAAGCCTGCCTTGGGGTACGCGGAAGACTGTCCCTGCCAGTGAAACCAAACCACCGTCTGAAACTTTCCACTGGGGCTATCTTGCAGGAGGAGCTCAAGTCTCTGTCTGGTAACCCTCACACCTAGCGGGTGGCCGTGGGGGAGGGGCTGGAAGGGAAGGCAGAACAGCAGGAAATGGAGCATTTGGGGGCTAAAAGTTGCCCGGATCCAATGTGACTTAGTGGAAAGATGGATTTGGAGTCCCAGGGCCCAATTTAACATTCTGACCTTGTTTATATCTATGTGACTTCAAGCAGGTCTCTCTCAGACTCACTGTATTTACAAAGTGGGACAAACAATGCCCACTTTTACAAAGTGGTCCTGAGGGTGGAGCGGAAGAAAATGTAGAGGCGACAGGTTGCAAAGTCTACAGCACAGAACAGTGAGGGGATCTGCATACAGGTCGCCACTTAAATGGATACCGAGTGTCCCCGACTGAGGTCACACACGGCCTCTCCCTCCACCTCTGAGGCAGAGCCTGCTGCCCACCCGTCCTAGCGGCTGGCTGCTCCCTGTCTCCAGCATCTCCACAGCTACACAGCTTTCCTCTGGCCGAAAGGAGCTGGGAAATGTGGCCTCGACCAGAGCGGGAGAAGGGGCCTTTATGTGCACCGGCAAAGACCCAGTTACTGAGTCCAAACTGGGCTGCCTCCCCAGTTATCTCCTCTACTCTTGTCTCTGCTCTTCAGACGCCAAGTTTAAACCCAGAACAAAAGCTTCTGTCTGGACTGATTTATAATCCAGATCTGCTGATGGGGCCCGAAAGCATTCCTCCCCTGCAGGGCTGCAGCAGGCTTAAAGCAACCACCCTAGCCTCGGGGCCTCTCTTCGCCTCTGCCCTCTGCTCCTGGCCAGGAGGTGGCATCTCTCTGGGTGCTGGCCTCTGTCCACCTCCCAGTTCGGAGGACCAGCTGGCAACATCACCCAGTTACTTCTAGGAGCGGCTGTGGGCGGAGACTGGCGGTTCTGAAGGTGGCAGATCTGCAGCGTGGCTACCCTCAGCCCCTTTCATCTGAACATCGGGGCTGTCAATTGTTAGCCCGCCGGAGGCACAGAAGGAATCCTTTCCTGGAGTAGCTCTGTGCCCTCGGCTAGAGGGAGCTGGGCCAGGGGCGCCGAGTGGGGTCCCCGTGCCTGTGGAGGAAAAGCCAGGGCAGTGTCTCCGCAGACAGGGGTCTTCCTGGCCACGGAGGCCCGTGCAGTCCGGCTGCAGGGCCGGCGGTCGGCCCAGAGGAGGGGCCGCGCTCCCCGGCGCCGCTCTCGCACACTCGCCCCGAGGCCCCTCCCGAGCCCGGCCGCGTAGCCCCGGTGGGCCTGGGAGACACTTCGAGAGGCCGGTGAGTCCGCTTCCCCGGACAATGCCGGCGCCCGTCCCGCCCCCGCTCCGGAGCCACGGAGCGCCCGCGACTCCCGCGCGCGGCCGGCAGGGCAGGGGCTGGACGCGGGGACGGACCTCGGGGAGCGAAGCGGGCCGGCGGGCCGCAGCCCCTCCCGGGCCGGCCTCCGGGGCCCGCCCTCGAGCCCCCGCCTGACGTCAGGGGAGGGGCGGGGTGGCGGCCGTAAGAGAAAGAGCCGGCGGCCGCCGCGGTGGCGCGCGGAGCCCGAGCTCAGGGCGCCGAGCCGAGCGGGACCGAGGGCGGCGGCGCAGGGGCCGCGGAGGGGGCGCGCGGGCGGGGCGGCGGGGTCGGAGCCGAGCGTGCGGGCGGCGCCAGGGACTCCAGCCGCGAGGAGACGGTGAGCGAGGCCAGGGCGGCGCGGGGCGAAGCCGCGGGGCTCCGGGCGCCGCTTTGTCCCCCTTCTCGGGCAGGGGCCGCCTCACGCGCGAGGCCGGGATCTCGGGACGCAGGAAAGGGCAGTGGGGGGCCGTTGTCCGCTCGAGATCCTCCCTGCGCCCCCGGCGGGGGCTTGGAGCGGGGCCAGCAGCGCCTGCAGCCAGGGGTCCTGGGCGCGGACTGGCCCGGGAGCGGGGCTGGGAGGAGGGTCCCTCGTGCAGTCGGGTCCGCGGCCGGGATCCTCTCCGGGCCCCTGAGCTGCCCCCGCTTCCCCACCCCCGATGGAAAGTTTGGGGCGGGCTTGGACCGAGGCCAATGTTGTGGGATCGGATTTCCCCGCCGTGGCCCCCCGCCCGTTCCGCCCGGGAGGCGGGGTGTCCTGGAAAGCCAGCTCCCGAGCTCAGCCGGCCCTGTCCCCGCTGGACCGCTCGCCCATCGGCCGCCGTTCGTGGTGGGCAAGGGTGAGGGGCCACCCCCGGGACCCCGCGCCCCTGCACCCACCTCGAGGCCGCCCCGACTTCCCTGGTGGGGGCACACCCGCGCGCGCCGCGGAGTCCGGCCCAGCCTGGGGTAAGGGACAGAGGGAGGCTGGGGTGTTGGGGACCCCGCAGGGTGAGCGTGTCCCCAGCCCCCCGCCCTTCCCGCGCGGGGTCCTGGGCCGACAGGGGGCGTCCGCAGGCCGGTCTCCGGCACGCTCCTTGCGCGGCTGCTTTGTTTGCATTCAAATCCCCGAGCTGGGGGGGCGGGGGGAGGGGACAGGGACAGGGTCTTGGCGGGGACCCTTTGTTTTGGGGTTAACACGCCCCGGCTTCTGTGTCTCCGTGCCCGGCCTTGCAGGCCTGCAGCGGCGGCAATGAGCGCAGTTGGCGCGGCCGGGCGGGGGGCGCGATCCGGGTGGGAACGCTCGTCAGGCCCCGCGCGGCACCGCGGTTCCCCGGGAGCCCCCCGCGCCCCTCGCCCGGGCCTGCCCTTCCCCGCCCCGCCGGAGGGCGCCGCCGTGTCCCGGGCGCGGCTGCTGTCCCACCGCCCCCAGCCCGAGGGCCGGTGTCCTCGGAGGCCGTTCGAGGGACGGAGGAGGCGCTGGTCACTCCACGCCCATCCTATCCACTTCCTGCCTCCCCTCCTGGGCAACAAAGGGGCCCCGGGAAGCGCGGCCCGCAGCCCCGGCCGCTCCGGCCCTGCCTGTGGAGAGCGGGTCTCGGGCTCGGCCCGCCATTGTCTGCGCTGGGGGCGGGGAGAGGCTGGCAGGACCCCCGCCCCGGTCTCCAGCCCCCCGCCCGCCCGCCACGTGCCCCCTCACCGCGCCTCGGGCTCACGTCCCAGAACGAGTCTTGGGCCGGCTGGAGCCCCGGCAGGGTCAAGTCTTGCTTCCAAAGGTTACTTTCAAAAATCATCGAACCTGTCAGGCCTGGTATGGGGGAGGGGACCCTTTTTATTTTCTTAAACAACTTCCTGTTGAGGAGAGGGAATGGGGGAGGGCCTCCTCCCCCCCTCGGCCCCACCCCTTCAGGGAGACTCCCTGGTCCTTTGGTGGCGGGAGTGGGGGCTCAGGTGTGAGAGGGCACTCGGTCTCTGCTCCTAGGACTGGGGCAGGGCGAGGGGCCTCCTAGAGGGCCTGAGCACGGCTGTCCTGGCAGTGCCTTCCGGTCTGTGCGCGGGCTGATTCTGACCCTTTTCTTTCCCCCAGCAGGGCAGCTGGCCTGGAGCCTTAGCCAGGCGCGTGCCATGGCCCCACACTGGGCTGGCTGGCTGCTGGCTGTGGGGCTGTGGGGCCTGGGCTTTGGGGCTGAGATGTGGTGGAACCTGGTGCCCCGCAAGACGGTCTCTTCTGGGGGTGAGTGTCTGAAATCAGAGGAGACAGACCAGCTGGGGAGAGGGGCCAGGAGGGAAGAGACGCTGAGGGGTTGCCCCCTTGACTGTGCCGGCTTCACTCTGCTGTCAAGGCCCGCCCACGCGTGTGACCCAGTTTTGACCCCAGGGACTTAGAACTGATGGTCCAGCCCAGGACCTGGGCTACCCCCTGCCTCTGATGCTCAGGACCCGCAGGCCCCATTCTGCATCCCTCTCCCCATGCCTGCCTTCTGACATTGCCACTCTCACTGAGAGTCCAGCCAGAGAATCCGAACCCGCGTAAGCTTGCAGCCAAGGCCTGCGACCTGGTGGCCCTGGGTGGGTGTGTGTGCACGTGCTCATGTGGGAGAACCACGGACCTGACAGCCCTTACTGTGCGCACACCTGCACCAAGGGGTGATGTCAGGTGTTTGTGTCATCCCTGCGCTCTGGGGACCTGGGATGAGCTCACCTCCCACAGGCGGCACTCAGGTGCTAATGAAGCCCTTCCTTACCTGACTGTGTCTGGGCCCATTTTTGGCTCCAAAGACTAAGCTGGTTTAGGGGGACCCTGAGGACGGGCCAGCAGCTATTTGGGAGCCGACATGGGGTCCTGTGACTATGTGAATGCCTAGTGCCCTGCCTGGCTTCCCAGCCCCCAGGCGTCAGCACCCTCTCTGGTCCCATCCCCTGCCATCCCCGCCTGATCTGGGGGCCAGCTGTGCTGTTATGTCGGGCAGCCTGGATTTGTCTGAGTGGAGTGGGGGGGTTCTAAGACAAGGAGCGCTCACAACTTCGGTATGCCCTGCCCTGCGGGGTCAGGGGCAGGGTCTGGCTGGACTCTGATGTGGGCAGTGGGCAGCAGAGCAAAGAAGGAAGAGGCAGCTGTGGAGCTGGGAAGGAGAATGCCCAGCTCTGCAGCCAGAGGCGCTGCTGGCCTGAGAGTAGGAGCCATAATTCTGATGGCTTCCTCTGGCCGGAAGCTGTGGCTGAGATGTCCTTCCTTCCTCCTCACAGCTCAGATGTGCCTCCTCCCCGGCTTTTCCCAGGGAAAGCAAGGAGGCCCACAGGAGCTGTCAGCCAGGCGGCAACTCAGGAAATGCGCTTTATTGCCCTCAGGGCACTGGGCTGCATTGCTTGTGGGGTTGCTAGCCCTAATGTGGGGAACAAGGACAAGTAGGCCCAGGAGACCATCGCATAGAGCAGCGATTTTTTAACCTTTTTCATCTCATGACACACATAAATTAATTACTAAAATTCTGTGGCACACCAAAAAGATAGTATTGTATTTTTGGCCAGTCTGACAAAAAATATATATATATATATATATATATATATATATATATATATATATAAAATTTTGATTCATTAATACGGGATGGCTACTGTTATATTGCCCATTGTCATTTTTGTATTGGACAATCTAAGGGAAAAGTGGTCAGTGCCCCTGACTAAAATAGTTGGGCATGGTTTTTGTTGTTAACCTCACCTGAGGGATATTTTTTCATTGATTTTTAGGGAGAGTGAAAGAGAGAGGGAAAGACAGAGAGAAACATCTATGTGAGAGAAACACATCGATTGGTTGCCTCCTGCACGAGCCCTGACCAGGGCCCGACTGGGGAAGAGCCTGCAACCAAGGTACGTGTCCTTGACCGGAATCGAACCCGGGACCCTTTAGTCTGCAGGCTCAAGCTCTATCTACTGAGCCAACCCGGCTAGGGCAGGTATTGCATATTTTAAAAATCTTATGGAACACTGGTTGAAAATTTCTGGTGTAGAGGAAGGCTGATTTGGGGTGGGGGGTGCCTGGAGCCCTAAGAAGGCCCACCTATCCACAGCCTTGCTCACTCCCATCTTGTCCCTGCAGAGCTTGCCCCCGTGGTGCGGCGGTTCTCCCAAACGGGCATCCAGGACTTTCTGACGCTGACCCTGACCGAGCAGACCGGGCTCCTGTACGTTGGGGCCCGGGAGACCCTGTTTGCCTTCAGCGTGGAGGCTCTGGAGCTGCAAGGAGTGGTGAGAGGTGGGGGAGTGGGAGGCATACAGGCCTGTGACAGGCAGGACCCCAGAGGCTCATGGTCAGGCTGCCCCCTGGGAAGTTGCTGGGTCTGCAAGGCCACTGTGGGCAGAGTGCGCAAGTTGTCTTGCCGTCTGCAGCACTCATTAGGTTTTGCTACCATGGGGCCGTGTGGAGCCTGTGTCCTCTATGAAGTCAGATGCCAGGGTTGGGGACCATGTACTGTCACTTGGTATTCCTGTGGCTGCCACAGGCCATGCTTGGGCACATGCTCACTGTACACCTGTGACGTTGCTGCGGTGCCCGTCCTGTCCCCAGATCTCGTGGGCAGCTCCTGTGGAGAAGAAGACCGAGTGTGTCCAGAAAGGGAAGAACAACCAGGTGTGTGCTTGGGACAGACCAAGGGAGCTGGGGGCAGGAGCCTTTGTCTCTCCTTGGCTGGGCCTCATGGCTCACGCTCTGCCCAGGGCTCCCTTTTCATTCCTGGTCTGGGTCCTGAACTCCGTCCAGTGTCCCCCATTCTCGGCCCTCCTCTTTTAACTGGACCCCCCATTCTCGGCCCTCCTCTTTTAACTGGACCCCCCATTCTCGGGCCCTCTTTTAACTGGACCCCCCCATTCTCGGGCCCTCTTTTAACTGGACCCCCCATTCTCGGGCCCTCTTTTAACTGGACCCCCCATTCTCGGGCCCTCTTTTAACTGGACCCCCCATTCTCTTTTAACTGGATCCACTTTTCTTCCCAGACGGAGTGTTTCAACTTCATCCGCTTCCTGCAGCCGTACAACGCGTCCCACCTGTATGTGTGTGGCACCTACGCCTTCCAGCCCAAGTGTGCCTACATCGTGAGTGCTGCCCCTCCCTCTGCCCTGCGTGTGCTGCTCTGAACGCTGGGCCTTCTGCACCTCACTCTCTGTCTCTTCCCTGCCTCAGGACATGGTCACCTTCACCTTGGAGCGTGGAGCCTTTGAGGATGGGAAGGGGAAGTGTCCCTACGACCCGGCTAAGGGCCACACTGGCCTCCTTGTGGGTGAGTTCCCACCTGCGGTAGGCTGGGTGTCCCCCAGGGCTCATTCCCATCCGGGGCTGTGTGGCCTGCATGTATGCTCACCTGGTCTGGCTGATCCTGTCTCCATAGATGGCGAGCTGTACTCGGCCACACTCAACAACTTCCTGGGCACAGAGCCCATCATCCTACGTAACATGGGGCCCCACCATCCCATGAAGACAGAGTACCTGGCCTTCTGGCTCAACGGTGAGCGCCTGGAGCTGGTGTGGGCGCTGGGGGAGCTCTGGGAGGAGGCATCAGTAGGGCCTCGCTAAGTCTCCTCCCCTTCCCGTAGAACCTCATTTTGTTGGCTCTGCCTATGTCCCGGAGAGCGTGGGGAGCCTGACTGGGGACGATGACAAGGTCTACTTCTTCTTCAGCGAGCGGGCCTTGGAGTACAACTGCTACATGGAGCAGGTGGTGGCCCGTGTGGCCCGGGTCTGCAAGGTACAGTCTGTGGCGGTGAGTGCTGGGAGCCCTGCCAGCCGGGCCGGGCTGACTGCCAGTGTCTCTTGCCATCTGCCAGGGAGACGTGGGGGGCGCACGGACCCTGCAGAAGAAGTGGACCACCTTCCTGAAGGCACACCTGGTGTGCTCGGCCCCCAGTCGCCACCTCTACCTCAGCCACCTACAGGCACTGCACACCCTGCAGGGCACCTCCTGGCACAACACCACCTTCTTTGCGGTTTTTCGGGCACGATGGTGAGCTGGCCAGGAGTCACTGGGGGTGGGGAGAAGCAGGTCTTCAGGTTAGGGATGGTTTGTGGTGCAGGCCTCTGGGTGAGGCCGGCTGGCCAGTTATCTGGAAGCCAAGGAGGATGTTGGGCATCTGCTCCCAGTGGGACGTGGGTACCAAGCCTGACCCCTGGGGTCCCTCCCTTGCTGTGACAGGGGTGATGTGGACCTGTCAGCAGTCTGTGAGTACCAGTTGGAAGAGATTCAGAGGGTGTTCGAGGGTCCCTACAAGGAGTACCACGAGCAATCCCAGAAGTGGGGCCGCTACACCGACCCAGTACCCAGCCCCCGGCCTGGCTCGGTGAGTTGCCCCGGAGGGTGCACTGCTGCCCTCAGCCCCTGTGCTAATCCCATTGACTAACCGCTCTCCCCGGCCCCAATCTCCAGTGCATCAACAACTGGCACCGTCACCACGGCTACACCAGTTCTCTGGAGCTGCCCGACAACACCCTCAACTTCATCAAGAAACACCCCCTATTGGAGGAGCAGGTGAAGCCCCTCTGGGGCCGGCCCCTGCTCGTAAAGAAGGACACCAACTTCACCCACCTGGTGGCTGACCGGGTCACGGGGCTTGATGGAGCCTCCTATACAGTGCTGTTCATTGCCACAGGTAGGCACATGGCATGCGGGCCTCACTGCTAGAGGCTGGCTGAAGGCCTGTGTGCCCGGATAGGGTGAGGATAGGGTGATCTGGGGATGCCCCGGGGCCCGTGGGCTCTCTCGTTGACACCTGTCCTTCCCCAACCCCCTCACAGGAGACGGCTGGCTGCTTAAGGCTGTCAGCCTGGGGCCCTGGGTCCACCTGATCGAGGAGCTGCAGGTGTTTGACCAGGAGCCTGTGAAAAGCCTGGTCCTGTCCCGGAGCAAGGTAATCATCAGGCCCCGCCCACAGCTCTTCCTCCACCTTCCCTGGTCTGTGCTTGGCCCTTTCAGGGCAGGGGAGGCGCTCCAGCACCCTCGCTCAGCTGGGGGCGAGCTCCAGGTCAGTCCCAGTGGATCCTGCTCCCCGGAGGCCGTGTACATGGCCAGGTCCCAGCGAGGCTGCGTTGCCCCCCAGTCCTGACCCCATACTTTGCCCCCTTTCCTGAGGTGCACTCAGCACCTTTCCCTTTTCTGGCCATTTGCCGCATCTAAAGTTTCACATGCTCCCCTTTTACCAACTGTTGTGGCTCCAGTTGTTCCCCGGAACATGGAATGATGGTAGAAAGAAAGTCTGGGTGAAGAAACACAGATTAGCAGTCACCATGCAGACAGGAAAACACCTTATGCTCGGCTGTTACTATTGTGAGGGCTGCCGGGCCTTGCGGAAAACATACTTCCTGCACTATTTATACCGCCCTGGAGCCGTGTGTGTGTGTGTGTGTGTGTGTGTGTGTGTGTGTGTGATTATACACAGCACCACGGGGCTACTGTTCCTCTCCAGTAAGGTCACCTTTATAAGGTGCTTAGGATGGGGTCTGGCTTGTAATAAGCCCTCCCTGCGTTCTTTGGTCCTGAGATTTCCATCCTTGGTTCTCCCGTCTCTTGGCCCCTTTTGCCTCGTGCTGCCCACAGCAGTCCCAGCTGTGCCCATGCTGTGTCCGGGCCTGGTGGGCCCTCTCCTATGCCCACTGCTTCTCTTGCAGAAGCTGCTGTTTGCAGGTTCCCGCTCACAGTTGGTTCAGCTACCCCTGGCCGACTGCGTGAAGTACCGCTCCTGTGCCGACTGCATCCTCGCTCGGGACCCCTACTGTGCCTGGAGCGTCAACGCCAGCCGCTGTGTGGCCGTGGGCGGCCGCTCTGGGTGAGCGGGACTCTCCTCCTATGGGGACCAGGAGGGGAGGCAGGTGGTGGGAGCAGGGGCTGATGGACCCTCTTCCCCAACCAGATCCCTGCTGATCCAGCAAGTGACAATCTCAGACACCTCGGGCATCTGCAACTTCCGTGGCAGTAAGAAAGGTGAGCTGCCTCTGTGCCCCTCCCAGCGGGATGGGCCCTGGGCCAGAGCTGGAGTGTCTGCACTTCCCTTTGGCCCTGGGTTTCCTGCACTGACTCTGCTCCCTCTCCTCTCCCGGCCGCTGCAGTCAGGCTCACGCCCAAGAACATCACGGTGGTGGCGGGCACAGACCTGGTGCTGCCCTGCCGCCTGTCTTCCAACCTGGCCCATGCCCGATGGACCTTTGGAGGCCGGGACCTCCCTGTGGAACAGCCTGGCTCCTTCCTCTATGATGCTCGGCTCCAGGCCCTGGTCGTGATGGCCGCCCAGCCCCGCCACGCCGGGGCCTACCACTGCTTTTCGGAGGAGCAGGGGGCACGGCTGGCTGCCGAAGGCTACCTGGTTGCCGTGGTGGCCGGCTCCTCACTGACCCTGGAGGCCCGGGCCCCCCTGGAAAACCTGGGGCTGGTGTGGCTGGCTGTGGTGGCCCTGGGGGCCGTGTGCCTGGTGCTGCTGCTGCTCGTCTTGTCACTGCGCCGTCGGTTGCGTGAGGAGCTGGAGAAAGGTGCCAAGGCGGCAGAGAGGACCCTGGTGTACCCTCTGGAGCTTCCCAAGGAGCCCACCAGCCCCCCCTTCCGCCCTGGCCCCGAGACTGATGAGAAGCTCTGGGACCCCGTTGGCTACTACTATTCAGATGGCTCCCTCAAGATTGTGCCTGGACACGCCCGGTGCCAGCCGGGGACTGGGCCCCCTTCCCCGCCTCCTGGCATCCCTGGCCAGCCCCTGCCATCCCCAACCCGGCTTCACCTGGGTGGGGGGCGGAACTCAAATGCCAACGGTTATGTGCGCTTACAGCTAGGTGGGGAGGACCACAGCGAGGGGCTTGGGCACCCCTTGCCCGAGCTGGCGGACGAGATGAGGCGCAAACTGCACCAGCGCCAGCCCCTACCGGACTCCAATCCCGAGGAGTCCTCGGTATGAGGGCCCCCACGTCGGTGGGGCAGCCTGGGGGCCGTGGCTCCTACTTTTGCACAGGCACCAGCTACCTCAGGGACATGGCGTGGGCACCTGCTCTACTGGGACGGATCCTGCCCAGCACCTGCTCGCCCATGAGGACCTGCTCTGCTCAGCACGGGCACTGCCACTTGGTGTGGCTCACCAAGGCACCAGCCGCCACACGGCGTCTTCCTCCTCTCTGTGAGGGGCTGTGAATCACAGACACGGGACCCCAGCAGCCAAACCTTCAGGACAGAAGTTGGAGATATGGGTGTGTTTGTGTATGTGTGTGTGTGCACGTGGGTGTGTTTGTGTGACGTCTTCTGTTTCCGTGGAGTCTTCCCTTGGCCTGGGGTCCTCCTGGTGAGTCATTGGAGCTATGAAGGGGAAGGGGTCGATCACTTTGCTTCTCTTACCCCCACTGTCCCCAGGAGGGGCAGGGATGTACATATGGGGGTGGGCGGGCAGGGTGCTGTGCCCCCGGGGGAGTGCAGGGCTCTGGGGTGGGCCTCGTCCTGCTTCCAGGGTGGTGAATGTTTTCAGGGTTCGGGGGAGGGAGTGGAACCTCCTGTGTGTTTGGGGGAAGGGAGGGAGGGCCTCCCAGTGGCCCTGGGGTTCTTGGTATTTTGTACGTGTCCCCGACAGGGCTGGGAGAGGTGTGGGGGCGGGGGAGAGGGTGGGCATGCTGTGGCTGTGGCATAGCCTCTCCCAGACCTGGAGGAGGGCTCCTAACAGTGTAACTTATTGTGTCCCCGCGTATTTATTTGTTGTAAATATTTGAGTATTTTTATATTGACAAATAAAATGGAGAAAATGAAGCTGACTGGAATGAGACATTTTGGGGCTAAACCCTGAGTGCCAAGAGGGAAGGCTCCCTGTGGGACTCGGGCTGGACCATCCCACTCCCCATGGTCCTGGGCCGCCTGCCTGAGCCCCTCCGGAGGGGTGACGGGACTCCGGGTTCCCCCCCCTCAGCCCCCCCAAGGGGTGGCCGTGGGGAGGGAGCCAGCCTTGGCTTCTGGCCCGAGGGAGAAGCAGGGAGCTGGGAGTCACAGCGGAGAGGAACTGACTTCCCAGAAGCGGGAAGGGCAGGGGGGCGAGCGGGGGGCCGCTCCCTGGACGCACTGGAGGCCGCGGGCGGGCGCTGGCCGAGGCTGGGCCGCCGGGAGGAGGTGGTCCCGCCTCCGCTCTCCAGGCTGCAGCTTCGGGCACTGGAGGCGGGACCGGGCCGACCAGCGCGCACTGCGGAGGCTGCCCGCCTACAGGCCTGGGTGCCGCGTCCTGCACGCGCGGGGGCTGCTGTGGCCACAACGAGCTGCAGCGCCAGGTCCTGGCTGCGGGACACCCGCTGGGACCTGCGACGACGTTCTGATGTCTGAAGGCTGAGTCCGCAAACGGCGCCACTGGGACGGGTTCCGCCCAACCTGAGCCCCGTCCCTGCCCGCGGGGGTTACAGCGGCTCCTGCCTCCCACGGGTTTTTCAGACATGGGCCAGGCCGGCGTGAGGAGCGCGAGTGTCGTGAGGCCTTTCCAGCGGCAGCGGCGAGCCTCCTTCCTGGGTCCTGGGTGGTGCGGGAGGCGGGGAAGGACCTAGGGCTGCTCCGCGCCCCGCCCGGCCCCGCGCCCCGCCCCGCCGCGCCCCGCCCGGCCCCGCGTCCCTGGCCCCGCTCCCCGCCCCACCCCGCCCCGCACTCAGTCTCCGCCGGGCCTGGGGCGCCCCCGTGCGGCCGTCTCGGGCGAGGCGCGCAGCTCGGGTCCCGCCCCGCCGTCCGATTGGCTCTTGTGTGAGAGCCCGGGCGCCTGATTGGTCCGCGCGGCGGCAGACGCCGACTGGCCAGGTGGCCGGGCGGCGCCGAGGCCGGCATGGCGGCGCCCGGGCCCTGCGCTGACGGCGCCTGCTGCACCCACCCCGGCGCGCGGCAGACGCTGGACGAGATGGATTTTGAGAGGGGTGAGGCGGCCGCGGGGGCCAGGGGCGGCCCGAGGGGGCGGGCGGGGGCGCCGGTCCTAGGTCGCCGAGATCCCTCCGGGGCCTGGCGCGAGCTCGGCCACTGGAATCGCCGACCGGGACGAGAGGGAAGCTGGGCCCGTGTGCCGTGGGGACTCCGGCCGCTCGGGTGTCGGAGCGGGGCGGCTGGGGATGGGCGCCCACCGGGGGCTGCAGCTGCGGAGCTGGCGGCCGCGCTGTGCGGGGCTGACGTTTCTGAGCCGGGGCGGCCGCACTGTGCGCCCAGCCGGCCCAGGTGGTCCCCGGGGCCGCCGACTCCCTCCGCGGGGCCGAGGATAACGCTTCCCCACCCGCTCTTTCCTCCCGCTCCGGCCGCCGCGGGTCCCGGGCGGTGAGAACCAGCCGTTCGCAGCTGCCACAGCTCCGCGCCTTAGGGCGCCTTAGGGCTTTGGCACCGTCTACCAGCGGTTCTCAACCTGTGGGTCGCCACGACCCTTTCACAGGGGTCGACTAAGACCATCGGAAAACATACATAATTACACATTGTTTTTGTGATTAATCACTATGCTTTAATTACGTTCAACTTGTAACAATGCCAATACATCCTGCATATCAGATATTTACATTACGATTCATAACAGCAGCAACATTACAGTTATGAAGTAGCAACGACAATAATTGTATGGTTGGGGGTCACCACAACATGAGGAGCTGTATTAAAGGGTCGCGGCATGAGGAAGGTTGAGAACCACTGGGACACACTGAGTCGTTACAGCCCAGGGGCCCCGGGCGCTGTAGGTGCGGACCCATCGCGCTCCCCCCACACCTGCCGGGTGGGCCGCTGCTGCTGCTGCTGCTGCTGCTGGAAACCTGACCCGTGCGAAGCAGGGCCGCCGCCCTCCAGGCTCTGAGAGAGGACCTTGCTTTCATCAGAGCAGTTTTTACAGTCTGACGCCACAGACACAGCGTGGAGTATTGCAGGTTGGACTCAGACCGCCGTCAAAAGGGAGTAGGCGTCGCAGTAAAGCAGCTCTAATGCTTTTGCTGGTGGAACATCTTGCCTTCAGTTTGTGAAATACACAACATCCATGAGGCACAGTAAGGTGACGTGCAATAAAAGGAGGTGTGCCTGTGTTTTGTTTGCTTGTCCATTATCTACGTTGCACACATGGAAAAGATCCTTATCTTTTTTGTTGTGTGGATTTTTTTCATATTTTCTTTCTGGTTCATTTTTATTTTTCCTGAAGTATATCTCTTTAAAAAATATATATATTTATTGACTTCAGAGAGGAAGGGAGAGGGAGAGAAAGAGAGAAACATCAATGATGAAAGAGAATCGTTTGATCGGCTGCCTCCTGCAAGTCCCTTACTGGGGATTGAGCTCACAACCAGGGCATGTGCCCCGACCAGGAATTAAACTGTGACCTCCTGGTTCATAAGTTGATGCTCAACCACTGAGCCATCAGGCCAGGCCTGAAGTATATCCTTTAATAGTTTTTTCACTGAGCATGCGTCACTGACACACACACACACGCACACACACACACACACACACAGTAGCTTAGCTGGTATAAAATTCTAGGTTGACAGTTATTTCCCCCTCCCACCCAATCCTTTGGAAATATTATTCTTTTATTTTTCACACTATTTTTCTGTTGTAGAGAGAGGGAGGGAGGGAGACAAACATCAATGATGAGAGAGAATCCTTGATTGGCTGCCTCCTGCATGCCCTGGGGATCTAGCATGTTCCCTGTGGGAATCTAATTATGGGTCCATGCTCAACCACTGAGCTACACCGGCCAGGGGGTCCTCTTTTGTAAGAGATTGTCACACATAGCTTTGAGGCTAATAGAAGCATCCTTATGGATCATTTTATTATTTTTAAATATATTTTTATTGATTTCAGAGGAAGGGAGAAGGAGAGAGATAGAAACATCAATGATGAAAGCATCCTTGATCAGCTGCCCTCTGCATGCCCCCTTCTGGGGATGGAGCCTGCAACGTGGGCATGTGCCCTGACCAGGAATCAAACTGTGACGCTCAACCACTGAGCCATGCCGGCTGGACCTTAAGGGTCATTTTAAAAAGTTGCCTCTGACTGGCCTTTATAGGGTTCACTTGTCTGGATCAGTTTTTATGCCAGATTCTTAGCTTGGGGGTTTGCTCTTTAAGGTAATGTAGGTAGATATAGGTCCCACACCTCCAAGTGGCATAGGTCAGGACCTCCGATTTTTTAAGTTTCTTCTGCATTGCTATCTTCTCCCCACACCTATTCAGATGATGCTATTTCTCATTTCCTTTAGGTTTCTGTTCAGATGTCACCTTATCAGAGGTGCCATCCCTGACCACTGCCTATACCCCTTCTCTGCTTTATTTTTCCTCACAGCATTTAGCACCACCTGACTTACTTCATGTATGTTTTTTCTCCTTGTCTATCTCATTCTAATTCTCTTAATTAGAATATAAGCTCCATAAGACCAACATTTGGGAGGAGGTCTTTTATTCTCAGCTGACCCTTAGTACCCAGAACAGTGCCAGATATATAGTAAGTATTCAGTGAATATTTGTTGAATGAGTGACGGGCCTGGGCATGGTGGCTGGCTTCCTGCCGCTACCCAGGGCAAGAGAGATTTTTCAGTCCCAGTTCATCCATGGTGTGCCGCCTCCTGGCTTTGTGCACAGAGCTTCTCTAGTTCCCTTTGCTCCAGACCCTGCTCAGGCATTGGAGCCAAGCCCCTGAGGTGTGTGTCTAGTTGTGTGGACTCTTTGAATCCTGCAGACCCAGTGCTTGCTCACCACTGTGGCTGCGGTTTCCTCCTTGTTCTGGCACCTGGCAATGTTCTTTTCTTGCTTTTGAGTTTGTGCATTCAACCATTTTAAACATTACTCAACATTTGAAGTGGGGAGAAGGGATTTCTGTGTCTGTCCCATCCCCCTGCTCTGGTCAGGCAAGCTCATTGTCTGGTTCACTACTATGTCACCAGCACCTAGGGCAATCCTTGGCACAGAGGAGGTGCTTGGTTAATATTTGTTGAATGAATATTAATCCAACACCCATTTCTTACCAATTTTATGGATGGAGAGAAAATGGAGGTCAAGGGGTGAAGGAAATATTAAATGTCCTCGGTCAGCATCGTTCAGTACTTTGGTACTTTGGTTGTCTTTCCTTAGGAATCTGGTCAGCAGCCCTGAATGGAGACCTGGGTCGAGTGAAGTATTTAATCCAGAAGGCAGTGGACCCTAGTCAGCCCGACTTGGCAGGCTACACCGCTCTGGTGAGCTGGGAGGAGCTTGGGGTCAGCCTGCTCCCTGAGGGGGATTGAGGTTTACCTTGTCTCCTCCCTCCCATTCTTCTCTCCCAGCAGGGTTTCTCTTTTAAGTGTCATGTGAACCTGGATTTTTAAAATAAGTGTGCTGTACATCAGTTATTGGATTTCATTTTCATAACAGTCCCGTGAGGTAGAAATGATTGAGGAAACTGATGCCAGACATGAAGGCAGTTGCCCGTCACACAGCTGATGGAGCCAGGCGTCTGCTCTAGGACCAGTGCTTTCCCCTCCCCTTCCCCTGTCGCCTGCCTGGTTCTGCTGTCCAGCCTCGGTCTCTGTTCCCTGCAGCACTATGCCAGCCGCAATGGACACTACGAAGTATGCCAGTTCCTGCTGGAAAGTGGGGCCAAGTGTGACGCCCAGACACGTGGGGGTGCCACCGCTCTGCACCGGGCCAGCTACTGTGGGCACACGGAGATTGCACGGCTTCTACTCTCCCATGGGTCCAACCCCAGGCTAGTAGATGATGATGGCATGACCAGTCTACATAAGGTATGCCCCCTCAAACCCTTCAAAACCTTGTTCTTTGTCATTATAAAAGGTATAGAACATGTTCACTGTAGGAAACATGGGGAAAACGGGAAAGCATAAAGTAGAAAATAAAAGCATTTGTAATTGCAGTGCTCACTTCTCATCACTTTAGGATTATTGTGTAATTTTCCAGCATTTTTCCGGTGCATGTAAATTAGAATTAAATGTAGTATCATTTAATTTTTCCTTCCTTTAGTGATATGTCATGAATGCTTTTCTACATAATTTTTTCCTGTAACTTGCACCTATACTCACCTGTCCCTGTACAATTCAGACTAGAAATACCTACACGTGGTAGACAGTTTGAGGAGTACAAGATGGTATACTGTGAAAATGAGTTTCCCTTCAATCCCTGGCCCCTAGTCCCTCTTCTAGGTCCCTCCCTTAAGGCATACATTTTTACCCATTTCTTATGCGTCTTTGAGAAGTGGTTTATTGGATATGTGTACATTTATTTCTGTCTTGTCCTCACTTGATTTTCCTCCAGAGTGATGGAGTTTTTAAAAAAATATATTTTATTGATTTTTCACAGAGAGGAAAGGAGAGGGATAGAGAGCAGGAAACATCGATGAGAGAGAAACATCAATCAGCTGCCTCCTGCACACCTCCCATTAGAGATGTGCCCGCATCCAAGGTACATGCCCTTGGCCGGAATTGACCTGGGACCTTTCAGTCCGCAAGCCGATGCTCTATCCACTGAGCCAAACCAGCTAGGGCCGGAGTGATGGTTTTAAAAAGCAGTTTGGATCATGCCAAACTTAGACTCTTTCCAAGCTTTTTAAAGTCCTGAATATGGCCCTCACCGGTTTGGCTCAGTGGATAGAGTGTCGGCCTGCGGACTGAAGGGTCCCAGGTTCGATTCCAGTCAAGGGCATGTACCTTGGTTGTGGGCACATCCCCAGTAGGGGGTGTGCAGGAGGCAGCTGATCAATGTTTCTCTCTCATCAATGTTTCTAACTCTCTATCCCTCTCCCTTTCTCTCTGTAAAAAATCAATAAAATATACTAAAAAAAATAAAATCCTGAATATGGTTTACCAGGCTTGAGGTTAGCCTCTGCCTACCTCTCCAGTTTATCTTTTTTTTTTTTTTTTACTTATTTATTTATACAACCAGGAGCAAAATAATATTTTTGAATTGTAGCTTGTGAAACACATTTGTGGCTGTGAATATTAAGATAGAAAAATTTAAGCCCGGTCAGTGTGGCTCAGTGGTTGAGCATCGACCCAAGGAACCAAGGGCCAACTCTCTATCCCTCTCCCTTCCTCTCTGTGAAAAATCAATAAAATATATTAAAAAAAAAATTAGGGTGTTTTTGTTGTTGTTGTTGTTTTTTGTTAATCCTCGCCCAAGGATAATTTCCCATTAGTTCCTAGGGAGAGACACAGAGAGAGAAATATTGATGTGAGAGAGACATATCGATTGGTTGCCTCTTGCACATGCTCCCGACCAGGGCCGGGGATCGAGCCTGCAACTGAGGTACGTGCCCTTGATTGGAATCGAACCCAGGACCCTTTAGTCATTGGACCAACGTTCTATCCACTGAGCCAAACCGGGTATGGAAAAAAATTAGTTTTAATTATAGTTGATATACAATATTATATTAGTTTCAAGTGTACAACATAATGATTGAATTGTTTCATATTAGAGATATGTCCCTCCAAAGGGGATCTCCAATCACAGACTATATTCCACCCCCTCATGCATAGAAGACAAGACACATGGATCATTATTTCCAGGAGAAAGCCTCTGGGAATCAGTGTTCCAACTCTGTTGCCCCCTCTGGTAACAGAGACCTCAGGGTTGACGAATTCACAGCAAGCTGCTGGACTCCAGGAGAGGGACCTGACAGGTGCTTGCATGGGCGCAGCAGCCTTGACATGTTATGTCTGCAGAGATAAAGTTCTTTCTCAAGATTGCTGTGGCTGTTCGGGTCTTTTGTGATTCCATATAAATTTTAGGATTATGTATTCTAGGTCTATGAAAAAAGCTATTGGTATTTTGATAGGGATTGCATTGAAACTGTAGATTGCTTTGGGTAGTATACACATTTATTTATTTATTTAGTATGCACAGTTTTTAAAAAAAATATATTTTATTGATTTTTTTACAGAGAGGAAAGGAGAGGGACAGAGAGTTAGAAACATCGATGAGAGAGAGACATCAATCAGCTGCCTCCTGCACACTCCCCACTGGGGATGTCCCCGCAACCAAGGTACATGCCCTTGACCGGAATCGAACCTGGGACCCTTGAGTCTGCAGGCCGACGCTCTATCCACTAAGCCAAACCGGCTAGGGCTAGTATGCACATTTTAATATTAATACTTCCTATCCATGAACATGGTGTATGCTTCCATTTATTTGTATCTTCTTCAATGTCTTTCTTCAATGTCTTATAGTTTTCCAAGTATAAGTCTTTTACCTTCTTGGTTAAATTTATTCCTATATATGTTATTCTTTTTGAAGCAATTGTTTTCTTTCTTTTTTTCTGATTATTATTGGTGTATAAAAGTGCAACTAATTTTTGAATATTAATTTTGTATCCTGCTACTTTACTGACTTTAGTTCTAATAGTTTTTTGGTGGAATCCTTAGGGCTCTCCATATATAATGTCATGTCATCTGCAAATAATGACAGTTTTACTTTTTCCTCTACAATTTGGATGCTTTTCATTTCTTTTTCTTGTCTGAGTGCTTTGACTAGAACTTCCAATACTGTGTTGAATATAAGTGGTGTAAGTGGACATTCTTGTTCAAGATCTTAAAGAAAAAGCTTTCAGCTTTTCATCATTGAGTGTGATGTTAGCTGTGGGTTTGTTATGTGTGGCCCTTATTAGGTTGAGGTATTTTTCCTCTGTCCCCAGTTTGCTGAGAGTTTATCATAAATGGATGTTGTCTTTTGTCACATGCCTTGTCTGCATTTACTAATATGATCATATGATTTTTATTCTTAATTTTATGTTGTATATCAAGTTCATTGGTTTGTGGATATTGAACCAACCTTGCATCCTAGAAATAAGTACCACTTGATCATAATGTATGCTCTTTTTAATGTATTACTGAAAATTTTTTGCTGATATTTTGTTGAGGATTTTTGCATCTATGTTATTAAGGATATTGGCCTGTAACTTTTTTTGTGTGTGTAATGTTTTTGTCTCATTTTGGTTTTAGGTTAATACTGGCTTTGTAGAATGAGTTTGGAAGCATTCCTCCTTCTTCTATTCTTTGGAATAATTTAAGAAGGATAAGTATTCTTCTGTAAAACCACCTGATCTTGGACTTTTGTTTGTTGGGAGTTTTTTCATTTTTATTGTTAGTGATCAGTGTGTTTAGATTTTCTATTTCTTTCTAGTTCAGTCTTGGAAGGTTATATGCTTCTAGAAAATTAACCATTTCTTCTAGGTTGTTCAGTTTGTTGGCATATAATTGTTCATAGTATCCTTTATCTTTTTATATATATATATATATTTTATTGATTTTTTACAGAGAGGAAGGGAGAGAGATAGAGAGTTAGAAACATCGATGAGAGAGAAACATCGATCAGCTGACTCCTGCACATCTCCTACTGAGGATGTGCCCACAACCCAGGTACATGCCCTTGACCGGAATCGAACCTGGGACCTTTCAGTCCGCAGGCCGACACTCTGTCCACTGAGCCAAACCGGTTTTGGCCATAGTATCCTTTAATGATGCTTTGTGTCATTACAAATTTGTTTGTAATCATTACAAATTCAGTTATAATGTCTCTTCTTTCATTTTTTTTTTTAAAATATATTTTATTGATTTTTTACAGAGAGGAAGGGAGAGAGATAGAGAGTTAGAAACATCGATGAGAAAGAAACATCGATCAGCCGCCTCCTGCACATCTCCCACTGGGGATGTGCCCGCAACCCAGGTACATGCCCTTGACTGGAATCGAACCCGAGACCCTTCAGTCCGCAGGCTGACGCTCTATCCACTGAGCCAAACCGATTTCGGCTCTTCTTTCATTTTTAATGTTATTTATTTGGGCTCTCTCCTGTGAGTTTAGCTAAAAATTTGTCAGTTTTTGCCTAGCCAGAGTGGTTCAGTTGGTTGAGCATCATCCTGTGCACCAAAAGGTTGCCAGTTCAATTCCCGGTCAGGGCACATACCTGTGTTTCAGGTTCAATCTCCAGTTGGGGCACATACGGAAGTCAACCTATCGATGTTTCTCTCTCTGTCTCTCTCTGTTCCTTTCTCTAAGCATGTCCTTGGGTGAGGATTAAAATAGATAGATAGATATTTAAAAATCCCCTACTATTGTACTAGAGGCCCGGTGCACAAAATTCATGCACTCAGGTGGCGTTCCTCAGCCCAGCCTGTGCCCTCTTGCAGTCCTGGAGCCCTCGGGAATGTCCAACTGAGCCCTGCTTCTGGCTGAACGGTGCTCCCTCCCCCCCCCACCCCGTGGGAGCACACTGACCACAAGGGGGCAGCTCCTGCGCGTCATAGTGACTGGTCGTTCCACCGTTCAATCGATTTGCATAGTAGCCTTTCATTATACAGGAGGATTACTGTAGATTTCTACCTTTATGTTCATTAATAATTACTTTATATAGTTAGGTGCTCCTATGTTGGGTGTGTATATACTTATGATTGTTATATCCTCTTCTTCTTTTTTTTTTTTTTTTATATTGCTGAAAGTAATACAAAGGGTATTACATATGTGTCCATTTTTCCCCCCCGCCCTAGACAGTCCCCTAGTCTCCCCTATCCCCCAGTGTCTTATGTCCATTGGTTATGCTTATATGCATGCATACAAGTCCTTTGGTTGATCTCTTACCCCCCTACCTCCTATCCCCAAACCCTCCCCGGCCTTCCCGCTGCAGTTTGACAATCTGTTTGAGGCAGCTCTGCCTCTGTATCTATTATTGTTCAAAAGTTTATAATGGTCTCTATTATCCATGAATGAGTGAGATCATGTGGTATTTTTCCTTCATTGACTGGCTTATTTCACTTAGCATAATGCTCTCCAGTTCCATCCATGACGTTGCAAGTGGTAAGAGTTCCTTCCTTTTTAGAGCAGCATAGTATTCCATCGTGTAGATGTACCACAGTTTTCTAATCCATTCATCTACTGATGGGCACTTAGGCTGTTTCCAGATCTTAGCTATGGTGAATTGTGCTGCTATGAACATAGGGGTGCATATATCCTTTCTGATTGGTGTTTCTGGTTTCTTGGGATATATTCCTAGAAGAGGGATCACATGGGAGTTCCATTTTCAGTTTTTTGAGGAAACTCCGTACTGTCTTCCATAGTGGCTGCACCAGTCTGCATTCCCACCAGCAGTGCACAAGTGTTCCTTTTTCTCCACATCCTCTCCAGCACTTGTCGTTTGTTGATTTGTTGATGATAGCCAGTCTGACAGGTGTGAGATGGTACGTCATTGTTTTAATTTGCATCTCTCGGATGATTAGTGACTTTGAGCATGTTTTCATATGTCTCTTGGCTTTCTGAATGTCATCTTTTGAAAGGTGTCTATTTAGGTCCTTTGCCCATTTTTTGATTGGATTGTTTATCTTCCTTTTGTTAAGTTGTATGAGTTCCCTATAAATTTTGGAGATTAGGCCCTTATCAGATATGACATTGGCAAATATGTTTTCCCACACAGTGGGTTTTCTCGTTGTTTTGTTGATGGTTTCTTTTGCTGTGCAGAAGCTTTTTATTTTGATGTAGTCCCATTTGTTCATTTTTCTCTTTAGTTTCAAGTGCCCTAGGAGCTGTATCAGTGAAGAAATTGCTTTGGCATATGTCTGAGATTTTGTTGCCTTTGGATTCTTCTAGAATTTTTATGGTTTCCTGTCGTACATTTAAGTCCTTTATCCATTTTGAGTTTATTTTTGTGTATTGTGTAAGTTGGTGGTCTAGTTTCATTTTCTTGCATATATCTGTCCAATTTTCCCAACACCATTTATTGAAGAGACTATCTTGGCTCCATTGTATGTTCTTGCCTCCTTTGTCAAATATTAATTGAGCATATTGGTTCGGGCCGATTTCTGGGCTCTCTATTCTATTCCATTGATCTATATGCCTATTCTTGTGCCAGTACCAGGCAGTTTTGAGAACAGTGGCTTTGTAATACATCTTGATATCTGGTATTGAGATCCCACCTACTTTGTTCTTTTTTAGGATTGCTGCAGCTATTCGGAGTCTTTTTTTTTTTTTTTTTTTTTTCAGAGTCTTTTTTTATTCCAGATGAATTTTTGGAGAGTTCGTTCTAGATCTATGAGGTATGCCGTTGGTATTTTAATGGCAAGTGCGTTGAATATATAGATTGCTTTGGGTAGTATGGACATTTTAATGATGTTGATTCTACCAATCCATGAACACGGTATGTTCTTCCATCTGTTTATGTCTTCCTCTATATCTTTTTTCAATGTCCTGTAGTTTTCTGAGTAGAGGTCTTTTACCTCTTTAGTTAAGTTTATTCCTAGGTAGCATAATTTTTTTGGTGCGATGGTAAATGGGATTGTTTTTATAATCTCTCTTTCTGAAAGTTCACTATTGGTGTATAGAAATGCCTCCGATTTCTTGGGGTTAATTTTGTATCCTGCTACATTGCCAAATTCATGTATTAAGTCTAGTAGCTTTTTGATGGAGTCTCTAGGGTTTTCTATGTATAATATCATGTCGTCTACAAATAAGGACAGTTTTACTTCCTCTTTTCCAATTTGGATGCCTTTTATTTCTTCTTCTTGCCTAATTGCAATGGCTAACAATTCCAGTACTATGTTGAACAGGAGTGGTGAGAGGGGGCATCCCTGTCTTGTTCCTGTTCTTAGGGGAAATGGTGTTAGTTTTTGTCCATTGAGTATGATGTTGGCTGTGGGCCTGTCATATATGGCTTTTATTATGTTGAGGTATGATCCTTCTACTCCCGCCTTACTGAGAGTTTTTATCAAAAATGGGTGTTGAATTTTGTCAAATGCTTTTTCTGCATCAATTGATATGACCATGTGGTTTTTTTCTTTCACTTTGTTTATGTGATGTATCACGTTTATTGATTTGTGGATATTGTACCATCCTTGCATTCCTGGGATAAATCCTACTTGGTCATGGTGTATGATCTTTCTGATGTACTGCTGGATCCAATTTGCTAAGATTTTCTTGAGGATTTTGGCATCTATGTTCATGAGGAATATTGGCCTGTAATTCTCTTTCATTGTGTTGTCTTTACCTGGTTTTGGTATTAGGGTGATGCTGGCTTCATAGAATGAGCTTGGAAGTGTTCCTTCCTCTTGAATTTTTTGTAGTAGTCTGAGGAGGATAGGTTTTAGTTCTTCCTTGAATGTTTGATAAAACTCCCCTGTGAAGCCGTCTGGTCCTGGGCTTTTGTTTGCTGGAAGCTTTTTGATGACTGCTTCAATTTCTTCCATAGTTATTGGCCTGTTGAGATTTTTAGATTCTTCCTGATTGAGTTTTGGAATGTTGTATTTTTCTAGGAATTTGTCCCTTTCCTCCAGGTTGTCTAGTTTGTTGGAGTAGAGCTGTCCATAGTATTTTTTAACAATCATTTGTATTTCTGTGGGGTCTGTTGTTATTTCGCCTCTATCATTTCTGATTTTGTTTATTTGGGTCCTCTCTCTTTGCTTCTTGGTGAGTCTGGCTAGAGGTTTGTCAATCTTGTTTATCCTTTCAAAGAACCAGCTCTTGGTTTCATTGATTTTCTGTATTGTTTCTTTGGTCTCTATGTCATTTATTTCTGCTCTAATCTTTATAATCTCCTTCCTTCTGCTCACTCTGGGGTTTTCTTGTTGCTCTCTTTCTAATTCTTTGAGTTGTAGAGTTAGATGATTTACTACCATTTTTTCTTGTTTTTTGAGATAGGCCTGTAGAGCTATAAACTTCCCTCTCAGGACTGCTTTCATTGTGTCCCATAGGTTTTGGATTGTTGTATTTTCATTGTCATTAGTTTCCAGGATGTTTCGAATTTCTTCTTTGATCTCATTGGTAACCCAATCAATATTTAATAGCATGCTATTCAGCTTCCAGGTGTTTGAGTATTTTGGGTTGTTTTTATTGTAGTTTATTTCTAATATTATGCCATCGTGGTCTGCGAAGATGCTTTTTATGATTTCAATCTTCTTGAATTTGGGGATACTTTGCTTGTGACCCAATATATGGTCTATTTTTGCATATGTCTTATGAGCACATGAGTAGAATGTATATTCCCTGGCTTTGGGGTGAAGTGTTCTGAAGATGTCTATTAAGTCCATCTGATCTAGTGAGTCATTTAGGATTGCTGTATCTTTGCTGATTGTTTGTCTAGAGGACTTATCCAGTGCTCTCAGTGGTGTATTAAAGTCCCCTACTATGATTGTATTGTTGTCGATCTCTCCTTTGATATCTTCCAGGAGTTTTTTTATGAATTTGGGTGCTCCTGCATTGGGTGCATATATGTTTACCAGGTTATATCTTGTTGTATTGATCCCTTTAGTATTATGAAGTGGCCTTCCTTATCTCTTGTTATGGCTTCACTTTGAGGTCTATTTTGTCCGATATAAGTATTGCTACCCCAGCTTTCTTTTCCTTTCCATTTGCCTGAAAGATATTTTTCCATCCTTTCACTTTCTGTGTGAGTCCCTTCTAATGAGGTGGGTTTCTTGTAGACAGCAGCTGTATGGGTCATGTTTTTTTATCCATTCAGCCACTTGATGTCTTTTGGTTGGAGCATTTAGTCCGTTTACGTTTAAAGTTATTATTGAGAGGTACTTGTTTGTAGCCATTTCTTTTTTTGTGTGGCTGTTTTCTTTCTGAGCTTTTTATTTCTTCTTTTTATACCAGTCCCTTTAGCATTCGTTGCAATGCTGGCTTGGTCATGATAAACTCCCTTAGCCTTTTTTTTGTCTGTGAAGCTTCTTATTTCCCCTTCAAGTTTGAATGATAGCCTTGCTGGATAGAGTATTCTTGGATTCAGTCCTTTGCTTTGCATCACTTTGTAAATTTCCGTCCATTCTTTTCTGGCCTGATGTGTTTCTGTTGAGAAATCATTTGATAATCTAATGAGAGATCCCTTGTATGTAACTTTCCGTCTCTCTCTTGCAGCCTGTAAGATTCTCTCTTTGTCCTGAACATTTGCCATGGTAATTATGATGTGTCTTGGTGTGGGTCTTTTTGGGTTCACCTTGTTTGGGACTTTCTGGGCTTGTGTGACTTTTTTCTTCCCCACCTCAGGGAAGTTTTCTGATATTATTTCTTCTAATAGGTTTTCTAATCCTTGTTCATCCTTCTGTTGTTCTGGCACCCCTATTATTCGTATGTTGTTTCGTTTCATGTTGTCCCAAAGCTCCCTTAGGCTCTCCTCCTGTCTTTTCATTTTTTTCTCCAATTGCAGTACATTTTGGGTGTATTTTGCTTCCTTGTCTTCTAATTCACTAATTCGGTCCTCCGCTTCTCCTAGTCTACTGTTGATACTTTCAATGGTGTTTTTTATTGCAGCTATATCACTCTTCATTTCTTCTTGGGTCTTACTTAAGTTGTTGATTTTTTCATCTGTTTCTTCTAGCTTCTTCCATATGTTATTGATTTTTTCATCTGTTTCTTCTTGCTTCTTGCATAGGTAGTTGACTTTTTCATCTGTTTCTTCTTGCTTCTTGTAGAAGTTGTTGATTTTTTCCTCCATCCGGTTTATGCACTCTAGGACCCTTATTCTGAATTCTTTTTCTGTCATGTTGCATGCCTCTGTATTACTTAGCTGCTTTTCTGGAGAGTCCTCCTTCTCTTTCTTTTGGGGGTTTCTTTGTCTACCCATGTTTGATCTCACTGACATATCTAGACATTGAGTCATTCAGTGCTGCTCCCTGGGTGGCAGTGACTCCTTGGTCTGTGGTTGTTCTTCGGGCGGTTGCGGTAGCAGCTGCTCCTCATTTGGCAGCAGCTCCTCTGGTGGGTGCTGTTCACAGCTGTGGTGGCTCTTCTGGCTGGTGGGGGGAGGCTTCACGTACAGCTGCTGTTCCTCAGCAGGGGGTGTGGTGCTCAGGAGGCTGCTGTTGCTTGGATCTGCTGCGTTGATTTAAAGGCACAAAATACAACACAACAAGGCACCACGTACCAGGCACTAAACACAAATATATTCACGATATTAATAACCCCAAATAAAGGTGACCACCCGAATTAAGAGAATTAGGGGATAAGGAAGAAGGAAGAGAAAAAGATAAAAGAGAAAAAAGAAAAGAAAAGTAGGGACCAAAAAAAGGAGTGCAAAAATGAAATTGGGAAAAAGGAGGGGGGAAAATAAAAGCAAGAAAGGAAAAGAAAAAAAAAAAAGCGAAAAGAGAGAATGAAGTGGAAGAGGGGAAGAGACTTTTTATATGCGGAGAATACTCCTATAGAACCGCCACTAATCCCAACAAATTCCAGCAGCAGCTCCCTGGAGATGGATGCAAACTAGAAACAACTAATAATATAACGATGAAAATAGAATGGAGGACACTAATCCCAAAATAAATAAAGAAAAAATAAAATGGCACTTTAAAAAACGGTAAAATTGTAGCAGTAATAATACTGGTTAAAAATAAGAAGGTAGTAATTAAAGGGTAAAATCAGGTGATGGAAAAAGAAGAAAAAAAAGAAAGAAAGAAAAAAAAATGGTTTCTTAGTTAAAAGGTGAAAAAAGAAAAAAAAAATTTGCAGTAGTGAAGGTCCTTCGGTTCTTCTATTCTTCAGTCTGGCTCGCCTTTAGTCCTGCCCGGTATTCAGGAGAGTGTTGAGTTTCCCTGCGATACACTGTTCCTCTGTGTTGTAAACCACAGTCCTTATTTTAAAGCAGGTCGTATTTGTTTCCCAGACTGCCTTATTTTGTGTTTAGCAAAGAGACAGTTTGTGGCTCAGCCTCCGGGTGGCAGTGTTCTGGGGTTGGCCTCTGAGGCTATACGGCTTCTCTATCGCATTTAAAACTGATTTGGAGAGGTCAGCTATCCTGAGCTGGTTCCCTAATAGTTACCCACTCTGTGTTGTTGCTGGGACTGAAAATCCCTCTATAGGCCAGACCCTGTTAACTCCCAGGGACTGATCAGAATATTTTAATCCTTGATCTCGTTCAGGGTGGAATCTGGGTGTGGCTGTGCTCCTTGCCTGGGGGCTGGGGGGAGGAGTCTCACTCTCCGGAGAGAATGGCTGCCCCAGTCCTGGGCTCAGGGGTGTCTCAGCGCTCAATTTGCTGCCACCTCTCCCGGCCCCCCTTCTCTCCTCAGTCTCTCCCCAGATTCCACTCCTCCGCACCCTCTCCCTCTCTTCAGCACAGGTGAGTGTCTGTATCCGAAATATCTTAATGAACAGGATTCAGTGAAAACAAACAAACAAACGCTGGCCGTGGAAACGGGGAAGGCTTGGTTTCTGTAAGCTCTTCTCTTACCGGCACTGCATGGTCTGGTCAGCTCTTCAGGCTGCCCCCTTTAGTCTCAGTCCTCCGTGATCACAGAACCCAGCTCGCAATTCCCCCGGCGGCGCCAGGAATCCCGCGGATCTCCTTTCCCCAGTCAGGGGCTATGCCTGTCCCAAGGGACGCGGCTGTCTGCCACGCGGTCTCCCTCCGACCCTCTGGGCTCAGAGGTCTGGCAGACTTTCCTGCCCAAATCCCTGGGTTTTTTTTTTACCTTTCCAGGGGAGTTCTGCCCTTCCCGGCTGCAAACGGTCTCACCAGCTGAGCAATTTTGCCAATTCGGGGTGGGTGTTATTAGTTTCAGCTGCTCACTCCATTTGCTCCGGGACACGACCTGGGATGCATCTGCCTATATCGCCGCCATCTTCAGAATCTGTTATATCCTCTTCTTGATTGGCCCCTTTATAATTATATAGTGTCCTTCTTTGTCTTTTTTTACATTCTTTGTTTTAAAGTCTATTTAGTCTGATACGAGCATTGCTACCCCAGTTTTCTTTTCATTTCTATTTGTATGAAATATCTTCTTCCATCCCTTCACTTTTAGTCTGTATGTGCTTGTCAATTTCAAGTGAGTCTCTTTCAAGCAGCATATAGATAGGGCATGATTTTAATCCATTCAGCCATCCTTTGTATATTTATTGAACATTTAATGCCCTTAAAGCAGGGCTGGGCAAACTTTTTGACTCGAGGGCCACAATGGGTTCTTAAACTGGACCGGAGGGCCGGAACAAAAGCATGGATGGAGTGTTTGTGTGAACTAATATAAATTCAAAGTAAACATCATTACATAAAAGGGTATGGTCTTTTTTTTTTAGTTTTATTCATTTCAAACGGGCTGGATCAGGCCCGCAGGCCATAGTTTGCCCACGGCTGCCTTAAAGTCATATTGATAAGTATGTACTTATTGCAGTTTGTTGTTATTTTGGTTGTTTTTGTAGTTCCTCTCTATTCCTTTCTTCTTTTTATCTCTTTCCGTATGGTTTGATGGTTTTCTTTATTCTTCTGTTTGGGTTCCTTTCTCTATTTTTTTCTGTATCGTTTGTAGGTTTTTGGTTTGTGGCTACCATGAGGTTTATGTGTATCATTCTATATTTATAGCTGTTTATTTTAAGCTGCTAGTCATGTAAGTTCTCATATTCTAAAAGGACTACATTTTTGCTTCCCCTCCCTCCCGTCTTTATGTTATGAGGTCACACTTCATTTATCTTTTTTTAATTTAAAAAAAATTTTTAACTGATTTTAGAGAGGAAGGGAGAGGGAGAGAGAGATAGAAACATCAATGATGAGAGAGAAACATTGATCGGCTGCCTCCTGCACACCCCTTTCTGGTGATCGAGCCCGCAACCCGGGCATGTGCCTTTGACTAGAATCGAACCAGTCCGCAGGCTGACACTCTGTCCACTGAGCCAAACCAACGAGGGTTTTTGAGGTCATACTTTAGATATTTTTTGTTTGTTTGTTTTCTTTTTTTGTTGTTAATAAAACTTTGTTTTGTGTGTCTCCTAACTACTTGTTGTAGTTTTTATTGTGTTTGGTACTTTTGTCTTTTGTCTATCATAGTAGCTTTTTAAATGGCTGATTTGCTGTGTTTATTAAATATTTGCCTTTATCTGTAGGTTATTTTCCTTTCTCATATTTCCTTGTTTCTGATTATGGCCTCTTCTTTTCTGCTTAAAGAATACCCTTTACCATTTCTTGTAAAGCTGGTTTAGTGATGATGAACTCCTTAAGTTTTTGCTTTTCCAGAAAATTCTTTATCTTTCCTTCAATTCTGAATAACAATCTTGCCCAGTAAAGTATTCTAGGTTGTAGGTTCTTTTCTTTTAGCACTTTAAATATGTCCTACTGCTCCCTTCTGGCCTGTACAGTTTCTGCTGAGAAATCAGTGGATAGCCTTATAGGTTTTCCCTTGTATGCAACTTATTTGCCTCTTGCTGCACTTAAGCTTGCCTCTTAACTTCAGTGTGGGCATATATTTCAGTGTGCTCATGGAGGGGTGAGTTCAGTGTCCCCCTGCACCACTGAATTCTTGAACTTTTGCCTTTTTAATTACAATATGTCTTGGTGTGGGGTCTCTTTGGATTCATCTTGTTTGAAACTCTTTGTGCTTTCTGAACCTGGATATGTTTCCTCTCCCAGGTTAGGAAAATTTGTTCCTTTCTTTCTCTTCTGGGATCCCTATAATGTGATGTTTGTGTGCTTGGTGTTTTCCCAGAGGCCCCTTAAACTATCCTCATTTTTATTTTTTTTTATTTTTGCTGTTCTGATTGATTGGTTTCCACTAGTCTGGCTTCCAGGTTGCTGATCCATTCTTCTGTTTTAGCTAATCTGATGCTGATTCCTTCTATTGTATTTTTTCACTTCACTCGTCATATTTTTCAGGTCTGCTTGGTTCTTTATTATACTTTCTAACTCTTTGGTGAAGTTCTCTCTAAGTCCCTTTTTTACTCTGAAGTTTGGTGAGCATCCTTATGACCATTTATTTGAATTTTTTAAAAATATATCTTTATTGATTTCAGAGAGGAAAGGAGAGGGATAGAGAGTTAGAAACATTGATGATGAGAGAGAAACATCCATCAGCTGTGTCCTGCACACCCCCTTATGGGGAGGTGCCCACAACCAAGGTACATGCCCTTGACCAGAATCGAACCTGGGACCCTTCAGTCCACAGGCCAATGCTCTATCCACTGAGCCAAACTGGTCAGGGCTCTTTGAATTCTTTATCGGATAAATTACTTCTCTTTGTTTCAATAAGATTATTTTCTGGGGATATTTCTTGTTCCTTCCCTTGAGAGATATTCCTTCATTTTCTCATTTTGTTTGACATTCTAGTTGATATAACTAGACAAATAGCTATCTTTTCCAGTCTTGAAAAAGTGGCCTTGTGTTGCCCTAGCTGGTTTGACTCAGTGGATAGAGTTTTGGGCTGTGGACTGAAGGGTCCCAGGTTCTATTCTGGTCAAGGACACATGCCTGAGGTTGCAGGTTCGATTCCCAGTGGGGGGCGTGCAGGAGGCAGCTGATCAATGATTCTCTCTCATCATTGATGTTTCTATCTCTCTCTCCCTCTCCCTTCCTCTCTAAATAAAAATAAAAATAAATTAAAAAAGAAAAAGTGGCCTAGTGGCTTTGTGTGCTGGGTCGTTTGGCAGGCCATTGGAGCCAGCTGCATGTGGTAATGCCCTATTGATCCTGTTTTCTCCCTTCGTTCAGAGCTGAAATGGGCTCTGGGTGGTACGGCTGGAAAAGCACTGCAGTAACCTTGCGTGGAGGTCAGAGTCCCTGGATAGAGCTGTGACCTGCCCTGTGGAGGTGGAGGGAAACAGAAGCAAGGGCGTTCAGTGGCACCAGAGAATTCCCACCGGCCTGGAGGCTCCCCCGGTTCCCCAGCCTTCCTGTACAGTTCCTCTCTGACATTTACTGTGCAGAAGCGCTCAGTCGCTCCCAGTGGTCTCTTGGAGGGATGGCTCTCTCTACAGGTGGGCATATATTTCAGTGGCTCATGGAGGGGTGAGTGCAGTGTCCCCCTACACCACCGCCATCTTGGACCTCACTTTCTTTTTTAAAAAAATAAACTACTTGCGAACATTGGTACTTTTTTGTTGTTGTTGTTAAAAAAAATTACTTGAAATGCATCTCACAATTGTTCACAACATACCACTGCCTGAAATGAGGCAACAGAATTAAGAACCTGGGTCTATAATCATCAAAAGGACCTGCTAAAAAATTTGGGTTCAAATTTTAGATGATGGTTGCTATTAATACTAATTTTGATACCTCTCAAAAGCCCCTGTATTTCATCAGTTTGTCTGTTGGGAGGAGTAGGGAGTATAGTAGTATGACAGTTGTTAAGAGTTCAAACTTTGAGGTCAGACAGACCTGCTTTAGAATCCCCAGGCTGCCACGTTAGCTCTGTGACCTTAGGTAAGTCACTTAACTTTTTTTTTTTTTAATATATTTTATTTTTTATAGAGAGGAAGGGAAAGGGACAGAGAGCTAGAAACATTGATGAGAGAGAAACATCGATCAGCTGCCTCCTGCACACCCCCCACTGGGGATGTGCCCGCAACCAAGGTACATGCCCCTGACCGGAATCGAACCTGGGACCCTTCAGTCCGCAGGCCGACGCTCTATCCACTGAGCCAAACCGGTCACGGCGTCACTTGACTTTTATAAGCCTCAGTTTCTTCGTTTATAAAATGGGAATAATGATAGTTCCTACTTCTGATAGTTACTGTGGAAGTGAAATAAGATAATTTATGTAAATCACTTAACTGCTATTTTTTGGAAATAAATTAGAAATTGACATCCAGATTGGGATCATCTGTCTCAGAGGAGGAGAGGAAAAAGCTGGGGACCTGGGCCCGTTTTCCTCTGCTCATCTGCAAGCCCCAAGAGGCAGAGGCCATGTCTGATGTCTCTGTGCTCATGGTGCCCAGCACCCTCTAGATGATCAGAACGTTTGTAAAAGACACTTAGAGACCTAGGGTTCTGTACTTGTCTTCATTGTGCAGCCTGGACAAGGAAGAATGGCCACTGAGCCAGACCACGAGAACCAAAAACTCAAGCTAACTGCCCGGCTGGCCCTAGAGCACTCCGCCCACCTGAGTGCCTGTCGTGGGAGTGGGTCGGAGTTAGGCGAAGTCAACCCAAACATCCAGTGTCTCCATTTCCACGAGGACCAAGAGACCCCCAGAAGTAGTGCAAGAGCAGGGCCCAGTGAGGTGTGACTTTTGATTCAGGCTGTTCTCTCCACAGGCTGCTGAGAATGGTCACGTGGATATCTGCTCCCTTCTGTTGCAACACAGCCCAGCCCTGAAGGCCGTCCGAGATCGGAAGGCACGACTAGCATGTGACCTGCTGCCCCACAACAGTGAACTGCGGGACCTGCTGGCCAGTTGAATCACCACCCTTCTGTCTCAGGCTGCCGTGCAAGGGTACATAGACCAGGTCTCCAGGCCCCAGTTTTGGTCAGCATCCATGCTGCAGGGTGGGAAAGTGAGGCCCAAAGACCCAGGAAGAGCCTGATTTTGGCCCCTGGAGTGACGGAGTAGATTTGGGGGGCTGCAAGTGCTTAAGCCTGGACAGATGACCCTATTCTAAATTAGTTCATGTGGAAACATCTATTCATTTGGAAAAAATAAAGTTATATCCTTACCTCACCCATGCCCAGATTAAATTTCAAGTACCTAAATTGTACGTGGCGAGGTAGCTCAGTTGGTTTGATACTCCAAGGTTGTGGGTTCAATTCCCCATCAGGGCACATATAAGAATCAATCAATGAATGCATAAATAAGTGGAACAACAATAAACATTTCTCTCTTCCTAAAATCAATGAATAACAAAAAACTTAAATAAAAAGACCTGAATTGAAAACCACAAAACTTTGCAAGTAAGTATTAGAAGAAACTACAGAATATGTAACAAAAGCTTCTTGCGATCTGAGGTATCTTGGTAAATGTCACTTCTTCATCTGTGAGATGAGGATGATTTTAGGACCTGCCTCAAAGGCACTGGGGATTTGGTATTTGAATGTATGGGGAGCACTGGAGAGAGTGCCTGGCATGTTGCTAACAGTGTATTAGAGCACACCCTTCCTCAAAATCTGATCAGCACGTTTTTATACCATAATTTCATGCATCTCAATAATCTGATAGATTTAAAAGTGTTGTTGCTATTATTTTGAATTGTTGATTACTAGTGAGGTTGACACCTGTCTTCTGTGAATTTCCTGTCCACATCCTTTGCCCATTAAAAAATTTGTTTTTATTGACTCACTAGAGGCCTGGTGCACAAATTCGTGCACAGGTGGGGTCCGGCCAGCCTGCCCCGATGAGCCCATCAGGCCTGCAGAGGGGAGGGGCCATGGGCAGTTGGCTGGCTGACCCCGGCCCCAATCAGAGTGTTGGCCGATTGCGGGCTGGGCCGGCTAGGGGGGGAGGCCTGATCGGGGCCCAGATCAGGCCGGTTGGCTGCTGCAGTGCACGTCATAGCCACCATTTGTTCCGCTGTTCCAGCTGTTCCAGTTGTTCCGCTGTTCCACACACACACACACACACACACACACACACACACTAGAGGCCCGGTGCACAAAATTAGTGCACTTGGGGGTGGGGGTCCCTCAGCCCGGCCTGCACCCTCTCACGGTCCGGGAGCCCTTGAGGGATGTCCGACTGCTGCGGAGGCAGGAGAGGCTCCTGCCACCACCACTGCACTTGCCAGCCGTGAGCCCAGCTCCTGTGTTGAGCATCTGCCCCCTGGTGGTCAGTGTGCATCATAGCGACCGGTCATTCCGCCATTGTGTTGATTTGCATATTAGCCTTTTATTATAAAGGATAAAGGATAGGAGTTGTTTATGGCTTCTGGATATTGACTCTGTTTTGGATGTATATATTTTTTCCTTTCATACTGTCATTTGTCTTAACTTTGTTGGCATCTGTTCATGGATTGATAACAGCCACTATAGATGGCAATTTGGCAATATCTATTAAAATTTAAATCAGCGGTTCTCAACCTGTGGGTCGCAACCCCTTTGGGGGTCGAACGACCCTTTCACAGGGGTCTACTAAGACCATGGGAAAACACATATATAATTACATATTGTTTTTGTGATTAATCACTATGCTTTAATTATGTTCAATTTGTAACAATGAAAATACATCCTGCATATCAGATATTTGCATTACGATTCATAACAGCAAAATTACCGTTATGAAGTACCAACAAAAATAATTTTATGGTTGGGGTCACCACAACATGAGGAACTGTATTAAAGGGTCGCGGCATTAGGAAGGTTGAGAATCACTGATTTAAATGAACAGCCTGGCCAGTGTGGTTCAGTGGTTGAGTATTGACCCATGAAGCAGGAGATCAGGGTTCGCTTCCGGGTCAATAGGGGGCATGCAGGAGGCAACTGATCAATGATTCTCTCATCATTGATGTTTCGCTCTCTCCCTCTCCTGTCCTCTGAAATCAAGAAAAACATTTTTAAAAAATTTTGTTAAATGGGCCAATAATTTGGTTTCCCTGTAGCTACGTAGAAGAATAGTCAATCTACAAAGACGCCTATTTACGGAGGTATTCACACATTTGAGCCTGGGGTGTAATGTTAAAAAAAGAAAAAAAAGACACAACCCAGGTGCTCCCCAATGGGGAATAGTTACCTTCTGGTCCACATGCCATTTGCGTGCAATGCAGTGGAATGGAGCATGCTAAAGTGGGAACGTGCTGAGTTGTAATCACAGTATGTGCCTCTTAAGACATGTCTGTAGAAACATGTATGTACATGCACAAAATTGCAGGAACGAAGTCAGAGCAAGTATAGCAACAGGTGGCCATGGTTCCCTAGGGCCACTGTGGTTAGTAAGGGGCGCTTTTTGAGCTTTATTTGTTATGTGTGGATTTTTTTACAAGGAGTAATTTTTTAAAAATATATGTTTTATTGGTTTTTTTACAGAGAGGAAGGGAGAGGGGTAGAGAGTTAGAAAAATTGATGAGAGAGAAACATCAATCAGCTGCCTCCTGCACACCCCCTACTGGGTATGTGCCCGCAACCAAGGTACATGCCCTTGACTGGAATCGAACCTGGGACCCTGGAGTCCACAGGCTGATGCTCTATCCACTGGGCCAAACCAGTTAGGGCAAGGAGTAATTTTTTTTTTAATAAGCCAGTTAGTTTCATGTGGAAGAAACTAGTTTTCCGCTGAGTTTCAGGTGAAACCCATCGGAAATATCGAGGGAGAGGAGTGTGAGTAGGTGGCTGGCAGTGGAGCCCCGAGCTCAAGTCTAACTTTTTCTCGTCTGTCCACCCTCACTCAGGTCTAGGTAACCCTTTCCCTCCTCATAAGGAAAGACAAGAAAGCACCTTTGACAGAACACCCTGAAGCTTACAGATTTTCTTAAAAATCTGGTCTCAGCCCAGCCAGTGTGGCTCAGTGGTTGAGCATCCACCCGTGAACCAGGAGGTCAGGGTTTGATTCCCGGTCAGGGCACATGCACAGGTTGCGGGCTCGATCCCCTGTGGGGGCGTGCAGGAGGCAGCTAATTAATGATATTCCTCTCTCATAGATGTTTCTATCTCTCTATCCCTCCCCCTTGCTTTCTGTAAAATCAATAAAAACATACTTTTTAAAAAGAGATGTAACTATTTTTTTAAAAATCTGGTCTCAGAACTATCAAGGACTTACAAATTAGCTAGCCAGCCATGGGTAGGACCTTGGCAGCCCTGAGGTGCCTGGGCTGTCCTTGACCCGAAATCCCCCTCCCTCTCATTTGGTCATCTCTGCTCATGTTACTCCCATTCTGGAGTCTTATTTACTGGCTATCAGGTTTCCTCTCAAAGGTCAAGGCAGAGTTTTGTGCCCGGCTGGTTGAAGGGCATGCTGGCATTTAGGGACTATTAGGAACTTTGATTTTGTGGCTGGTGACAGGTTCCTTTGCGACTGGATTAGCGGTTAATGTTATATACTTGGACCTGAAGCGATGTCAGTCTCGCCTTCCCCATGGAAAGCCAGGTCCCACTCCAGGAGAGCGTCTGGTAGGGACCTGCATGTGGGGCCTGGGTCTCCCAGGGCTGAGGTGCTGGCAACAGGCTGGACTTGGCCCCCGATGGAGAGGGAGAAGTAAGGGCACCTTGAAGGAAGCCACCAAGAGTGGCGGCAGCCTTGGCACTGGGAGACCCCTTGCTGCCTGATTTCTTCCTGTTGGTGCCAGGGGGGTTCCCAGGCCCTCTAGGACTCTGGCCTTTCGCAAGGGCAGTAGGGCTGGGCCTTTCAGGGTCTCAGGCGGCCAGGCCTACAGCAGTGTGGGGGCTCACACTTGACCCTTTTTTGTAAGTGGCGTCTGGACTTAGGAAAGTGGGAGCTCTTTCCCCCTGAATCCGGGCCAGTGGCCCAGGCACCTAGGACACGTGTCTATGTGGAATTGCTCCGGAGTGGGTAGGGGGGTGGCACAGGGGCAGGGCAGTGGGTATCCGAGGATGCACCTGACTCAGCTCAGAGCAGCTCCTCCTGCCTGCCTGCACGGCTACAGGCCCACCCTGGTATTTTGGTGGGCATTACAGAGCCACAGAGTCATCTGGCTCGGGTGCAAGCCACTGCCCTGCCCTGCCTGCCCCCAGGGGACAGCTCGCCTATAAAAGGGCTGGCAGCTCATCTCTTCTCACTGGGGGTTTGGAGAGCGGGGGGACCATGGATGTCATCAGCGTGCAGCAGTTGGTAAGGACGTGGGAAGAGGGGCAGGAGGGCAGCCAGTCATCTGGGTACCCCCAGACCTTCTCAGCAAAATGTGGAGGCAGCAGCTGCTGCTGTGTCTGAGGATGGGGCTTTCAGAGCCGAAACAGGCAGTTCTCTGGTCTGTGTGCTGGTTCTCCTGTGGGTGGTGAGAGAGCAAGAGAGGGAAGCAGTGACGTGAAAATCCTAGAGGGGAGTGAGTTTTGCCCTGGACAGGGATGGTGATGGCTAAAGAGGAACAGGAAATGGCAGGTTGTCTTGGAAAACACCACTGTAGCCGGGTCGTGGTTGAGCTCAGCTGCCGGACATCCACTGCTCTGGAAACGGGCCGGAGGCCGGCTGCCTCAGTGGGGAGGGAGGACGGTGCTCTCTAGTTCCCTGGCTGTGAGAAACGGCAGCCCAGTGGCACTTTAGGACACACTTTGGTACCACAGTGCCCAGCGGCCCCAGACATGTTAGGTGGCCAGCGTTTGCTTTGAAAGGGAATACAGTTCCCTGTGGCTGGAAGCCCCAGAAGCCCCAGGCCGGGCCGTCCTGCCATTCCAGCCTCTCCCTCTACACGCTCGGTCCTCGGTGCGCCCAGCTCCTGATGCCTGGGGTGGGCCAGGCGGGCAGGGCGGAGCACTGTGTGGGGCCTCTGCCCCAGCAGAGCTGAGCTGAGTGCTAGTTCTACACCCTTTTACTGATGAAGAAGCAGCTTTGTGAGGAGCAAAGACTGGAACCCAGGAATTCAAGCTCCCCCCCACCCCCACCCCCCACCCCCAGAGGCATCTCCTGTGCCCTGAGCTCGGGGTCGGCTGGCAGTTATGGCGTGATCTGGTAGGAATGCAAGGGAAGCTGAGGTGTCATGTGCTCCAGCTCCCCTGGACACAAGCCCAGCAGTATAAATAGACGGGGTCACACCCCATCCCGTGCCCTTGCTGGCAGGGCAGGGCAGGGCAGGCGGAGTTGGTGAGAGCCAGCAGCAACCCTGCATCGAGAGTTTTGAAAAGGGTGAGCTCTTGTCGGACCCCCCACTGCACAGCTGGGCTCTCTAAGGAAAGGACGGCTCCTAATTGTCTTCTTCATCCATTCCCTGTCCCTACAGGTAAGTGGAGAAAGAGAAGGAAGGAAAGTGTTGGGATATGGACATGGAATTCCTGATCCTGGAGGCTGGCCAGGAGACTGGAGGCTGGGACCCCATGAGGCCGTGGCCCAGGAGAGGCAGAGGCTGGAAGAGGAGAAGAGGAGGAGAGTGAGTGAGGCGGGTGGCCCTGGCGGGGGGCAGGCCCAGAGCCGGGAGGGCCTGGAGAGCGGGCGTGCTGGTAGCCGGGGCGCTGGTGTTTCTGCGGTGGGTGGGTGGGAGCGTCCTGATGAGAACAAGAAGCCTGCCCCCTGGCAGATGGCTGCATGGTCTTCTGTCTTCTGCCCCAGCTTGAGAGATTTAAGAGTTCCAGAATTAATCTAGAGAATCTGGCTGACTTGGAAAACTTGGTTCAGAGACGAAGAGAAAAGCGATTGAAACGCAGAGTCCCCCCCAGGACACCTGAGCCCGTGGTTAAGGTGGGTGAGAAGTCGGACGGGGGTGGGGAGTAGGGCTTGAGTTCTGAGGAAGAGCTTCCGCACCCGTGGGAGGGCTTGGGGAAGAGGGGGCACTGCCAGCCACGCCTGAGTGGCAGTGACTGCCCAGCTGCACAGACTGAGGGGGAGCCCTGCCTGTGCTCTGGAGTCTGAGGTCAGGGGGAGGCCGGGTCTGCCCCCCGAGCCCCTGGGGGCTGCGGCCATCGTGCTGTTCCCTTGCTTGTGGCCACATCACCCGACGTCCGCCTCATGTCCACATGGCCTTCTCCCTGTGCATGGCTCTGCTCCCAATGTCCCCTTTCTGTAAGGACACCAGTTACACTGGCTTAGGGCCCACCTGCACCCTGAGCCCTCACCTGCACGACAGCTGCAGTGACGGTTACAGATAAGGTCACATCTGAGGTTCTGGGGGACAGGACTTCCAACATATGAACTGGGGGTGCGGAGCACAAGTCAACCCATAACCCCCACCCACCCCACCAGCTATCTGGCCAGAATCTACTGAGATAAGTTTTTGAAAACCTGTCATTTGTACAAGCCAAGTGCCTCTGTGGGGACCACTTGGTGTGACCAGTGAAGCGGTGGTGTCCCTGCAGCCTGCAGCGTGCAATTGACTTGCTCTTGGCCCTGACTCACCAGCCCCAGGCCCAGCCCCAGGCCCAACCAGGGCCCGTGGATCTCGAGGCGTTCCTGAAGGCAGCGGCTGAGAACCAGGAGGCCCTGATTGACAAGTACCTGGCGGACGGAGGGGACCCCGATGCCCACGACAAGGTAGCGAGGGAGGCGAATTGGAGAGCAGCTCAGCAGCTGCAGGAGTGCCATCGGGGTGCTCCAGTCCAGCCTAGGGGACCACAGGCTTTTCCGTATGGGACACAAATCCCAGGGGCCCCCTGAGCCGGGAGGGAGGGGCTCTTTGCATGATTAAGGAGCAGGTAGCTCTCTCTGCAGGGCACCAACTCTGGGAATGGGGTGGGGGTGGGAGTGGGACTCTAGAGGTGGCCCTGTTCCCCCAGCTTCCCCTCCCGTCTCCACCACCAGCTCCACCGCAGGGCCTTGCACTGGGCCTGCCTGAAGGGCCACAGCCAGCTTGTGAACAAGCTGCTGGAGGCAGGGGCCGCTGTGGACACGCGTGACTTGGTGAGAATCGGGGGAGGCTCCCCTCCCGGCAGAGGCTGAGCCCGGCGTGCGGTGCCTCACACTTCAGCGCTTTTGTTTTGCAGCTGGACAGGACACCTGTGTTCTGGGCCTGCCGTGGAGGACACCTGGACATCCTCAAACAGCTGCTTAACCACGGAGCCCAGGTCAACGCACGGGACAAGGTGAGGGCACGCCAGAGGGCGGCCTGTTGGGGCTGACTTCCTGGAGGAAGCACAGCCCTGGGGTGGGGGCGAAGCCTGCCCCTCAGGAGTGACGCTGTCCCTCGTGCCCTTAGATCTGGAGCACCCCCCTGCACGTGGCCGTGCGCACGGGGCACTGCGAGTGCCTGGAGCACCTCATCGCGTGCGGGGCCCACATTGACGCGCAGGACAAGGTCGGCGCTGGTTTGGGGCAGCTCCGGCTCAGGCAGGAGGAGGATGTCCCCTTTTTGAGGATACGTTTACTAAAGCTGGGGACAGTGAAACGAGGGCTTAGGGTAGAAGCAGCAACCGGGGAACGCCGAGGTGGGGCTGCTCTAGCACCCTGGGAAGTCAGAGAGCAGGGGACCTTGGGGACAGATTCGGGGGTGAGTCAGGTAAGAGCTGCTGCTGCCCACTGCTCCCCCGGTTGCACATCTAGCGGGGTCCCTGCGAGTCTAGGAGATGCGTTCCTGTCGGGGAGAGCACCGATGCCCCCCTTCTCGACAGGAAGGAGACACAGCTCTGCACGAGGCTGTGCGACACGGCCACTACAGAGCCATGAAGATGCTGCTACTCTACGGAGCCCAGCTGGGCGTGCGGAACCAGGCGAGTCCCAGCAGGCCCCGCACCCAGGAAGGCAGGGGGGGGCGCTAAGGGGAAAGGACTGACCCAGCCACCTTGTTCCCAGGCTTCAGCGACCCCCGTGCAGCTGGCCCGCGACTGGCAGCGGGCCATCCGGGAGGCTCTGCAGGCCTACCAAGGGCATCCCCGCAGCCGGTGCTGACGACAGCCGCCCGCCGCCGCCCAGCCACCATCCCCGTTCTCCCCATCACGTGTCTGCCGTGCTGACCTCAGGCCTCCAGGGCAGGCAGTCCTGTCAGCTCAGCCCGGCCGCAGGCAGAGGAGCAGCTGCCCGAGGGCCCGAGCCAGGACAGGCTGAAGCAGGACCCGGAGGCCCAGACGGGACAGTGGAGCTGGGAGCTCGGACGGCCACGAAGCCGAGGAAGCTCAGCCTCCAGCTCCCAGGGCTGCGCTCCGAGGAGACTGCTCGTGCCCCTCCCTCCCGCGGGCATTTCCTGCCGGGTGGGAATTTCGCAGCTGCCAGTGCCCGTGGGTGGGTCTCTCAGCGACTCCGCTCCTGTCAGCAGGTGTCTGGAGTGGCTCTGGTGTCTGGACGGGGCTGCTCAGCAGGTCTGAGGCCCCATAGCAGAAGTCCAGTGCCAGCCTGGTTGCCACAGGAGCCCCAAGACTGAGGAGCTGGAGCCAGTACTGAGAGAACCTGCGCCCGCTGTCTAAAGGCTGCGGTCAGGCCTGCCCGCTGCTCTGCAGGGGTCAGCTGGTAGCTCTCCTGGTGACGGCGAAGCGCCTGGGTGCTGGGGTTGCTTGTGGCCCACTCAGCTTTTGGGGCGGTGGCCCGTAACCCTCCTTTGCCTCAGGTGCTAATGCTGCCCTGGCACTGGAGCTCTTATACGTACCCTGCAGCTGTCGCCTCTGCCACCTCCGCAGGGCACCGCGGGTTCTGAGCACCGCCGTGAAGGGACGCAGAGGAGCACGCCTGCCCTGCGCTGGCTGGCGCACGTTTAGGGCCCAACTCCACACACTCTCCAAATGGACCCTCCCCTTCCACTGTCCCTGGCACTTCCAGTTGTGCTGGTGTGGACGTGCTCCTGGCAGGGCTGGGTCTTCAGTGCCAGGAAGTGAGCCTTGAGGAGCTCAGCCCTGACCCGAGAGCTGTAGGCCGAGGGGCAGCTCCAAGGTGAAGGGCCGGCCTCCCTCCCACATGTGCGGCACCTGGGCAGACACTGTGCCAAGCAGTTACTTCTAAGCTGGTGGCCTTCTCAGGCCAAGACCAAGGCTCTTCTTATTGTGTGAAAAAGCCGACTAGAGCCCACACCTTCCCTTCCCTTGGCGGCCCCTGCCCTGGGGGACAGAGCCAGCACTCACCAGATGCTGGGGCCATGGGAGGAGCAGGGACTCTAGTCCACGGAGAAGACGACTCCCCACCCAGAAAACGGGGACACTTAAGTGACAGACAACAGTACCTTTTTATACGCGTCAATATGTTCATTAAAATAGGCTGGTCATCCATCCGGTCTAGTGTGTGCTGGGCTGGAAGCAGCGAGGCCATCAGGCCCTGGGCCAGCCTGTTAACCACGCCACAGTGGACCGCGAGGTAGGCCCCATGCACACTGGGCAGTCTGGGCCCTTGGCCATCATGCTCAAGGCATCTCTACTCATGGATGGACAGGTTCAAAAAGCAGTGGTTCTCAGCCTTTGGCTGCTTATTAGAATCACAGGGAAAGCTTTAGAAGTCCTAATATCCAGACAACTCAATCAGAGTCCCTGGGTGGGACCCAGATGTTAGCATTGTCATGCAGACCACACACTGGTCCATGCAGGAAATCCTAAAGAACCCACAAAACCTCCTAGAATAAGAGTTCGGCAAGATCTCGGGATGTAAGGTAAACATACAAAACCCTATTTCCACATATTAACAAGGACCATGTGATCACCACAATGAAAACCTAAGTACTGCCCTGGCCGGTGGCTCGGCTGGTTGGAGTGTCCTATACACCCAAAGGTTACAGTTCGATTCCCGGTCTGGGCACCTACCTAGGTTGCAGTTTTCATTCCTAGTCGGGACACATACAGGAGGCAACCAATCAATATTTCTCTCTTTCCCTCTCTTTCAAATCAATAAGTATGTCCTCAGGTGAATATTAAAAAATAAAATCAATAAACCATACCCTTGGTGAGGATAAAAGAAAGTACCATTTACAATTGCTTCTAAAAATAAAGTACTTAATTGTAAATATAACAAAATACATAAGGACTTATATGCCAAAAGCTACAAAACACTAATGAATGAAACCAACCAAGAGTTAAATGGAGACTTACGGTGTTCATGGACTACGAGATGGAACACAGCAATGATTTCAATTCTCCCCGAATTGATATACAGATTTAATGCAGTTCCTGCCAAAACCCCAGGAAGATATTTTATAAAGGTAGATAAGATTATTTTTAAACTTATAGCTAAATCAATTTTGAGAAAGAATAAAGTGGAAGGAGTCTACCAGATTTCAGAACTCATTACAGGCATACGTCGGAGATAGCAAAGGTTTGGTTCCACACTGCAGTAAAGTGAACTGTAACCTTGATGGTGGAAGGTCTGGCCTTCCATTTGTCGGCCATGCAGCACCTGTGGCGAGCAATAAGATGAAGCGCAATAAAACGAGGTGTGTCTGTGTGCAGTCTCCGGAATCAGTGTGGTACTGATAGACACACAGATCAACAGTACAGAATACACAATCCAGAAATAGGCACAATATGCCCAAGTGACTTTCTACAATGATGCAAGGTTTAACCAGTTAACTGCCACGGTATTTTGAATTTAATTTAAAAAGGTCCGCTGCTTGAGTCGATAGACACTTATGGTGCACGAATGGTTAATTCATGAAGGAGAGACAAAGGTGCTGGAGCAACTGGACATCTATAGGCTAAAAAAAGTTACCAGGCAGACAACTAACAAAAAAGGATTCCTGGTCAACGTCCACACACACACCTGAGATCCGCACACGAGACACTGAGGGTGGGTGTCCCACAGCGAGGGGAGGCAGGATGGGGAGGACGGGGAGGGGCCACAGATGCAGTCGGCACCCACCATGGCCCCAGCTGATTCAAGAACGGGAAGGAGTCGGGCTGCTCCCCTCACGAAACGGCAGAGGGCAGAGGCCACGCTGCCACCTGAGTGGGTGACAGAGCGGAGGTGAGGTACGGCCATGTGGCAGCCGCACTCAAACCTGCCCGCCCCCACCTGCTGCAGCCCAGCTCACCCGGGAGTGGAGGAGCCAGGGGCAGCCCAAAGGGTGGAATGGGCACAAGTGACATTCCCGCCTGAGCAGCAGGCTCCCACTACAGCTAACCTGGGCTGCGACCTGGCACAGCAGTGTCGCAGCTGCAGCAGACCGGTGGTCACCATTACTAGCAAGAAGGCAAAACTTCAGACTTGTGAACCCGCCTCCCCCCACCCTTACCACCCATCATGGTGGAACCTGGTGTGGAGACACCTCAGATGGCAGCCTCTGGTTACAAAGAGGCAGCACTGGGGACTCACAGGCCTGGAGCCCAATAGCCCATCACAGGATGGTACCGAGACTGAGGAAACCCAGACACGGAGGGGACACCAAACTCCTTGGCAGGCAACACTGCCCCGAGGTCCCAGGAGCCAGTAGAGCGGTAAGAGACCGAAAACTTGCAATATAGCGCCATCTAGTGGAAAACAAGAGAAAGACCTATACTTACCGCCCTGCAGAATTGTGAGCAAAACAGTACCTAGGAGTTCACCGACTGGCGTGCCCAGGCAGAGAACAACCAACCCATCAAGCACCATGAATAACCACAGCGACAAGGTAGCTCAGAAAGAAAAGTCTCTAGAAACAAACTCCAAGACAACTGAAGACTATAATTTAAATGACAGAATTCGATTGCAATTATGAAAAAAACTCAGGCAGTTCAATGAGCCAAGGAACAAAATCTACAAATGAAAGAACTTTATCAGAGAGACGGAAACTATAAAAAGAAACAAAACAGAAATTCTGGAGCTGAAGAATGAATCAGAAAGATGGGAAAGAGCAGACCACATGGAAGACAGAATTGGGGAGCTCAACGATAGAAATCTAGAAATGGCTCCGGTGGCAGAGAACTGAGTGTGAAACAATGAAAGAACCTCCTGCCTCCATTAGAGAGCGACAAGGGCACTGGGAATACCAGAGGAGAGACGAGCAGAGGGAACAGGCTGATTCAACCAAATAACTGAGGAGAACTCACCAAACCTATCAAAGGGCTGGACCCTCAAATTCAAGAAGCGAACAGAGCTCATGTTGTCTTTAATGTGAATATTCTGCCCTGCTGCCTTTCTATCCTGTTACAAACCCACTGCACTGGCTCTCCCTCCTGGGAGCACACCGTGCCTCTCCCTGCCACCTTCCCACCCCCCACCCCCCACCCCGCTCCTTACCATTAGTTCCTCACTCCCAAGCTCCACCGGCCCTGCCTTTACCTCTATAATTGTTTCTTAAGCCCATTTCTTCTAGGAATTACTTTTTCTACCTCTGCACGTTACCCAGTAAATGTACTCTTACAAAAAAAACCCCCAACTTAGTTGAGATATAATTTGCATGCGGTTACAATGCACCATTTTCAGAATACATGAGTTTTGACAAATGTATATTCCCATGTAATTACAACCACAAAACAAAAACAACAAAAAAAACAGAACATCTTCCAAACTGCGCTCCCACACCCCTTTGCAGTCACCCACCAGCCCTCAGGCCCCAGCGGGGGGCTTGTTTCCTGTCACTCTAGGTTACTCTTTTTTAAAAAAAAACTGTATTTGTATTGAATTCAGGTGAGGGAGAGCGGAGGGGGAGGGAGAGGAACATTAATGGTGAGAGAGAATCATTGATCAGCTGCCTCCTGCAAGCCCCCTACTGGGCATCGAGCCTGCAACTCAGGCATGTGCCCTGACCAGGAATCGAACCGTGACCTCCTAGGTCACCAACCACTGAGCTACGCCGGCCAGGCACTATAGGCTACTTTTGCCTCTTCTGGAATTTCATATAAATGGAATCATACAGGAGGGAAAAAAAGAAGCTAACAGAACGCCTAATTGTGTCAATGCAAAAACACCTTCAGGACACCTTATTAAAACTGTCAGAAGTTAATGACAAAAAAAAAAAAATTCCAGGGGGGAAAAAGATTGTAACCTACAAACCAGGAGAGAATGGAGTAAAATATTTAAAATATTGAGACAGAACCTGGCTATGATGATCACCTGAACACTGCCTCCTTGTCATTCCTTCTTCGCCAACTCTGTCCACATCTTTGGGAACCCCTGGATCCCAACATCTGGTGACCGAACAGAGACCCTTAGTTCTTTACAGGACCCCTCACCAGCTCTGTTAATTTACAAACAAATTATCTATACCAAAAATAGGGATATGTCTTCTGGCACTACTGTTAAATCCTTATTAAGAAGTAGATGAGGAGAAACCAAGATGGCGGCATAGGTTAACGCCGGAGATTGCTGCCTCGAACAACCACTTCAAAAAACAACTAAAAGACGGAACGAACATCATCCAGAACCACAGGAACGCTGGCTGAGTGGAAATTCTACAACTAGGAGGAAAGAGAATATCATACCCAGACTCAGAGGAGGCGCAGTGCTGAAGTGAAATACTAAGGTGCGGAGTGCACGCGGAGCGGGCTGGAGGCGGAGGGCGCGGTTGTTGTTTTCAATCGGGAGGGAGTTTCAGACTCTGAGCTCCAGATCCGGGCGAGTCTCTAGGGATCTGGACTCAAGCGGGAGAAGCGGGACTGTCTGGCTTCGGTCGGAACTCGAAGGCAGCTTTCTCTCCGAGGTTTGCAGCGGTTGCTGGGACTCTGTGAGGCAGAGCCCCTAGGGACGGAACTGAGAGCAGCCATAACTGCTTGCTCCGGCCTGCCCTGTAGATCCCCGGGGACCCGCCCCGCCCAAGCCCTGCGCAGAGCCATTTGCCAGATAGCCTCAGGCAAACGCTACATTAGCACCACCCTAGAGATCCCGCACAGAAGCTCTCCCACTGCAGACACAGCGGACTCTCATAGCCAGTTGGCCTGGAGGTCAAATCACCCCCGGTATTGCTGACAACAATCAAGGCTTAACTACAAGACTGCGCACAAAGACCACTAGGGGGTGCACCAAGAAAGCATAAAAAATGCGGAGACAAAGAAACAGGACAAAACTGTCAATGGAGGATATTGAGTTCAGAACACTTTTAAGGTCTCTTAAGAACTGTCTAGAAGCTGCTGATAAATGTAGTGAGATCCTCAAGAAATCTAATGAGACCCTCGATGTTATGATAAAGAACCAACTAGAAATTAAGCATACACGGACTGAAATAACGAATACTATACAGACTCCCAACAGCAGACCAGAGGAGCGCAAGAATCAAGGCAAAGATTTGAAATGCGAAGAAGCAAAAAACACCCAACCAGAAAAGCAAAATGAAAAAAGAATCCGAAAATACGAAGATAGTGTAAGGAGCCTCTGGGACAGCTTCAAGCGTACCAACATCAGAATTATAGGGGTGCCAGAAGATGAGAGAGACCAAGATATTGAAAACCTATTTGAAGAAATAATGACAGAAAACTTCCCCCACCTGGTGAAAGAAATAGACTTACAGGTCCAAGAAGTGCAGAGAACCCCAAACAAAAGGAATCCAAAGAGGACCACACCAAGACACATCATAATTAAAATGCCAAGAGCAAAAGACAAAGAGAGAATCTTAAAAGCAGCAAGAGAAAGAAACTCAGTTACCTACAAGGGAGTACCCATACGACTGTAAGCTGATTTCTCAACAGAAACTTTGCAGGCCAGAAGGGAGTGGCAAGAAATATTCAAAGTGATGAATGCCAAGAACCTACAACCAAGATTACTTTATCCAGCAAAGCTATCATTCAGAATTGAAGGTCAGATAAAGAGCTTCACAGATAAGAAAAAGCTAAAGGAGCTCGTCACCACCAAACCAGTATTATATGAAATGCTGAAAGGTATCCTTTAAGAAGAGGAAGAAGAAGAAAAAGGTAAAGATACAAATTATGAACAACAAATACACATCTATCAATAAGTGAATCTAAGAATCAAGTGAATAAATAATCTGATGAACAGAATGAACTGGTGATTATAATAGAATCAGGGACATAGAAAGGGAATGGACTGACTATTCTTGGGGGGGGGGGGAGGGGTGTGGGAGATGCGGGACGAGACTGGACAAAAATCGTGCACCTATGGATGAGGACAGTGGGTGGGGAGTGAGGGCGGAGGGTGGGGCGGGAACTGGGAGGAGGGGAGCTATGGGGGGAAAAAAGAGGAACAAATGTAATAATCTGAACAATAAAGATTTAATTAAAAAAAATATATTGAAAGAGAAACCACCAGCCAGGAATATATCCAACAAAGTTAGCCTTTAGATCTGAAGGGTAAAATAAAGCAATAAAGGCTTTTTCTGACAAACAAAAGCTGAGGAACTTTACCACCACAAGACCTGCATTACAAGAAATGTTTAGAGGAGCTCTTCTACCGGAAACAAAAAGATGATAGTGATTTAAAACTGTTGAGCCCTGGTCAGGTAGCTCAGCTGGTTAGAGCGTCGTCTTGATATGCCACGGCGGCAGGTTCAATTCCAGTCAGGGAGTCAGCCAATGAACATACATAAGTAAGTGGAACAACAAATCTGTGTTTCTTTCTCTCTCTCCCTTCCTCTCTCTCTAAAGTCAATCAATAAAAACTTTTGAATAAGAAGAAAAATGGATAGACAGAAGAAACTGCAACTCTATTTTAGAATATAGTATTGAACAAATATGACATAAAGGTTAAAGGGGAAAGGGTACTTGAAAGAGAGACTATAACTGCAATTCGGAAATGAGCACATCATAAAAAGGGATGTTGCCGAAGCCGGTTTGGCTCAGTGGATAGAGCGTCGGCCTGCGGACTGAAAGGTCCCGGGTTCGATTCCGGTCAAGGGCATGTACTTGGGTTGCGGGCACATCCCCAGTGGGAGATGTGCAGGAGGCAGCTGATCGATGTTTCTCTCTCCAATGTTTCTAACTATCTCTCTCCCTTCCTCTCTGTAAAAAATCAATAAAATATATTTTTAAAAAAAAAGGGGGGGGATGCTTTGTGACAACAAAACCATAAAGGAGGACAACTGAACTTACACAGGTGAGTGGAGCCGCAATCAGAAGGAAAAGAACTAGGGTAAGCGTGGAACTTTCATTTTACATAAACCCAACGGTAACCACAAAACAGCTCCAGAGCTGAGACACGGAAACCACCAAGCTAAAATAGCAGACAGAAGACACAGGATAAAACGGCTGTAGTTAAGTCCTCACAAATCAGCAATCATCCCAAATGTAAATGCACTGAGCTCACCCATCAAAAGGCACAGAGTATCAGAATGGGTTAAAAACAAGACCCAACTCTATGTTGCCTTCAGGAGACCCTTGATACTCCAAGCAATGGCATCCAAAGTGGGAGTAGCTGTACTTACACCAAACAAAATAGATTTCAAGATAAAAAAGTTATTAGAGCTCTAGCCAGTTTGGCTCAGTAGATAGAGCATCAACCCATGAACTGAAGGGCCGTGGGTTCTGGTCTAAGGCACGTACCTCGTACCTCGGTTGCAGGCTTGATCCCTAGCCCCGGTTGGGGAAAGTACGGGAGGCAACCAATCAATGTGTCTCTCACATCCATGTTTCTCTCTCTCTCTCCCCCTCCCTTCCGCTCTTTCTCTAAATCAATGGAAAAATATCCTTGGGTGAGGATTAACAAACAGGTTATTAGAGACCAAAAATAGATAGTATAATGATAAAGGAGACAATTAATTAGGAATTAACACTGATCAATGTATATGCACCCATCCCAGCCAGTGAGGCTCAGTGGTTGAGTGTCAATCTATGAACCAGGAGGTCACAGTTCCATTATGACCACATGCCCAGTTCCACACGCCCGGGTTGTGGGCTCAATCCCCAGTGTGGAGCGTGCAGGAGACAGCTGATCAATAACTCTCATCACTGATGTTTCTCCCTCCCTCTCCCTTCCTCTCTGAAATTAATAAAAATATATTTTTTGGTAAAAAAAGATACCTAAGAGACAAATGAAAATGACAATATAACACACCAAAATATTTGGGATGCAGCAAAGTGGCTCTAAAAGGAAAGATTATAGCATTACAGGCCTATCTCGAGAAACATGAAAAAAACTCAAATAATCTAACATTAAACCTTAAAGAATTTTTAAAAAAGAAAAGCAGTCAGAAGGAAGGAAATAAAAATTAGAGTGAAAATGAAATAGAGAACAAAAAGAAATAGAATAAAATTGTCAAATTTCTGGCTAAATTATGGAAAAGAGAGAAAAGACTCAATAAAATCTTAAATGAAAGAGATGTTACAATGAACACAACAGAAATACAAGTATCATAGAAGAACTAGAGGCCCAGTGCACGGATTTGTGCACCAGTGGGGTCCGTCGGCCTGGCCTGCAGGGATCGGGCCAAAACTGACTCTCCGACACCCCCCGAGGGGTCCCAAATTGCGAGGGCGGTTCTCAGGCGATGCACCCCGGAATCGGGCTCCCTCCTCTCTGGTTCCAGGTGCATCACCTGAGAACCGCAGCTGCCAAGTCACTGCAGCTCAGCAGCTCCTGTGTTGAGTGTCTGACCCCTGGTGGTCAGTGCGCATCATAGCTACCAGTCGGACAGTCGGATGGTTGCTTAGGTTTTTATATATATATACACACACACACACACACACACACACACACACACACACACACACACTAGAGGCCTGGTGCACGGATTTGTGCACTGGTGGGGTGCCTCAGCCTGGCCTGAGCCCTCTTGCAATCCAGGACCCCGCGGGGGATGTTGGACTGCTGGTTTCCCGATCCCGGCAGTCTGACATCCCCCGAGGGAGGTAGTGCTAGAAGCGGCCGGCGGCCAGGGAGGAGCCCAAGCCCAGGCTGGGCACCGCTCCCACTCATCCCGGCTCCGCTGCGCCTGCCGCCGCCGCCGCCGCTCAATAAGCTCATTGAGCAGTGTTCTTGCTGTGGGAGCACATTGACCACCAGGGGGCAGCTCCTGCTTTGAGCATCTGCCCCCTGGTGGTCAGTGTGCATCATAGCGACCAGTCAAACGGTTGACTGGTCGCTTAGGGTTCTAGATAGATTAGATAGTTAAGATAGATACTATGAAAGGTTATATGCCACCAAATTCAATAACGTAGAAGAAATGGACAAATTCTTTAAAATATATAACCACCCTAGACCAAATCATGAGGTACTGGAAAACCTAAATAGACCAATCACTGGTAACAAAATTAAAACAATTAAAAAAAAACACACCTCCCCCAAAAAACAAAAGCCCAGGACCAGATGGCTTTTCTACCCAAACACTCAGAAAATATTCTTCCTCCAATTCTTCCCGAAAAATTGAAGAGGAGGAGAAACTTCCCCATTTTATGAGGCCAACATTACCCTGATACCAAAACCAGGCAAGAACAACGCAAAAGAAAACTACAGACCAATATCTCTGATGAGCATAGATGCAAAAACCCTAAACAAAATCCTAGCAAATCAAATAAAACAAAACATTAAAAGGATCATATACATTATGATCAAGTAGGGTTCATTCCTGGGACAGAAGGATGGTTCAACACATGCAAATCGATCGATGTAATAATACACTAAATTTACAAAGTAAGTCATATGATCATATTAATAAATGTAGACAAAGCATTTGACAAGATCCAACATCCATTAATGATTAAAACATTCAATAAAACAGGTACAGAAGTACCTCACATAATAAAGACCAGTTCTGACAAACCCTCAGCCAATATCAGTCAATGGTGGAAAACTGACAGCTTTTCTTCTAAGATGAGGAATAAGAAAAAGATGCATCATTGTTATTCGCCATAGTATTGGAAGTCCTCGCCAGAGCAAATAGGCAAGAAAAATAAAAGGCATCCAAACTGGGAAGTCAAACTGTCCCTATTTGTAGATGGCATGATACTATATAGAAAACCCTAAAGATGCCACCATAAAATTATTAGAAAAAAAATAGTAATGTTGCAAGATACCAAATCAATACATATGTGAACATCTGATTTATGACAGATGGCATTACAGAGAGGAGAAGAAAGATGTGCTTCTCAATATGTAGGATTTGAACACTTGGTTATAGCCATTTGGGGGAAAATAAAGGAAATTGAATAGTGCATACACATATCAATTTTTGGTGGGTTAGACATTTAAATGCGTGTGTGTGTGTGTGCATGTAGATAGATAATGTAGAAAAATATTTTTATGACAATACGGTAGAAAAGGATTTATCAAGACACAAAATACAAACCATAAAAGAAAATATTTGGTAAGTCTGACTGCAGAAAAATTAAGAATGACTATTTATCAAAAGACGTAATAAGTAGAATGATAAACTACAACAAACAGAGAACTTTTTGCAGCACATTTATTCTACAAATGATTAGAACCCAGGACACATAAAGAACTCATGAATAAATAAGAAAAATACAAACTCAATGGAAATAGGGCAAAAGAGCCCAGCTGGTGTGGCTCAGTGGCTGAGCTTTGGCCCAGGACCAAGAGATCACTGGTTTGATTCCCGGTCAGGGCACATGACCAGGTTGCTGGCTTGGTGCAGGAGGCAGCCTATCAGTGATGTTTCTCTATCATTGATGTTTCTATCATACTACACCTCTCCCTTCTTCTCTCTCTAAAAAATTAATAAAATCATATAAAAATAAAAAAGGGACAAAAGATATAACAGGCATTTCCCAGAAAAGAAAACATGAATTGCCCATCAACACATAAAAAGACACTCAATCTCATCAGTAAACAGTGAAATGCAAATTGAGAAAAGAACCTTGACCAGAATGTCATACCTTATACAAAAATTAACTCAAAATGGATCACAGACTTAAATGTAAAACAAATCTATAAAGTTTAGAAAACATAGGAAACA